>NC_091261.1:82035000-83302500 GCF_042477335.2 Ovis canadensis | reverse complement strand
TCTGCCTTTTCCAGTTCCGACATGAACATCTGAAAGTTCACAGTTCACACACTGCTGAAGCCTGGCTTGGAGGATTTTAAGCATCACTTTACTAGCGTGTGAGATGAGTGCAATTGTGCGGTAGTCTGAGAATTCTTTGGCATTGCTTTTCTTTGGGATTGGAATGAAAACTGATCTTTCCAGTGGGGCCACTGCTGAGTTTTCCAAACTTGCTGGCATATTGAGTGCAGCACTTTCACAGCGTCATCTTCCAGGATTTGAAACAGCTCAGCTGGAATTCCATCACCTCCACTAGCTTTGTTTGTAGTGATGCTTCCTAAGGTCCACTTGACTCTACATTCCAGGATGTCTGGCTCTAGGTGAGTGATCACACCATCGTGGTTATCTGGGTTGTGAAGATCTTCTTTGTACAGTTCTTCTGTGTATTCTTGCCACCTCTTTTTATTATCTTCTGCTTCTGTTAAATAAAGATACCCATAAGGAAATCATCTCCAGAAAATATAGTCAGTTAGAGCCCAGCGGCTCCAAGCCTGGGCAGAGACCTGGGCACAACCAACATTTTAAACACAAGGGTAGCCCTGTGATCACAGCTGCGCTAGGTACCGTAGTCAAGGCACGGAACCACCTAAGCGTAGAGGGGCTGCCGGACGGATACCGAAGATGGGGAGACACTGCTCAGCTGTGAAGGGGGAGGGGACCGTGCCACGTCGAGCAGCCGGGGAGAAGCAGAGACGGTCCCACCAAGGGGAGTGAGGGAGATGGGGAGAGACAAGGGTCATGGGGTGTCACTTCCAGTTAAATCAAAAAACAGACAGAAATGAGCTTTAACAAACAGAAACAACCTCACATGCTTCGAAGAGAAACTTAGGATCACCAAAAACAAAAGCTGTGGGGGGGGGGCGGGGGGGCAGGGAGAAATGGGCTGTTTCAGACTAACATATGCACACTGCCATTTGTAAAACAAGCCACAAGGACCCACAATGTAACACAAGCCGCCTCAATCAACACTCTCCAATAACCTATGTGGGAAAAGAAACCAAAAAATAATGTAAACACGTCTATATATAAATGACTCAGGTTGCTGTAGATTTTTAAAAAGAAAGAAAAAAGAAACACGACATTGCAATCCACCTACATGTGCTCAGACGCTCGGTCGTGTCCGACTCTTTGTGACCCAGTGGATTGTTGCCTGCCAGGATACACTCCGATTAAAATGATCAGATAAAAACAGAAAAAAAGTAAAGAAAAAAGTGCTGATTCTATTTCCCTTAGGCCATGGTGACCTGGGCTGGACCAGAGTCACCCCCTGGAGCCTGGGCAGGCCTGGGTCCCCAGTATGCATTGTTGGGGACTGAGGGAGCTGGCGACTAACGAGGTGAACATCCTAATACGCCTTTACCCCACAGCGAATCCCCAGGTGCCAAAGCACCACCCCAGAGCCCTGGCCCTACACTGCAGCCCTCTCCCACCTGCTTGGAAACAGGATGCAAATAGGGTGCCAGGGGCCCACCCCATGTTCACCCTGGGCCCCACTCACAGGGGCCACAGCTGCCTTCAGGTGAGCCACGGAACAAAACTCCTGTGCATCCGTGTGGCCCAGTCTCAGCCTCCGGGCAGGGGCGGGTCGGGGAGGGGGGCTCGGCCTTCCCACAGTGAGAAGTGGAATATTTCCGGCCATATATCTGGAATTAAGGATGTCACAGTCATCAGAGACTGCAGCCCTCCAAGGTGAGCTGGTGAGCCCTCAGGGCACTCAGGAGGAAGAAGAGTACCCGCGATCTAGCAGGAGGTAGACCAGACGACAGTGGTCATGCATGGGTGTGAGAGCTGGACTCCAAAGAAAGCTGAGCGTCACAGAATGGATGCCTTTGAACTGTGGTGCTGGAGAAGACTCTTGAGAGTCCCTTGGACTGCAAGGAGATCCAACCAGTCCTTCCTAAAGGAAATCAGTCCTGAATATGCTTTGGAAGGACTGATGCTGAAGCTGAAGCTCCAATACTTTGGCCACCTGCTGCAAAGAACTGACATATTGGAAAAGACTCTGATGCTGGGGAAAATTGAAGGCAGGAGGAAAAGGGGACAACAGATGATGAGAAGGTTGGATGGCATCACCGACTCAATGGGCATAAGTTTGAGTAATCTCCGGGAGTTGGTGATGGACAGAGAGGCCTGGAGTGCTGCACTCCATGGGGTCACAAAGAGTCAGACACAACTGAGCAACTGAACTGAACTGAAAACCAGTCAATCCTAAGGGAAATCAACCCTAAATACTCATTGGAAGGACTGATGCTGAAGCTGAAGCTCCAATACTTTGGCCAACTGATGCAAAAAGCCAATTCATTAGAAAAGACCCTGATGCCGGGAAAGACTGAGGGCAGGAGGAGACAGGGGTGACAGAATAAGATGGCTGGATGGCATCGCTGACTCCGTGGACATGAGTTTGAGCAAACTCCACAAGATAATGAAGGACAGGGAAGCCTGGCATGCTGCAGTCCGTGGGGTTGGAGCGAGTCAGACATGACTGACAGAATGAACAACAAGAACAAAACAGCCATCGAGATGCAGCCGCTTTTAGTGAAGCCGCGCAGTCGTGTCCAACTCTGTGCAGCCCCGTGGACTGTAGCCCACCAGGCTCCCCCGTCCCTGGTATTCTCCAGGCAAGAACACTGGAGTGGTTTGCCATTTCCTTCTCCAGGGGATCTTCCCAACCCAGGGATCGAACCCAGGTCTCCCACATTACAGGCAGATGCTTTAACCTCTGAGCCACCAGGGAAGCCCATTTTTAAGGTGAGCCCAAGGGACCTCAGAAAGTGAAAAACACAGGATACTGGCCCAGGATAGTTCAGTTCAGTTCAGTCGCTCATTCGTGTCCGACTCTTTGCGACCCCATGAATCGCAGCATGCCAGGCCTCCCTGTCAATCACCATCTCCTGGAGTTCACTCAGACTCATGTCCATTGAGTCCATGATGCCATCCAGCCATCTCATCCTCAGTCGCCCCCTTCTCCTCCTGCCCCCAATCCCTCCCAGCATCAGAGTCTTTTCCAATGAGTCAATTCTTCGCATGAGGTGGCCAAAGTACTGGAGCTTCAGCTTTAGCATCATTCCTTCCACAGAAATCCCAGGGCTGATCTCCTTCAGAATGGACTGGTTGGATCTCCTTGCAGTCCAAGGGATTCTCAAGAGTCTTCTCCAACACCACAGTTCAAAAGCATCAATTCTTCGGCGCTCAGCCTTCTTCACAGTCCAACTCGCACATCCATACACGACCACAGGAAAAACCATAGCCTTGACTAGACGGACTTTTGTTGGCAAAGTAATGTCTCTGCTTTTGAATATGCTATCTAGGTTGGTCATAACTTTTCTTCCAAGGAGTCAGCGTCTTTTAATTTCACTGCTGCAATCACCATCTGCAGTGATTTTGGAGCCCAAAAAAGTAAAGTCTGACACTGTTTCTACTGTTTCCCCATCTATTTCCCATGAAGTGATGGGACCAGATGCCATGATCTTTGTTTTCTGAATGTTGAGCTTTAAGCCAACTTTTTCGCTCTCCTCTTTCACTTTCATCTAGAGGCTTTTTAGTTCCTCTTCACTTTCTGCCATAAGGGTGGTGCCATCTGCATATCTGAGGTGATTCATATTTCTCCCAGCAATTTTGATTCCAGCTTGTGTTTCTTCCAGGATAGCTGAAATGTAAATGAAAGAAACTATTTCAGTGAGCCCAGACTCTTGCCTCTTACCACACATAGAGAAACACTAAATTCCTTAACTTGGGATACCTGCTTTTCTCTAATTAACAGTCATCTTTTGATGGTAGACTACCTGCCCTTGGCTGCAGAACTTCTGTGTAACCTGGCTCCCCTCCTCGGAGCAGTTCTCTCAGGGTCACTTGAGATGCTGTCTCCCGGGCTTTGAGTCCTAAAAGTTTCCGCAGAATAAATCAACTCTCAACTTTTGGGTTGTGGACATTGTTTTAAGTCAATGCTGCCATCCAGTGGAAGAATCCAGACCAAGCTGCCCTCTCAAGTCAGCAGAAATCCTGGGCCCTCAAAACGCATGTGCTGCCTCCAGTGAACTGAGGAAATTCAAACTAAATTCAAGCCAAATATCCCATGACTCCTCCAAAATAGTTATGGAACAATTAACTGAAAACTATATGAAATGAAATTACTGTAAATACAAACTTGATAACTTTACACCAAATTCACTCAAACTGATTAAGATATTTATAATACAAAATCATTAAAATTACAAAGAAACCAGAAAATCTGCATGATGTGGGGTTTGACCCGTAGGTCATAAGCTTTGAGTTTTAAGACACAAAAGCCAGTCCATGTGGGAGAAAAGACTGTGGACTTTATGGAGGGAAGGAAAGGGCCTGAGAGCTGCAAGTCAAGTTTTATTTGGGGCAAAATGAGGACTGCAGCCCTGAGACAGCGCCGCAGGCAAGTCTGAGAGACTGCTCCGAAGAGAGGGGTGGGGGAGGGGGGCAAGGAGGTCAGTACAGACATGCGATTTGGGTGAAGGGGAGATGTGAGCAATCTAAGCACATATTTTTTCCAAATATGTGGTTTCTACTAGGTTTCTGCTGGTCTCATGAAGCCTTTGCTAGTCACAAGGAACAGTCAACACGATGAAGGGTTTTACTGCTTTTCTATAGATGAGGAGATACAAGAACTGGGGTCATAAAGTCAGCTCCTGAGAATGTCTATCTGGAGACTTATCCTGTTAGGTTCCCTCCCCCCAACCCCACCCCAGCTCTGAGGGCCTAGTTCGTGCTCTCCACCTTGAATTCCTTTCAGGTAGGGTTAAAGGTCAGCAGCTGCAGCACAGGCTTTAATCCTCGTGCTGGTAGGTGGCGGCACCCACAGCAGGCGCCACTTTGCAGTTGACAAAGACATTATTCAGAAAGTCAAAAGACAAGACACAAACAGTGAGGAAAGTATTTCTAAACCACATGTCCAAGAAAGGAGTCGGGTTCAAATGTTATCAAAAAAGTGTGGTGGGTCCAGCTACTCACCACCCAAACGCCCCATAAATGGCCCCGGGTGGTGGAAAGGAAAGTTTGCTTCATTTCAGGTGCCAGCAACCGGCGGGGGCGGGGGGGAGGGTGGTGGACATCTGTCCAGAGGGCCCTTTACCCCTGACAAGCGAGGGATGAGAGCTTTTATGGACAGAATGGGGGGGGGGGGGGTGCTGCATGCAGAAACAGCACAGTCATCTCTAGTGGTCATCTACACCTGGCCATCGGTGGTCTGACCAGCGTCATCTTGATTGTTTTCGGTACTTCATCTTCAGGCCCAGGGTCCATTTGTTCCCATTTCTTGGCAGTCAGCTCTCAGAACTGTGGCAGCTCCTGTCCTGGGTTCAGCCTGATCGTCATGTAGCGACCTTCTCTTCCTGGGGTTTCAGTGTCTGTGAGACAGTTCACAGGGTGTGGCTCAGAATACTGCCTACAGCCCTCGAGAAACGAGTGAAGGTCCTTGACTGTGCTTAATGACTGCATCACTATTATCTAGGCTCCTTTGTTTTCCTTTGTTTCAGCATTTCTCATTTCTCTTATTCTTTGCCTAGTTTTCCACAGACTAAAGGCAGGCAGGGGACATGGTGGGGGCAAGCAAGGACCATAGGGTCCTGCTCCATTTCAGAAACAGACAGAACCTCTAAAACAAACCCATATTAGAAAAGGGGTCAGGGTCAGACAGACACCTGGCCAAAAACAGACTCGCACGTAGTGAAAATCATACCAAAAAATCATACTACTAGGGAATTACAAATTAAAATCATGAGCTATCACAGCACACCCATTAGGACTGCTAAACTTCGAATATATGACCATATCAACCGCTGGAGGGTGAGGAAGAACAGGAACCTCCCTCAGCGGGTGGGATGTAGGTACAACCACTTCGTAAGACAGCTGGGGGGTGTTTTCTAAAGCTAAACAACGCGATCCGACAATCATGCCTTCACTTTTTAGTTAACTGCTTTGAAAATCTATCTCCAAATTCAAACAAGAATGCAGTTACACCCAGCAGCACTATTCATAATAGGTTGGGTGCAGAGCCAGCCGCAGGGTAAGGGGCGGGGCGGAGGGTAAAGGGCGGGGCGGCAGTTGGAAATGGGCGGGGCGGGAGGGTAAGGGGCGGGGCAGCAGGGTAGGGGCGGCTGTGGGCGGGGCGGAGGGGTGTGGGCGGGGCGCAGAGTTAGGGGCGGGGCCCGGGTAGGGGCGGGGTCAATCGGGCTGCTCCTCGGAGCCTCCTCCAGGGCAGAGCCTGCCTCCTTCCGGTGAGGCAAGAGCCGGCCGCGGTTTGTCTGGAACTGTTGTGAAGGGGGGCGTGGCGCGCCGCGCTGCGCTCTGACGTGACAGGACCGCGACGTTTGCGCTGCGGCCGGCGGCGCGGGCGCCATGGAGCGCTGCTCGGGCGCTTTGGAGGAGGCGGCGGACGGGGCCCGGCAGCAGGAGCGGCACTACCAGCTGCTGTCGGCGCTGCAGGGCCTGGTCAAGGAGCTGCCCAGGTGCGCGGCCGCTGGGGCGGGCGGGCCGGGGGGCCGGGCGGGCGGGCCGCGGGCTCACCGCGCTCCGCCCGCAGCTCCTTCCAGCAGCGCCTGTCCTACACCACACTCAGCGACCTGGCCCTGGCGCTGCTCGACGGCACCGTGTTCGAGATCGTCCAGGGGCTGCTGGAGATCCAGCACCTCACCGAGAAGAGCCTGTACAACCAGCGCCTGCGGCTGCAGAACGAGCACCGAGGTGCGCGGGGGCGGGGGCGGGGCGGGCTGCTGGGTCTCGGGCGGAGCCCTTCCCCGGGTTCCGCTCGGCAGCAGCCCCTGAAATCGACCCCATTAAGGGCGCGGGGCTTGGTGACAGATGGGGTTGTGTCACCTTCGCGCGGGGCCCCCAGAGACGCTCTCACCCACCCCCAGGCGAGATCCGTCAGCCCGCGGGCAGCTCCGGCCGTGGCTGTAGGCCGCCCGCAGCGTTGGCAGGCTTGCAGCGCCCGATGGGGCCCGTTCCCCCTCCAAGGTGCATCAGGTTCCCATGCACGGAGCTCCGAAGCACCCCCTGGGCCCTGAAAACTCGTCCCCCGGAGCCACACGCTGGGCAAAACCTCCTGAGCCTTGGCCCCTCCCAGGCATCCCTACAGGGGTGGGAGGGGCCTCCGGAGCTCCTTCCAGCGGGGAATGCTCTTTCGGCTCCCTCAGATTTCTCACCTTTGTCCTTTTATTTTTACCCAACTTTATTTTAAAAATACACAGGCAAGTTGGAAGTACACTATAATGAATACCCATATGTTCTCCAGCTCCGCTCAGTAATTGAAGTTTTGACAAAGTTCTTGTTGTCCATCAGTGTATGCAACACCACCTGACTTCCCAGAAGCCCTCAGCATTCCTCTAGACCAAGGTTTTCAGTAGCAGCGCTGCTAGAATCTGTGGCTGGACAGGTCTTCATAGTTCTTTGCAAAACATTAAACAGCATCCCTGGCTTCCATACTAGACGAGAGTGGCGCCTTCCTCCAGGGCCGACAGCCAAGAATGTCTCCAGACACCCTTGGGGGTCAGCCTTGGTCTGATGTTAGGAGCAGTGATCTAGAACAAGAACGCTGCTGTGTGACCACAGCGGACAGAAACCAGTCACTCCAGGGTGTGTTCTGACGCTCAGACACACCAACACTTGCCTCAGATCCACTGACAAGGACCCAGTGTGTGGCTGTGCATTGCGGCTTGGCCTCTGCTTCTGAAAGAATTCCCACCATTCACGGTGGTGCTGACTTTTTGAAGAGTCCGGGGCATTCTGCCTTAGAACATCCCCACTCTGGACCAAATGGACTGCCTCACGCTGACGTCGTCTCTCCCTGTCTGCCTTCTGTGCTCCCTGTGACCTGGACAGCGTGATGATACACCCACTAAATGTTTGTGGTGACATGAGGTCCCTTCCCTGTGGGGCAGGTTTGATGGACGTCTGTCCCTGGATGAGTGTATCTCTGTCAGGAATGGATGTTGGGTTTTGTCAAAGCTTTTTTTCTGCATCTTTTGAAATGATCAAGTGGCTTTTTGGTGACTAGAGTGAATTAACAGTGTTTTTTAAATTCCTGGGATAAACAGCATTACTGGGATAAATCCTACTTGGTCATCATGTCCTTGGGCCCCCTCGGGTCTGTGCCACCCTACTCCCTTGGGAGCTGTGGACAGGGTGTGCAGGGTGGCTCCGCCCCTCCGCCAGCAGAGGACAGCAGAGGAGGAGTGACTGCCGTGCCCTGGAGCAGAGGCCATCCTGCTTGTGCCCCTTTCCTGGGCCTTTGCCTGCATGGTCTCTGGGACATCTCAGTGGATATCCCAAGGGTGATAGGCAGGTCAGGCCGGACTCCTGGCCTATAGCCATGTAGGCCTAGAAACCTCCAACCCAGTCTCCCCCATCCCCATCTTCCAATTCCCTGTGCTCAGGCTGTGGCCCTGGCTCCACCCTCACCCCACATGCCTGGCCTCCCCCTCCTCTGGGACCCTGGAGCCCTGCTGCTGCAGACCGCCATACCCTGGGTGAGGGCAGACCCGAGTGGGCTGGGCGCTGCATCTCCAGAGCTCCGCCCAGCACCCAGTTCAGGCCTCCACCACGTGCCCACCGCTGGCCTGCTGCCTGTGGTGCTGGGACAGCCGGAGCACGCCCTCGCCTCCTCACCCCTCACCCTCCGCCACCTGACGGTGCCTCTCTGGTCTCGTCCTCTCCCAGTGCTCAGGCAGGCGCTGCGGCAGAAGCACCAGGAAGCCCAGCAGGCCTGCCGGCCCCACAGCCTGCCTGTGCTCCAGGCGGCCCAGCAGCGGGAGCTCGAGGTAGGGGTGTGGGCGTGGGGTCCCCCTGCACTCTGCTGACAGGGCCATGTGGAGGGGATCGCAGTGGCATGGGAGCCGGCCTGGGACACAGCCTGGGCTGGGCCCGAGGGCCTGGCACGCCCACGTGCTGCTCTCTGGGCAGATGTGCATGGGTGCCACAAGGGCCTGACGTGCCCGTGTATTGCTCTTCGCTGGGGGGTGTGCATTTGGCATGGGTGAAGAGTGTGTGGTGCCCCCACCCCTCCACCTGCTCCCTCAGACCACAGCTCCTCCGCCTGGGCCTATGCAGGGCAGGTATGAGTGGGAGCCGCTGTGCCCCATGGCCGTGGGGACGCGAGAACAGTGGTGGGAGGATGGAGCCACCAAGTCCTGTTCCCAGGTGGACGGGAACAACCCGGAGGCCAAGAACCCCCAGGGGAGGGTGCACGCCCAGACCGGCACAGGGCCTCAAGGCAGCCCCAAGCCAGGGCGTGCAGGAAGGAGGTGCTGAGCAGGATGATGGCAACTGTAGTGGGAGGAGATGCGCAGAGGATGAGACAGCGGTCAGCTGGACAGCCGGCAGGGGTGGGGCCAGCGTCTGGCCACTCGTGGGTGTCAGTGCCAGGCAGCACCCGGAGGGAGGTGGGGAAGGAGGGTGTTGGGAGCAGGTCTCTGTGTGGGAAGGGTCCTAGGTGCAGTGCCCGCACCATCTTTAGTCTTGAAGCTGGAGCAACTGGGGCGGGGAGAGGGGCCGGAGGTGGCAGGCCAGGAGTGTGTCTGCGGCATCGTGGGCGGACAGGAGGCTGAGCCCTGAGCCGCCCTCTCCGTGGCAGGCGGCGGAACAGCGGATCCGTGAGGAGCAGCGGGCGATGGACCAGAAGATCGTGCTGGAGCTGGACCGGAAGGTGGCGGACCAGCAGAGCACCCTGGAGAAGGCAGGCGTGGCTGGCTTCTACGTGACCACCAACCCGCAGGTCAGTGCCGCGGGCCTCGCCTGGCACAGCCTAGGGGCTACTGGTCCTCAAAGGCCACATCCCCTCTGGGGGTCTAGCTGGCCGCTGGGGGGCCTCTGCCGCCAGAGGACAAGCCAGCTGCCTGCAGGGCATCGCCCACCTTGCTCAGGCCTGCTGCGCCCCACCAGGGCCCTCATCTGCGGTTCCCCGCATCCCTGCATCCCTGCACACGTGCCAGGCCAGGGCAGCTGCAAACCCTGCTGTGGGCCGAGTCCCAGCTCCAGCCCCTTTCTGGCAGGCAGCGGCCAGACTCCCCCCACGGGCTCCCTGCCTAGTGCCCCTCGAACCTCATGGTTGCCTCGAGTACCTGGGGAAAGAGGCTGCTTCCCTGGGCTCTGCCAGGGCTGAGGCGGACCCCCTGGTCCCATCTGCACCCCAGGAGCTGACCCTGCAGATGAACCTCCTGGAGCTCATCCGGAAGCTGCAGCAGAGGGGCCGCCAGGCAGGGAAGGCGGCCCTGTGAGCCCGCCCATCCCAGCCGGGAGCATCGCCCTGTCCCGCAGTGACCACAGGCAGCAGACAGCCCCTGGCACTGGTCTTCCTGAAGCCTGGCCACCACCCTCCCAGCGGCCTGCAGGAAGGGCACCCTGTGAGGAGAAGCCAGGTGGACCACACCGTCCTTGCCCCCGACCCGGGCTGGTGAGGGCAGGCAGGCAGGCAAAGGGCACTGCGGACCCAGCTGTCTGGCTGCCTGCCCTGGCCTACCTCTCGGCCCCTCCCTCAGAAGGTGCAGCTCCTGAGAGGGACAGGCTCCCAAACTGTGTGTGACCCCGAGAAATAAAGCTGCCTCAGCGTGGCCTGCACATGGCTTGTGTGACACTCTGCGGAGCCTGTCATGACCGGGCCCACGTAGCCCTCGTCTGGGGGCTCTGAGGTCTACGGAATTTAGAAGATGACCCCACCCCCCACGTCACAGGGACCCCCACACCGGCCAAGCCCCAGGGCACTCGGGCCACAGCCAGCCTGCTCCATGGCTGCAAAAGCGGCAGGAGCCTGGTGGGTACTGGGGGGCAGGAGTGAAGGGCACGGGGCAGAGAGGGTCTCGGGGGAGAGACCAAGGCCAGGCAAGCACACCCGCCCATCGGAGCGTGCTGTCTGCGTTGCTCCGAGCCCAGCTCTGGGGCTGAGGTCGGGGGTGTCCAGGGCCCCACCTGGCCGGGTCTGCACGGAGGGCCTAAGGCTGAAGTGCCTGAACCCGACCCTGAGGCCGCTCGGGCATCAGAGCCACTCCCTCCGCCGCAAGCGAGGGCTTGATGCTGTAGAAAAGTGGTTTATTGACAGGCCAGCTTCCGCAGCCAGCCGCTGCAAGGTCGTGGGGGTGGGTAGGGCAGTTCCTGATGGCTCCCAGCTCTGCTGGCACGTGTGGGCCTCAGCCCTCCTGAGCAGAGCAGGGCCCTGCAGGCTCTCCCAGCTCAGGGTGTAAAAGGTGATTGGTGTGCGGCTGGGACTGGCCAGAGCCCTGAGAGGTCGCCGCCCGGGTGTGGGTGTAGGTGTCCTAGGCAGGCTGGTGGAAGAGGCTGCCGGTGCAGAGCCTCCGCTTGAGCTCCTGCCACAGCAGCTGCCGCTCCCGCTGAGCCCCCTTCATGACCCCGCTGTTCTCTAGGGCGCGGCGGGACAGGTAGGGCAGCACCTCCATCACGGGCCCGTAAGGGACATACTTGTACACAGGGAAGCCTGCCTGGCCTGCACACAGGGGCAGGAGAGGTGAGGCCCCGCCCTGCCCCTCGAGATACAGCTCCGCCCTGAGGCCTGCCCCACCCCCAGGGAGGCCCAGTTCCGCCCTTACACCCCACCCCTGCACCCGGGAGGCCCAGCTCCAGCCCCGCCTCTGGAGAGACCCAGCTCTGCCCTCCTTCCACCCACCGTGCTACAGCCCTGCTCCCAGGGAGACCCAGCTCCGCCCCCAAACCCCAATCCTGCACCCTGGAGGCCCAGCCCCACCCCCAAGGAGGCCCCAGCTCTGCCCCGGTGCTACAGCCCCGTCCCCAGGGGCCCAGCTCTGCCCCCGCTCCCCAGCCCTGCACCAGCCCCACCCCGGGGAGGCCCCTCACCCAGCGGGAAGCTGATCTGGTCACACATGCCCAGAAGCTGTCCAAAGTACACCTGGCGGTCGGCAGGGTGCAGGCCCAGCTCCTCCATCCTGTAAATGGGCAGGGAGCGGGCTGAGCCCCTCACCCCAAGAACCCTACCCGCAGGGTTAGGTGAGGGCACAGCCTCTGTCCTGCCTACTGCAGGCCTCCGCCCAGCTGCTCCTGCTGCGGGCCAAGGCCACCAAGTGTCCCCTGCCCCAGCCAGCCTCCCCTCCTGCTGTGCTTGCCCCCAGCTGCCCAGAGAGGCAGACTCACCCAGCAGCGGGCCCTCCCACCAACCCCTCCTCAAGCCCTCAGTACCAATGTTGTTCCCAGCCCCACAACCTGCCACCAGCCCCTCACTGGCTGCCCTGTGCACACTGCAGTCACTAGCCACTGGTGGCCACCGAGCCTCTGAAGGATGGGTGGTCTGAGTCGAGATGCACTGCACACGTCAAACACACATGGGCCTCTGAAGACGGTGTGCAAACAGAATGCGGAGTATCTCACTGCGGTTTTGGGTGTGTGGGGTTAATTGAAATGTATCTAATTCAACTTCTGTTTTCTAAGGTGACTGCAAAGTGTTTGGGATCAATGCCCGTGGCTCACATTTCTCCTAGTGCCACACACACACTAAGGTGGAGGCCCCAGGTTCGGTCCACACCCTCCCTACTCTCACTTCCACTCGTAGGATCTTTAAAAAATCCCCAGGGTTCGGAATACTTATGCACTGGTGATGCTCACCCTTTACCTCTGGCTCCTGACCAGGCAGATCCGCAGCCACCACCCTCCCTCCACCTGGGTCCTCACACCCACCCAGGCTGGGCCCGTCACGGGACCCCCATCCCATCCCTGGAGCCCACCACCCTTCTCGCTGTCTCCAGGCCCCACTCCAGGCTCCCAGAGCACTCAGTGCGCCTCGCTCTGGACATCCACACAAGGGGCGTCCCACAGACTCTTCTCTCCCTCGCCCGGGGCTGGGCTCCGAGGTCGAGCCCCAGTCTGGGAACAGGCAAGTGGCGTCGTGTGAAATCTGCCCCTCCCCACCCCCTGCGGCGGCTCCTTCCATGCCAGCCCACACCCACGGCCATGTGACTGCAGCTGCCCCAGCACAGGAGAGGCTCTCCATCCACCTGGCAACACCTGAGCTGGGCCTGACTCATTCTGGCCCACAGAACCACAGCAGACATGACGCGGGCAAGGGCCTGCTCTCTCCAGGTCTTCTGCAAGCCTGAAGCCACCTTGGAGAAGCCTGAGCTAGCCTGCTGGACACCCGACCTGGGGGCCCGTGCCCTTCGCTGCCCTGGCCACAGATGAAGCCGTTCAGGGCCGACAGGACCCCAGCTGATGCAGGACAGCCCCAGACCAGGCCCACTCACCCTGCCGGCTCACAAGACACTGTGCACGCCCCCAAGCTGAGGACGGGCTCATGACTCGGCCAAACCTAGCCCAGGCTCTCTGACAGGGTCCCTAACGTGTGGCCCCAGAGACCACAGCGCTTCCCCGGGAAGTCCAGCCCAAGCTCTTCCAGGCCCAGGGCCCCTGGAGCAGGACACAAGACGCCAGCCTGCCTGCAGGGCAGAGGCTCCCCCAGAAGGGCCTGGCCAGGCTGCGGGGCCTGGGACGGCAGGGCACTCGGGTCAGGGAAGCCGCGTCTAGGGCTGCAGGGCTAGGTCAAGGTGGAAGGCCAGCCCAGCTCCCGTGGAACAATCTAGAAGCTAGGAGAAAGGAGGCCTTCTGTGGACAGTAACTCCTTCAGCAGGCTCGTGGTCCTTGCCTAGTCAGGCTGAGAGGACCAGCCTGGGACCAAAAGCTGAAGTGCAAAAGGGCAGCCACAGGCGGTTGAGACTGTGATGGGGACCGGAGGAGGTGGGCGCCAGCAGGGCCTCTGTGAGCACCGTCAGGGGCAGGGGCGGGGGGGGGGGGTGGCCCTGGGCACAGAGGGACCAGCCTCGATCAAGGCTCCAGCACAAAACTGCATTTTAAGCCTAAGCAAAAACCAGCTTTTAAAATTGCAACTCAATCCAGTGTTCCTTCCAAAGTCAAGGAAGCCAGAACTCATCTCCCTTGGGCACAGAAGGGTGCCCCCGGCCACCCCACATCCAAGGACGGGGCAGGGTGTCCAAGGAGGCCCCAGGGAGTAAGGGAAGAAGGTTAAGAGCCCACCCAGCCAGGATGCCAGTCAGAGCCCCCCACCCCACCCCAAGGAAACACCTGACCGCCCCCCCACAGGACTCCAGAGGCTGCTCTGGCCGCCCCACGGCCTCCACGCTCCTGTTCCCAGCCAGGTGGCTGCAAGGGCAGGCATCAGAAACCGTGGCTCTGAGCTGCAGATTCAGGCTGCGTAAAGCAGCCTTTGGCAGGAGAAGGCCAAGCAGGATATTGCTGAACCACTCAGGACAACCAGTCACCCCAGGCAGCACCAACAAGTGCCCCGGGCACACTCCGGCACCTCCAGTACCCAGGCCCTGGCTAGGGGTGCCCGCTGTGGGAGAGGGGCCCGCCTTGCTCCTGGGGAAGGCGCAGGCCAGCGAGGCCACCACGCACCCAGCCTCCTATGGGGTGGGGGGAGGAGCCAGAACCCCTGGTGGGGTCCACGTTCGGTCAAGATATGAGATAAGAGAACATAGGGTGGGGACTCGCCCGTGGTTAGGACACGGCACCTCTACTGCCGGGTGGACAGCTGTGACCCCTGTTAGGGAACTAAGGCGCTTCCCCGATGGCCTAGCAGGTAGAGAGCCCACCTGCAGCGCAGGAGACACAGGAGGCCAGGGTCAGCCCCTGGGTCGGGAAGGCCCCTGGGAGAGGAGATGGCCACCTGCTCCAGTATCCTTGCCTGGAGAGTCCCACGGACAGCGGGGCCTGGCAGCCCACAGTCCATAGGGGTCAATCCCTGGGTCGGGAAGACCCCTGGGAGAGGAGATGGCCACCCACTCCAGCATCCTTGCCTGGAGAGTCCCACGGACAGCGGGGCCTGGCGGCCCACAGTCCATGGGGGTCACAAGAGGCGGACACGACTTAGCAGCTGAGCACTGCACTGGGGAAGTAAGATCCCACAAGTCACAAATCAATGCCAAAAAGAATAAAAAGGAATGTATTTCACCTCATTCCTATCTGTGACTTACAAGGCTGCCCCATGGGGACACAGACCACGTTAAATCCCAAGCGCAGTTTAAAGTGCTGCGAAGCTGCCTATAAACGAGGCAACGCGTCTCAGGCCGCTGACGTTTCACGCTGTGTGAATCGCCTGATGACACTTACTTTGAATCAGAACCTGAGGAAGTCAGGTATTAACGCTAAAAGCCAAAGGAACTGCAGGCAGCCTTTCTGCTACTGCAGTGAGATGCCCAGCTGGACCAGGGGGTCCGGGGGCCACAGATGTCCCCCGAAACCCCGCCTGCCTCACGCTTCCAGCACAGCCCAGGGCACGGGGTGGGGCGGGGGGGCAGGACCCACCTGCGCAGCGTGAAGCGCACGGTGCCCTCGTTGTGCGAGGCCACCATCACCGCGGCCCTGGCGTTGTGCTTCAGCTCCTCCAGGACATAGTCCAGGCACCTGGGGGGGTGGAAATGTGAGCCAGGCCCGCACAGCCCCCTGGGGGCAGAGGCCGCAGGCCACCTGGGGTTCTGGGACCACGGGGAGGAGCAAGTGTCCCACTCAGCTGGGGTCGTGCGTCCAACAGCACGGAGGCCGGCGCCCCGAGATGCCTGGAGCCCTGCCCCCTGGGAGCCGGGCGCCGCCCACCTGTGGTACACAGCGCTGGTGGCCTCGTACGTGGGGTTGATGGGGTCCTCGTAGCCCACCTCCAGCGCCCGGGCGCGCTCCTGGGCCATGTACGCACCACGCACCAGCTTTGCCCCGAAACACCAGCCCTCCCGGCGAGCCAGCTCCACATCCAGGGTGACGTTGTCATAGGCATCCTGCGGGCCGCGCCAGAGGTCAAGGACGACCGGGATGGGCCCCCCTCCAGCCTGTGTCCCCCAGCAGAGCCCCCCTGGGGCCTGGGTGCCCCCAGCGTGTAGCCAGCAGCTGGGGCCACTTGGCGGGGGCTCTGCAAGCCGTCAGCACCTGCCGGGACCCCACCACCCACGTGCCCTGTCCCCAAAGCCCCGACGCCAACCTCCGGCCCCTCCAAACACCCAGCTGGGCCCCGAGCGGCCAGCCAGGGTTTGCACCAGGGTCCCTGAAGCACACACACAAGTCTGGGCGGGGCCCCAGAGCCTGCGTCAACACTCAGAGAGAACCAAGCTGCAAAGGGCCGGAGAAGACGGCCACCCAAACCCTGCAAAGGGCCGGAGAAGACGGCCACTCAAAACCTGGGGATTGGGGCCCTTTCAGTGGACTCAGAAAGCTGCTCCGCCCGTGCTCCTGCGGCCCCTCATCCCCAGCGCGGGGCGGGCGGGCGCACACCCTGAGGTAGCACTGGAACGTGTTGAAGACGAGCGGCCTCTCCACGTTGAACCTGCGCTGCGTCTCCAGCGTCAGGCGGCTGATGGCTGGCTGGAAGTAAGTCTGCTCCGCATCCACCATCAGCCGCACGCCCGCCTGGCTGGCTTTCTGAGGGACGCAGGGGAGGGGATCTGTGTGGGCACAGGTGAACAGGTGCCCCCTGGCCCCAGAGCGTCCCGGGCGCCCCGCCCTGACCCCAGCGCGTCCCGGGCACCCCCCCCCCCGACCCCAGCGCATCCCGGGCGCCCCCCGACCCCAGCACGTCCGGGCGCCCCCCGACCCCAGCACGTCCCGGGCGGCCCCTCCTACCCAGCAAGTCCCGGGCGCCCCCCGACCCCAGCGCGTCCCGGGCGCCCCCCGACCCCAGCGCGTCCCGGGCGCCCCTCCCCGACCCCAGCGCGTCCCGGACGCCCACCTTGGCCAGCACGCCCATCCTCTGCAGCATGCGTGTCATCTGCCGCTCCTCCTCCTCTGTGAACTGCGACAGCACAGGCTCCAGCCGTCCCGTCTGCGGGTCAGGGCCATCCGGTCACGGCGGGCTCCATGCCTCGGCCCCTAGGCCAGCACAGCCCGCTCCCACAGGCGCCCTCTACAGAGCCTCCCGACGTCCCGGGCCTGGTGCCCAGGCCCCTCTCCCCACCATGCCATGTCCACTGCCCAGGGTGAAGGCCACTGCCCCGCCCAGGGGCCCCCAGCCACCAGGGCCCAGGACCATGCTGCCCCCGGGACACCAGCTCCCGTGCTGGCCCGGCCTGCACCCAAGGAGTCTGACCCCACACAAGGTGACCCCCACGCCTCCCCGAGGAAGCCCCGGCTCTGTGCGTGGGGCCCCCCACGATGACCCTGTGGGAACCGTGAGGCGGGGACCAGCTGGCTGGGGCACATCACCTGCATGTTGGGGACCACCAGGTGCCTGGAGAGCTCGGTCCTGCTGTCGATGAGGCTGCACCAGTCCAGCAGGTCCAGCGTGCTGCGAGAAGAGGCGCCAGCAGCAGGCAGCAGCCTGACCACAGCTGCCCGTGCCCACCACACGCCCAGGCCCCTCACCAGCACCCCCCTTGCAGGAGTGCCCCCAGACCAAGCCCCACGGGGCCTGCCTTGAAGCACAGATACAAATGGAAACAGTGCATCCTCTGTTTACGAGACAGAAGTGAGACGCAGACCCTTCGGAGGACCTCAGCTGCCCTCATCCTCCACCCGCCTGCCAGGCAGGTCCGGGACAGTGGGGTGTAGCACCCCCACTCAAGAACCCAAACAATTCCCTGGGAAGCTCTGGGGTTCGGGGGTCCCACAACCTAGCGGAGAGTTAGCAGGATCGGGAGAGGCCATTGAGGCTCACCCAGAACCCTGACTGGACGCAGGCGGCCACCCCCCGGGACCTCAGTGGGGCTCTGCCTACCCAGACTCGCCCAGCGTCTCTGCGGTGAACCAGTCCTCGATCTCCGCCCGGGACGCGATGCCCATCTTGACCACACTTTCCTGCAGAAGCGGGGGCGGCGGGGGGGGGAGGTGTCGGTCCCTCCCCGCCCCCCTCCCAGCCCTTGTCACAAGCACCTCCTGCCCTGCCTGCTGGCCTGCGATGCCAGGCTGAGCTCCTCACACCAGCACGAGACCCAGCTATCTTCTGCCTTGGGTCTCCACTCCACAGACGGCCTCTCCCTGCCACCCACCACCCCCCAAGGCTCCCCACATGCCTGCCCACCCCCTGCAGGGCCCCCCACTCCCACCCAGTGGCTGCCTGCCGAGTCTCTCCCCGCTGCACACAGGCCCTGGAGAAGCGGCAGGATTCAGACACGGCCAGGCCTCCTGGGCAGGGTTCCTCACGGCCCACCTGCCCACAGCCACCAGGGAGGGGCACCCACCTGCAGAGCAGCCACCTCAAGCTTCGTGTCCACAGCGGCCAGCCCAGCCTTGCCCTGCTCAGCAGCCACGTGGTGGAAGAAGCGTCTCCACTTGGTCAGCACGTCCGAGAACTGCAGCTGCGGACGCCAGCCCTGAGCTTCCACCCGGGGGCCTGTGAGCCCCGCCCAGGACCCCCTGCAGCCCAAGCCCCCAAGCCCATCTGTGCACCCGGCTCCCGGCCGGAGCCCCCCGAGCCCGCCCAAGTGCACCCAGAGCCCAGGCCACCGGTATGTGAGTGAGGGCACCTTCGCTTAACTCTCGTAGTGCCCCGCATTCATACCAACCCTCTGTGGGTGCAGGGCGGGGCGGGGGGGGGGACAGGGGGTTCTGACATTCACCAGAAACTGCGGTCTCCCCAAAGCCGTGAGCTTAATGGCTGAGAAGCCGTCCTCGCTGGCTCCGCCTGTGAGAAGCCACAGGAAGGGCCATCAGGGCCTTGGGGGCTAGGGGGACCCTGAGCCCAGAATGTGTGCCGCTCCAGTCAGGGCATGGTCTCAGCAACATGGAGGAGGCTGCAGGCAGCGGGCAGGGCCACATCTTCCATGGGTTACGCACGACACCCAGCCCCAAGACCCCCAGAAAGAGAATGGTCTCACTCGAATGATCCACCCAGTGAGACGGTCGGTGGTACCTGTCCTCCCAGGAGAACACCTGTCTGCCCTCGCCCCCAGGCCCGGGCAGGCCACCCAGCCCTAGGAATCTGCTCTGGTGGCTACCTGGCAATTTCAGGCTGCGGTGGCAGCGGCAGGAGGGGAGGGCCCTTCGAGGACCCAGACACCTGGGCCGGGTGACCAGCCAGGGGAGAAACACCAACCCCGCGTGGCCCATGAGTGCCCTGTGCACAGCTGCCCCTGAGGCCCCTGCAGGCAGGCAGGCCACACAGAGGGCTTGGAGCTGGCCACGTGCGGTCAGGAAGGCGGGGGGCCAGGGAGTGGGGGAGGCCTGCCCACGCTCGCCCACATGGTTCCTCTCCAGGGGCCTCAGCACCCAGGGCCGCCCAGAGGGCGCACGGAGCACAGACTCGCGCTCAGAGCTCCGGCGGGAGGCGGACGGTGCTCCGCCACCTCCGTCCCTCTTGTCTGGCTGCTGGAAGCCCATGATCACACCTCCGCTCGTCGGTCCCCAGGCCAGAACCACGGAGACGCCCTGAGCCCTGGACACCAGGCAGCCTCTGTCTGTGCGACCAGTCAGGCGCCCGATGCTGACCCCAGCGGGCTGCCTCTGGGTGGTCCTCACTCCTGTCCCTGGAATGTTCACAAAGTGTCGGGGCCCTAACTGGAGAGCTGCTGGGGACCCACTGGGCTTCTGAGACTGAAGCACACCGAGGCCTGCATGTCTTCCGGTTGAGCTCGCCTCGTGAGGGGGTGGTCATGCCCAGGGGCCACGCCGGGCAGCATCTCCATCCGGGAGGGCGCGGCCGCAGCCCCTGGGACGGTGCTGCCCTCGGCAAAGCCAAGCAACGTGTGACGAGATCCAAGTCCCCCAGCAGGTCCGCATCTGGGCACCTGGGGCCAGCCAGGCTTCTCAGGAAGCAACGGGCTGGACTGGGTGTGTGAGCCCAGACCGCCTCCCAACCTTGGCCACCAAGATGCGGACCGAAGCCTGGGTGAGCGCTGCAGCCCCCGCCTCGAGCTCGCCCTCGTGTCCCTGAAGCAGGGGCCGGCCTGGCCTCACCTGAGGCCTCGATGCAGCGCAGGAAGGTCTCCATGTGGCTGTCACACTTGGCCTCACTGGCACAGAAGTAGGTGCGGGCACGGGTGACCCCGTCCCTGCGGTCCCCGGAGGCCCGGTGCGCCTGGAACTGGTTCTCCCTCTTACTGACACCTGGGGGCGGGGCGGCAGCCTGAGTCCCCCCTCCACGGCCCTGCACACGGCCCCCGCTGGAGCTGCACCCGCTCTGCCTCCAAAGCAGCCCAAGCCTGCTCCCTGACTCAGCCCGGGTCACACCCAGGTAGGGAAGGCAGAGCCCAGGCCCCCAGAAAGGCCAGGAGGGCGTGTGGGGCACCTGGGGACACGGGCTGGAGCTGCAGTAGCAGCCCTGGGCCCCAAGCCAAGAGGTGTGTGCAAGGGGAGAAGGCTCACTCCTGACTGGCTCCCCTTGACTCACCGCGGCCGTCGCGCTCCAAGGCCGAGGAACAGAACCTGCAGGAGAAAGGGGGCGGGGAGGGTCAGGCCCCCACTGCAGAGGGCGGGCAGCGGGGGCAGGCAGGGGGACACTGAGCCGGACACTGACGAGGGGGGCAGCTCGCCTGCCAGGTGGGAGCGCCCTGCCCTGCCCAGCCCACCCTCCAGGGTCACCTCCTCTGAGCCTGGCAGACAGGGCCCAGCTGACAAGCCCTGCACCCCACAGCCTCCCCCCAGGGAGCCCCTCCTTACAGCGGGTGAGGGGCAAACAAAGCAACACACAGCCCAAGGCCTGGGTGGGTCCTTCCTGAGAGGAAAAGGCAGGGCCCCAACCCGAGACAGGGTGGCCGCCAGCTTCCGCCCCCCTGCCCTCCCCTCACGGCCGCCCACCTCACCCACGCGCCGCAGGGTTACTTTCGAACCCACAGTCCGAAGGTGTGATTCCAGCGTCCACCCTCCCTTGGCTGCCCCGACCATCACACCTGAACACCCAGGTCCTCCCGAGGGCAGGGCCCTAGGCCAGCCTGGAGGAGGCACCGCAGCTGCAGCCTGGCGGGGTGGAGGGACGCCACGGCCCCCATCCACACCGAGGCTGTGGGGGCTCGAGCCTGCTCCGTCAGCACACAGCCCAGAGTCCACCTCTCAGGCAACCACCCGCCACAGAAGGGACACCATCGCTCAGAGGCCCCCAGGGCCGGGGCCGGTGACAGTCCCAGGTAGCGGCCAGCCACCTGCCCTCCAAGCCCCAGCCAGGCTCCAAAACCACAGGAAGCAACCAGCCACACAGCCGCGGTGTGGGGCCAGGGCCCAGCCTGAGCAGAGAGCACTGGGGGGACAGGGCTGTGGTTCTCCTCTGGCCTCCTGATCCTCAGCCCCCTGGAAGGAGACAGTTTCAGCGGGGACGAGCAGGCCTGCGAGTGGGCGGGGCCTCTGGGAGACAAAAGGGGCAGCTGACAGGCTGGGGGGGGTGTCATCTCAGCACGGGGAGAAGGGGGAGCACACTCTGGGCACACACACGCAGCCACATGTGCACACGTGTTCAGACAACACACAGACATGCGGACACACGTGCACACACACATGTGCAGACACACGTGCAGGCGCGCACACGCATGCACAGCCCGGGATGTGCAGAAGGGAGCGAAAGAGCGCCAGGAAGGGCGGGCCCAGGAGGGAAGGGCAGGAAGGGCAGGAAGCCCGGGCCGCGCCCCCTGCCGTCTCTAAGCTCAGCTCTCCGCCAGGAGATTTGCTGGCTGGACGCCCTTTAGGAGAAAATTAAAGGTGAGGGCGTGGGGGTGGCACAGTGGTAAAGAACCCGCCTGCCAGTGCAGAACACTCCGGAGACACAGGTTCAATCCCTGGGTGGGGAAGATCCCCTGGAGGAGGAAACAGCAACCCACTCCAGTCTTCTTGCCTGGAGAATCTCATGGACAGAGGAGCCTGGCGGGCTGCAGTCCTCGGGGTTGCAAAGAGTCGAACACGACCGCACCACTGAGCGTGCACACACACGTAAGAGGTGAGGAGGGGCCATGCTGGCTGCCCCCACACTGAAGGAGGAAGCAGAGCACCCTCCATCTTGAAAGCAGGGCCCCAATCTGGGCCGGACTGCGGACTTTGAACTATATGCCCAGCATCTATGGAAACGACGTACCAACTGGATAACAGGCCCCTGGAAGGAAGAGCCCCAGGACTCTCCATGCCTAAAAGAATACCCTAACTATCTGTGTAACCAAATAGAATCATACATTCTATGATGCTTATTGGGATATAACCACAAGCCTATTGATAACTCTCCACTGTTAACTACCTGGGCTTAAGGCATATGAATCACAGGTTAACTTTGATTGTGTCTTTCTTTTTCCTTTGTTCAGACTAGTTTCAGGAAACCTTATACACTTAGGGTGTATAAGCTTTTCACAAAGACTGGTCGGGGTCCTTGGCTAAGAGGAGATTCTGCCTTGGGCCCGCCGGTGTAATAAGCTGCACTCCACTATCTGCCTTGTCCTTCTGAGTGAGTTTGTTTCCCAGAATGCATGGCTACAACACCAGCTCTGCCCTGATTAAATGTGGGAGGCAGGAGAGAAGCATGGAAGAGCTTGGCAGCCCCAGGCCCTGGCTCCAGGCAGCACCCAAGACCCCGCACACAATCCCAACCACGCCCTTCACCCTGGGGACCCAGGCCAGGCCTGGCACAGCCAGGACAGACACGTCTGCTGCCCGCACTGTCCCGGCTGCCGTCACAGCCCATCATCGGGAGGAAACCTCCCCCTGCTCCCCCGCCCCGTGGTGCTTAGCCTGCTGGGGCTGCCCTGGAGGGCTCCTCTCCTGGAGTGAGGACCCTGGCCTCCGCCTTCTAACAGCTGTTCCGGGAACCACCATCCCACCGTGCCTGGATGGCCACTCTGCCTCCCACTTCCCACCCTGGGAAGCCCCCCAGGCTCCTCCTCCCAGTGGCAGGGGCGTCAGCATCATTCCTGGGGCAGGGTCTAGGGGCCTGTGATCACTCCGTTCCCCACCCCCGCGGGAGCTCGATGGCTGGATGTTGGATCAGCGCCCGTGAGCCCGGTTCTGCACCCTCAGCCCAGCCCCGCCGGACACACGGGGTGGCCAGGCAACTGCAGACAGGCCACCCTCTGAGGACAGAGAGGGACCGCAGCTAACGGCCCAGAGGCCAGCCAGCAGGGCTCTGGCAGGACCAGCGGCCCAGGGTCACGGGCTCCATGCCTGCGGCCAGCCCCGCCTCCCAACGCTCCCCTGCAGGGCAAATTGCCCGGGGAAAGGAGGCTTTTCATACCAGAGAAAGAACTTCCATTGTGAAACCACCAACCCCCACCCAGACCCAGTGGGACACGGCCCATTAGTTATTCAAAAGGCACCCCAGGCAGCCACCAGCCACCAGGAACGGGGGTGCGGAGCTGGAGAACCCCGCCTTCATGACAGCAAATTGAGAGACAGGGGCTTGGCTCCCCAAGCCAATCAAGCAGCGGCTCCGCTGGGACATTCCGTTCCCAGGGCTGGAGTCTCCTATGACCCGACCCCTCCCTGCCCCTGGCCGGAGAAAACATCAAACCTGAGATGCGGCAGGCGACTCAGCGAGCCTGTTCCCCCCTCACTGGCTCAGGCGCAGCTGCTATCAGGACTCTGCGCGGCCTGGCCTGGAGGGGAGCAGAAACCAGCCCAGCAACCAGGCAGGCATTCTGCAAAGCAAGGGCTGGATCTGCCTGAGTCTCCAATGGGGACCCGTCCTGTGGCCCAGGAGGGAAGTGGGGGGGTGCCCTCCTGCCCCCACACCCCCTGCCCAGAGAACAGACCCTGCAGCCAGTCAGTGACCTCAGCAGAAGCCGCTGGGAGCCGGCGCATTCCATTTCCCTTGGATGGCCCCGGGCAGGCTCCACCCCTGCCAGGAGGACCCCAGCTGCTAATCAGAGGCCAGGCAGAGGGACCGCCCTGGTGGTCAGAACCCTCTGAAGAGATGCTTCACCAGGAAGCCAGAAGACCACCAATGCCAGTGTGATCATCTGTGCCACACCACTTGACTTTGCCAGCCCCCCACCCACAGGGTGACAGCAACCTGTGACCTTCATGCGTCACAAGGCATTACTCTTGCTGTGCTCCAACCATTTAAAACTGCAGCCATGATCCTTAGCCTGCAGACTGTGCAAAGCCAGGAGGATCAGACTGGGGGCCAGGGTTGGCCAGCCACAGCCTCGGGCACACAAGGCCTTGGTGAAGGCTCGGGCCGTCATCCTCAGGGGACGAAGGCCCAACTCCAGGCGGGCCCAGGAGGGCTGCAGAGGTCGGGCAGCCGGAGCGCCCCCAGCAGTCCCAGACGGTCCCACCCGCGGGCGTCACGTGGCCCTTACTCCATCTCCGTGCGCTCGGCCTCCTCAGGCGTCAAGTCCTCCTCCACACCGTAGTCCAGGATGGAGCCCACGCCGAAGGCCTTGTTGCGCTGGATCAGGGGCCGGATGGACTCCTGGTCCTCGCCAGCCACAAACTGCCCATAGAAGGTCATCTTCATCAGCGTGTTGAACAACCTTTGCCCCAGAAGTTTCCTGGCAAGGCGCAGCAGCTGGAAGGCAAGGGGAGCGGCTGTCTGGGGCCACCTGGGCTCCTGGCCCCCAGCAGGCCTCCCTGCTTCCTCCCTGGTCACACAAAGCCCTGACATGCTCCCTGGGGCCACACTCGGCGCAGGGCCCTGGTTTTACGGCCACACCACCCAGAATGGCTTGCTTTCTGCTCGTAGGCGCCAGCTGTCCCCAACTCCTCGTCAGAGTTGGCCAGTCCCCGGCACTGCTCTGACCCCTCTCCTGCCCTGCAGGCTCACAGGTGACCCCGGAGGCACGTGGCAGCCACCTGACCACCGCTGGGTGGATACAGCGACTGGCAGGCCTCTCCGGAAACAGCAGCGGTGGGTGAGTTCACAGCGTTGTCTGTATCCACGCCTCGGCTGGGGATGACGGGGACTGGTGTGACTTCCTCGGAGGCAAGCACCCAGAGTTTCCAATGTTTTGCTCACTGCTTATTCCAAGTCCCTAAAACACTGCCTGGCAAGGGGCTGGCCCTGCAGTGGGTGCTGAACAGATGAACACACAGAACTCCGAGCGGCACGAGCCCCGCTGGAGGCAGCAGGGGCCAGAAGCGAGGCGGGTAACCGCCCCCAAGGGTCCAGGAGGCGACAGCCCACGGGGGGCCAGTGGGGGCTCGGCACAGTCATGCGTCCACCGCAGACCAGCAGCCCAGGCATGCGGGCCCCAGGGGAAGACAGCCACCCAAACCACTCAGCTTTCTCCTCCACCCGCCAGCACCACACCCCAAATTCCTGCCATCTTCATTCAAATGGGCCAAGCAGGTGCCCCCTGCCCAGCGCAGTTCTACGCTGAGCGAAACAGAGGAGGGACTCCCCTCCTAGTGGCAGGGAGACCCGGAAGGTGGGAGGGGCAAGGTCCTTCACAGGGTGCAGAATGGGGGCGAGGGGGTGCCAGACAGGGCGAGAGGAGGGCTCTGCCAGGCAGGGAGGCAACAAGGCGGGACGGGATCAGGATGGGGGGCAGGGGTGGCCACTGGAGGACACACCCACCACCTGTCCGGGAACCCCTGTGCCACCTCCAGCTCCAAGACCGGGACAGTCTATGGCTTCTCAACCCCACTGAATAACAGAACCCCACTTTCTTGTGGGGATCAGGCCTCAAGGGACCATCTCCAGTCCAAACAAAAGCATGGGTCAGTCACAGGCCTTCATCCCCAAACCAGCATCAAACGGCCCATGCCACCCCAAGGCTGATACAGCTGCCCTGCGCCTGGCACTCCGACAGACGCTCAGGGGGCCACATGGCATGCCGAGGGCAAAGGTTTCCAGGCCATCACCTCTTCCCGTTGGCAGCCTCTGCCCAGTGTCTGACTTTATTGCCTCTCATTGTTTTTATAAGGAAGATTGGAAATGGAAAGTGAAAGCGCCAAGCTGGGAGAGGGCAGCCTTCTCCTGCCTCCCAAGAGCCCCGGACAGAAGTCAGGGAGTCTGTGGGCCTGGGCAGCCTCACTGAAGGGCAAGTCAAGTCTCCAACAAATCCAAGTTCAACCCAGAGGCAGACGAGGCAGAATCAGGGACCTGAGAGTCAGCACTCAGCTGTGGGAAATCCCTGACATCACACATGCCGATTTCGAGGACTGTCAGAAACACGACGTGGATGTGGGCCGGCTGTCTGCTGTTGGGCTGGCAAACTTGCCCGCCCAGAGACACACGGTCAATGATCTAGGCTGTGCAGGCCACGCAGTCCGTACTAGGCACTCGGCTATCGTGGAGGAGCCCCCGACAACACTCACTGAAGGAGCAGGGGCAGGGCTGATGCTGAGGTGTGGTCCAGGGACCTCCTGGTCCCCTTGTGCCCCTGTGTGGTCAGGGGCAACAACACTGAAGGCCCCCCCAGGGGCAGACTCTGTAGAAGACTTAGAGATGCCTACAGGCGAGGACGGGTAAGGCCAGTTTTCTCCCCTCCCTGCCCACACCCTTTCCCCCAGGCTCTCCAGCGCTGGCTCACACCCAAGCACAGAGGCTTTCCTCACAGAACACCTGGACTCTCTAAACCATTCGCAAAAAGGCCTCCCTGTGGACAAGTGCGGGCCCCCACCGGGTCCAGAACCAATGCCACAGCTCAAACGGGCTTCTGCGAGCTGACGCTCCCTGGGGCAGGAGCTGCACAGACCTGCACTGGCTGGGCAGGAGGAATTTCTGCTGCAGGCCAAACCACGAGAAGGACCAGGTCTGGGGAGCAGCCCACAAGCTCCACAGTCTAGTCTCTGCCCTGTTTCCTCCAGCACCAGGCACCAAGGTCCCTGTCCCCAGCAGGACCACCAGCAAGGACGACAGTGGGACAGATCCCTCGGAGGGTGGGCAGGGCACCACCCACAGTGACTGGGCTCCTTAAGCAGGTCCCCAGGTCACAGGCAGAGCACCAGGGGAGAAGCCACCTTGCTCTCCAGGCATCCACAGTGTGGTCAAGGGGCACTGGCCCCAGGCAGACGCCCGAGGGACAGTGGAGCTGGCCTGTCTCTCCTGCCATCGCCCGAAGTGCCTGAGGACTTCAGCCGTGTGGGCTTCTCTGCTGGATCTGAACCTAGCCCTTCCAAAGCCACCCAGCTCTAAGTCTGCCCTCACCACCCACCCGTCGTGGCCTCACCTTCACCTCTGCCCAAGGTGTGGCTAGGTGCTCCTCCTGGGTCCAACCTCCCTAGGCTGTCCCTGGAGCCCAGGTGCCCTCCACACAGCCTCACTGAGAGGTGGATGCCACCCGCATGCAGAGCCTTCAGGACCCTCAGCACCAACTGGACCCTTGCTTTCAACCTGTTCCCAGGGTCACCCTGACCAACAGCGGCTAAGACACTTCTGCTTTTTAATTTCCCAAATCCCTCACACTTTTCAAAGTCATTGTGCTCAAGTTTCGAAAGTCAGATATTTAAGCAGCTTCCCATTCTCTCTCAACACTGTCCGTTCACGATGGTCACGTGGGGGGACCCTAGCTTCCAAGAACTCTGGGGTTCCAGGCTGTGAGCGGCACACGGCCAGGCTACCTTCTCAGCAAAGCGGATGACATTCGATTTCAATCTCAAGTGAGCACTGTGTATTACTGCAGGCACCACACAGCTTAAACTTTAGACTGGTTTTTGTTTTCAGTTGCCATGGTGAAGAATCCGCCTGCAATACCTGACACGTGGGTTGGATCCCTGGGTCGGGAAGATCCCCTAGAGTAGAAAATGGCACCCCACTCCAGGATTCTTGCCTGGGAAATTCCATGGACAGAAGATCCTGGCGGGCTACAGTCCATGGGGTCGCAAAGAATCGGACACGACTGAGCGACTGAACAACCATCCACGACTGATATGTAATAAAATTCATTGCCCGAAAAGCGCGCGCAGGAAACACCGCCCTTCCTAACTTCCCGGCCACGGGCGATGCTCCAGAGTGCCCGCTCTCCACCCTGAAGCCTCGTAACGGCTCCCAGACGGGTGAAGGTCCGCGGGGCCCGGCCGCATCCCCGCCCCGCGGCCCCGCACACCTGCTCGTGACGCGCCAGCAGCGCGGGCGAGGCGCAGAGGCTCAGCACCAGCAGGCTGCGCGCCAGCTCCCAGCTGCGCCGGCTCCGGTACGCCTCCTGCGTGTTGCCGAAGTCCACGGCGGGCACCGGCGGCCGCGCGGTTTCGGCCGGCCGG
The DNA here is from genome assembly GCF_042477335.2 of Ovis canadensis. NCBI lineage: Eukaryota > Metazoa > Chordata > Mammalia > Artiodactyla > Bovidae > Ovis > Ovis canadensis. Next base: position 83,274,432 of record NC_091261.1, on the reverse strand, counting down.
CACACGGGCTCGGCTCCCGGGCCCGCGGCGGGCTGCTCTCGGGCCGCCGGCGCGGTAGACAGCGGGGCGCGGCGACAGAGGGCGTAAAGCTGCACCCACGACGCTCGCGGGAGACCCATGGCTGCTGTCCGCCCACGTCGGGGTTGCCTAAATAGGCGCCCCGGCCCCGCCCCCGCCAGGCTCCGCCCCGAGCTCCGCGCCACGCCCCTCCCCGGGGCTCCGCCCCCGCGCCCGGCCCTGAGCGGGCTTTTGCAGGCCCTGCCCACCGAGCCACTCCACGTGCGCCCGAGCCCCGCCTTCTCAGCGAGAGGCTACGCCGCAGAGAAGACCCCGCGCTCGGCTGACCTCCCTGGCTCCTCCTGCTCTGCTGGAGCCCACCCTGCACACATGCACACGTGCACATCTGGGCTTTGAGACCCCGGGTCTGCGGAGAATCCGGGAAGGCGAGGGTGATGCTGCTTCTCCTCCAGTGTAAAGGCGCTTTGGGAAACCCTCTCACCGACCGGTCCTCTCCCTGGCCTAAGGCTCGAGCGCTGAAGGAGTCTTGCCAACTCCGTTCTCTCCCGCCCTCCCGATCCCACCGCCCACCCAAGGGGCAGGCGTGGACCACCAGGCTCACCTTGGACGCCCTGACCTGTCCAGCACTTGAGGACTGCGTGACTGTGTGGCGGTCCTGTGTGTCACAGAATCTTCAGCAGCACCATTCCAGGCTTCTCTGTGCCAGACGCCAGCAGCACCCCTCCCCTAGACCTTGCTAATGTCCCCTGGGGCCCCATCATCACGCCCACATTGATGGACACTTCTCCACTTTGTCACGGGCCTCTTCCCCCCTTCCCCCGTTGGAGCTGAAGACAGAAAGGGAGAGACAAAACTTAGCTCCCCTGGGGGTCACCTGGGGGTCCAGGAGCGGAGACTCCACACTCCCAGAGCAGGGGGCCCAAGTCTGATCCCTGGTCAGGGAGCTAGATCCCTCATGCTGCATTTGAGACCCAGTGCAACCAAAGAAAGCAATATTTTAAAAGAAAAGAAAGAAAGAAAGAAAGAAACTAAGCTCCCCAAGAGTAGGCCAGCCTTGCGAGCTAGCTGTGGCCAACAGACTGACCCATTTTCCTTTCATGGATAAGCTTCCCTCCTCCCCAAAACCCTTCAGGGACTCCCTGCTGCTATCCGGACAAGGCTGCTGGCTCAGCCGGGGTCACCGGCCCCCAGAGGCCAGGCCCCCCTACTCCCACCTTACCTCTCGCCATGCTGGTCAGCCTGCCAGGCCCTCCTCTGAGCTCCGGGTCATGTGCGGGCTGCCTGCTGCTCTCGGCCACCTGTGCCCACCGCCCACCCCTGCACCCAGCCCCCTCCCTCTGTCCCCCTCCTCCTCGGGCCCGTTAGCAGGCGCACACATCCCGAGCTGGGCACTGGCTGGACCCCAGCTCCCTCCTCTTGCCCTTGACGCCCAGGCACCTGTGTGCTCCCGCAGCTGCCTCTTGATGTGTCTTTATTGAAGGAAGGAGCGTGTCTGATGTGGGAAGTCTGACGCCGGGCTCCAGGCTGGTGACAGGGCTGGGGACTCGTCCTCTGGGCCCCGCCCTGAACCCTGGGTTGCCCTGGAGTGCCCGCTGGTGCCAGTCTCTCCTCAGCTGAACGCACCCAGCTGGTCCAGGCTGTGTTCCCCCAGAAACACCCACACCCAGTTACCAGCAAAGGACCAGACTCCCAGCCCTCTGCGTGTGGCCAGGACAAAGTGCAGCTTGTGTTAGGAGCCCCGGTTGGGGGTTTGTTGGCATCCTGGGGTCCCACAGCTCACCACACTGAGAATGGAAAAGACTGATCACACACACACTTGGGCAAAACGACAGCACGTGTGAAATGCCAGGTCTGCTCACAAGCTGAACTTCCTGTGCCCCTGTCCTCCAACAGCTCCACCTTTGCTCTGACTCAGGAAATAGAGGGTGGAGTCCAGGGCGAAACACAGCTGACAAGGAGAAGTCCAGCCAAATCACAGATAAGGCAGCACAGACGTGTGGCCATCAGTGCTAGGCCCGGCACCACACCCCAGCCACCCGGGCCAGTCCCCCAGGGACTGCCTCCTGCACGGGGATTGCGCTGGGTTCGCAGTCCGATGTCACCCCCGGGTTCCCACCTTCCAGCTCTGGTTCCCATCACCCAGCTTAGCTGAGGTGGATCTGAAAGGGTCAGACCCCTGGTATCTCAGCAGTGTGGCCGTACGGTCAGCCCCAGGGAAGGGCCCGTCAGAAAGGCTGAGGGGTCCAGGAGGGAGCAACTGGGTGACGGCTCCAGCGGGAGGCCAGCCCAGCGGCTCAGGATACCCGCCCACCCGTCTCTGCCACTCCGTCCACCCGGCTCTTCCCAGAGCGCACGGCCTCTGGGAACCTCCTGCTCCCTGTTGCTTCCTACCGAAGCCTGGGGAGCGCGCTGTTTCCACTTCTTCGGTGAGCAGGACGTTGACACTCTGTCAAAGTTACTATTTTGCCGGCTGCTTCTTACCCACGTTTCCTGAAATATTGGTCTGCCCAAATCACAGCTCCGTGTCGGAACTCACTCTGATTTATGACAGTTTGCTGCTCTGCTCTGCACCCATTTCTACTGATATATTTGCTGTCTGCACACAGAGGAATTCATTCACATTTGTTTAATTTGGGGTTTGTCTTCTTTTTATCAGCCTGTGCCAAACAGTGCCAGTATTTGCTCCCCCGGAGTGTAAATTCTGTCCTGGGTATGTCATCCCCTTATCCACTCCCTGCTGGCAGTCACGGATTCTTCCCGAGCTCTCTTTCACTCTGGGATTTGCCATTTTTCTCAGCGACTACAACGCGACTTCGTCCCCTGATGCTGAGACTGTCTGCGCCATCGCAGAGCACACTGCTGTGTTGCCTGGGCGGCACTCTTCACCCCACGGCCGTTCTGTCCGGTGACCTCCAATCACCCGTGCACACAGGCCCCATCACTCGCTCAGTCCTGTCCGACTCTGTGACCCCATGAACTGCAGCCCGTCTCAGTCCACGGGATTCTCCAGGCCCCCGTACTGGAGTGGGGGCCATTTCCACCTCCAAGGGATCTTCCCGACCCAGGGATCAAACCCTTGTCTCCTGCGTTGGCAGGTAGATTTCTTTACCACTGAGCCACCTGAGAAGCCCTTCAGCATGTGTGAGGAAAGGCATTCAGATTCCCCAACCCTGATTCTTTCTCTGTAAAAACTGTCTTCTACTTGCTGGCAAGCATAGCGATCACAGCCTTCCACCCAGGGAGCTGTGATTGCTGACCAGGTTTATGCAGGAGCAAATGAGACCCAACAGGGAGGGACAACCTGCCTAGGGACCACTGCAGGATTGGAAGGAAGGGTCACCACACCAGACTGGGGGTCTGCAGGCCAGGGAGCCAGGCACGTGGGGCGCCTGCCCTGTCTCAGGCCTTAAAAGAGACCTGCAGCCCCTGGTATCAGCAGGAAGGGCATGAGAATGGAGCCAGGCTACTAAGCCTATGCATCTGAGGTCGGCGAAGGGCCTGCCTGGGGAGAGGGCCGTAGGCTCAGCTGCAGATGCCTCTAATAGGACAGGGCGGGCGTGTCGTGTGGAGAAAGACCAGAATGACATGGCAGGGGAACAGCAGCCAGTGGTGACCCAGTTCAGGCTGCATCCGGGCAAACCTGTGCCGGGAGCTCAGAGACTGCATGGCGAGGCCACAGGCCATGGCTCTGGGCCAGAGAAGGTCTGGGACCTCTTCCGCCAGGAAATGAGAGTTATAGTACCCCCACCCTGCCCCTGCTGTTGGGATCACTGTTAAGATTCAGTGGGTTCTGAGGGTGTTTGGCACAAGCCCTGGGCCCACCAGAAAACCCTGAGCTCTGCTCTCCTAGCTGCGGGTGGCCCCTGGGAGGGCTGGAGAAGCCTCAGAGACCAGGTCTCCCACAGGCCAGGGGGAACACAGGGATCGCAGGGCTTGGTGACGAGCAGGTGGCAGGCGGGGCTCCTGTGTTCAAGGGGATACCCTGCCCCCATCCATCCCGGGGCCGTGGACCTAGAAGTGCCCCTCATCCAGAGCTTCCTGAGTGATGGTCATTCCCCAGGGGTCGATAGCTGGGCACCAGGGCCTGGATCTTGTGGGCGGCCAGCAGGTCCTGGGCCAAGTCTCAGAGGCAAGGCCATCCAGCGAAGCTGTGACTTCGGTCCCCCTCCCCCAACTGCAGCCCTCCCTGGGTGCCCCCCACACCCCGTGAGTCTGAGCAGGATGTGAGAGACATGCCACCTGGTCCCCTGGGGTTGACCAGAAGCCGGGACTCTTAGTGACACTGGGCCAGCCATGCCCTTTATATCCAGCCCAGTGATGGTAACCCCCAGCCCCGTCCGGCTCCTCCAGGGGGGCTGCTTGGCCTCTCCAGGGACGAGGGTGCCGCCAGCGACAGCTGCTCAGTGGTATCCGCGAGTGCCTGGGCCCAGTGGCATCTCCCGGGAGGGGTGGAGCAGGACAGACACAGCCTTGCTCCTTTGTATGCCTTCCCGCTTGGAGCTTTTTATCCCAACAAGCAGGGTGACTTCTGTGATTAAAAAACTATTTTGAGGGACTTCCCTGGTGCCCACAGAGGCCACGGACAAGGGTGAAAGCGGGGCAGGAACGGGTGAATTGAGGAGGCCAGGGCTGGGTGAGCGAGGAGGCCAGGGCCGGCGACTCTTGTCTTGTATGGTAATGTCTTCGTGTCAATTGCCCTTCTTTATAACGAGTAGCCATCATTTTTTGCAAAAGTAAACATGTCATAAAATAACTGTGTAGCTTATACTGTGGTGTGTAATAATCAGGGCGGGTCAGAGATGGACACATGGGCCCCTGGCCAGCCCCTCACCAGCTCCCTGCACCCCAGGCTCACCAGGGCTCCGTGGAGGTTGGTTTGGTCGGGGTGCAGGCACGGGCCTGGGCTGTCTCCGGGCCACTGTTCAAGGTCCCCGGCTCTTGTCTGGATCCATCCCCGTGCACAGTCAGCAGTTCTACTCCAGCTGGGCCAGGAGCCCAACCACCGCAGGGCATGCAGGCCCAGGTGAACAGCGCCCCGGGTTCCCACACGGGAGGTGCAAGGACTTGGGCCCCCAGCGGGTCCCTGCACACCCCAGCTGCGGCTGCCGGTAGTGCCCTAGCCCAGCATTGATTTCCCTTCCTGCTCCGGCCACACTTTGAAGTCGGGCCCAGCTGTGCATGCCTCCGCGTGCTCCGCATGCTGACCTTGGCCTGCCCGCCCCCGGCAGGCTGCACAGTCCTCCTGTGCAGTATGCCACCTCCTGGAGAGGCCAGCACGCAACCCAGGGCACAGACAACCCAGACCCCGACCGTCCACGCAGACACCGTGTTGCAGAGAGTGGTGCACATGGGCCTCCCCTCCTCAATTACTGTGTAAACACAAGTGAGGGAGATGGGGGTCCAGAGGAGCAGAGAGCTGTGTGCACCGTCCGCTCTAAAGAGGCTGCAGGGACACAGGAGGCTCTGGGGGCTGGCTGCCTTCCTCCTCCCGGGCACAGAGTGGGGAATGAGGTGCCCACCCCAGGTGAGCCCAGCAAGCTCCCTGGGCCCTAGGCCAGGGCAGGCTGCGGGGCTCGGTGGGCTGGCTCCAGCTCCAGGCCATAAGGACGTCAGTTGGGGGGTCCTGGTGAGGATGGGGGCCCAGAGGTGCAGGATGGCTGATGAGAAAGGCAACACATACACATACACACATTTACACACACACACACACGTGCATGCATACACACACACAGATACTCATACACACACACAAACATTTATACACACACACATATGCATATACACACACATACTCATACACACACACATTTACAAACACACATGCATATACACACATACACACATATGTACACACATTTACATATGCATACGTATGCATACACATACACACTCATACACATATACACACATGCACACATAGTCACACACATGCACACACATACTCACACACACATGCACACATACATATACACACATACACACCCATTCATACACACATTTGTACACACATTTACACACACATATACACGTGCATGCACACACATACACACAGATACTCATACACACACACTTATACACACATACATATGCATATACATACACACACATACTGATACACATACACATTCACACACACATGTACACACACATACACATACACACATACATGTACACACACGCACATACACACACGCACACACACAATACTAAAACAGACTCCTGAGGCGCCCCCACTTCTGCCTTAGTCCCCATCCCACGGTCCAGGAGCCTCTCCCTGGAACACCCAGGCCTTACTCTCGGCCCCTCAGAGTGCTTCACAGGTTTTGAACAGGCTGGTTTCCTTTCTTCTCAACACGTTTTATTTATTCACTTTTGGCAGTGCCAGGTCTCCGTTGCTGTGCAGGTTTTTCTCTAGTTGGGGTGAGCGGGGCTATCCTCCTTTGCAAAGTCCAGGCTTCTCATTGCAGAAGCTTTTCTAGTCGTGGAGCACAGGCTATAGGGCACGTGGCCTTCAGTAGCTGCAGCTGGTGGCCGACCCAGGACTTGCTGGGGACGGCGTGGCTGCGGGTCACAGCGGTGCCTCCCACCAGGTCAGAGGACTGGCCTTGCTGCTGGATGCACAGACCCCAGGGCTAACCCTCCTGCAAGAACCCTGGAGTGGTAGCCGTTCCGTTCTTCAGAAGACCTGCCCGACCCAGGGATCGAACCATGGTCTCCTCCTGCACTTCAGGCAGGTTCTTTACCACCTGAGCCACCAGGGAAGCCTGAAGCCTGGCCCTTGCACCTCCTGGTTTGTTTTCCTGGGGTCCAGGCCCTTTGAGCTGGGGAGCTGAGGGCCAGGGCTGGCCGGCAGAGGGCATCAGAGGCCGTGCAGCTGCCTCACAGACAGCCCACCCCACTTACAAATGAACAGAGCCCCTGGCCAGCCCAGGCACAGCCCCTTCCCCACACAGAGCAGAAGCCATCTGCCTGGTCCAGCCAGCTGGCTGGCAGGGTCACCCCCGGACCTCCCGTCCCATCACTGAACTTCCTCACTGCATTCACTTGCTCTGTGCCTGTCTGCACCCCGTTTCACAATGCCCACTCATCCAGGCTCAGAGGCCTGAGGTCTCCAGTGGGCGCAGGGCAGCAAACAAGGCTCCCAGCCTCAGAGGGAGGGGCAGAGGCTGTGCCTGGGGAGAGTCCAGCCACACGGAGTCTGGCGGGGAGGTGGTATTGAGGCCTGGGAGGCATTGAGGGCTCCTGGCCTGAGCTTGGGCTCCCTGGCTCCCAGACCTCACCTAGCTGCCGCTCGTCTCTGCAGGGGAGCTGACGTGGGATGGGAATGTCAGACCGATGTGGTGGGAGGACGTCCTCGGTGGGGCTGGTGGGGTTCTGTGGGAACTGACGGGCAGGTGGAAGCCCCAGCCCTTTCTCTGAGCACTAGGTGCAGTTGGGGCCTGTCTGGGCGGGAGCCCTGCAGGGGTGGGCAGTGGGCACAACCCAAGGTGGTCTGGGAGGGGATCACAGTTCAAAGAGCATGGTCCTCCAGGCCTGCTGAGCTGGAGGGTCCCCCTTCAGAATGGGTAGGGTCCCCTGGGGAGAAGGAGCCGTGAGCTGGCCGCCCAACCGCGGGGCCCATCCAGGCCCACGTGCGCGCCCTCCCTTTCCACGTGGTCCAGCCTGGCTCCCAGGAGCCCCCACTCCCCTGTCCCTGGGCTCAGACCCCAGAGTTGACACTTGGGTCTCCCCCAAACTGACCCAGAGGCCATGGGGAGACCCAAACCAGTACCACAGGGAAGGCGGCAGCGCAGCTTAAAGGGAGTGATGTGAGGGGTGTGAGGGGTGTGGGGGCTGTGGGAGGCGTGAGGGATGCGTGAGGGATGTGTGAAGGTGTCAGGGTGTGACGGGTGTGTGAAAGGTGTGTGGGGGTGTGTGAGGGTGTGTGGGGGTGTGAGGTGTGTGGGGGGGGTGTGAGGGTGTGAGGGGGTGAGGGGGTGTGAGGGGAGTGTGAGGTGTGTGTGGGGTGTGTGAGGGGTGTGGGGTGTGTGAAGGGGGGTGTGAGGGTGTGAGGGGGTGTGGGGAGTGTGAGGTGTGTGAGGGGTGTGTGAGGGTGTGTGGGGGTGTGAGGTGTGTGAGGTGTGTGAGGGGTGTGTGAATGGTGTGTGGGGGGTGTGAGGTGTGTAAGGGGTGTGTGAGGGTGTGAGGTGTGTGAGGGGTGTGAGGGGTGTGTGAGGGGTGTTTGAAGGTGTCAGGGTGTGACGGGTGTGTGAAAGGTGTGTGGGGGTGTGAGGTGTGTGGGGGGGGTGTGAGGGTGTGAGGGGGTGAGGGGGTGTGAGGGGAGTGTGAGGTGTGTGAGGGGTGTGGGGTGTGTGAAGGGGGGTATGAGGGTGTGAGGGGGTGTGGGGAGTGTGAGGTGTGTGAGGGGTGTGTGAGGGTGTGTGGGGGTGTGAGGTGTGTGAGAGTTGTGTGAGGGGTGTGGGGTGTGTGAGGTGTGTAAGGGGTGTGTGAGGGTGTGAGGTGTGTGAGGTGTGTGAGGGGTGTGTGAGGTGTGTGAGGGGTGTGTGAATGGTGTGTGGGGGTGTGAGGTGTGTAAGGGGTGTGTGAGGGTGTGAGGTGTGTGAGGTGTGTGAGGGGTGTGTGAGGGGTGTGAGGGGGTGTGAGGGGCTGTGAGGTGGTGTGAGTGGTGTGAGGGGGTGTGAGGTGTGTGAGGGGTGTGTGAATGGTGTGTGGGGGTGTGAGGTGTGTGAGAGTTGTGTGAGGGGTGTGGGGTGTGTGAGGTGTGTGAGGGGTGTGTGAGGGGTGTGGGGTGTGTGAGGTGTGTGAGGGGTGTGAGGGATGCATGAGAGTGTGAGGGGTGTGAGGGTGTGTGAAAGGTGTGTGGGGGTGTGGGGTGTGTGAAGGGGGGTGTGAGGGTGTGAGGGGGTGTGGGGAGTGTGAGGTGTGTGAGAGTTGTGTGAGGGGTGTGGGGTGTGTGAGGTGTGTGAGGGGTGTGTGAATGGTGTGTGAGGGTGTGAGGTGTGTAAGGGGTGTGTGAGGGTGTGAGGTGTGTGAGGTGTGTGAGGGGTGTGTGAGGTGTGTGAGGGGTGTGTGAGGGGTGTGAGGGGGTGTGAGGGGGTGTGTGGGGGTGTGAGGGGTTGTGAGGGGCTGTGAGTGGTGTGAGGGGGTGTGAGGTGGTGTGAGTGGTGTGAGGGGTGTGAGGGGTGTGTGGGTGTGTGAGGGGTGTGTGAGGGGTGTGTGAGGGATGTGTGGGTGTTGCGGTGTGAGGGGTGTGAGGGGTGTGAGTTTCCTGAGGCTGAAGCAGCGCACACAGAAGTGCTGGCGTGTGGAGCGGCTGAAAACTCCTGTCTGGCGTGTGGCAGGGACACCTGAGCACAGGGGTCCGTGGCTTCCCAGCAGCCTCCCCAGACCTGGGTGGAGGGAACCCGTGCCAGGGTCCAGCCCCGGTGGATCCAGGGAATTCGAAGGTGGGGACGGAGTCGGCGTCTTTGGAAAAATACGTATTTAATCACAGATATAGAGAGATTAGAAATGGATAGTGTAGTAGGAAGATTAGTGGAGAAAAAGAGGCTGAATAACTTGGATTACGTGGAATGGCATCCATGCTCCAGATGGGAATTCAGCCAGAAAAACGGGAGCAAGAAAGAAGTGACATGGGGGAATCAGTCTTTCCGGAAACTGATCCGATTTCTTTATTTTGGGGTTTGCTTATATACCTTTTGTTACACATAGGGAGGAATACAGAGTCACGCGGTAGTCATCAGTCCTGACCTTTATCAAAATCAGGTGCTTCACATAAATGTATAAAAAAGGTACATCATCTTCTGGCCATGAGTGAGACCTGCTGACATTTTATGATCCTTTCTTTCTGATAACCAAAAAACTTATTTTTTCCAAGGGTGTTTTTTCTTAAACCAGGCACCACCCTCCAAATAAAGTTGCATTCCTATAGGGTGAGGGTGTAGTGAGTTACAATCAAGAAAGGAATTTATTTAACCCAAGGTTAACATGATTAGTCTTAAAGGTTAATACTTATTTCTCCTATATGCTTAAAGGTTAATACTTATTTCTCCTAAATGCTAGTTATATTCATTATAAGGGCAGGGAACATGGAGATTTAGCAGCAAACATCAGCCCAACAAATGAAAATCCTTTCACCAATGCTCCCCTTAAGATCTATTTAGTCTTAAGATATGATAAAGTTACATTTTTACGTAGCAAGGACACAGTGATTTATAACAAAGTACAGTGATCTATTACAAAAGAGAAAATCCATTAACTCAAAAAGTCTAGTATTGCTAACATCAAACTACTATATTTCCTTTGCTATATTCCAAATACATTGATTAATATATTCCCAGGTGCCTAAGGATATGGAGGCCTGGCGGCAATCATTGACTCAACAAGAAGAAAAAGCCCTATGCTAATTAAGACTCAAAATACTCCAAAACTCTCTGTGCTGTTTATGGTTGAGAGGTAGTAAACAATCATGTGGCAGGAGTATGGATAATCCTGTCACACAAGCTAGTCTGTCAGCAGAGAGGTTAGACCTGAGACATCCTTGTCCCACCCAGAGCAGGGAATTAGCAGCAATTATTGGCACAACAAATGAAGAACCCTTCACCAATATAATTCCCAACCAACCCACTATACTAATAATTTCTAACTCCCCAAAAGAATTTGCCTTTAGTAAGTCTAAAACATCTCGTGCCTCTCAGATTGGGAGGCTATAAACAATCACATGTGGCCGGACGAACCTATACAGGCGGGCTAGATAACCTTCAGAGGAGTCCCTAAGCTGAAACACTCTTGTCGCGCCCAGGAGTTTTTATTGCCTTGGAGCTGCACGTTTACTCCTCCTCCGAGAGAAACGGTTATGGGGGAGAGCCCCCCATAAAGTCAGAGGTGTAGGTGAGAGCATGAAACAGACTCTGGCTTTGGGGTTAGATGCTCGGGAACAGGGGGTTTCCTGAGGCTTGATCACGCCTTTGCGTATGCCAAGCCTCGTTCCTCATGACCTTTGCCACGGGCGGAGCTCCTCACACTGGCCCCCGGCAGACCCGGATGTTTTTAAAAGTGCAGGGAAACCCGTGCCTCCTGGGGGTGGTTTCTGGGCGGCCCCCAGGTCTCTGGGTCAGTATCTCCCTGGCCTATGTCCCTTGCACGTGGCCGCTCAGGGACGGGTGTGGGCGCTGAGGGGCGCTCGGGCCAGGCGGGGCCGGCAGCTGGAAGCAGGGCAGGGCACGCCTCCAGCCTGGCATCGGAGGGGGCAAGCCCGGCAGCCAGGGGCGGGCTTGAGGGGGTCTGTGGGGGGCTCCCAGCGTCCCGCCCGCCGCAGATTCTCCCAGCTCTGTCCTGCCTCGGGGCCTTCGCTCTCGGGCCGGGCCCATCCCAGTCTCCTTCTCTGAAAGGCCCTTGTGTGGCAGCTGAGTTCAGCCATATTGCCCCATGCCCTGCACCCGTTCTAGTAAGCACGCCCTGCAGACTGGGGTGCTGGGGACGGCGGGGCTCCCTCCACCCCGGGGCCTCTGGGCAGCTTCTCAGGCTGGGTTTGCGCCGGACACTCGCTGCAGCCCTGCCCATGACTGATTTACCCCCGTGACCGATTGCTCTGCCCTCTGGGATGGGCCAGGGGGCCTGGGGCTGTGCGGGCTGGTGCTGGCCGCAGGGCGCTGGGCACAGCCTGCAGAGCTCAGCCGGGCCTGGCCGGGAACAGCCTCACTCCCCTTGCTCTGTCCCCATAAATGAAAGGCCCCTTCTCCTCCCAGCCTCTCACTGCAGCAGCCAGCCGGCTCACCCAGCCCTTTGTGCCCACACGTTGCCATGGAGATGGGATTCAAAGCCCTGGCACTTCAAGGCTTTCCCTCCTGTCCCGGCGGGCCGCTGGGGGAAGCCGGGACACTGGTGGCTCATGCCGCCTCCTCTCCGTCCCGTGAAACGCCAGGCTCAGCCACGACTGGCTCCCGCTGCTTCTCCCAGGATCTTATTCAGAGTGGGGGACACTGAGGCCTGGCGGCCCCGATTCCCGCAGTCTCTCTGAAGCCCAGGAGGCGCTGGGCACGTGGGCACCACGAGGGTGTGCGCAGTGGAGCGGACGCGCCCTCCTCATTCCCGGGCAAAACCGCCTTGGGCACCGGGCACAGCTATGGAGTGCCTACAGGGTCTGTGAGGCTCAGGCCATGCACGCCCACAGCAGGCACGGTCCGGGGCCCCTGACCCCAGACCACCTGCCCCCGTCCAGTCTTCAGGTCCACTGTGCAGCCCTGAGTCTGAGTCACCCCACTCAACGGCGTCTCAGGGTCCTTCTCCACGCCTGGAACACCACTCACACTTCATCTCCCCATAGTCTACCCTCTAATCACCTCCTCAGACTCATGCAACTGCAAAAGTCCACAACAGAACTCCCCGGTTGCGGCCACTGCCCTCCCGGCCCCTGGCATGGCGTGGGGAGCTGGCCCTTTGGGGTGCCGCCTGCTCGCTGTGGCCGTCGGGGGCATCTGGGACAACCTCGAGGCTCAGTGGTCCCCTCCGCCTGATGGAAGCAACCATCAGCCCTCAGACACCTGTCCCCAGACGTCAGGGTCGGGGGCTGGGCTCTGTGGGGGCCTCTCGGCTTAGGAGGAGACCCTGCCCCTGTGTCCAATCCAGGCAGTCTGGAGAGGTCGACCCAGCAGGGACCTCACTGGCTGCCCCACGCCCCACAGCAGGCTGGCTGGTGAGGGCCTTCGTGGGAGTTTATGGTGGGGGGACGGGAGCCAGGTTGCTCCCCACGCCCCACGGGGCCGCGCTCTGCACCCGCCATCCCTGGCCTGGAAGCCCCGGGCCCACGGTAGCCCTCACCCCCACAGGGAGTGCTGAGGGGGCCATGGTCCCAGCCCCTAGAGCAGGCGAGGGGCGTGAACATGAAGCGCGGAGGGAGGGCGTGTAGGCTGGGACCCCGCGACAGGGCCCAGCCCTCAGGCAGCCCTCCCTCTGTGTTTAACGGGAAACTCCTGGGAGCAAGCACTGCCTTCTGCAAAGAGCCTGGGGGGCTCCGGTTTCCCTTGTCATGACCAGGCAATGCCGTCACAGAAGCCAGGAGATGCCCGCGTGGGGTCTGATGCACGTGCAGACCCAGTCCCAGCAGAGAAGGGCCCTGGCCACCTCCCGGGACACCCACTGTGCCCCAGGTCCCCAGATGAGGGCTTCCGGTGGTTGTGGGGACCGTGGGGCCAGGTCAGGGCTCCAGGCTCCAGGTGAGCCCCTGGTGAGGCCTCCAGCTGTGGAAAGAGAGGGGGCGGAGGCTGGGACTGACAGAGCCTCCGATATGTCAGGTCCTAGGGGCTGGCTCACAGCAGTCAGTAACAGAGCTGGGCCCTCACCCTCTCATCACTCCTGGAGACAAGCGCACAGACATCGCCTGGTTTGAGCTTTTGGGCGCCCAGGCCCAGCAGAGGGAAAGCTTCCCGCAGCAGAGCCCTGTTGGCCCTCCTCCAGCAGGTGGGCGTGGCCGGGCAAGCCCCGTGTGCACAGGCGACCTCCCCAACCCACCGGAGATTTGCAGGAGCCGCCCAGCCCCTGTTCTGTCTCAGGAGCCCCAGCCTGACAGCAAGGCTGCCACTCAATGAGGGAAGGACAGAGCTCCGGGGCCATGGGGTGGGCAGGGGTGCCCCCTGTCTGCCCGCCCCTCAGAGACTGAAGGAGCCACACCCTCAGAGGAGAGGGGGGAGGACCCCGCCCACAGCCCCAACCCTCTGGCAGCTCAAAAGAGGCCAAGCTGGGCTGGGAGCTGAGTGCAGAGCGAGACCTGACCTAACTCAGAACCCACCGCCAGGCCCAACGGCCACGCCCACCAGGCCTCCCCCTGCCCGGAAGAGCAGTTCAGCAGGTGCTGGGGGGCGTGAGGAGGGGGCAGCACTGGTGAGGAGAGGGCAGCACGGTGCTGGGCCCAGCGGGGAGGAAACAGGTCGCCCAGGAGGGAGGGTCCTCCCGCTCCCTCCCATAGGCCCCACACGTCTTTTTCTAGAAGCGTCATCTGTTTCTTCTCGGCTGTGCTGGGTCTCATGGCTGCACGGGCTTTCTCTCCTCTCTCCTTGCAGAGCGCAGGTGTCTCCGTGGGGTGGCTTCTCCGGTTGCAAACACGGGCTGCGCGGCACGCAGGCTTCGGCGGCTGACTCCCGGGCTTAGCTGCTCCCAGGCACGTGGGATCTTCCTGGCCTGGGGATCGAGCCCCTGTCCCCAGCATGGCAGGTGGACTCTCCACCGCTGAGCCGCCAGAGGAGCCCCCCATCTCTCCTTCTTCTTTTTCCAAATAAACTTTAAAATCTCAGAACAGTTTTTACATTTAGAGAAGAACCAAGAGCACACAACAGGGCGCTCCCATGCGGCGCCCACCCGGTTCCCCGTCGTTAACGTTCTACTTAGGACGTGCGATCAGGGAACCGATACTGACACGCCGCTGTTACCAACTGCAGCCTGCACTCCGTTCTTCTTTCCTCCGTTTTTTACCTGATACCCTTTACCCACTGAAGGAGCTGCCTCTGAGTCCCTGAAACTCCTCAAGAACAAAGGGACGCAGAGGTGTGGTTCATCACCGGGGCCCCCAACACACCAGGCATCGGGGGCTCGCGGGAGTCAGGCCTGGCGGGGGGGAGACGGTGACCCCCGCCCACTCACCAGGCTGTGGGCTCCCCCTCCTCGCTTCCTGAGCACAAGGGTGCCCTCCTGGGCCTCAGTCCCCCGTCTGTGGCCTAGGCCAGGCTGCGGCCACGTCTGCACCATGCTCAGCAGCCGACGCGCGTGCAACTGTGATCCACGCTTCTGGGGCTGGACTCTCCTTCCTGGGAGCCCAGTCCCCCACACGGGGTCTCCCCATCCTGGGGCCTGGCTGGGGCACAGCCTGCTCCCCAAGGGGTACACGGGAGGCGCTTCTGACTGGGCAGCTGAACAGCCTCTGCAGGCGCCTGCCCCAGTTCTCAGCCCCTTCCCGCTGCCATCCCACCTCCATCAGCCTCCACTGAAAAGATGACCTTTCCCCGCTAAAGGCTCTGCCAGGCCAAGACACGCTGGTGAGAGATGGACAAGGGAGACCATGCTCAGCTGCAGTGAGAGCAGGTCCCGCCCGGCTCTGGTCCCCGAAGCATAGCCCCAGGGGCTGCCCAGCACTCCAGCAGGTCAAGCATCCCCTCACTATTCATGGGTACGAAGTGGGTCCCTGAGGAGAGGACAGTCAGCCTTAGCTGCCTCGGCCCAGCATTCAGGAGCAGCCACCTGCCTCTTCCAGGCAGTGCTCCTAAATTACCCACCTCTTCTCCAAACAAGACTGTTGTCTCCACACCTCCCATGGACAGCCCCACACGGTATCTGCAAAGTCAGGGACACTGCCAGGGAGGCCGCTCCCCCCACATCCCTCCTGCCTGCCCCTCGCTTGTTAATTGCACCTCTTAAGAAGTTGGTGTCACCCCATTTCAGCAACAGGGGCCTGAGGCTGGAAGGGCAAGGGCCTGCCTGGGGACACGCAGCCAGCTGATGGGAGCCCAGGGTCTGCCGGCCCGTGACAAGTGGGCATGGCTGGGATGTGACCAGCGGTGTGGGCAAAGTCGATAGGACCCCCGGGGATAAGCAGTGGCCCTCCTGGGGGGGCCAGGGGTGCAGGGCCTCCATGCCCCTGTCAGTCCGGCCCTGTGGCTGAGAAGTGGGGCCACGGGATGACATACAGCCTAGGGCATGTCTTGCTAGCCCCTGCCAGTGAGGACACGGGCAGATGGCGGGGCACCTGGTGTGGGCTCCACATGGCTGGGCACCAGGAGAGCCCCTGCCCGCTGCCCGCCACAGCTGGAGCAGGGGGCACTTGGGCTATTTGCAAATAGCGATTTATTTTCTGTTGTCACTGGATCTCCAACCTGAGATGTGGATACAAGGGGCCCAGGAGTGTGTGTCCCTCTCACTCCGTCTCCAAGCATCTGACGGCCCAGCCCCTCCTCAGGGTGACTCCTTCACCTCCTCACCCCCAGCCCGCTATGCAGGCGTGCCCTCTCTCACAGCACATGGTCCCTGACCAGGGATTGAACCCACAGCCCCTGCATTGGATGGGGAAGCCTTAGCCACCAGGTCACCAGGGAAGTCGCTTGCCCCACCGTAACGTACGTTTGCATGCTTCTTGTTTTGAGCCGGATTGAGCCTGTTTTGATGGACTCATTTCATATCTTGGTCATTTTCTCTTGAGTTGTTGGTCTTTTCCTAACTGATGGGTGAGAATTCTTTGAATGTAACAGAAAGTGTCTTTTTGTGAGGTGAGACGCGGATATTCCCACAGTACGCTATTTATCTTTTTATCTTGTGCCCCCCACTCGCTGCCAAGCATCTGCCTTTTATTTTTACGAGGTTGGATATATCCGTCTCTGGTTTTTGTATAATTCTTGGAATGATTCGGTTTACAGGGTTTTTTCCTTCTTCTTCTAGTAGTTTTGTGGGTATTATACTTTTTAAAGCTGTCGTCCATTTGGAACTTATTTTAGTATCAGGAGTGGGGTAGGGAATCCAAACATATCCCCCAAATGTCTGTTTAGTTGTCCTAAAATGATGTATTTGTTATATATTTTGAATTATTTATTGGATAATCCGTTCCTCCTCCCAGATTTCACCTGCTCCCGTCTCACTTTCGCACGGAAGCCTCTTTCTGGGCTTTCTCTTCCATCATCTGACTGCCCATGGGTTGTGTTAATTACTGTGTTCTAGAGTGTATTTTCGGATCCCACATGGCCTGTCTCCCTCAGTATGCTTATTTTAAAATTTTTTCCTGGGTTTCTTTGCTTGCTCAGAATTACTTTGGCAGGGCCTCCTGGTTTACCCAGAGAACCACCAGTCGGCACTCCAGCGGGGCCCCCTCGACGCACCCCCGCGCCAGGCCACCGCCCCTGACCTGCGCCAGCGGCCCCGCCCCCTGCCCGCCCTCGCGCAGAGTGCGCAGGCGCGGCGCTGTCCAGCGTGCTGGACCGTGATTCGGCCCCTGCCCCTGGGGAGTGGAGCGTGCGGAGGGCTCGGCCCGGGCGCAGTACCTTCCTGTGTGTCCTCTCCTGCCTGTGGGAAGAGACACGGTTCTGGTTGAGCCAGGAAGCTCTGCGGGCCCAGGCGTGGCCCCGTGCTCACATGCATAGCAGCCCACCCTGTAGGACAGACTAGAGAGACCCAGTGGCCGGAGCAGGTGGGCGGCACTAGGCAGGGGTGTCCGGGGGGCGAGGAGCCGGGCCTGGGGCTGATGGCTCTGGCCACTCTGCTGACTAGTCGTTCCGGAAGGGGCCGGCAGCGGGGCAGAGAGGCAGCAGCCAGGGGGCCCTCGGACAGACCCTGCAGCCGGGAGCCCGCGCGCTGACTGGAGCCTCCAAGAAACCCCACCCTCAGGAGGGTCAGGAGTGGCAGCCCGAGCCCGAGGCCCAGGACCTGGGCAGCAGATGGCTCCGTAGCAGGGTCTCCCCTCACCTGCACTCAGCGTTCCCCCAGGGCCAGGCTCATTTCCCAGAGTGTCTGACCTGGGGGAGCCTCCCCCCGCCCCGGGAGGAACCAGCCCCTTGACCTGGAAGGCTGCACCTGGATGGGTGAGGGGCAGGGGCCCAGAGCAGGGGCCGGGCTGGGGGGCAGACCCTGTGTGTCCTGATGCAGGCTGGGAGAAGCGCCTCTGCGGCTGGCAGCAAACCTCGGCCAGCCTGGCCTGTCAGCAGGAATCCTGGCTAAAAATACCCCGGTCTCAGAGGCCTGCCTGCTGCTGCAGCGCCTTAGAGCCCCCTCCTCAAGCCAGACACTGCACACACGCCCTTCAGCCCCGGGGGAAGGCGGGCGATAGGGCTGGTGGAACAGACAGGGAAGCTTGGAGCTGCACCTGGAGAGTCCCAGGCAGGACTCTAGTCTCCAGGACTGGCCACTGAGGCCTCTGTCACTTGAAGGCAAGATCTGGGCCCTGTCCTGCTCCCTGCTTGTGACCCTGGGCATGGGGCAGGAGGCAAGGCGAGGCTCGCTCCAGAATAGGCTGGGGTGTGGGGCATGGCCCTCTGTCCTGTGGCTCCAGGGTGAAGAGCCATTTGCCAGGGGCAGAGCCTTGGGACCTCAGGCTGAGCCCCCGAGCAGGGTGTCGGGGCGGTGGGTGAATCCCAAGCTGGCTCTGCTTCAGCTGCCTGCTCAAATTGATGTCAGTCCCTGCGGGCTTCTGGGTGACCCTTCAGTACAGAAGTGACCCCAGGACAAGGCTTTCCCTCTGGAGCTCAACCTCCCCATCTGTATCCTGTGAGAGTGAGAGGACCTGAGTCTGGAGAGACTTAAGGGTATCTGGAGTGGGCCTTCAGTGTGTTTGTTGAATGACTAAACGACTGAGAAATGGAGTGGATGAAGGCATTGAGGGGAGGAGGGCCAGGGACTTCACAGTACACTCAGGGGCCGAGGGCTGAGCTCCAGCTGGACTGGCCCTACCCTGCTCTCAGCCCCTCCACCCGGAGAATGGAGTCAGTCTTCACGCCCCATGGACTGCGGCAACCTGGAGAAGGTCTCAGGGTCCAGGGAACCCCAGGAAAAGCAGCACTGGGTTCTCACTCAGCCCGTGTCGGCCCCACAGGAGCCTCTCCCTATGGCTCCGGGTGGGTCTGCATGGCCCACCCTACCCTCCACTCATGCTCACTCCACCTGGCAGCCCCGGCCACCTTCCCCAGCCTACTGGGCGCTTGTGGGCCCAGTGCCCCCTCCCCCGACCCGGTTTTGACCACTGCCGGGCTCCTGGTGTGAACAGCGGCTCCCGATTTAGCTGTCACTGCTGGGTGGGTGGCTCTGGAAAGATCCGCATTCCCTGCAGGCGTGGGGGAGGGGCGCGAATCAAGCCTGCCGCCTGGGGCGAAGCCTGGGGACCCTGCCTTCCAGAGTGCGGCCCCTGCACAGACTCTGGGCTCCCTGGGGACCAGGAGTGTCCTACTCAGGCCCCGGCCTGGCCCCAGCTGGTGCCCAGGCAGGGGCTGGCGTCCTACACTCTCTGAGACAGGACATTGCGCCTGCCCACGGGGACTCAGCCCAGCCTGGGAGTCAGGAGAAGGGGCAGGTGCAGCCAGGGGCAGGGGGCAGGGGCCAGGGCCACAGCTCCACGCAGCCCCTCCCCAGGCCCAGGCTCCCATCCCAGACACTGGCCATGAGACTGGGGATTGGGGCTGCATGAGGGCCACCATGGTGTCATGCACACACCTCCTGTGGGTAGGAGGGGCACTCCCTGCAGGGTGAACCCCTGAGGCCACCCAATGGGAAGAGGCCTCTGACTGCTGTGGAGGTTGGAGGTGTTCAGAGCTGGGCAGGCCCAGCGGGATGCAGGGGATTTGGCTGCCGGGGGTCGAGCTGTCACCCCTTCCCTGCACGGCTCCGGCAGCTGCTGCACGTGGCTTTGATGAATAAGAGATGAGGAAGTGGATTAATGGTGGCCTAATATCAGCAAAACTGGGCAGAGGGACTCCTCAGGGGCACAGGGCTTATCGTGACAGGGGTCAGAACACCCTCTGTAGCCCTGGGGCTGGGGTGGGGGACAGGGAGCGTCTAGGTGAAGCGGCGGGAGGGGCTGCCGGGAGGTGGGTCTACCCAAGTCCCCTCGGCCTCCACTGTCCTGTCTGTAAGGTGGGTGGTGGTGGTGGTGTCCGCACCACAGCACAGAAGGGGATGATGCACTCAGCAGGCCTGGCACAGAGTTCCTCTGGGCCTTGAGCAGGCAGCTGCCCTCCACTGAGAGGCCAGATGGCAGGCCAACACCCCCCAGCTCCCTGGCACTGGGATAACACTCCCAGCCACCCACTCAGTGCCAGGAAGGGTCACATTGGAACAGCACTTGGGCAGAATCAGGTCCTTCCTCAGGTGATCCTGGGCGGCCTGACGTGCGTGCAGCAGAAGCCGCGCCCCGTGCCCCCATCCTTCCCCAGACAGCCGTCAGGGGACCACGTGCTCCGAGTCCCACACCGGCCACCGAGCAAAGCCACCGCAGGCCTGTCTCTGAGGATGGAACACGGCCC
Source organism: Ovis canadensis (assembly GCF_042477335.2). Lineage (NCBI taxonomy): Eukaryota > Metazoa > Chordata > Mammalia > Artiodactyla > Bovidae > Ovis > Ovis canadensis. The sequence continues at coordinate 83,254,432 of NC_091261.1, read as the reverse complement.
CTGGGAGTTTCCGAGCAGGTTCAAACCCATCACCCGGTACCAGCCACGATGGAAGTGTCCCCTGGTCCAGGCTGGCTTGTGCCAGAGGACTTGGAGGCTTGAGGGAGACTCTCGCGTGCCCCCTCAGGGGTGGAGGCCAGGAGGCGTCAGTGTCCACCTCATCCACGTGCTGTCCCGAGCTCAGCGAGGCCAGGGCCTGGGCCGAGGTCACACAGCCCACAGGGCCTCTCCTGCCTGACAGGCTGATCTCGGGGGCTGGTCCCCAGGATGGAGTGGGGGTGAGGCAGCCAGGAATGTGGCCTCACCAGAGGGGCAGAGCGGGAGAGCTGACAAAGGCCACTCCCTGTGTGTGGCAGCTGTGGGGCCAGCTCAGGCAGCTCAGCCCAGGTTGGGGGACAGGCTGTGCAGCCCTGAGAGGCAAGGTGTCCACAGGCTCCCGGCCCCAGAGACACGTGTCCAGAAATCCTGGGCAGCTCATATCGGTGTGGCCTGGACCACAGTCTCTCGTCTCTTCATCCCCTCTGGGCAGCCTAGCAGCTGGTCTGCAGAGTGCGACCAGGCCCTTCCCATGGTGTCTCCAGCTCTGGCCCCAGTTGCTGACCCCCAGAGGCTGCAGCACGTCCCCTAGGCTTTCCTGGGTGTACCCACACCCTTACCACACACCCACCCCCTGCAGCCTCCTGCTGGAGGCAGGCTGACCTGCCACCCAGCCCTGCCCAGCACCCCTCTTCCTGCAGGTCCACACCCATCTCCCCCTTCCCCAGCCAACACCCATGGCCCCCACACAGGGGTCATCTCCCAGGCTGGGCAGCCAACGAGGGGGGGGGGGCGGCGCTGGCCGTGGTGCTGACTTGGGAGACACAGTCTCCCAGTGTCCTTTCCTGCAGACCACAGTGGCTTGCAGGCCTCAGCCCATTCCCACCACACAGACCTTTGGGTGCGTGGCAGGCCCAAGCCCCAGGCCAGAAGGGCCAGAACATCTGAGCTCGGTGGGTGAAACGTGTGGCCCCAGAACGGGTGCCCCCCACTGCTGCCAGGAAGGGCTTTGAATCTACAGGCAGGCAGGGTACAAGCTTTAGCAGCGGTGGGCCCACCCGGGGACCTAGATGGTTACAGCCACCCAGGAGCATTGGGTCAAGGCCCACACCTGCCCTAACCTCAGAATGACGGCCACTGAGTGTCACGCGGCCAGTCCTCTGGCCTCAGGTGGGCCTGAGGGGAGAGCTTCTTCGCGGTCTGGGAGCTGCCGCCACATGCAGGAGCCGTGGGGGAAGGGCTGACACCAGGGACAAGCCTCTGCCTCCTGCCAACCCTGTGAGCCCGACCGCAGGTTCCCCGCCTGCACAGTGGGGGACACGCCTCCACGTGGCGGCAAGGATCACTGGTGGCACCCAGCATCCATTGGGGAGGCAGCTGTGCATGTGTGGCTGGGGGCAGGCCCAAGGACACCAAGGCTAGGGATCCTGACTCCCGCTTACCTCCCATGTGTCTGGGAATCGAGTGTGCTCCACAATGACCCAGTAAGCCAAGCCTGGAACAAGGGTGACTGGGGTGCAGCGGGCAAAAGTTGGTGCCACATGCAGCACTGGAGGGGTTCAGGCACCAGCAGTGGTGTCCAGCCCGTGAGGCTGCCTGTGACTCTGTGTGCAGACGGGAACACTGGACTCAGAGAGGCCCCACCTGCCCTGGGAAGGCCAGCAGGCCTTGCTCTCCCATGCTCTGCCGACCTCGCCCAAGCCTCCTCTGCGGTCAGGAGGGAGGCAGGCCTGATGGGGAGGCAGAACGTGCCAGGCCTCCCAGTCATCAGCCCCTCAGCCTCTGGGGGACACTGGCTGGGTTCCCAGGGGGGTTCCCAAGCCCTCAGCCAGGATGCTGCAGCCACAGGGAGGACCCAAGGCTGCCCCGAGCACAGGATCCCAGGGACGCCCTGCCAGCGAGTCCCCATCCATGCGGCCCTCGGCCAGCCTGCAGGGATGCTGACCCGGGGGCTGGCTGAAGACTCAGGAGAGCTCCCCCTGCAGAAGAAGGCAGGACAGCTGTGCAGGTGTCCCTGGAGTGTGAGGGTGCGTCAGTGGGTTCTCTGGCCCTAGAGTCTGGCCTGACTCTGGGCAGGGTTGGGGGGCACCAAGCAAGTGGGCTCTGAAGAGGACCTCCTGGGCAGGAAACGACATCCACGGGAGGGGACGGGGCGGGGTGGGGGCGGACACCTGTGGAGGTAGGGGCAGGCCTGAGCCTGAGCCCCATCCCTGGGTCACAAAGACAGGTGGGGCCCTAGGAAGTCGGCGAAGCTTCGAGCCTGTTTTCCAACTGAAAAATGGAACAAGGCTACCCCAGCAAAGGGCTGCTGGCGGAGGGGGTTGGCCTCCGGCGTTTATTGAAGCGAGGAAGGGCGTCGGCCTCGCCGAGGCGCACCCCGCGTTCCCCGGCCTGTGGACAAAGCCCTGAGAGGTAGCTGGCCGCTCGGGGAACCCCAAACGCCGGAACCCCAAACGCCGCGAGCCCGGGCCGCCACGCCCTCGACCCGCACCCCCAGCCGGCTCGGCCAGACCGCCATCCCCGAGGCCGCCTGCAGGGGCCGCCGCCTCTTTAGAAACGCGCCGCCTTTGTCCGGGCCGCGCGGCGCCGCTGCACCGGGCGGGCCGAGCGCCTCCCCGCCGCCCAGCCCGAGTCCCCGGCCCACGCCCCTCCCGCCGGCCCGGCCCGGCCCGGCCCGGCCCGGCCCGGCCCGGCCCGGCCCGGCGCGCGCAGGTGGGCGCCTAGCCCGCCGCCAGGCCCCGCCCCGGCCCGCCCCCGGCCCGCCCCGCCCGGCCCGGCCGGCGGGGACCCGGCGGAGCGCTCGCGCGTCAAACCACATGATCCCATAAAACATTCATCGGCTCCCGGCCCGCCGCCCTCGCCTCCGCGCCGCCGCCCGCAGCCCAGCCGACCGGGCGGAGCGCGCAGCCTCGTCCCGCGGCCGGGCCGGGGCCGGGCCGGAGCGGCGGCGCCTGGATGCGGACCCGGCCGCGGGCGGACGGGCGCCGGCCCCGGAGCGACTTTCGGTTCCCGACGAGCCCCGCCCGACCCCTACGATGAAGAGGGCGTCCGCCAGAGGTGAGTGCCGCGCCCGGGCCGGCCGCGCGCGGGATCCGGGCGCCCCTCCCTGAGACTCGGGGCGCGCCCGGGCTTCCGGGGGCTGCGGAGGGTCACCGCAGTGCCGCCCGGCCCCGGGAGGGCGGAGCCCGCGGCGGCAGGAAAAGTTGCCGCTTTCCGGGAAAGTTGGCGGCGGTGGCGGGGCCGGCGGCGGGGCCAAGGTGGGGGTCCGCTGTCGGGAAGGGTGGGTCCCGCTTCGGAGCGCCCGGCCGCTAAGGGGTTAACTAGCAGGTCTGCAGAAACGCGGGCACCCAGCAGGGGTGGGGGTGTCCAGCTGCCTCCCTCCTCGCACCCCGCGGACTCGGCTCAGGACCTCTGGTTTTTCTGGGGTCAGACCGCAGCGGGATGATGGGGGCGTCGGCGACAGTAGAGGGCGCGGAGGGCGGGGCTGACCCAGAGCTGTCCCCCACCCAGGGGGCGGACGAGCAGAGGTGCAGGCAAGCACCCCTCATCCGCAACCTGAGGGCCCCTGCGGGCTGCGCGGAGGGGCAGGGGACGTGGAGGGGCTCGGGACGTGGAGGGGCTCGAGCACCCCCTCCCTGGCGGCTCCCGCGGGACCCTTCCCCTCTACCTGGTGTGAAGGGCTGGGGGCGGGTGGGGCATGCGTTTCCTGGAGGGTGCGCCCCTGGTCTCCCCCCCTTCATGTCCGTGGTGCCGCAGGCTGCACACGTTTCTCTGCACGTGCTCATGTCCACAAGGCTGCACACTTGCACACGCATGTGCACACGCGTGCCAGGCTGCCCCGCGTGCACGCGCGCACACGCTGTGGTGCACATCCACCCCCGCCCGCACGCCCACGGCCCCGCGTGCACATAGCACGGGCGCTGTGGTCGCCTCAGTGGGCTCATGCTGGGCGCACCGGAGCACGTGTCCTGGCGGGGAGGCCGGGCAGCCGGAACTCAGGGTGGGGGAATCCGGCTGGAGGAGCCGCCCGGTGTCCAGGGATCCTCCGTGCCCAGCCCCGGAGCCTGTGTGGCCTGAACTAGACGTGCGCCTGCACGCGTGTCTCTGCTCTCATGACCGCGTGCTCCTGTGAGCACAGCGGCGTGTCTCCTCTGCCCCGGTGCAGGCGCCCTGTGTGCCCAGGCAGGCCACGGCCGGCTTCCCCCCACCCGGGTCTGTGGCAGAGCCCCAGGAACCATGTGCTGGGAGCTAGTTCAGTGCCCAGCCCTGGGCTTGAGGCCAAAGAGGTGTCTGATTGCCCCCGTCCCCCCAGGCTGAGGCAGAGCTAGCTGATGGGGGCTGGGACCCCCCTGGGTGGGGAAGGCCCACTTCCCACCTCGAGGTCAGTGCCTCAGTGCCGTGACACACAGGCCAGCCCCTGGCATGCCCTGGAGTCTGCCACTTGGTCCAGTTCAGGGAGGGCATAGGCCCACCCCACAGCTGACCCACGGTGACCTCACGAAGGCTCTGTCCCCGGTGGCTGGTGGTCTCCACAGCGAGAATCCTCTGAGTGAGGGGTTCTGTGGTGGGTCACCTGCCTCAGCTGCTGGAATGGAGGACTGAGGTAAGCATGCAGGTTACCTGCTCTCACCGTGGAGAGCAGGACCCCAGGCCAGGGCTCAGAGAGGTGGGGCCACACCACCTGGCCCCCTCCAACAGGGCCAGTCTTTGTCTATAGAATGAGGAGAAGCAGCTCGTCCCTATAGGCTGTGGGGTGGGTCCCGTGATGGGGCAGGCAGTGGGGGCTAGCTGCTCCCTTTCTTAGCCTCAGTCTTCCCATCTGTAAAGTGGGTACCCTCCCCACTCCTGCTCCACTGGAGGTGAGAGAGGAACCAGTGCCCACGTGAGGCAGGAGGCTGCTCACAGACCCCGATTCCTGGGTGTGGAATGGCAGGAGAATCAGGGCCCGGATGTGGTCCCAGCTCCGCCACCGGCGTGGTGTGACCTTGGGTGTGCGGTTTACCTCACTGGGGACATGGGTCAGTGATCAGGCCTCCCTCGGGAGTAGCTAGGGACACGTGAAGGGTGAGGCCCCCACAGGGTGCTGGCCCCAGTGCTTCTGCCTGCAGCCTGCTGGGGGCGCCGGCGCCCTGTGCTGGTCCGCAGCCCCACACAGGGAAGCCCTCCCGGAGTCCTGCACTGTCAGCAGGGCGCTCCCCACTAAGAGGGACAAAGGCCCACGGAGGCCCCTGGGGAGCTGGAGAGGGGGGCTAGGTGGGGGCCGAAGGCAGAGAGGGTGTTGCGGGAGGTGGGCATGGCCACGGGTGTCCCCCACACCAGGCTGCTGAACCCTGAGCTTTAGCTTCCTGATGCGATGACCAGTGCCAGCCGGGGGCCTGCGGTCAGGGCTGGCTCTCCCTGTGGTCATGGAGGAAAGGTGGGGCAGGTGACCCTGGGCTGGGAGTCTCAACCAGCAGGAGGTCTTTCGGGGAGGGGGTCTGTGGGAGACATGCTGGGGCTCCAGGAGGCAGAGGGGAGTCCCCCCCCCCGGGGGGGGGGGGGGCTGTGTTTCCAGCTCTCCAGGGCCTGTAGCCAGAAAGCCCTCACAGAGCCTCAGTCTGTGCATGCACAGGGGGTCAGGAGCCCGAGGGGAGAATAGAGGTGTCGCTGGGAGTGGGGCGTAGGTGTGAGTGGCTCCCCCGCCCCTGGGCCCCGTCCTGGCCTTCCTGACTGCTCTTGGCTCTGCAGTCAATGTGCCCTGACCTCCGGCCCCCAGGTCCACCCGCTCCTCCCCTCCCAGCGGCTGGTCCTCAGATCCCACCTTTGCTCCTGGGTGGCCCTTCACTCACTCACTCCCCGGCTCTCCTGGCCTGTCAGACCCCCTCTGAACCCAGCAGCTGAGGACCGTGGCCCTTGCCCATCTCGAGCTGCTAGGACTGAGTGCTTTTGAAGGGCAGGTGAGCACGGAGCTGGAAGCACCCACCCGGGCCCAAGGGCAGGCAGCACCCGCAGCCGCGTCTCCACCATCGCTAGAGCCTGTGGGACTGGCCGGGCATCCTCTGCCGCAGTTTGTTCCTTGGTCTCTGTGTCTTAAACTCTGCACATGACAGGACCCGCTCCTGTGTGTCCGGGTGTGCGGGTGAGGGTGGAAGCCCTTTCTGAGGACCTGCCTTCAGTCATGCGTCCTACGTGGCCCTGGCCTCTCACCACGGCCGCTTGGGCAGCAGGACCAGAGACCGGGTGCACACCCCACGCAGGGGCCCCATAGGAGGCGGGGCCTGGCCCAGCCCAGCCCACCTGCCCAGAGCCGGGCTCCAAGGGCCTCTGACGCCCCGCCTGGGCCTGCTGGCCGCACCCTGGTCCAGCCCTGGTGCCCCCGGCGCAGTGGGCCGGCCTCTCCCCTGCTGCCTTCTGACAGCCCCCTCCCCGGGCCTGCAGAGTCCTAACTGCCATCTCCTAGCAGGCCTGGGGTGGACAGTGGGCCATGGGGGCCCTGGCCACTGCCTTGCCACCTGCCCACCCTAACCCAGAGGTGGAGCTGAAGGAGCCAGGCAGCCGCACTCACGCCCGGCACTTGGCCTGCCCCAGCCATGCCCTGGCACGTGCAGCCAGGCCCATGCTGACATGGGGAGCCCAGGACAGGAAGCGGGGTGTCCCAAGCTGACTCAGCTCTGTTCAGGCGGCCGCCTGGCGCCCCCGGGGCGGGGGAGGGTGCTCCTTGGCCCAACACCATCACAGAGCAGGCTCCAGGGGATCTTGGTTCCATGGAGTGTTGGGGGGATTGGACGAGCGTTTCGTGGTCAGGCAGGTTTGGGACTGGCTGGGTAGGAGGTGCTGATGGAGCTTCTCTATTGCAGGGCATTGGATGGGCAGAGCCCCTCTGACGGGCCCCCTGTATAGCACGCTCAGGGCCGGCGGTGCCCAGGAGCCTGCTTTGGGAACTGGTGGCTGAGACCCAATGGAAGGGCTTGGAGGGGGACCTTGGGGCCCTCACCCAGGGCCCCGGGGAGGATGGGCTGCCCCGCACAAGCCCTGCGGCCACAGGCCTGCACCCAGGGCCCCGGGGAGGACGGGCTGCCCTGCACAAGCCCTGCGGCCGCAGGCCTGCACCCAGGGCCCCGGGGAGGACCGGCTGACCCGCACAAGCCCTGCAGCCACAGGCCTGCACCCAGAGCCCCGGGGAGGACGGGCTGACCCGCACAAGCCCTGCGGCCACAGGCCTGCACCCAGGGCCCCGGGGAGGACGGGCTGCCCCGCACAAGCCCTGCGGCCACAGGCCTGGTAGGCGGGGGGGGCCTTGTTCCCCTGGCAGCAGGCAATGTGCAAATTTAACCTTTGGGTTTATGGCTCTATTTCTTCGCAGCAAATGTCACGGGAAATGTCAGGCTGAGGCTGAAGCTGATGGGTGAGGGGCCCATCGAGGAAGGGGTGGGGTACTGAGGGGCTCGAGCCATTGCAGGGCCCTGGGTCCCTCACCTCCTCCAGGGAGCCCTCTCAGATTGCCCCTCAACTGCTTGGGCCCAGCACGGTGTCCCTGGTCTGTCCCAACCCTTGCGACCTTGCTGAGATGGTGCCTTTATTTACCTCCCGCCAGAGCCCAGATGGGACAGGCTCGGGGACCTGCCAGAATTCTCCCCGGCCTGAAGTCTGGCGGCTGTTGGATCAGCCTGGGCAGGGCCGGCCTGCTGTGTGACCTTGGGCAGCACCACCCTCTCCCGGCCACCAGAGGCCTCGTCCATGACCCACGGCGGCCAACTCCCGGCCTGGTGCCTTCGTGGGTGGGAAAACGCCCTGAGTCAGAGGTGTGTGTGGTGCTGGGTGTGTGTGTGGGGCCCGTGGGGGCAGGGGGCTGGCTCGTGGCGTCCTGTGGCTGCTCCAGTAGCAAGTAGGTGCTCAGCACACACAGAGAGGACTTGCAGGGCGGGGCGGGGCTCGAGGCCAGTAAGCAGTCCACAGCCCCTGGACCTGCTGGCCTCCGGGCCGGCCAAGCAGGGCCAGCTCTGAGGCCTCAGCCTGGCCTGCCACGGAGTGCCGTCTGGGCCTCAGCTCCCAGGGGTTGGTTAACAAATGTCCGCTGCCTCCGGGCTGTGTGCCAGGCGTGTGCGGATGAGGGGAGTCTCAGGCCCCTGGGCTGCCACCCCTGGCAGCTCAATACCCGTTTCCCTCCACGTGCCTCTCTGGGGGTCTCAGGCTCCCCAGCTTCAGTCTGTCTGGTGGTCTTTGCCCTGTACCACGCATCCCTCCACCCCTGCATCCAGGCCCAAGGCCAGCGTCCTGGCCACCTCCCACTACCCTTCCCCAAGGGCAAGTCCAGTGTCAAGCTGGACCCCTCCCCACCCGCCTCCTGTATCCCTCCCCGGGGGTCTGCTGCGGACTGGCCCACTCCTGGGCCCGTGGCCACGGACGCCCACGTGTGCTCGCCGCCATCTCATCTTCCCTTCAGGCTCTGAGACGCTGTCCTAAAACTCGCTGCCAGCCAGGCTCCTCCTGTCCCAAACTCTCCTGTGTCCGCCCCCCCTCAACGAGGCCTGCATTCGGGGTCTCGTTCAGGCAAGTCTCTTCGGCTCTGGCTCCCGGGTCCCAGCATCTGGCACTCACACACCTGCCTCCCCACCGTCCACGCCTCCAAGTTCAGCCCAGGGCTGGCGTCTGGGCGCAGGCTGGGGTGGATGCAGGAACGGTGGGGTGGCCCTAGAGAGTGCCCTGAGTCAGTGCCCAGGGCCCCGGGTGCCAGTGGTCTTTGGGGCCAGTGGCAGTTGAGCAGAGGCTGGGTGCCCAAGGTGGCCCCCAGGGTGCAGGTCTGCAGAGGGTGCCCACGTGCGGGCAGTGCTCTCCACGAGGGCGCAGGGGCCCTGCGTGAAGAGCCTGGGCTTTGGCCCCAGGCCAGCCATGCCCCAGCAGGCCCCTCGCCCTCTGGGCCTCCCTGCCACTCAGGAGGTTTTGAAGGGAGTCGGTGGAGACTGCTGCCCAGGGCCCCACTGGGGGCTTGACTGTCCCAGCTCTTGGGGCCCCTTTCTGCTCAGCCGGGAACCCCCTGCCCTGCGCTGGGCCATGCTATGGGAAAAGAGGCTGTGATGGTGCTGCCTGAGACCCCCATGTCCTGCCCTGCCCCCCAGGATATCAGGTGGCACTCAGACGGGAGTGTGGGTGCCCCCACCCGTGTGCCCCATCCAGGCCCCCACCCACCTGCCCACCCGCCACGTGGCAGCCTCCCCTCGGGATGGTCAGTTTGGCCTGAAAGCTGAGGCCAGGCTTGGGGAGCACCCTCCTCAGCCCTGCTGGTGGGGAGAGCTGTGCCCCACGCTTCACACGACATGAGGGGCAGGGGGACCCCCGACAGGTTCCTGAGGGCGTCTGGCTTCCAGCTGCGTCCCCGGCAGGGTCCCATGCAGGGCCGCGGGGACCTTGAGATTCCTGTGACATAGTCAGGCCCTCGGGTCCCAGGGAGATGCCTGAAAGTCCACAAGGGTCCCCAGAGGAGCTGGCATGGGCGCTGGCAGGCTGGTGAGGAGCCTGAGGCCTGGGCCCCACCGGGCCCCCAATGAGGCCACACTGGGACCCCGTCCTGGCCCAGGACCGGGGACTCCTGGCGTGAGCAGAAGCCCCAGGACCCCGGGATGGGCTGCCGTGCGGGGCTTGGGAGGGCGGGGGCGGGGTGGGGGTCAGATGAGTAGGGGGGCCCAGAGGGGTGCAGGGAGGGGTGAGGGGAACTCGAGCTGGACGGATGGGGCCGTGGGGGTGGGGGTGGCGAGCTCCAAGCTCCCACCAGCAGGCGCAGGGTCCCTGGCCAGGTCCAGGCCTCACATCATCTCCCGGCCTCAGCCCCAGTTTCTGCCAGGCAGAGGCTGACACGGGGACAGGTGTGACGAGCGTCTGGCTTCCTGCGCGAGAATCTGCAAAAGAAAAACTGTCCCCAAAGAGCCGCTCCTGCTGCGTCCCTCCCGGACATCACCAAGGGCCCGCCACAGCCGAGACAGATGGCGGCCCTAGGGACCGCACTCGTCACCTGCTCGCGGGCAGCAGCCTGGGGGTTCGGTGCCTCTGCGGAGCCCTCCCTTCAGCACCAGGCCCCATTCACAGACCACAAACCCGGATCTGAGAACCCGAGGTTGCTGGAGTCCCCGGGCTGAGCAGGGAGAGAGGACGTGAAATAAATTAGGAAAAATCTGGGCGAAAAGGCAAAAGTGTGTCAGGCTGGGCAGAGGACAGAGGCCCGGGTGGGAGCCAGGTGGGCGAGAGGCAGGGCCTCAGCAGGGCCAAGCGGTGTGACGTGCAGGTGGCCCCCGGTGCCCAGCTGCAGGGCATCCCCAGCGATGCCCGGGGCCTTCCGGGGCCGCTCCCCAGCCCGACCTCGGCCTCAGGCACTTCTGGGCCCCGGGGTGGGTGCTCAGGAAACCAGGCCAGCCTGCCTGCCCCGCCCTGGGGCGCCTGGCACAGCGGCCGAAGTGCCCTGACCTGCTTTCCACCAGCAGCGGCACCCGGTGCTCCCACCCTCGCTGGTGAGAAGCCGCCAACGAGCTCCATCCCAAATTGATTTCAAATAAGGCAGAGTTATCACACAATCATATAGGAATAATTTATCACTCGTTAATAAAAGAGCAATTACTTATTCATGTCACCCACCCCTTCCGCACGCCGGGCGTTTGGATGCAGGCACACGACTGGGGCTCGCATAGAGGCAGAGGGGAGGCCTGTCCGCGCTCTGCCAAGGTCAGCGGACCCCCACCCCAAGGCCCCGGGGGTTTTCCCCCAGCTTCCCTGCTCCTAAGGGTCCCCAGTCTGGGGTCAGGGGTCGGATCTGTGACCCGGGAGCACCCAGGGTGGGGAACTCTGAGGGGCCCGGAGCACGGATGATCTTCAGGCTGGAAGCGATCCCTCCGAGAGCCTGGATTTCCAAGGCCTCGGAGCCGAGCGCCTGACGCTCCCTGGAGACCGGGGGCGTCCTTGGCCATCCTTGGCCGAGCAACGGCTGAGGAGCAGCCAGCCACCCGCCGCGCGCCGGAGGCTTGGGGAGCATCAGCCCCAGTCTCTCCCCCGCCCCGCACCTTGGAAATGCTGCCTCTAACCCACGTTCCTCTTCACCTTCTGGCAGAGACGCTCTATTTTCTTCTTTTTATTTATCTCTGTTTCTGAGGTTTCGCTGCCAAGCCTGCAGTCTTTTTAAAAAGATAACACCGTGGTCGGCCGCATCTTGCTCAGAGTTAAAGCCTGCGCCGGGCCCTGGGAGGCTGGTCCTGGGGCTCTGGGGCGCGGTCCTCCTCCAACCCACCTGCTGCCGCCACGCGCCCCGTTCTTCCAGGTGGTTACCCCCACGTGTCCATGGCTCCGCCCCCAGGCGCCGTTCTCTAGCACACTCGCCAGCGAGGCTACCAGTTGAATTCATAGCCAGTGTTTCCTAACCCAGGCCACGCGGCTGCTCATCACCGCGTGGCCACAGGGGGGTGACCCCTCGCTCTGGCATGGCCCTTGGTTTTTCCTGGAGTTTACAGCTGACTTTGCCTTTTGCCCTTGTCCCAGGTGCCACGGCAGGCACTCTGCTGGCGGTCTGGTTTCTCCCCGGGGTGGAGGGAGTATCTCCCTCCAGGCCTTCACCTGCCATCCCCTCCCGGGCCGGGCACGCGACCGTCCCTTCACAGCTGCCCCTGACTGCCCTTCACTGCCCAGTCTTTCTTGGGGTTTGTATTTCTCTCTTTCTGGGTTCACGTCCAGTTTTAGCTGAAGCACATTCCACTGTCTAAAAAAGGCCCCGTGAAGAACCAGCCTGTGAGCCCTCGAACGTCAGCAGGTCTAAGCCGCGTGGCCGACTCCAGAGTGAGTGTGCAGCCGTGTCGCGGTTCCTCTCCTGACCCTGAGGCCTGAGGTCGCGCCACGAATGTCCCACGTCGTGCCAGGCACTCGCCCAAGGGGGTCTCCAGCTCTGGGCAGTTCTCAGCGCCATTCCTCGGCAGCTCCCCTCTCGTCATCACCGTCGTCTGCTTTTCTTCCTGGAGTTTCCTGAGGCAGGTGTTGGCTCCGTGCTCGTCTGTTGCTCTTCCGTTCTTGTCTTTGTTGTTGTTGTTCTTTCTGGAAGGCTTCCTTGACCTTGGTTTCCAGACTTCCCATCGATTTCTGTGACTTCAGCAGGCCTATCTTTAGCTCCCGGGGCTCTTCTTGTTTCCTGCCGGCTCCTTTTTCATAGCACCCTGTTCTTGTTGTATGGCCCCCTCTGTCCCCGTGAGGACACCAGTTGGATTTCCCGTTTCCATCTACTCACCGCAGTTTCTGCTTCCTCTAGAATCATTTCCACTTTGTCAGCATTGGCACCTCTTCCAGACACCTGGTTTTCTGGTAGTGTTTACCAGGGAGGCATGGAGGCTGGTGGGGTGCTCTGTTGAGAGAGGGGCCGTCGACTGGTGGGTGTGGGTGATCAGGCAGGAGCCACTCTGCACGTCCCAGAGGCCATGGCAGAGACCAGGGCCGTCGCTCCTTGGGGTCCACCTTGGGCAGCCCACGGAGTGGGACGCTTGGGCTGAGGCAGCGGTGCTCGGGGGGTTGGGGAGCCCAGAGCCTGCGCTGGGCAGGGGGCTCGGCACTCGGGGGGTCGGGGAGCCCAGAGCCTGCACTGGGCAGGGGGCTCGGCGCTCAGGGGGTCGGGAAGCCCAGAGCCTGCGCTGGGCAGGGGGCTCGGCGCTCGGGGGGTCGGGGAGCCCAGAGCCTGCGCTGCGCAGGGGGCTCGGCGCTCAGGGGGTCGGGGAGCCCAGAGCCTGCACTGCGCAGGGCGCTCAGCGGCTCATCCGCCGCAGGGGCTGCTTCCCCAACAAGCTCTCTGGGTCCCTTGGGGCTCGGGGCCTGCCCTGGTCACTTGGTGTGGCAGGCGGCGGTCTTGCACGCTGTGCCCGGTCACCTGGTAAGCCCCTGAGCGTCCTGCTGGCTCCCTGTGGTCACTGCCCCTCCATCAGGCTCTGCGCCCACGTCTGAGGCGTGGGGCTGATGGCCATCTCCTCGCTGCACTGGAGACATGTAGCTTAGCCCCCAGGAGTGAGGGGTGTCGGTGCCTTGGGTGTTCCCAGGAGGCCCGCTGGCGCTGGGCGCGTGTAAAAGCTGGGTGCCAGGATGGACAGAAAGGGCCTCCCGCGACAGCCCTGCACGACCCACGGCCCTGGTGCGGGAGTGCTCGGGGCTGCCTCTCGTCTGCCCTGCGCTGGGGCAGGGGGGTCCCTCCCACTCCGGGGCTCGGGGCCGGGTCACACGGGCAGCAGGGCGCTCTCTGGCCCGCCAGCACCACGCACCCACTTGGTGGGAGGAGGGGACAGAGAGCCAGGTTTGACGTACTTCCCCCAACGTCAGGATCCAGGCTGTGGCTGACAGCTCTTCCCATTTAAGGACAAATAATGAAAGTGGGGCACCTTGGTCAGGAAAGGGGAGAGGCCGTGGCACGCAGGACCTCCTTGCCAGCAGGCCTCCCCGGAGCCTCCCGTGGACACACGGTCACCCGGAAGTGGTAGCCTTGGCCAGTGGCAGCGCCTCGGGCTGAGGGTCCGGGCCCCCCGCTTGCCTCTGGCCGGGGCGCTCCTTGGGCCTTGCCGCTGCTCCCCACCGTCTCCCTTGCTGGTTGCTGCCCCACCCGAGCGCTGCCGCTCAAAGCCCCCAAGCACCCTGCCCGGGGTAAGCCCGTCTCGGAGCGCAGACCACCCCGGTCAGGAGCGTTTGGGAAGACTTGGCCTTCCTGGGTCAGCAGGAGCAGGCTCCCAGTCCCGCTGCCCCTCGGGTCAGCGGTGACCGCAGCAGTCCAGAGCCAGGACAGGCTGATCCCCAGGGTGAGCGGTCCAGAGCCTCCAGAGCCCAGCGTTGTCTTCTCAGAGCTGAGTAAGTCCTGCTCTGCAGAGGCTGCCGCTGGCTTCCTTGCCGATGCCGACAAGGGCCGAGGGCTCAGGAGCCGCAGAGGCGGCAGCCCATCAGCTCCCACCACGAAGACCGGCCGACCCCTCGGCCCGGCCCTGGGGCTCCCACGTCTGCCGGCGCCCCCTCGCCACAGCAGCCCCGGGGCTGTCCAGCAGGCTCACCTCTCAGCCCAGATCACCCAGGCCCCAGCAGCACACGTCCAGAGAGGGCGTGTGTACGTGTGTGTGCGTGCCCACAGTGCACGCCCGAAGTGTGGGCCCCGGGCGTGGGCTCCCACGCTGCAGTGGCCCTGCCGGAGGCGGCCAACAAGAGCCTCGCGGGAACGGTCAGCTTCGAGCTGACCGCAGAGGCAAGGTCCCGGGAGGATGGGGGAGGGCGGGAGCCAGCTGTCTGCCCTGCCAGGCTCGGCATCCGGTCCAGGACAGGAGCGGGCAGTGGATGGCGGTGGGGTAGGCTGGTGGGCCTGGTGGTAGCTGTGTGGCAGCAGGGCCTGGGCCCTGGCGTGGGGCATGCCCCGCCTCTGGGCCCCCCAGGGCAGGGGCATGTCGGCCAGCAGCCGGTTCCTCATTAGCGTCCACTGGGGACGCGAGCCGACCGTGGCCGCTGCCTCACAGTAGCCCAGGACCCTGACAAGCCGGGCCATGCGGACAGAGGCCCCCAGGTAATTAGGCAGCCAGTGTTTGCTGGTGTGCGTGGTGGAAGGAGGAAGTGCCTGCTGAGTCCCTGCTGGGTGTCGGGTATGGCCTGCACCACGGTCCTGGGGCTGGACCAGGCTTCCGGTGTGGTGTCATCAGCGCCACCCCTCCCCCCCGCCGCCTGCCCAGTGGGGCCCCGGGGAGGTGGGCGCCGTGGAAGAGCAGGTGCCTGGACAGGGCGGGGTCCCAAGCCCTGCATGCCAGCAGCCCAGGCTCGGCTCCAAGGCCTGCAGCCCGCGCACCCCGCGTCCCGCCTGTCAGAGGGTGCTCTTGGGTCCTCGCTTGCGGCGGCTCCAGTGCACTCCGCACTATGTCTGCCTGCGGCCAGCTGGGTTCCACGGCCCCGGCAGCCCCCGACGCCACGTGGCGGGGTCTAGCGTGCGCCTGGACCACAGGGTCCAAGCAGGGCCACGCCCAAGCCACCCTCAGAGCACGCGGGTGGGTGCGCTCTGCACCCAGGCCCCCCGCTTCTGTGTGGCCAGGCCCCCTCCACCCACCCCACCCCCATCACCCTCTGGGTAACTGCCTCCCAGGTGCGTGTTGGCTGGAAATCGGGGGCTTGAGGCAGGGCTGCTGGCTGAGGCAGCGGTAGGAGCTTTGGCTCTCTGCGGCTCAGGCAGGCCTTTCAGTGCCCGGACCCCCGAGACTGGCACGCCTGCCAGTTCCTGGACTGTGAGCGGGTGCCCCACCCGCCACCCCAAAACCGCACCCCCTCGCCTGTAAAACAGGCAACACGCTAGTCCCCCGGAGACCGCCGGGCCCGTTCACCCCGGGTCTGCCCGTCACGGGCTCTGCCCACAGCGGGCCTGTCACCACCACTGCTCAACCCCGTGTCCCACACCCTCCTGCCACAGGGGGTCACCTTGCCCGCTAGGGATCGGGTCAGCCCATGCCCCCCCACCACCCACCCCCAAGCTGGGCAAGGGGCCCGAAACGGCCTGGCCACGTGTGCCGCACTGAGCGTGTCTGTGCCTGCCGGCCGGACGGAAGGTGGGCGGTGAGGATGAGAAACAGCGATGACCGAGGGGGACAGATGGACGTCGGGGGCGGGCGGTGAGCCTGTCGCGGGTGGGGCCAGCAGGGATGGGGCACGGGCGCAGCCACGCTGGGGAGCCGTGACCCTCTGCGGTGCGTGGACACCTCCCCCACCCGAGCTATTTCTGGCCTGGTTAAGCTGGCTGTGGCCTCCTGTTCTGCCTTGTAACCGTGGTTGGCGATGTGACCCTCCGTGGGACATTCTTGGTGCTCGAGAGGGTCCTGGGCGGATGCTGCCCAAGCCCGCCACAGACCACCAACCCCAGGCTTCAGGACCCGTGGCCAGCTGCCCACACCTCCGAGCCTGGGCCCTGCTCCA
The DNA here is from genome assembly GCF_042477335.2 of Ovis canadensis. Taxonomy (NCBI): domain Eukaryota; kingdom Metazoa; phylum Chordata; class Mammalia; order Artiodactyla; family Bovidae; genus Ovis; species Ovis canadensis. The sequence continues at coordinate 83,238,487 of NC_091261.1, read as the reverse complement.
GGAGTGGCCACGCCGGCTGCCCTTTGGGCCGGGACTGCTGGTGCCTCCTGCCCCTCCCAGCCGTCCTGTGGCTCCTTGTTTCGCACGTGTTCCCCAGGACCTGCTCTGAGTGGCAGCAGGTCACAGCTTAGCCTCTCACTGCCTCAGCTTCCTAATCTGAAGGTGGGCTCACACACCGAAAAGAAAATGGGTTCTCGTGCGACTCCGACTCGGGCCTTTTGTACCAGCTGGTGGGCCCTCGCGGCAGCCTGCGGAGTGTGTGTCACAGCCTCTCCGTTGCCGCAGGGAGGCTCTGGGCCTCAAGGCTGGCAGCCCTGCGCCATCTCTTCGGTGCAGATGGCCTTGGAGGCCGCGCCAGGCCCGACACCTCCCAGCCTCCCAGCCTCGTCAGCCAGCCAGGAAGAGAGACCCTGAACAGCGTCTGGTCCCCAAGCCCCCGCCCCCAAGGCCCCAGGGGCTGGTCCTCCCCTGAGTGCAGCCCTGAGCCACGGACCACGGCTCCAGAGCAGGCCTGGCCTGAGCTGGAGGCGCCCCTCTGCGGGCAGAGCACCGGAGGAGACCCCGGCCATTCTGTGCGGAGGCCCCGGGACAGGAGGGCTTGGCTTTGGGGGAAGCTGAGGGGGCCTTGGCCTGGATGGGACCCAGGTCGTGAGGCTTGCAGGGGCCTGAGGGGGCCTGCTGGCCTGGCTGAGACACAGGTCGTGAGGCTTGCAGGGCCTGAGGGGGTCTGCTGGCCTGGCAGGGACCCGGATCGTGAGGTGCAGGGCCTGAGGGGGCCTTGGCCTGGCAGGGACCCAGGTCGTGAGGCTTGCAGGGCCTGAGGGGGCCTTGGCCTGGCAGGGACCCGGGTCGTGAGGTGCAGGGCCTGAGGGGCCTGCTGGCCTGGCAGGGACCCGGGTCGTGAGGTGCAGGGCCTGAGGGGCCTGGCGTGCCGTACCGTGGTCTCCGTGAATGAGGCCCGCGCACGGGGCGGTTCTCTCACCTTGTGTGCAGGAGGCCAGCCCCCACTGGGGTCCAGTGGGGCCAGGGCAGTGGGCGGCCAGCCGGAGCCTGGGGGGGATTGAGGGGAAAGAAAGGAGAGGCAGGTGAGCAGGGCATAGCCTGAGAGCATCTGATGGGGGCAGACCTGGAGGCCTGGGAGGCCAGGACAGCGGAATCCAGCACAGAGGGGCAGCGGGACAAGGGGATGGGCTGGGAGACAGTCTGGGGACAGCTGAGGGACGGGGGGTGGGGACGCCTTCTAAGGTGGGAGGGATTAGGTGAGTGGTGGGGTCCAGGCCCTGGGGCGTGGCCAGGGGCAGCCTCCCACTACCTGGTGGGGCCCCCCACGTTCCAGGGTGCCCGCCGTGATTATGAGCACATAACCCAAAGTTGGGCTTGATTATCTCATAAAGAGATGCCCCCTCTGCTTGCTCAGCAGAGGGGTTGCCATGGAGACCAGCGGGCAGGCCCCAAGGGGGCCAGGCCAGAGCCAATTACCGCGGCTGAGGCGAGGAGCGGGCCCACCGCCGGCCACTGTGCTGACAGCAGGGCCCGTGCAGAGGGACCGACCCTCAGAAGCTGGTTTCCAGAAAGCCGCCGGCTGGGCGAGGGGAGCCATGTCTGTGTGCCTGATGCCTGCCTCCTGGCAGGGCCCAGACACGTGGCCCGTGGCCTGTGGTCCTCTGGAGGCCCCTCATGGGGACGGCCAGTTCTGGTGGTGAGCCGACCTCAACCCAGACAACTTCACAGACCGTGGCTGCCGGCCTGGGAGCCCCGGGTCAGGGGGCGAGGGTAACAAATCTCAGTCGGCAGGCATGCGGCGGGTTGGTCACGCCGGCGGCCCAGCCGTGGTGGTGAGGTCCAGAGTCCGGCCTGATGAGGAGGACCTGCCCCCCGCCCGGCCCCCACCCCAGAGAGGCCTCTGCCACAAGGTTTTAGGAGCAGGAAGTACCGTTTTTATAGCACAGGCACATTCTGCGGTAACAGCAGTGAGAGGTCCCGGAGCTGGCTTCACCGAGCCCTGCCTCCCAAAGGGGGCCTGGAAGGAGACAGTAGGGAGGGGATGCCAGCTGAGATGTCACCCCGGGGACCTCCTGTGTGCTGCCAGCCAGGGAGGGGCATCCAGGGCTTGCAGGGGGTGGGCCTGGGACTTCCGTGTCCCCAGCAGCCAACAAACGGACCAGCCCCAGTGGACACACCCGGCCTGCTGGGCCTCTGGGCTTGGGGCAGGCGTCGGCACCTGCCCAGGCAGAGAGGACCCAGGAAGGGGTGGGAGCCCAAGGTCACAGTCCTGGGTGGGGGAAGCTGGCCCGTGGTCCTCTCCTTTCTCCTTCCCGGCTTCAACCCCAGCACTTTGCTGGCCTCGGGTCTGCAGAATCCTGCTCTTAGCTAGCTGCCAAGGAAGGTGTTAGCTGTCAATGCAGGTGTTAGCTGTCAACGAAGGTGTTAGCTGATAACTCAAGTGTTAGCTGATAAGCCGTAACCCTCCCAGGGGGATTCACATTTTAATAGACTCACTCCCGAGGCAGAAAGAACCTCTGCATTCAAAGCAGAGGCTCTAATGGTGGGGTGACAGGCAGGGAGCCCAGTGCTGGGCATGTGACCCTACCGGTGAGCCCAGCCTGGGGACAGCACCCAGGAGCGCTCTCCCACCCACTCCAGGTCTTGGGTGAGGCCCCCCGATGGGGGAGGGAAGAGGGGAGCTGCACCCCCTTGGCTGGGGCGGAACCCCTGGGAGAGTGTCTGGGCGGGAGGGTTGGGGGCAGCTGGACTGGAGTTAGCTCCTCGCCTGGGAAGGAGACAGAAAATGAGGCGGAGGGGAGGAGGCGGAGGTTCACCAGGAAGCATGCCTGCCTGGAGGGGCTCTCGGGAGGGGCTCTCGGGCGGGGCTGCAGCACCCCCAGTCCTGGACCTGCCTGCCCCCTGCCCCTGCCCTCAGGGCTCCTGATCCAGGGGCTGGTGGAGCAGGTTCCTGGGTCCGGCTGTGGGACCAGACCCCAGCTGAGGGCCGAGGGGCTGCAGCTCCCAGCTCCCGAGGTGGTGAGGCCCCCTTGGAATCCAGACAGGCCTTGGCTCCAGGGGCTCTGGGTCACAGCCCCACCCTTCCTGCAGCCCGCGAGGACCTTCTTGGGGTGGGTGGTGCTGCTGCAGAAGCTGTCAGAAGACAGGCCTGGACATGAGCGGTAGCCCCGGGCTTGAGGCGTGAGTGGGGCCCACCTGGTGCACCAGTGTTTGCCAGGGGCTTCTCTCCCCGCCTGGCCTGTGAGCTGCTGGTGCCGGGACTGCACACAGGCCCACGGGCTGTCTGGCATCTGCAGGTGTGAGTGTCCATCCCAGGAGGCCTTCCCGTGGACCCCAAGTGGTGGCTGCGGCGTGGCAGCTCGTGTCTTTGAGTCCCAGGTGGCAGTCAAGATTTCCCGCGGAGCTTGAGACCCCTGGCGGGTTTGGGGGTGCAGCAGCTTCCTCATGGCGGGTGGGGCAAGGATCCCCGCACTAGAGGTCCCGGGGCAGAGCCCCTCCTGCAAGCCCAGACCCAACAGGGCCCCGCCCACTCACAGGGACTGCAGCCCCTTCCGCACAGCCCCGCCCTCGCCGGCCCCACCCACTCACAGGGGCGGAATCCCACCTGCAAACGCTGGCCCCGCCCCGCCCCCCTCATCGCCCTCCCCTCTGCCCACAGGAAGCCAGCTGCTGGCCTGGGTGCTGTGGCTGCAGGCGTGGAGGGTGGCGGCGCCCTGCCCAGGCGCCTGCGTGTGCTACAGCGAACCCAAGGTGACCACCAGCTGCCCGCAGCAGGGTCTGCAGGCTGTGCCCGCCGACATCCCGGCCGCCAGCCAGCGAGTCTTCCTGCACGGCAACCGCATTGCGTACGTGCCCGCCGCCGGCTTCCGCGCCTGCCGCAACCTCACCATCCTGTGGTTGCATTCAAACGCGCTGGCCCACATCGACGCGGCCGCCTTCTCCGGCCTGGCGCTCCTGGAGCAGCTGGACCTCAGCGACAACGCGCAGCTGCGGGCCGTGGACCCCGCCACGTTCCGGGGCCTGGGCCGGCTACACACGCTGCACCTGGACCGCTGCGGCCTGCGGGAGCTGGGCCCCGGCCTGTTCCGCGGCCTGGCCGCCCTGCAGTACCTCTACCTGCAGGACAACGGGTTGCAGGCACTTCCCGACGACGCCTTCAGCGACCTGGGCAACCTCACGCACCTCTTCCTGCACGGCAACCGCATCCCCAGCGTGCCCGAGCGCGCCCTCCGCGGCCTGCACAGCCTCGACCGCCTTCTGCTGCACCAGAACCGCGTGGCGCGCGTGCACCCGCACGCCTTCCGGGACCTCGGCCGCCTCATGACGCTTTACCTGTTTGCCAACAACCTCTCCGCGTTGCCCGCGGAGGCCCTGGCGCCCCTGAGGTCCCTGCAGTACCTGCGGCTCAACGACAACCCCTGGGTGTGCGATTGCCGGGCGCGCCCGCTCTGGGCCTGGCTGCAGCAGTTCCGCGGCTCCTCGTCAGAGCTGCCCTGCAGCCTGCCCGCGCGCCTGGCCGGCCGTGACCTCAAGCGCTTGGCCGCCCCCGATCTGGAGGGTTGCGCCGTGGCCTCGCGGCCGGCCCCTCCCATCTGGACCGGCGGGCCTGCCGACGAGGAGCCTCTGGGGTTGCCCAAGTGCTGCCAGCCGGACGCCGTGGACAAGGCCTCGGTGCTGGAGGCTGGGAGGCCCGCCTCGGCCGGCAACGCTCTCAAGGGACGAGTCCCACCCGGCGACAGCGCACCGGGCAACCGCTCTGGCCCCCGGCACATCAACGACTCGCCCTTCGGGACCCTGCCGGGCTCGGCGGAGCCGCCCCTGACCGCGGTGCAGCCTGAGGGCTCTCAGCCCCCGGGCTCCCCCACCACGGGCCCACGAAGGCGGCCGGGCTGTTCCCGCAAGAACCGCACACGCAGCCAGTGCCGTCTGGGCCAGGCGGGCGGTGGCGGTGGCGGGAGCGGCGGGGTGGAGGGCTCAGGCTCCCCACCCGGCCTCGCCTGCGGCCTCGTCCCCCTGGCTCTGACGCTGGTGCTGTGGACGGTGCTCGGGCGCTGTTGACTGGCCCCTGAGCGCAAGGCCTCACTCAGCAGCTGGGTGTGTGTACATACGGGGTCCCCTCGCACCACCAGCCAGCCGGCCGCCCGCCCTCCCTAGCGGCGCTGCCCACCGTCCGCCTGCCTGCCCTCCCCATCTCCACCCGTCATGTTTACAGGGCACGGCGGGGCGTTTGTTCCAGAACGCCGCCTCCCGCCCGGAACGCAGTATATAGAGATATGCATTTTATTTTACTTGTGTAAAAATACTGGACGATGTGGAATAAAGAGCTCTTTTCGTAAGCTGTGGCCTCTTAGGCTAGGGGGTGCTGTGAGCCAGGGGAGGGGGGTGAGCCGGGAAGTGCCGCCCCGCCCCCGTCACGGCACCCGGAGGCCCAGGAAGGTGCGTGGAGGGGGAGTGGGGAGGGGGGCCTGCTGCAGGTGCTGTGGCCTGGGTGGGCAGCAAGACCCCTTTCAGCCCAGCACTTGTGCCAGCAGGGACCTGGAGCGCTCCGGCCGCCGCCCCTCCAAGCCCTGCTGGCCTTAAGGCCAAACCCCATGTGCCTTGGCCCCCTCCCTCCTGGCTGCCCTGACAGCAGTGTCTCCAGCGCAGACCACGCCCAGCAAGACGAGGCTGCCTCTGTGGGGCCATCTGCTCTGGGGTTGCACGGAGTCCCTAGCGGTCCCGGCCTCCCAGCACCACTTGGCTGCCCCCACCAGCTCCCGTGTGGGTTGGGGGGCCCCAGAGGACCCTGCAGGTAGGCTCGGGGGGCCCTGACGGAGCCCTAGGCCGCGAGAGGCCCACAGGGGCTGTGTGCCGCCCTCACCCCTGGGTCTGGGGGCTGATGGCAGAGCCGGCGCTGGGCCTGCGCGCCACACGCCCGCACCATTCTGTACACGCGTGCACTCACAGGCCGGGCAGGGACCACACGTGTGCTCACACGCAGCACCGGCAAAAATACCAACACGCACGTGCTTCCGAAACCTAGACCTAAGGACTGGAGCTGGAGGAGCCGTGTGGCCACCTCACCCTCGCCCGGGGCGGGGCCTGGGGAGCCGAGGAGGGAAGGGCGCAGTCCACTGGGGTGGGGGTGGGGGGTGGTGGGTGGCGAGCGTTGCCGTGGAGCCAGCTGGCTGCCTGTGGGCACGGCTGGGGCTCCAGAGCCCAGGGGAGGGGCAGCGGACCGGGTGTGCTCAGCAACCAGCCCCCGCTCCCCCTCCCAGGCCCTCCGCGCCCCTCACGGGGGCTCAGACCCCCACCCCTGCCCAGGCCCAGAGCAGAATCGGGCTGCTGTGGGGAGGGGATCTGTCTGTCAGGTCCGGCCCCTTCCCCTCCACGGCTGGGTCTTCCCACCACCTTCCTGGTGGCTAGGAAACTGCAGGTGCCCATCTGCACAGAGCTTGGAGGCACACCTGGGCTCCTTGCCTCGCACACCTCCTGGGATGGGGTGGACACTGCTTCTCACTGAGAGGCACCTGTCTGCCCTTGGGGCACTCCTAAGGCTGACTATGTCTGTTCCCACCAGCTGACCCTCAGGTAGGGGCTCCTCCCAGCCCCCAGGACAGAGAAACCCAGGCCACAGCGAGCAGGGAACCAGGACAGGGCTAGCCAGGCCTCCGAGGGTGAAGCTGGTGGACTGGGGGCGGGGGTGTGGTCTCGTGGACTTTGTCCCCATTCTGATTTCCCGAAAAAGCCCATCTGACCGCTGCGAGCACAGTGGAGACTCATGGGTGGGCGCACAGGTCTGGCCAGGCCCAGGTCAGATGGGGCCCAAGAGGGATGGGCATGTTTGAGCCGGACCCAGCAGAAGGCAGCGGTGGGCAGGGCTCCTGGCCCTGGTGCTGAGCAGCCTGCACCCGAGGCGGGGGTGCCCGGAGGAGCGGCCTCCGTTGTCAAGGCCTAGGAGACATCTGGGCGGGGGTGTCGCGTGGGCTGTGCAGGCTGAGCTCAGGAGAGGGGCCCGGGCTGGAGGACAATTTGGGAGTTGTGAGTTTGGGTGATATTTACAGCCCAGGAAGCAATGACATCACCAGCTGGCGCTGGGCCCGGGGCAGCAGGCTCAGCTCCTGCGTGTCCCACCCAGCCTGGACCCCCGCCCGTCACCGGGTCCCCAGGGGTCAGGCCCACTGGACACTGGGAGCCAGGTAGGGAGCCGACTCAGGCCGCGAGAACAGCACGAAATGTCCACCGCCCCAGGCTGGCTGCTGGTTTGCCAGGGCACTCCTGGCCCTCGTCCAAGGGTGGCAGGCCAGCCACAGGGCAGCGGCGCACGCGTCCCTCATGGCTCACAGCCCTTCCCGTCCCCACCCAGAGTGGTCAGGGCAGGGCGACCCCGGGGGCCTGGGCTGGCAGGGGCGGTGGGAGATGAGCAACCCTCTCGGGTGCTGGGTTCAGGCTGGGCCGCTCCCAGGGGTCACTTCTCTGCCGGCCACGAGCTCGGGACCTGGGAAGGACAGGGTGGCCTGCCTGCGGGCCTCTGGGGGCTGAGGGGCCCCGGGACAGCCCCACACTGCCGCCAACCTGCAGGGCTGGCCCAGGTCCCCAGACACAAGCACCCGCCCCCATCTGTCTGGTGCCCGGGGCTCCGCACAGTAATTGGAAGAAATATCAGGATAATCCTTGAATTAGTTCTGAAATAATAGAAGTAGTAGAACGTTCAGCAGCTGATGGTGGACTGATGTCCACGGAGATGGAGAACATGTCAGGAGCACCTCTACGGGAAAGAAGCGTTTGTTGGCAGGTAAGCTGGGCCCCAGGGCTGCAGGGCAGCTGCCCTCTACAGGCAGGGTAACCTGGTCCTGCCTTGGCCCCACAGAGCCTCTCTGCCCCCACACGCTGCCCTGAGGCTACCCTGGAGCCCTGCACGCCCGGCCCACCCTGTGCTTGTCCTGGGGGGGTGGCGACAACGGCATCCCAGACGCGGCCCTCCCCGCGTGGCCAAGCTGGAACCCTGAGGGGTGTAGTTCCCCACTGCTGCCCACCCAGTGCCCAGACAGCAGCACCTCCTCCCAGCACCCTCTGTTCATGTCAACACTCAATTCTGACATTACCCCCTCCTCCAGGAAGCCCTCTGGGATCGGCTTATCCCTCCCCAGCCAGGTGGTCGTGGAGGTCCTGGAAGGCACCCACAGGGCCCAGACCCAAGGGTCCAGGAGGTCCAGACGTGGGGCCTGGGCTGGGGCAGATTAGCACACCTCACTGGTCCTCGGTTTCCCTCCTGTCACCAGGAATGAGTAAACCCCCACAGCAGGGTCCCTGTGACTCATGGAACCTCTGTGAGGGGGGCCCAGGCCGAGCCAGTACCAGAAAGACTGACTCCTGGGCCGCTGAGACGGCTGCAGCCCCCAACAGAGGGTGGGCAGCCCATTCCAGCCACACCATCTGCGAGCTGTCCCCCCAGCAGACACCCCCGCCCCCCAACCCCACAGGCCTGTCTTCTGGGCCTTCAGCGCTCTCATTTGGATTCCCGGGCTGTGCAGGCCACAGTGGGGCTGCTGGGGCCGCAGCTGGAGCACCCACCAAGCGTCCCTTTCTTCCTGCAGCCAACGGCACCCCAGGCCAGGCAACAGGAAGTAGATGGACACTCAGCCTACAGCCCCCGTGGGAGGCCTAGGGTCCTTCATGCTGGCGTTTCCCAGGCTGAGAGCTGGGGGCCAGCAGGGGTGCGACTGGACTTCGGGCGCCTGCCCCTTTGGCTGCCTGGGATGGGTGAGGGGAGGCCAGCTGTGCAGTCTGGCCTGCAGAAGCCCCCCAGGGCGAGCCCCGTGCCCCCCCCCCCAGGAGAGGCCTGGGGCCCTGGCCCCTGCTCTGTGGAGATCGCTAATTAAACCCGCCGCTAACAACTCAGGAGGCAGGAGGCTCTGACCTGTTGTCACAAAGGGCTGAGCAGAGATTTGTGGGCCATAACGGAGCATCAATCTCGGGCAGGGAGGATGGGGAGGCAGACCCTCCCCTCTGGCGTGGGCCCAGGCTGCAAGGGCGCTCACCGGGGACAGAGGAACGGTGATGGGAACCATGTGGGGTGACCAAGGCTGGGCTGGGGAAACAAGGCCAGCCCCCAAGGAGGGTCTGGGGATGGGAGCCAGCGACCCCAGGTCAGGGGCCGCACGGCGCACACGATTATTTGTGAAAAATGATGAAACAGAGACGAACAGTGGGACGGATGCAGGTCTGCCAGGGGCTTCCAGGGCGCAGCTGTTGTGCTGAGTCGGAGGGGTCTCTGGGCCTCGGGAGCTTGGTGCGGGGGGGGGTCCGCCTCGGGACCACCAAGGCCTCTGAGAACCAAGGGGGGCTTCATGGCTGAGCCCCCCGAGGGGCCCCTCTGCCCACCAGGAGCAGCTGCAGCCGCAGCTGGCCACCTCCAGGCTCTCACCCACCCCCGTTCCTGACTCCTATCCTCCCACCCCAGGGACCCTGTCCTGTCTCCCCTCTGCCGGCTCCCCGGGCAGGGCCAAGGGCCCCTTCACGCACCCGTCCACCTGCTAGCCATCCCCACACACCGTCCATTCTTCCCTAAACAGGCCCCACTGCTGGGGCCAGGGAGGGGGCCCAAGGCTCTCCTCTCACCAGGCCAGTGCCACCAGGACACACATGGCCTCCAGCCCCAGACCCTCCAGCCCCGGACCCCCAGGCCAGCGGGGGCACAAAGCAGCCCCGAGGCCACGTCCTGGGCCAAGCCTGACTCAGAGTGACCACCCAGGCCGGGGCGGGGGTGCTGCTTTGCCCACCCCCATGCCCCCTGCTAGGTCCAGGCTGTTTGAGGGACCTGGCTGGGCACTCACCTGTTCTGCTGGGCACAGACACACCCAAGGGGCAAGATGGCGCCCACCTTGCTCTCCCCACGCGGGTGAACTGGGCCCAGTGGCGTCTGCGGGTCTCCCACCCATTAGGCGCAGTCTGTGAAAAGCAACCCCAGTTAGCACCACCACACAGAAGTGCCCAGTGCTGCGCTCCAGAAATAGGGCGTGTGCCCAGGTGAGAGCTACAGGAAGTGAGGGGGCGCCTGGCGCCCGCCGTCCCCACAGCAGCGTCCCCGGGAGCTGCTGTGTCCTCACCACTGTGCTGGGCACCGGGCAGTCGGTGCAGCGTCCGGCTCCCAGCGGTCTCCACCCCACGAGCCCTACCGATGCTCCAAGACCCAGATCAGAGGCCACCTCCTCCTGGAGGCCGGCCCTGACTGCACCCACCAGCCCCGGAGTCTGAGCCCTCATCTGCCTGCGGACAGAGCCCTAGCCGTGTTAGGTCTGGACTCAGCCCAATCCTCCATGGCTGGGGGGGATCCTAGCCTCCTGCCTGTGATGAGCCAGCACTGAGCCTCGGCTGCCTCGAGCCTCCCTGAGAAGGCCTTTCTTGGTCTGGAGGGGGGTGTGGGAGCAGTCATGCCTGAGCAGCACCGCCTTCCTGGGACCACGGGGCAGCCTGAGGCGGAGCGGAGCTCCCAGAACGGACAGTGCCATGCGGGGGGCCTCGGCCTCCACCAGCCACGCAACCTGCCGCCCTCCTGGTCATGGAGGGTCTGTCTCCTGCAGCCTGGCTGGGGCCCAGGCTCGCCTGTCACCTGTAGCCCGTGAGGGTGGGGCAGGGTCTCCCTGGGGAGCCTGGTGAGGGGTGCTGGGCAGAGGGAGGTGACTGGGCGTCCCTGGAAGGATGCGTCTGGAGGGTCTGCCCATCCCACAGCCTCTGGGGTCTCCAGGCCCCAAGACAGGCAGCTATCTTTCCCGAGCCATCCCCTTTCCCGAGCTCGGCCCACAAGCTAGAGAGACTGCAATGAAGCATCCGACTCGAAAAGTCGGCCAGACGGCACTGATGAGAGGGCGGGCTCGTGTGGGGGTGCGGGGACCTGAATTCGGGGCACCAGATCTGCCTCATCTGTGGGTGAGAGCACAGGAAGTGGGGCTCAGGGGAAGCCCCATTAGCCCAGCCCCTGCCCGCTCAGAGCCAAGGCCATGGGACGCTGTGAGCAGGGAGGCAGCCGGAGAGAAAGGTACAGTGCCCCCTGCTGCAGGCCTAGAGCCCAAAGAAGGCCCAGCCCTTCCCTGGGCCCCTGTGGGGGGCCTGGGTGGGGGTCTTATTCTGGGGGCCTCACAGACTCCCCCCCCCAGCTGGGACACCCCCCAACCCCATCCAGGAGCCCCCACCCCAGCCAAGACCTCCCCACCCCAGCCAGGACCCAGCAGCCGTGCTCTGTGTGTGGGCCCTCAGTCCTGAGAACAGCAGTTCGTCTCCCCTTCCAGGTCCCCGCAGGGACTCGGAGCTGGCAGGGTGGGTCCAAGTGGTCAGAGAGCTGGCACCTCGTCACAGCCAGAGCTGGGCACACAGGGGGTGGCCCGTGGGCAGAGTGGGGGGCTTTGGAGTCAGACATCCCCTTGGAACAGGCTGCAGGCACGCAGTTGGGGGCGGGCTGAGGACGGGCCTTGCCAGAACTGCGCCCACAGACCTCCAGGAGCCCTGGACCCCTCCTGCCGGATGGCGATGGAGGGAAAAAGGGTTGGGGCAGGACTCTGCTGAGGCCATTGCCTCCCCAGAGTGTCCCCATCACAGCATGGCCATGCCCTCCACGGTCCTGCCCCTGGCACCAGGGAGGGCACGGGCCAGTCTGGAAGCTGTGGCCAGCTGTTCATTAACCAGGAGACTCGCCAGGGATGGCTGGCAAGTGCGCCACCCAGAGGGAGCTGAATGGGGACGGCGCACCCACGAGCCCACCAGTGCTTTCCTGGTGACACCACAGGGGCAGAGGGGGTCCCTGGGCCCAGGAGGCCCCGGTGCCTCTGTGTCCTGGTCGGGGGCACTGTGCCCAGCACTCACCCCCTGTGCCCCTGGCTGGAGGCTGGGCCCCCAAACGGCACGCGGGCTGGGCAGGCGGGGTGGCACGTGGGCTCCCGGGGGACAGCTCGCGCCCCCCGCCCCCCAGCACAGTCACCACAGTGTGTGCTTCCCACCTGCCAGCCCGGAGCCCGGAGGGCGCCCCTGCCTTGGGTGGGCCCACCTGCCCTGCCCTGCCCCGCCCCACCCCACTCTCCCCTCTGTTTGGGCCTTCTCCCTGACACATCCACACGGGCACCTCGGTGCCCACTTGGTCTACGTCAGTGTGATCTTTGCTCACTGGAGCCTGGCACCGCAGAGGCCTGTGCAGCCCGAATAGCTCCTGGTCTCTGGGCACCAGAGGAGCACGGGCTCCAGGGCGGGGGGCAGCCTGGGGCTGGGGGAGCTGCCCCAACCTTCCCTGCTCAGGCTGCTGGGCCAAGCTGGCGTGGACGGTTATCACTGCGAGGCAGCAGGACACAAGAGCCCAGGTGCTCCGTCCGGCAGGAGCACAGCGGAAGGGAGGTGGCTGGGGTGGGGAGGGGCCAGCAGACTGCAGACCCAGGGGCCGCCCCGCCAGACCGGGCCTCGCCTTTCCCTTCTGTGAAATGGGGTGATAGGGAGACCTCCTCAGGGAGTCCCCAAAGGGCCTCCAGGCTGGTTCCTCCGCTCAGCAGTGGGTGCTCTCCAGGGACCTCGCGACGCGGGCCGGGTCTGCGAGGAGCCCCTTGACATGCAGGTGGACTCTGACGCACCCACAGCGTGCACGGCACCCACACGTCCCCTGCCCATCAGCGCGCCACCTTCTTGCACAGTTGCGTGTCTGGGGCTCCTCTCTTCCGTCCTAAGGCCCTGCCTGTCGCCCCGCAGCCCTTGGCTGCCCCTGGCACATGGGCTTCCCGGGCCTGACAGTGCGACCCTGGGCATAGCCCCCCAGTCTGCCGGGCACCATGGGTTCTGGCCCCTCACTCGTGCTCAGCCCTGGGCTATGGTGATGGTCAGGAGGGCCGTCCTGGTAGCCTGGCCCCCATTTGCCTGGCATTAACACTATAAGCTGCTGCAGAACCCAGGCAGATCCCTGCCCCCAAGGACAGGCGCTGCAGTGACTGTGGGGCATGGTGGAGGGGGGCCTGGGCTGGGAGGCCCACCAGCCTCCAGCATCCACAGCTGGAGCCTCCACAGGTCTTGGGGCTTCTCTGGAGAAGGAGGAGGAGGAGGCAGGAGGAGACCCCGAGTGTGTGCACACAGTCCTGCTTTCAAAGGCCCATGGTCCGCCACGGCCACGCTCCAGACCCAGGGAGTGTGCTCCAGATGCCTGCCCTGTGTCCACGCAGCTGAGGGAGGGGGGCACAGGCCTGTGGAGCTGGGCGAACTTGGGTGCAGCCCGCGCGGGCTCCAGGCCTTGCACCCCCACTGCATGCCCTCTGGGCACAAGCTCCCCCCTCATCTGGCCTGTGCTCAAAGCCCATGGCCTCAAGGGGCCTCCCCACCTCCCCAGGACGGGGCCCGGAGGCCTCAGCCTACGGGACCTGGACCTGGGGGCTGAGACACCTCAGGGTCACGGGCACAGCCTCCGTCCATCCTGAGCCTCACACAAAGAGCCGCAGGGAGGCTGGATCCACAAAATGGCCACCCCAGGGAGCCGCTCAGACACGCTGACTGTAAACAGCTGTTAGTTTCTTGGAGAGCAAAATAAATTGTTTTAACAGCAGAGCCGTTATTCTCTGTGCAACTTGGGGCCAAGGGCCCTGGGAATTCCACACCCTGCTCCAGCTCGCACCCTGGTCCCGCCCCTGACAGTGAGGCCGCTCAGCCAGCCCAGATTCTGGGTGAGCCCGTCCAGCCTGGGCTGCTTCCTGAGGCCCTCCGGGGCCCGAGCCCAGCCTGGAGCCCGATTCCCCACCTGCTGCAGGGACACGGTCACTGCCAGGAGCGCCCCCTCCTCCCCTCCACCTGCACCCCACCCACCACCGCGGTGCTGGGGCCTCTGAGCAGGCCCTGCCTTGGGGACCACACCACTAGGCCCACACCCCAGGATGCTGTGGGCTGGGGCCACGCCAGGCAGGCGAGCAGCTGCTGGGGGCTGGTGATCCCTGCTGCAGCCCTGACACCCACCCGCGGCTCCTGCAGCCCCTGCTCAAGGTTCACGGCCAGTTCTGTGTTTGTCAGTGAACACGCCGCATGAGGAACACGCCACATGAGGAACACGCCAAATGAGAGACACACCTGTGTGCCCCCGCAGTCACGGGGTTGGCCCGCCTAGGAGGGAACCCTGCCTCAGTCTCGACTGGAGCTCCCCTCCCCCCAGACCCTGCATGGCACCCTGGCCTTCAGGCACTAGGAGCACTCCGCCAGGGCCTGGCCGTGAAATGCTGGCCAGCCAATGACCCCTCTCCAGGCCAGCCGCCAATGCACAGTCCCCCATGGGAGGCTTGTGCCCTCGTCACCCCGCTCTGGAAAGGGCCCTGGTGTGGCGCCCTGGGCTGGGCAGAGGGTGCTGGCCGGGGATGGGTCTGTGCAGGGTGAGGCAATCTCGGAGCCACGGACAGAACAGCAGCTCAGCCCACCCACCCGCCCTCCTCGACTGAAAAACATCGTCGGGCCGGCCATACAGTCCTCAGTAAAGACGGGAAATCCATACTGGGCTGAGCGATGCTTCCAACGAGGTCAGGCCTGCTGTGGGGGTGGGGAGGCAGACAGGGGGGGCAGGCCAGGCTCCCGCCCTCACCGCTCAGAGGCTGAGCCCACACCCTCGTGCCTCGTGAGGCTGACCTGGGCCGTCCCAGGGCCAGGCCCCACCAGGCTCCACTGGCCCTTGGGGAACCCTGGGGTCAGGCCCTCGCAAGTGGACAGCAGGTCCTTTCCCCCACCCTGCCCCCGCCCACTCCAGCATGGCAGAGTTTCAAAGGCTGCTGCTGGGTGCCCCCCACTGCTGCCCGCCCGAGGGCACAGCTCATGCCCGCAGCGAGCTGTCACCGTGGACACCACCTGCACCGCCCGAGGCTGCCAGGGCCGCTCAAAGTGCTCCTCTGGCCCCGCACCCTTCGGCCTGGAGGGGCCGCTGGCAGGACTGGCATCCTGTGTCCCTAAGGACCCACCTGGAAGGTGTGAGGTCAGGCTGCATGGTGTTGGGGCTCAGTGGTGTTTGTGAATGAATTGAATGAGTCAGTGAATGAATGAATGAGTGAGAGAATGAGTGAATGAGTGAATGAATGAGTGTGTGAATGAATGAGTGAGTGAGTGAGTGAATGAGTGAGTGAGTGAGTGAGTGAATGAGTGTGTGAGTGAATGAGTGAATGAGTGAGTGAGTGAGTGAATGAGTGTGTGAGTGTGTGAATGAATGAGTGAGTGAGTGAGTGAATGAGTGAGTGTGTGAATGAATGAATGAGTGAGTGAGTGAGTGAATGAGTGAGTGTGTGAATGAATGAGTGAGTGAGTGAGTGAATGAAGGAATGAGTGAGTGAGTGAATGAGTGAGTGAGTGAGTGAGTGAATGAGTGAGTGAGTGAGTGGTAAGTGAATGAATGAGTGTGTGAATGAATGAGTGAGTGAGTGAGTGAATGAGTGTGTGAGTGAGTGAATGAGTGAGTGTGTGAATGAATGAGTGAGTGAATGAATGAAGGAAGGAATGAGTGAGTGAGTGAATGAGTGAGTGTGTGAATGAATGAATGAGTGAGTGAGTGAATGAAGGAATGAGTGAGTGAGTGAATGAATGAGTGAACAGGATAAAAGGGCAAATCCCCACGGGTCCTCCAGCCCCAGGTAGTGGCCAGAACTTGCGCTCCAGGCCCCACGCCCAGGGGCCCCATGGAGGGCTCTGGCTTCAGCTCTGTTTGGGGCTCCTGTGGTGCCTGCTGCCCGCTGCAGGGTGCCCAGGGCCTCCTGGGTCCACCTACTGCCCTGGGGGCAGGATGTGTGGTGCGGCCTCTGCAGGGCAAAATCACGCTAGCCAAGCATTCCCATCAGTACCTTCCCCGCCGAAGAGTCCAGCCCTTCTGACGCAGTGGCAGTGGGCAGTTCTGGCCAACGGCCTACGAACAGTGCGGCCGGGCACGTGGGGCTGGGCGCCAGGCCAGGGGCTCCCTCTCACCCTCAGCCAGGGTCCAGAGAGGTCCCAGCTGTCGGCTGCCCGTCGGCCTGGGTGGGCAAATGATTTTGGCCCGGGTCCCCCTGTAACAGCAGGGTTCGCATGAGCAGAGCAGTGGGAGCTGCTTGCTGCGGTGTCATCTGCCTGACACAGGGTCAAGCCCTGGACACAGAGACAGGAGACAAGCAGGGTCTGAGGCTGCTGGGGAGGCGCGGACGAAACGCCCCCTCCTGGGGCTTGAAGCCGGTGTGGCGGAATCTGATGGGCCAGCCGGCAGCATGGGTGTGCAGCCGCGGCCTCTGGGCCTTTTGGGGCAGGGACGGGCCTTGGGCCATGTGTCAGTGAGGTCAGCCTCTCCCTCAAAAGCCAAGGCCCCGTGGTCCAGCCTGGCTGGTACCGTGGGCAGTGCACCCGGCTGTCCTAGGGCCTGAGTCATCTGGCCTCCATCCCCCTTCCCTCCTGCCCCAGGTCAGGCCTCACCCCACTCCCCTGGCCAGGCTGCGGAGGGGTGGGGGGTCCTGGCAACCAGCGCCCGCCGGTCACTCCTCCAGGCCAGGCCGTCCCTCATCCCCTGCTGGGTCCTCAGCGCTCGAGCGGCCTGCCTGGCACACAGCAGGTGCTCACCTAGCAGCCTTGAGGGGGTACCTGGTCCCCCATTTTACTCAAGGGGACAGCAAGGCTCAGGCCCCCTGCCCCAGCCCTCGGGCCAGGCTTATCAGGGAGCCCCAAGACCCCACGGAGGGCATGTCGCCTGCAAACGCATGTTTTCATTAGCAAGAAATGAATAATTAATACCACGGCGCCTTTGAAACTGTTTTGGTTTTTATTTTAAATCTTTTTTCTTCTATGTATAGAAACAACACTTCCGTTAGAACCAAATTTATCCTTTCATAAGCACTATTTAATAGTTACTTACTCCTCCCTAGGCTCCCTGGGGTGGCCTGACAGGCCGGTCAGCCCCCACCCGCTGCCCAGCCTCCTGAGCACACAGTAGGGCTGAGTGCAGAGGGCACGGGCAATGGTGCACCCTTCCTGGAGCACGCCCCCCACCCCGGGTCCTCTCTCGTCGCCCTCCCCAGGCCTGGGCTGGGGCAATGGGTGGGTGGAGCCCAGGGCCAGGTGGCCCTGCAGAGTTCCAGGCACAAGCAGGTGCCCCTGGCAGAACAGCACGTGGCGGGCGGGCCCAGCGAGCCTTGAGGACGTGCGCCCCTGCTCCCTCCACCACTGTGAAGCCGCCCTCCTCCACGCACTGAGCTCTCGACTGAGCTGGTGGCCTGCACCATCAGCTCAATGAGCGGGGAGTCAACGGGCAATGACTTCTCGGCTCTGGGAGCCCATCTTCAGATGCTGTTACGAGACAACGATTTCTTCAACTACAAGCCGGGGAGCGTGCAATCAGTAGCACAGCCTCCGAAAGCACCTCCGCCGATCTGAGGCTCCACTGGCCCAGGGCACGATGCCCCGTGTGCCCACAGAGGGGTCAGGGGCAGGCGTCACGGCCCCACCTCCGTCCCGCCGTCTGTGGCTAGAGCGCAATGCTGAACAAAAGAATTGGGGCGTAGACATTTTTCTTCTTGCAAAACATGGTCATTAATTTTTTAGAGTGTGCGATCTTGTCCTCAAGAAAACACAGGAAAAATGAGTCGTCTGCTCCTAATAAACATTTTCTAGATTAAGTATCTGTAACCCTATCAATTATTTACCTCCATATATGGAGAATACACAATTTGTAATAAAACGCAGAAAGGGTTTAATTTTTCTGCATAATATATGAAATTGAGTTTTTGACTAATACACAAATAAATTGACTCTAATCCCTCCCTGTCACAGTGTACGGTAGTTTCAGGTGTAAATCTCTTAACTTTATACATGTTTTCAAAAAATTAATCTCCAATATTTAAGGACCAGCATAAATCTCCATAATGGGGCATTTCAGCAGATTCCCATTTGTAAAGCCTGTCGTTTCCCACGCCCCGCGGTCATCACCAGCACACGCCAAAGTCACACCAGGGCTCCCCAAACACTCGCAGAAGCAGAAGCTCACCATCTACGGAACACATGCCGAGCTGGCTGCAGAAGGCACAGGCCAGCCCCGCACTGGCGGCCGAGGGCTCAGCGAGAGTCCAGGCCCCGGCCCGGCCCCCGATGGGCTAACGGGAGGCCAGGCCACTCCTGCAGGCCCTGCACACGTGAGCAGGCAGCAGACGAAGAAGCAGGACTAACACCTGTGGCCCCGAGGAGACGTGGGCTCCAGAGCGCCTGCGGGGGTCGGCGGTGGGGGAGGGGCTTGCCTGGTCACTTCACAGTGTCGGGGTGCAGGGGGGCCCTCTGACCCCTGCCGGGCTGGACGGGGAGTACAGACTGGACTGAGGAGCAGAGCACAACCCCCCGTTGGACGCTTCCGTGGGGTTTCTCACCCTGAAGCAGAGTCGGGTCCACCCGGTCAGAGGGTACAAGCCCAACAGTACTGGGGCCTGGGGTCCGGCGTGGGGACTCCCCCGTCAGGAAGGTTCACCAAGGGGAGGCATGGTACCGGGGGCCCAGGCACTCAGTCCTGGGGCCACCTGGAGCCCAGCGGTTCTGGAAGGCGTCCCCGGGCCTGGGAGTTCACAGCAGAGCCTGCACTCCTAGCCCGCAGGACTCAGCGTGGCGGTCCTGCTGGCCCCAGGAATGGGCTGCGGGCCCCCAGGGCTCAGGCTCCGTCCAGGCGCCGTCCACAGCCTGCTCCGCGGGAGGTCGCAGGAACCCCTTCCTCACAAGTGCCCAATCCTTGCAGAACCAGAGAGGCTGCCGCGTGTTTGAAGACTGAGACTCAGCCCTCGAAATCAAAAGCAGGATGTCCGCCCACCCGTCGCTGCAGGACACAGAAAGGCCAGGTGTCAGGCGGCAAAAGGCATGCTGCAGACACAGGCCAGACACGGGCGGGGCGAGGCGGCGCGGCTCCAAGTCCCAGGAGGTCCCTGGGGCCTCCAGAGTCGCAGAAGCAGGGAGCAGGCTTGCCAGGCTGCAGCGGGGCTTCACATGTAACGGGTGCCGGCTTTGGAGGCGACTGCTGATGGCCGCAGGACAGCCTGAGCATCTGTGCTGCTGAGCCGCAAGCCTGAAAACGGCTCAAATGGCAAGCTTTGTGCTACATCTTACCACGTGAAGGGGCTCCCCTGCTGGCTCAGACAGTAAAGAATCTGCCTGCCGTGCAGGAGACCCAGGTTCGGTCCCGGGGCCGGAAGGATCCCCGGGAAGCGATCAGAACTATCCACCCCAGTGTTCTCCCCTGGAGAACTCCATGGACAGGAGAGCCTGGTGGGCTGCAGTCCACAGGGTCTCAGAGTGTCGGACGTGACTGAGTGGCTCACACACTTTACCACGCTAAAGATAAAAGAGCCGTCTTCCCTCCAGACACCGCCCTTCACCTTGGAAGTCTATGTGCCGCCCACGTGTTTAAAGTTCGTAAAAATAGTCCGGGCCTCCATTCTAGGCTGAGGCGCCGGGTCATCTGCTGAGAGGGCGTCCCAGTTACACAACCTCTGTCTCTGCATGCGGGTCATCGTGGCCGCAGGACGGAGGCCCAGGTGGGCCGGCGCCAGCTCTCCCGCAGCTGCTGGAAGGCGGGCGCCCCTGTGGGAAGGGCCCCACATGGTCCTGTCAGGGAGGGGTCGTGCCAGGGTCCCGGCTGGTTGGGGGTGGCGGTTAGCAGCCCCTGACCCAGGGCTCCCCACGCCTTCTATTTTCTGTGTTCTGATGTTTTGTCACGCTCCTCACTGCCCCTGGAGCGACCACCCCTCGCCCCAGGCTAGCCAGCTCCCAACATTTCATGCACAGCCAGCCAGTCCAGAGCCCCTCCGTGGGGTTCCCACGCTGGGGGCCACGTCCCCACTCCCTGGTTGCCCAGGGGAGGGGCCAGACAAGCAGGGACGCCCTGGCCTCCCGAGGCCGCTCTCCCAGCCTCCCGAGGCCACTCTCCCAGCCTCCCTGCCCTTCCCGCAGGAACAACAGAGGCTCCTGCTGCAGTGTCCCCACGTGGCCCCTCCTCTCGGAACCCAGGAAGAACAGCCCTCTTCCCGTCGATGGCAGTCTCCCGACCTGCTGGCTTTGCCATCGCTACTGTTCAGCCACACAGTCACGCCCGACCCCTGTGGACTGCAGCACGCCAGGCCTCTCTGTCCTCACCATCTCCGGACTTTGCTCAGACTCATGTCCACTGAGTCGGTGAGTAATAATACCTGAGTAATATTAGTAACAAGACCTACATTTAAAACAGGCAACCCGCCGAGATATGTGGGCCATGGAGGGGGTGTCATCTGCAGGGGTGAGCAGGGGTGCAGGGACCTCATCCCTCTGGGCCAGCCCCCCTCAGGTGGGGGCCCCCCAGGGACCACTGGCTCCCCAGGATGGTGTGTACAGTGGGCACAGGGCCCTGGGCACTGGGGGTGGGAGGACAGCCCTGGGCACTGGGGGCATGGGGCCCTGGGCGCTGGGGGCATGGGGCCCTGGGCACTGGGGACATGGGGCCCTGGGCGCTGGGGGCACGGGGCCCTGGGCGCTGGGGGTGGGTTAGATCAGGTGGATGCATTCCCCTCACCTCGGTCCGCTGGGTGGAGGCATGTTGAACAGCAGGGGACTCTGCCCAAAGCCCCAGGGGGCTGAGATGAGGAAGTGGGGGACCCCCAGAGCCTGGGGTCCAGGACGGGCAGGGTTGGACCAGAGCTAGGACGGAGGGGATGCTGGGGACAGGCTCCTCCTGCAGGTGCACCTTGCCCAGCCCAGGGGCCAGTGGGAGCTGGGCTTTCTGTGGTCAGCCCCTGCCAGGGGAAGGGGCGGGGGAGGGCGGGGGAGGGTGGGGAGGGGTCCCCCACTGCACAGCGGGCACAGCTCAGGAAGGCCACCAGGAGGCTGGGTTGCCAGCTGGACCTCAGGGGCCTGGGCGTGTCCTTGGGCCTGGTGGCCTCTCACCTCCGGGGCAGCCCTTGAGTCTGTCCAGTGGCTCAGACCTCAGGGCCCTGGCCTCGCTGGACACAGGCCAGGTCCACTTCCCGACGTCGCCTCTCCCGGGCTCGGGATCCACCACCAGGCCTGAGGCGCCTCCGAGACTCCTGCATCTGGGTGTGGGGCCCAGCTGGGCAGGGGGACAGAGGCTGGGCCAGGCCCAGGCTTGAGGTGACAGGCGCGGGCAGACTCAGCTGGGCCCCCGGAAGCTGTCATGCTACGGACCAGTCAGTCGGGGAAGGACAGGTGCATCCAGCGTGTGAGAGTGAGGTCCCACCTCGGAGGACAGCAGCCTCGCCCACCAGGGGTCACCCACCCCTAGATGGGCGTCCGGCCTGCCAGGTGTGGTGACGCGGGACAGGCAGCAGCTGGAAGCCTGCAGAGGACGGAGACGCCGCCCCGTCCAGGGAGGGAAATTGAGGTTCCAGGGACACGGGTCTTGACCGAGGAGGAGCCAGGACCTGCTGTGGAGCCTCAGAGGGGACCCGGCTCTCAGAGCAGGCTCCCTCCTCAGGGAGACGAGGTGGGCTGTGAAGGAACCCAGAAACGGCACAGTCACCCCAGCAGTGTCCTGGGGGCAGAGGGCTGCTGAGGCCAGGGAACTGAGAGCCCCAGAGGGCCCGGTTGCACAGGAGGTGGGGTTGGCAGGCAACTCCCCCCAGGCTCAGATCCACGCCACCAAGGACAGCCAGGTGCCCCGGGTTACTGCAAGGCCTGCAAGAAGGTGGGCATCGCCAAGTCCAGGCTGGACACACCTCCCCGTGCCAGGCCACCCGCCCCAAGCCTCAAGCTACCCAGTCCTCCTTGTCTGGAACCTGGGGACGCATCCAGACGGCAGCCACGGGTAGGGTGGAGCGCAGCCCAGCACCCACGCTGCGTGCTGGGTCCCAGCCTCCCCCACGGCCGCCTTGGCTGGACTCCCAGCCTGTGCCCGCCGATGCTGGCAGGACCCTGGGGCTGCAGGGTCAGCAGTGCCCTGGACAGCCGCCTGATGAGCCCAGCAGCGCCCTGAGTGCCCGGGAGCACAGCTCTGGGGAGGGTGAGGCTGAGGCTGAGTCGCCCTCCACCGTCTGAGACGTCTCATCGCTTGACTTGGGAATCACAAAGAGCTCTGCTTCCAGCCTCTTCAGCTGCGTCTCAGGAACTGAGGAGCAGGCACGCTGGCCAGCGAGGGCCTTGGACGTCAGACTCCTGGGTCTTCCCAAGCACGCCCGTGCTCGCACAGTCTTGCATCCTGGGGGAGCAGCCCCAAGCAAGGTTGGAAGGTGACGGGGGACGGCCTGTGTCTCCCCACCCGGAGATGCAGCTAGAGGCTGCAGGCAACACCTGGCAACAAGGTGGAGTCTGGGAGTGGTGATGGCAGGGTGGCTGCAACCCGAGGACAGGGTACAGGGGCCTGAGCCAGGCCAGGCCAGGCCCATGCGGGGCCAGGGGTCCAGCCCAGCTCCCAGCCCAGCCACCAGGCACCCACCAGATGCCCGTTGCGCAAGCAGAGCCCTGCCCCGTGTCCCCCAGCCCCATCCACCAGTCACTTTGCGCCCCCCACCCCCCAGCTGGAGCCGGTTCCCTGAGTGACAGCAATTAGGGCCGAGGCGGCAGAGCGGCCCGCGGCCCTCGCAGCCTCTGACGCGGGCAGCAGCAGCTCCCCCGGGGGACGCGCTTGGATCTGCTGTAAAAATGGAAACATCCCCTACGTGAGACACAAGCTGCCGGCGAGGAGCCTCCACTGCGAAATCTCGCACCGAGAAGGGCGGCGGTGGCCAGAGGTGTGCCAGGCAGGAAGGCAGCCTGGGGAGCCGAGAGCCCCAGGAGGCGGGGTGCAGGGGAGAGGCTGAGCCCCCCAGCCAGACAGGGGTGTGCCAGGCAGGGAGGCAGCCTGGGGAGCCGAGAGCCCCAGGAGGCGGGGTGCAGGGGAGAGGCTGAGCCGCCCCAGCCAGACAGCCCCACCTCGAACAGCCGTTTCCCCAAAACACCAATGGAGCCAGCTCCGGGCTTTCCACGCCTGCCTGGAGCTGCTGGAATAGTTGTGGTGGAGATAGGCGTGCTGGCACGGAGGGGCGGGGGGCATCCAAGCCTGGGAGGGGTGCTCCCCACCCCACTAGCCCCAGAGGCACGGTGTCCCCAGTCCAGCCCTGCCTCCCAGTGAGGACAGAGCTCAGCCACAGCGTCTAGGGCCCAGGGTGGGCTGAAAGCTGGCCAGGCTGTCCAAGAGCCGGGGGACTCGGAGGAAATACACACAAGCCAAGCACACAGGACCTGGGCCTGAGGCCCCCGGCCACTGTCAGGTTGGCCCAGGGCGCCCTGGGGCCCCCGCCTGGTAGCGCAGCCCTGGGGCAGAGGCAGCCCTCTCCCGGCCAGGGTCCTCTGTGTCGCACCCCCTCCTCCGAGCTCAGCCCCTGGCTCAGCGGCTCTGAGCTCCCTGACGGCTGAGTCGGTGCCAGTGACCTCCCGCTGGCTGATGGAGCCGTGTTGTGTGTGCGAAACTCCCCCCAGCAGGCTGCTCTCACCCGCTCAGGATTCACAGCTCAGCCCAGTGCCTGCTTGCTCTGTAGACGGTGGGCTGCAGGCCCTGGGTGGTGTCCCTGGGGGGCCAGCTGTGGCGGGCCTCCATCTGCCTTCCTTGGGGCGTGGGCAGGGGCTCACAGCAGGCCTGCCCTTTTGGCACTTTCCACATGAGACACCGGTTTTCACAAGACCCAGGGGAGGGGAGGGCTGTGTTCCCCGCACCCTGCGGCCCATGCCCAGCTCCAGGCTGGTGAGGACTGCTCGTCTGAAGGCCCCTGGCCTCTGGGCACATCACCACCCACGGCCAGGAGCCGGGCATTCCAGCCTCAAGACAGACCAGGGGCTCGGCCGCCGGTCCCGTGGGCTCAGCCAGCTTCTGGAGCCCACTCCTAGAGGCAGAGGCCATGGGGATGCTGAGGATCAGAGGTCAGGAGGAGGCTGCAGACAGGATAGGGCCCCTCCCCCTCAGATCTCGGCCCCCAGACCCCCAAGGCCTGGAGACACCTGATCCGTGGGTGACTGGGGCTGGGAGGAGACAGGCAGGGATCACGACCCACCCGCAGGATCCAGTGCTGGGGGCAGACGGAGGGGCGGGAGCTGTCCACAGGGCCCCTGCTTGGGGGGCACAGCCGGGGGCAGCAGGCCCCTCGCCAGCAGTCTGGGGACCAGGCGGGCCCTGCCCAGGGGTCCCCCTCGGGGCTCTGAAGGCTTCTGTGCCTTTCCAGCCAGTCTGACAAAACCCTGAGGGTGAGAGCACCTGGGAACCCCTCAGGGCTGGACACTGTGGTGGAGCGATGGACCTGGCGGGCCTCCCCTTGGGCAGGGGCTGCCAGCCCCTCCAGGCTCCAAGCAAGGCACCAGGCCGGGGGCAGCAGGGAGGCTGGGGGCCACGCTGGGCTTGGCTGTCTCTGGCAGGGCCCTGAGGGCAGCTGCGTCCGCAGGGGCCACTCGGGAGCCTGAACTCCAGGGGCCCATCCGGGAGCATGCAGCGGTGTCTGCTGGGGCCGGGGCTCGCTCCACGCCCTCTTCGGGTCGCAGACGGTCGGCCAGCCACCTGAGGGCAGCCCCTGTCCAGGCCCGCGCTTCCGACCGCCTCTCACCCCCGAGCCCTCGGTGCCCAACAAACAGGTTTGTGGATTTGCGCTGGGGCTGATCTGGGTCTGGGGCCCCCACAGCCGCCCACCTGCCTGTGTGTCCATCTGTCCGTCTGTCCTGGACACCAGCTCAGGTAGGCAGTGGGCTGTTGCCCCTGGTGCCCCATCCCAGAGGGCCTGGCCTCAGGGTGCCCACTGCCCTCCCTGTGACCCATGGGGCCCGCGGGGAACATTGGGGGCCGCAGTCCTGTGGGCCCCCCTGAGGACAGCGGGAAGGGGCTGCCAGAGACCACTGGGTGGGTTGGTGTTGTCTCACCCAGGGGGTTAGCAGCCTGGATGTTAACCAGGGGTCAGAGGGCTTCTGTGCTTCATCACTCCCCTGCGTTTGCTCTGCTGGTCGGCTTGCCAAACGTGGGGGAACCACGCCCGGGCACGCCCCACAGGCGCCTGTCCCCAGGCCTCACCCCGGCCAGCTGGGTCACCGCAGCAGGGCTTTACTTGGGGGGCAGTGGTGGAGGGGTGTCTGTGATGAGTTCAAACCTCAGAGGCCCCAAGGTCAATGCTGCTGACACCAACCAGCAGCCCCCCAGGCCACAGGGCCTTGGAGCACCTGCCCCCTGGACGGCCCCTGCCAGGCCTCCTGGGCCCTTCACGGCCTCCTGAGCTCAGCCCAGTGAGGTCACGCCCAGCCCTGGCTCATGTGCCTGTCCTAAGCCCATCAGGGAGGTTGGGCACAGTGGTGACAACACCCTGGCCACTCAGGGGCCGTCCTGAGCCCCAGCCTGGGTGCTGTGCCGCCCAGGGCCGCCTGACGGGCCCACAGCGCCACAGCCGCATGCTCAGGCCCAGAGCCGGGTGCGGGGAGGGGCCAGCCTGAGTGGATCCTCGCCGGGCCCCTGCCGCAGAGGGCGGCAGGCGGGATGGGCTCCGCGGAGAGGAAGACGTGGGTCCTGAGCCAGCCAAGGGCACGTGCTGGGCTCCACACACCCGGCCCAGACTGTCAGCGCCGCTGCCGTGCGCCCACGAGGACCGCCAGCCCCTGCCGCAGGGCCGGTCAAACGCGAGTCAGTGAGTGAGCAGACGCAGAGTCCCCCGCCACAGAGCACGGCCACCGCTCAAGGCTGGGGCCGGCCCAGGGTCCTCACCCAGCCAGAGGAGGGGGCCGCCACACGGCCGCAGGGCTGGAGCCGGCCTCTCGGTCCCCAGGGCCGCCCGGCCCGGGAGACGATCAGCTGATGGAGAGCAGCGTTTAAGTGCCCAAGGGAAAAGAAATCAATTCTCCCGGTTCCACTTTAATCCATCAGTTCCATTCCTGATGAATTTCCTGGTGCCCAGCAGACACAGGGGCCCAGGCTGTGGAGGCCTCAGCCACCCCCTCACACGGGGGTCCAGGCTCACAGCCACCCTCCAGCAGGGACCCCTCCAGCTGCCCACCCCAGCCTCAGCTGGGAGGGTGGGGGCCTGAGAAGCAGGAGGGTGCCCCTCCCTGACACCCTCCCCTCCGGCCCAGGCCTGGACACCACACAGAGCATCCAGGTCCTGGACAGAAAGCCGGGCCCACCCTGCCTGGCCTGAGCCCCTGCCTCCCCAGGCACGGCTGTGGGGCTCCAACTCGGGGTGAGAGTCAGACCCCAGCTCCAGCCCCCCACCCGGCCGCGGGCCCCTCACCGTGAACCAGCAACACTGCGACCTCGACGGGGCCCGGATTAAGCGTGTTGATTCAGCCGTCGCGCCCGGCACCGCAGAGGAGGACGCTGGCACCGGGGCAGGGGATTAGACTGCAGTCAATATTTGTGCAGTCAAACTGAGTCTCACCCGAGGGCTGTGTGTGCTCTGGTTAGCTTTGCGGTTTCTGCTGCGGGCGGACAGCCCAGCGAGGAAGCCCTTGAGGGGCCCGCCTGGAGCCTGACCCAGGCAAGGGCAGCTGGGCTGGGCTGGGGGAGGGGAGCGGACCCCAGGGTGGGGTGTCAGGCTGAGGGGCCCGCCCCATCCACCCTGCGTCCTGCTGGTCCTTCAGGAGAGGGGTGCGCTGGTCTCCCAGCAGGGAAGGGGCTCCGGAAGACCCAGGCTGGCCTCCTCCCGGGTGGTATGCTGGCCAGCGCTGCCCGCCTCCAATCCCCAAAACCCAAACGGGATTAGCTGTATTTGGACAGCAGCAAAGCTGCTCACATCTGAGCCAAGAGGGTGCCAGGCTGCGTGAAGGGGACCTGACGGGATGCAGCAGGAAAACGGTGCTAAGTGGCAGCAAGGTCGCCGGCACAGTCTGCCTGGCTCGGCTCGGCCCCAGGGACCCCAGCGAGCAGACACCATCTCCCTGGGCCGCCGGTGCCCAGGGCTACACGTGGGGCTGGGATGCCCGGGAGAGGGCAAGGTGGCTAGGGTGAGGTCCCCTACTGCGCCCAGGACCCAGCAGGTGGGGGCGGGATGCGTGCTTTCTTATGACGCCCCTCCAGCATCTGGGGAGGCGGAGGCCCTGCGGACCAGACCCGGTCCCTGGCCCTGAGCGCAGGCCTGGGCCTGGAGGGGACACTGGCAGGGCAGGGGAGCGCAGCCTGCGGGCGAGGCTGACCCTACAGTAGCGCTCGGGGGGGCCGTTCACCTCACCCTCCCGGCCCCCGTCCCGGGCGCCACAGAAACCCACCATGAAACGCTCCAGACACGTGGTCCCCAACAGCAGGCTCAGCAGGAAAGAGGGCAGGGCACGCAAGGACCTTGGTGCGGCCTGGGCTCCTAGAGGCCCCCATCCCCACCCGGTGGCTGCTTGGGGGTGCTCCGCCCTTAGGCAGGGGAGTGGCCCCCAGGCTGCAGGAGATGGTGGGGGAGGGGCAGGAGAGCTTGGGGATGAGGGCAGGGGTGCCCCGGGGGGGGTCTCCTCGGGGTGGGGAGGCGGGGGCCAAGACTGCCATCAAGGGGAGCTGGGGGCCCCACAACCCATCCCCACAGCTCACGCGGCCGAGAGCAGAGCCCAGGGCGGGCAGAGACCATGTCCAGGCCCAGTGGTCAGGGTGGGGGTCACCAGGCTGCCAGAGCTGCGAGGTTGCTGGGTGGTGGACGGGCGCCAGACGGAAGGGGCAGCAGGCTCCAGCGCTCTGAACTCTGCCCCAGGGGCCCCAAGTCGGTCCCCAGACCTCTAGGGTCCTCTGAGCTCTGCCCCGGGGCCCTGAGCCCGGTCCCGGCCCTCTGGCTGGCCTCCCCACTCTCCGTGGCAGGCGCACGACCACTCGCTCCCGCCCGGCCGGCCTCCCTTCAGATCCCAAGGCACCAGGTCGTCAATTATTCAGCTCCTGCCTCCCGGCCTCTCTCTGCCAGTGCCTCATAAAGTCGGGAAGATAAATCTCCCCTCCGCTGCTGGGGAGGCTGGTGAGACCCAGGGCCCCCTCCGCTCTTAGACCCGTCCTTCAGGGCGGGAAGCGCCGGGGGCTGAGGAGGGGTGTCCCTGCTCTCAGGATTGAGCCCGCCTCCCAGGAGGGTGACTTCTCCGAGCATCTAGGATCCTCGAGCGCAGGGTGAAGGCAGGCGCCCGGGCCGTGCCCGGGCCACACCAGGCTGAGCGCAGGAACAGGCCATGCCCTTCCAAAGGCAGAACCACGGCCGCCACGGCCACGACCACCGCCCAGGGTCAGGGTGCGGCGGGACACTCACAGCCCCAGAGCCCCGGAGAGCCGTGTGTCCCAGGGAAAGCAGACAGACTATGCTGACAGGGGGCTTCCATCGGCCCCATCCCTGCAGAGCCAAGGCCCGCTCCCCACGAACATCACTCACAGGCCTTGGGGTAGCCCAGCGGGGCGCTCCCGGACACCACAGCCCTGGGCGGGGCGGGGTCTGTGCCTGGGGGCGGTGCCTGGTGGGGGTGAGGGGCGTGTCCCGGGGTGGGTGGGGGCGGTCCCAGTGTAGGTGGCCGGGGAGCAGCGGGGGCCCACTCTCAGAGCCCCTCCCTGTGGACCGCCTACCTCTGGGGCTCAGGGCAAGACTGAGCTCCAAGTCATGGAGCTTCCTGGACAGCGGACCCTGTGCCTGCCGAGCGGAGCTGCCTGGCCACCCAGAACAGGGGTGGCCCCCACCAGAGTCCCCCGACCCCCCGGAACAGGGGCCGGGGGGCCGCCCCATCCCCACAGTTAGCAGCAGTGAGTGACGAGCCCCCACGACTGCCCAGCTTGCTCACTGGCCCCCACCCCGGAGACGGGGGACCCAGCCAGCCGTCCCAGGAACGTGTCACAGCCAGGCAGACATCGGACAGCCTGGCCCTCTCCCCAGGGCTGACCCCAGCCGCCGGCCACTGCCCGGGGCAGCTCCCTGTATCCCACGCTCAGGCGCACATCCAGCTTCGGGCGCCCACCCCTGAGTCCCTGCCTTTTCCTGGGCCTCGGGCCCCGTGCTGCCAGCAGACCGGCCCCCCGCCTCCCTCTGGGCCCTGGCCTGAATGCTGGGAGCATGCCCAGTGCTGGCATCCGAGTCAGCATCGTGCCACCCTGCAGACTCGTGGACTCGGGGGCCTCATTCTGGCCTCTGTCCTCATGACCTGCCAAGCCTGCTTCTCCCGACCCTGAATCATCGGGGTTTGGGGCGAAGATGGGCCAGTCCACCACACTCAGCCCCATCTTGCCCAGGCCACGCCCGGTCCCCTCCTCGTGGGCCGCAGCCACTCTGCACGTCACTGCCCTGAGGACGCCCCCAGCGCTGCCACCTTCCCCACTCCTGGCTCCCAAACGCCTGACCCGGGGACAAAGCGGGCCTCCACAGAGCACCACCCACCCTCCACCACCCAACCGGATGAGGCCCAGCAGGGGCAGCCGCGGCTCTGAGAGTGTGCGGGGGTCCCCGGCCCGCTCCGCGCCCCCCCACCCACTCCGACCGCAGCTGTCCCCTCAGTAGCCGAAACTCAGGCCGTGGGAGGCAGTTTCCTCTGAGACAAGGGGTCCCAAATCCTGGGGGCCCACAAACAAGGAGCCAGAGCCAACAGGCAAGCCTGACCGCGGG
This sequence comes from Ovis canadensis, assembly GCF_042477335.2. Classification (NCBI taxonomy): domain Eukaryota; kingdom Metazoa; phylum Chordata; class Mammalia; order Artiodactyla; family Bovidae; genus Ovis; species Ovis canadensis. The sequence continues at coordinate 83,209,004 of NC_091261.1, read as the reverse complement.
CCGAAGGGGAGGGGCTTCCTGAGGACAAAAGCGGGGACGCTGGGCGCTGGATTCAGGGGCTCAACTGGAACCACGTGCTGGAAGGCCAGCGATGAACCCGGCAAAGTCCCAACACTAACACGACAGGAAGGGAACACCTTGATGGTAGGAGCGCCAGGCGTGAGCAGACCCGGGGGGCGGGGCCTGCAGCCAGCAAACACCCACTGCCCACCCGGGAGCCCCAGCTGCCCTCGCCCGCCGCCCGCTCTCCAGGGGGGCCCATCCACAGCCTCCAGGGCTCGGCAGGCCGGACATCCGCCTCCCAGGTGGTCAGGGGCTGAGGCTTCACCCGAGGTTGGGGGGGCCTTTCCCCTGGAGGGGTGGCCAGGCCAGTGCCTGACTGGGGGGCACAGATGGAAGGAGGGAGGGACAGACGGCATGTGGAGGGGCGGCTGGTGGATGAATGGGGGTCGGTGCAGCCGCTGGCCCCTCCCCCAGCCTGTCCCGTGGCCCCTCCAGGAGCTCTGAGGGGCCCTCTCTCTGGGAGGCACACACTCCCTTTGCCGCAGCCACATCCCCAGTGGCTCCAACGGTGAAGCGTCTGCCTGCAACTCAGGAGACCTGGGCTCGATCCCTGGGTAGGGAAGATCCCCTGGAGGAGATGGCTACCCTCTCCAGCTATTCTTGCATGGAGAATCCCATGGATGGAGGAGCCTGGCGGGCTACAGTCCCTGAGTTGCACAGAGTAGGACACGACTGAGCGACTTCACTTTCCTACTTGCCTTTCCTACCTCAGCACCCTCAGCCCGGCCCCTTGCCTGGGGCTGCAGGCCGACCTGCTGCTGCCCACCCTCTGGTTCACTGTGTGGAAGGACAGAGCCCAGCGCGGCCTCCATGAGTCTTACCCCCGCCCTGCCGCTGGTCAGTCCCCACCCAACTCCCCAGCCCCTGCGCATCTCAGCCCCTGCCCGTCTCAGCACTCCACTGCCTGGTCTGGCTGGGGGCTACAGCCCCACTAGCTCAGGATGCCTCTGGCTACATATATTGAACCTAAAGCATCGGCTTACATGTTTGTTCAATAGCCATAAACTCCCAAAGTTTTATGGGGTCGTAAAACCGCTGCCTCGCTCCCGCTGTGGCAGAGGAAGTGTGGCGCACACAGTCTGGCTTCCCTGCTAATGGGGCTGTGCAAGTGATTTGGGCTTGTTGGCTGGAAACATCATGTTTGCATTTCCCTAACTGTCGTAAATAAAGCCACCCGTCAGAGCGCCCCAGACCTAGCCTCAAAGTTCTGGGAGAAGAGGGGAGGCCGAGAGCGCTGGAGGCCCCCCCAGAAGCCTGGAGGGGGGTGAGGAGGGTGGGAGACAGGGAGGGACACCGTACCCCCATCAGGTGGCCTGGAGTGGTCCTGCCCACCTGCGTCCCACCCTCCAGGATCGACTCTGAGTGCACCCTCTGAGGTCCGGCTCCAGGAAGGTGTGAGCTCAGAGGCCCAGCTCTCAGCTGGGGAACACGTGCACCACGGGGCCTGGAGCCAGCTGGGGGGTCAGACTCCTTGGGGGAGGAAGGGGCTGGGCTGGAGGGGCCAGGGCAGGCAGAGGCTGCCGGGAGGGTGCAGGCATTCGGGAGGGCGCCACATCCACGCCACGTCCAGGGCTGGGCCGGGTGAGTGCGGAGGGGAGGAGATGGAAGCCCCCTGTCCTGGGGGTGCCCTGTCCCAGGGGTCCCTGTCTCAGGGGCTCACTGTCTCAGGGGTTCCCTGTCTCGGGGGCTCCCTGTCTCCGGGGGCTCCCTGTCTCGGGGGCTCCCTGTCACACGGGCTGCAGAGATGGCCCCAAAGAGGGGTCTTCCACTGTGGCCTAGACCCTCAGCCACCAAGCCCACTACCCACAGGAGACACCTAGACGCGGCTGGCCTGAGGCAGGTCACTCAGCCTCGGCCAGGAGAGGGCTGCGGGTTGCCCAGGTCTCCCGCTCTGCAGGCAAATTCTCCACCGTCTGAGCCACCAGGGAAGCCCTAGCTCCCGCTCACAGAGGCACGGCCCCCGCACTGGCCCCTGGGTGGGCACACAGCTCCGGCTCAGTGGGGGTGCCCAGCGAGTGGGTGACTTTGCCCTGATCCTTGTAACTCTGCTATCGAGCTGGTCCTCAGAAACACATCGATTTGCCCGAATCAATATTTATTGCAGCTTCAAAGGCTGGGGTAGGGGAGCTGCGGGCTGATGAATGGACAGCTAAGCAGCCCACTGGAGGCCACCCTGCCCTGCGGGCCTTGGACGCTGCTCACCCCATCCAGGGATGGAGCAGGGTTGCTGTGCCTCAGACACCCCGGGGTCCCGGACCCTGGGGCCGTCTGCTTGCTTCTGAGAGCACCTGGGGAGCCAAGGCCTCTCTTGGCCTCGGCCCACGCGTGTGCGAGGCCTAGAGGCTCGGGGCGGCGTGCGCCGGCCAGGCCCGCGCGGTTGGTGCCCTCCCTGACCTCCCCAGGCCGCTGTGTGGGCGGAAAGTAAAGGCGCAGCAGGTGCTGCCGCAAGAGCCACCGGGGAGGTGAGCGCGGGTGGTGGAATCTGACGTCTTGAGCCCAGAATGCCTGTCAGAAACTCAAGGCGCTTTACTGGACACTCACCCTAAAACAGCTCGTGACAGCCACCCATAAAGACACGAGCTTCTTTCTCATGTCTAGCGCAAGAGGCTTCTGCCTTTACAAGCCCCTCTCTTCCCCAGAGAGCTCTGTTTTACCCCGATCTCTGTCCTCAGAGTAAACTCTAGTGTTTTGCGTCTTGGAAGCCCAGGTGTGGCGACATCTCTGGGAGGCTTCTTGGAGGAGGAGGCGCATTCCTGGCCACTCCCGGGATCCGACAGGTCAATCTTCAAAGAAGGATGAAAGCTGGGAGAAGGCCAGGGCCTGGCAGACCGTGACCATGTCCTGGGGTTCAGTCTCAGTGGCTCCCACCTCCTTCCGGACCGTGCCAGTCCCCAGTCCTGTGCGGTCCTTAGGGCAGGTCTCCGGCTCCTGCCTGCTGACCCATCAGCGCTAACACTGCACCCCAGCATCTCGGTCTTCCGGATTAAATGAAGCTGTGCCCAGGGCCTCCTTCCAGGAAGCCGGGAATTCTGACTCCTCCTTGGCGGGGGCTGGGAGCAGGGCCTGAGAGGCGGTGGTCCTGGGCTTCAGGGCAGTGAGACCCCCAGAGCCCAGCGTAGCCTCAGGCAGAGCGCCTGCCCCGGGAGAGGGGTCAGGCAGGCCCTGGCCCCCGAGGGGCGCACATGCGGCGGGATGCAAGTGACCCTCTGCTCCAAATACGCTGCAGGCCCTCATGCCAGCCCCTCCACCTGTGTGGGCCGTAGGCTCCGGGAGCAGCCGCCTGCCAGCTCAGGGCGCCCCAGACACCCCAAACACTCCTTTCCTAGGCGCCCTCTGGATGAATATATGTGCGAAGGTTAGCAGGCACATAACCAGCACACCTGGACACGGCTGAGGGTACAAGCAGACGTGAGGCCTGGGGGAGCCCAGGGCTGGACAGGCAAAGCCACGGCCACTGTCTCGAGCAGGAGCCAACGGGCCTCCACCTCCCGACAGTGGCCACGGAGGCCCATGTGCCGGGGCAGCAGGGGGTTCCTCGCCCGCCCCTCCCCTTCCCCGCCCCCTCCCACCCCTCCCCGCCCCCTCCCACCCCTCCCCGCCCCCTCCCACCCCTCCCCGCCCCTTCCCTCCCCGCCCCTCCCCTCCCCTCCCCGCCCCTCCCCGCCCCTCCCCTCCCCGCCCCTCCCCGCCCCTTCCCTCCCCGCCCCTCCCCGCCCCTCCCCTCCCCGCCCCTCCCCGCCCATTCCCTCCCCGCCCCTCCCCGCCCATTCCCTCCTCGCCCCTCCCTGCCCCCTCCACTCTCTCGCTGCCCCGCCCCGCCCTCTCCCCATCCCACCCCCGCTTCCCGCCCTCTCCCCGCCCCTTCCCCGCCCCCTCCCCACCTCTCCTATCCATCTCCCCACACCACCCGCTGCCTCACCATGCCCACCACCAAGGCTCACTCCACTCCATCCTGCATCCGCCCACCCGCTTCACTATTGTTTACTGGAGGGTTTTCTTCAAATGGACTTTTTTCACTTAAATGATTATATTTTGAAAGGAAATCTCACAGCACCACTGGAGATGGAAAACAAGCCTTGCAGGCGGCGAGTAAAAGGCGTCCGTACAAACAGAATGAACACACGCTTGTCAGGAAACTCCACGAGGCACAGACCAGCAGGTCTGCAGCCCTGGTCGGAGCTGGGGGGGACAGTGGTCCCAGCACGGGGGTCCCCACCTGAGGTTCAGAGGGCCCTTCCTTCACCCAGTGGGCATTAATGGGGCACCTCCTGTGAACACTGTCTAGTGGGCCCCAGTTCAGAGGAGGCATCTGGGGATTGGAGACCTGCAGCCGGCTCTTTCCTGAGCAGCTCTGGCCTCACCCCGAGCCCACACACAAGGCCCAGGACAGAGCTGGAAGACAGCAGGCCACACCTGGCAGCACCCGCCACAGCCTGGGGCAGAGCCAGGAAGGGGGGGGGTGGTGCTCCAGGTTAGACACAGTTAGAGGTCCCCTGTGCTGGGAGGGATTGGGGGCAGGAGGAGAAGGGGATGACAGAGGGTGAGATGGCTGGATGGCATCACGGACTCGATGGACGTGAGTTTGGGTAAACTTCGGGAGTTGGTGATGGACAGGGAGGCCTGGCGTGCTGCAGCCCATGGGGTCGCAAAGAGTCGGACACGACTGAACAACTGAACTGAACTGAACTGAGTCTGCACCCAGAGGTGGCCCCACCCAGCTCCAGCCATTGGCCATGCCCTCCCTCCAGGCCTTAGCAGCACCTTGACAGAAGCCCCTCTCAGTTCAGTTCAGTTCAGTCGCTCAGTCGTGTCCAAATCTGCAACCCCATGAATCGCAGCATGCCAGGCCTCCCTGTACATCACCAACTCTTGGAGTTCACTCATACTCACGTCCATCGAGTCAGCAATGCCATCCAGCCATCTCATCCTCGGTCGTCCCCTTCTCCTCCTGCCCCCAATTCCTCCCACCATCAGAGTCTTTTCCAATGAGCCAACTCTTCACATGAGGTGGCCACAGTGCTGGAGCTTCAGCTTTAGCATCATTCCTTCCAAAGAAATCCCACGGCTGATCTCCTTCAGAATGGACTGGTTGGATCTCCTTGCAGTCCAAGGGACTCTCATGAGTCTTCTCCAACACCACAGTTCAAAAGCATCAATTCTTTGGTGCTCAGCTTCCTTCACAGTCCAACTCACATCCATACATGCCCTCTACCTGAACCCAAAAGAGGAGAGAGGAGATGTCCCCCTCCTACATGGAGTCACTTCCTGGGTGGCAGGCTCTGTCCTTGGTGTCAACAGCCAGAGGCACGATTAGGGGGGCGGCACCAGGACCAACCCTCCCCTCCCCAGCCCTGAGCCCACGGAGGCCCCTTGCCTGAGGGGCTCACTGGCCTCACCTGCTGTGTGCCGCTCCGAACACTGGCAGCCCGTCACTGTGCCTTGCGCGGTCCCCAAGGTGCTCCCTGGATTGGTGGGGTCGGAGGTGGACCCAGAGTGCAGTAGAGCGGACACACCGGGAGCCAGGTGGGCCTTTGCGGTGCCATCCTGCAACCACGCGGACTCTCACCCCTCGGGTCCAGCCCCAGACCCCTGGGTTCCTGCTGAGTCTTTCCGCTTGTAATGGGCCCCACAGGGGACGCTCCAGGTGAAGGCGAGGCCAGGCTGCCGACAGCCCCAGGCGCACCTGTGGGGGCCCCACCTTAGGGGAGACGGCACAGAAGCAGCGAAGCTCTCACTTCCCAGAGGCGGTGTTGGCAGGGTTGTGAGCGCGGCCAGGTCCATGAGACCTGTGGCCTGCCGGGAACCAAGCACAGGAAGGAATGGGCATGCTCCTGTGGCCCTTCACTCCTGGGCCCAGCCCCCCCTCCCCGTGCTCCCCAAACCCCCAGTGCTCGCCCCGAGTCTCCCGGGGACCCTGCCACCTCCGGATCTCCCCTCTGGGTTCCCTGGAAGCTGTGCTCCATGCCAGCTGGGAGCAGCCAGTCATGCTGAGAGCCATCTGTCCCCCTCTGCACTGGACGCCCCAGGCGGGATTCTGTGCCAGGGACTCAGAGCAGCTACCTGTCTCCGTGCCCAACCTGAGCCCCCGAGGCCCTGCACCGGGGGCTCGGAGGCGGGCACTGCCCTGGGGACCCTCGAGTCTGCTCAGGGGAGGGCAGGGCCAGACACCGGGGTGAAGACCAGCGCCTCTCTGAATGGCTAGATCCAAGGGACACCGCCACCGGACCTCGCTGTGCTGCCTGACCGCCTCAGACAGGGCAGCTGTCCACAGCCATGGGACAGGTGGGCAGACCAGGGCAGGGACCGCCGGGTGCTCAGGACGCGTCCTGGCCCAAGCCCAGCCAGGTCACAGGGGGTGCAGCGTCCACGCGCCTGGATGAGCTCACGCGGCCCGAGGGCTGGGCGGACACAGACCCGCCTCTAGGGCGGACACGCGAGCTCAAGAAGGAAGGACTTTGTCACCCAGAGGAGCGAGAGGCGGAGGCTCGGAGCAGAGAGAAAGGGCTGGGGCAGCGCAGCAGTGGGAGCAGCCTAGGGGACCAAGGCTCATGGCCCACCGCTCGGAAGAGGGGCCTGCGGGCACAGGCCGGCTGAGCCCGGCCTCTCTGGGGCACAGGCCGGGCGCAGGTCTTCTGGGAAGGTTCTTTACGCTGAGCCTCTGGGAAGCCCTGCCTTCGCCCCGCCCCGCAGCCCTCCCCCTCGCCCCGCCCCGCAGCCCTCCCCCTCGCCCCGCCCCGCAGCCCTCCCCTCGCCCCACCCCTCACTCCCCTCGCCCCGCCCCATCACTCCCCTCGCCCCGCCCCATCACTCCCCTCGCCCCGCCCATATCCCGCCCCCTTATTCTCCATCGCCCCTCCCCCTCACCCCTCCCATCGCCCGCCCCCAGTCTCCCCTCGCCCTGCCCCTCGCCCCGACTCCTTGCCGCCCCCTCCAGGTCTAACTGGCCGAGGCATCTGCACGGCCGGTCTCACGGCCCCACCCTGGGCACCTCAACTCCCCGGAGCTCAGGGAGGGACGCCGAGGTCCAGAGACTCCCCAGGCCGCGCGCGTGAAGCTGAGCTGGGGCCCCGCCCGCTCCAGGGGCTCCGTCCAGGAGGCGGGCCCTCAGCGGGCGGACCCTCCTGCCTTTTGGACACCTCCCTTCCTGGGGGTGGGGTGAGCAGCGCCCAGGACACGCGCAAGTGCGCGAAGTCTCCGTGCAGAGTGCGGGCTCCTCCAGGCCTGCTGTCCCTGCTGCCTCCTGGGGGACTGTGCGCCTGCCCCTCTGGAGCGCGCTGCACCCGCCAGCCGGCGGGGCTGATTGATGGGCAACCTCTTCGTGCAGCCCGAGCCCGAGGACATAGCCCAGCCGCATAGATCTCAGCCCCGGGGCCTGGCTGGCAGGGGGCGACGCTGGAGTTAAACGGTGGCGTCACGACGAACAGCCTGTCAGAGGGTCCAGAGTGGAGCCCAGCCCAGCGGACACGGGGCTCTCTCCCCTCTGGGGGTCCTCGCTGGCCGCAGCAGGACCCCAGGTGCCCTGGGGGTGTCTCCCAGAAGGTGCCGGGTCTGCCTTTCCCCTCTCTGTCCCCCACCTGCCCCACCCTCCCGCACTTCACCCCCAAAACCAGCCCCCCACCAGCGTGGGGTCAGGGTCGCTCGGAGGACATGCAGCGAGACGGGGAAGTGTGCAGCCCGCATCTGCAAGGGCTCGTATGTCCCGGTGTCGCCCCTGAGGCCAAGCTCCCCATGTTTCCGCGTGCCCACCCCTTCCAGGCGACCTCAGTCACCCTGCCCCCTTCCCACCCCCCGGCCAGAGCATCCTCCACCCTTCAGGGCACCCAGACCCTGGGCTGATAGGATGAGGAGCAAAGCCCACCCAGTGCCCGCAGTGTGACTTGAGCTGACCGGTGCGGGGGGGGCACCCATGAGCCCCAAACCTGGATGCCAAGCTCCACAGCTTATGCTTTGAATGACAAGACCTTCTCCTGGGGGACACAGCTGAGCCTCCAACCCCGACATGGTCTGAAGATGAAGACCGCAGGGCCCATGGGAGGCCTACTGGCCTGCAGACAGACACCTCCAGGGCCCCGCAGAGGTTGCATGGGGACCCAGGCGCCTGGCCACGGGCTTAACACGCAAACCTCTTACTGGGGCAAAACAGAGCCCAGGTGGACTCCACTGGATCAAAAGCCCGGACCTTGCACCAGGAACAGTCAAATGGCTAGCCCCAGTGCTAGTTGCTCAGCCATGTCTGATTCTTAGCAGCCCATGGCCTGTAGCCCACCAGGCTCCTCTGTCCATGGAGTTTCCCCACCAATACTGGAGTGGGTAGCCATTTCCTTCTCCAGGGGATCTTCCTGAGCCAGGGATCGAAGCTGGATCACCTCCATCCCAGGCAGATTCTTGACTGTGAGCCGCCAGGGAAGCCCGAATGGCTGCTGTCTCTTAATTGCCCTGGAGCTCCCTGTTTTGTAACTCAGTAATTGTGATTTTGTTTTCTTATTAATGTCATTGTTTTAAACCTCCTCCACGCTCTCTGCTGGGCCTCAGGGTGCAGAGCGGAGGAGGCACCGCTAAAGGGGGGGGGGGGGAACACGGGAGCAGGATCTCAGGGGCGGGAGAAGCCTGGGTGGATGAGGGCTGGGGTGCTCAAGACATGGGGACCGCTTGGACAAGGGCGGGAGGTGTGGGCTGGGTCTTTCCTGAGAAAGGGTTTGGGTGCTGAGGGGTTGCGGGGCACAGAGTCAATGTTGCCAGTGGCAGGGACAGGGGGTGTGGAGGAGCATGAACTTGACCTTGGATGTGTCACAGTGAGCTGAGGGGAGGAGTGCCCAGTGGCCCAGGGAGGGGGCAGAGGAAGAACTCAGCCCGAACAGGGGCGGCGGCTGCCTGTGGGGGTGGCGAGCCTTGGGCCCACAACATTCCAGCGCCCCCCCCCCGCCCCCGCCCCAGGCCCCAGGGAGCTGCCTGCATTGGGAATTCGGGGCAGGTCCGGCCTGCTGCTGTGTCGGAGAAATGCAACACGATTAATTAGCCCCTAAAAAAAGCGTTTGAAGTGTTTATTGCAGGACGGAGCTCCTGGTTTTATAAGCAGATGGGGAAATAAAGTGGTGGGGATGACAAGCCGGGAACAGCTGCACAGGGACCCGGAACCTAATTCATAATTCAGCGGACTAATCAGAGAACATCTTCTGCCAGCACCGTAAGGAAGGGACGTGAGGCTGCAACTCATGAGCCTCCCGCGCCCAGCCCGCGCCCGCCCCGCCCCGGCGCTGCCCCAGGTACCCACATCACTGGGCCAGAGTTTTCTCTGCAACCCAGTTACTCATTCACTCTTTCCAGGAAGGGGAGCTGAGCCCCAGGGCGCCTGAGCCTGGGGACCGGGTCCTGGCAGGCACGCAGCCCCTCACCCAGGGCCAGGGTCCCCCAGCCCTGGCTGCAGCGACCACTGAGTTTGCCTGGCTAGCAGCTGGGGAGGGGACGGGAGTCGGGGTGGAGCGCTCAGAGCACCCCAGGGCCCGGGTAGGGGGACCCAGGGTGGGGAGAGGGCTGAGGTGGCGTCAGGGGTCTTGGGGTACAAGGGGCAGTTCCAGGGCTCCCACAGGGAACAGGACCATTGAGCATCAAAGGCCAGCTCCCTCTGCATCTGCCCCTCCAGCACAAGGCAGTGTTCGCAGCAGGCGAGGCTGGGGCGTGTGCCAGCCTCTTCGCTCCGTGACAGGCGGGTGTGGGAGCTGGGTGCCCCCGCCCTGCCGGCCCCGCCCCTTCCAGGGCTTTGCTGAGCACCGCCCCCTGGACCTTCACCAGCAGGCCCTGCATCATGGTCCATGTGCCCCTTGTGTGCCTGGCACGCGCCCTGAGCAGCTCATGGCCTCCCAGGCAGACAGACCAGCTCAAGCGAACGTCGCACGAGCCTTCTCGTGAACACAAAGCCACAAAGTGCTGATGCCGTAGCAGAGGAAGGCCCACTCGGGGGTCCTGGGGGCCTGTGGGCTAGGCTTGGCGGTGTCCGTAGGAGCTCACTGGTGAGAGGGGGCCCAGTCACCATCCTGCGTGCCAGCGGGCCTGGATCAGATCTGGATTCGGGTTAGAAAGTGAGCCGAGTCAGACCCGGGCCCCACCACTCGGGCCCTCTGGCCAGCCCAGCTAGGTCTCTCTCAGAAAGCCAGGCCCCTGGGCACCATCTCTCAGCCCATGGACCGCTCACCTCCCCTCATGCTTGAAGGGAGAGCAGGGGAAAGACAGGTACCCAGGTACCTGCCACAGGGCCAGACAGGCCCAGAGACCACAGGCTCTAGGGCTATGTTTTAGCCCCAGGCTGGCCCTGCCCCTCCTTGCAGCCAGGCCCCCAAAGCCCACATCTGGGGTCCAAGCTGGCCACCTCCCATTCTTCCTGTGCCTGCCAGGGGGTCGGGCTCCCTCCCGCAGGGAAGGGGGTGACTCCTCCAGCCTCGGGCTCAGGGCTGGGACCGTCCCAGGGCAGCTCAGAGCCCTGGTGTCTGGGCGGAGGGTGGGCAGCGACGGCCACTGGCTGGACGCCAGCTCTGGCCCCACAGTGGGGCCCCCCCTGCCACCCCCCCCGACCTCTGCCCTCTGCGTAGGGCTGCCCGGCCCCCACCTGGCCGTTGTGGGAGCCCAGCCCCAAGGCAGCCTGTGCCCACGAGGTGGCCTTCCCACTGGTTCACTCCTCTGCCACCCAGTTCCTCCTGGAATGGGACCAAGACTCAGGGGTGACAGGCCCACCAAGCAGGGCCCCCTCGGCCCCTGGCAGAATGCCCGTGAGGACTGCCGTGATCAGTGGGCCATCAGGGCAGGAATGCCTCGAGCCGGCTCCCAGCCCTGCCATCCCTGCCCAGGGGTCCTGCTTGGAATGGCTGGGTCCTAGGGTACAGGGCTCCCCACCATTGGCCTCTGTGCCTACTGCCTGCCCCCGGGACCCCCACTTCCAGGACCTTTTCCCAGTGATGGCTGCGGGAGTCCAAGACAGCGGAGGGGCACCTGTTTCTGTGATTTTGCTCTTCTAATTTTTCTGCATTTCCTGTTCTTTCTTACAGGGGCACGAATTTCTCAGGAAATCAGAACAGACAGTGTCAGCAGGGAGAAAACAAGTCCCCTCAGGAGGGGGGAAGCTGGCGGGTGCCCTCCAGGGCCCAAGGGTGCCAGGCTCCCTTGTGCTGGGCCCTCCAGCATGTGGGCCTGTGAAGGGCCACTTCCTGGGCCCAGGTTGGGTGCTGTCCCTGGGTGCGGCCACCCACCCATTCATCCCGCCGCCTGGTGTGGTCCGGGCCTGTCCCCAGGGACACGCCAGCCTCATTTCACAGCCACTGCGACGATCGCATTAACTTGTATCTAACAGGACACAGACGTGGAACAATTCCAGTTTAATTAGGCATCAGGAAGCTGGGCATTAATTAAAGTAACAGAGTCAGCATAACACGGGCTGGACCAACCGTGAAGGCTGCAGGCAGCGTGCAGGGTGGCAGGCTCAGCACAGAGAGCATGAGCCCCCGACCCCTCAGCCCTGCGTCCTCCACCCTTGGCCGCCAGCCAGCCTGCACTGCGCACTGAAGGCCAGCAGGTCCTTGCGTCCCGCACGCCAGGCCCCGCAGCGCTGGGGCCCACCCTGGAGGAGCCTGACCCCCGCCCTGGGCACAGACCATGCTCAGCACTCCCGCCTCCCACTGCCAGTGGGCACAGGGGTACAGGCGCGGGGATGGGGGCCCAGGACTGCAGACAGAGACGGGACCCAGGCAGCCAAGGCCCCCTCCTGCTCTGCCCAGCCCCTCACCTCCCGCCCCCTCACCCCTGCCCTAGTCGACAGTCTCAGCACGGTAAAGTGTTTGCTGCACGAATGAGAAGTGCGTTACTCGACTTTTTATTTTAAGGGCAGGAGAAGTGAGGGCTGATACTTTTTTCTCTAAGGACAAACAGAAACCAGATCAGGTGGTTTCCTTCCCGGAACCTGGCTGTCTCCCAGGGTCCCTCTCCACCGTGGGCTGCCCTTGAACAGGCCCAGGGGTCGCTGACTGCTTCTCCCACCCAGCACAGGGCCACCTGCTCCCTCCTGGACGTCGTGGATCTGTGGAAGTGCCCTGATCTCCATCCTCACTCCCCTGGGGAGGCTGAACCTGGCGGTTTGACCCAAAGGGCCCAGAGGCCCGAGTGTCCCAGCAGGTCACTGGCCATCGGCCATCTGATGAGCTCCAGGCCCCCAAACCTGCTTGAGTGAGAGGGTTCTCGTCAAGGCCACAGGGCTGACCGAGTTGGGGCCGTGGACTCCCTGTGAGATGACTCAGCCAGGGGTCCCCACTGCTGCCACCGCCCCCGGGGAGCCACCCCAGGAGGCACTCGTCTCAGAAGCTGTCCAGCCTGCTAGCCAGCCCCGCTTCTGTGAGCACCACGGGGATGCCAGCCAGGGAGCGGCAGGGCCACCCGTCCCAGGAGAGCTGGACAGGGCTTCCGAGCCGGCAATGGGTGGCCCCGGGCCAGAGCACAGGAGGGCCCCGGCCGGCTCTGCGCTGAGACGAACGGTGAATGCCCCCGTATCGACGTTTCCCATAATGATGACCGTATTTTCCCCATTGGTCAAGCCCCGAGTCGATGGCATTTGAGTAATCGGAGATTAATTTTAATTAAGTCTTAGAAGTTTTGTGACTGTGCCTGACAGAGGATGCCTGTCCATGGCTGCAGAGGGGACGGCAGGAGCCTGCCCGGGAAGGGGGCATCCGTGGGCCCTGGCATCCCCGGGGCCTGCCGTGTCCTCTGCCCTGGTCTGCAGAATGAGCCTGGGAAAGAGCCTGGAGGTGGGTCGTGGCCGGTGCTGGGGCCTCCCCTTCCAGCGCAAGTCCTCGACTGTGAAAGAAGGTGATAACGCCCCTGCTCCGTGTCTCAGGCCCACCCTGCAAGAACGGATGCCATTACTTCTCCGCATAACCTTGTGGGATCACCCTGAAAATGAGCTCCAAGCCTCCTTCTCCCCAGACCTCCTCTTCTGGGTTTGCCACGGTCCACAGGGTGGGCCAGCCCGGCCGCAGACCATGCCCACAGCTGCTGACCGCAGGACACAGACCCCTCACCTGGGTCCCCTGCCAGGTCCCGCCCACCCTCCAGAGTGTCTCACGTCAAGGCCAGGAGCCGAGGACCCTGCACAGGGCTCCACACCAGCCCCTCAGGGCAGCGCCCCCCAACCCCGGGGACTCCAGGTGCCTCCCACCACCCACCAGCCCACTGACAGTTTCAATGCCTCAGAGGTGGGAAGGTCATTAGCAGAAATGAATTATGAACGAGGAGGCCTCGTTAGAGAGACCAGTGAATCAGCTCTCTCACCCTGAGTCCCTAAGCACGAACAGGGAAGCTCTCAGGGGAGGATCTGCCAGGCTGCAAGGTGGGGGGGGGGGGGCCTGGGCACCGAGGACCCCACGGGTGTCTGAGCCCCAGGGCAGAGCCCCAGGACTGCCCACTTCAGGGCCATGGGGACCCCAGTGCCACCAACTGGCTGACACAGGTCCTACCTGCTGAGACTGTGCAGCTGGCCGTGGGCCACATCTCCCCACCCCAGACCCTGACCGCAGCCTGGGAGCAATCCCCCCGCAAGACTGACCCCCAGCCAGGGAGCCAAACGAGTCTCAGAGTTGCCGACACCTCCGGACAGAACCACGACAGGCTAACGGTGGGGCACTGGCCAGGGGTTGTTCAGAGCAGTGACCCTGGGCCAGAGGTCAGGAGAGTCTGGACCTGAGAGCTTGGGCTGTGGACAGGACATGGGTGGGGGAGCGGCCAGGGGCCAAGCTCCTGCCTTCGGGCCTCGGGCAGCCCCAACCCTCTCAGGGCCTCAGTTTGCCTGTCCAGGGAGCCCTTGGGACAAGGCTGATAGACCAACAGGTTGGATAGACCGAGAGCCTTCAGAGCCTGCAGCAAGCATGATTGACTTAATTCCTGATAAGGGTTTTCACAAGACTGTATCTTACATCAATTGAATGCAAACCAACCACTTTAATTAAACTGAATCCTCCCTAGATTGGTGGAGGGAGGTGGAGCCCCCCACAGCGGGAGACCGGTTTCGGGGCCGGGGGTGGGGGGTGGGGGGTGGCCAGGCCATGGAGCACCTGCTCACCCCCCCTGTGGCCAACTGTCTGTGCTGAGCAACAGGGGTCCCCGCCCAGCCCTGCCTGTGGGCTGCGGTCTTCTCTCTGTCTCTCCACCTGCTCTTAGCTTGTGCTTTGAAAACTGTGAACTCTCAGCAGAGCCTTAGGAGAAGGCCTGAGTGGCCATCCACCCGCCCAGAGCAGGGCCAGGGGCCTCCCTCTCCCACCACTGCCTTGGGGCTGGCTAAGTGGGAACCACTGGCTCTGGATGGGGGACTGGGTGCCTCTGAGGGCTCGGAGGAGGGGAGTGGCTCAGGTGAGCCTGCCTTGAGGCTAGGGTGACGGGGCCACACGGCAGCATCAGCTGGGAGTCTCACCAGGTGGGGCCAGAAACCAAGGTCGGGAAACACCGCCAGTGTCAAGGTCAGCAGGCCCCCCAGGGCTGTGGGCTTCCTGGCTCTCCAGGGCTGGCAGGGTCCAGAGACGCAGGCGACCAGTGCCAGGGCTCTGTCGCCTGGAGCTGCCCTCCTCCTCACCCTCAGGTGAAGTCTTCCGGAGACTGCAGGCCTGTTGTGTTATGGCAGCACTGAGCAACCACTCACACTTTAGTGAGAATCAGTGGGTTGATCCAGGAGACTGAGCATCAGCCTAATGGCAGAGGGGTGCTCACAGGGCCCAGAGTGGGAAGAGGCCCAGAGGCCGCTCCCACGGGGGCAGAGCGTGCCCCTGTCTACCGGCCCTGAGACCCGGGACACTCACAGGGCCCAGAGTGGGCGGAGGCCCAGAGGCAGCTCCCATGGGGGCAGAGAGCGCCCCTGTCTACCAGCCCTGAGACCCGGGACACCCACAGGTACTGGGCGGAGATTCCTGGGCTCACTGAACAGACCCGACAGCCCCTCCAAAAGCCCCAAAGGGAGGGAGACATGCTCCAGTCACCTGGCCTAGTGACTGGGCAAGACCCCTCCGCCAACCTTCTGCAGGCAAGCATGGGATCCTCACCCTATGTATGTGGGTAACACACATACCTGGGGCGCAGGCCAGGAAGTGGGCAGCAGAGGGTCCAGGGAACCATACCCGTGTGTCGTTCCAGGATGACTCCCCCAGCTCACCACCAGCACCGAGGTTCCTGCAGTGTGCAGGCAATTCTGATGGGCTTTTGTTTAACTTTTTCTTTACCACAATCACTTCGGAAACTATTAAGTGCAGCTGTTCATCACTAGGTAATTATTATCTGCTCCTATATTAAGCTTCTGGCCACCAAGAGTGTCACAAAGATTTAAGATCTTTACTTGTTAATAGTGTTTCCCAAACACAAGCGAGGTTTAATACCCCTCAATATGTCCCCTGCCACCGCCACCTGGGTGAGGCAGGGAGGGCCCCCACCACATGTGTGCTCTGGGCCCTGGGCATGACCCAACCCTCCCCAGGTCCACTCAGCACCCCAGAACCCTGAGCCGGGAGTGGGGCCCCCTCCCAGGCTCCACACCCACCACACCTGCCGACTCAGAGGCCTGTGACCAAGGTCGACTGCATAGTGGCTGTGCAAGGGCCCGGCTCTCCCCAGGTCAGCTTCAGCCCTGTGACCAGCAGACCAGGAGGAGCCGTGATGGTGGATGTGATGATGGTGGAGGTGATGGTGGTGATGGCGATGGTGGTGATGGTGGTGGTGGTGGTGGCGATGGTGGAGGTGATGGTGGTGATGGCGATGGTGGTGGTGGTGGAGGTGATGGTGGTGGTGATGGTGATGGAGGTGATGGTGGTGATGGTGGTGGCGATGGTGATGGTGGAGGTGGAGGTGATGGAGGTGATGGTGATGGTGGAGCTGGTGATGGAGGAGGGCACAATGGGGGATGAGGTGGTGAAGGTGCTGGCAATGATGGTCACGCCCATGGTGTCAGCAGTGATCGTGGAAGCGGACCCTCTGGGACGCAAGTTTCCCAGACAAATGAGGTTTTGCTGCTGTCCTTGCCCCAGCTGCTGGCCGGGTGCCTGCCTGAGAGCTGCCCTCGGAGGCAGCAGGAGAGAGAGCCTTGACAAGCCCTGACAGGGCAGTGGGCTATCCTGAGCTGACAGAACATTTAATCTTAGTTAAAAATAAATAAGTTCAACTATGGGAAAGGGACGTGCAGCCTAGTGTTTACTGCAAGTGAAAGGAAGGTGATCACTCTGGGAGAAGTCCACTGGGCACCAGCCCCTGCTGTCAGGGGCCCTGGGCCTGGCGGGAGGGGGCCAGGCCCCCCGCCTCTGACCTGGGGCCTCCCTCCACCCCTCCCACCCCTAGCTGGTGAGGTCACCTCCCCAAAACCAGCACCAGGGAGTGCCAAGACCCCGGGCAGCATGGCTGATGAGCAGCAGAGAGCCCCTGCTCATGGTAATTAAGTGAAACGTGACGCCTTCGCCAGGGAGGAAAATCTCATCTTGGAAACACAAGTCCAGAGCAGGTTCAATTTCACCCGAGGGGCCATAAAACCCTTTTCCAATCACCTGGAGCCGTGGGCTGCCAGCGCCGTTAATCCTGGGGATGTTATTTAAAGCCGAGACGTCACTCGGGGAGAATCAGGCCCAAGCCCCACAAGGAGCCCCTTCGGTTTCCACAGGGGCCCTGGGAGCCAGACACAGCCGCCCGGGGGTGTCCTCAGCTGCTCCGGGTTCCCCCAGCAGCCACCAGGCCGGCAGGGCCCCGCATGGACCCACCGTGGGTGCAGCTCCGCCCCGCCCGCCCCCCAGACTTCCACCATCCCAGACTCTTTAAAAGTCGTTTCCTTGATTACCAAGGGTAACAATGAAAACATGTAATTGAATCCCCGAGAAATTGCCATTCTTATAACCTGTGCCCAGTTCCTGGGGTAAATGAGTGGCTCCCTGTACACAGCAGGGGCCCCACGGAGCCTCTGCCAGGGGTGAGCCTGCCCCCTGTCACTGATGCGGGCCCCGTGCTATCTCCCGGTTGGGGGTGGCGGGGGCCTCCCCTGCTGGAAAGCCATCAGTGGTTGGAGCGAGCAGGGTCAGGGTGGGTCAGGGAGGGCCGCAGAGAGCTGGCCTGGCTAGGGGGAATGGGGGCTCCCTACCTGCCACCCCCTGCTGACCACCTGCCCCCAGGAGCCAACTGCCCAGCAGGCCAGGTTGGGCACCCAAGGGTCCTGGGGCATCTCAGGTTGGTGTCAGCAGGGAGGCTGGAGAGGTGACCAGTGCTGGAATGGTCATCAGCTGCTGGCTGGTGGGTTTGGTGGGTAAGGTAAGGGCCTCTTGTGGCTGCGTGGCTGCTAGGTGGGTGACTGGGTGGCTGGCTGGCTGGCTGGCTGGCTGGCTGAGTGTTGGTCCCTGCTCCCTGGGGAGGGAGAAACCCCCAATCAGCACGGAGCCTTAGCCATCCCCAGCCTGCCCACTTCTCTGACTTGTGAGGCCCACCCCAGAGCCACGATGGCCCACAGCACCCCCACCAGCGGTCGGTGCTGCGCCTCAAAACCCCACCTCACCAGGACACAGCCTGGCTCCAAGGAGCAAGGGCTGGGCCCCCAGGGCTGAGAGGTGCAGGCCTTGGGGCCTGGTCCCACATCCAGAGAGCCTGCCCTGAGCAGCCCCAGGCTCCGTGTCCAGCACACACGCCAACACCGGATGTGTCTGCCTGACCGGCTCTGAGAAGGATGAGGCTCTGAGAAGGATGAGCCCGCGTGTGGGCTACAGGTGGTTCCAGGCTTGTTTCTGTGGCAGGACCGCAAGGTCACCCAAAAGCAGTGGCTCTGCCCGAGGCCCGGCCGGCCCCCACCTCAGGCCCAGGGCGGTGGGCACTCAGCGCAGAGCACCCCCACACATACCCCACTGCCGCCTCAGGGGCTCCTGGCTGCCTGGCCAGCTTCCCAGGCACCTTGGAGACGCTGCAGGCGACTACCTCCTGCCCACTCTGACCCCCGGGAAGTCCTGGACACCGGCCTGCCCTGCCCCGAGACAGGCTCTCGCATCCCTGTGCCTGGGCCTCACAGGCTGGAACTGAGCCCCCCGCCAGCTGAGTGCCCACTGACAAACATGCAGCCCGGGGCCAGCCCGGGGCCACCAGAGGGTCCACACCCCGCGGAGTGGGGCGGGGAGCCCCACCACAGGCACCCGCACCCCGGGCAGGGAGCAGGCGAGGGGCTGAAGGAGGGGGGTGAGCCCCAGGGCGAACCCCGGGGAGGCGCTGGCAGGACACGGTCAGACCCCCACGGGAGCGCAGGCCCAGCTGCGGAGGGCTTTGTCCCCCGCACTGGCAGATGCAAGCAGGGGTCGCCCGCCGGGCCTCAGGGTCCCCGAGCCTGCAGCCCTTCTGTCGGCCTGTGCGGCCATCTGGTGGTGGATTCTGGGACCTGCACCTGGCCGGCCTAGAGAGGAGGGACTGGCCTCCAGAGCCAAGGAGCCTTGGCCACGCGGTCTCTGCCCCCCACCTGACTCCGGGCCTCACTCACCCCTCCACGTCCACTCCCCAGGGGCAGGGATGGACAGCATGGTGCCCACGCGTCCTGGAATCTGGCCCCAGGAAGGGTTTCGGGAGGTGACCCCAGCTTCGGCTGGCTGGGCTGGCTTTCCGGGCTCACTGTGGGCTAGCTCACCATGGGCACGGGTGAGCCCAGCTGTCAGGGACCCTGGCAGCGCAGGGGTCTCTGGGCAGGTTCTGCCCACCCGCCTGGGTGGGGCCTCAGCATGGCTGCCCCCAGCCTGCAGCCCTCAGCACCCTGCTGACAGTGCCCTGCGGCGAGGGTTTCCCTTGACACTTGTATTCTCTCTCTGATTCTGAAATAAAAGATGCACAGTGGCTGTCCAGAGGGCTCCAAGGGAGGGAAGAGGAGTGGGCTGCCCACTGCACGCCCAGGGAGCCGCTTGGTCACCCGGGGTGGGCAGGCACGCCCAACCCCCAGCCACGGCCTCTGAGACGGACCAGCCACAGGAGGACCCTACAGGCACCTGCTCGCCCTTCAGCTGCACCCCACTCCCAGGGCCCAGCCCGGCCTGCTCCCTCCCTCAGGCCGGGGCGGGGCGGAGCAGGGCCCCCCAGCAGGCAGTGGCCGGTGTCCACTCCCCTGCAGCGCGCTGGCCCTGGTTTGGGCCAGTCAGTCCACAGGCCACCCCCCTCACTCAGCCACTCCTTGTGGGCCCGTCTTCCTGAGGGTCTGGCCACTCCCTTGCGCCCCAGGAGGGCACCAGACCAGCCTTGGAGCCCACGAGGCCCAGCGTTGGGCCAGCAGTGTCCGGCACAGACTCGGACCCCCAGGCCCTGGGAGTGGCCTGAAGGGCCAGAGATGGGGGGGGTCCCCAGCCTGGGGCTGCCCCAGGAAGCCTGCAGGCCCAAGGATCTGATGAGGGGGCGGGTCTGTGTCAAGGGCCTGCCCTGGGGGTGAGAAGAGGGGGTTGCCCCTGAAGGCTGTGGCTAGCCCAGGGGCCCCGAGCCCCACGTGCCCCAGGCCTGTTGACCCACTTGGGAAGCAAGCCTGGGGCCCTGGACATCGGGGCCACAGAGAGGCCAGGCCGGGCAGCAGGTGTGCGGCCTCTAGGCCTCTCCCTCGCGGCCCAGCTCTGTTCACAGCGCCAGGCTCCCCGAGGCCCCCGAGCATCACAGCACCTTGGGCAGGGAGCAGCCGCCATGGCAACTGGCGTCCAGGGAGGCGCGCTGCCTGGTAACAAGGGCCACGGCTCCCCGTGATGCTCGAGCCAGCCCAGCTTCCCGCTGCGGCACGGAACTCGGCCACAGGGACTCACCCCGAGCCCCTAGTGAGCCCCTGGGGCCTGGGCTCGATTTGGGCGTGTCGGGGCATCCACACGCCAGTGAGATCTGCAGGGCGCTCTGCCGTGGGCACGTGCGTGTGTGCACACGTGCCCAGCCATGTCCAACTCTGCGACCCCGTGGCCTGTCTGTGGAAATACCATCATAGCTGGGGTTCTCTCTGAGAGCCCCCGCCCCCCGGGCCACGCCCAAGCTCAGGGCCGCACTGCGAGGACCACAGGGACGGGGCGAGCAAGGTTTCAGGGTGTGGGGTCTTCGGGGCTAGGTTCCGAGGCACCAGCAAGCTTCCCAGGCAGGGCACAGAGAGGCACAGGCTGCGTCCAGGAGCACGTTCCAGGCGGCTGGGGGAGGCTCTGGTGCCACTGGGCGTCCCAGGCACCCCCTCCTGCAGACCAGCCTGGTGGCCCAGGTGAGACGCAAGGCCGCTGCCAACAATTCCCAGGGTGTCTTTGCTGTCAGTACAGGGACCCCCGTCTCCACGAGGAGCTCCTCTCCCCCACATTGAACATTCCCCAGCACCTGCTGGCTCCTGACGGGACGGTGCCCCCACCTCACCCGGGGGGTGCCATCTTCTCCAGTGGGGTGTGGGCTCAGGAGGCCATGGGGGCCTGAGTCGGGGTCCGGGCCCGTCTTTCCCGGCCCCGTCTTTCCCGGCCCCTCCCAGCAGAGCCTGTTGCTAGTGCCCAGATGCACCCCCAGAAACACAGAGCAGCCTGCTGGGCCCAGGCCACGTGCGTCCAGCTGGGCACAGCCTGTGGACGGTGCATGCCCCTCCTCTGTGGGTGTTCCGCACTCAGCGGGGGCGCCAGACCACCAGCAGACGAGGGGTATTGACGGACTTCTTCAGACAGGAAGCGGGGGCTGGCCACACCTGAGTGTGGGCGAGGCAGGGCTGCAGACCCGGGCTGGCTAGGGGGAGGCTCAGGGGGCCGCCCAGCTCGTGGGAGAGTCAGCAGGTGGCAGGGGACCCACAGGCAACTCCCCAGGCTGGCCCCTCCAGACGTCTGCCCTGAGGACTCCCTGGCTGCTAATGGGGAGTAGCAAAACCCTTAACCATTCCTAGCAGGAAGGCCCTCCAAACAGAAGACCCTCAACAAGAAGCAGCAGGAAGTGAAATCTCCCCTCCTCCCCCAAAATCCACTTTGTCCCTAAAGGAGGACAGGAAGCTCTAAGAAAAGAATGGGGAGAGGCAGAAAACAATGGAGGCGTCCTGGAACGTTACAGCAGGGTCTCCCACAGGGAAGGGCCTGAGTCTGACCGGCCCAGCCTCACAGGCAAACAGCCTGAGGTCAGAGTGAGCTGCCGGCTGATCCCCAGGGCTCTCCCAATCTAGCTCCCCACACCAGAGGCTAAAGCAAACACCCGTCAGCCGGGCCTGGTCCACTTGGCTGGCCCCACCGTGTGGGTCTCTGTGGTCTCACTGGGCTTGTCAATCCCCTCCCGGGAGCTGGGGACCCACCGGACGACCAGAGCCCCCCCTTCCCCGAGACCTGGAATCCAAGAGCAAGGTCACAGAGGATCCAGAGAGCAGCGAGAAAGTCATCGCCCGACACATCAGCGTTGTTCAGACCTCCTGGTAAGAGCCCACAGGCCCAAGCAGGCCCCCTGGGTTCAAGCTAGCCCGGAGCCCAGGGTCACGTTGCCGAGGGTCAAGGACGCAGGGACGGCCAGGGTCTGCAGCTGTGTCCCCCGCACGGGCACTCAGGCTTCCACCAGCCCTCCTTTCTGAGGAAGCTGCCTGCGGACACACTTCTGTGAGGCGAGGGAGGAAACCAAAAGTGCGGGCTGTGAGCTGGGGGCGCCAGGAGTGGGGGCGCCGTGGAGGGCGGGGGTGCATCCATGAGGCTGTTAGGAGGGGAGGGGAATCCGGGGGGAGGGTGGGGTGCCGGATCTGGCCAGCGCTCTGCAGTCCCTGAAAAGACCCCTGAAGTGGCGAAAAGTTGGACCAGAGTCCAGCCACCGAACAGGCCGTGGCTGCAAGTGGGTGACTCAACTTTGGTTAACAGTCCTTGTGGGACCACGGAATGTTCGATAAATGACTTAAAAACAAAACAAAACAAAACAAACCTTGGAGATTCACAGGTGAAAAGGTCAGGCTGCGGGATGATCTCTTCTGGGTGGAGAGAGGCATGGGCACTGCCTGCAGGAAGGCCTCGGCGTGGGGCTCTCTGGTGGGGCAGGGCCACACTGGCCTCCTGCTGCTGTCTGACTTTGCTTTTAGCTCCTGTCTGCAGGACCTGCCGTGCAGCCTAGGACAGTAGCTGATGGGATGTGGCGGGAGGGGCCTGGTCAGGCCCGCTCCAGCCACCGCCCCAGCCCATTATGACCTCCCTGGTCCTGCCCAGGCCTTTGTGACAGCTGCCCCTGAGGTACCTGGGAGCCGTGACACCCAGAGCTCCCTTAGTAAGAGGGTGGCAGGACCGGCCAGGGACAGCCTCGACCTGGGGTCAGGAAGGGGTCACAGGGAGGAATGGAGGGGCCGAAAGCCCTGGGGCCCTGTGGCCACACTCGCCCCCAGTGCCTCCAGCCCCCAGCGCCGGGCAGCCGTGGGGGGTGCCTGGACCCACCCTGCCCGGGGTTCGCCAGGTGGCCCTGCGTGGCGCCTCTCAGCCCCACCCACTCAATGGAGACTGCCAGGCCTTTCTCAGCCCTGGGGACAGGGGGTGGGGGACCCAGGGTCGGGGGCGAGGTACCCGGGAACTTCATCACGAGCGAGGACGGCGAGCTGCAGGGACAGAGGCCGCGAGACCCAGCAAGGATGAGACAAGGACAGACGGACACCAGGCTGGGGTGGGGCTGGGCCCTGCACTCCAGCCACGAGCAAGAGCAGAGGGCTCCCCGGCAGGTGGCAGGGCCCACCTCGGGGCCCCGGCCCTGCCCGTGCCCACCCCTGATCCCGGGCACAGGGGCCTCAGCCTCACCCAGGGCAGACCCCCCCCAGCTTCAGGGCATTCCCCTGGGGCCCGCAGAGCCGTCCTTCCTTCAGCTGGAGCAAGAGAACCAGAGTCTGGTGAGCACCGGGCCCCAGCCCTGCCAGTCCCCGCGCCCCACACCCGGGCCCCGCCAGGCCCTGTGCCCCGGCCCCTCCCCAGACATGGCTGGCTCCATCTCCCCATCTCTGCCCCACCCCAGAAGAGGCAGAACCAGGATCTGCGGGAGCAGCTGGGGGCCCTCCTGGGGCCGGGGCAGCAGTTCCTGCCCTTGTGCCCGGAGCACTCGAGCTGCACGGCCCTGGCCTGGGTGAGTGCGGGGCGGGGCGCAGCCCCGGCAGGACCGTGGGTGGCACTGTGGAGAGCCCTGTGGCTCCATGCGCTCCCCCCACCCCACTCCCAAGCAGTCCATGACCACGGACGCTGCCGATAGCCTTGGGGCTGAGCCGGGGGCTCCTCCGCAGCCCCCTGAGCAGGCCTGCGCCCGGCCCCTGGAGGACAGGGCCCCTCTGCACCTGCTGCGGCAGGAGCTGTGCAGGGGCGAGGAGTCCTTCGTGCAGCAGTCCCAGGTGGGCCGGGGGGCCGGGGAGGGGAGGGGACAGGATAAGGCGGGGCCAGGGCTGGGAGGGGAGGGGACGGGGCGGTGGGGGGAGCGAGGAGTCCGTGATGCAGCCCCAGGTGGGCCCGGGGGCGGGGCCTGAGTGGGGCCGATGTGGGGAGGGGCGGGGCCGGGGTGAGGGGAGGAGTCGGTGCCTCAGTCCCTGGCGGGGCCGGGGGCGGGGCCGGGGGCGGGGCCGGGAGTAGTTTCTGCAATAGTCCCACGAGGACCCGGGGGCGGGGCCTTGGAGGGGCGGGGCCGGGAAGGGGGAGGAGTTTGTGCTGCAGTCCGTGGTGGGCCGTGGGCCCAGGGGCGGGGCGGGGCGGGGCCGGGATGGGGCGGGGCCAGGCACTCGTTCCGGCGGCAGTCCCGGGTGGTCCAGGGGGCGTGTCCAGGAGCGGCGGGGTCGGGGCGGGGCGGGGGGGCGGCACCGGGGCCGGGGAGGGGGAGGAGTCCGTGCTGCAGTCCCCGCTGGGCCCAGAGGGTGGGGCGGGGCGCGGTGGAGCGGGAGCCGACCGCCCTCCAGCCCTACCTCGGCCCACACTACGCCCCCTCCCCAGAACGAGCTGCAGCAGATCCGACTGTCCTTTGAGAGGAAGAAAATGGCTATCACCGAGGTGCCACCTGCAGGGGTGGGTGGGGGCGCCGGGCGGGGGCTCCACCTGTGGAGAGAGGCGTCCAGCACGGGTCCTGCTCCATCCTGAGGGCGTGACCCAGCCTCGCCCCTCCCACCAGGTGTGGGACGGCGTGGCTGAAGTGCACATGGCCCTGAACAACCAGGCCACTGGGCTCCTGGTAGGTCCCCAGAGGCTCGAGGCCCAGAGGATGAGCGGGCGGGGAAGGGGCGGGCGAGCAGGACCCCCACTCTACCCTCTCTGGCCCCCAGAACCTCAAGAAGGACATCAGGGGCGTGCTGGACCAGATGGAGGACATTCAGCTGGAGATCCTGGGGTGATGTGGGGCTGGAGGCCCGGGGGCGGCAGCTGGCTGAGCTGCGATGGTGTCTGGGTCAGGGTGCGGTGGACCCGTCCCTGGCCGGTCCCCAGTTCCCCAGCGCCAGGGCAGTGGTGCGGGCTGAGGAGGGGGTATACCTATGGTGCTGACTGCAGCACCCCCGCCCCCCCAGGGAACGGGCCCAGTGTCGGACCCAGGCCAGGAAGGACCAGAAGATGGCATGCAGAGGGGTAAGCCCCCACCCCCACCCCTTACCCTCCCAGAAGCCGCGCTTGGGCAGCGGGGGAGGAGCCGGGTGAGCAGGCCTGCCCTGACCTCACCGGCTCGGCCCCTCCTCCGCAGAAGGCACGGCTGCAGCTGGGATGCTCCGAGGGCCTCAGAGGCCAGCTCTGGTAGGTGGCGCAGCCGGCATAGGGACCGAGCCCAGTGCCCAGGGCCCACCCCCCCCGGGCGCCCCGCCCCCTGACCACCGCCGCCCGCAGGCTGCTGGCCCTGAGGCTGCTGCTGGGCGCCCTGCTGGCCTGCACCGCCGCCTACGTGTACGTGGTCGACCCCGCGCCCTTCGAGGGGCTGGTGCCACCCCTGCTGAGCCGCGCCGCCGTCTGGAAGCTGCGGGCCCTACTGGGCCCTTTCCTGCGCCTCGAGGTGGACGGCTTCCTGCCCTTCTAGGCCGGAGGCCCAGCGGCCCCAGCGAGGAGGAAGCCAGCAGGCCGTCGCGGCCCCCAGCGCCCAGCGGCCGCGCCGGCCCCCACCCACGGCACTGCGGCGCACCGTCCCCGCCCGGAGGCTTGGAGAAGGGAGGGGGCGGGGGCTGTCCTGAGGGCCAGGCCTGCGGCCGGACATATAGTCGTGACTCTGGGCCTGTGTGCTTGTTTCCGTGGATACCGGGGCTGGCGCCGGTGGCTGTGAGGCCTTCCCGGGCTGATCTTGCTGCGAGGGTCCCTGGGGAGGCACCCCTCTCTGGCACCTGCGGCGGGGGCAGCCTCTCCGCAGCCCCCTTTCCACCAGGAGAGGGGGAGGGAGCCCCAGTGAAAGTGAGCTCCCCAGGCCTCATCCCCAGGTGGGCGGGCCTTGGGGAGCAGGTTCTCTGCCCCACAGGCGCTGCTGAACCCAAGCACAACCCGTGTCCCTGCCTGACCTACCACCCACTTCCCACACTTGCCCAGCCACCACCCAGCGCCCTCCCCCCATTCCCGTTTACCTCCCCAACCCAGGACCCCGGTCCAGTCCAGGCTTGAAGGACAGGGGACCACGGTGGTGGACAGAGCCACGGGGGTAAAACACAAAGGTTTTATTTTCTGCATTAAACTGGGGCAAGGGGATCCTTTCAGAACAAGAGACCAGATTTGTGGCTGCTCGTGCCCACGTGGGAGAAACAGCTCTGCTGGCAAGAGGTGGGGGCTGGCCAAGGCCCTGCCCCACCCCTGGGGGCTTCAGGGGGGCCCAGCTGGCTGGGGACTGCAGGGCTGGGGATGGCGGGGCCCTCTGAGTACCCCAGGTGTGCAGAGAAGGAAGGAAGACCGTCAGGGCAGGGCTGGCGGGCTGGGGTCTCCTCTGGCTGGCTGCTGCAGGAGCTTAAGGCATCCGCTCATGTGCAGGGTGCAAGGGGAGGGGGCAGTGCAGAGGCCTGCAGGGGCTGCTTGAGACCCCCACCCGGCCTGGCCCAGCCCACAGAGGCCGGGCTCCCTGGGAAGGAAGGGACGCGTAAAGTGCTTGGTCAGGCAGGGGGTCAGGTGCAGGGGCAGAGACAGCCCAGAAGGCTGTGGTGGCCCCAGCAGCTCTGGGGCCCCCGCCTGGGGGGTCTGACCCTCTGCGGCGGGCGGGGGCCTCCTGAGCCGGGAGGGCGCAGGGTCATGGGCCCTGGCAGGCTGGGGGTCAAGTCTAGCTGTGGCTGGTGGAACGGAGGCCCCAGGGCCCCTAGGGTCCACAGCAGCCCAGCCCTCCGGGGCCCCAAAGTGGCCTACTTGATGTCCCGATCGGGCCCCGAGAGGCTGGGGAAGAGGCTAGAGGCAGCCAAGTGCAGCCGGCACACAGCCCCCCGGGGAGGCGCCCCTGGGGCTGGGCTCCAGGGGGCCCGCAGCGGCGGGTGGTCCTCTGGGAGGCCGAAGTGGCACAGGTGCAGGCCGGGGGGCGCCCAGGGCTGGCCGCGCCGCCCCCATCCACGGCTGCAGGTGCCGATCCAGCCCCTGCGGGTCGCAGCGTCCAGTGAGAGAGAAGCAGAAAGGCGGAGGTCAGCAGACCAGGCTCTACCCCAGGCCTCCAGTCCCCTAAAGGCTGTGGATTCCCCCCACCCTGCCCAACGCGTGTCTGAGGAGGGGTGTAGGAACCAGTCCAGCTGCCCAACATCCCAGCCCACGGGCACTCCCTGCTCAGGGGCCCCGGGGCGGCTCAGCCCAGCTGCCCCAACACCCTGTTACTTCCGGGGTGACACAGACACGGGAGGCCACACCCCCCTGCCCGGCCTCCAGCCTGGCATCGGTTCAGGAGCGCCCACACAGAGCACCCAGGCCCAGACAGGCTGCCACCCCTTCTCCCGAGGCCTGACCCCTATGCCCCGCCAGGAGCCTTGGTCTTGCTCAAGGAAAGGACCCGAGTGACTCTTTTTCTTTTTTTAATAAAATTATAGATATATAGATGTTGATACAAAAACATAGAACAGACAACGCAAGCGGGCGCTGCCGTGTGCTCACTCTCGGGCCCCTGGCACCAGGTGAAACTCCGAACCCTCCCGATGTGCTTCCCACGTGGGCCCCAGGCTCCAGCGGGGCCTGGGCTTTGCGTGCCTTGGGTGGGGGTCTCCAGTTTGCAGGGAGGGGGCTCGGCGTGGCCTGGGCCCCCAGGGGCAGCATCGGGCCTCCTGTCTGCTCCCCCAGCCCCCATCGCCTCCCACAAGAGCATAAAGCAGAGGTTAAGGCTTCAATTAAAGCGAGTTTCCAGGCGGGGCGGGGGAGGGGGACGGCAGGGGCCTGAGCGATGACACATGGGACGCAGCATGGCAGCTCAGAGCACAGACGTGGGGATGCGCCCACCAGCAGGGGCGAGACGAGACACACGGAGCCAGGACCCCACCCACAGCTGGCTGGCTGTCCGTCTGTCCACCTGTCAGAATAGCTGGGTGCCTGCGGGCTGGGCCCATGCTCCCTGCAGGAGAGCTGGCCATGCCAAGCTACAAGCTTGCAGCAGGTCCCTGAAAGGCAAGGGGTTTGGGGCAGCCGGGCGGCGGGGCCCTCGGCCAGGGGCTCAGGCCTCTCTGTCCGTCTCTGGGCCACGGGAACCCTCGCAGAAGGGAAGCGGGTGGGGCCGGCCAGGTGACAACCTCAGGGGCACAGGCGCGCTCCGCCCCAGCTCACAGGAACAGGACCGCCAACACGCAGGCCCTGCAGCCCCTCGGCCCGTGGCCCCACGGCGCCTGGTGAGCAGGTGCGGACGGGCAGCTGAGGACGAGGGGTGGGCCGCGGAGGCGTGGCTTTCCTCGCCGAGGCATCCGCGCCAGGCCTGGGCCTCCTCTCCAGGGGCAGAGAAGCTGGGAGGGGTGGCCGCGGGGGCTCGTGGTTCCCATGGAGCTCGGCGACGGGGGGCAGTCGGTCCTCACACCGAGATCTCGTATGTGGTCCCACCCACGCCGGACACCTTCTTAACCAGCGTGTGCCGGGCGGGGCTGGCGGAGGGCCCCGGGGGGCCGGCAGCCGGCCCCAAGCGGGTTAGACCCGGGGACTGCCCGTTAAGCTTACTCGGGGGGGTCTTCAGCTGAGGGTGGTCCCTGCATCGGAACAAGCAGACACACACACACGGTGAGCACGGAAACGCGGCAGAACACGGCCAGCGGAGGCAGTGGACAGAGGACACGGACAGACGGAGCCCTGGGCAGCCCTGCCTCAGCCTGGACAGTCCCACACAGAAATGGGGGGCGGGGGGCGGAGGGCAGACATCTGTCGGAACAGCCACCATCCCTTCCCAGGCTGCTCAGCACAGACCAAGAGCGCAGGGAGGCCAGGTGGACCCCGGCCAGTGCATCCATGTCCTGGCGCCCTGAGCTGGGGAACCCACAGTCACCCCCTGGCCTCCTCCTTGCTCCCCTGAGGAAAGCAAGGGGCTGCCCTTCAGCCCTGCAGCCGCTGGGCACTAACCGCTAACAGGGACCTTGCTGTCCACTGGGCCTGTCACCCAGCCTGCCTCTGCCGCTGCCCGAGCCGCCCTTTGCCCGTCTCTGAGCAGGGAAGGCCCTGGGGGGCCAGGACCGTGGTGCCCGCTGCAAGATGGCATCACCCTGACTTGGCCTTCTGAACATGGGCAGTTGACCGTCTCTAGGAGCCGGGATGCCCCACGCACTGGGTCTGTCAGCCCAGGAAGAGTGCGGGTTGTTGGCAAAATCACCTGCCCCCACCCCAGGGTGTCCAGGGCGTCCTTGGAGCCGGCAACCCTCATGCTGGCCAGCAGGAGCCTGCAGGCCGGGTGAGGCCCACACCCCAGGGTAGCCTCAGGCCTCCTGGGCAGCCTCCCAGCCAAGAGCCCCGCAGACCCCTGCCCCATGCCCGGTGGCCAGCCACACCCCAGCACCCACCTCTGCACAGCCAGCGAGGGCGGTGGTTCCGGGAGGTCCGCGTGGATGAAGGCGACGGCCTTGGGGCCGGCATAGGAGGGTGAGCAGGGGGTGCCAGGTGGAGACGGGGGCACCTGGTGCGCAGGCGACCTGTGCGGGCCGCTGGTGGGCCGGGCCCCTGGGCCGCCGCTACTGGCCAGGTCTGTCTGCAGGGAGGAGGAGGAGGTCCGTGGTGCCCGGCTCACCGCGCTGGACAGCGAGGACAGCGAGGTCTGCAGCGCGGGGTTGCGGGCGCCCCCGAAGCCAGGCCCGGCCACCAGGTCATCCCGGGAGCCGCAGCGCAGCCCGGGGCCACGTGGGCCCTCGGACAGCACGCCGGCCTGCTGCAGGCTGTAGGAGCTGGGTGTGTCATAGACACCCGAGTCGCCGAAGAGAGAGTCGGCCTGAGAGCGCAGCAGCCGCTCCCGCTCCTCTCTGTCCTTGCGCTCCTGGATGGAGGCCATGATGGTCCGGGAGAGGTTGTCGTAGCGCACGGGCGAGGGCTCCCGCGGCCGCGGGCCCAGCACTGGGCTGAAGCTGCGGGGCGGCGGCCGTGGCGGGTCGCCTGGTGCCCCCGCGTGCAGGTAGGGCGAGCGGTAGCCGGGGGCGCCGGCTGCGGGGTGGGCCGGGCAGGCGTGGCCGCCCGGGGAGCCAGGGTTCAGCAGGCTATCGTAGGACAGGCTGCCGTTGCGGTTGGGCAGCGCGTGGGGGGCAAAGAGGCTGCGGTGGGGCGTGGGGGGCCCACCCTCAGAGCGCAGGGGCTGCAGGGCCACGTGGTCCCCGCCCCGCCGACTGGCCGCCTTGAGGCTCAGGGAGCGCAGGGCGCCTGAGAAGGTGTCAGCCGCGCTGAGGGGCGGGTAGTCAGGCAGGTCCAAGCTGGGCTCGGACGCAAAGTCCAGGCTGTGGATGCTGTCCTCCCCCAGCGTCAGGGAGTCGGTGCCTGTGACCTGCAGGGAGAGAAGGCCCGTCCACGTCTGCCCACCCCAGGCCCTGCCAGATGCCCTGTGCCCTCTGGGAAGCTACCATCAAGTCGTGGCAGGTGCAGCGATGAGCTGTTTCCAGAAGCCCGCAGTCCCCTTGCACCCAGAGGGAAGAGGCCCAGGGTGGGCACGGCAGTGTGGGTGGCCTCAGGGCACATGGACAACCAGCCAGACCCTCCATGGGATCCAGGACAACCCCAGGAAGGAGGTAACCATCCTAAGGGCCACCAGACCCTGGCCAGGCATGCCATCAGTCCTGGGGGAGCTCCGTGGGGATCCGGGCGTGCTGGCCTATCACAGGCCTGCCCCCAGTGGCCATGAAGGAAGCATGCAGCCCGGGGACCTCAGGGCTCTGGTCCTCTGCTCAGGCCGCCCACTGCCCCACGTGAACGCAGAGAACAAATGTGCTTCCTCAAACAATTTCAAATTCCTCTGAAGTCTTCGCGGGGGGCCCTGAAGGCCTCAGGCAGTGACTAACGTGGAATTCCAGGCGCCCGCACACAGTGCTGCCGGGGGCAGCGCCCACAGTGGCCCGGGGAACAGCGCCGAGCCAGCAGGCAGGCAGGCCAAGGGCCAGAAGGACCAGGACACCCTGCCCCAGCTGGCACGCTCACCCTCTGTGACTCAGAAGGGGTCTTCAGGAGTGCCTCATGGGGGCGGGGCCTCCAGGGGCGGGCCTCCTCGGGTAGGAGCTCCTGGGGCGGGGCTTTCTCAGGCAGGAACTCCTTGGGCGGGGTCCCCTGGGGGCGGGGACTCCTGGGCGGGGCCTCCTCGGGTAGGACCTCCTGGGGGCGGGGCCAGGCTTCCTCACCTGCTCCGCCGGCCCGCAGAATGGCGCCTTGGGACCCGTGGGAAAGGCGGGCCGGAATTTGTACATGGCGGGTGTCGGGGGGCTGGTCCTCTGCGCCGACAGAGCGCTCTCTGGAGGAGACGGGCCGCGGTCAGGCTGGGATCGCTCGGCGCCCCTCCCTCCGCTCGGGCGCTCCCACCTCACCAGCACTGCCCGGGCGTGGGGTCTGCAGGTCGCTGCCAAACGTGCCGGCCTCCACCTTTGGGGGCAGTGGCGGCCCCAGGTCCAGGGGCTTCTCATCCAGCCGGTCCAGGCTGCCCTTGGACTGGAAGGGGACATGGTACAGGCCAGGGGCGGGGCTTTACTGGGGAACCCATCCTGGCGCCCAGGACCCTGACCCTTCCTTTGTTCCGCTCGGTCCTCTTCCTTCTACGTGGTCCCGCCAACCTGGCGGCTTCCCGCCGCTCTCCATCCCCCGCCCTCCCCTGGGCGCCCACCTTGCTGCGGCCCAGGCCAGCCTTCAGCCCATTGTCACTAAGCTTGACCTTGAGCGGAGGCGCTCGCTCCAGGAGCTCCGGCCGAAGGAAGGGCGGCTTCAGGCGAGCAGCCAGCGGCAGCCGGGGTGGCTCCACCACATACCTGCGCCAGGGCAGAGGGTCAGTGGCCAGGGCGGCCCCGCTTGAATGCGCGCCGAGGGGAGGGCCCGCCAGGCGAGAGCAGATTGGACGGGCTGAGAGCCTCACCGGGGCGCCAGAGGGCTGCACAGCACGTGCTCCACGTTCCCGTAGCAGCCGCGGGTGAAGGGGTTCACGCCCCCACGGAACTTCCCCGTCACCTGTGGATATGGAACCCCTCAGCCAGCCTGGCCACCCAGGGTCCAGCCAAGGAGGGAAGACAAGCAGGGACAGCAGGGTTCCTCAGAGGTCAGTTGAGCAGGGTCAGCCCAGGGGTGTTCCCCACCTAGGTCACCAGGACCTGCCCCTGTATGCAGTGGGACTTCTAAGTGGCCACCGATGGGGGTGTGGAGGGGTACAGGGCAGGCGCGACCCTACGTGCCAAACCCCACTGGGGCTCCAAGGCCGGGCTCCAGGGCTGGAGCCTCCCCCAGCACTGCTGCACATCAGCCAAGGGCCTCCAGGCCCCTGCTCCGACCACGCTCCTGCACGTCATCGTGTGGCCCGCGCTCCTCGCTCAGCCGGTTAAGGACCCGCCCACACCCATCCCTGTCAAGAACACGCGGCCCCCCAGGTCTGCACCTGCTCGTTGGTGGTGCGGCCCCGAGTGACCAGCACCACGTGGAAGCCCGTGAGGCCGACGACGGGGATGAAGAAGAGGCCGGCCACACACATGACGGCCATGCTGGCCCGTTAAGGCCAATGGCCAAGGACGAGGACGGAGCAGCTGCCTGTGGATAGAGGCTCAGGCCCTCCCCACCACCCACTCAGGGAAGGGGACCCACTCCCCGGGGGCTTCCGGGCTCCGCCCCAGCCCTCCGGGCCTCGACTTCCCCGCGAGATGTGTCCCAGGCCCACACCGCCTTTGTGGTCAGGCCAAGGATACGTAATGGTGGTGTGGGCGGCGCCCAGCCCCTCCGCATGGTTCAGCACGTAGACCAGCCCGAAGGCGACGACGCCCACCATGTGCGCGCTGAGCGACAGCAGGAACAGGAAGAAATAGCGGTAGTTGCGGCGCCCGATGCAGTTGTTGACCCAGGGGCAGTGGTGGTCGAAGTCCTGGGTGGGAACAGCGCGTCAGCACACGGGGTGGGGGGGGCGGGGGGGGGCGGAACTGCAGGCAGTGCAGAGGAGGGGCGGGGCCAGGGGTGGAGCAGAGCTGAGGCCAGGGAAGGGCGGGGTCATGGGCGGGGCCGGACAGGGGCGGGGCGGGACCAGAAAGGGCGGGGTCATGGGCCGGGGCGGGGCCGGGCCGGGGTAGGCGTCACCTCCACGCAGTTGTCGCAGACGCTGCAGTGAGAGCACCGCGGCGGGCGGTAGAAGTGGCAGGTGGCGCACCACTTCATGCGGACCTGGATGCCCCGCACATCCACGTTCTTGTACAGCGGGGCCCGGAAGTCGTCCTCCTTGTCCTCGTCCTCATCCGCTGTGGGCCGAGGGCGGCAGGAAATTGACCGCCCTGGCAGGAGAGGCCGGCCCTTCCCCAGCCAGTCCGCTCCCGGCCCGGCTTGCCCCCGTCAGCCGCCCACACTCGAGCGAGAGCGAGTGGGGAGCCGCCCCACACAGGGCCCTACCTCGGGGGAAGACGCCAGGGTCCATGAAGGTGGCCATGCTGAAGTTGGCCAGGACGAAGAGGAAGAGGACGCCATTGTAGACGGGGACGGCTGGGGACACGGCGCGCGTCAGCCACGGGCACCTGTGTGGGGCAGCAGGGGGCGCTCGGTCTGGGGTGTGGCAGGTGTGTGGGGAGGGGGCGTGGGGCAGCGGCCTTAGGCCACACACATGCGGCGCTCAGGGTGGCCACTGGAGCCAGCTCCGACCCAGCCACCCCCAAGCGCCTGCCAGCAACTCAACTCCCAGTTGAGAAAACTGAGGCTCAGAGGAAGGGCAGGAGGGGTTGCCCAGAGCCAAGCCTTGTCCTCCCACCCACGTTGGGCATCCTTCCTGGCTGGGTCCCTTTCCCCAGGAGGGGTGGACACAGACGGGGTGAGAGCCCCTCTCTGCCCATGCACTCTGATGGGCAGAGGCCAGTGACCCCGCTGGGCAGCTCAGGCCAGCCCTGGGCCTCACCCAGACCTGTCCCCAGCCTGGCAGACCCCTGCTTCCAGGGAGGTTCTGGGGTGTGATGTGGGGCGCTGCCTTGCTGGGTCTGTGAATGCATGGTGCAGAGGGCGCGTGCCGTCCCCTGCGGGTGCGGGCTCAGCGCCTGGGCCTAGGTGCACCTGCGCCCAGATAGCCTTGCCTCATTGTTTCACGTATTTGTCTGTGGCCGTCAGGCCTCAGTTGCGGCACACAGGATCCAGGCGTACCGGCTTCTCCCTTGTCGAGGCGCACAGGCTCAGTAGCTGCGACCCACAGGCTGAGCTGCTCCGCGGCAGGTGGGACTCAGCTCCCCAAGCAGGCGTCCAACCTGCATCGGATCGGCAGGCAGATCCTCAGCCACTGGACCCCCGGGGGCCCCAGCCCCTTCTTAGCTTGTCACCTTTCTCTCCGCAGGGCAGTACAGAATCCCCGTGGACTCTGAACGCACAGGCCGCGACGCTATCGCCATCTCTCATCACCCCTCCGCACTGGGCTCCAGGGCTGTCCCCTCCTCCAGTAAGCCTTCCCAGACTGCTGGCTCGCTGTGCGGGTCCCGCACACGTCCCCGGTGGACACCCTGGCACCAGAGTGTCTCCCCAGCTCTCACAGGACCCACCCGCAGCCCTCTCTGAGGATGTGCCTGGCCTCAGGCAGTGGCTCAGGGCCCCCTGCCCCCACCCTTGGGGGTTCCTTGAGTTTGCCCACCAGGCTACCCCGAAGCGCCTCTGGCTCCAGGCTCCCTGTCCCTCCTGTGCTGAGCAGGGGGCGCCCAGTGGGTCCGCTCCACACACCCAGGCCCTGCATGGAGGCCAGGAGCCCCTGGGATCCCTGACACCGGCCTCGGGGACAGGCCCTACAGCCACGCGTGAGCGAGTCGCGCGGGTGGCCCTGGCCAGCCCACTCTGGGCACACTGGCACCCAAGCCTGCCTTGGCCAGCCGCCAGCCCCACCACCCCAGCAACCACCTCCGTGCGGGTGGAACTTCTCTATTTTTAGTGGAAAGCGAGAGGCTATTTAAAGACTCCGCTCCCACGGCAGCACGCTGGGCGGGCTGGGAGCCGCACGTCACCCCTTCCTCTTCTCCGGGACCTGCCGTGGAGGCGACACTCAGCCCGAGGACACAGCGTCTGCGTGCCGGGCGGGCGGCCCGCCTCCACCGTGCCTGCCCGTGGCCGGGAGCAGACGCCTTCCCCGCGCCCGTCCCTGCGCGCTGGCCGGGCACGCAGGCAGCACTCGGTGCACACTCGTGGCCTCTGGTCCAGCGCCACTTGGAGGGTCGGTGGTGGGCCCCGGAGGCGTGCTCCGCCCAACAGGGTGGGAGGGACTAACAGCCCAGATGCCAGTGGAGACAGGTGGGTGAGACAGAGCCAGGACCGGCCGGAACCGGGGACAGGTGGATGCGGCAGACCCGCCCTGGCGCGGAGAGCTGGCTCCCCACGCGCCTTCTGGAGGCGGCTGGCCGCGGCCTCCGTGTGGAAGGAGGTGCTCTCCTGCGCTGGTGCCGGACGCAAGCTGCAGCGGGGCGGCGCGCCTGTCGGCCCAGCCTCACTGTCGGGGCTGCGGCGCCCCCCCGCAGCCCGCGCCGCCCTGTCCTCCCTGAGGCTCCGTGGCCCTGAGTGGCAGCGGGCCCGGAGCAAGAGCTGCAAGGCGGCGGAGCCACCCTTGCCAGATGGCCTCTGCCCCGGATGGGCACCACCTGCCCCCCAGTGCCCCTGGGCAGCACGTCCCAGGGAGGGCAGGGCGCGGCTTCAGCGAGGGCAGGGCAAGCCTGGGGGCACACGGGTTTTCTGACAGGGGCCTGAGCCCCCTCCATTCACTATCTCTAGCCCCCTAGGCTTGACTTGAACACAGAGTCAGGGGCTGCCCTGCACCCTGGCCCCTGTCCTTCCGCTCGCAACCTCCACCCCAGGCGTGCTAAAAGGGGTCTCAGGCCTGGGTCCCCCAGGGAGACCGGCTCGGTCACCAGTGCTGCCAGGGCCCAAGGACAGCTAAGCAGGGGAGAGAACAAAAGAGCACACGTCCCTGTGAGCACGCGCGCACGCACACGTGTGGACACTGCATAAGCGTGCCCACACACAGGGCAAGTGCAACGGAACAGCCGGGTGTGCGCTGACGTGAGTACGGACAAGCACACTCGTGCACACAGTGACGCATCCATACCTACAGACACGGACGCAGACACGTCCCCTTCTGGTGGACTCTCACCCCCGACCCTCTGTGGACCCCTGTCTGTTTTCCGTGGGCAGGGCAAGCGTGAGGAGGGAGTGAGGAAGCATGCGCTCAGTGGGCAAGGCCTGGTGGGCACTGCCCGGGCATCTGAGCCTGAGCCGGGTTCCAGGGGGACCTCTTGGTCCTCGGGACAACCCCCCAACCCCCCAGGGAACGGCGTGCTC
The DNA here is from genome assembly GCF_042477335.2 of Ovis canadensis. Lineage (NCBI taxonomy): Eukaryota > Metazoa > Chordata > Mammalia > Artiodactyla > Bovidae > Ovis > Ovis canadensis. The sequence goes on along the minus strand of NC_091261.1, from coordinate 83,173,143 downwards.
CAGGCCCCCCCTGCCAGCTGGGGGTTGGACACGGCTCACCAGGGCAGCCGTGCTGTGGGTCCCGGCAGGCCCCCTCCCCCCAAGCCTCCCATGACCCCACCTGGGCCTACAGGAGGCCCCACCCAGCAGGATGGGGGTTCCACAGAGCAGCAAGCAGCCACGGCTAAATGCGGAATGGAAAATTTTAGCTCAGACGTTTTCATTTAAATCGGACTCTTCATTAACAGTGGCTAATGGAGCTCAGGCACAGGGCAGCCGGGACCAGAGGGTGGGCGGCCACTCTACCCTGGTCCGGCCAGGAGGGCCGCTGGCTCCCTGCACCCACCCCACGGGCCCCCGAGCAGAGGAGGGAGGCGCCTCAGGGCACCAGGGCTCCCCCGGCCACACGTGGCAGGTCACGGCAGGGGGCTCACCTCTCCCTGTACCCCCTGCCAGCAGGCTTGTCCGTGTCGGCCCACTGCAAGCTGGCTTGGTCCTAGGCCGGGCCTCATGGTCCAACTGGGCATAGGGACCACTCAGGTCCATTGTGCCTACCCCTCTGTGCGACATCCAGAGGGGAACCCAGTGGGTCCAGAGAAACAAGACAGCCCAGCCCCCACGTGGGTCCTGGCCCCACAGCCTGGCCCTCTGATGCTCACAGGGTCCCCGTCACCCTGCAGGGTGGCTCCAGGAGTTGGAAGGGGTGGGTCAGGGATCTGGCCTGGGGCTCTCAGACCCCCCAGCCCAGCACCTAAGCCGGCCTGGCACTGAGCCTTCTGGTGCCCAGGGGGACAGGACTGTTCTGAGAACCCAGGAAAGCTTCCTGGAGGAGGAGGGCTGCCAGGCAGCTCCCCTGTGGCATGCTACCCTTCCTCAGTGGGGGGACCCCACCTCTGGGCATGCTCGCCATGCCCCAGCCTCTCCTGGTGACAGGTCTGAATGTCCTCCCGGCCAAGCCGCTCAGCAAGCTGGCCCAAGGCAGGGGTCCCTGGTCCCCTCAGCCTGGGCTCCCACTCCGAGCCTGCCTCAAACAGTCAGCTCATATTTCCTGAGCACAGAGAGGGCCAGGGGCCCCAGTCAGTGTCCAGCAAAGTCCAAGAAGCGGAGAAGACAGAGTCCCATTCCTGCAGGGGCCCAAGGCAGGGTGGGGAGCGCCCCGGAGGGGGGTCTGGCTCCGTGCAGGGCCTGGGACCAGAGCTAGGGGGACACGAGGCCTGTCCAAGGAGGGCACTGCCCGGCCCCCTGCCCACCTGGAACGGCGCACTGCAGGCAGCGTCACTGGACCTGGGTGGCCTGGCAAAACCCCCGCAGAACCACACTGCCTTGGTGGAGCCCAGCAGGACCGGGCTGAGAGCAGGCCGGGGTCCCTGATGGTCACTCAGCCAAGAAGCATGGCCCAGGGGCACAGGGAGGGTCCCCGGGCAAGAGGACTGCTGCACCTGGACACGGCCCGTGCCCCCGTGCCCCTGTCTTCCCCACCGAGCTGCCCTGGGGTGCTGAGCACAGAGGCAGGCCAGGGACCCTGCATGCTCGCCCCCGGGGGTGGGGCCATCGGGACCCTCTGAAATCAAGGGAAGCCACAGGACAAGAACCCTTCCTTGAGGGGGTCAGGGTGCTCTGAGCAGGAGAGGGGATGATGCTGAGCTCAGCTTCTTGTTAAACTTTTCCCTTGCATCTCACAAGGTCTCACCAAGAACACGAATTCCTTTTAAAGTTAGAAGGACTAACGCTGAGTTGCTCTTGGGGGTGAGGAACCAGGACCAGCGAGCAGCTCCCCAGGGGACCCCCACCAGGGCCCAGAGGCCAGAGCAGGGAGCCCGCCCCCCAGAAGCCCCCGCGGGACGCGTCCTCCCTCGGCCCGCACCCGCTGCCCACAGCCAGCAGCATCTCAGCGACAAGAACACGTCTGCTCGCCAAAGCCAGAAATAAGCCCGTCCACACAGCCTTTTTTAAACACGCTCCTGGCAGCCTGTGGTGCCCACCCAGCCCAGCAGGGCCCACTCGCCTGCGGGCGTCCAGTGCAGCCTGGCCAGCCTCGGGCCGCTGCCCGCGTCCCTGCCGAGGGGAAAGGGTGCCCAGCTGGCCGCAGTCACCCCAAGCCTCAGGTCCTCAGGAAGGCCAGAGCAGTAGTTACCCTGGTCACCTGGCCATGTCTCAGTCTGGAAACCACGGCAGGAGGTGGCTGCAGACCTGCATGGCTGAAGCCGGGGTCCCCAGCCGCTCCCTGTGCCTGGGGTGGGGGGCAAGGGGCAGGGTCACGACAACGCGGAGGGAACCTTGTCATCAGCACCCGCCTGGTCTGCACCAGCCCAGGACCGGCCGGACCGGCTGGCCCCCTGCCTCAAAGGTTCCAGTGCCCACTGGAGCCAGAGTCCCTGGGTGTGGCCTGGTCGGGCCCTTTGGCTGTGACCACTGGGCCTTCCTGAGGAGGTCAAGGGAAAGAGGAGGGCACTGCCAGACCAGCGTCGGCAGTGGCCGTGGGGCAGGCACGTGGCAGCCAGGCCAGGCCACACCTACATGGGGACAACTTGGCTGTGGCCCGGGGCCGGACGGCCGGGAGGGCACCCGGGAGCCACCGTCCACTGCTTGCAAGGGGGGCTGGTGGCCCTGGGAGGCCGGCGTCCCCTCCTGGGCCCACAGGGAGGGCAGGGCTGCAGCCACAGCCTGTGCAGACCCACACGCACTCCGCTGCCCCGGGGCGGGCGCCTCACACCCGGCGGGGGGGGGGGGGGCCTGCCTGGGCACTCGGGGGGCGGGGGGGGGGGGGGGGGGCTTGCCAGATACCAGGGTCCTCACACCCAGGACTCACCTGGCTTTGCCTGGCTCCCGGCATCAGCCTTGGCCCAGGGTAGGGGCTCGCGGCGCCCACAGCCTTGTGCCCCCCACCCAGCCCAGCCCACTGTCCAGTCCCCGGTGGGGTCCAGTCCCACCGGGCCGCGTCCAGCGCCCTGCGCGCAGCCCTGCCCCTTCTGGCCCCGGCGCCCGCCGCGGCCGACTCACGTGAACACGAAGAACAGGGTGCTGGAGCCGACCAGCAGCGCGGCCGCCGTGGCCACCGGGATGTACTTGGCGGGTTTGAGGCGCGTCCCGGGGCTGCGGGGCATCCTGGGTGCCGCGCCGCCGCATCCCTCCCCGGGGCCGGGCGGGCGGGGCCGGCAGGACGGGCAGGACCCGGCGGCGGCGGCGGCCCGGGAGGAAATCCCACCCCGCGGGCGCGGCGGCGCGGCGGCGTGCTGATGTCAGCGCGCCCCTTAAGGTGGACCGGCGCGGGGCCGGGGGCCAGGCGGGGCCCCTCGCGACCGCCGCCCCGCCCGCCCTCCCCGCCCTGCGCTGGGGGCGGGGCCGGGCTCGGACCCTCCCGCCGGGGGGCCCCTCCCGGCCCCTCCAGCCAGGAACCGCGACCCTGGGGGGCTGCTGCGGGCCCGCGCGCCTGGGGTCTGGTTCACTAGGGTTCGCGCTGCCGCCAGGCCCCACGTCCGGCCCACGGGCCCTGCGCGGGGCCCTTCTGGGGCAGGCCTTTCCCTCAACACCTCTGAGCTCCTGCAGGGCAGGGCCAGGCCCCTCCCGCCCCTGGACATGTCCGAGGGTGGCGGACTGTGACAGGGCAGGGTGCCTTGGTGGTTTATCCCCTGCCCACTTCACAGCCCCTGAGCTGGACGAGAGGGCAGCAGCCGGCAGGGTAAGGAGGGCGGGGCGCTGGCCCTATCCTGTCCCAGGCTGCAGGCCTCTCGGGAGTGGGGTGCCCTGCCCCTGCCAGGACAGGCTGCCTGGGCAGGCTCACCCCCTGCAGGAAACCCCACCTCCGGACCCCGCGGCTGCCACTTAAGGTGGAGCTGACTACAGTGAGGTCGGGCCAGCCCGGGGCCCCTGCTCTGAAGCCAAGACCTTCAGCCCCTCCCCAGGTGGGAAACTCCCCAGAGAGCGGGGCTGGACCCCGGCAGGAATCCACGGGGGTTGTCTGCTGCTCTGTGGCCAGAACCCTGTGCAGCCGTGTGCCTGAGCCCCTCAGGCTGGGAGACCCCGCCTGGCCCCAGGGCCCCAGGCAGCTGCCAGACAGAAGAGATTGTGTGGGTGTCCTCCCACCACCCCTGGCCACAGCCTCTGCCTGGCGGGGAGCAGCCCCCAGGCCACAGGCAGGCAGGAAGCGGACACCTCCTGGCTCTACCCAGCTGCCTCTGCCTCCGGTGGCCCGAGGTCCTGCGGACACACTGCGGTCCTAGCCCTGCCCCTCAGGGTGTCTGGGTCTGTAGAGGGTGGGTGCAGGGCGTGGGCAGAGGGTCCCAGGGAGCTGTGGCCCAGGGGTCACCTCCCAAGGGCAGCAGGGAGCAGGCCTGACCTGCAGACCAGGGGCCGACATGGACGCAGCAGCCACTTCCCTTCCCCACCTCACCCTCTACAGGCCAAGCACAGGCATTCTCTGGCCAGGTCCTGTCGTGTTCCCCAAACCCCCACCCCCACAGGACTCCCTCGGAGGCAGTGGTCTGCAGAAGACACAGGGCCTCACCGGACTCGCCCCCCAAGGACGCCCCCCCTCCACCCAGACAAGAGGGCCCGGAGCCGCGCAGGACAGTCTTCTCTGAGGACGGTCACAGGGCTGCGCCCGGCTCCAGGTGCGACAGGCAGCTCCGCCAGGGCAGAGGGCCACCCAAAGATGCCTGGTCAAAGCCCGGGGGGCACTGAGGACTCCTGGTGGGCGTCCTCACGCCAAGGCCGGGGCAGAGCAAGGGGGCGGCGCACACACGTCCTGCCTCCATGCAGGTTTCAAACGTGTTGTTTATTTGCTATTTTGATGACTATAAATAAGTGTTTCCACTATGGAAAAGAAAGTTAGCACGGTACATTCTCGTGACCAGGGAATGGATTTTCTGAAGTTGTCTTCATGAGGGCAAAAACTTGGAAAAAAAAAAAACAACCTGGATGTTGGAAGTCAGTTCTTTATATAAAGTCCCTTGTAAAAACAAAACAGAATAAAAACAAACCGAAAAGAAGGCGCAGGGCAAAATTAAAAAAGAAACGGGGGAGACAGGGGCAAGCTGCCCGGGGCGCCTCAGCCTCACTGCTCCTCCTCGGCGGGCGCCGGGGCCACGTCCTGGGGCTGCTCGCCCTCCTGCACCGATAGCGCCTCGAGCTTCTCCGCCACCTTCTCGGCGCTGTCATTCTTGCCAGACCCTGGGGGACACGGGGGCGCGGTCAGAGGGAGGCGCAGCAGCCGGCCGTGCCCCAGCATCTCCAGGTGAGCGTGTGCCCGGGACTCCAGCGGCGGCACAAGAACCTCCCCAAGCCCCGGCGGCCCCACCCCCAGAAAGCACCCGTGTACCGGGGTAGCTGTGCTGCCCTTCACAGGGCAGAGGTCACAGCCCCCGCAAGTTCCTGTGGCAGACGGAAAAAGCACCCGCCGGGGGCTGCGGCTGGGTGCAGAGTGAGTCTGCAGAGCACCCCCACTCCGCCCCGCCCCGCCCCCCGGCACCTTTTTTTTCTTTCTCTTCAATCTCTTTCCGGCACTCTTCAAACTTTGTCTTGAATTTCTGTGCGTCTGCAAAGAGAGAGACGGCGCCCCAAAGAGCCCTGAGCAGCAAGGAGGACGCGGTCCCGGAGGGTCCCACAGACACCCCACTCCCATCTGGGCAGCCCATCCTGCCAGGCACTGCACTGGAGCAGACCCCACAGAGAGAGGCGAGGCCTCCTCGGCACCAGACGGCCAGCGACGGGGTGCTGCTCTCGACAACACCAGCGGAAGGACACCGCGGCCTGGGGGACAGGCGGGGCACAGCCCTGTGAGCGCAGGCCTCCCCGGAGGGCCCCCCGCCCCGTACACATCCGGGCCTGCTTACTCTCGGCATTGAGGAAGCGGATGGCCAGCAGCTCCTGCTTGGGGCACTCATCAGCGAAGTCAGCATGGGTGTTCCAGACCCAGGCACGGTCGCTGCCTGCGTTCGGCTTCAGCTCCATCATCGGCGTGACTGGAGGGAGAAGCCCCATGAGAACCGCACGGCTGCCAGGCCGGCCCCCACCCCAACCCCTAAAGCCCTGACTGGAGCAAAAGCCTGGTTGGGGGTTCGCCAAGCCAGGCCCAGACAAAGGCTTGTGGGTCTGGATCTTACCCAAACCCCTGCAAACTCCCCGTGCCCACTTAAAAGCAGGACTGTCCTGAATCTGGGAAGAAGGCAGCCATTCCCCGACCACGAGGACACCTCAGCAGGGGTCTCCAATGCCACCAGACCCATTCACCACCAGCCGCCCCGGCCCTGGCCCTGTCCGAGCAGACCCAGGGCAGATGTGGGCCGCAGCTGGGCAGGCCCAGCCTTCCTGAACAGGGTGCCCACCACGTGGCGGAGTCCATACCTGGCCACACATCAGGACCCAGCCCACAGCAGGCAGGGCTGTAGCCAAGACGCATAAGCCACAAGTGGGGTGAAGGAGACCCACCACTCTCGGCCTCACACTGCCCAAGCACATCCCAGGGAAAGAGGCCACTGGAAGTGGACACCGAAGGCCCGTGACCAGCTTGTACGCCACGGAGATCGAGCCGCACCCAGGAATCTGCATGGCCACCCATCCCTCCGGCCACGCAGGGACTCAAGGAGGCCAGCTTCCCAAGAAACGAGTGCCCCACGGCCACACTCGTCCCACGTGCCTGACAGAAATCTCCCAGGACCAGTCCCAGGAACACATCACACTCAGCACCGAGACTACTCATCCCAGCCCAGAACCCCGCTGAGCCCACGTGCCTCCTGGGCACTCAAGGCCCCTCTCTTGCCACCACCCACCCACCTGCACACCAGGCCGGAAACCCGGTGACCAGCCAGGCTCTGAGAGAAGCAAGGTCAGGGAAAACCTCTGGGAAACACCTCAAACGGGGCTGGAGAACAAGGACCAGGCCAGAAGCGACAGGGTGGGCTGAGCGGGGCGTGGTGGGAGGACCTCGGAGCGTGGGCACAGGAGCTGGCCCAAGAGAGTCGATGGGACCGTGGTACCGGGAGGCCGGTCCCTGCCCGCCCAGCCACAGCACCCTCCCGGGCCCTCTGGTTCTTGCGGGTCACCTGTGCGCCCCCTCGCCCCGCCCACTGCAGTGATTGGTGCAGAACTGGCGGGTGCCCGCCCCTCGCCCCGCCTACTGCAGTGATTGGTGCAGATCTTGCGGGTCCCCGCCCCTCGCCCCCGCCTACTGTAGTGGTTGGCGCAGATCTTGAGGGTCTTGTCCCTGCGCATGAGCAGGCGAATGGTCCCCTTCTCCTTGTGCTTCAGCAGCTTGACGTCCCCCGTGCCCCTCTCCTTCCACTCCGGAAGGTCGTTCTCTGAAGCAAACCGGAACAGCTTGGCCCGCCTGCGAGGAAAGCCGTGGGGAAAGGCGTTAGGCAGGCGTAGGAGGGACGAGGCCGGGTCTACACCCGAGGCCTCGCCAGACATCCCTGCCTTTTACTCCAGAACTGCAGGTCAGGACATCACCAGAAAAGCGAGGAGGCCCAACAAACCCCAAGTCTTACAGGAAAGCCTGACGTTTCAGAGGGCGCACTGCACTGCCGGCCAAGGCGGCCGTCACGGTGCGGGGGCTCCCTGGCGCCACGGATGCGGGCAAGGGACGAGGAGCCTTTCCTCCGCTGGGAAGACAGGCTGCAGGCCTCCGCTCGGGCCACAGGTTCTGGGCCGAGTCGGCCTTCCCACCCACAGCAGCTCGGCCGTCTGCCTCGCCATCGATCCCAGCTCTGCCGGCCCCTTTCCTGCGGAGACTGCTCTCTGCGCCACACGCAACCACCAAGGGAGCAGTGGGCCCACGAGGAGGCCCCTCCCGCTGGCCCGGCCTCCCTGGGGAGGCTGGGAGGCGCCCAGGACTGGTCTCCAGCCTCCCGGTCTTGGAGGAGTGATCCCTTCTGCTTCCCTCCTCTGACCCACAGCGGAGCACTCAAACTGTACTCTCGTGTTTCCGAGGGAACCTGAAGCGGCGGAGAGTCGGCCCCTCCTTTCCTCGCGCCTCCCAGCGATTCCCACTAACTTGCAGCTGTGTCTCCCGGGCCCCCCTGCCGCGTGGTGCCGGCACTGTCACACGTGCCTGGCCACGCGGCTTCTGCGAGCGCTGCTTCAAGGTGACCTGGCCACCGCAACCTCTTGTTGAAGGCGCCAAGATCACAATGATTTTTTTAAAATATAACTTCGATGACTAACCACCCACCTTTTATCTGTAATTCCAAGCATCATTTTGTACGTTAAAACCAAGTCTGAAATTCAGGAGCTTCCAAGGATGCCAATGTTGAAGAGAAAAAGACAGTGCTGGTAAAGGCCCAATGCCCAACCAGACACGGGGCTGTGGGAGTCTTAGAGCGAGGTGGCAAAGATAGGGGTCTGTGAAGATGTCAATTGTGGGCACAGTGGGACAGGCCTCAGGGCAGTGTGCGTCCCAGGGGCCAGGAAAGAGTGTATTCAAGAGCAGCTTAGTTTCAACATGGGAGGAACCATCACAAAATCCTGTGGTTAAAGGTCAAGCCAAGATCTTAACACCTGTATAAGAAAAACACTTTGGACCTCAAAGTGAACGTGCCTACTTCTGAAAAGATACCAACTTACATTTTAAAAAGTTCCTCTTCATCTTCTTCCAGCGTTTTAATTTCTTGCTCGGGAAGAGAAACTATTGGCTCAAACTGGGGGTCGTGGTTGGACTCATCAGCATTCTCGGTGGAGGTGTCATGGTCCTCGTGGGTGTCCTGCAGTGGTGGGTGGAGACGTGAGTGACCCTTCCAGCTGTGCCAGACTCCGCCAGTGCCCAGAGCGAGGCATTCCCACTAGTGAAGGGCCTATCACCCCCAAAGCCTTTCTCCAACCTGCAGTGAGACACTGGACTCCGATATCCTCTTTCAGATGCAAGACACCATCTCACAGCCTCCCCAAACTCCCCCGCGCCCCGCACTTCATCTGTAAGATGGGAACGCAGATACTGCCACGTGCAGATTAAGGGCGCAACGACGGGGTGGAGGGTGGGAGGGAAGGGCCTCGAGCCGAGCACTCCTCTTACAAAGCCTTTTGAGTTTTTACTGGGTGAGAAAAATCTGTGCTCTTGCTTAAAAGTTGCGGCGGCGTGCTACTATGTATGCAGAATTCAGTTCTGCCAACAACTTTATCTCGGTTGGGGAAATGACGCGTGTAAATCAAGAGGATTCACGCAAATAAATGCCACAGCGTTCGATCCAGCGCAGAGGACTAAATACAGGGCACAAAGAAGCAGGTTTTGGGTTGCCTCAGGGAGCACGTGGCTTGGAGATCCATAGCCCCGGAGGTAAGACGCCAGGACTGAGCTCCCCGGCTCGGCCCAGGAACGCAGGCCTCCGCCGGCCACTCGGCCGGACGGCACCTCCCTCCCCCAGCCCAGGTGGCCACGGGCCGCCCGCCAGGCCGCGCGGGCGCGGAGGCGGGTAGCGGCTCGCGGACCGGCACCGGATGAATGGGGAGCCGAGTGGACCGGCCGCGTCCGCGCGCCGGGGGCCGGCGGCGGCCGGGGGCGGGCGCGAGGCCCGGCCGCCCCAAGGTCACGCGGCGCGGCGCCCGGGCCCGCGGGCCGGCGGGGGTTGGAGACGGCGCGGCCCGCCCACGTGGCCGGCGGCGGCGGCGGCCCCGGCGCCCCTCGGCGCCCGCCACGGCCCGCTCGCCCGGCCCGGCCCACCTTGGCGGCCGCCATGGGCGCGGCGGCGGCTCGGCGGGCTCGGTCGTCGCGGGCTCCGCGGCCTCTCGGCGGCTGCTCGCAGCTCCTTCCTCCGCGTCTGGCGCCGGCGCCTCCCGCCAGCCCGCTCGCTCGCTCGCTCGCTCTCTCTTCCCTCCGCCCCGCGACCCGAACCCCGACCCCTGACCCCGGCGGCGGGAAACGCGCCGCGATTCAAAACCGGCGCAGCTTTATTGGGCTCGTGCGGCGGACACTCGCATTGTCCGGCCCGCCCCGCGCTTCCCGCCAAAACGCCCGCGGCGCATGCCCGGCCAGCCAGGCCGACTGGGAGAGGGACGGGGGTGGGGGCGGGGAGCACGCACTCCCGGCGGCCCTCGCGCGCACTTCCGCCCCGCGGCCGCGCGCGCGCGCCCCTGGAGCTAGAGGACTGGGCTGGGGGAGAGGGGCTCGAACGGCGCGTGGTGATTACGTCACAGGAAGCGGGGACGATAGAGACGCCCCGCTTGCGCTGCGCACGCCGGGCGGCCTGGCGGGAGAGCGGGGGGCCGGGGCAGTAGGTGGGCGCGGGCCCCTGGCGGGCGGGCGGCGCAGCGCGTGGCCGAGGCCCGGCCCCGAGCACCGCGGGTTCGAGTCCCGGCCCCTCCCAGGCCGCAGCTGGACGGTGTGCGCTCCAGGCTCCAGGCGAGGCGACGGACGCTGCAGACGATGGGAGACCAGCTGGACAGCGAAGTATGGTGCGGGGGAGCCGGCGGGTTGGGGGCTGGGGCGGCGATGGGCTGGGGAGGCCGGGGCGGGGCTCCGGGCGCGCGGGCCGTTGCCAGCTCCGCGCCTGCCGTCTGCACGCAGAGCCGGGCGCATGTCGGGGACCCCGCCCAGGACGGTACCGAGGCGCCAGGCCCGCGGCGGGAGGAGGAGCCGGCAGCGGCGGCCGGGCCCGCGGGGCCGGGGCCCTACGGCTACATCCGAGCCGGCCTGTTCACCTCGGAGGTCTTCAAGCTGGAGCTGCAGAACGTGCCGCGCCACGCCAGCTTCAGCGATGTGCGGCGTTTCCTGGGCCGCTTCGGGCTGCAGCCCCACAAGACGAAGCTCTTCGGGCAGCCGCCCTGCGCCTTCGTGACTTTCCGCAGCGCCGCCGAGCGCGACAAGGCTCTGTGCGTGCTGCACGGGGCGGTTTGGAAGGGCCGCCCGCTCAGCGCGCGCCTGGCCAGGCCCAAGGCTGACCCCTTGGCCAGGAAGAGGCGGCAGGAGGACCGTGGGGAGCTCCCCGCTGGTCCGGCCGCTTGCGTCGCCGACGTGGTGACCCCTCTCTGGGCCGTTCCCTACGAGGAGCAGCTGGAGCGGAAGCGGCAGGAGTGTGAGCAAGTGCTGCAGAAGCTGGCCAGGTGAGGGTGGGCGCGGGCATCCCGGGCTGGGCGCTGCGTTCGCTCAGCCCGCTCCCTGCACCTCGCACACAGGCTCTTAGGGGGCTAACCCGGTAAGAGCCGTGTGTTCCTGGCTCGAGACAGCAGGGTCCTGGACGCCCCCAGGGCTGGGGGGTGGGGTGTTTGGAGCCCCACCGCCGCCCTCCCTCTGCCCGCAGGGAGATCGGGAGCACCAACCGCGCCCTGCTGCCCTGGCTGTTGTCACAGAGACACAAGCACAACAAGGCTTGCTGCCCACTGGAGGGCGTCCGGCCCTCCCCCCAGCAGGTTAGGCCTCGGGGTCCCACTTGGTCCTCCTGCTCTCTTAGAGCTGCTTCTGGTTCTCACCAAGCACCCATCGGCATGGTGCCCTTGGCTGCCAGGCCGGTGGGGGAGCCTGGGCCTCGCATCACCTCTGCACTGCCAGTGTTGGGCAGTCAGAGGGAGAGCCGGCGTCTGTCTCCGTTGGCCCTTCCCATAGACCGAGTATCGGAACAAGTGCGAGTTCCTGGTCGGCGTCGGCGTGGACGGGGAGGACAACACAGTGGGCTGCCGGCTCAGCAAGTACAGGAGCGGGACGTGCGCCGTGGCAGCCCCCTTCGACACCGTGCACATCCCTGGGGCCACCAAGCAGGTGGTGAAGGCGTTCCAGGAGTTCATCCGGTGAGGTCGCTGGCAGCCTGGGACGTCCGAGGCCGAGAGCAGAGGATGGGGTCCCGCCCAGGATGGGGGCTCTGGTGAGGGGGCTGGAGGACGCAGACTGGGGGGCAGACGCAGGCGCTCAGGGCCCCCTGTGGCTCCCTCAGGTCCACCCCCTACTCGGCGTACGATCCGGAGACGTACTCCGGCCACTGGAAGCAGCTGACCGTGCGCACCAGCCGCCGCGGCCAAGCCATGGCTATCGCCTACTTCCACCCACAGGTCTCTGGCGGGCAGGGCGCGGGAGGGGCGTCGGGGCCGAGCGAGCGTGGACGCAGTCTCACCAGCCCTTTTCTACCATCTGCTCCAGAACCTGAGCCCAGAGGAGCTGGCGGGGCTGAAGACGTCTCTGGCCCAGTACTTCATGGAGGGGCCGGGCAAGGCCAGTGGGGTGACCTGTCTCTACTTCGTGGAGGAGGGGCAGCGGTCAGTAGTGGGGATAGCTGGGGCGGGGGTCCGCATGAGGGCTGTGACTGAGCGCTCTCTCGCGCCCACAGAAAGACCCCCAGCCAGGAGGGCCTGCCTCTGGAGCACGTGGCCGGGGACCGGTGCATCCGTGAGGACGTGCTGGGGCTGACCTTCCGCATCTCCCCCCACGCCTTCTTCCAGGTGTCTGGAGCCCGGGCTCAGGAGGGCGCTTGGGGTGGCGGCCCAGGGCGGCCGTGGGGCAGAGTGTCTAGGGGGAGCCCGGGGCCGCTGGTGGGGTCCGTGGCGCTTGCTGCCGCGGGGCCCGCAGGGCCGGTGCTCGGGAGGAAGCGGGTTTGCAGCCGCACGGACTGCTGTTGAGCCGGGAGCGGTTGGAGGGGCCCTGGGGCGCCCAGGGAGTCGAAGGCGAGGAGGCAGTTAGGGGCGCAGGGTGGGGGCTGCTCTGACGGCCCAGCCCGCACGCAGGTGAACACCGCTGCGGCCGAGGTGCTCTACACGCTCATCCAGGACTGGGCCCAGCTGGACGCAGGCAGCACGGTGCTCGACGTGTGCTGCGGCACGGGCACCATCGGCCTGGCTCTGGCCCGGGTGAGCCCCCCACCCTGCTCCTGTCGTCCCCCTTCCTATCGGTTGTGAGACCCCCACCCCATACCAGCCCCTCCTTTGCTGCCCCAGGAGGCCCGGGCTGGGCAGTCATCAGTGCCTCCTGTCCCCGCTCCAGAAGGTGAAGAGAGTTGTTGGGGTTGAGCTGTCCCAGGAGGCCGTGGAAGATGCTCGGGTGAACGCCCTGGACAACGGTGAGGGCCCGCGGTGGGGGGTGGCCCTGAGCCGATCATGCCCACGGGGTGTGGGCCCCACTGCAGACCCACGGTGCACCACGCCGCCGGGGACGGCCCCACAGGGAAGGGCTTTCCTGAGGCATCTTGGTCTCGGGGCTCTGGGACACAGGGTGGCCCAGCAGGCCTGTAGGAGGGGTCACAGGCCCCCTGACACAGCTGACCTGCCCCTTGCAGAGCTGAGCAACGTGGAGTTCCACTGTGGTAGGGCTGAGGAGCTGGTGCCCGCCCTGGTGAGCAGACTGGCCTCCCAGCAGCTCGTGGCCATTCTGGACCCACCCCGTGCTGGCCTGCGTGAGTGGCCGCCTCCCCAGGGGCTGCTGGGAGGCAGAAGGCTGCCCAGGGGCTGGCTGGGCCTTTCCCTCAGGGGGGCGCCTTGGGGACCCCCCGTGAGGCTCTGTGTCTCCCCAGACTCCAAGGCGGTCCTGGCCGTGCGCCGGGCAGAAAACGTCCGGAGACTGCTGTACGTCTCCTGCAACCCGCGGGCAGCCATGGGCAACTTCGTGGAGTAAGTGTGGGGTTGGGTGGGCGGCTGGAAGCCAGGTTTACCCCTGCAGGGTGAACTGACGCCCCCACACTGACCGTGCTCCGTCCTGTACAGCCTCTGCAGGGCCCCATCCAACCGCGTCAAGGGTACTCCCTTCCGGCCAGTCAAGGCTGTGGCCGTGGACCTGTTCCCTCAGACCCCGCACTGTGAGATGCTCATTCTGTTTGAGAGGGTGGAGCACCCCAATGGTGCGGGGGCCCTGGAGCCCAAGTCTCCGGTCCAGACCCCACCAGCGGCCCCAGGTGACACCCCACCGGAAGCCAGGGTCTCCCCTGCTTCTTAAGGGCAACAGAAACCAGCCCTTTCTGGAACAACGCCTGGATGGCCACAGGCGGAGCCTGGGGTCCTCAGGCCTGCCCGGGGACAGCCAGAGGCCACGGAGCCCGTCCCTCACACCCAAACAGAATAAACAAGTGTGGAACTGCCAGTGTTTGTGATGTGAACCTGGGGGGCAGGCCCTGGAAGGCACCTCAGAACTGGAAGTGGCTCTCCCAGCGCCCCAGGAGTCCCAACGGAGCCTGCGCTGCTCAGAGGGTCAGGGCCTGGGGGCCCGCCACACTCTGTGGGGCACACAGGGCACAGTGCCAACCCCCTACCCATCTGTCTCTGCCCCAGGGGAGGCCCCTCCTGGTGGAGGGAAGCTGGAGACCCCCGCCCTCTGGGAGGCTGCAGCCTGTGCAGGACCCGCAGCCGCAGGACTAGAAGGCAGGCCGTTCCCTTGGGACAGCTCTGCTTCCTGCCTGTCGAGGCTCACGCCTGTGGCTGTGACCCAGCTGCCCCCACAGGCCCTCCCTGCCCTCTGCCCCTGCAGCAGAGCCGTGCGCACACCCGGGGAGGGGGACAGAGGGAGACTGGACCACGGCGAGGGCCCTGCTTTAAGGGCAAGAACAGTCCAGTTAGGATTCACCACCACAGACGGGACAGGACAGAAGCAAGCGTATAATTACAGCGACTTGATCCGTGGATCGTTTCACAAAGGTCTGGAGGGGCTGACCTCAGTCACGTGGAGGGGCGTTCTGAAGGCTCCATGGCTGAGGCTGGGACAGACCCGCCCCATCCCCGGGACCGCCCAGACACACCACACGGCCGCAGGTAAAGGCGAGGGCCACCCGCGCCAGCATGAGCATCTTCAGTTCCTTTTTTAAGTCCACGAGCTAAAATGCATCAACTGGTCACATCCGCTACGTGATTCCACACCTATCTTCTACCCTCACTGTAAAAGCTTCTTTCCAAACGCTAAAATATCATAAAAGCTTTAAAAATTGATGGGTTGACAGACTGGACTGTGCAAAAACTTAGTAAAAAATTACCAGAGGCCAGCAAAGGTGAGGGGCCTCTATCTACGAAGGCGTGTTCAGGGCACTAAGAACGGACGCCAGGCTGGCAAGCAGGCAGGGCAGCGCCTCTCTGGGTGAAGAAAGATCACCGTGGTGGTTTGCCTGCAACCTCTGACAAACAGCTGTGACACTGAGTCCTGTTCATTTTAAATAGTCCCTCCTACTGTAGCTCTTTCAGAAAAAAGAAGGGAAGCCCAGGAGGCTGGGAGGGGAGGGTGCCGGCCTGCGCCTTCTGCTGGGTCCCTACATGCCTGTGGGGGCCAGGGGTGCGTGGCCTTCGCATTTCACGTCATCAACTATCACTTCCAGTCAGTGCACGTCACATAGAAAGTTCATGAAAACCTTCAGAGCCCGTCCACACGGCCAGAGCCTCACGGCGATCTCCCAGCTGTCTGCGGCCGCCTGTGTGGCAGGTGGGTAGAGGCCAGGACACAGCCGCCCGGCCTGTAGGTGGCCTCCGGGGGAGCTGCGTGGCCTGCCGTCAGGCACGTGGCGGGGGCGGGGGCCAGAGGCCTGGGCCGCAGGGTTCGTGGGGAGGGCCCCAGCGCGCTGGCAGCCCTGGCCGGCCGCCCTCACACGTCCACGGTGCAGAGGGGCTCGCCACCAGGCTGCGCAGATGCCACGATGGACATCTTGGGCTTCCTGCGCGTCTCCTCCTGGAAGGACACTGAGGTCAGGTGGGGCCACAGGGACCGCAGCTTGAGGTCAGGGGTGGGGCCACGGGCACTGCGGGGCCCCGGGGAAGGGGTGAGCCCAGCACGCATGCCCAGCAGAGGAGGGTCGAGGTCACAGCCCCCGGGGCCCGGGGCCGCCGCCTACCCGCTCCTCCGCCAGCCGCCGCATCTCCTCTTGCAGCTTGCTCAGGATGTGCAGGTTGGGCTTGTTCTTGCGAGCAAACTGCTGGAGCTCGATCACGCTCTTGTCCGAGGTCTCCTGGGGAGCAGAGCCTGCTGGCAGCACCAGCCGGGGCCTCCCCTCCCACAGCCCAGCTGCCGTCTGCCCGCTCCCGCCGCCTCGGGCGCAGGGGGTCTGCTGGCCCCCACAGCTGCCAGCCGCCAGCCAGGCACGCACCGTGCCCAAGCAAGCTTCTCCCCAGCTCCCGGCCCAGCAGGACGCTCTCCACACACAGACAGGAAGGCAGCGGCTCAGCCACACAAGGCCCAGCGCCTCAGGGACCCCCACACCCCCAAGCCCAGAGCCAGGAACTCTCCAGGAACAGCTGGGGTGTCCTCCACAGTCCTCACCCTCCACACCCACCACTCACTGGGGACTGTTCCTGAAGTCGGGGAAAAAAATCAAAAACCAGATGTCACTTCCCTTCAATTTCCCCTAAATGCACAAAAATTCAGCAGTTGCGAAATCTCAACATCTTGGCCAAAACAGAGGACACACACGGGCTGTTGTGAGGCGCGTGGTGCTGGTGCCCGGGGCAGCGCCCACCTGCCCGCCGCGCCCCCCCCAACCCCGCTACCTGCTTGGCCATCTTGCTGCTCTCGCGGCCATACATGCGCAGCAAGGACCCCCAGTTCCTGACGTGCGGGTGCAGCAGCTGCAGGATCTTCTGAGATGCTAACTGCTTTCCGACGCGCTTGTTCTTGCCTAGGCGGAGACGTGGACACAGAATCAAGACACCCATGTCCACAGGGCACCGTATCAAGACGGGCACACTCCACACAGGCCCACCCGCCAGGGGCTCAGGGAGGGCAGGAAGCCCCCCAGGCTGCGGCTCTCAAGGGCCCCTGCCCACAGCTGCAGACACACAGATGATGCGTCCTGCAAGGCAGGCTGGGGCCTGGGGGGAGTCCTGTGCGGCGGATGTTTCTAGATAGAGAAAGGAGAGGCTGGGGTGCAGAGCAGGCTGGAGGGGCGCAGGGCCTCTACCCTGGGTGGGTCTGTTCCCACCCTGCCCCCTGCTCAGGGCCGGACTTGGCAAAGCACTGGCGTCCGTGGGGGACGGCCTGGTCTGCACCGGCATGACCTTCTCCCTTACCCAGTGCTGGGCTGTGCTTAGACAGTCCCACAGTCTCTGTGTGAGGCCACCTCCAGCCCTGGGCGAGGCGAAGAGCAGCGGGCCTGCTCCCCTCCCAGGGACCCAGGGCTGGGCAGGCCGTGCTGGTAGCAGGGCCACGGCCCAGCCAGCTGAGCAGCTCAAGCCCGGGACACTAGCCGCCACAGCGGTGTGCAGGCTGGCTGGGTCTCAGGGTGACGTGCGGTGCGGCAGGCACACCTGGGAGCCATCAGCACGTGGCTGAGGCCCAGGTGAGCCCAGGCAGCGGACCCCACGGTCACGGAAAGCAGGTGTGCGGGGGCCGGGGAGGGGGGCTTACACCAGCCTCGCACTGTGTGCTTGCCGCACGCCATGACGTATTCGCTCTTCTGGTTTTTACCAGGAACCACTTCAAACTTGATGGAGGTGTCTCCCATCCCGTGGTTTCTGGGGGACAAAGCAGACAGTAGGCAACATCGCCCCAAGAAGGCCCTCACCGTCCTCCCCAGACCGCGGCTCCCAGCCCAGAAGGGCTCTCCCAGGCCCCGTGGGTCCCCTGGGGAGGCCCCAGGAAGGGACACCCCACCTTTTAAGGCACTCGTGGAGGATCTGGTAGGGGGAGAGCAGCCCGGCCTTGCTGGTCAGCTCGTAGACCCGCGAGTCCTCGATACTGATGTGGTTGAAATACTACAAAGGGAAGTGGCCGTGAGTGCCAGCCACGCCCAGGGCCCATCCAGCCGCCCCCGCCCTTGTCTCAGCCTCTCAGCGACACTAACCACACCTCGGGCCGGGCCACCCGAGACACGCCTGCCTGCTGGCCTCAGAGCCTGTCCTGAACCAGAGTCTGATCGGACGACTGGGCCAGAAAGCTAAAGACACACGACCTTTGGAGAAACCTTGAAAACCATCGTAAGTGAGTTTAGGATAGAGAAAGTGATCGGACACAACAGAACAGAAGCTCAGCCATGGTGACGAAGAGGCGCCCAGCCAGTTCACAGAGAAGGAAACTGGCAACAGAGGCCTCGCCAGCCCGGAGCCGGCTGGGACCCTCAGGAGCACAGCCCCTCCCCCTGGCTGTGGCCCAGAACCACACGCTCTGTCAGAGCTTCTCAGGGAGGCCCCTCCCTCTACTGCCCAGCCCCTGGGGGCCCAGCCCCACCGTCTTCATGCGGAACTCCAGGAACCTGCTCCTCCAGGAGCGAGGGAGCTCCCTGCCCCACAGCGTCAGGAGGTGGCCCTGATCTCAGCGAGCGGAAAAGCACCCTGTCTGAGCGTGCCCCGCTCCCAGCACCTCTGGGTGTTGGCCAGCCAGGGCACCCTGAGCCCCACAGTCAGGGTGCTGCTCAGACTGCCGGCCACGAGGGAAGAACCCACCCCCGGGCACAGGGGGCGGAGGATGGGGCTGCAGGTCCTGCCCCCGACTGCACAGTGGTGCTCCCGGCAACCAGCCCCCTGCCTCGGGCCACCTCGACGTGAACTCAGGCGGAGGGAAGGGGTCAGAATAAAGGGTTCTCTTCACTTAACCTGTCTGTACTTTCTGGTTGCACCTCCTGGCACGCAGGATCCCAATTCCCCTGCATCAGAAGTATGGAGTCCCAACCACAGGCCTGCCAGGGAAGTCCCAAACACCCCTTCACTCTTCTCGAAGGGAGCTGCTTCAGGGACTGGGGGGGCAAGAGCCAAGTGGCAGTTTCCCTACCTCAGTAGCTCTGTGCAGGGACCAAGGACAGAGGGCAAACGTCTCTGTCTCTTTATCACACGATCACAAAGACACATGCGCCTAACAGCCCCAGATGCAGGGAGAAAACCTGAGGGCAGTGAAGGGACAGCTCGGCAGCAACTGGGGACTCAGGCCGCTCACTCCAGGACAGACCCCCGGAAGGGGAGCACGCCCCTCACCAGCTCGGGCTGTTCACTCCGCCAGCAAGCACACACGCCTAGCCTTTCAGGCAGGCAGAGCACAGCCTCGACATACGGTAAAGGACCGACTGGAATCACACAAGCTGTGGTTCTGAATCACAACAGAATTAGGTTAGAAATCAGTAACTGGAGACCTCCCTGGTGGTCCAGTGGCTTAGACTCCGTGCTCCTAACGCTGAGGAGCAGGGTTCGGTTCCTGGTCAGGGAACTAGATCCTACATGCTGCAACTAAGACCTGGGTCAGCCAAATAAAGAAATATTTAAAAAAAATAAAAAAATCAACAACTGAAGGAAACTGGGGAGACGCACAAATATATGAAAAGTAAACGGTCCTAAAATAACAACTGGCTCAAAGGAAAAAAATCACAAGGGAAACCAGGACAACACCGAGCTGCAGGTCAGACCACAACACACCTGTATCAGAGCAGGAGTGTGGGTGTAAGGGAGTACGGAGGGAAGGGGCGGGAGAGTGGGCGCAGGCAGCACAGAGGGAAGCTGACAGCTGTAAGCGCCACACCTGAGGAGACCTCAAGCCGACACCCTAACCCCTAGGAAACTAGAAGAAAGGACAAGCCAAACACAAGCCTGGCAGAAAGGAAAAATAAGGCTGGAGCTGAAACAGAGAAGGACGAGAACTCCCAGACAAGCAGCAGCTCGTGTGTGAGGACCAGCAACACGGGTCGCACACTGAGAACGGCCGAAAGCAAACAAAGGCTCAACCCGCTAAAACGCAGGCACGGAAGCAAGGACGCACAGCCCCGCTGAAACACACAGGGCTACAAGAGGGCACTGTGAGTGCCAGGCCCCTGGAGGGCCTGGCCAACTGGGAAAACTCCTGCAGACCCAGGATCCCACAGCCGGCTCGAGCAGCGGCAGAAAACCGGAAAACGCCTAACGAGTAAACACTTCGAGAGCAAGGGGAAGCCCAGGCCCAGATGGTCTCACTGGTGAATTCCACCAAGCATGAAAAAAATTAGCACCAATCCTTTGCAAACTATTCCACACGATGAAACAGGAAGGAACACTTTCCCACTCATTCTATGAGGCAAGCACTGCCCTGATTCCAACACCAAAGACATCATAAGGAAAAAAATGCAGACCAGCACCCCTTAAAAACACAGCTGCCGAAATCCTCAACAGAACAGCAGCGAGCCAAGCCCGTCCACACAAAGGAGGCTGGCTGCAGCACAGCTGAGGGGGACTCACCTCAGGAAGGCGAGGTTCGTTTTATATCCAAAAGCGAAGCAGCACAACCCCATACCAGTAAAACCAAAGATAAAAACCATGTGATCATCTCACAGAAGCAGAAAGTTCAAAACCCAACACCCACTTGCAGACAGTCAGCAAACCAGGAGCGGAGGGAAACGTCCTCACACCGATAAAGCCCCAGCTCAGCAGCGAGAGCACGTGGCTCTGGCCCCACCGACTGCAGGGGTCAGAGGTGGCGGGCCCAGCACAGAAAGCAGCCAGTGCCGCAGGGCCAGCGGGCGGGTCGAGCCTGGGCTCAGACGGCGGGCCGGGGCTTCCTTCCAGAGTGATGAACACAAGCTGAGCACACAGAACCCACTGTGTTGTGTAGCTTAAAAGGGAAAAACTATGGTACATCTAAGGTAAACTTCAATAAAGGTGTTATAAAAAAAGAGTGCAGGGCCTCCCTGGTGGGCCAGTAGTCGACAGCATGCTTCCAACGCGAGGGGCCTGGGTTCTGTCCCTGGCCAGGGAACTAGAGCCCGCGTGACGGAACTAAGCCCGGCACAGAGGGAACAGAGACAGCCTGGTGTTTTAAAACAAGGGCAGGGAGCTCCCCTGGTGGTCCACTGGTTAAGAGCGCTGCCTTCCAGTGCAGGGGGTAAGGGTTTGATGCCGGGTCCAGGAGCAGAGATCCCACATGCCTTGCGGCCAAAAACACCAAAATAATACAGAAGCAGTGTTGTAACAAATTCAATAAAGACTTTAAAAATAAACAAATAATTAATTTTAAAAAAGGGCACATCCTTCAGTGTGGGCAGCCCTTGCTGCAAAAACCCACGGAAGCAATCTACCCAAAGCAGCTCACGAACAGTTCTAAGCAGTTCTCAACAAAGAACAGTCCAGCTTTTGCAGCCTCTGTCTCAAAGGCTCGTCCACCGCACGCCTGTCAGTGCAGAGTGACTTCCTCCCAATACGGCAAACGCAGCCTCTCACACCCACAGCAAGACGGGGCGGAGACCCAGCAGGAGACAGCCCCCGCCCACAGAGACAGGCGGCCTCCCCGCCCGCCCGAAGCCAGCGGCGGGCCGTGCTCACCTCCAGCTCCTCACTGTCTCTGGGCTTCTCCTCCGATGTCTGCTTGACGAAGTCGGGGATGAGGATCTCCAGCGTGGCGCGGGCTGTGGGGAGGAGCACCAGGTGAGCAGCCAAACTCAGACAGGAGGCGGGCCCCAGGGGCGGAGCGGCACTCTCTGCAGGCCAAGCATGGGTGCCCTGGGCACAGCCCTGGGCATAGAAGCGTGCCTGCAGGGGCCGGCCTCACCGGGGTGGGCTGGGGGTGTCGAGGACGGCTGCACCTCACAGCTTTCTGCCCTGAGAGCCCGCAAACAGCCCACTGGTGGGTGGAGCCAGAAGACCCTCTGGAGGCTCTCTAAAGTGGAGGGGCCTCCTGGAGGGAGGAGATCATATGACGCCGGCAGAGGCTGGCTCAGTGCCTCCCCATGAGAGGGGCTAGCCGGCTCCCAGAAGCACGCTGACGCGCCGGCGGGGGTGCAGCCAGCAGCAAGAGCCCCCGTAGAGCCTGCCCGGCTGTGCTCGACCGGCAGCCCCAAGCCTCACGGGAAGCACATGTCAGGACCCCCGAGGAGCACGCCCGCTGTGCGGGGTCTACACAGATGGCGCCCAGGCTCAGGCAGCGCAGAGCACTGTGTGTGTGGCGGTAGGGGGGTGCATGGAGGGCCGGGGCAGGAGGCGCGGGCCCACCCGACCGAGCGGACAAAGGCCCTCTACGTTTGCTTCTCCCATTCTGCCTCTTGGTGAGCCCTTCCCAGTGAGTGGGTAAGTGGCCCACCCCGCCTCCGGCCGGGGCGGCCACGTGCCCCCAGCAGGCGCCTTACCTGCTCTGTTCTTGGCCAGCTTCTTGCTGCTCGCCGTCCCAGAGCCATAGGTCACACCGTCAATGGTCACCGAGGCCCCGAAAGGCTCGCTCGGATTCTCTTAAATCAGAACGACCCCTTTAAAACACATGTGGCCAGGACGCTCACAGCACACACACACACTCTGCTCACTGCGGAGGGTGGGGCAGGGCTGCTGCAGGAAGGCAGGGTGGGGGTCCCTGGGGCACTGGGCAGCCACCGAGGGAGACAGGCCAGAGGCAGAGCCTCCAGGCACGGAGAGCGAGGTCTGAGAGAGGAGGGCAGGCGCGGGGTGCACACAGAACGTGAGGGGCAGGAACACAGACGCGGAAAGCCGAGAAAAAAGGGAGGCCACGGTGGACCTGAGCTTCCAGCCTTCACTCAGGAGGCTGAGGGCGGCCCAGAGGGAGCCGGCAGCCCTGCGGCTCCTCCACCCCGAGGCCTGGTGGGCTGTGGGGAGGGGACGGCAGGCAAGGATGACCCCCTCCGTTTCCTGTCTCATCCAAGGTGGAGAAGGCAGGCCGGGATAGGGAGGCCTGGACGGGACGGGAGCTGGGGACGGGGGACGGGAGCTGGGGACGGGGGCTGGGGCCGGGGGCCGGGGGACGGGGTGGGAGCTGGGGACGGGGGACGGGAGCTGGGGACGGGGGCTGGGGACGGGGGATGGGGGACGGGGTGGGAGCTGGGGCCGGGGGGCGGGAGCTGGGGACGGGGGCTGGGGCCGGGGGCCGGGGGCCGGTGGGCGGGCGGGCGTGCGGGGCGCTCACCGCACTCGAAGAAGCCGTAGACGGGCCGGACCTTGAGCACGCGCTGCATGTACTCGTGCAGGATGCACACCTCGGACTTGCCGTTGGGGTTGATGACGAACTCTGCGCGGGGCGACAGGGCCCGTCTCAGAGCAGCTGGGACCCCCGCCTACGGGGCGGGCTCGGGGCCGCGGGGCGGGCTCGGGGCCCGGCTCACCTTTCTTCGTGGGCGCGTCCTGCACAGACAGCGTGATGAGCTTCTGGTTGGCGGGCAGGATGGGCCTCTCGGACTCGGCCTGCTTTCGCTTCATTTCTCGATTGAACTGCCGACGCTCGGCCCACGTCCTGAACTTCTTCACGGTCACTTGCTCAAAGTCGAAGCGCTTCTCCAGGTAATTCCGAAACTCCTCAAGGTCTGCACGGATTGACCAGACACCCGAGTGACGGACCCCCAACCAGAGTCACTCCCTCGGTGGCAGGCCGGGGTCCAGCCACACAACGCCCCTCCCGCTTCCCCTCAAGGATGAGGGGCCAAGCAATCAGGCTCCTTAGCTCTGCCAGGTCCCCCAGGGAGAAACTTCTGGGCTATCCTTTTAGTTTATTTAGAACAGAAAAACAAAAAATTAAGAAAGAGGAATGTTTAAAAAAAACACCACCATCAGCCTCCAGGACCTTCTCCCCATCCGGAACCAGGTGCCAATGGCCCGCAGCGGAGGCATCGAGCCCAGCACAGCCTCCTGCCCCCGCCTCTCCCCCAGGACCCCCAGGCCTCCCGTCAGCCCCACCCTGCTGTGTCCTCCAGAGGCCTGGACGCCATGCACACGCTTGCACACTTAGGGACGGAGCAAAACCACAGAGCTCCCCACACAGGAGTGTGGACCAGTGGGCACACGCTGAGGATGGCGCCACGGGGAGACCATCAGGCAGACGGGGGGCCCTCTAGCTGTGTCTCGAGAATACCCCCGTGCCCGCGGAGCACCAGTGCACTCCCCGGAGGTTTCCCCGCCAGCCCCAGACACGGCCCCTCCTTGGGAGCAGCCCCCAGCCCCTCACGGGCAGGAGCACGCAGACAGCTAGGGATGGAACACGCACCACCCTCTAACAGGGACTGGGCAGGGGCCAAGAGAGCCGCCCCCACAGAACAGATGCGGGCGGGCCAGGGAGAGGTTACCCAGGACCAAGGGCGCCCGCGGGGCTGAGGCAGTGGCTGCGCCCACCCCAGCAGGGGGACCCAGGACCAACAGGCACACACCCTGCGCCAAGAGGCCCCACAGTCGTGAGCAAAGGCCGTCTGGACAGTGGCGCCGGCCAGCAGGCGGGTCTCCCGGGCGCAGGGGGGGGCAGGCGCAGACGGCGCCCTCCTCCTTAGGGGCCAAGTTCACGCGAAGCTTACCGACCGACTCGTCCTTGCACACCTCCACCTTGGCCTTCACCTGCCCCAGGGCCCCGGGCGCCGCCTCGGCCCCCAGGGGGTCCTTCTCGTCTGGGGGCCCCGCGTCGGCACCCAGGGGGTCGGGCTCATCCGGGGGCAGCTCCGGCTCCGGGGGGGCAAGCCCCGCGCCCCGCTCCCGCTCCTCGCTGTCCTTCATCTTCCGGTAGTGCAGGCAGGGGATGCTGGTCAGAGGAGGGCCGTGTTTCTGCAGGTGGGAAGACCACAGAGGTCACCAGGCCGGACGCGCGGGCCTCTGACACCCCCACCAGCCTGCCTGGCAACCACCTCCCTCTGCAGCCTGCGAGACCACATGCGGGACGGACTCGGCCCCTACCCGGATGCTCCCCGTGCCCAGGAAGTAGGGCCTGGACCAGGTGACCACCCGTGACTCCCGGTGCAGGTACACGGGCACTCCGGAGTTGTGGAACGTCATGATCCAGCCGTCGGGCAGCGGCTCCGTCGGCGGGCGGCCGCGGCCTGCGCGGGGCAAGAACAGTTACGGTCACGGCCGCGCGGGCGCCATCAGGACAGTCACAGTCTGCCCCCGGGCGGAAACAGCAGCACGCTGGAGCCCGCCTTACAGGAAAGCTCTGAGCAGGGTGGGGATGGCCCACCCCCACCAGGAGAGCCCAGCCCCGCCTGCAAGCCCGCTCCTCTGAGTGCTGGGCCCGAGCCTCTGGGACCCAAGGGCGCCAAGACCCTCCTCACCTGCTCTAGTCCCCGGACACACCACAGAGCCCTGAGCAGCGCTCCGCAAGACACACGGCCTCACTGCAGCTCTGCCGCCCTGACGCTGCCTCTCTGCCCGCCTCCCGCGGGTACAGCCACAGGGGCTGGGTAGGCTCCGCTAGGAACCGCAGACTGTGGGTCACTGCTCCCTGTGACCCGGTGGCAAGCCTGCACTGTCCCGAGCTGCCACGGACAGGCCTGCTGCTGGGAGATGCACAGGACCAAGGCTCAAGGACAGCTTGCTTTTCTTACCAGTATTGGGAGCAAGTGAAAAGGTCAGAAACAAAAGTGAAATGCCACGTGGAATCTAAAAAAACACACGGACGAGATGAAAACAACCCCACCAGCTCTTATGGAAACGGAACGACTCCCTCGTGCCAGGCCTGACACCCGCACGCAGCTGACGCCAAGCGACCGCCAGCGTCAGGACGGCCCTGGGACGGCAGGCAAGGCTGGGCACGCACAGGCCCCCTCGGGCACCCCTGCCCCACAGGCTGGGCCAGGAGCTGCCTGCAACCAGCCCCGGGTAACCAAGGGGGAGGAGGCGTGTTGTCACCGCGAGCAGACCAGCGCGCAGGCGGCAGACACGCGCCCGGCCCTGCCGACGGGCCCGCTCTGCGGCCGGGAAACGGCGCGCCGGCCATGCCGCGGTTCCTGTCATGCTGGCCACCTGCGTGGTGCTCAGCAGAAGGCATCACCTGCGTGCCCGAGTCCCTCCAGCCCCTTCCCGCCGCCCACCCGACACCAAGAGGCACCCCCAGGCCAAGACAGAAAAAGGGGGCCCGAGAGGGCCCCGTGTCAGCAGGTGGCCGCACGGGGCAGCTCTGAGCACCCCAACCGCTCTTCCCGGTATACCCGTGACCCCTCCATCTCTGTCCACACGGGGCCACGGGTCGTGCTTTCACAGCAGACTGTGGAATGAGTCCTGCCTGCTTCCAGTGGTTTCCCCAGCACTCGGCACAGAGCCCTGAACTCAGACGGGGGCCGCGAGCAGACCCTACGCTCAGCACCGCCCCGTCCATGGCCTCCACACCCCGGCGCCCTCTCCCCGCACCCCGGCAGTACACAGGCTGTGTCCTCACGCTCCAAGCTGCCGGCCCCGACGGGACCCTCCTGCCTGCAGACGCACACAGCCGCCCAGACCGCCTCCCGGCAGCCTGAGCGCTCTCCCAGGCGCCTTGCTGCTTCCCGGCCCGACTCACTCTTGAGAACGGTCTTAATCTTGGTCATCATCGGCTGCACACTCGTCTCCCCGTCCGACGGGTGGTCGCTGTCTCCGTATCTCTCCTCCGTGCGCCTCTTCTTGGGAGCACAGAGGCCCTCTTCCAGAAGAGCGTCGACATCGTTGTCAAAATCGTCCTGCAAGACACGCCGTTCAGAGGCCGCGGCCCCTGGCACCGCACTCCCGCCCGTGGGCAGGCGCCAGCAGCAACGCAGAGAGGAGGCGGTCTCAGGGGCCTAGGTGCGCCTCCGGGTGCGCTAGCACCTGAAAAGCAAAGAGGGTGAAACGGCCAGCCGAAGCACACGCTCGTGACCAGCAGATCCTTCCAAGTCGGCTGAGACAAGGGCACAAGGCAGACCTGTCACCCAAACTGTGTTAGCAGAGCTGGGACCCCGGGACGCCTAACGGCTCTCTCTCCGCGTAGACCTTTCCGCCTCCTGTGGGTTTTTTCCTCGGCTACGTTGCAGCACGGGCTTCCCAGAGATGCTGCAGCTCCCAAACACCTCTCTCTGGGTTTTGCTAAGAGTGCTCCAAAGGAGGGGACGCCGACATACCTCGTAGGAGAAATTCAAGGCCTCTTCGTCCACTCTGTCTCTCTGCACGATCGCTTTAGCCGTGAACCCGCCTGCGCCTTCTTCATCTAGCTCCACATTGTCAGTAAAGTCTTCTAACTCATCGAGCACTGCGTACTCCACTCTCCTTTCCTGATCCAGCTCATGCTCCTCGTCCCTCTTACCCGCGCTCTCACCCCCTGCGCCTACCCCGTTCCCCACACTCCCGCCAAAGGGGCCAGCATGCACGTCCCCACTGACAGGGCTGAGGGCCAGGCCACACTCTGCCCGCACGTCGCGCTCCGCTCCCGTGTACAGCACCTTCCTGTCCTCACTCCTGCAGCTCTCCGTAAAGCTCACGCTAATCTTTACATCCTTAAGCAACTTAAGATCAGGGGAGAACTTCCGGACCGCAGGTGCGTGCCGCGCTGTGCGCGGGCTGTGGCCACTACAGTTCGGGTCTACGAGGAGGCGGGCCTTAGAGGAGGATCCTTTGGAGAGAAGAGAAGCTCCGTAGAAGTTGAGCGGGTCCTCGGCAGGGGGTTCGGCCTGTCCATCACCACCAGAGCCAACGTCCATTACGTCTGCATCACTGGACGTTTGCAGGGGAGGTGGTGGAGACTGTCCACGGGGCAGCGCACGGAGGGGGCGAGCTCGGTCCTCCATCGCCACTCCTCCTGCGGGCTCGCGCGGGAGAGGAGAGGGGCTCCCACATGTCTCCATAGTACAGTGGTTAGGACTACTTTAAAAGACCAGCGCTTTTAAGAACCTGACATAACTCTAGACAGCTAGCATGCACAAGTCCGCCGAGACCCGGGTGCGTCTGCCCGCGCTGCGCGCGCTGGCGGCTTAGCCCAGCTGGCCACATTGCTCTTTTCATTAATGTAGACAGCTTTCAGAACCACTGCCTCAATTATTGGAAATCACAATGCACTCAGCTTAGTGACCGGCGGCCGCGCGCGTCTGTCCTCGAGCCGAGGGGCACCCGTCCTCCTCCACCTGCAAGAGACGCAAAGGCGCCGTCACACAGCGGCCGAGGCCCCCACCTCCCGGCACCCAGAGTCCAGTGACACTGCCTGAGGAGGGTGCCTTCCACGCTCCAGAACAGGCAAACCTGACTCCCTTCTTCAGAGCCTAAATTATAGCTTAAGTCCTGAGTCAAGTATTTTGCTAGCTGTCCACTGTATTTCCAACTTCAGAAACACAAAAAGCATATTATACTTAGGTTCAAAAAGGATTAAAAAAAACCGAAACTCCTCCACTACGCTGCACCGCGGCGCTCCCCTGGCTCGGCTCACGCGGCCAACCTCCCACAGCACACGGGGGCGTGTGGCTTCCATCTAGCACCAGTGACGGGAGTCCACTCACCTGCTCGGGCCGGTCAGTCAGAGGGCAAGCAGGCGGCCCTCCGCTCAGCTCTGCGGCACTACGGCCTCAGAGGCGCGCCCGGGGCTCCGCCCCCAGGGACCCCAGGGCACGGGGGCAGGGGCAGTGATGCGGCGGGCTGGGCATGGCTCTGCTCCCAGGAGGAGCGCTGGGAGCCACGGGGACGAAGCCCGGCCAGGCGGGCAGGGAGGGGCCACGGGGGCCAGCTGAGCCCAGGCACGGGGGTCCTGGCAGCCGCTTGGAGCCTGGCTCCATGCTGGGGCAGCAGGGAGGCCCAGGGTGAAGGGACCCTCAGGCCACAGTTCAGTCCCTACGCAGAAGGGAGGCCCACACCCACGAGAAGAGCGGACACAGAACTGACCACACTGCCGAGCGGTGGAGGCGGAGAGCGGGACGAGGCAGCCCCGAAGACCCACAGGGCCTCTCCCCAGGGGACACAGGCAGGGCCCACAGAGGAGGGTGCTCGGAGCCTCTGGGCAGGCCCGGCCAACAGGGCCAAGGCCACCAGGACACATCGGCCAGGCGGTCACCCAATCCACAGGGGAGGCCACCCAGAGAGCGAGGGCAGACCAAGAAAAGGGCTGGGGATGCAACCCTGGGGAGTTCACGCCAGAGGGAAGACACCAGGCTGAGAAGGCAAGGCGGGACGTCCAAACACAGGGCCGCGGCAGGGAGGTCCCAGCACAGCAGAACACGTGCACACACACACACACACACGTGCACACACGCACCCCACACCGTGCAGACACACGCACGAGCATGCCATGCACGTGGATGCAGACACACATGCGTGCCCACACCCCGCGGGGCGGCTTGCGGGCTGCAGACAGACAGGAAACAGCAGACACCACATGTTTGAGAGGCTGCAGTGGGGGAACAGGACACAAAAGACAGAGGCTTGTCCGGGGCGACCGACCCACCGACGACTGTTCACTGACCACCTACTCTGACGGGGTGTCAGCATGAGCGAGAGGGCAGCAGCCACTGACCTGTCTTCTACTTCCCGGGTCCCAAGGTGTCCTCATGTTTCCGAACACAAGACCTCCCCCGCAGGCACGTCTGCCAAAAGTGCTAAGGACCAAGGAAACAGGGCACACGGGTGGGGACGGACGCGGAGCCGGGAGGCCACTGAGGCGGCACCGGACACGCACGAGGACCGCCGAGCGGGGCGAGGCCAGTCTCCTGGCTCCAAGAAAGCTCATTTCAGACAGGCAGGCCGGCACGCCCAGCACTACAGGACACAGACACGACCAGGACCAAAGCCCTGGGCGCCAGGCAGGTTTGCAGAGGCCCCAGCAAGAGCCCACCCGCGATCCTGGAGGCCACAAAGGCTAAAACGAAGAGACGTGCAGAGACGGGGACACCTCCGGCCACGCTCGGAGCCTGAGAAGCTCAGTGCAGAAGCACAGAGCCAAGATGGTAACGATGAACCTGAAGGGAGGCCTTGAAGAGGTGCCCAGAGTGCAGACTGGGAGCCGCAGCGAGGGGTCCTCGGAGCTTGGGGAGCCGCCGGGCCCCGGGGGCGGCAGTGCGCTGAGGGCTCCGCTGCAGGCTGTCCCGAGCACGCTCCTGACCTTCCCTGTTTGCTATCTGCACCCGTCAACGCCTTCCACGGGGCGCACACAGAACACTGCAGATGCCGAGGACCGGAGGCAGACACAATCCCCAGCCCCAGAGCTCACACATTAGCAGAGAGACGGACAAGTAACCACTAAGAAAAACTGAGACGCGCTCAAGAGAAAGCAAAGCAAGGAGCTGAGGAAAGGGTGGGCAGCAAAGGCCTCACAGCCAACACCCCCTGAAGGTGGAGGAGGGGATATTCCAGGCAACACCGAGAAGAGCAAAGGCCCCGGGGTGGGAGCACGGGGTGGCGGATGGCAGCAGTGTGCCCGCGGGAAGAGGCCAGGGCACTGAAGGCAAGCGGAGACAGGCCCCTGGACGGGAGGGTCCGAGCGGCGAGGTCACACGGCCCAAGGTCAGCGGTCGCCCCAGCCCTCGGGCAGGCCCTGCTCTAAGCACCTCACGCAGTGTCACACCAGTGCTCACACAGCACCGTGAGAAAAAGGTTAGGGACAGAGACGGCAAGCAACTTGGTCAAGGTCACACAGCGAGAAGGTGGTGGAGCGCTTTACCACCCAGGCAAGGTAGCTCCAGTCTGTACTGCCTTGGTATTAGACTTACGGTTGAAAAGAACAGCTCTGTGTCCTGAAAATCCCTAAGTGAGTAGATAATAGGAGGCACGAGGGTGAGAGCAAAGAAACAAACAAAGAGGCTCACCAGGCAGCCTGGACCAGCATGTCAAGGTGGAGGTGGTGAGAAACTGCCCTGAGGAGTGCATGGAGGCCGAGGAGACTCCACACTCAGGGACAGAGGTGTCGCGCGCAGAGGTGGTGAAGGCAGCGTGGGGAGTGTTCGGGCGGGTGAAGATCATAGCCTAGGTTTAGACACGGCTACTTGGCACCAAAGTAACACGTGGAGGTGTGGAAGAGGCAGCCGGAAGCGTGCAGCTGTCAGAAGGGAGGCCGGGGCTGGAGACGGACATGCAGGTGTCAGGAGAGACGGAGTTAAAATCAGGGACTGGACGAGATCGCCAAGGAAGGGAGTGCAGATCCTACGAGAAGCCAAGACTCACTTCCCTACCCTGAGGTCACAGTCAGGTCATAAAAGCCCGGAGACATGCCCCACACGGTGGCTGGGGCCACGGCAGGCTCGGAGGCTGGCCCTCCTGCCATCGCTACTGCTCCAGCTGACGGCACACACGGATGCAGACCCGGCTCGCCAAGTGGACGGTGAGCCAGCAGCGGACTTGCAGCAGGCAGCCCAGGGTCCCAGCACAGCGGAAAACCAAGACACTCCGACAGCGCCCTTCGCTTGGGTCCACTTGCTGGGCTGGCGTGGAGGCGCTGTCTCCAACGGTCCAGTGCTGTGGCTGCAGCCTCCCGCCCAACCCAGCGGCAGAATGACCTCACCCCGCCCTTCTGTCATCTTCCGCCCGCCTCGCGTCCCACATTCACAGGCGCCACTGCTGACTGGCCTCTCCCCCGCTCCGGTGGGTGACCACCTGCGGCAGGGTTTCTGGCCCACTCTACCCGCCGCCCAGGACTGGAGTCCAGTCTGCGGCCAGGACACCGGACACCCGCCTAGCATTCGGGGCCTGGCAGTCCCCGGCCCTAGGCAGGACGGCTGGGCGCCGGGGAACCGCGGTACATGCAGCAAGCAAGCCAGTCAAGCTCCTGCCCCGAGCAACCCAGGTCCATCGGAGGGCACCTGGCGGGGGCCACTGTCAACAGGTGGTCCCCTTCCACTGGTTTCTACCCCGGGGTCATTGTTACGACAAAGCCACATCCCGATCGTCTACGTGACCCTGGGTCCGCGAGCGTGTGGTGGAAAAGACGGGAGGCTTCTCACGTTTCCCAGGCTCTCGCGCCCGGCAGGGTCCCGGGCCGGCACCGCCGCGGTCGGGACCTTGCCCGCCCGAAAGCCCTTTACGGCTCTGGGCCCACCGGACGAGGGGGGGGGGGTCTCCTCACACCCCGGGGCCGGCCCGCGCGGAAAGCGAGCGGCGCGGCGGCCCCCGGCCCCGGTCCCGACCGCGGCGGGCCCCGCGCCCGCGCCCTCGGCGCCTCACAAAGGCGGACGGGGACTCGGCGTGGCCGGGCCCGCCCCGCCGCCCGCCGGCCCCGCGGCCTCGGCCCGGGAGCGGAAGGGCGCGCCTCACGCAGGCCACAGCGCCGCCCACCCGCCCGGCCGCGGGGCGCCCCTCGCGCCCCGCACCTACCTCCGGCGCCCGCGGCCCGCCCGCAGCGCAGAGCCCCGCGGCCCGGCCGCCGCCGCCACCGCCGCCCTCCAGAGGGGCCGCGCGGGCGCTCTTCGCTCGGCGGGACCCGCCTGCCGCGCGCGGCGAGCGGAGGGCGGGCCTTGGCGCACGCAGCCAATCCTGCGCGCGGCCTGCCCGCATTGGGGGAGCCGCCGGGCGGGCTGCGGAGGCCGCCAATCGGCGGCGCGCGGCGCTCGCGGCCGCGGAGCGCGGCCCAATGAACGGCGCGGCTGCGCGGGCGCGACCGGGCGCTGAGGCCGCCGCCGCGCTAACGGTCGCCGCCGGGGCGGGGCTCGGCGCGCGGAGGGCGCCGGGAACGGGGGGAGCCCGGGGGACGCCGGGAGCGAGGGCGCGCGGGGGACGCCGGGAGCGGGGGCGCGCGGGGGACGCCGGGAGCGGGGGGTGGCGCGGGAGCCCTGGGCGCGGCCGCAGGCACGCCGACCTCCACGCTTTCCGTGTGAAAGCGGTGAGCGTAAGGATAAGGGGGGCAAAGACAGGAGGGCGCTGCTGTCCGGCCCTTCTCGGCTCGCTGGTCCTGCGCGGAGCCAGGACTGCCCCTGCCGAGGCGGGAGCTCCCCCGGCACGGAGACGGCTGCAAACCAAAGCCGGGGGCCGGGCGGGGCCCGTCGGTTTGACGGTGTTACAGAGCCCCCACCCCCCCACCCCCCACTCCCTGGCTGCAAGGCCAAGGCGGTGACTTTGCAGGAGACAATTGGGAAGACCGCTCCGCCAGGCGCCCCAGCAAAGGTGCGCACGTCCACCATCAGAGCGGATAAAGACGTGTTGCTTTGTGTCTTCAAGATGCCTCGATTTAAAAAAAAAAAAAAAAAAAGGAGGGGAAAACGCCAGTAGAGGGACATACGGAGGGCCTCCCGAGAAGGACATACTAACGCCGCAAAGGCAAAGCCCGCGTGTAATCACAAAGACCCGGCAAACCCACAGGAGGGTCCTTCTACCCCCAAAATGGCCGGTACTTTTCAAAAAACGTCAAGATCATTCAAGTCGGAGAGAGACTGGGGAGCCCTCTAGGGCTGGAGGAGCCACAACCAAGTGTGATGAGGGGGTCAGGCAAGGGTTATTAGTGGGACAAAGGTCAGCAGATTTGTTAACAATATTGTATCAATGCTAATTTCATGGTTGTAAATGTTTACTGTGGTTAGGTAAGGTGTTGAGATTTGATCTTGGTGAAGGATACTGGATTCTTTGTTCCATTTTTCAAGTTTGTAGCAAGTTGAAATCATTTCCTAAAACCAGCCAGGGGAGGGGTGCTGCAGGTCACTAAGCGGGAGGCCCACCTATGCCTTCCCTCCCTGCCTGCCCTCTGCTTGCCAGGCTGTGCCATGGGGTTGGCACCAGGCACCCCACAGCGGGCACTGAGCCCTGTGAGCGTCTGGCTCTTGGACTCAGCCAGCTACTGCCCTTGACCAGTGCACTCAGAGCCCATGGGAACCCCCAGCCCACCACCCTCCATCTAGCCGCCTCACCACACTTCATTGCCACGTGAGGTAGGGACCCCACCTACCCAGTCAAGCCTGAGACCTCAGCCGTGCACACTGCAGCCACCTTTCCACTTGGCCTGGCACCAGGCAGCTGACAGACAAGGACCTCACCACGGGGCTGCCCCGCTGTCCTCAGCTGGCTCCAGCATCGGAGTCACAGAGATCAATGCCTGGAAGCTGGAACTCCAGCACAGGCTGGGGGAGGAAACCTTTCCCTCTGGGCTTCTGGGTTTCCACCTCAGCCTGGCTCACTTGAGGGGGTCTCTGCCAGCACGGGAGATCAAAAGACCCGGTGGGGGTGGGGGGGTATCTCTGCAGACAGGAGCCAGGCGCCCAGGCCCAACAGACTGACTAGACCTGAGGACCCCTGCATCCCTCGCTGATGGTGCGCTCACAGGAGCCGGGCGCCCAGGCCCAGCAGGACTGGACCTGAGGACCCCTGCATCCCTCGCTGATGGTGCGCTCACAGGAGCCGGGCGCCCAGGCCCAGCAGGACTGGACCCGAGGTCTCCGAGGCCCCCAGCCGGCTGTGTGCTCACAGACGTGTCTCTGTGCCTGCACACCTCCGCTCGGCCATCCGGGGGCCGGAGGACAAGCAGCTCATCGGGGAAGGGGCACGAGAGACCCCAGCAGGGACTCAGGGCTCACAGAGGCCTCTTCTGGGCACGTCAAAGGCCCTTCCAGGAGACAGCTAACCCGGGTCCTGAACCCTCCAAACAACAGAGACCTCGCTTCCAGACACTGGCCTGAGTCGGGAGGGCGTGCAAAGGGCCAGCACGGCCATCCTTGGCTCTCCTATCTGCCTGGCTGGGGCATCAGGACACAAGGGTGGGACAGATGAAAGGTCTTCACGCTCTTGTTCCGATCGGAGCCACACTCAGTGCACAGCCTGCCTGTCAAGACAAGGGCTTTCTGTTGTGCGGCAGAGACCAAGACAGGGAGACTGCCTCAGACAGGGTGACGGTCAGGACTTGAGCAAAGACCGGCAGGGCGGGGGAGGGGGAGCCCTTCAGGCAGAGCAAAGGCCCTGGGGCAGAAGCAGCAGTGAGCGCTGGGGCAAGCCAGTGAGCCCAGCATGCTGGACCCCGAGGGCCACCTGGCCTCACCTGCCCCCTCCTGGCCTAAGGGCTGCAGGGATGTCCCTGCATCTCCCCAGGCCTGTTTCCTGGTATGTAAAACAAGGTCACAATTTTTTATTTTGCTTGGCTGCCAAGACAAAGTATGCCAGTGAGGGGCTTATTCTGGTTCGAGGCTGGCCGTCTTGAGGTTGGGTTATCCGTCACAGGCCCTGCTCCCTCTGAGGGCTCCAGGGGACAGCAAGCCCACCTCCCTGCTTCTGGGGCTCCTTGGCAGGAAGCAGCTTGGCCCCAGCCTTCGCAGGCGTCTGTCTGCATGCCTGCCTGTCCCTGTGCCCATGTGGCCCTTTTTATAAGGACACCGGTCCTACCGATTCTCTTCTGATTATCTCTGGAAATACCTGACGAGGTCACCTGAGGGGCCAGAGCCCAGCGCCATCTCCCAGGGGGCACCCAGGTCAGCCTAGATCCACAGAACCAAGTCTGGAGCTGCTTCCTCGGGCCCGGGCTACCAGGAGCGCAGGGCAAAGGGCACATGGGGAGCGCAGGCAGCAGACATCTGAAAGCCTCTCCGGATGGCCCTGCACCAGCACAGCGGCGCCCCCAAGGGCGGCATGGCTGGCCGGGGGGCCTGTGACGCAGGCAGAGGGCACTGGCCGAGCCGGAGCCGGGGGCTTGGCCAATGGCAGCTCCGCAGGACGCGGTGGGCAGGGAGCGGCACAGGCTGCCTCACATGGGGCCACTTCCCGCTGGGCCGTGAGGAGTGAAGAGGGGACAGAGGAGGGCCAGGGAGGCAGGGCGGGCCCAGGGTGTTCCCAGCCCACCCAAGCCATCAGCACACTGAGGAAGCCAGGTCAGGGGTCGGCCGCCGAGGCGGAGGGAAGCTGGGTGCCCGTGCTGGATGCACGACTCCGGGTGCCCAGCCCCAGCTGGGGAGAGGAGCGCCAGGGTGCTCATCCAAAACCAGGACCCAGGGCTGCGCAGAGGACGGACGCCACTGCCCCCTTGGCTGGTGCACAGCCCCCCAAGCACCCGCGGGCCTCCGGAGACCTGACCCCACGGCCCCCGGGGTGCAGGGCGCCCACCTGCACTGGAGTCTGCGGACCGGAAGGGCAGCGCCCCAGCCCACACAGGCACCCTGTCTCACAGTCAAGGCGTGGAATGCACCGGCCTCAGTTTTATTGTCAGCATCCCCCATTCACGCACAGAGTCCTACGCCGTGTAGTTTCTCGGGAGGAGAACTGCAGGGGCCTCTGTGTGCCCTCCCTGACACGGGCCTGCCTGGAGCCCGGGAGCCCCGGGCAGCGCAGTGCGCAAGGGCACCCCTCAGGGACGGCCCCAGGCTGCATCTCTCTAGGGAGAGGCTTCCATCCCTCCAGACGCCCTGTCCCCTTCCAGGAGCAGGGCTGGGGGCAGCGAGGGCCATGGCCAGGACAGGAGGGGCTGCTCCGAAGCGGACGTCCACTTTTGTGTCTGGATCGCGGCGAGACTCACAGGACGAAGCACAGGAGGGTGAGAGGCACTCGCCGCGGGGCCGGCTCTCGCGGGTGGCACGCCTGGAGCACGTGTGCGTCCGAGCACGTGGGCACATGCCTATGGTCTGCGGTGTGTGCATGCCTGCATGACGTGTGTCACATGGGGCTCTGCACACGGGCAGGGGAGGCCGGGCACCCTGACTGCAGGCAGCTGTCATTTCCAGGGCCTAAGACTGGACCCCGAGCTAGACCCAGGGACGCAGACGGCTCACACAGAGGGCTCTTCCCTGGGGGACGCTGGCTGGGTCACGGGCAGTACCTGTGGCAGGGCCTCCCGGGAGCCCCAGCCACAGCGGCTGCGGGCTAGCTCTGCAGCTGGAACTCATGGGTAACGGCCTCCCAGTGGGTGGGGTCTGAGCCCAGCATGCTGCGCTCCGTGAAGGTCACGTGCCCATCGGCATCCACGAGGATGACCGTGTTGGTCCTGAAAGAGTGCAGGGCCCATGTTCAGCCCCGAAAGGTGCAGATCCAAGGTGGGAGGGGCCTCGCTGGGCCCCGGCCTGGCTCCGGTCTCGGGGCGCTCAGGCCCAGTGCCTCTGGGCCTGGGGGTGGGGGTGGGCACTGAGCTGGGGGCCCGCCAGGTTTCTGCCCAGCGGGACCACCCCACCACCACTCAGCAGGTGGGCCCTGGGCTGACGAGGCAGAACACCCAGGGCCCCCAGCCAGGGAGGCGGCGGGAGGGGCTGGGGAGGCAGGCCCCCCAGGGACGGAGGCGACACCTGTGCCTGCCTGTCCTACCTGGTGCCGTAGTCCGGGCAGCGCACGCATACGGCCGCGTACTTGCTGAGGATGGGCCGCACGTACTCCCTGCCCTGGGCCTCGATGGCCGGGTCTGGCAGCTGCCTGAAGGACAGAGGCGGTGTTCTTGCTACCAGCTCGGAGCCCTGCAGCGCCCAGGAGTCCACCAGACTGGGTGGGGGAACCACGCGAGCTGCTCCCTGCACGTCCCAGGTCAGGGCCCGGAACCCCCACTCAACCTGCGACTCGGGGCTCCTCCGCAGGGGCCACGAGACAGCGACTGCCAGCCTGTCCCTGTGCCAGGGACCCCAGGGCTGCCCGGGGCCCGACCACGCAGGCCCCACGGGCAGAAGTGGCCGGCTCGCAGAGCCTCGGTGTGTGTGCAGGGGGCACTCACGCCTCGTCGTTGCTGAGCACGTCTAGGAGCTGGGCCACCAGTGCCTCCCTGGGGAGCTCCCGGCCCCGCTCCACGGCCTCCAGGAAGAGCTGCTTCCCGAAGCACAGCTTTCTCCAGGGCGTCTCCAGCAGCGCGTTACTCAGCCCATAGGTCCCTGCAGGAGGCCGGGCGTTCTGCCAGCATGGGGGTGGGGGACTGAGACCCACCTTCCACCCACCCACCCCTTCTCTGCACGCCTCCGTCTCCAGGAACTTTTCAGGCCTGGCTGTGGGGAGGGCTCGGGTGATCAGAATCAACACCAGGGTAAGGTCTGTCCCTAAGTCGGGGGAGCCCGAGGTGGGGTACACCTGAGAAGGTTCAGGCTGAGAACCCCACAGCCTCAGGCCAGGAGGCTGCCCGCCAGGGTCAGCCGGGGTCAGGGAGCCCAACCCTGGGAAGCCCCAGGTGCCAACACGTAAACAGGACATCATCAAAATTTAAAATGACGCGCCTCAGAAGACACCAACAAGAAGGCAGGAAGACAGAATGGAAGAAAACAGTAGAAAAATCAAGTATCTGATGGGAGACTTGTATTCAGAACACACAAAATGACTCTTGCAATTCAGGAACAGAAAGATGACCCAACTGAAAAATAGGGAGAGGACTTGAGTAGACATTTCTCCGAATAAGACCCAAGAATGACCAACAAGCAGGTGAAAAGTTGCTCAGTATCATTAACTACCAGGGAAACGCAAACCAAGGCCACAGTGCAACCACATCACGCCGGGGACAGCTGCGATGAGAAGTCGGCCAGTGACAAGCCCCGGCCAGACTCGTAAAGTTGCTGCTGGCAATGTAAAATGGTGCAGCTGCTTTGGGAAACAGCCTGGCAATTCATCAAACGTCCAGGTACTTTACAATCTGCCAACTCCACTCGAAGTACCCACACAACAGAGATGAAGGTACCCACGCTAAAACGTGGAATCAACATTCACAGCAGCCAATAGCAGGGACAACCAAGTGCCCTTCAGCGGGCAAGGGATACACGAGGCAGAAAACCCACAGGACGGAACACTGTCAGTCACAAAGAGGAACGGAACCCACACACCACGGAAGGATGAGCCTTGAAAGCGTTCCTCAAAGGGAAAGGCCAGACACAAAAGGCTGGTACTGTCTGCGCCTGTCTATGTAAGTTGTGCAGGGTGGGCAAACCCACAGCGATAGAAAGCAGACGGTGGTCTCCAGGGCTGGGGGTAACTGCCAGCTCCGGGGGGTGAGCGTCCCTTCTGGAGTTGGAGTCTGGTGACGGCTGCACCACTCTGGAGACAGTGAAAACAACTGAAGACATGCTCCAGCGGGCGGGCTGGATGCCGCGTGGCCACGGCTCGATGGGGCAGTCCTTTCTTTCTTTTAAAGTAACACGGAGGGCTTCCCTGGTGGCTCAGGGGTGAAGAATCCACCTTCCAGCGCAGGAGACAGGTTCGATCCCTGACCCGGGAAGACCCCACGTGCTCTGGAGCATCTCTGCCCCTGCGCCACGACCACGGGGCCTGCCCTAGAGCCCCTGCTCCGCGAGGGAAGCCACCGCAGGGAGCAGCCCTGCTGGCCACAACTAGGGCGAGCCCAAGCAGCAAGGGAGACCCAGCACAGCCAGAAATGAGTAAATAGATAGATACAATGTTTTCAAGAAACAGAAAGAGACAGGGATGGGGGGGGGCGGGGGTAGTCTCTGGGCGACACAGCAGTGGAGAGGCGACAAGAATTTTGTCCCAGCAGCAACTCACAGACAAGCAGCCTCTCCGGGCCTGGCTGAGGGCAGCGTGGGGGTCCCGGCGCTGCCACAGAGGTCACAGAACTGGGAGCACCAGGGGCTCTGCACGGGCAGAAGCAGCCCACCTGTGCGCCAGGTGAGGCCACAGCCACCACCGGCCACAGGGGGCACGAATGCTGCGAACAGCCGCAGGAGAGACACTGGCAGAGCCCGGGCCCGGACAGCAGCAAGGGGCCCCCAGGGGAGCGGCCCACCCTGCGCCACCCGCCGGGGCGGCCTCACCTGGCGCCAGGACGACGGGCTCCCGCTCCCCCCGGTTTCCATAGTAGCAAATGACGTCTCCCTTCTCTGCACTGCAGCCAAAGGCAGAGAGGGTCAGCTGGGGCCACACCCTTCTGCACAGGCGCCCCTGTCACGAGCTACCTGTGCTCAACCAGCCCAACGCCTCTCTGCGCGTCAACACAGGCCTGCCCACAACCCAACCGCCTTGTCCCCAGGGCCCCTGCAGGGCCCAGCAGCCCGGCTCCCGAACCTCACAGCCAGGGTGGCCGCCCAGGGCTCCAGGGACTCAGCCTCCCTGGGTGAACCGCTCCTCCCGCCCTGGGGACAGGCCCCCACCCCTGCCCCTCGCTGCCCACTCCACCCGGGGCAGGGAATGCCCCTCGCCCACAGGGCCCACGGCTGGCTTGGCTGGCATCACGGCCCCTTGGCAGCTCCGGACAGGCCAACAGACAGCTCCCGAGCCCTCAGAGGACCTGGGGTCGCCTCGCTGTCCTTGGCCGGCCCCGGAAGGTGTTGGGGCGTCCCCGCCTGAAGACTCACCTCAGGTCGCCCGCGATGAGGTTGAAGCCGTTGTACAGATGGCCCTCGGCCGAGACCTTCTTCAGGTAGGACAAGCTGTCCATGTCCGAGGTCAGGAACTGGGCCACGAGCTCACCTGTGGCAGGGGACACACGCCCAGGGAAGGGCGGCAGGACTGAGCCCCTCCTGGGAGACAACGGCCACCCAGGCCTGCGCCCCCTTCACTGACCGGCAGCCTAGGAGGTGAGCGTGGAGACTTCCGACTCTGAACATCCTCCTGCTGAGCCCCCACGGGGAGGTCCAGCCCAAGGGGACGTCCAGACAGCGTGTGTCCACAGGATGGGGGGTGACCACACAGTGGTCGGGGGCCAGGCCGTGGCCAGGCCAAGGTGGCTCCTGGCGTCACCAGCCAGGGGGCTGCAGGGCCCCCCTCCTCGCCCCGCCTCCCGCCCCTGCAGGCGTCCTCGAGCCCCCAGCCCTGTACCTCGGCCCCGGGCATCATGGTTCAGCCGCGGCTGCAAGTAGTTGGTGAGCGCGGCCAGCTTGCCCCGCGTGCTGATGCCCAGCCACGTGCCGCCCTCCTTGCCTTCCTCCATGTCCAGCCCTGCAACACACAGCAGGGTCACCAGCAGCCCTGGGGCTGGCCGGGGCTCAAACGCCATGGGACGAGGCAGCCTGCAGGCCCACTGATCTGTGGGGGGACCTCCATCCGGGACAACACCTGCTGTCCCCGGGACCCCCGGCCCGCACACACATGCCGGCACCTGGGTGGGCGTCAGGCCGGGGCGCACACAGCACCAGCTCTGCCGCGGAAACCGTGCTGGGCCCCAGTCAGGTGCAGGGACGCTGGCTGCCATCCCCGGGCAGGACCAGGCTTCACTAGGAGCCCTCCTGCTACAGCCCTCCATGACCACGGGCCCACCCTGGGCTGGCAAGGTGGCCACAGCCACCAGCAGTGACCTCCGAGGCCGGCGGGGTCGCTTTGCTTGAAGACTGGGGTGAAAACAACTACGTCATTAGCACGTTACTCTTACAACAATAATAAGTTGCTAGAGTACAGGCTACATCGCTCAGTCATGTCCGACTCTGCGACCCCATGGACTGTAGCCTGCCAGGCTCTTCTGTCCATGGAACTTACGAGGCAAGCACACTGGAGTGGGCTGCCCCATCCTCCCCCAGGGAAATTACAATGGTGGGAAAACTACAGGGAAAGATCCGAAAAAAGGGCTGAAATAAAACTGCCCGGATTTGTATGTGAAGAAGATCCAAAGAGAATCTACAGAAAAGAGGAAAAGTCTTCCATAACTAATGAGTAAATACTAGTAAGAACTGGAAAATGGAAATTTAATTAATCATTCACAACAGCAGCAAATGATTTTCAAAACACATAGGAAAACGTGACAGGAAAGACGTTACTGAGGACGCACGTCAGGCAGACCTGGCTGAAGGAAGAGCCCCGCTCGGCACTCGGACGGTCACATGGTCAAGAGGGGCCCCGCCAGGGCGTGGACAAAGGGAGCCTTCCAGCACCGCAGGGGGGTGCACGCTGGTGCAGCCACTACGAAGACCAGCACGGAGGCTCTTCGGAACACTAACACAGAACTTCCATACGGTCCCACAAGCCCACTCCTGGGGTGCGTATCTGGACAAACAACAAGGAAAGATCCACGCACCCCAGTGTTCACCTCAGCACTATTTACAGCAGTCACAATGAAAAAGCAAAGCAAACGCCCATCCCCAGATGAATGGACGAAGGGGCGGTGCGTTTATACAGCAGAATACTCTCCAGGCGCAAGAAGAGCAAAACAGTGCCCCTTGCAGCAACGCGGGTGAACGCAGAGACTGTCATGTTGCGTGAACTGAGTCACACAAAGACAGACAAACACCATACTGTATGGCTTACATGTGGAAGCTAAAATATGACCCAGTGCCCAAGACTCCTGGTCCCAGTGTAGAGGGACCAGGTTCGATCCCTGGTCAGGGAGCTAGAACCCGCATGTGGCAACTAAAGCTCCCCAATGCCACGACTAAGACCCAGCAGAGCCAAACAAACCCTCTAAAAATAAAACGTGTCACAAACGGACGTGTCTCCGAAACAAGCAGACTCACAGACACAGAGCGCAGACCTGTGGTGGCCAAGGGGGAGGGAGAGGGAGTTTGGGGTCAGCAGAGGCAAACTCGTGTACAGAGTGCGGATACACAAGACGCTACCACACAGCACAAAACACTACGCTCGACGTCTTGCGATAAACTGTGACAGAAAACACGACGGAGAGCATACGTGCACACGTAAACCGGGGTCCCTGTGCTCAGGGGAAACTGACCCAGCTCTGTAAGTGAACTGTGACAAAGAGGCTGACGGCTCTCTGCAAGCTACCGAGCGACCACAATCAAATGAAGACCTGGCAGGCTGGCACTTTACAGAAACCACAGACCTGAGCATAACCAAAACCAGAAGCCTTCCAGAACCACACAGAGGAAGGTATCTTTGCAATCTCACGATAGGCAAAGCCTTCGGGTAAGACGCAAAAAAACCTATGACCAACCTAGACAGCATGTTAAAAAGCAGAGACGTCACTTTGCCAACACAAGTCTGTATTGTCAAAGCTATGGTTTTCCCAGTAGCCATGCATGGATGTGAGAGTTGGACCGTAAAGAAGGCTGAACACCATAGAATTGATGCTTTTGAACTGTGGTTTTGGAGAAGACTCTTGAGAGTTCGTTGGACTGCAAGGAGATCCAACCAGTCCATCCTAAAAGAAATCAGTCCTGAATAGTCACTGGAAGGACTGATGTTGAAGCTGAAACTCAAATACTTTGGCCACCTGACGCCAACAACTGACTCATTTAGAAAGACCCTGATGCTGGGAAAGACTGAAGGCAGGAGCACGGGACGACAGAGGATGACAGAGCTGGAGGGCATCACCTATTCAACGGACATGAGTCTGAGCAAGCTCTGGGAGTTGGTCATGGACAGGGAGGCCTGGCGTGCAGGAGTCCACGGGGTCACAAAGAGCTGGTGACGACAGCAACAGCGAGCCCAGGACGGTCCTTGGCCACGCCCACGGGCTCCCCTCAGCCCCCCTCCAGCGGCGCCCAGGCCTTTGGGAAGCCAGGCGAGCCCGGGCAAAGACCCCACACAGGACTGCCGTGCCCAGAGCTCAGGGTGCAGGGACCAGCCCACCCCACCCCGCCCCCAGCGCTCTCCCCGCCCCCCGCAGCACCTGCTCCTTCTTCCTGCGCCCAGCCTCCTCGGCCCGGCTCTGCACACAGGAAGCCTTCATGGATGTCTGAGGGCCCTGGCCCGCGCATGCGCACATGCCCTCTGGGTGGGCCTGCCCGCAGTGCCAGGTGCCGGGTGCTGCTCGCAAGGAGCCCATCTGCTCCACAGGCCCCCCATCGGCCCCCAAACTCCGGCAGCCCTGCCTGGGGCCAGGGGTGGGCGAGGGCACCATAAGCACGTGCAGCTGCACACACAGGCACGTGCGCCAGGCGCAAGACCAGCCCCAGCGGAGGGTGGATCCGGGTACAGCCCCCACCCTCCGGCGCTTCCCCAGGGCACCTGGGTGCGTGGAGGGCAGGGACACTCACCGCTGAGGACCTCGTTGTTGCTCCCCCAGAAGTCCGCGGCCCTGGCCGGCCGGTGGTAGAACTCGTCCCTGTTGGCGGCCAGGATGAGCCTGAGGAGAGAGCAAGGAGAAGGGGCTCGGGGGCACTGGAGCGTCCCGCATGGGACGACGGCCGCGGTTTTCCTCTCGTTATCAAGACGACGGCGCCAGGATGCAGTCAGGATGCACCCCCACCCACCCCGGAGGGAGAAAGCGGACTCGGCCCAGCCCTGGTCCCTGTTCTGCCCGCGGGCCCCTTCCCTGAGGACGCCCCGCGAAGCCCCAGCAGCGCTGAGGGTGTCCCAGGGCTGCTCCCTCCTGCACTTCGGGGCGTCTCTGGGAGGGGGCAGCTGAGGACTTCTCTGTGTTTCCTTCCTGTTTAGTGTTATGAATCAAACAAGTATTTATTTGGCAACTAGAAAACACAGTGATGTCTTCAGAGCACTGGTTTTGAGGCACAAAATGGTTTTGCCATTTAAATAACTGCGCGGGAAGAGCCCCTGGAGAGGGGCATGGCAACCCGCTCCAGTACTCGTCTGGGAAACCCCGACACGCCACGCAGCTGCAAGAGAGTCCCACGTGACTTATGACTGAAAAATGACAAGCTGCTCCTCCGCCTCCAGTTTCTTGGCTTTCGATTTAGGAAGTCTATGCAGACACGACCTCCCCAATAGGTCGAAACATTCAGACCTACCCCGAGCTCCAGCGGGACCTCCCCGGCTGCCCAGAGGTGCCGACTCTGTGCCTCTGCTCTGGGGGTGTGGTGGGACCCCTGATCAGGGGGCTAAAGTCCTGAGTGAGGCCTGGCAGGGCCCAAATACCCCAAAAGCCAACAGCAGGAGCAACTACACACACAGGCAGCGATCAAGTGGGCAGGCCGCCCTGAAGGCTCCCAGAGACCAGTGCCTGTCTCTGATGAGGGGCCCTCCCAGCAGCACGGCATGGGCTGGCGTGGGGCCAGGGTCCAGCCCACACTCGGTGGTCAGATCCTCAGAACTCTCCAAGCATACCATTCACGCGGACGCCTGATGCCGTGAACACTGGCTTGTGGGGAACGCTGGCTTGTGCAGCCCGACACCCACCCGTCGTCTCAGCCAGGTGCTCAGCTCGGGGCCCCGGGGGCGATGCCGCTGCTGCAGGGGTCAGTCCCCTGAAGCCACAGGACCGGGCCGCC
Source organism: Ovis canadensis (assembly GCF_042477335.2). Taxonomy (NCBI): domain Eukaryota; kingdom Metazoa; phylum Chordata; class Mammalia; order Artiodactyla; family Bovidae; genus Ovis; species Ovis canadensis. The sequence continues at coordinate 83,128,801 of NC_091261.1, read as the reverse complement.
TGGTCTCCCCTGTCGTGGGCCAGGGCCACTCTCGTCCCGGAGGCCCCCCACAAGCTCTGGCCATGGGCCTCTCCAGGAGCAGCAGGGGTCAGACTGCCCCCCAGGACACAGCCCCTGTGAACTCGGGGTCACCTGATTCAAGGCTTCCATCATTTGTCAAAACATGGAGGTTCCGAGAGCTGGACGACAAAAGGCAGGGGTACAGAGGCCGGGGCCTCCCGGGGGACCATGCCCAGGCAGGGCATGGGGGTGGGGCGGGCGTGTCGCGCCAGGGACGGTCCCAGGAGGCTCCGACACCCGCGCACGTGGCCGAGTGCACAGCCTGTGAGGCAGGCCAAGCCCGAGGGCACCTGAGGGGTCACGCCGGGGGTGATGGCAATGGGAGGTGGTGAGAGGAGGGCTGGGTGCCCCAAAACAGAGCTGCGGGGCGGCAACCAGGGGTGCAGTGCAGGGCGCAGACGAGGGGCCCGGGCGGCCTCAGCCTGGAGCTACTCAGCTGAGCCACTCACGCCCCAGGACCCCGCGTGCACCTCAGCTCCCCCACCAGGCACCTGTCTCCCTCCCCCCACACCTCCAAGGGCGCTCCACCCAATGGCCCACAGGACACGCACTCTCGTGCGGCGGGCCTGGATCATAGGAGAGCTTGGCAGTGCAGCACCAGCGCCCACCACCACCCTACCCAGAGCTCCGCAGCGGCTGCGGGCCCAGTTTTGTCAGCAGAGGGCACCGGAGGGATGCTGCTGGGGAGAGGTTTTCGCTCCCTGGCTCGGGGCACGGCCCAGACGGTGGCCAGTGCAAGCGGGCAGACTTCCAGCAAGTGCCCAGAGAGCTCTGGCCACCCAGTGTGCCAGCCCGGGCTGGGGCTCAGCCAAGGGTGGAGGGCGGGCTCTGCCCCTGGGCACCCTGGCCCCGCAGTAGCTAACCATCCCCACACTAGAGCTCCTGCTATAATCACAGCCCTGGGGCTCTGTCCACTGGCTGGACCCCGACTCCCAGCTCGCTCTGCTGGGGGCTGTCAACGGCCAGCTCCCAGCCCTCAGCCAGGCCCTGCAGCCCCCTCCCCTGCAGGAAGGAGACACTGGGCACCGCTCACTCCCTGGCCTGGAGCGAGTGACCTCAGCCACATGTCAGGCATCAAGAAACAGCTGAAATGACCCAGGTCCTAGGACAATAGCAACTTCACAGCAACGGCACCGGTGACTCGTCTGGTTGGGGGTCACAACCCAGCCTCCCTCTCCGTGTGTATCAGTGCTGGGGGGGGTCTCCACCACGGACCTGGAGGACGGAGGGGTGCCCCCCAGAGCCGGCAGCCCTTTCCCAGCCTCAGCCTCCTGCCTGCTCCGGTGGGTCCCCCAGATCCCCCGACGCCCGCACAGGCAGCCCTCAACACGCAGGCCGCTTGCTCACCCAGGGCTCCAGCCCCAGGCCAGCCTCCCACGCGGCCACTCCGTCCCGCTGCCACCGGGCCCCAGCTGGGAGCACCGGGCTGTGCGCACGCCCACTCCACCCTCTGTCCTGCCCACGCGGCCATCTCCAGCGTCTGAGTCTGAGGGCCTCTGCACATCGACTCGGGGTCCCCGCCCCTAGAGGAACCCCATGCGGGGCCCACCTGAGCAGCTGCTGTCGGGGGACCTGGGCCTGTGCCCCACCCCCAACGCGGCGCCCACGCGGGCTCCCGAGGCCGAGTGGGACAGCGGGTGCAGCCCGGGGGGTTACCTGTACGCATTTTTGGAAGCAGGGCGAGGGTCGAACTTGAAGAAGACGATGCACATGGGTCCCAAGGGGCTTGGCTCCGGGGCACAGGCTCTGCAGGAGGAGGAGAGGGGCCGAGTGAGCGGTGGCGGCAGGCCCGCCTCCCGCGCCGGCACAGCGCCCTGCCCTCCCTGGACAGGGGCCTGCGCGGCGCATGCTGCAGTGCTGCCGTGCTCTGGTGCAGGGGCCAGACACGCCCCCGAGGCCGGTGGCCTCGCTGGCCCTGGTGGCCGGCGGCCACTGCCTGGTCTGGGGCCTGAGACACAGCATCTCCCGTCTCAGGACCCACAGGAGGACGTTCCCAGCACACCGGCCCGCCTACAAAGCAGGCAAGCGATGAGGGAGCCCTGGCCGCCCCGCACGGAGATGCCGAGGGAGGCTGGAGCCCACGGACAGCATCACGGCCACGACCGCGACGCAGAGCCACGCGGCAGCCACCCGGCTTGCGGCCTTCTGCGCCCCCTCCCCGCACTCTGCTCCCGGGTCTGGCCGGGGTGGTCACCAGGCTCTGGGTGCACCCGGAACTCCCCCTGGCGGTGCCCACAGGCCCGGCGGGACCTCCAGGACTCAGCCTCGTGCTTGTCCAGGCACAGGTGCGTTGACGGCACAGCCCACCAACCTCTGCCCTCAGTAAGGCGCCGTGGCCATGCAAGGGAGGCGGGGCCGAGGTGACCAGCGCCGTGTGCACCGCACCACACGCAGCGCCCACACAGAGAGGCCTGGGGGTCGTGTGGACGGGCCGGGTCCCCGCCCATCAGGGGCACTGGTGCCCATCATCCCGGGAGCGCCTGGCAATCCCCATTCTGTGGGCAGACCATTGGGACCAACCTCCTTGGTAAAAGTGACTCAAAGCGCTTGAAAATACATGGAAAATCCTCAAAGCCAAGAGCTGACAAGGTCATGCGGGATTTAGCTGACATCTGAGAGAACAGAGAAACCCAGAGAAGAGAGCAGGGAACAGTGCCCATTCCCGCCCCAGAGGCCGCCCATGGTGCAACCTGGGCTCTGGCGGCCTCGGGGGTTTGTGGGAACAGGGACCCACTGTGTCTGCAGGGCCACACGGGGGCTGGGCAGGGAAGCTGCACAGAAGTGGGGGGTGGTCTCTAAGGAGCTCCATGTGCAGAGCCAGGGCCACCTGGGGTGCCCAGGGACTGGGTCAGAGGGGCATCTGCACTGGCAGTGCCCCTGGGCACACTGAAGTTTCCGTCTTTGTCCCAGACTTCCGAGAGTCTCTGGAATGATTTCCAGGACAGAGAGCAGCGCGGCGAAAAGACCCCTATAACGAAACGGAGCAACGCGAGCAACAAGCGGCAGGGTTCCCCGCGCCCCACGACCCCTCCCGTCTGAGCGCAGGAAAGGGGCTCGGGAGCACTTGTGCAGAGAGGACACCGGGGGCCTCCCAGCGCCGGAAAGACCCTCCAGAAGCAGCAGCCTCAGGGGCCTCCCTGCACGCCCAACACAGGGGCGCGGGCTTGATCCCTGGTCGGGGAACTAAGGTACGGTGAGACCCGCAGCAAGGGCAGGTCAGACATGGAACATGGGAGTCAGCGGGATCACCCACGAGGCAGGGCAGGGTGACGGGCAGCCGCTAGGTGCCTCAGGACCCCGGCATCCCACCTGCCCCGTGACCAGCGTGCAGCACCCAAGACACAGACCCCCGCCCCCCGGGGGGCTTCTCACCCCTAGACACACGGATGCCCCAGGCGGGTCAGCCAGGGCCATCTGCGGCGGCCACGCTGGCCGTGGGCTGCGGGAGGAGCCCCTCCAGGACCGAGGGCCGCCTTGCCAGGAACACGCCACGCCGAATGTGCAACCCCTGGCCTGCCCTTGCCCGCCACGCCCAGCCCAGGCTGTGTGCGGGGGCCCAGGGGCCCGCCAGCCACTGCTGAGCACGGGCAGAACGCAGAGCCCCTCTGCTACAGGGCCCCCACGTCCGAGCCGCCCGGGGCGCGGGTAGACCAGCCCCCAGGATGTGGCGGTGAGCAGGGCTCCCGGTCCCAGGAAGGCCGCCGCGGGTCTCCGGGCAGGTGTGGGCGCCGGCCCAGGGCTGCGGCCTCAGTGCAGACGCAGTCATCGGGAAGGAAGGGCCAGAGGAAAGCCAGCCCCTGGGGAGGGGACCATCAGGAACTGCCTTTCTCTCCAGCCCCTCACCCCCCACTCAGCAGGCCTGCTGCCCTCGGCCCCTCCCCACCCCTCCCCCGCCCCTCCCCACCCCTCCCCACCCCTCCCCCGCCCCTCCCCCGCCCCTCCCCGCGCCTCCCCGCCCCTCCACGCCCCACCCGCGCCCCTCCACGCCCCACCCGCGCGCCTCCCCGCCCCGCCCCTCACCCCCCAGTCAGCAGGCCTGCTGCCCTCGGCCCCTCCCCACCCCTCCCCCGCCCCTCCCCACCCCTCCCCCGCCCCTCCCCCGCCCCTCCCCGCGCCTCCCCGCCCCTCCACGCCCCACCCGCGCCCCTCCACGCCCCACCCGCGCGCCTCCCCGCCCCTCCCCCGCCCCTCCCCACCCCTCCCCCGCCCCTCCCCCGCCCCTCCCCGCGCCTCCCCGCCCCTCCCCGCGCCTCCCCGCCCCTCCACGCCCCACCCGCGCCCCTCCCCGCCCCGCCCCTCACCCCCCAGTCAGCAGGCCTGCTGCCCCGGCCCCTCCCCACCCCCGCGCCCTCCTCCAGGGCCTCCTCCCAGCCTGCCCCGCCCAGGCCCAGCGAGGGGCTCCACACCCCATCTGGGGTCTGAGTCCTCCCTGGCGGCCCAGGGCAAGCCCTGAACGCTGCACCGGCGTCCCCCCGACAGTCCCGCGGCGGGGCACCCAGGCGCTCCCCTCCGCTTGCTTCCTGAGACTTGTGAGGTCGGGCCGGGCAGTGAGCTGAGGGCTCAAGGTCTTGGTGCTCCAGGTGAGCTGGGGCTCCTCCTCGCCAAGCGACACCAAGGCCGGAGTCAGGACAAGGTCATCCCGAAGGGCGCCGGGCCGGGGGCGCTGGGGGATGCTGTTCCTGGCCCTCTCGGGGGGTCCCACCCCGCCCGGCCCAGCTCCGCCTGCGGCCCAGGGTGCCCACAGACCCAGGGCAGTCTGAGAAGTCGGAACTCTGCAGTCCTTGCACAGCCCCGAGGGCCGGGTGGGCAGGAAGGTCCCAGCTGGAGTGGACGCATGGAGGTGGGCGACGCTGGGGGCACCGGGCGCTGGAGGAAGCCGCCCAGCCCAGCGGGCAGGGGGAAGCCGCGGTGCTGACAGCCCCCTGCCAGGGGTGCCAGCCGTAGTCGGACACCAGCTGCCCACCCTCTGTGGGCGAGGGGGCTTGGCCCGTGGCAAGCAGGGTGGCTGGGGGGACCCAGGCCGGGGGGCAGGGTCCCCACTGATGGGGCGGCCGCCACAGAACTTAGCTGTCTGGGCTCGGGGACGCGTGGGCCCGGAGCCGCAAGGGCCCCAAGGCCGCAGGCGGGGCAAGGACAGCAGCACTGCGTTCCTGGGCGGGCTCCTCCCGCGCCAAGTGCTCAGCGGCGTCATTGCTGAGGCCACATGCATCCTGCTGGGGGTGCAGCCAGGCCCCAGAGCGGTCCCTGGGGAAGGAAGCCCCCAGACGGCAGCCTGGGCTGAAGAGGGGAAGCCGCCCAGGACCACAGCTTGGAGACTGAGAGATGGCTGAACACCCGGGGGAGGATGGGGAGGCCTCCCCAGGTCACCCAGGAGTTTCCGGTTGGTTGTGTGCTTCCAGACCTTTCTTGGCAAAGTACAGGTGCACACCGGGGCCATCACGCACAGGACCCCGCCACCCCGTCTTCCTGCCCGCTGGCCGTCAGTCCGCGTCCCCCGTGGCAGGAGGTACTCCGTGCATCTGCTGGCTGCTGTCCCCCGGCACGGTGGCCGGGGCGGGGCGCTGCCCGCTGCCCGAGCTGCCCCCATGCGAACCTGCCTGTCCTCCCAGAGCATGTCTCTCCATCCAAGCTGCACGGGACGTGCCCCCTCGTCCCAGAGCAACACTCCTTTCTCCTGAGCTCCACGCACGGCTGCCTTTGGGCTCCATTCTTGGACGTGTCTGCCTGGGTGGAGGCGCGAGCCAGGGACCCCCGCACTCCCCAAGGGAAGGCATCCCATATGTACCACCGGGCCTCCCCGGACGCCCACCATGCAACCCTTTGGGCCCCAAGCTTCAGCACACGCTGAGCCGTCTCGAGCAGGGGTCTCCTGCTCAGCGTTCCACAGAAGCCCCCGGCACTGACAGATCGGGCACACCAGGCGCCCATGTTCGTGAAGTCACACGGGCGAGGAAGTCCGCTGCCAGAGCCGGAGGCCAGCCTGCCTGTCCGGGGACCCACAGGTGTTCCCAGTCTCGTGCTGGGGCAGGTCCACACCCTGATCTGGGCAGTGGCCGCGGGGCTCGCTCTGCGCCATCCACGTGCTGGCCGCTTGGAACGGGCGCCCTTCCTGGGGGAGCCGGAGCACCCTCCCGGAAAGCTGCCCACAAGAAGACCACGACAGACCCCACTCTCTTCCCCACAGGCTCTGAGCTGTTCCGGGGGCAGGCAAGAAGAGGGGTTCTCAGCAGACCAGGGAGGCCAGATCCAGCCCCTGCTCGGAGCGGCCAGCAGCCAAGAGTTTGGCACAAGGACCTATGTGCTCAGGTGGCCGATGGCTGGGGTGCGGGCCTGCACTCTCCGCTAAAGAGGCAAAGAGGCTCTGGGTCAAGGGGGAACACCCGAATAAGGGGGCACACCAGGACATGGGGAAACACCTGGACATGGGGAAACACCTGGACATGGGGGGCACGCCCGGACACAAGGGGGCACACCCGGGCACAAGGGGGCGCACTCGGACAAGAGGGCACACCCGGACACGAGGGGAAACACCCAGACTAGAGGCACACCCGGACACAAGGGGGCGCACTGGCCAGAGGAGCCAGGAGTGGGGGACTCAGGTCTGCAAGCGGCGGGGTTGGTGGGGGGGGGGTGCGGGGGAGGGACCCAGGGCCTGGCAGTCAGCCTCCTCCAGCTGCTCCACGGGGCTCTGGGCAGGGGTGACCAAGCCCTGGGGTCGGGAGGTCCACTCCTTCTGTTCGGCACCGCACACTCTCGGGCGGAAGGCGGTCAAGGCCAGCCAGCCAGCCCATCTGGCCTGGAGCCAAGGCGCCCGGCATCCCGCCCACCGTGCGGGGCGGAGCTCGGAGCTCCAGGCAGGAGCTGCTCGCAAGTGACAAGTGGCGCGTGACTCCGCGGCGGCTGCCAGCACAGGACATAAACACACAGGGCCACGAGCCCTGCCAGCCCAAACTAATCACTCAGACCAGCCGGCTGCCCACCCCGCCCCCGCCCACCACGCCCCTCCCCACCCAGGACTCCGCAACCCAGCTCTGCAGCTCTGGCTGATAAGTAGCATTGCAGGACGACGCGTTTTCTAGGACGACAATGTTTCCTGAGATCTTAGAACCGTTTGAGGGGCATTCATGCAGCCTCACAGCGAGTGCCATTGTCCCTTCAGGGTTCAAAAGAGCAACACCAACAAGGGACACGGGGAGTCACGGCGCACGCTGCACGCTCTGCACTCTGGTCCCCATCCCCCCCCAGGAACAGGCTTTCCCACAAGCCAGGGGCTCGCCCTGCAGCTCGAGGGGTCAACAGGGGAGGAAGGGGGCGCTCCCACCAGCCCCTGAAAGGAGTGTGGCAGCAAGGGCTTCTTCTGCGCATGGTCTTGAGGACCCGGCAGACACACCAGGTGGTGGGGCCTGGGCCTCTTCACTGTGAAGCGTGTATCCATCACTCTGCAACCCAGAAAGAAAGCCAAGAAGGAGGAACACAGCTGCACCAATACCCAGAAAAGGGAAGTCAGTGGCCCAGGGGCGACCTTGTTCTCAGAGCCCATCACCAAACCCCAAGGTCCAGACCAACCAACTGTCCTCACACACCCGGGGTGTCAGTGACGAGTGTGGCCCCACTTGCAGTGGCCTCCCTGCCCGGGGCCACAGACAGACACCCTCAGAAGCAGCACGCAGGGCACCAAGCGGCCAGGAGGGGCCTTCTAGAGCCGCAGCCAACACAGGACTAAGTTCCCAGGACGCCACACGTGACTGTACCACGGTGAAACACAACCTAAGTGACCGCCCAGGAACGCACACACAGAGGACGCACAAGGCCGTCCTGACAGCTCAGGGACAGGGCAGTGGGCCAGAGCAGACGGCTGGAGGCCTGGTCCGAGGGGCCTGCATCCTGCCGACACACCAGTGACACGAAGCCGCAGCACCACGGCACGCGCGCCTCTGCAGCCAGTGGTCAGGGGTCCCAGCAGGCGGGGGCACCAGGACAGCACGCTCTGCCCACCAGGAGCCCTGGGCCCCAGGGAGCAGGAGCGGAGGCTCTGCTGTGTCCACCTGCCAACGCCCACCCTCTCACCCCACCCCACCGGACAGGCCACCCAAGGCAGGAAGGCTTCTGGGAGAGGGGCTCAGGAGGACAGGCCAGCCTGGCTCTGAGTGACCTTGGGGACACCACTGGCCCTCAGCCTGAGTTTTCTTCACTGTGAATGCTGTCATCTGGCCTCAGACACTTGCCCTGAAAGGCTGCCCAGAGCACAAGGAGCAAGCAGCAGAAAGCAGTTCCCACAAGCTCCCGGCTGTAGGCACCCCTCACAGCTCCACCCCTTGTCCACCGAGACCTAAACAGCAACACACCGGTAGACAGGCCCGCAGCAGGACAGCAGGGCAGGCCTGGCTGACCACGTGACTGCCCCAGCAGAGGCTGGCTGGGCCTCAGGAGCTGTCCAAGGGCAGAAGGCCCACGGCAGATCTGTGGCCCAGAGGCGCACGGGGCAGCTGCTGGGGCAGGAGTGTCTTCAAAACCAGTGGCTACAGGGCCTTACCCAGGGTGCAGCCCTGCCCAGCTCCTTGCCCTGAACTCCCGTGAGGAGGTCCTGACGACCGAGCCAGCCCAGGAAAGCTGTGTCGAGGCGCGCTTATGACCTGGCCCCGGCTGCCTCTCCGGACAGGCATCAGCTATCCCCTGCAGCGTGACCCAGGGCTCCCCGGCCCACAGCCGCGTAGCCCGCCCACCCTGGCAGGGACACCCGCCGGGCCTGCGAGGCCCGCGCTCCGTCCAGGCGGGGACACTGGAAACGTGGTTTCAGGAACGCGAGGGACGCTCCGTCGGCCGGGGTCCGCTCGGTCTCCGACCAGACCAGGCGCTGGACGGGCAATCACGGCTTCGAGAAGGGGAAATCGGGACGGGCGCGGTGGCCACTGCTGAGTCCGAGTCCCGAGCCCCGCGCCCCGCAGGGAGCGCCGCCCGCCGCCCGCATCCCGGCTCGCACTCACCGCCTCCGCCGCGGCCGCCGACTTCCGGGTGCCGCGCCCGCGCGCCGCAGCCGCCACCGCCCAGGCCCCGCCCCCTGCCGTCCGCGCGCTCGCCATTGGGCAGCCAGGCCAGGGGGCGGGGCGGCAAGGCGCGAGCCCGGGCACCAGTGGCTGCCCAAGCCGTCGCTCCGGGCTGCAACTCCCCGCGCCCCGCCCCCGGGGCTGCGCCAAGAGCCCGGAGGCGCCTCGTGACCCCCGCGGGCAGGAAGGTGCCGGCCCCCAGCCCTACCCTCGTGGACACGTCCCTGGCCAGCGCTGCACGGGGCCCTGCAGGAGGGTCCGCAGGGTGCGCACCTGGGGGCTGCCTCCCCGCCTCCCAGTCCGTGCCTCTGGACTGGCCATCTTTCCCCGTTGCAGCTCTGACCGCGGACATCCCTGCTACGGTCAGGACAGACGTCGGACCGGTCACCTCAGCCGTTAACCCGCCTCGAAGCTGTTCGGCAGGGCCGACCTCAGGATGCAGGGCTGCCGGCCTGATCTCCACACCATCGCAACTGAGCAAAAGCCACTGACTAGGTCCCTTACCGGAGGACAGAGGTGTTCGCTGCGGCTCCCTGCCCACAGTGGCCTCTGGGCTGTGTCTGGGGTCTGAGTGGAGATTCAGAGGCCCAGGGCTTGCTCCAAATGGGCCCTCAGCAAACTATGACGAGGATGACGATTATAGCAAGCTTGCTAATAATGGCTCTTCCCAGGTGGCACAGTGGTACAGAATCCGCCTGCCAACGCAGGAGATGCAAGAGATGCTGGTTCGATCCCCGAATCCGGAAGATCCCTTGGAGGAGGGAATGACAACTCACTCTGCTCCTGTATTCTGGCCTGGGAAATCCCATGAGCAGAGGAGCCTGGCATGCTATGTATAGTCCTTGGGGTCAGAAAGAGGCAGATGGGCCTGAGCCCACACCCAACAAGGTGCTTTGTTGTTGTTCAGGGATTAACTTCTGTCCGACTCTTTGAGACCCCATGGACTGCAGCACACTAGGCTTCCCTGTCCCTCACTATCTTCCAGAGTTTGCTCAGATTCATGTCCTTTGAGTCGGTGATGCCATCCAACCATCTCATCCTCTGCTGCCCCCTTCTCTTCCTGCCTGCAATCTCTCCCAGCATCAGGGTCTTTGCCAATGAGTTGGCTCTTCACTTCAGTGTGCTAAATGCTCTAACCCAGCATTCCAGGACACAGCGCTCATTTTTCCACTTTAGAGATGCAAACATTGATGCTTAGAGCAATTATGTGTCACTTGCTTGAAGTCAGAATTAAGTGGCCAGTGGCAGTGGCTGGATTAATTCCACAACCCCACAGTGAGGATGTAGGTGCCTGATCCTTTCTTGGAGAGCTGATGCCCTGTGAAAACTGGGACTCAGAGAGGGCAAAGGCCTGACTGGTATTAACCCCAGGCAACAGTCCAACTTAAAGCTGCGTGACACCCCTAAAGCCCATTCCACTCCACTGCTGTGCCGTCTCATCTGTGCTGCTCCACAGAAGCCCTTTGCAGGCAAGGAAAGCAACGACTCCCTGTGTCCCGGGGCTCTCCCTGTCCCGGGGTTCCCTGGGTCCAAGGACTCCATGTCCCGGGACTCCCCGGGACTCCCCAGGCCCCCCGTGCCCAGGGCTCCGCCTGTCCTTGGGCCCCCCGTGTCCCAGGCCCCCCCCCACCCCGTGTCCAAGGTCTCCTCCTGTCCTTGGGCTCCCCGTGTCCGAGGACTCCTGGCCAGCAGGTGGCAGACCCAGCAAGAGACACTCAGTCCTCCTCCTGCCACCTGGCAAGAGAGTCAAGCTGGGTGGTGCCGGTGATTCCCCTCCGGGCAGCTGGATTCTGCAGTCCAGCTGAGAGGTGGTAGTGTTGGATAAGCAGAATCCAGGGCTTGGAGGCAAGTGGCAATGCCCAGGGGGACAACAGGCAGCCGCTGCAGAGTGATCTGGCCCAAGCCACTGGGCCCAGAGGTGCGGGACCCCTAGTGACCAAGCCCTCCTGACCAGCACCTTCCCATTTTCTGCAAAAGGGGTGCAGCCGTGCTTGGGTTAGGGAGGTGGAAAACCCACTCCGCTGTCGGCCAATGAGGTGGGTCAGGGTGGGGCCTCAGGGCGACCGCGGGTTCCCTGTCACCCTACCTCTGAACACATACATTCTTAGATGGGAGCTCGTGACCTCGTGTGGTCGCCCTTTTGACCTCAAGCATCTGCAGCTGTTGGGAGCTTCTAACATCCAGCTGACATCTGGCTCTCCCTGCAGCATGTCACACGTGCCCCAGGGATGGCCCTACAGAACTGGCCAGAAGCCAGGCAGAGGGTGGGTGAGAGTGGGGGGCGGGGCTCCTGGGCCCTGTGGCCATGGGCCAGGGGCGGAGGCCCCCTTCCCTGAACTCTGACTCCTTCCAGCCCCCATCTGCAGCCTGGGTCAGGGAGGGAGGCCAGTCCCGCGGGCCCTAATGGGTGGGCGGAGCCCACGGTGTGATAAATTCACCCCTGAAGGAGGAGAAAAGCCACCGTTCCCGAGGGGTCCCACCCATCGGGCCTCCACAGTGGGAACGCTGGGGCGATGAGGGTGGGAGACCGCCCAGATGGACTGGGTTGGAGCCCCACCGCCTCCTCCCATGACCTAAAGCTGGCGAGAACCTCTCAACGCCTCGGTGGGTTTCCCGTCTGTAAAACGGGAGGGCAGCAGAACGCTCCCTCGCGGACTGTGAGAAATATAACTGGTGCCGTTGGGCGGGCGCGGCGTGCAGCCAACAGCAGGCGCTGGAAGAGGATACCCGGGAACTTGGGGGTGGCGATAGAGCCGACCGGCCCAAGTCCGGGGATGGGGCGCCAGGCCTGCCCCGCTTCCCGTGCGAGCCGCATGGCCTGGGCACGTCCTCGAAGGCGGCCGGGAGAGGGCGGCCAGCTGCCCGGGCCACAGCCGCATAGGTCCCGGCAGGTGCCCTGGCCTCCGTCGCTCCACGAGGGGCCGTGATCGGCAGAGACGGACACCCCCAGTGGCCAATGGCAAGCCGGCGTCTGCCCGCGCTCGTCCAGTCGGCGCCGGTTGCCGGGCCTCCCGACCAATGGGAACAGTGGCGGCGGCGGGGAGGGGCGAGGGTCGCGGCGCCGGCAGGCCGGCTTTGCGCACGGGCCGCGCAAGGGCGGAGGGCTGGCCCGGGTTGCGCGGGGCGCTGAGGGTGCGCCCCGCACCGGCGCGATCGGAGGCCCCCGGACGGTCACCCGCGCCCGCCCGGGGACGCCGCGCGCCAAGGGACCGGCGGACGCCCGTCTGGGGCGGGGGCCGTTCTGCGGCACCGCCCACAACCGCGCTCCAGGTAAGCTCCGGCCGGGAACCCGGGTCGGGGTCGGGCCGGCACCCGGGCTGCGGGCCGGGCAAGGGCCGGAATCGAGGTCTGGGCAGGGGTCAGTGCCGGGGGTCCAGGCCGGCCCCGCTCCACCCGCACCGCCCCGCGGTGCGCGAGATCCCGGACCGGCGGGGGCGGGTCCCTTTGTGCGCGGCCTGGGGTCCTGCCCGGCCGGCCGTGCGCCTCGCTCCGCGCACCCCTCCGGTCGCGGCACAACCTGAGCCGTGTCCGCCCTACTCGACCCGGCGCCTTGGGCCGGCGCCACGCAGCCACGGAAACTTTCCATCGGCCGAGCGGATCAGGGGCTGGGGAACTTTCCTGGGGCGGCTAGCCGCCGGGAAGCACCCGCACGGCGGGGACGGGGAATGCCCCGGCGCCGGCGCCGCGCCCGCCGCCCAGAGGACGAGGGAGGGAATGCTGCCCGGGGCCCCTGCCCGGAGCCCCAACCTCGCTCCCCATCCTCGCGTCCCCTGCGCCCCGCTGGTGGGTCCCCAAACCGCTGGTGTGAGTCGCGTTCCCCTCGGGACTCGGACCAGATTGGCTGTTATCCTGAGCACGCAGCAGGAGATCCCCAGCCTGCTTCTTTTGATCTTAAATAATTAAATATTGGGTTATTACAACATGTCTCCATTTCTAACCTCTGCGCAACGTGTCACAGTGAAAGCAGGAATTGGAGGCTCCCGTGCCCCTTTAACCCAAACCCAAAGGTGTTTAGGGACAAGGAGAAAAGCTGCTCCAAGGGTCTCATTCTGTGTGTGACCCGCTCTCCCTCGCACCCCTTTAACAGGTCACCCGAGTTGCCGCGCAGGGCCCACGCCAGGTGAGGGTCTGTGAGCCCAGGGGCGTCCTTCCGATGAGGACACGCCCAGCCCCGCACTGGGAGCCTCGGGGTCCAGGCTTCCGGAGGTCCTGCCGGCCCAAGCAGGTCCCACCTGCCCTGTCTCAGTGTATCTGGACCCGCAGCAGTCAGTTCCCGAGCAGGTGGTCTGGGTCTGGGGCTCCGCCACAGCGTGTGGAGCTGTGAACCTGGCACTCGTGTCTTCCCGCAGCCTCGCCTGTCCCTTCCGCAGCACCCTGTCTCTCCCCCATCTTCCTCACCCCCTAGTCTGAGGTCCTCCGGCACCCAGCCCAGAGCTGGGCATAGAGCCCGTACTGCACTCAGGACTCTGGTCTGGCCCTGGCCTGGGGAGGAGGTCCTGCAACCACAGTCCGGCTAGCCCCCACCCCGCTCTCCACGTGGGCACGATGCCTGCTACCCACGTGCCTCCTGGGGGAGCGGGGCCCGCCCTCAGTCCTGCCAGGCTAGAGCTGCCCCGCCCTCCGCCCCGGCCTGGGCCACATACCTCCCCCCAGGGTGGCCCCTCAGGTCGCTTCTTGGTGCCAGGGTCCCTCTGCATCTCCCAGTTTCCCCGGGGGCTGCACCACCAGCCCCATCTGTGCTGCGCAGGATTCAGACGGGCTCTCTCTCCTCCACCCCCGGGCCACCAGTGAGATCCTCCACCTCCAAGAGGACCAAGGGGTGGATGGAGACACCAGCCCACCTGAACCAGCGGGAGGGAGGGAGGGAAGGAGGGGCAGCTGGGGCGGAGGTCCTGGGGTAGGTGCTGTGGGGTGCCAGGGAGGCGGCCGGGTTCCCGGGGCTTGCCCCAGCAGCAGCTCGCTCTGCTGCCTCATCCGACAAGACTCAAATGAGGTGTCAGCCACTCCGCAGGAACCCCAGAGTCAGAGCGTAAGTGGGAACTCGGGGTCAGAGAGTTACGGGGGGCACTCGGGGTCAGAGAGGAACTGAGGGGACTCAGGGTCAGAGAGTTACAGGGGGCACTCGGGGTCAGAGAGTTACGGGGGGGCACTCGGGGTCAGAGAGTTACGGGGGGCACTCGGGGTCAGAGAGGAACCAGCGGGACTGGGGTCCAAGAAGAATGAGCAGGGGGACTCGGGGTCAGGAGCTCCTTCCTGGGGCTTCGCCTGGAGGCCGGCGCAGCCGACCGGCCCGGAGCTGCGGGGCATCTGCATTACTCGCCAGGTCCCTCCCCCTTGCCCCTCCCCGGGTGGTGGGGGGCGGTGGGTGTGAGGCACAGCCCCCCCCCCCCCCCCCCCCCCGCCCTGGCCGACCCGGAGCGCCGGCGCCCTCCAGCAGAGCAGGCACAAGCTGAGTGCGGCCACCAGAGGGCGCCCGGGGCCGCCGCAGCCAGCAAGAGCGGCTCCACCCAGCCCCCCAGTGCGGGGCGGGGGCGGGGAGGGGGGGTGCGGGCGGGGGGTGGGCCGGGGGGTGCGGGGGGGGTGGGCCGGGGGGTGCGGGGGGGGTGGGCCGGGGGGTGCGGGGGGGGTGGGCCGGGGGGTGCAGGGGGGGGGTGGTGGTGGTGATGATGACCCCTTCCCCAGGCGCCCAGAGGCACTCACTGGAGCTTTGCTCTGTCCGGGCCCCCTGCCCAGGGCGGGGAGGCTGGAGACAGCACGGCCCCTGGGTGCTGGACACAGCAGGAGAGCAGGCTGGGGCCGGGCTCCCAGTGGCCATCCTGTCATGCACGGCCCCAGGGCCCAGGCCAGGCCTCAGCGCCAGCCACTCAACACCAGGCTGTGCCTCTCTGCCTCAGTGTCCTGGGTGGCACAGAGGGCACAGCCAAAGGGGGGCCTTTCAAGATGCACGGAGTGACCAGTGGCCAGCAGGGCTGGCCAGGATTTCCATGGTGGAGCAGGATTCCAGGCTAAGCACAGGGCAAGCTTGGGCTCCTCACCACCCTTCATGGCCCAGAGCTGCTGGCCCATGCCCCCAGCCCCCAGCCTGGGCCCCATCCCCCGGCCCCCCAGCCTGGTCCCCACACCCCTCCAGACTGGGGTTGTGCCGTGGGGGCTCCCTCACGCTGCCAGGTGTCTCTGATCTGTGCTTGCTATCGTGGCTCTTGGCCGGCCCCTGCAGAGGGTTGCTGCCAGCCGGGGACATCGCAGGCCTTTCCGGGGCAGGAGCAGCCCTCTCAGAGCCCGGGCTCTTGGTGCAGGGTCCTTGTTTAGCTGGGACCCCTGAGCCCGCCCACCAGCTCTGAGGGTTGCTGAGGAGGGCCCCCTGAGCCAGGCACCCTCAGCCTCATGGCACAAGCCCCGCCGCTGCTACTGCCTTCATGCCTCAGGCCTGCCCGTCTGTCTGTCCATCCACAGCCCCAGGGCTCTTAAGAGGCTCTGCTCCCAGCACCCAGGGTACAGTGCTGCCCAGGCGAGGCGCCCTGGGCACGCAGACCCTGCCCAGGTCCACGCCCACCACGCGCCATCCAGACCCTCCCAGTTCTCAGTCCTTCTCGCCCTCACGATGCCCCCCACCCCCATACTGGCCTGGACCCTGGGTCGCCTGTTGGCCCACTGGAGCCCACTGGAGCCCCCGAGGTGGGAGCCGTGTTCTTCCTGCGGTTGGGTCGTTATCAGGACTGACAATAAAGGCACATTCTTCTCGTGGGACGAGGTCTTTGTCAACGCTTAAGCCAGAAGCAGCTGTGCCCCAGACATATCACATTCGGAGCAAACGCTGATTCCTGACCTCGGTGGGGGCCACAGGTCCCGCCACAGCGGGCAGACTCCCAACCATACCTCCCTCCCAGGCACACACGTGGACACGCGTGCACACGTGCCTGGCTCGAGCCCCCTCCCCCCCACCCCACCCCCCGCCTTCTTTCTTAGCTCTGGCCCTAGCCTCCTGCTCTCCCGTCACGATCCTGCCCCAACTGGAAGCCCTTCCCCTTGTTGAAGGGGCTGCCAGGAGGCAGAAGGCCGCACCCTCAGGCCCCAGAATGAGCCATGTCCACAAGGAAAGTTTGGATGGAGGCTTGAGACCACGGGTGACAATGCAGAGTAGGGGGGAGATCTCCCATCACTGTGGTCCCTGGGGGGGGGCTAGCGCCTGTCAAACCACCTTGCTTTTCGTTTTTCAGCAGTATCGCCAGGCCTAGCTGCAAGCAGAGGGGAGGCGTCCCCAGGCCTGACACAGGTGGAGGGGAGGCATCCCCAGGCCTAGCTGCAAGCAGAGGGGAGGCGTCCCCAGGCCTGACACAGGTGGAGGGGAGGCGTCCCCAGCACCCTGACTGAGACAGGCAGCTGCAAGGTCCTCGGTCTGGGCCTGGGAGGCTCGCTGTCTCCCTAGGAGGCATGCGGACGGGGCCAGCCTCAGGGGACTTGGGGGAGGTGGGTCGTGGACCCCTGCTCTGGCCCTGGTGTGGGAGCATACCACAGCAGAGCGCACCCAGCCTCGGGAAGCCGGAGCGGTTATCTGCTTACAACTCTTACGCTCCAGGTTTTGAAGGATAGTCAGAAAGAAGCGTAAGAAACACCCAGGCAGCCAATGCTAAGTGTGGACGCGACAGACCCAGTGCGAGAGGGCACGAGAATGTGCTCAGGGTCCTGTGGGGCGGGCCCCTGTCAGCGCGCCGTAGGATGCCCCTGGGCTGGGATGACCAGCCGGGGTCTGACCCTGTCCAGTAGGGACTCAGCCCCACAGATGGGCCTCAGCAGGTGCCCTCTGGATGAAGAGCCCACCGATGGGTGTCTGGATGTGCTGACCTCCCCGGGGACGTTCCGTCCTCACACGGGTAGAAGGCAGGGCGGCTTGTGGTCAACAGAAGGACGGACTGGGGCCTGAGTGTGTGTGTACGTGCCTCTGGTCAGCCTCAGCCCAGGTGGGCACAGTGCCCCAAGCTGGACAGGGCTAGCCGTGAGGCCTCCTGCCAGCCCCGCTTGAATTCACCAACGGGCTGGGCGTGGACCACAGATACTGGCTTGTGGGACGCCCCTGCGTTGGGGACAGCCCACCAGGACATCAGCCGGGCAGGTCTGTGCTGCCCTGACGTGGACGTCCGGCCAGTCGGTGCCCACGTGTTGCACAGGCCGCCAGCTCTGATCCTGCTCGGGGCCGCTCCCGCAGAACCAGAGAGGCTGGAGCCACCAGGAGTGACGGGCCACAGGCCCAGGCGCCGTGGGAGGCTTTGGCCAGCGGGGCCACGGTCAGAGGGGGAGGAGCTGTGCGCGGCGTGTGCCGGCCCTGCTCTGTGGCGACAGCTCCAGGGGCACAGGGCGCGGCGTCCGGGGAGGGAGGCGGGGACGGAGGCAGAGGGGGCCCCGGGCCCACATGGCCGGGCAGTCCGTTTGCCATGCCAATGGACTCGCGGAGGGTGGCGGACTCTGAGAACACCAGCCCAGCGTCTCAGTGGCCAGGCTGCGGGGCCGTGCGGGGCCTGCTGAGTCGGGATGAGGAGGCGCGACCCGCATCCAGGCTGTGGGGCCTCTTGGGGTCAGGGCCGTGCGCAGTGGGCACTGAGGGCTTGTTACAGCCTTTCAATGTTTGCCTGTGGTCGGTGACTTTCTGTCTGAGAAAGTTTCAAACTTTGCATGCTCTACGCGGAAGCTATGGAAGTCTTCTTCTTCCGACGGTTCCATGTCCCACATGTGTCCTCTGAGCATGGCCGGGCGAGCACACGTTCGTCCACCCCACCGGTGTTTCCAGGTCGGCGTCCACGCCCGAGATTTCACCCACCTGGAGTCTGCGTTGACGCAGATGGGGGACGAGGGCTGAGCTTGGTTGACACAGTCATATCTGAACCATTACCTGGCCGACATGTCCTGTCAGCGGAGACTGGAAACAGGACCCCCGGGTCCTCGTTGGACACTCAGGCCAACCAGCCTCTGTGTGGGACAGTTCCGGGCGGCCTCGAGCTGGCCCCGCAGGTGCGGGCCGGTCCAGGCTGTCGGGGGGCCCCTGCCGCGCTGGCCCTGTGCACGCGGGTCCCACTCTGGTCTCCCTGAGTCTCCAGCCTGTCTGAGCCCCCTTGGTGACCGAGAACAGGTCCGTGCTGTGGGGAAGCCTCTTGGAAGCCCCCAGAGTGTTTCGGGCCCCCTTTGTGGCGTCCCGCCTCTGAGCATGCGGCTGCCCGCAGCTGGGTGGGCCTGGGCGGTCCCCCGAGGCTCTCTCGCTCCTGGTGGCCTGCAGGGAGTGTGTGGGCCCCCTCCAGGTGTGGGCTTGGCACGCTTGTGACCTCCAGTGGACGCAGCACCAGCAGCACCCACACCTGCCTGCTTGCGTCTCTGCTCGGGATGGGGCCTCACCAGCCTCGTCAACTCCTGCCTGTTCCCCGGCTGTTCTGGGCCAGCCTGTCAGCTTCCTTCCCCAGGCCCTGAACCTGTGCCCCAGCCCGGCCCGGCAGGACCCTCCGTGGGGCACCCCGAGTCGTCGGCTCCGCCCTGACTTCGGTCCTGCGCTCCGATCTGGGGAGGGCCGCCTGTTGTCAGGTGGAGCGAGGCCCCCACGCCCCCCTACCCTCCCGGCACACACTGCCAGGTTGACGTTTGCAATTGATGACTTTGGTATTTCAAACATGCCTTTAGTTAAACTTTCCCTTTTCAAAATATTTTCACTCTCCGTGAAATCCTAATTAGGCCATTCATTCATCTGAATGTACTTGCTGCTCTCTGCGTTTTGCGAGATAACGAGACTGGGAACCGGCTGGCAGCCCGTCCTCTGGGCCCTCCGCCTGCTCGTGCCCTGCAGGGAGGGCCTGGCGCCCCGCGGCCGTGGATGGGGCCGAGTGTGCAGGCTGAGGGGCCTGGGCGGCACATCGGCCCGACAGTGGGGAGTCTGCCTGACGCTCCCTTAGAATGTCCAGAGCTGGGTTTACCCTCGGGATGTCGGGATGTCACGAGAAGGGAGAAAGGGAGGCGCCCGGTTTGCAGAGCTGCCAGCCGGTCCTCGCCATACAGGAGCGTCTGTCTGCAGATAGGGTGGGTGGGCCCTGGGAGGCTGAGCCAACATCCCAGACTGCCTGGTGGCACCGTGGACGCCTCGGTGCTCCCTAGGGCGGCCCAGCGCCCGGGGCACAGAGCCCGGGGAAGGCGAGCCATGCAGGCCCAGCCTGGCGTGAGCACAGCCTTCCCGGCTTCCTCCTGGGCCAACAGCTCAGGCCCGCCGTGACCCCGCAGCCCTGCTGGAGGCCGCTGTGTGGGGCGGCTCCCGGCCAGATCTGGGGTCTCTCGGGGACCCCCGTGCCAGCGGCAGTGGCCCGGCGCCCCGGCCTCACGCTCCCGCCCTCTGTCCCGCCGGCTCTGGGCTGCTTTATGTGGTTCGGCCGGCCCGCCTCTGGCCTGTGTCTGTGGCCTCGACAGTGTCCCGGCCGCCAAGCCTCCACTGTGCTTTTCTTCAGATCCCTGCGGGGTCCACGACTGGTCCTTCTTAAAGTTTGTTCCCAGTTCATCAGATCAAGGTCCTCCTCCACCTCTCAAGGACACACATCAGCAGCTCTCTTAGGCTTGTGCCAGTTAACTGCAGCTCTCCGGGGCCCTGGGGCAGCAGGCGGCCCGGGCGCTGGGGTCTCTGCCGCCCTAGGGCTTCTGTCCAGGGTCCTGGCCCAGCCACACACCCCCTCCCGTCACAGGGACCTCCAGTGTGGACCAAAGCTGGGCGCTGCAGGCCAGGCCTCACGGGTCTGCCCGACCCTCCGGGAGCCAAACTCTTGCCTCCCTCAGCACACAGATGTCAGACACCACCCACCACCTATTGCCCGGGGCAGGCAAGGCCACTCGAGCCAACTTGGTGGGCTCACAGCTGCACGGCGCGGATGGGTGTGTGTGCGCGTGACCTTGTGGGTGGCTGCAGGTGTGTGCCCGCGGGTGGGTCCAAGGAGGCCCCCAAACTGCCAGCCAGCCTGCCGCAGCGATCCACGTCCTGCTGGTGGGGCCGGGGCACACGCCCCCTTCGGTCTCACGGGATGGAGGGGTCGGGGAGTCAGGCAGGGGCACTGAGGCGGGGCGGGGGAGGGTGTGGGGGCCGAGTCTGCACTGGGTGGGGTGGGGTGAAGCCCCTGCCGTTTGCACATAAAATATGAGACTGTGCTGTTGGCTGGAGGCTGCTGGTGTCTGGACCTGTTGCCATGGGCACCCCTGGGCTTCGGGCACCAGTCTGGCTCCCCGCGGGGTGGTGGGTTGGGGGGAAGGGCAGTCTGGAGCAGAGGAACTGGCATCTGGCTCAGCTTCTGGGAGGAGGTGGGGGTCCCGGGGCCTCCGGGAGGGGCCGGTGCCAGCTGGAGGCCACACGGGACCCTGGGCAAGGGCAAACCAGTGGGGCCCTTAGATGCTGTGGGCTGGGGGCGAGGCTGGAGGGGCCCGGGGCCCCCTTCCCCGGGCGAGCTTTGCTTGGTCACCCGCTCATTCAGGCCCGGGTGACCCAGCCGCCCTGCCTCTGCCCACAGCCACTGGAGGGTCTTCCTGACACCGTCACCCCCCAGGCTGTGGGCTCTGTGTCTGCAGGGCCCCCGTTATTCCCCACCAAGGGGATGGGTGACCAGTTTCCCACTCTCGTGCTTCCCAGGGAACCTCCTCGAAGCTGAGCCACAGGCCCGCGAGGCCCTGGGCTGGGCTTGGTGGGGGGAGGGCCCAGGACTGCTGACAGCGGGACGGCTGGTCCGTGCGAGCCCGTCCGGGAGCCCAGAAGAGTCAGCAGCTCCCAGGAATGCTGGCGGGGCAGCCGGCCAGGCGGGTGAGGAGCCCCCGCCCCTGACCGTGAGGGCCGCCCCTTGGCAGCCTGCGCCCCTGCTCCGTGTGGGTCTGCCCGTAGAGAACCGGCCCTCCCGGACTAGCACAGCCCCGTGCTGCCCCCGAGGCCGAGGCCCCTGCTCCGGGCGCCGGGTGAGCAAAGCTGCAGGGGTCAGACTGAGGTCACCCAGGGAGGGCCGCCGGGCAGGGTGCCCGGCACACGGGGCACTGCCAAGTGCCTGGTCAGCAGTGGCCGGGGCCCACGGGGATGGGGGGCAGTAGGGACCAAGCAACACGCTGGGGGGCTCCACGCTGGGCCCACACCACCCCCCGGGTCCCATCTCCCCTCCCCGGCAAGGGCCCCTCCTGCCCCAGTCTGTCCTGAGGTCCTGGCTGCAGCAAGCCTGCCCCAGGCCGCCCGGCTGGCCCAGCTGCACGTCCTCAGGGCAGGCAGGTGAAGGTGGGGTGGGACGGGGGACAGGGCCAGCCTGGCCCCAGACCTGCACCGTCCCAGCCGCCGTCCACCGCGTCCTGAACCCGACTTCCTGTCTGGCAGGGGGCTTCCATGCTGCCTCCGCCCCCTCCCCTTATCCAAGAAGAGTAGGGCTCCTGTCAAAGGCAGGGAGGCCGTGGGAAGTCCTCAGGCCCCCGCAGGGAGCCCCCCTGAGGACAGGGGCTCACCCCAGGGACCCTTGTGTGGGCAGGCGGTGCTGGGGGAGGCATCCCAAACCACCAGACTCTCCGGCTTCCTTGGCTCTGCAGCCTCAGGGCGGGGGCTGGGCTGACAGGCCCAACCGTGTCCCCCAGAGACTCGCTGGCCACAGGCTCCCCGGGGCTGAAGCCCCTCAAAGGGACTTTGTGCTTCCACAAAGAGCCTCTGTCCCTCTTGGGGAAGCTTGGGCATTGCCATGGTGACAGAGGGGGCCTGGGAAGAAGGGGTCCTACCTCTTGGGGGGGAGGGGTGTTCCAGGCAGAGGGCACCCGTGCACGCGGGCCGCAGCCCTCGGCCTGGACAGACAGCTGCCCGGCTGCGGCTCACTGCTCTCCCCGCAGGCTCAGTGACCTCTTGGCTGCTGGGCAGGAGCTGGGCTTCCAGGCCTGGGGGCCAGCGGGACCCCCCGTTTGGTCCCCTCTTAGGAATGCCTCGGCCCGGTGTCCACCCCAGAGCACAGTGCGGAGGGGTTCTCAGAGGGTAGAATGGGGGTGGGGGAGCCACCTCCCAGGGGGACCCTGGGGGAGGCGGTGCAGACAACAGGCCACTCCCCCACATAGCCCACCATGGGCTCCCCTTTCGTGGCTGGGCTGGAGGGGGTGGGCTGCTGGCCCAGAGAGCAGTGTGCCCGCTAGCCCCATGCCTCCCTGCCCTGCCCTCCCTTGGGGCGGCCCTGGACTGGCTGCTGCAGACACCATGGTGGGGGGGTCCTCGGTGCCCAGCCCCACCTCAGAGCCTGTCGGGCTTTGCCCTCGGGCTGTGACACAGCCAGAGTCTGGGGCAGGGGCGGTGGGCAGCCGTCCGCCGAGTCTCCCCAGAGCGGCAAGGCCCCGTGACTCAGAGCACGTGTCTGTAACCCGCCCCGGCAGGAATCTCAGACCAAGATCCTTCTTGAGTCTGATGGGGGCTCCCTGTGGCCCAGGCCTCCCATCCCAGCAGCTGGCATGCTCACCCACCCTCTGGCCAGGGCCAGGCCTGTCCCTCCCGTGTGCAGCCTGCGGCCACCTGGCCTTCCCTGGGCCCCGGCCCTGGGCCCAGCCCTAGGCTGTTGGATGCCTGGCCTCAGGCTCCACATGCCCCGGCAAGCATTCCTGCCTTAGCCTGCCCCCAGGCCTCCTGCAACTGCCCCTCACATCCTCCGGTCCTCCCGGACTGCCCGTCCAGCAGCCCCCTCCCCTGCGGCTGGCCAGTGCTGCCCAGGCCCCGGGCACCCCCTCCATGTGGGGCAGGAACCCCTTCAGGAATTGCCCCTGCCCAGAGAGGCCATCCTCTGTGCGGCCAGTGGGTGCTCCTGGGTATTCACGGGGACGGCCTGGGGGCAGGAGAAGGTCACCGAAGGGCTATCTGTGTCCACCTCTCACCCCCGCGGTGTCTGGCCCAGGTGACAGCGGGGCGCCTCCTCTGCTGGGCAAAGCTGATGTCCAGCCTGGCGTCCAGCTCCCTGAAGACGTGGCTGCTTCCCTCGGGGCCCCTGGGGTGAGTTTCCAGCCCCGCCCTCACCCACCAGGCTGCTGTGGGGAGGGGCACCCACCTTCCCAGCTCTTAGCTGCTTCCTGCCTACACCAGTGGTCCGTGCACCCCTCCACCCAGAGCCCCACCACGGCCAACGTGCCCTTCTTCCCATGTGTATGTGCTAATGTGCGCACGCGTGACCATTTCCACACTCACCCTGCGCACACCGTTGCTGGGCCACACACCTGGTCTAGTAGGGTCTAGTGAAAGTCACTCAGTCGTGTCCGACTCTTTGTGACCCCATGGACTATATGCAATCCCTGGAATTCTCCAGGCCCTTCCCTTGTCCAGGGGATCCTCCCAACCCAGAGATCGTCCGGGGTCTGCATTGCAGGTGGATTCTTTACCAGCTGAGCCACCAGGGAAGCCTAGCACCCCTGGTAGGAGCCCTTTTCACTCCTGGGCTGGGTGTTGGTTCCTGCAGGCTCCTCCGGGCACCGTGTAGATGAAGAGGGTCACTTGTCTCCTGGACGTTGTGAACCCTGGGTTCCTGCGTGTCCATAGTATCTCGGTTTTGTTGTTTTTTTCCTACTGCCTATCGTGGAAAATTGGCAGCACGCAACAGTGCAGGGCGGTGGCGTGTCCCACAAGCCTGCCTGGCTTCTGCGGTGGTGGGCGTGCGGCCCAGCGGCTCCCATCTGAGCACTCGCTCCACCGAGGACAGCCTCGGCCAGCGGCGCTTGCTCTGCATGCTCAGAAACCCTTCTTTCTCGCAAAGGCGAGCCGGTCCTTCCTCCTCTGCAGTTTCTTCCACGGCCTTATGGTCGAGGACAGTCTCTTCCCGCCCAGACCTGCCCCCAGCCCTGCACCAGCTCCGGGTGACCACGCAGGCCTCGCTGTGACGGGCGGGGTGCAGCTCTCCCCAGGGCTGAAGGCGCCCTCTGATCCCCGGAGGGCGGGGAGGTGAAGGCAGGCCCTCGCGGCGCCCTCCCAGGCGGTGGGCTGCGGCCCACTCCCCTCGCGCCCAGGGGGAGGGGCCAGTGAGGAAGCAGAGCCCTGTCCCCTCGCGGAGGTCGGAGGTCGGGGCACTGGGGAGCGCGCCAGCAAAGGGCCTGCAAGGGGAGGGCCCTGGAGCTCCGGCCTGCCACCCGCCTCCCCGCCGGCCTGACCCATCGGAAATTCCTTTAATTCCTCAGCCCAGACTGGACTCTGTCCCCACAATTTGATTTCTGGAGCCGGGTTTGGCCGGGCCTGTGAGGAGGAGGAGTGGCTGGCTCAGCACAAAGATGGACGCCCGAGCGCAGGCATGGCTTCGGGGACGGTCAGCCCCCCGCCAGTCCTTCTGGGCACCCGCGCCCTCCTGGGGGAGCAAGTGCTGGCCACAGTGCTGTCTCGGCCGGCTGGGAGCCGCCGGGGCGGGGGGGGGGGTGTCCACCTCACCCCTGCCCACCCACTCAGGCCCCCGGCTGCACGCCCCGCCCCATGCCACGGCCGGCCTCCCTTCCTCCCCAAACTGCCCCCTGCGGACCCACTCACACCCCTGCCCCCCTGCAGCATCCTCGTGTCCCCTCACTGCTCTCCGTCCTCCCCTCAGTGCTCCCCCTCACCACTCAATGTGCTCCCCTCACTGCTCCCTGTGCTCCCCTGTGCTTTGCTCACTGTTCCGCGTGCTCCCCTCAGTGCTCCCCTCATCGCTCCTCGTGCTCCCCTCATCACTCCTCGTGCTCCCCTCATCGCTCCCCGTGCTCCCCTCATCGCTCCCCGTGCTCCCCTCATCGCTCCCCGTGCTCCCCTCATCGCTCCCCGTGCTCCCCTCATCGCTCCCCGTGCTCCCCCTCATCGCTCCCCGTGCTCCCCTCATCGCTCCCCGTGCTCCCCTCATCGCTCCTCGTGCTCCCCTCACCGCTCCTCGTGCTCCCCTCACCGCTCCTCGTGCTCCCCTCACCGCTCCCCCGTGCTCCCCTCACCGCTCCCCCGTGCTCCCCTCACTGCTCCCCTGCGCTCCCTTCCGCCTGCTTCCTGCCCTTCCATCTCTCCACCCACCCCGGGCTCTTTGCCAGGGGGCTCAGCCTGGTCACCTGCCCTGGGACAGGCGAGATGGGCTCTGGACAGTGCGTCTGTCCCTGTCTTCCTGCTAGACACCCCCCTCCCCGTGAGCAACCTGCACCCAGGACTCAGGACGCTGGGGTCAGGGTCTGGGCAGGGGTGTGCCTGGTGGGCAGTGCGAGGCCCTCACTGGTGGATGGGGGCAGGAAAGGTGCTGGCCAGGCAGTAGGGCGAAGGTGACCACGGTCCCACGGGGCACACACCCCCAGCCCCCAGGCCTCCCGGGCCAGCAGAGAGGCGAGCCTGGCACCTACCTCTCCCCGGAATCTGCCGGGGGAGGCATCATCACAGCTTCTCGGTCTAGCTTAAAAACACATGGACTGCAGTGGCCCATGACCCATGCCAACCACTGTCCTGGTAGTTCAGCTGGTCGCTGTGTCGTTGGTTTGACAGGCGCTGGGCAGGCAAAGGCCAGCTCTGGGGCCCTGCTGGCCTCTTCCCTCGTGGGGCCGTGGGGCTGCCCATCTGTCACGGGCATGGGGGGTTCTCTGAGGTGTGCCCATGCCCCCAGCCCAGCCGCGCTGGTACAAGCCGAGCCCAGGGCTGACCCCACTCCTTAGGCTCCGTCCTTGCGGCCGGCACAACCTGGGCGTGTAAGCAGCTCATCTGACTCTGCGGGGGCACCCAGCGGCCGCGGGGCAGCTTCCCACTCCCTGCGCGCTGGCGCCCTGGACCCGCCAGGCCATTCCTGTGCCCACAGAGGGGCCTCCCATGCTCTCCGGGCCCCAGCGTCCACCTCTGAGCTGGGCCTGCGCGGGGGCCGCGAGGCTGGGGTGAGCTGGCAGGTGCCGCGGTCAGCGGAGGGCCTGGGAGGTCTGAGAGCTGGTCACGCCTGCTCCTCTGTGCTTTCCCTTCCCTCCCCGGGCCTCCCCTGTGGGCTCAGGGCCCGCAGTTCTGCCAGGCCTGGCAGGAAGCAGGGAGCCTGGGTCAGAGCCCGCACGCCCCGGGGAGGGAACCGGCTGCTTCCGGCCAGCCTTGGATTAACGGCTTTTAATTTAGAATTTAATCAATGTGGCGTCTCTCCAGAGGGTTGCACGCTCTGGTTCAGCTGTCACGTGCTCTGAGAGTGAGGTGGGCAGGGGGCCCGTGACGCCTCCCTGGGCCCCTGCCCTGGCCGCACCCTGACTTGCTCTGCTCTGCCCGCAGCTGGCACCCCGGTCATGGAGGACTGCAGTGTGCGCTCTGCCGCCACCATCCTGGCCTCGGTGAGAGAGCAGGAGGCCCGCTTCGAGCTGCTGACGCGGGCGCTGGAGCAGGAGCGGCGCCATGTCGCCCTGCAGCTGGAGCGAGCCCAGCAGCCTGGCACAGGTGGCGGGCAGTCCCTGCCCATGGCCTGGCAACAGCTGGTTCTGCAGGTACTAGCCCCGGGACTCGGCCCAGCGGGAAGACAGTCACGGGACCCCGGCAGACCACAAGCCCGCAAGCATCCGCTTATTTTGAGGCCTCCTGGGGCCTCGGGAGGGAGAGGGAGTGGGTTCCGGCCCCCCTGGGTGTGCAGGACACCATGTGACAAGGGGTAGGACTTGGCCAGACTCTCAGAATGGCACTTTCCACCTGGGGGAGCCCCCGGGGCCCAGGCGGCTGGCCAGGGTCCACTCTGGGCGGCTCAGCACTCAGCCTGGGCACGCAGAGGGTTCGGCTTCCACGGAGTCCCCCTGCCTTTGCTGCTGCTGCGTCCGTCAGCGGGCCAGCTGCCGGAAGGGCTCAGGTAAGGCTGGGCTCTGCCTGCTGCCTGGAGCATGACGGCCACCGCCCCTGCGCAGCCCCAGGAGGAGTGAGTCTGGTCTGCTCCTGGCCTGAGAACTCAAGTGGGAATGGACAGTACGGTTCGGCCTCCTGGGCTCCTCCCCATGTGAGCTGTGCCCTACTGCCAAACCCACAAGTGGGGGCTGGCTCCTGGAGTGTCGGCGGAGGAGGGAACGCTTTGCCTAGAGGTCGCTGTGATGGGCTGAGGTGCAGGGCAGGGCGCTGGCAGGGTTCAGCGGAGCCAGACTCACGCTGGCAGAGTGGGGACCCGGGGCCCCTGTGGCTGGAGAGAGAAGGAGCAGAGTATGGGTCTGGCCTGAGACTGGCCCAGCAGGCTCGGCTGCCCAGCCTGGGCATGTGGGACTCAGAAGCAGTGGCCCGTGGTCAGATGGGGGGCATGGCCAGTGACTTCCGCAAGCCTTGATGTCTTCATCTGATGGTGGGCAGTCCGCACGTACAGCCCAGCTAGGTCTGTGGTCAGAGCCAAAGACACCTCTCCACAGACCGGACACATTGGGCAGCTCTTTCCATGCTGGCTGGCACTGACGTGGCTGCACAGTTGGTTCACAGAGGCTGGAGCTGAAGCCAAGTGGGTCTAGGTACAAGGGCCACCCCGTGGCCCCCTGGACCCTGGCCACTCCAGACAGTGAGGCCTGCACCCCCAAACTTGGGGAGCAACACAGCCGGCTGGGCCTCATGGGGACAGCAGCAGCCCTTGACCCCAAGGTTACTCTTTGGGCGCTCTTTCCAGGCTCCAGTCCTCCCAGTCCGGAAAGGGCTCTGGCGTCCAGCCCAGAGGGTGCGCTGAGGGTCGACGACCCCGTGGGAAGACGTTCCCATAGCCCGGAGCTACCCTGGCCTGAAAGGCCACCACCCTCCCCGGCCACTGCCCCTCCCACCTGGGGCCCTCCAGGCCTGCCCCTGGTATTCTGTCTCTTGGCAGGAGATGCTTTCTCGGGCTGAAATCAGACTAGCAGGACTGGTGGGGACACTGAGGAAGCCGGGCCCCATGCAGCCAGCTGGGCCGGGCGGCCTCCACGCCACACCTGCTTCCGAGCCCCGTCTCAGCAGGAGGTGCCTGGTGAGCCGACTGTGACCCTCAGCTGCCTGGACCCGGCCCTCGGAGTCAGAGCCCAGGTCTATGAAGCTTGAAAGCCGGTGGCCAGGCAGGCGGCTGGGGCTAGGGAGCCGAGGGGTGGGGGCTGCCGTGACCCCGAGGCTGTGCCGTAGCCCTGACTGCAGGCCTTTCATCGTCCAGCAGAAAGGGTCGACTCCTCCGGACACCTGGAGCAGGCTGGCTGGAGCAGGGCTGGCCCTCACCCAATGTGTGTGTGGCGGACCTGGCCAGCTGCAGGCCAGGCTGAGATGGGGGTGTGGCCGTGGCACTAGCAGACAGTGAAATTTGGGAGAAGGAACACAGCAGCGTCCAGGTTCCCTCAGGGCAGTGGCCCCGTCTTCTGCTCCTGCCTTGCGTGGCTCCGAGTTACAGGGGCCAGTGGTGAGGAGCAACTCAAGGAAAACTGAGGCTTAGAAGGACATGCGGTGGACACCCAGAGAGGTTGAGCATGCTGGCTGCGTGGCCCGCGTGCTGGTGTGACTTGGCAGGGACAGGGGGTCTGGGGAGAAGGGGGTGGAAAGCAGAGAGCCCCAGCCAGGGCCCCTCTTGTGCCCAGCCCCCCGAACCTCCCCCAGGTCTGTGTTCCTGTAGGGGGAGCCAGACTCCCGGGTGTGGCAGTCAGAAGCCCTGATAACCGCCCCCCCAACTTAGTACGTCAAAGGAGGGAGGAGAGGGTCTGAGGCCAGCTAGGCCCGCCAGCCTTCACCCAGCCACCCGACAGTGATGCTCCCTCCCTGCCCTCTCACACAGCTCAGCGGCTGGGGAACCCAGAGCGGAGGACCTCAAGTCTCAGAGGCCTCTGGGCCACCTGCAGGGGTGGGGGGCACTTTCACTGGGAGCAAACCGAGGCCGGGGAAGGGCTCAGCGGGAAAATGCGAGCCCCGCGGCAGGGGCGTGGGGACCAGGAGCCCTGACCGGCCGCGGGGGCGGAGGGCGACCCCGGCCCGGCCCCGCCCCGCCACCCGCCGGG
Organism: Ovis canadensis; assembly: GCF_042477335.2. NCBI lineage: Eukaryota > Metazoa > Chordata > Mammalia > Artiodactyla > Bovidae > Ovis > Ovis canadensis. The sequence goes on along the minus strand of NC_091261.1, from coordinate 83,099,795 downwards.
CGCCGCCCCGCCCGATTGGCTGCTCGCCGCCCCGCCCCAGTTTCGCTCCGCCCCGCCCAGCTTGGCCCCGCCCCATTGGCTGTTCGTCGCCCCCCCCCCCCCGCCCCAGCTTGGCTCCGCCCGATTGGCCGCTCTCCTGGTCGCCCCGCCCCGCCCGTCGGCCGCTAGCCGCCGCTCAGCCAGGTCCGCCCGCCGGGAGCGAGTCCGCCGAGCCCGAGCCGAGCGGCCGAGGCACCGGAGCCGATCCCGGTCCAGCCGCCGCCGCCGCCGGCCCGCGCCCCCCGCGCTCGGCCCGATGCCGGCCGAACTCAGACAGGTTGGAAGGAACTTGGTCCCGGGCGGGGGCTCCGTCTCGGGGACCGGTGGCGGAGGGCGGGGCGCTGGCCCTCCGGGAGGACCCGCTTTTGTTTGTGGAGCCGCCGGCCGGAGGCAGCTATTGTCTGCGCCCCCGGGGCCGGGGCCGGGCGTGGGGGCTGAGTGGACGCACCGCCGCGGGTGCGGAGAGCGGGCCGGGGTTGGGGCCATGGAGGCGGGGGGCCGCGGGCGCACCCCGGCCAGCGACCCGGACAGGTGCCTGGGACAGGGTGGTGGGCAGGGCCTCCCGGAGTGGCACCTCTGCTGCAGGAGGGAGGCCGCGTGTGGAGAGGGCGGCGCGGCTAGGCCTCCCCCACGTTCCCAGGGCCCCGGCTCGGGGGCCGCGCGGGAGCTTCGGGATTCTAATGGAAGCCAGTCTGCCGAGGCAGCGCACGTGGATCGAGGGCTAGGGGCCTGCCCTGCCCACGTGCAGAGGCGGAGGGGGTGTCCTCCGAGCACCACCAGCACCGGGGAAGGCTGGTGGGTAGCCTGCACGCTTGCTCAGAGTGTGTGTGTGGGGGTGGTGGTGCACTTACAGGCACGGAAACTGAGGCAGAGGGGAGGGGCAAGAGGGGGGTCTGGACACCTGCCCAGCTGGACAGCTAGGTGCCTGCTGGCTCCAGAGACCGAGGGGCCAGTTCAGGGGAGCTGAGGGCATCTGGGGCCACTTCATGAAGCTGATGGTTGTGGGCTGGGCTTGGGGAAGCCGGGTTAGGGGAAAGCCCCCCCCCCTCCCCCGCTGTCTCCCACAGACTCGCTCCCCTAGTCTGCAGGGCGCCCACCCCCCCGTGTCCTTTGGTTACTTGGCCTGGGGCTGTGGAGTGCTGCTGTGGAGGGGTGAGCTCCCAGTCAGCCAGGCTGGGCCTGCCGCTCTGGGCAGCAAGGGAGAGGGCTTCTGTAGTGGCCAAGAACTTGCTCCCTGGGTGCAGAGGCTTGCGCGGCCTGGCCTAGACCCTACCAGGATGGCCACGCTGGGTGGGGGCTGGCGTTCTTCCCCCTTCCATTCACTCACGCAGCAGCCATCTCGCACTCCTGGGCCTGGACACCGGCCGTAACCCGTCCCGTGTGTGCCCGTGGGGTCTTCAGGACGGACACTGAGTGCTCCTCTGGGGAAGGCAGGCAGTTGGGGTGGATCCGCGCTCCTGGGACCCCTGTCCAGGCTCCCAGCTGGGCCTGCGCTTGCCTCCTGTGCCCTCCTGCCATTGCCGCACGCGCCCCTAGAGGCTTCTCTGGGCTTTTGCCTTGTCCCCCAGGTCACCTTTCTATGCCCCGCACACCCTAGATCTGGTCACAAAGGCAGGACTGGCACTATCCCCCTGTCCCACAGCCTAGACACCTGGCTTCCTCCTGTGTCCGCGTGAGGAAGCTGAGCCCAGGTGTGTAGCCGGCCAGGGCCCTCTAGCTCTGGGCCCCGGGGACCCTCTTGAGAGCAGTGGGGTGCTGGTCACTCCGGCCCCTGGCTTGGCATCTTGGGCCAGGCCCTGTGCACAAGCTCCAGGAGCTCATGGGAAACCCCAGGCCTGGACACAGCCCCCTGCTGGGCTGGGCCCAGGGCTGTGGACCCAGTCGCCATGGGTGGGAGGACCGTGGAGCTGATGTGGGCTCAGGGGAGAGGTGACGGGAGGCTGGAGAGTTATCCCAGCATGAGAGGCAGGGGTGGGGCCCAGGCCAGGATGGGGTGGAGAGGCGGTGGAGGGGACTGGCAGGATGGGGGTGGGGGGCTCCGTGTCTAGGGTATGAGGGAGGTCTGGGGCTGCAAGGCTGGGGGTCCCTGAAGCTCAGCTGGCTTGGGTAGGTGGACACGGGGCCCAGGGGCAGGGCCTGGAGCCAGACGGGGGTGCAGGCAGGCTGGTCCACAGCCTCTGGTGAGCGCCAACCTTGTCCTGGAGGTCAGGCAGTGACCCCACGTCCTCACCCCAAAGCTGTTTCGTAGGCACCAGCCATGGGTTGACCTCGGGCCCCCGTGGCCCCCAGGCCTTGGTTCCCCCACCTACCGGCTCCTACCTTCCCCGTGGTGGACGCCAGGGGTGCTGAGGGAGCCTGGAGGCACAGGAGGAAGGCGGGGGTGGTATCATGGGGGTGTGAGTGATGGGTGCGCTTGGGAGAGCCTGGGATCCGGGCTGGATGCTCTTGCACGCGCGTGTGAGTGCACATGTGTGTCCAGGCCCCTGTCGGCATGTGTGTGCCCAGGCGTGGGTACGGGGGCCGGGCCTCCCCATGCTCCCTGACTGACTCAGGCTTCTGCCTCCCTGCCCGCCTGCCCCGGTGAAGTCATCGCCATTTTTAGCTCCCTGAGGTCACTTGCCAGCGGGGGCTCTCGGGGCCTCGGGATCCCGCTGCCAGGCTGCCGGGGCTGGTGTCAGTGGGAGCTGCCACGGGGCCGCCAGGCCTTCCTGGTCTCCTGGCTCCCCTGGACCCCACACCCTCGGCCCCCCACGGCACTGTGTCTGCAGGCTGGGCAGCCAGGCACCAGTGGCACTGAGACCCAAGGGGCGCACCCCCTGTGCCCTCCCAGAAGCCCGAGCCCAGTGGGGCGGGGCTTCTTCTGGGAGAGAGTTAATGTATGCAAATATACGCACGCCTCCGCAGGGCCGTCCCACCACAGGTCCTGGGCTCCCTGCCCTCCCTCTTCCCGCGGCCACAGCCTGTGGCCTTGCTGCCCGGCCCGGCCCCTGGCACCCCCAGCCCCCAGAGCGCCCACTGCCTGACACACCCATGCCCCTCACTTGACCAGTGCAGACGCGGGGGCCAGGGGTGCTGAGGGTCTGTGGGTCACCCCTGCACCGCCCTGGCTCCCCAGGGCCTTCAGACAAGAGCCAGGCCACTGCTGGGCCGACTGCCTGTGTCCCCATCCCAAGCCTCCATCTGCTTCTCTTCCTTGGGGGGCGGCCTCCCTCCTCCAGGCCGGGACCCCAGCGGGCATGCTACCTGCCCTCTAGGACTGTGGAGGTGCTGCCAGGCTACAGCCCGCGAGGGGTGACCTGTGGAGGTGCTGCCAGGCTGCAGCCCGCGAGGGGTGACCTGTGGAGGTGCTGCCAGGCTGCAGCCCGCGAGGGGTGACCTGTGGAGGTGCTGCCAGGCTGCAGCCCGCGAGGGGTGACCTGTGGAGGTGCTGCCAGGCTGCAGCCCGCGAGGGGTGACCTGTGGAGGTGCTGCCAGGCTGCAGCCCGCGAGGGGTGACCTGTGGGTCCTGTTAGCAGCACACACGTCCTGCTCACGCTCTGCCCTCCGTTAGGCCTCAGCATCACTTTATAAAACCACACCTGTCCTCGGGGCCCTGCTTCTGGAGGAGGGGCGCATTCCATGGCCCCTGGCACCGGAGCCCGCGGGCTGGTCCTCCAGGCTCCCCCTGGACCCCGAGGAGGCCCCGACCCCAGCGCTGTGTGCAGCTGGGGGACACGTGTTCCTTTAGGACGGTACCCACCCGTCAGGCACAGGCCTGGCTGTGGAACAGGGCCTGGCCTCCTGCTGACCCGGGAGTGTGCGCCCCCGTGCCACCCACTAGGGCTTGGATCTCAGCGGCTGCCCCTCCTAGCCAGAAGCTGGTCCTGGGGTGCTGGTACAGGCAGGGGGGACCTCGTGCTGCTTGGCACGGCAGGGATCCGGCCCAGCCGTGCTGGGGGCTGGCCTGTCCGCTGTGAGCCTGTTTACCCTCAAGAAAGTCTGGCTTGCAGGCCCGTGGCCTTCAGAAGCGCCCCTGTGCAGCGGTGTCTTGTCTTTGGAAATGTTGGCAAGGGGGGCCAAGAGCAAAGGGCCCAGCTGGGGAGACCGGGGCAGGGTGCGGGGAGAGGGTTAGGGTTAGGGTTAGGGTCTTGTCTGCGGAGATGTTGGCAAGGGGGGCAGAGAGCAAAGGGCCCGGCTGGGGAGACTGGGGCAGGGTGCGGGGAGAGGATACCAGGGCTCCCTTCCGGGGTCGGCTGGGCCCCGCTGGCCTGGATCCAGCCTCTTTGGGCTCTGACCTGGCACCAGGTCTTGGGGAGCGGGCACCGGCCCCTAGCCCGAAGGAGGCCCTGCCCACACAGCATCCGGCCGGAAGGACCCAGGGTATTTTGTTGCTCTGGGTACGCAGGGCTTTCTGGGAACTGGGTATTTCTGTCCTGTGAGGGCGTCCGCGGGCCCTGGGGGTGGCAGGAGCCTGGGTGTGGCCTCCGGGAGCCGGTGAATGGTGCCGAACCTGCCACCCCCTGCGCTCAGGGCTTCTGAGGTGGGCAGGGAGGTGACCCTGCCAGGGATCATGAGTGTCCCGCGGGCGTCTGGGCCTCCAGGAACAGCCGCACAGCCCCCAGGAGGGCCCCCCCCAGGCTGCCCAACGTGTGGGGAGCCGGGCTTTACCCACTCGCTCAGCCCTCGGGAGCCCCCGCTCTCCGGGAAGGGAGGGACCAGCCCCTCCGCTGTCAGAGGCAGGAACTTGCCGCCCCAGCTGAGATGGGCCTGGGGCGGGAGAGCGGGGAGGCGTCCGTGCCCAGGGATGGTGAGTTCGGGGCTGTCCTGCCGATACCTGCCCCCTCACCCAGGAGCAGAGCCCGGGCAGCCAGGCCTCGCTGGCCACAATGCCGGAGGCGCCCGAGGTGCTGGAGGAGACCGTGACGGTGGAGGAGGACCCGGGCACACCCACCTCCCACGTGTCCATCGTCACGTCCGAAGACGGCACCACGCGCCGCACGGAGACCAAGGTACGCGGCGCCTCGCCTCCTGCTTGGCCGCCCGGCGTAGGGCGCAGGGCCGAGCCGCCCTGGCCTCCCAGGCTGCGCGCCCACCGGCCGCCCCCTTGCCCACCAGGTCACCAAGACAGTCAAGACGGTGACCACGAGAACCCTGCGCCAGGTGCCCGTGGGCCCCGACGGCCTCCCCCTGCTGGACGGCGGGCCCCCGCTGGGCCCCTTCACCGACGGCCCCCTGGACCGGCACTTCCTGCTGCGCGGGGGCGGCCCGGCGGCCACGGCCTCCCGCACCTGCCTCGGCGGCGGCGGCGGCTTTCCCGAGGAGCCCCGCGACGTCCCCGGCTACGGAAGCCTGTCTCGAGGGCTGGGCGTCCGGCCCCCACGCGGAGGACCCCCGGGCCCGGGCCCCGGCGATGGCTGCTTCACCCTGCCCGGCCGGCGGGAGGCCTTCCCCGCGGGGCCGGTGCCGGAGCCGGGGCCGCCGGCCGTCCGCTCGCAACCCGAGCGGTTCCAGGCAGAGCCGTATGGCTTGGAGGACGACGCTCGCAGCCTGGCCGCCGACGAAGAAGGGGCGCCGGAGCTGGAGCCGGAGTATGGCACCGCCGCGCGGAGGAGGCCGGACTGTGGGCGGGGCCTGCGCGCCAGGTGAGCCCTGTGCCCTGCCGCCACCTCCGGGAAGTCCGCCCTGCGCCCCCTGCCAGGGTACCGCCCGGGCAGTCTCGCTGCGGGATCGGCCTTGGCTCTTCTCGGGGACAGCGGCAAAGGCGGGCTCAGGCCTGGGGGGCTGCACTGGGTCCCTTCGTGCGGGTCTGGAGCCAGAGAAGCTGGTGACGCACCGGCACCTCCCGCCCGTCTCCAGCTAGATGGCCCCGGAGATACGAACTCAGGGCGTCTGTCTGAGCTTGGGCCAGACCCCTGCCCGTGCACAGGGGTGCCCAGAACCCAAGCCCCGGCCCTTCCCTTCCCGCCGGCACCTCTGGTTCTGTCTCTCCGCTCTCAGCCTCTCCATCTGCGAGTGGGAACATGCCCACAGGCGAGACACTTGCCCAGCCGCAGCCCTTCACTTGGAAGGGCGTTGGACATCTGCCCCCGGGCCTGGTGGCCCCTCACGTGGTCCTACCAGCAAGGCTGTGTGCAGGGGGTGCACGTGGGCCTCACGGGAGGTGGGACCCCATCCTGGTGATTCACAGAAACATTCAGCTGGGAGTTGGGGGTCTGCCTGGTGGCGGAAGTAAGCAACTCCCCCGGTCTGGGGACAACCTGCCAGACAGCCAGTGCGATTGCTTGGGGGCAAGGCCGCAGCCTCGAGGGGATGGTCACGCGCGTGCTCGCTCGCCCAGGGCCTACGAGGACGTGGCAGACGACGGCGGCGACCTGATGGAGGAGCGACCGCCCTTCCCGGCCACCGCGGCGCCCCTGGCGCAGCCGGAACGCGGCAGCCTGGGCAGCCTGGAGCGGGCGGCGCGGCGCTCGCCCTCGGCGGACAGTGCCCGCAAGGAGCCGCGCTGGCGGGACCCCGAGCTGCCTGAGGTGCTTGCCATGCTGCGGCACCCTGTGGACCCCGTGAAGGCCAACGCGGCCGCCTACCTGCAGCACCTGTGCTTCGAGAACGAGGCCGTCAAGAGGCGCGTGCGGCAGCTGCGGGGGCTGCCGCTGCTCGTGGCCCTGCTGGACCACCCGCGCGCGGAGGTGCGGCGCCGGGCCTGCGGGGCGCTGCGGAACCTCTCCTACGGCAGGGACGCGGACAACAAGGCCGCCATCCGGGACTGCGGCGGAGTGCCCGCCCTGGTGCGCCTGCTGCGGGCCGCGCGGGACAGCGAAGTCCGCGAGCTCGTCACAGGTGAGGCGCCCGCCCCGCCCCCCGGCTCCCGTGTGCCCACCGCGACCCCTCCGGACCTCCCTCCCTGGTCCTCCAGGGAAGGGGTGGGCCTGTGGCTGGGTGCAGGTCGCTTGACGACCACCTCTTGGCCCGAGAGCACAGTCCCAGCTGCCTGGGTGGCTGGGAAGGGGAGCACCTGCTAGCCCCTCCGGTGTCCCAGCCCCTGGGGGCTCCGTCCCCTCCCCCCTACGCCAGAGTGCCCACAGCCTCTCACCATGGCTGGTGTGGGCTGAGCTGAGCGAGGAGGGGCTCCCTGAGCGGCCCCTCTGGGGAGGAAGGGCGGACAGAGCCTGCGGTCAGCCCAGGGGGGTTGATGGTGCCCGCAGGCACGCTCTGGAACCTGTCATCCTACGAGCCCCTGAAGATGGTCATCATCGACCATGGCCTGCAGACGCTGACCCACGAGGTCATCGTGCCGAGCTCGGGCTGGGAGCCGGAGCCCAATGAGGACTCCAAGCCGCGGGACGCCGAATGGACGACCGTCTTCAAGAACACGTCAGGCTGCCTGAGGTGCGGGCCCTCAAGGCTGCCGGGCGCTTCCCTGCCCAGGAGATGGGAGCTGGGCGCCCAGCTGGCCTGTGCCCCGGCGACATCCTCGCGTCCCGGATGACGTGCAAGGTGGCTGGCCACCCAGGCCTTGGTCTCAGAGCTGGTGACAGCGCCTGTCTGGGTCCGAGAATGGGCCTGCTCTGCACGTCTGTGTTCCTCCACGTAGCCCTGCCACAGCCAGGCGGCGAGCTGGGACTCGCAGATCCAGGTCCCCTTGGTCCTGCCTGTCCGTCGGGGTAACCCCGTGAGGTCCCTGAGAGGTAGAGCCCCGAGCTGCACAGACTCAGGCCTCTGGGAGTCCGAGGAGCCCCCACCCCACGTGGGTGCAGCCAGGCCCCCGGCCCAGGTCCCGCAGTCCGCCATTCACTGCCAGGCTCCCTCGTCTGCTGGCAGACCTGACTGTGGGGGCATTTCTGCAGACAAGACCCCAGGGCTGGGGGGAGAGTCCCCACAGGAGCCGGCCCACAGGCTCGCTCTCGGCCTCCCAGGAACGTGAGCTCGGATGGCGCAGAGGCCCGACGGCGGCTCCGCGAATGTGAGGGGCTGGTGGATGCCCTGCTGCACGCCCTGCAGTCGGCCGTGGGCAGGAAGGACACGGACAACAAGGTAGGGAGGGAGCCCCAGGAAGGGCCGGACTTGCAGTCCACACAGCGGGCTGGGGTCTGAACAGGAGCCCGGAGCAGTCGGGCGGCAGGGGCTGCACACGTGGTCCACGACTGGGAGGGGCTCCCCTCCCCTCAGACGCGTCCCTGGGCCTCACCCCTGGGGGCCCCGGCCCTCCCCACCTTCGTGGGCCGCGGCGTGCACCCGAGAGGGTCAGCGCCCCACGCCCCCTCTCCCCACAGTCGGTGGAAAACTGCGTGTGCATCGTCCGGAACCTCTCCTACCACGTGCACAAGGAGGTGCCGGGGGCCGAGAGGTACCAGGAAGCCGAGCCCGGGCCCCCGGGTGGCTCCGGGAGCACCCAGCGCCGGAGCAGGGAGGACGCCGGCTGCTTCGGTGGCAAGAAGGCCAAAGGTGTGTGGGCAGCACCAGGGTTCAGCTCTCGGATCCCAGCCCCACCGAGCTGAAGGCCCTCCGCGCCCACGGGGGTCACAGTCAGGGAGCCAAGCGGGGCACCCAGGGGCAGGCAGGAGGGAACCTGTGCGGTGGTCTCCTTTGGTGCCCAGACCCAGACCTTCAGCTCCAGGAAGGGTTCTGGGGGCTCACATTTAGACATCACCGGCATTGGCAGGGAGCCCGAGGACCCCGGCGGGGGGGGGGGGGGTAGCACCCACCCACCTCACTCCATCCCCGCCTCTGGTGCGGCTGCCGGGGGTCTGTGCCGACCTCGCCCACCCACCACGTGGCCTTTCCTGACCCTGTCGCCCGTGGGGTCACTCCCCTAGGAGTGGCCGGGCTGAGACTCCCCGGCCCCTGCCCGACCCTGGGGGGGCGTGGGGTGCTGCCCGCTCAGGCTCCTCTCCTCTCTCCCGTGCTTCCTCGGCCGCCCAGAAGAGTGGTTCCATCAAGGTGAGTCCCTGCTCGGCCCGCAGGCAGGCCTGGCGGGCGCAGTGGGTACCAGGGACCCCCCCATCGCTCAGGCAGCCGTCTCCATGACAACCGCAGGACCTGCGTCTGCAGGAAGGCCCCTCCCTTCTCCGGGCAGCCATCTCCATGACAATGGCAGGAATGTTGGCCTGGGGCTGGTTGGGAGGCTGAGGGGCTGTCCCTCCGTGAAACCTCAGCCGCAGCCCTGGGTGGGGGGAGCCCAGGGTGGACAGGGCGGAGCTCGTCCATCCCCAGGGCCCTGGGGAGAGAGTCTGCCCTCCAACGGAGCAGCTGAGGTGTGGTGCAGACAGGGAGCACCCCAAGGCCCGAGGAGGTTGGGCAGAGCTGGGCCTGGCCGTCTGATCTCAGCTCTGCCTTCCACGAGGAAGGGGTTCCTGTCTGGGTGGAGGGGCTGGGAGGTGGTGAACTGGCCCTCGGCTGGCAGGTTCGGGGGGCGTCTCCTGGCCCCCAGAGCCCAGGGCTGGGCCCGGCCACCCTGAGTGATATTGTTGGCCCCAGGCCTGCTGCGCCGCAGCCCGGCGTGCCCTGCCCCTGCCAGGCCTCACTGCCCAGCCTGGGCTGCTGGCCCCTCAGTTCATGCCCTGGGACCCCAAGGAGGCTGTGGGGTGATCTGAAGCGCGGCTCCCAGCACCCAGTGGGAGACGAGTGCTGGCCACCACAGCACTCTGGGCCAGCGTGTCTGCCTGAGCTCAGGACGGCGCCCTGCTCCCAGCCTCCTGGTGCCCGTCTCTGACGCAGGGGTGTCTTCTGGGCCCCACCTGATGCACGCCTGTGCCCTGCAGGCTCCATCTCACCCTCCACTGCCCTTTTGTTCCAGGGAAGCGGGATGGGGAGATGGACCAGAACTCGGACACCCTGGACCTGCCCAAGCGCACTGAGGCTGCCAAGGGTGAGTGCGGGGAGGCGGATGCCAGGCCGGTCTAGCTCTGTGCCACCGAGCTGGCCTGAAGGGCCTTGGGGGCCAGTGGGGAAACTGAGGCCCACAGGGGTGGGGCTCCCAGAGGACTGTGCCAACTTCTGGCCATCTGCTCAGGGATGGGAATCAGGGTCTGTGCCAAGGTAACTTCGGGCAGGTATGGGGGTAGAGGCATGGAGGGGCGGGTGGGGATGGTAGCAAGGGTCTTCAGCGAAGGGCAGGGCTAACCGGCAAGGGTGCCTGTGCCGGCCGAGGCACCCAGGGGTGTGGTCAGGCCCAGTTCCGAGGCTGGTCCAGAGTGCCCTGGCGCGTTGGGGCAGGATCAGGGAGGGGGTGATGACATGCAGGATGAGGGACAGGGGACGGAGGTGATGCCCAGGGACACAGGCCGCAGTGTGGGACAGGCCTGGAGCACACTGGAGCGACTCTGCTGCTGGGCTGGAGCCTCCACTGAGGTGGGGCCAGGAGGGGTTGAGCGGCTGCGGCTTGGAGGGAGGGCTTCTAACATAGGATGCAAGAGTGGGGGCTACTGCTAGGTATCTGAGTCCTGTTGCTAGGGGAGCAGTTCTGGCTGCTGCCCACGCCCCATCCCCCCTAAGCCGGGTCCGTGACCTCTCCCAGCCTCCGTTGCTTCCCCTGTGAAATGGGAAGGCTTTTCCTCTCAGGCAGCTAAGGGGTGAACACGTGGCTTCGCTGCCCCGGGAGCGCCGAGGAGGGGGAGGGTGACGGGGCGGCATGCGTGACCGCGGCGGGGGCACTCCGTGCCCAGGCTTCGAGCTGCTGTACCAGCCCGAGGTGGTGCGTCTCTACCTGTCCCTCCTGACGGAGAGCCGCAACTTCAACACCCTGGAGGCCGCGGCCGGCGCCCTGCAGAACCTCAGCGCCGGGAACTGGGTGGTGAGAGGCCCCGCGGGGCAGGGAGGCTTCAGGGTGGAGCTGCTGGGGCGGGCTTTGTCCGCAGCGGGAGGGCGGTCCGGCTCGTGACGCGGCCCCAGCTGAGCACGCCGCTCCCCCCCCCCCCCCCCCGCCGCAGTGGGCCACGTACATCCGCGCCGCGGTGCGCAAGGAGCGCGGGCTGCCGGTGCTCGTGGAGCTGCTGCAGTCGGAGACCGACAAGGTGGTGCGCGCCGTCGCCATCGCCCTGCGCAACCTCTCGCTCGACCGGCGCAACAAGGACCTTATCGGTGAGCGTGGGCACGGGGATCTGGGGCCCGGGTCCCCCAACCCCGCCGGTGTGGCCTCACTGACCCTCGCCCGCTGCCCGCCGCCTGCAGGGAGCTACGCCATGGCCGAGCTCGTGCGAAACGTGCGCAGCGCGCAGGCGCCCACCCGGCCCGGTACCCGCTTGGAAGAGGATACAGTGGTGGCCGTGCTCAACACCATTCACGAGATCGTGTCCGACAGTCTGGACAACGCGCGCTCCCTGCTGCAAGCTCGCGGCGTGCCCGCGCTGGTGGCACTGGGCGCCTCCAGGTGGGTGCAGGCGCGGCCGCCGGAGGGGCGGAGCAGGGCCTGTTGGGGCGGGGCCTGGGTGGGTGGAGCCTCGCGTGGGCGGGGTTGGGGGCGCCCAGGTGGGTGGGCGGGGCCTGTGGGCGGAGCCTATGGCAGCGAAGTAGGAGGGGCCAGGTGGGTGGGCGGGGTGGGCGGTCCGGGCAGAAACTGATCCCGCCTGGGCCGCAGCCAATCGGCGCGCGAGGCGAAGGCCGCGTCGCACGTGCTGCAGACGGTGTGGAGCTACAAGGAGCTGCGAAGCGCCCTGCAGAAAGACGGCTGGAGCAAGGCGCGCTGGCAGGTCAGGCCGCCCGCCCCTTCCCCTCACTTCGCCAGGCCGGGTCTCCTGTGGCAGCGCCCGACCCGGGCCGTCTGGTGTGTGTTCTCCCGCCGCAGTCAGCCGCTGCTAATGCCAGAGGCCCCAAGGCAGCCCCGAGTCCGGGAGGCTTGGACGACAGCACGCTGCCGCTGGTGGAAAAGAGCCTGGGTGAGTATGGGGCCGGAGCCCATCCCGAGGTCCAGCTGTGCCCCTCCTCCCGGCCGAGGGCTGCAGGGAGGTGGGCCTTCCTCCGGGAGGGTGGCCCCCACTCCTCTGGCACCCCCGACCCCCAGGGCGTTCATCTTGGCACCCAGTTGGGGGCAACTTTGCCAGGGAGCAGATGTTGGTGACAGGGTACCCAGAGGGGCTGAGGCCAGGCCTGGGCCCCCGACACCACCTGCAGCCAGCCACCCACCCGCTCATGCCTTGCAGACGGTGAGAAGCCAGGCGGCCAGGACGTGATTCCCATGGAGGCACTTGGTCCAGGTGCGGGCAGGTGCAGGCTGCTTGCTCCCTGTGTGGGGAGGGCCTTCCAAGGAGGTGTGGTTAGAAAAGTGATTTGGTTTAGGGGTGCTCAGGGAGCGAGGAGCGGGGCAGCCAGGGAGGCGTCACTGTCCAGCCAAACTGTTTGGTCTGCCACTTGAGGGGTAGCTGGAGGGCTCTGAGCTGGGCGCCGGGGGGCCAGCAGGGGGAGTGGGGACAGGTGAGAAGACCTGGCTCAGCGTAGTCCAGGCGGATGCCCTCCCCAGACACAGGCTTGGCGCTGAGGGACAGCCACACCTCGGTGCCTGCCTCAGGGTCCTCTCTGCCTCTGCCCAGCAGACGGCTACTCCACCATGGACAGGCGGGAGCGCAGGGCTCGAGGCAGTGACCCCGCGGGGGAGGCCTCTGAGAAGGAGCCGTTGAAAGTGAGTCACCTTGGGCAGGTGTCTGGAGAGGTGGCATGTCCGGGGGCCAGGGCTGTGGCTCTCCTGCCTGGGGAACCGTCGCACACGCCAGGAGGGCGGCCCGATTCCAGGCTGCATCTGCACCCTCCCTGCTCGGTCCCGCCCCCACAGCAGCCCTGCAGCCTGCTCTGCACCGCTCCTGTGTCCCCCAGCCCCGCTGGTGCTCAGCCCTCCTCTGGCACACACCCCTGCCCTGCTGACCTGCCCAGCTCCCACCTGCTTGCTCACACTAACCTGCTGTGTTCTGCTTCTAACGCCCGCCTGCCCGCTGCAGCCCGACCCCAGCAGGAAGGCTCCTCCGCCCGGGCCCAGCAGGCCTGCGGTCAGGCTGGTGGACGCTGTGGGGGACGCCAGGCCTCAGCCTGTCGACTCCTGGGTCTAGCTTGCATGCCTGGTACGTCCCCTCCGGGTTCTGCGTCGGGGTGGGGCCTCCTCCCCGCACCCCTGCCTGCCTGCCCTGCTGTCCCTGCACGCTTCCCGCAGGGCCACCCGAGCTTCGCGGAGGGAAGCTCAGGTCGGGGGAGGGTAGGGGCCTGGGCCATCGGAACCTGGTCACAGGGCGAGAGCAGGCTGATCCTCCAAACCTTCCAACACCCCAGCGCAGGGCCCCCCAAGACCCACCTTCCCTCAGCGACCATCATCAGGCTTGCTCAGGCGTCCCTTTTCCGCCCACAGGGCCTGGGCCTGGCCGTTTGCTCTTAGGGTCTGACCTCTGAAGAGACCACAGGAAGGGGCCTCTGGGCGCCCGTGCAGAGCCTGCTGCGGAGCTGGGAGCCCTCTGGCGGCAGGGTGGGCGGCACCCTCCCTCCAGCCCTGGCTCCCTGCTCCTAACTCCCAGGCGAGTCAGCTTCCTGACATGGTGCTGTGTGCGGCGTGCGCCTGGGAGACCCAGGCCAGGGTGCCCGGCGTTGCTCTGGGGCCAGCGGGCCCCCCCCCCCCCCGAGGAGCACGGACGGGCGAGGAAGGGGCTCAGCAGGGAGTCTGGCCCCAAGGCTGTAGGGGCTTCCCTGGGCCCTGAGCGGGGGTGGTGCCGGGGGACAGTCCCAGAGACCCTGGAGGCAGCGAGCAGGGGCTGGCTGTGCGTGCCCTGCCTGCTGCCTGCAGCGCCGGGAGCCCCTCCCTGGGCACTGTGGCCCTCGAGTAGCGCCTCTGGGACTGGCCTTTGGCAGCAGTGGAGGACCGCTGTTGAGTGCCTGCTGTTTGTGACTTAAAAACCAGAGAAACACTGATAAAAAACATCAATAACAAAACCAAACTAAGACAATATTGGTAAACATCTAAATTTTTGTAAGAAAAATTAAAAATTATAACCAGCAACAAAGGAACTTCCCGTGTCTGTCTCCACAAGCCCCTCCCCTGTCGTCTGCTGGGTGGGCCACTGCATCCAAGCCCCTGGGATGTGCCTCCCACGTGGCCCCTTTCTACACACACAGGCATAGGGTCGATCCTGGGTGGTTAGTGGGGCCCCGAGGTCTGTGGCTGGTCTTGGGCACAGGTGGGCTAGGCTAGAAGGGGTGATCTCGGGGTGAGGGACCCAGGAGAACCTCCGAGGTGGCTGGAGGTCCAGCCGGCCGCTTGAGGGCCTTGGGGCTGGAAGGCCAGCACTGGGGCTGGGGGGGCCTGTGGATGTGAGTGGGTGCCGGCCGGTCACATCATCACAAGCAGCCGGGTCGTCACAGAAGCACCTCAGCTGTTCCAACGGTGCTGTCTCACCCCAGACCAGGCTGAACAGGATGGGAACGTGGTGCACCCAGAGCCACACCAGGCCCAAGGCCAGGTGCTCGGCATTCCGCACCTGACCCAGCACTGCTTGCTTAGAGTGGCCTGCGGGCCGCCCAGGATCCCAGAGGGGCTCGGCCCAGCCCGCAGACATCCCTGTGGGGCTGAGCCGGGCGGCTGGTCTGCAACGGCTCAGGGGAGCGGTGGGTGTCTGGTGCGAAGCTGGGGCGTGGGGGGAGACTCGGGTCCTCTCTCACCTAAAGAATCAGGTCCTCAGTTTCTACCTCAGTATTCTAAACAGGGTGTTCCTCTGTGAGATTGGTAGTGGCTGATTGTAGAAAAGTTGCATTTCATTCTTAAAAGGAGGCGAAAGGAAGTGGGGTGTTTTGGGGGCAGGGGGGTCGGTGGTGATCACTGAGGCACTGCTGCCACCTGGTGACGGCAGGGCGCAGGTGCAGGCGGCGCGGGTGCGGCCCGCCCAGCGTGCTGATTGGAGAGAGGGAGGGAGAGGGAGGCGGGGAGAGAGAGAGGGGGGAGAGAGGGGGAGGCAGGGAGAGGAGGGGGGGGGAGAAGAGAGGCAGGGAGAGAGAGGGAGGGGGGAGAGGGAAGGAGGGGGGAGGGGGCGGGGAAGGGGGAGGGGCAGAGGGGAGGAGGGAGGGGGAGAGGGTGTGTGAGACAGTGTGTGACTGACACTGTGCACCTGTGTGCGTGTGACCCTGTGCGTGCGTGTGTCACTGTGCACGTGTGTGCGTGTGCGTGTGTGGACACGCGGCACTCAGCCACTGCTCGCCTAGCTGGTCTTCGCAGGCAGCCGCCTTTAGATGGCCTGCCCCGACTCTGGAAGGGGAGCTGGTCGTGCTCGGGGCAGGCCAGCGGGACAGCCTGGAGCTGCAGGGGGCTGCCGTGGGGCTGCTGCCCTGAGGGAAGACCAGCGCTGGGGCCGCCTCGCCCTCCAGGGCCAGGCGTGGCGGGGACCCCGAGCAGGGCTCAGGGCCGCGCGGGGGCGCTCGGGCCCCTGTAGACGACCTTCTCCAAGCCGTCCACCACCTTGGAGTACTCCAGGTACGAGCTGAAGTGCGAGCACTCGAAGCGGCTGCTCCCGCGCACGTACTCCAGAAAGTCGGGCGCCCCAGGGAAGATGACGTTGTCGGCCAGCAGCACTGTCCCCTTCCGCAGCAGGCCGCACTCCTGCGGGGACAGACGCACGGCTGGAGGGCATGGGGGCGGCCTGGCCGGGGGCGGCCCCGCCCCAGCCCCTCCCCGGCAGCGGCCACTGCAAGGAAGGGCTGAGCAGGCATGAGGACATCGCGTGGCACACAGAAGGGGCTCACTGCGCGCTGGGGGGCGTGAGAGTGCGGACGGCGGGAACCAGACTGCGGCCAGCGGGTGACCGAGGAACATGGGCTCCCCCGGGTCACCGAGATGCCTGGTGACCCATGCAGGGGCCACTGGCATTGGCCGCTGGAGGCTCAGTAGGGCCCGACCAGGGGGACCCTGCAGGGCGGGGAGGCAGACCTCCACACCCACAAGCCTGCCCCTCAGTCTACCCTGAGGCACCCCAGTCTCCACCAGCGCCTGGGCAGTCGGCCAGCATGTCAGGCCTGGCTCTACAGACGGACGGGCAGCTGCACTTCCATGCCCCCCGACCTCATCCCCAGTCCCTCTAAGCCAGAGGAGAAGCTGCTTGGTGTGTGTGAAACTTGCTCAGTCGTGGCTGACTTTCTGCAACCCCATGGACTATAGCCCGCTGGGCTCCTCTGTCCATGGGATTCTCCAGGCAAGAAACTGGAAAGGGTTGCCGTGCCCTCCTCCGGGGCAACTTCCCAACCCAGGGACGGAATCCAGGTCTCCCACGTTGCAGGCAGACCCTTTACCATCTGAGACACCAGGGAAGCCCTGCTTAGGTTGCTTCAAAAAGCGAAAGGAAATGTTTCCCTGGGGAAGGGGTGAAGGGACAGCCTAGCTGCTGTGTTAGATCAGTTTTCTCTAATGATTATTAAAGTGGAAAAAAAAATCCCCCAAAAGGAAGGCCAAGTCAAGCAGGGGGCCCCAGGAGTGTCTTAAGTTGCCAGTGAGACCCCAGGGATGGACGGGCACCCCGTGGTGACTTAGGAACACAGGGGACACTGCAGTGGGCGCAGCCTTGAATCTTCCTGGTAGCGGCTGCCTCCCTCCCATCCCTGGGCCCTGAGGCCGGAGTGGAAAACACAGCTGTGAGGTCAGTGAAGTTGGGACAACCCATGAGCCAGAGTCTGAAACAAGTGGGCCTCTGAATCGAGGAGCATTTCTCTTAAAAAAGGAACTTCCCCGTGATACTGATGAGGAAGGACTGCTGCAGCGGCCCAGCCTGCCCAACCCCGGGAGCAAACACTCAAGGTGAGCTGGGGCTCAGCACGTGGGCCACTGAACCCACAGGTCAGCCTCGGAGGAGGTGATGCAAAGGCTGGCCGCCTGCCCGGGGACGGAGCCCTGGAGTGTCTGACCAAGGCCGCGTGCCGGCACTCAGAGGACCAGAGTGGGGTCCCCTGTTCCCGAACCCTCTCCTTCCGCCCCGGGTGCAGCTTCAGGTCACGAGGGTGCCAGGCCTCCCGCTCCTTCATCTCCGGCCGCCCTGCTGTAAGAACACCAAGCAGCCCGTGGAGAGCCCTGAGTGATGTGGACGAAGGCCACCTGCCCTGCCAGCCCCTGGCCCGACCGAGGCGGTGTGGCCAGGCCAAGGCAGGGCCAGCTGCAGAACACGCCTTCCCTTCTCCTGAGATAACGACCAGCCGTGAACAAGTGGTTCTGAGAAAACTGTTAGGTTCCTAGTTGGCAAGGGCAGCAGGCCTTCCCTGGGGGCTCGGGTGGTAAAGAACCCAGCCGCAGTGCAGGAAAGCCAGGTTCAATCCCTAGGTCAGGAAGATCCCCCTGGAGAATCTCATGGACAGAGGAGCCTGGTGAGTACAGTCCGTAGGTCACAGCCGGACACGACTGAGCAACTGACACGCCCACTTCCAAGGGTGGCATCTGCTGCTCTCCACAGATGCAGGCCACCCAGCGGTGCTCCCTGAGGCCCACCCGCCCCAGCCCAGGCCCCCACGCCCGTGTCCCGACTGCGCACAGGCCAGCCCACGGCTCCCCAGCCGCCCTCTGCAGGGCCCGACCTGGGCAGCAGACACAGGCTCACCTCCAGCAGAAGCGTGTCCGGCAGGTAGCGGTCCTTCCAGTGGTCGATGAAGACCATGTCCAGTGTGTCCACGTCATACTTCTCCTTCAGCTGGGGGATGATGTCCTGGGATGCTCCAAGGATAACAGTCACCTGGAGCAGCAGACCCCGCCCAGTGAGCCTGGGGGTTCCGGGAGATGGCCCTGCTCTGCCCCACCTCTGGGAGTCTCACGCCCTGCAGACGGGGCTGCCAGCCAGGTGGGTGAGCATGGCCTGGAGCCGCTGGGGTATGACCCCAGCCCTCCTGGCCCCCGGAGCCTGTGCCCACATCCGTCCACCACCTCAGGGACAGCACCACACCTTGTCCTGTAGGCCTGCAAACTCCACCATCCGCTGGGTGATGGCGGCATAGTCGGGGTTGAGTTCGATGGTGAGCAGCCGGGCGCCCGGCAGCAGCAGGCGGGCCATTCGCACCGCCGAGTAGCCGCAGTAGGCGCCCAGCTCCAGCAGCACGGATGGCCGCTGCTCCCTCAGCACAGTGTCCACGATCTCGCCTGCGGAGAGGGCGGGGGAGGTGAGCAGGGAGCTCTCCACCCGCCCCCCCTCACCCCGCCCCCCCTCACCCCGCCCCCCCTCACCCCGCCCCCCCTCACCCCGCCCCCCCTCACCCCGCCCCCCCTCACCCCGCCCCCCCTCACCCCGCCCCCCTCACCCCGCCCCCCCTCACCCCGCCCCCCCTCACCCCGCCCCCCCTCACCCCGCCCCCCCTCACCCCGCCCCCCTCACCCCGCCCCCCTCACCCCGCCCCGCCTCACCACGCCCCCCTCACCACGCCCCCCCTCACCCCGCCCCTCCTCCCGCCCCCTCCTCCCGCCCCGCCCCCTCTTCCCGCCCCGCCCCCTCCTCCCGCCCCGTCCCGCCCCGCCCCCCCGCTGCCACCCCGCCCCGCGCTCAGCCCGAGCTCCCGCCCGCAGGCCTCTGTGCTTCTGCTCACGCCGGTCCTCCCCTCCCAGCATTCCCGGCTGCCCCCAGCCTGGCCCCGCCCAGAGCGGCCCTCTGCGGAAGCCCCACCCCACTCCGGCCCCGGGCTGCACCGAGAGCCTGCCCCGCTCCCTCGAGCTGGACACGGTCGGAAGGTTCAAGGCTGCTGGGCCGCTGGCTGCCCTGACTCCAGGGGTGCCACGCATACCGGCTGGAGTCCAAAGGTCGGGAAGCGGCCCCGGGGGCGGGGCGGGGCCTGGCGCCCGCGCAGGACGCAGTCCAAGGGTCTCCATGCACCCCAGGGCCAGCCGGGACACCCAGGGACCCACGGCCCGCCCCGGGGAGCACCCGGCTCTGCCTGGCGGCTGCGAGCGAGAGAACCATACAAGCACTCTTCTGTTCCCCGTCCCCCCGCAGCACTGGCCGGCGCTCCCTGGCGGCACCTCCGAGAGTGGGGGCGGGGCTTCCCCTACAGCGGTCCTCCCGCGGGGCCCGCGCCCGAGCCGCCCCGCCACCCACCTTTCTTCTCGCCCACGTGCATGGCCCACTCCTTCTCCGAGCTGTAGCTGTCGATGGCGGCCACCACGCTCTGCGGGTCCCCGGCCTCCGCGTGCTGAAGCACGTGCTGCAGGATGCGTTGCTCCTTGCTGCTGCCCATGAGGAGGTTGCGGACGGGGTTCACGATGAACTCGTTCCAGCCGATAAAGGCCCAGCCGAAGAGCCGCAGGTCCGGTGGGGCCAGCCACCGCAGCGCGAGCAGGGCCAGGCCTACGGCGCCAGCGGCCAGCAGCAGGGGCGGGGCCTCCAGCATCTGCGGGCAGGGGGGCGGGGCTTCAGGGCGGGGCCTCCAGCATCTGCGGGGGGCGGGCGGGGGCGGGGCTTCCGGGCTCTGCTGGGCCCCGCCGCCCGCAGGACCCGTGGGAGCACGTGGTCACCACGAAGTTAGTGACCTGCCCGCCTGGCTGACCCACCCAGGAGGTTCGAGAGGTCAGCCCCATGCCCGGTGGCCAGACCCAGGTGAGACGGCCGGGGACACCTGCAAACCACGTCCCCAGGGACTCTGCCCTGGGTGGAGAGATGGGGTCTCTGGCAGCCCTGGGCACGGCTGGCCCGAGGCTGGACAATCCCCACAGGGGTGGCCAACCGCACTCACAACCCCCTGGGGCACACACTGGGGAGAGCCCAGGAGCTCGTGTGGCCGGTGAGCTTCCGGGGACGGACACAGGCAGCCCCAAGCCGGCTGTTCCACAGAAGGGCAGCCTGTCCCGTGAGGAGGCTGCCTACCCTGCCGCCCACCCTGCCGCCCGCCTGCACCACGATGAGCAGGAGATCGGCCCTCCCCCTGGCAGGCGACCCTTTGGGCGGGTAGCAGGGGTCCCCAGTCAGAGGAGGGGCCCGGGGCCCCTGAGACAGAGCCAGGCTGAGCCGGCACAGGGCAGAGGCCTTGAAGTGGGAAAGCGTGGGAAGCTTCCAGCAGGGCTGTGGTCACTCGTGGGCCACGCACAGGGAGGGGCCGCACAGGACCGGCTCCTCCAGAAGCGCCTGCTGGGAAAGGCACGTGGGAGAGCAGGCGGGCTGCGTGTCCTGGAGGGGTGACTGCCCCTCCCTGGATAGCTCAGGACTGCAGCAGCCTGGGCCACAGCGAGGGTCTCAGCAGGCAGGGCAGGGAGGGACAGGGGAGGGTCTCGGCAGGCAGGGCAGGGAGGGACAGGGGAGCATGCACCCCAGACTTTCCAGTGGTCTTGCATGCACGGCCTGTTTACACCAGGCACCCGAGCCTGAGCACGTGGTCAGCAGGTCAGGGCCCACCTGACCCGCCTCCCTCACAGCCACGCCCCACGCCCCTCCTCCGAGCTCCGCTGCAAAGCAGACCCAGCTTGTGTGGCTTTCTCCTGCATACAGACAGTTAATCCATAGCGTGGGAGGGACCAGAGTCCTGGCATGGGGGCCTGCCACAGGCCAGCCCTGCCCTCAGGGGAGAGCAGACAGGCAGCGAGACGTTGCCTGGAATGTCCCCCCAGCCCTGGACGCCACGGACGGTCTCCCTGGTCCCTGCAGTACTGCCTGCAGGCCAGGCCAGCATGTGCCCCATGGGGCAGGAGGCAGGTGTGGGGAATCTGGGGGTGTGGTGGAGTGGGGCCGACCGCACTTCCTGGACAGGTGACAGAATGCAATGGCGGCGCGTGGCCTGAAGTGGCCGGCACTGCCCACTGGCTCCGTTCTGCCAGCTTAGGTCCCCCAACCACACACCCGTGTGACTTTATCACAACTGTGTTCAGCAGCAGTGGAGAGAGGCTGGGCCACTTTGATGGATTCTCTGGGTTGATGAAAAAAAACTAATCAATGTTACACATAAATATAAAAAAAATAAAAAGTAATATTCCATTTAAATGCCAAAGTCCTTGGTGGACCTGGAATTGTGAAAGATAACTTGTAATTCCCACAGTGCCTGAACTGTATAAAAATTGGGTGAGGACTCAACCACCTGACGGCCCAGGTCTGCCGGGAGCTTCCTGCGGTGCCGGGAACCAATAACAGAGCCGCTGACTGAACCAGGCAGACGTGCTGGGAGGCAGCCCTCCAGGCAAGGGCCGGGCGGACCTCTCCTCGGGGAGACACAACCCGGGGGGCCCCTTGTGCTGGGGGTCCCAGTACCAGAGCGCCCACAGCTCTGCCCTTTGGAAAGGCCACAGTGAGGTCGCTCAGTTCCCCCGGCAGTGGCCTGAGGTTCCCACCGCCTTGCGTGGCTCTGGGCCCCGGGAGGGTGAGGGGCCCCGCTGCCCTGAGAGGACGACAAAGGAGCCGCCAGCCGGAGGCGAGGGCTGGTGGCCAAGCGGCTTTGCGTGTCCCACGCGCATCCCCCTGCTTCCGTGTGTTCCACTCGCGTCCAGAACCTAATTTTAAGAAATAAAGCCCTAAAACTCATAGAAAACACAGGATTAACTCTTCATGACCTTGAATTTGGCTGTGGGTTCTGGGCTTCCCTGGTGGCTCAGACGGTAAAGCGTCTGCCTGCAGTGCAGGAGACCGGGGTTCGATCCCTGGGTTGGGAAGATCCCCTGGAGAAGGAAATGGCAACCCCCTCCAGTACTCTTGCCTGGAGAATCCCATGGACTGAGGATCCTGGTAGGCTACAGTCCATGGGGTCACAAGGGGCCGGGCACGACTGAGCGGCTTCACTTCTGCTTCTCAAATGCGACTCCAGAAGCACAGGCGGCAGAGGAAAACAGGGCTGCACCAACACGGAAGCGCTGCGCGCCAGAGCGCGCCCTCGAGAGGGCGAAGGGCAGCCCAGGCGCGGAGGAAACACTTGCAGACCACCTATCTGAGGAGGGTTTAAAATCCTGAGTGCACGTGAGAATTCCCAGAACTCAGAAACGAGCCAGTTAGGAACGAGACGGAGAACACGGACAGACAGTTCCCCGAAGAAGACACACCAGTGACCAGGAAGCGCGTCACTCGGAAGTCCGACCAGCGCCGCAGGCACCGCTTCAGCCCCGCTCGGATGCCCCGCCCCGTGCTGGCGGGGCCGTGGGGAAATCGGAGACTCAAGCTCGGCTGGTGGGAACCCAAGACGGAGCAGCTGCTGTGGAGAACAGTTAGCGGTTCCTCAGAAAGATGTACACAGAGTGCCCGTATGGCCCAGCAATCCCACCTCTGGGAGCGGACGCGGGGCGCCCGAGAGCAGCGGCTTGAACCCACACCTGTCCTCCCACGCTCAGGACAGCGTGAGGCGCAGCGGCCACGAGGGAACACGGACCACGGCCAGAGGCGGTGTGGCCTCTCCGCACACTGGGGTACCCCTCAGTCACACTCAGATGCCTGCAGCCCCGACCCCGTCCCACTGGGAGGGACATGTGGACGCCGGCGGCGTCACGGAGGGACCGGGGGGACGTCACGCTCGTGGATGAGCCGGAGGCGTGAGGATCAATTCTGAATGATCATACCCGGGTGGAACGCGCACCAGGGCCAGTCTCACAGAGACAGCGTGGAGAACAGGCTGCCAGGGGCTGGGGGCCGCGGGGAGTCACTGCTGAAAGGGGCAGGGCTTCTGCCTGGGGCGGCGTGGGAGTTCTGAAGACCGTGGAACAGCTAAACAGCCACGTGGGCGCTCGATGCCACCCAACTGTATGCCTGCACGTGCTTAGAGCGGTGAATTTCAACTTACGCCTGTCTCACTTCATCAGAAACGGTGGAAAACCAAGAAAACAAGCAACCCTGTTTCTAGTCCTCTCTGTCCCCACAAAAAAAAAAGGAACACGGCCCCCGCACTGGGAAGCAGAATCCAGAAAAACCAGCCCAGCTCCCCATCTGCGTGCCTGCCCCCTGAGCCTGGGCGACTGAGCGCCCGCCCCACCCACCCTGGAGGCGCACACTCAGGCCCTCTGGGAGGAGGGGAAGGCCGCGGGTCCCGCGCTTCCTCCGCAGGCCCGGAGTGTGTTCCCCGAGCCCTAGAGATGGAGCATAAAACTGGGGGGCCCTCTCTCACAACAGCAGCAACAGCCCACCCCCAAAGCTTCCTTATTATAAGCCCGTTCTTAAGTGGTCTCCTTGCAACCCCATACCTGGGATTGCCACCTACCCTCCTCCTGATAAACCCCCAAGGGGCTGATGGAGATGCCGGTGATAAACCCCCAAGGGGCTGATGGAGATGCCAGCCAGGGCCCCAGCCGGCGGGCCCACAGGCTCTTCAGTCCCGCGGTGCTAGGGCGACGTGTCGGGGGTAGGTGGGTCCTTGCCAGGAGTCACACAGGCCGCCCCCGCCTCCCCGCTAAAGGCAGGCCTGAGAGCGTGGGGGCGGGGCATGGGGGGCAGGAGGGAGAGTCCTCAGGAAGGGGGAACCGGGCGGCTGCCCGAACTAGGGATGTGCCTGGGCCAGGGGCCTGTGCTCTGGGGTGGCGTGGGGCACGGCGTGGGACACAGAGGCCCAGGGGCTGTGGCCTCGTCTCCTGTCTGCCCCGCAGACGACAGGGAGGACAGCTCTGCCGATCCTTGGTGGGGGGGGGGGGGTCCCTGCAGCCCCAAGGCAGGAGCCGCCCGGCTGGCCCCGCCCACTTCACTTCCTCCGGGTCAGCACAAGAGCATGTAGCCTCCGCCTGCCCTCCTCCCCCAGTCCCTGCCTCCTTGGCCCTTCTCCCCAGCCCCTCAATTCCACCAGTCCCTGAAACCTTGGGCCCCCTGGTGCCTCTCCAGGGACTCAGGGATCCCCCAGGAGCAACCAGCTGATGTTGAAAAGGAAGAACAGTGAATTGGAAGCATTTAGTCTATGCCTCCCTGAGATGATACATCAGGGTCCAGAGGGGCTTTCAGGTGTCACAGCGCACGGGTGTCGACCCCAAGCTGAGCAGAGACAGGGAGCAACGCTTACCTAGGCTAGTGGGTTTTATGTAACTGTTCATGACTGAAGCATAGCTAGGCACAAATTTTTATGCCTACGCTCATTCCCCACCTCCAGATGGTATGACCAGAGTTCTGTGATGCCTTCCTGGGACTCTATCCTGACTGGCTTCCAGAGGAACAGACACTTACGTAAAGTAAACCTTCCTAAAACTCCCAAAGATGCAAGCACCGACTCAACTGTTTTTCTAGCTCGTGTACTTGGGTCAATCTTTGCTAAATAAAACCAGCTTAGTAAGTATTCATCTCATCAAATAGGTGTATCTTTAGAGTTGTCAGCATGACATACGTTGCAACACACGTAAGTCTCCTTGGCTGACTAGTCAAATAAGCTAGTATCGTACCGATTGGACATTCTGCCAGGGGCCAGCACGGGAGATCCCACCCATGACAAGGTCATGTGGAGACACCTGATGGGCAAGGCGAGTCAGGTCTCAAGGGGTCCTCTGTCTGAGCATCTGCCCCGAATCCACAATCTGTTTACTGTCTGCTATACTATACTCTTCTGACACTGCTGCTGCTGCTGCTGAGTCGCTTCAGTCGTGTCCGACTCTATGCGACCCCATAGATGGCAGCCCACCAGGCTCTGCCGCCCCTGGGATTCTCCAGGCAAGAACACTGGAGTGGGTTGCCATTTCCTTCTCCAGTGCATGAAAATGAAAAGTGAAAGTGAAGCCGCTCAGTCGTGTCCGACTCTTCGCGACCCCATGGACGGCAGCCCACCAGGCTCCTCCGTCCATGGGATTTGCCAGGCAAGAGTGCTGGAGTGGGGTGCCATTACCAGCGGCTATCCCCGACCACCTTTCTCTGGAAAGAGTTAACTCAGAGCTCCAGTTAACAGTCTCCTGCATATGAAAGGATGTCTGAGGGCTCTCTAACTTGCCTGACAGTTGGAGACTTTTAAAACTTGTGACTGTTTACAGCCCCCCAACCCGAGAGGCACGAAGCTTAAAACATCTTAAAGATACAGGGCCTTTTAGAGTTAAGAATTAGTTTGGTGAAGAGTTTGTTGAGTTAATGTTTGCTGCCAGGCCTCCATATCCTTTATCTTTTAGGCACCTGGGAGGATATTAATCAATGTAAACGGGATGCAGAAATAGGAATACAGTAGTTTTGATGTTAGCAACACTAGACTTTTGAGTTAATTACTTTTCTCTTTGTTATAAATCACTGTACTCCTCTTTCATTGTTATGAATTGCTGTGTCCTTGCTGTGTAACAATGTAACTTTATTTAGTGCTTTCTGAGAGTGGCACCAGACTTTGGGAAGAACAACACTTTTAAGGTTTTCTGGTTGACAGACCCTTATCAGAAAAGGGCCATAAAATGTTACTTGGCCCTCTGGCCAGAAGGTGATGTAAATCACCTAAGACTTGTGTATACAGCTGGGTATGCAGAGAGAAAGCCTGGTCTCGATAGGAGTCAGGGCTGCTGACGCTGCACAATTTTGTATTATCCATTGATCTCTATGTACAACCAAAAGTGTAAAAGGCCTTTCCGGACAATAGAGGACGGGCCAGTCACTGAAAGACTGGTTCCCCCCGTGTCAAATCTCTCTCTCTCGTTCTCTCTCTCCTTCTCAGGCTGAATTCCCATCTGGGGCGTGGAGGCTTGCCATGTCTACTTACTTGCCCCGGCTTCCAAGACCCACACAAGAGGGAGCCCAAGGCGGGGCACCCTCCGTTATTCAAACGGGCGCTGGTGGCCTAACGTAGACGGTGCGAACCTCTTGTCTCGAGGTTTGCTTAGTTCTCCACGTAACCCAAGTTATCCAGCCTCTTTTCTCCACTAAATTTTCCTACTACACTATTTCTTCCTAACCTCTTTTTATATTTCTAAATAAATAAGTTTTTCCTCGCCTACTCCGTCTCCCCTTCGAATCACCCTGGATCCACCAGGGCCGGACCCCAGCAAGTTAAGATTATAAACTTGATTTTAATCAAATCCAGTCACTATTCTCTCTCTTAATATTCACTTACGTACTTGGCTGCACCAGGTCTTCGTTGCAGCGTCTGGGATCCAGCTCCCCGACCAGGGGTCAAACCCGGGCCCCCCCACTGGGAGTGCAGTCTTAGCCACTGGGCCACCGAGGACGTCCTCCCGTCACCATTCAGATAAGCTCTCTTTCCATAATGACTGTGTTCCAGTCTGACTAAAAACCGTTCCCAGATTCTTTTTGGTAATTTGAAACCTTAAGAGTTCTACCAAGTTAAGTTAAACAATAGATACCCCGTTGTTTTGCCAAAAGTTTTCCTTTCATTTTAGGTTTGAGGCATTTGTCAAAAAGAGAAAGCACTCCTTACACACAAACAAGCAATCTCACTTTTTAACAGAAGATTATCCAACTTAATCTCAGTATCCAGGGACTTCCCTCATGGCCCGGCGGTCAGGAATCTGCCTGCAAACGCAGGGGACACAGGCTTGGTCCCTCGTGCGGGAAGACTTCACAGGCCACGGAGCAGCTAGCCCTGTGTGTGCGGCTACAACCACGCTCTGCAGCCGGGGAACCTCCGCAGCGAGCAACCTGCGCGCCTCAGCTGGAGAGCAGCGCCTGCTCGCCGCCACCGGGGAAGCCACAGCAACAAGGCCCAGCTCGGCCAAAAGTGAATAGATGAGACAAGTTTTAGAAATTCCCAAATACAGTCAGTAGGAGAAAAGAAGCAAGAGAGAAGTAATAGTGCACACACCACCAGACTGAGCCGGCATCCACACCCCGACTTGAACAGCGTGGGGAAGTCCTGAGCCAGCATCCACACCCCGACTTGAACAGCGTGGGGAAGAAGTCCTGAGCCAGCTTCTACACCCCGACTTGAACAGCGTGCGGAAGTCCTGAGCCAGCTTCCACACCCCGACTTGAACAGCGTGGGGAAGTCCTGAGCCGGCATCCACACCCCGACTTGAACAGCGTGGGGAAGTCCTGAGCCGGCATCCACACCCCGACTTGAACAGCATGGGGAAGAAGTCCTGAGCCAGCTTCTACACCCCGACTTGAACAGCGTGGGGAAGTCCTGAGCCGGCATCCACACCCCGACTTGAACAGCGTGCGGAAGTCCTGAGCCAGCTTCCACACCCAGACTTGAACAGCATGGGGAAGTCCCACGTCACAGCAGTCTGCGGTCCCAGAGGGGAAGGGTCCTGGGCGGTGTGTCCACCGCACAGGCGAGACTCCAAATTGCAGCTCTGGGGGCTCCCGCTCACAATCCCAGGCAGCAGACCGACAGCACCGTCGGTTTGTGCACAAAAAGGCTGCAGTTGCGGTTTGACTTTCACGGTGCTGTCTGACTCGCCTTGGGAGTCGTAAGATTCCTTAGGCCTCAGGGGGCTGGCTGAGGCTCAGGGGCCTGGGGCTGGCCCGGTCCCTTTCTTATCTAAGTGCCACCTGACTTGTGGGGCTGATGTGCTTGTGATCCAGGCAGGGTCAGAGGTCGGCCAGAGGCCTGCTCCTGTGCTCCTGGAGCCTGAGCAAGACAACCTCCATCTAAACTCCCCTGTCACCACGTGTCTGTATAATTTCCACATAAGATGAAGTGCTGAAACACTCATGATCAAGAAGGCGTGAGTTTAAGTTTCTTTACTTTGGCTTCTGATGTTTATATAACAAAGAGGTAAAGACATTTGAAGGTGAAAACGTGGGTAGATCCATCATGTCCGACTCTGTGCGACCCCATGGACTGTAGCCCGCCAGGCTCCTCTGTCCATGGGACTCTCTAGACAAGAACGCTGGAGTGGGCTGCCATTTCCGCCTCCAACCTTACGGATTATGCGCACCTATCTTCACAAAATTTGCTCATCTGCCACAGAATACTGGGATAGCACAGATACTTTGCAGTCGTCTACTTCCTCGTTCTCTCTATAAAATAAAGGCTGCTAATGGTTACAAACTTTAATCAACACGTGAGAATAAAACTACTCCTAGTCCGAGCAAAGGGAATCAACTTTGTCCACGAGGCAGGGAAGCGGAGATGTGTTCTTAGGCGAAAAGCACGCAGAGAACGTGGAACATGCTTTTGTTGAGGGAGGAGAGTCATTTTTGTCCTCAAGCAAAATAATAAGGGGAGACAGGGCTCCCCTGGCGGCTCAAGGGTGGAGGGTCTGCCTGCCGACGCAGGAGACACGGGTGTGGCCCCTGACCCGGGAAGACCCCGTGTTTCGTGGAGCAACCAAGCCTGTGCGCCCTAGAGCCCGCACTCTGCAACGAGAGGCCCACGCGCCAGAGCTGAGAGTAGCCCCTGCTCGCCACAACTAGAGGAGGCCCGCGCAGCAGTGGAGACGCAGCACGGCCAAGTAAAAGGTTAAAAAAAAAGAGGGAGACAGATCCTGGTCAGTTACAAACTCGCCAGCTGCTTTCCACAAGGGTTAAGTCACGTGCCCCTGCAGCTGCTGACCTCCAGCACACCCTGAAGGAGTTCAGGGAAAAGAGGCCCTCCGTGCTCAGGAAAAACCAGCAGGACAGGTCTTCAGAGAGTCAGTTATTCTCAGGAGCTGATTTTATGAGCCCAGTGTTTGCACCTTCTTGTATCTAGAAAAGCACTAGATTCCTTCCGGGCAACAGCTGCTCTTTGTACCAGCAACCTTCCGCAGACTTGACTGCAAGCGCTCCCCTTCGTCAAAATCACATGTACACTGACCTTTCCCCTTCCTCTTTCGAGCGCCTTCCCGAGAGGCCTGAAATGCTGTCTCCCAGGCTATGGTCCTCATTTTACCCCAAATAAAAGGTAACTCGCAACTCCTGTGTTGTGACAGAGGATGAGATAGTTGGAGGGCATCACCGACTCAGTGGACATGAGTTTGAGCAAACTCCAGGATTTGGTCATGGACAGCGTGACCAGGCGCACTGTGGTCTGTGGGGTCGCAAGGAGTCGGACACGACTTAGCAAACAACAAAGTGAGACCAGAACCAGTCTGTAAACATGAATACTCTTCACCACCACTGATCAAAAACGGAAGTGCCCACAGAGAGAAACTCTGTCTCAGAGGAGAAAACAACGCGCCTTGTGGGTCATCAGAGTCCAGTCCTGCCCAGCGGATGCCTTTGAGGTTTTACCACCACCTGCACGTTCCGTCATCGCCGGACCCTCAGTCCTTCCCGTTTACTCAATATTCAGTGCAACGCTCGGAACGTCAGTTTTTCCCATTTTCCTCCCTCCCTCCTGGCCTGGGACTCAGTCCTGTCACCGCCCGTGTCCTCCTCGGTCTGACAGAGCCCTGCGTGTCCCAGGGAGACACGGTGGTGGGAACTTTGATGTGGGCCACCGCACAAGCCACGGGGGCACCCACATCTCCCGAGCTCTGCTCCAGATGGAAGTGGCCTTGCCACGCGACCCTGATGTCTCCACAACGCTCACTCACACGGCAGATGGCCACCGTGGCCTCACGTCACCATCTAGAGACCTGAGAACTCGATGTTTAAAATCTTCTCAATTGACCTCCCTCAGGGCTCAAAACCCCGGGTTACTGCGGCCTCCGATCACCCACTGAGGAGACTTGGTCCCTGCCAGACCCAGCCACGAGGCCTCATGCAAAGACTGGGACAAAGAGCTGACTGTGTGTCACGGCTTAGGGCCACTTCCCTACAAGGCCCCATCCCCCCAAGGTGTCCACCCAACAAGCTCACAGCTTCCGCAAGAAGGGACACGTCCAGCAACACTGCCCAGCTCTGCAGGAGGGCAGGAGGCCAGGTCCAGTGGGCAACCTCGGGTGGGGGTCCCGGGGACCTGTGCCTCCCCTCTGACTCCCTCGGGCCCCGACACCCCACCCACATTTTCCCTTTCCAAGGCCTGGCGGCCCCTGAGCCAGTCCAGTACCAAGCCGTTACCAGTGTCCGCCATTGTCTATCTGACCCGACAAGCCCAAAGGAAGCTGCTGGTCAAACCTCAAAGGCAGCAGCAGGCCAAGGGGCCCAGGTTTCTTCCTGAGAAGGCTGCCCAGTTTCACAAAACGGAAGGCCCAGGAGGCCCCAGGCCTGCCAGTGGGACGGGGGCACGGCTGAGCCCTCGCCTGGGCCTCGGAGTGCTCCCTCCCCGGGGCCCCGAGGCGCTCAGACTACTCTGCAGCCTGGTCCCAGGTCCACACTCTCCCAGAAACCGCCCACCTGGGAGTCTGGGTCCCAGAGCCCTGCGGTGGCCCGCCCCCACCCCCGCCCCGGCCGGTGCCCAAGGGGACCTTCTCCTGAAACAGGGCTCCCTTCCCTCCACCAGCCTGGTGTCCCTCCTGCCACCACGTCAGAGGCCCCCAGCCCAGGTCAGCGTCCCCAGCCCAGCTTGGAGCCCCCCATCCAGGTTGGTGCCCTACCCAGGTTGGAGCCCCCAGCCCAGGCCAGAGTCCCCACCCAGGTCAGCGTCCCCAGCCCAGCTTGGAGCCCCCATCCAGGTCGGAGCGCCCCACCCCAGCTCCAGAGCCCCCACCCAGCTCCAGAGCCCCCACCCAGGTCCAAGCCCCACCCCAGGTTGGAGCCCCCACCCAGGTCCAGAGCCCCGACCCCAGGTCCAAGCCCCAGCTCAGGTCGGAGCCCCCGCCCAGCTGGGCGCCCGCGTCCCGGGAGGATCCTTCCCTGGGGTCCTAGACGCCCCCCGCTCCGTGGCTCCGGCCCCGCGCGGGCCCCGCGGGCGGCCCGACTCCGGCCCCGGCCGCGCGCACCCACCTCGGGTCCGCGGTCGGCGGCGCAGGCAGCGCGGCGGGCAGCCCGGCCCGAGGCCCCCGGGGCGGCGATGGCGGCGCTGCGCGGAGCGGCCGCGCGTTTCCGGGGCCGCGCGCCGGGCGGGGCGCGGGGCGCCGCAGGTCAGCGGGCGCGGGCCGGGGCCGCGCGGGGGGCCGCCCGCGCCGGGGGTGGGTGGCCTCGCGGCTCCGCAGGGGCGGTGGCCGCCGGCCGGGGCTCCCCGCGCCCCCCGCGGCCCTGCCGCACCGCTGCACGTGCGGGACCCGGGCGGGCCCTTCCCTGCGCCGGCGGGCGCTCCGCGCTGCGCTGGGGCGCCCTGGGGGCGGGCGCTGGCACTGCGGGCCCCTGGACGGCCGGGGGTCCTGGCCCCCCCACCCCCGGCAGGGGCCCCCCACGGCCACAAGCAGGGGCGCGGGGCGCCTCCAGGGTCCCGAGCGGGGGCGGGGCGGGGCACCCCAGAGGGGGCCTCGGGGGCACCACGCGCCCCGACCTCTCCCGGCACATCCCTGCCCTGGGCGGGCCCCCTAGTGGAGAAGGCGCCCTGGGCGGGGCACCGCGCCCTGCAGGCTGTGTGTAGCTGGCGCCCTGGGGCGAGGGGCCGGGGAGGCCGCCGGGGTCTGGCCAGACGGTCACGGCTTGTTAGGCGGGGCGCGGGGCGCTGCTCCTGGGGGCTCTGCTGGCCCTGTGCAGGCCCCAGTTCAGGGATGAGCGGAAAGCCTGGCGGGGGAGGGCTCAGGACACAGGGCGGCAGAGCTTGCAGGCCGAGCAGAGGGGCCAGGCTGTGAGGCGCCCTGGGGTGCACGGGTGCGTGCCCAGCCGGGGCTCTGGTGCCGGCCCCTCTCTGGGGTCCAGTGAGGTCCTTCCTTGCAGACAGGCTGCTCAGAGCCCACAGGTCTTAAAGGCTGTTTCCCGCAGTGGGGCCTACAGAGGCCCATTGGCCTGCCTCCTCCCCACTTATCAGGCGGAGGGGGCTGCTGGGTGTGCCCCCTGGGGAGAGCAGACCATCGAAGATAAGCCCACAGTCCTGGCGCCATCTGTTCACGTGAGCAGGGAGAGTGGGGCTGGCGGAGGGGCTCTGCGGGCCAGGGAGACCCCACGGACACTGCACCGTGGCAGGCCGGCCATGGATGGTAGGCACCTCTTCCGGGTCCCCGCCTCCCTGAGCAGGGGAGAGGAGAGAGCCCCCGGACTTGTGCTGATCTTATTTCTGTCCCCGGGCGGCGGGCCGAGGCCCGGTGCTGGGAGTCCCTGGCTCAGAGCTGGCTGCCCCTGAGGGCACACCCCCCTCCGCCCTCCCTTGCAGACCCCAGTTCTGCTGTCTCTGAGCTGCTTTCTGTGGCAGCATCTGCAGACAGGGCCTTCTACGGGGAGAAGACGGGGCAGCCAGTCCTCCAGGGGCAGGGGTGGGGGCTGCAAGCGGCCTCCTGGGGGCCCAGAAGCGTTTCAGAGCCGCTGCCCCGCCAGGCTCTGTGGGCACTCGGAGCGGCCGAGCCGCACGGCCCAACAGGTGGACTCGAGAGAAGCTTTCCCGCCCGCTCCTGCCAGGACATCGGGTGACGCTGAGCTCAGGGCAGCTCACTTGCCTTCTTGATGTGGGTGGCGGGGGTCAGTGCGTGCTGGGGGACGCGTGCTCACCCCAGACTGTCACAGGGCCGGATGTGGCTGCGGGACCGCCCTGGAACGTGGGCACCCTCCCTGGTGGTGCCTCCTGGCTGGTCCCGGTCCTTCCTTCTGACGCCCCCCTCACCCCTGCAGGCCGGCAATGCTATGACCTCCTGGTGATCGGCGGCGGATCCGGCGGCCTGGCCTGCGCCAAGGAAGGTGCGTGCCCTGTGTCCCGCATGCGGCTGGTGCGGCGGGTCCTCCGGGAATGCAGTGGAGCTCTGGGGGCTGAGGGTGTGCCCTGCATGCGTGCTCTCTGCCGCGGGCCTGGTCCCCCTCCCCAGGCAGCCGGTGGCCCGCTTTCTCTCACTGTAGATCACTCTGCATTTTATGAAATTTTGTCTCAATGGACTCGCGCTGCAAGTATCCTCACTTTCCGGGCCTCTCCCACGGGCCCCGTTATGTGGAGATCGTCCGTGTTGCTGCGTGAATCCGGAGCCTCGCCTTCTCACACGGCTGTGTGGACTCGGCGTCCATCTCACCTGTGGCTGCTCCATTCGCCCATGGGCTGGGTTGTTTCCTGTTTGGGGCTGTTGGAAACAACTGTGTGTGTGTGTGTCTCTGTGTGGACGTGTGCTGTGCGTCTGCTGGAGGGCCGCCTGAGAGTGGAGCAGCTGGGCCGAGCGCTGTGCCCCCGTCCAGGCACGGTTCGCCTTTCAGCGGCGTTTCGCCCGTTTGATGAGCAGGTCTTCCACGTCTGTGTCCGTTTTATCCCGAGTGTTTCGTGCTTTCAGTCTGCTTTGCTGAGGCGTGAGTCACACGCTGTGTAGATCACTCGTCTCAACCGCCTGACGCGGTGCATTTTGCACCCGCGGGGTTGTGCGGCCGTGACCGCCAAGTGTATCTCCTGTTGCTTTCTGTTTGTGCCGGTCTCTGTTGCCCGGGCTTTCCCTGGTTGCGGGAGCGGAGCTGCGCTTTGCTGGGTGGCTTCTCACTGCGGTTGCTTCTTTGCTTGTGCAGCATGGGCTCTAGGGCGCGTGTGGATTCTTCCCCACTGGGAGACCGTCACCAGAAGGGAACATAAGGAGACATAAGTACCCCTGCCCGGAGGCGACGACTTCACCCCACGCCCTCATGTCGCCCCACAAGGCACCTCGGACTCTGCCCTGTCTGCGCCCCGGCATCCATTCTGATGAGAATCTGCCGTCTGTATCTTTGTTTCTCTGCTGTGTGTCTCTCTCCTCTGCTTGCTTTTAGGGTTTTCTCTTTCCGTTACTTTTGAGCAGTTTAGCGATAGCATGCCAATTCCGGTGCATGCTGAATTCCCTTCGTGCCGGAGTTCGTCGAGCCCTGTGGGTCTGTGGATCAGGGTTCCCCATCCTCTGGGCCCTCACGCCTGAGGTGGAGCCGATGTCACGGCAATAGAAATGACGTGCACAGAAGTGTGATGGGCTCGGATCACCCCAACACCATCCATCACAGAGTTGTCTTCCACAGAACCGGCCCCGGGCTCCAAAAAGGGCGGGGAAACCGCTGGGTCACAGTTTTCATCGACCCATGGCGCTGTTCAGCCATCAGTTGCTCCTCCGCGTGGGCAACGCTGGTCCCGCGTGTGTCAGCTGCCCCGGCTCCTCTCCAAGCGCGCCTGGCTCTCTGCATAGTGGACGGTCTCCATTCCTGCCTGCAGGCTCCCGAATAAAGGCGCCTGCAGTGTCTGCTCCACCGTGAACCCCACTCGGTGCCGGTTCCTAAAAGCACGTTTCTTGGAGCACAGTTGCTTTACAGCGCAGTGTCCATCTCCACTGCCCAGCCAGGCGCGTCGGCCGCACGTGTGCACAGAGCCCCCCGGTGTGGCTTTCCCGCTGCTTGGCGCGGTGTCATCTCTGCAGTTTGACGTGGGCGCCTTTTTCTGTCTTTCACACGGCTTCTTAGCTCTTCGCACACGTGGAGTGCGGTTGTGCCCCCCGCTCTGCTTGCTTTTCCGCTGATCCTGACGTCACTGCCAGTTCTAGGCAGCTTCGTGGACTGGCTGCATCTTTCTGCTCCTTTGTGTGCCTGGCAATTTTTGTTAGAGCGCCAGACACTTTGGACTCTACCCTGCTGGCTTCACTTGGTAAAGAGTCTGCCTGCAATGCAGGAGACCTGGATTTGATCCCTGGGTGGGGAAGATCCCCTGGAGGAGGGTATGGCAACCCGCTCCTGTCTTCTTGCCTGGAGAATCCCACGGACAGAGGAGCCTGGTGAGCTGCAGTCCACAGGGTCACAAAGGATCGGACACAACGGAGCAACTCACACTCTTTCACTTTCGTTTGCTGGGTTCTGGGTCTTTTTGTACTCCTAGAAACGTGTCAGAGCGTGTCCTGAGATGTAGGTAGGGACAGCCTGGTCTTTTCGAATCTTCTGCATGAGGTCTGTTAGGCAGGCCTGGTGCGGGGGCCCAGTCCGAGCCTGACTACTCGGAGACACGACCTTCCTGAGCCCACCCACCGCCCCGGGAGGCTGGGCAACACTTCCACCGCACCTCCTCGGGAACGCGCAGCCCCTCCTGGGCTGGGTCCTCGGGACCCCTGTTCCTGGGGTTCACATCCGCCCGCTCCTGCTCCCAGAGACCGCTGCCCTTCGTTTTCTCCTGTTCTGCTTCTTGACACCAGTATTGTGCGTATTGTGTCAGGGTGTTCAGTGGTTTTGAGCAGGAGGGTAACTGGTGCCTGTTGCCCTGTCCTGGCCAGACCCAGAAGCTGGGTGTGGTTGTGTCTGAGGAGCCCCCTCGGCCACAGCCTTTAAACCCAGTGCTGGGTCCCGTCGGTCGCCGCTGAATGAAGTGGTCTTGTCGATGAAGACTCGCACACTTGCTTCTGGTCGACGCAGCCCCGAGTCGAGCGTGTTCTGCAGTGTCAGACGCTCGCGGCCTCGGGGCGCAAGTCCGGGGCCTGGGGCTAGCCGGCGCTGGGCCCCAGCAGGGCCCCTGGGAAGCCTGCAGTTGTCCCTGGGCTCAGAATGTAGGGCTTGCGGCTTGGAGACCTGCAGACAGCAGAGGGGGGTCTTGGGGAGCAGGGCATGGGGCAGAGGGGGCTCCAGGCGGGGCTGCAGTGTGGGGTCTGGTCCTGCTCCCCGTCTTGGGGCCTTGCTGACCTGCCATCTGACTCCTGCGCTTTGCTTTCCTGAGAAGAGGCAGCAATGCCCAGCTGGGAACTCTGAGCAGATGGACTGGGACCCTCCATGGGGTCCAGGAAATAGGGGTGTGAGGGGGGCCGGGGGCCTGTCTGTGGTGTCCTGGGTCTGACCTGCCCTGGAGCAGGGTGGCGGGGTGGGCTGGGCAGCACTGCTCTGGTGGGCGGTCAGGGAGAGAGTCCGGGAGCCTGCCCTTAGGCAGTGTGGCCGAGGCCAGAGGCCTCCTGGGCACCCTGAGTCCCCCCGGGTGGACTGGTCCCCAGCGTGCTCACCTGCCTGCTCCTTGTCCTTAGCCGCCCAGCTGGGGAAGAAGGTGGCCGTGCTGGACTACGTGGAGCCTTCCCCCCGAGGTAGGCCAGTCCTGCGGGTGGGGGCGGGCATCAGTCCTGAGGGGCCGAGCCCAGCCCTCTGGCCGGGAGAGTTGGAGTCAGCAGGGTGGCGGCTCACCCAAGCTCCCCCTGCCCCCAGGCACCAGGTGGGGCCTCGGCGGCACCTGCGTGAATGTCGGCTGCATCCCCAAGAAGCTGATGCACCATGCAGCGCTGCTGGGGGGCATGATCCGCGACGCCCCCCACTACGGCTGGCGCGTGGCCCAGGCCCCGCACGACTGGTGAGGGGCAGCGGGGGGACCAGGGTCCCCGCAGCCCCCGGGCAGCCCCTTCACCCCCATGTATGGGCCAGGCTTCTGGTTGTCTCCCGGGGCGGGTGGCAGAGGCCGCCCGCCCCCTGGGTGGGGCCTGGGCCCTGTTGCACCCAGGCCTGGCAGGTGGCGGGTGATCTGCTCAGGGCCCCCAAGTCGGGAGCCCCTGGCTTGGCCCAGGGACGGCCTCCACCCCCACCACCTTGAGAAGCACGTGGCCCCTGGGTGTGCCTGTGAAGGGCCCTTAGCAGCCCCGTCCTGGCGGGACCTGCCCCTGAACCGTGCGGCCGTTCAGCCCCGCGCTGCCTGTATCACCAGGGCAATAATGGCAGATGCCGTCCAGAACCACGTGAAGTCCCTGAACTGGGGCCACCGCGTCCAGCTGCAGGACAGGTACCGCTGCTGCGCCGGGCCCCGGGCGGTCCTGGGCACTGAGGACTCCCCAGGCTGGGACGGTGGGGAGAACTGCGGAGAAAGCCCAGTCGTCCGGCGGACTCCACGCTCCCAACGCGGGGCCTGGGTTCAATCCCTGGCCGGGGGACTAGAACCTGCACGCTGCAGCTGAGACTCGGCACAGCCGAATAAATAAATATTTAGAAAGTAAAGACACAGCACCATTGGGAAGTTTTTTTTTAAAAAAAAAAAAAGCCAGTTTCTGGGCACCAGGCGCCCCTCACCCCTCCTGGGGCCTGGCCTCATGGTCCCCTGCCTGCTGGCCCCCTTCCTTGGCAGCGGAACGTTGGTAGGTTTTGGGGGGACAGTACTGGTACAGTCCAGTACTGGGAGCCTCCTCTTCCTGGTGGAGCACGTCCAGGTGATAGGACTGAGCTCAGCAGAGGCCCGGCCACCTCTGTCCCCACACACCGGAGCTGCGCTGGGCCTTGGGACATCCCTGCGTGGTGGCTGTGGTCCCTGTGTCCGGGGAGGCCCAGGGAGGTGGCAGCCATGCCCCTGCCCCTGAGCCGTGGGTGGCCTGAGGCCACATTTGAGCGCCCTGTTTTTATTTCGCAGGAAAGTCAAGTATTTGAACGTCAAGGCCAGCTTTGTGGACACGCACACAGTTTGCGGTGTCTCCAGAGGTGGGGAGGAGGTGAGCACCTGCCTCCTGGGCTCCCAGGGGCCGGTCTGGGCAGATCCCAGGTTTGCGCAGCCTCTGCGCTGTCCCCAGCGATCAGCGCCGCTGGGGTTGACACAGCATCCCCCGGGGGCCCAGGATGGCCCAGTCCTCTGTGGCGGAGGAGGCGAGCACGCCAGGCTGCCCGTGGCTCAGGCGGCCCAGCCCGGCATGGCCTTGCGGGATTCTGGAGACCTTCTCCCTGGGGACGCTGTGTAAGCTGGGAAGCTCTCCTGCCGGTGCTCAGACCGGTCTCGGGGCTGCTGCGGGGCCGGCGCCACAGGCAGTGGCTGTGACTGGATACAGTGGAGCCCTCGCGAGGTGCCTGAGGGCGCCCGTGGGGTGCCTAGGCGACCGAGGCTTCCTCGGTTTCTTCCCAGACTCTGCTTTCGGCCGAGCACATCGTCATTGCCACCGGAGGTCGGCCGCGGTACCCCACGCACGTGAGTGTCCCCGGAGCACGCGCCCCAACCCCTGCGGTCCACCCAGCGGGAGCTGCCTCTAGGGCAGGGGACCCGGCAGCTGTGACTGGTGGCTCTGGACAGGCCTCCAAAGGAGGGTAGGGAGCCTGTCCTAGTGACCACACAGGCAGGGCCCATCAGTGGCCACCAGTGACCCCCGCCCGCAGCCGGGCCTGCCAAGGCTGCGTTCAAAGTGCCTGACAGCCACGGTCTGCTCCCGGGACCTGGCGATGAGCCCGGCTGCCCGGCTGCCCACATGGGGACCGGCCCACTCCCACCGGCCCGCTCCCACCGCCCCTTGAAGGGTGTAGACGTGGGAGCCGCGGGCCCTGGGGAGGCCGCTCGGTGGCTGCCCGCCCCGCTGCCTGCTGAGTCTGCCCGTGTTCTGATCCCTGGTTACCCAGACCTGTCGGGCTCCCTTGAGCAAACTTACGAAACTTTATTTTTCTTGCCGACTGGAACCGTAAACTGTTTGGAATCCATTTCCTCTCTGCAGCGCTTCTGACTCCCGAGGGCCACGGGGAGGGCACACGTCCCAGGCCCCCACCTGCTGGGGCATGGGGTGACCTGCACAGCCCGCGCGTGCGGGGCCCACCGCACTGTCCCTCGGGGACCGCCCCGCCTTCAGCCCAGAGCCCTGGGGACCGGCCTGCCTGGCCTCGCCCCTCCCGCCTGCAGCCCTGGGTCTGATCCGGGGGTCCTGGAGAGCTGGAGGAAGAGGCTGCGGCCCCCCCAGCCCCCGGCCCAGAGCCGCTCCTGGGAAGGTGCAGCCACACGCAGGTGGTATCTGCGAGCCGGCTTCCTCTGTGGGCACCCTAGGGGCCAGAGACGCCGCCTTACATCGACCCTTCTCCTGGACAGATCGAAGGTGCCTTGGAATACGGGATCACGAGCGATGACCTCTTCTGGCTGAAGGAATCCCCTGGAAAAACGTAAGGCCTGAGGGGTGTCCGGGGCCCGCTCCCCTGTGCACAGGGCGTGTTCCTTCCCACCGAGGGAAGGC
Source organism: Ovis canadensis (assembly GCF_042477335.2). Classification (NCBI taxonomy): domain Eukaryota; kingdom Metazoa; phylum Chordata; class Mammalia; order Artiodactyla; family Bovidae; genus Ovis; species Ovis canadensis. Next base: position 83,061,241 of record NC_091261.1, on the reverse strand, counting down.
GGAAAGCTGGCCGCACCATGCGTTCCGGGCCGTGCCCGCCCAGGGCCATGTCACGGGGTTGGCTGTTGTTTGCAGGCCTGGTGTTCATCAGGGTTCCCGCGGGCCCCCGGGGGGAGCCCCGCCGCTTTCCAGCGCTGATCAGATGTCCCGCTTTCACCTGGCCCCTAGTGTCCTGGGCGCCCCTGAGATCGGCAGGGCCCAGGGGCCCAGCTCACTCCCAGCCTGGGGTCCAGCTCTGGGAGCTGCTGCTGGGCGTCTCGGGGACCTGTGTTTGCAAGGACCAGACAGGCCACCAGAGGGCGGCAGAGGGGACCAGACAGGCCACCAGAGGGCGGCAGAGGCTCGGCTGTCACAGTGCGGGGGCTGGGGAGGCCTGCTGCCCGAGGCCTGCGGGGGCAGGGTCTGCGTGTGGGTGTGAGCGCATGTGGGTGTGAGCACGTGTGTGAGCGTGTGCGTCCACACGTGTGTGTGCTTGTCTGTGAGCACATGAGCGTGTGTGCGTGCCCGGCTGTGTGCTCTGCGTGTCCTCGCTGTCCTGGCCTCACAAGGCATCCCTGCAGGCCCAGGCGCAGCCCCTCGCGAGGGGCCCCCTTCCTCTTCTCTGGCCAGACTGGCTGCAGGCGAGCCCGGCCTGCGGGTCCTGACCGTCTCTGGCTTCTTCTGCGCCGTGTGCGTGGCCGGAGCTGTGTCCAGTCGAGAACCGTGGTCCCGGCTGGGCACTGTCTCGTGGGCCGAAGGGGCCGGGCCTCCGCCGCCGAGTGGGGCCCCTCGGCCGCTCCCACCTGCAGCCTGGGCCGCGCTGCCGCGCCTCCACAGGCTCCGGCCGTGCGGGGCACTTCCCCCTGGAAGTGGGGTGCGATTCTACGTCGCGTTTACCACACTGTCGGTCTCCCCGTCGTGTCTGGCTGACTCTCTTGTCTCTGCCTAGCAGGCTCGGCGGGGTCTGGCTCCTGCATTTGCTGTTACGGCATCGTTGGTGTTCACTAGCTGTTTAAAACGAGTGTGGGCGTCTACGTGTGGGTTTGAATGTGTGGCTGTGAGTGTGAATGTGTGTGGCTCTGTGTGTGTGTGTGTCAGTGTGTGTGTGAGCATGAGCGTGTGTCTGAGGGCACCTGTGAGAGTATATCTGAGCATGTTGTATGAGTGTGAGCGTGTGTGTCTGTGAAGTGTGCAAGTGTGTGTGAGCATGTGTGTGTGAACATGTGTGTGTGTGAGTGTGTTTCTGTGAATGTATCTGTGTAAGTATGTCTGTGAGCTATGTCTGTGTGTGTGTGTGAGCATGTGTAACTGAACATGTGTATTAGTGAGCGTGTGTGGCTGTGAGCGTGTGTGTCCGTGAGCATGTGTGTGTAAGCGTGTGTGGCTGTGAGTGTCTGAGCGTGTGTGGCTGAAAGCATGTGTGGCTGTGTGTCTGTGTGTCTATGAGCGTGTATGGCTGTGAATGTGTGTGTCTGAGTATGTGTGTGGCTGTGTGTGTGTGTGTCTGTAAGCGTGTGGCTGTGTGTGTGTGTGTGTCTGTAAGCATGTGGCTGTGAGCGTGTGTATGTGTGTGTCTCTGTGTGTGAGCGTGTGTGTCTATGAGCGTGTGTGGCTGTGTGTGGCTGTGAGCGTGTGGCTGTGAGCATGTGTGGTTGTGAGCATGTGTGGCTGTGAGCGTGTGTGTCTGAGTGGCTGTGAGCGCGTGTGGCTGTGAGCGCGTGTGGTTGTGAGCGCATGTGGCTGTCAGCACGTGTGGTTGTGAGCATGTGTGGCTGTGAGCGTGTGCCTGTGAGCGTGTGTGGCTGTGAGCATATGTGGGTGTGAGCATGTGGCTGTGAGCATGTGTGTCTGTGAAGTGTGCAAGTGTGTGTGAATGTGAGCATGTGTATGTGAACACATGTGTGTAAGAGTGTGTTTCTGTGAATGTATCTGTGTAAGTATGTTTGTGAGCTATGTCTGTGTAAGTGTGTGTGTCTGTGAGCATGTGTGACTGAACATGTGTATCAGTGAGCGTGTGTGGCCGTGAGCATGTGTGGTTGTGAGCATGTGTGGCTGTGAGCGTGTGCCTGTGAGCGTGTGTGGCTGTGAGCGTGTGTGTCTGAGTGGCTGTGAGCATGTGTGGCTGTGAGCGTGTGTGGTTGTGAGCGCGTGTGGCTGTGAGCACGTGTGGCTGTGAGTGTGTGTGGTTGTGAGCGCGTGTGGTTGTGAGCGTGTGTGTCTAAGTGGCTGTGAGCATATGTGGTCGTGAGAGCGTGTGGCTGTGAGTGTGTGTGTCTGAGTGGCTGTGAGCGTGTGGCTGTGAGCATGTGTGGTTGTGAGCATGTGTGTCTGTGAAGTGTGCAAGTGTGAGTGTGTGAATGTGAGCATGTGTGTGAACACGTGTGTGTGAGTGTGTTTCTGTGAATGTATCTGTGTAGGTATGTTTGTGAGCTATGTCTGTGTAAGTGTGTGTGTCTGTGAGCATGTGTGACTGAACATGTGTATCAGTGAGCGTGTGTGGTTGTGAGCGTGTGTGGCTGTGAGCACGTGTGGCTGTGAGCACGTGTGGTTGTGAGCATGTGTGGTTGTGAGAGCGTGTGGCTGTGAGCGTGTGTGTCTGAGTGGCTATGAGCATGTGTGGCTGTAAGTGTGTGGCTGTGAGCGTGTGGCTGTGAGCATGTGTGGTTGTGAGCATGTGTGGCTGTGAGCACGTGTGGCTGTGAGCGTGTGTGTCTAAGTGGCTATGAGCATGTGTGGCTGTAAGTGTGTGGCTGTGAGCGCGTGTGACTGTGAGCGTGTGTGGCTGTGAGCGTGTGGCTGTGAGCGTGTGTGTCTAAGTGGCCGTGAGCACGTGTGGCTGTGAGCGTGTGTGGCTGTGAGCGTGTGTGGCTGTGAGCGTGTGGCTCTGAGTGGGGCTGCCCTGCCCTGGGGCTGCCCTCTGCTTTCCTCTTTCTCATCTGCCCGCAGGCCTGCTGTCAGAGCTGAACCTCGTGTTGTTTACCACTGCAGGTCTTTTTGGCTTGCCCTCCTTGGCCCCAGCAGCGCGCCAGTGTCCGGGTTTCTAAGTGTGGTTCAGGCTCTTTGACGCTTAATTGCTGTTAGATTCATTGCATGTTGAGGAGCGCCTCTCCCCCCACCCCTCGCCCAGCAAGATGGTTTTTGACAAAAGCCCTGGATTTCCTGTGGGTCCCAGAGCCTTGGTGGGCGTCTGCAGCTTGTCTGCGTGAAGACGGGGCCCCAGGCACCCACCACGAGCGCCTGTGGTCGGCCTGGAAACTCCTCTGAATGGGGCCCGGTCCTGCTCTGGCCCTGTTCGGGGTCCCATCCACCGGGCTTTGGACCTGTGGCGTTTTCTTAGGCGTTGGTTTCTGGGGGTGACACAGGTCCGCGGGGGCCCGTGGAGACCGTGGTGCCGCTGGCCTTCACAGCGCAGCCACCTGGATGCTGGCTCGCGGCCTGGGGCCTGTGTCCTGGCCGAGGCCGCTGCTGCGGCTCCGTCGCGTCTGCCCAGCCGCAGCGCTCTCTGAGCCTTGGTTTTTCGTTGACTCTGTTCCCATGTGTTCATTTTCTTTTGTTGGTTATTCCCGTGTTGCCTTCTGAACGCCGAGTCCAGCCACCAAGAGGGGCCGCTGTCTGGTGGCCCTCACTGCCCGTGGCTCGCCTGGGCCGGGGCCCAGGAAGGCCGGGCGCAGGGCCCCGTGTGGCTGCCCTGCTGACCACGTGCTGGGCCCGCGGTGTGCGCGGCTGGGGAAGACAGCCCCAGATATCGGGGTCAGCAAAGTGTTTATTTTTTTCAGAAAAAAAAAAAAAAACCATTTAGAAGACTTTTTTTTTTTTTAGCTCTTTCGTTTAGAAGGAATCTAGGTATGTTATTGTTTAAGGAAAAAAAGTGTTTGCAATGTATCAGTCACCCATTCCGTTCTGAGCATGATTTATGTGAGGAAATGGTTTTTTAAAAAAATTAAGCTGGAGATACATCCCCGAACGATGCTTCTGTGAAACGCAGCTTTTGTGCCGAGCTGTGAATGCAAGTTGGAACAGTGCGACACGGGAGGCAGTGTTTACTCCCTGCATTCCTGTGCGCAGTCAAAATAAGCCGGAGGGCCGACAGTAGCATTTCTGTATTTTATCAGCTCTGGCCGGGCTGGGGGCCTCCACTCACACTCCGAGGGGCTGTTTCTACCAGATTTATTTGCCTTATAAATATTCCTGGTGTTTATTTTAACTCGCCTTTAAAACGGAGCTGAAATGAATATGGGCCCAAGGGCTGCCCCCACCCTGGAGGCCTCGCAAAGCCGGGCGGGCCGTGCCCCGGGGCCCATCCAGGAGGCCAGCCGGCCAGCAGGGTGCCCAGCATGCCTGGCCTCGCCTCAGCCTGCAGCTGCAGGGCCTCCGCTGGCCAGCTCCCCGCAGCCCGTGGGCTCTGGGGCCGTCCATCCTCCTCCCAGTGTGGACCGCCCTCAGGATCACCTTCCTGAGATGGGTGGCCAGCAGCCTCCACGGGTGACCCACCTGCTTTGCCCCAGGAGTCTGGGAGCCCTCTGGACAGCCCACATACAGCTGCTCCCGGAGCCCCTGCCTGCAGGGGGGGCTGTGCTGGTGGGGTGGCCATGGGCCCTCGAACTGTGTGGGTGCCCCCCGGACCCCCTGGGAGCGGACTGGGGCCTTCAGACCCGAGAGGCAGGTGGAGAGTTCCTTAGACCAGGGCTTCACGCCTGGGGAAGCTTTGTTGATGCTTCCTCCGCCTCCAGATGTGAGGCGGCAGCCAGCCCGTGATCAGGGTAATCCTGCGGCAGCTACACCTTGGCGTGCCGTGTTGGCGGCACCCAGGGGCACGCGGTGGGGGCTTCCTGAACACACACACACACACACACACACACACACACGCACGCGCAGCTGCAGGGCCCGGGGGCGCAGGCCTTAGAGGCCGCCCCGCCCCCAGGGCCTGCCGTGGGCGCCTGCCGGGCACCAGCCGTGGCCCCACCCGGGCCAGGGTCTCCTCGGGGGCCAGCAAAGCCCACCCACAGCTCAGACTCACCGACAGAACTGCAGCGCTCCGCCAGCCCCCAGCGCCAGTGTCCAGCCCTGACTTGGGTGTTTTCTCATGGAGTCTGCCTGAAGGGAGTTCTCTGGCTAAGACCTTGGATCCTGCCTTTTTCAGATGATTGTTGTTTGATAATGAATTGCTTATTTGATGAACTGGGGGCCGGGGAGGAGTGAAAACCAACCCCGTTGAGGAGTCCAAGGTGACTGTGGGCACCAGCACACGCCCGCCCCCCAGGAGGTTTCACCCGCCCGCGCTTGGTCAAGGACGTGCCCTCCTGATGTTCCCACTGTTGGCGGCTTGGAGCCAGCAGCCTAGGGGTGGGGCCCCGTGACCTTGAGGTGGGGGTGGGACACCCAGGGCTTGGGGGGACCCTCACCCACCCCCACTCCCCACCCGCCTGTGCAGGGTTTGGGAGCGTGCTCAGGGGCTGCAGAAACAAAACACCTTTGCCAAAATCAGGAGACCACGTTGCTGCTGTGCCTGGAGCTGGGCTGTGGGCTTCAGGCTCTGTGGAGACAGGAAGACTCGGACAGCAGGACCGCACAGTGGGTGGTCAGCAGGCTCTCTGGGCCTGCGTGCCTCAGCTTCACGGGCCGTGGGCGCCCTGGCGAGGCACAGGGCACCACCACAGGTCTGCACGCACGCCCTTTGCTGGTTCTCGTGTTGGGGCAGGATGTTTAAGGCAGCCCAAGCTGCGCAGATTCTGTCTTGAAGGAAGGCTTGTCCCTTCCCTGTTCACGCCCAGACGAAGGGAGAGCAGGCCATCTTGTGTTGTGTGTGCCCACGTGTGGCCGTGTGCGTGTGCCCCGTGTGCGTGTGCCCCGTGTGCGTGTGCGTGTGCCTGCGTGTGCCCCGTGTGCGTGTGTGTGCCCCACATGCCGAGCTCTCCCCACTCACCCACACAGACGCTCCCGGCCCCGACCCGTCCCGAGGAAGCTGGGTGCCAACAGCTCCCCGCAGGGCGCCAGCGGCCGTGCTCCAGGGACGAGTGTCTGTTTGAAATGGAATTATATCATTAGTACCTGCCGGGATCAAGCTGACATCTGCTGATCCACCCCCGCGCCCCCTCTTCTCGTTCAAAGGCTGAGGGTGATCTGACAAGCCCACCCACACGCTGCCTGGGCGGGGAGTCTGTGCTCAGGTTCAGTCCGGTGCACGTGTGCTCAGGTGTGCGTGCACGCCGGGCGTGTAACGGGAGGTCTGCTGGGTCCCATGGCCCCTTCCTGCTGGCCGCGCTGACTCTCCCAGCCTCCGCGTGCAGGGACGTGGGGCAGGCAGGCATGGGCCCTCCACCCGGCCTCTGTATCCCCGGAGCATTCTGCCCACAGCCGGCACCTCCCTGGTTGTCTGCAACCTGGCGTCAGGGGTCCAGTGGGAGTCAAGGAGAAGCTTGCAACGCCTGGGCTTGGTCCACGTCGGTCCTGCCTGCGGGCCCGGCCCTGGACACGCTGCTCTGTCTCCAGCCATCCCTCCCTCGCCACCAGGCAGTTCCGCGATCTGGCAGCTGGCTGTCACTGTGGCGGGAGCCCTGGGGGGGCTGTCGTCCCTCGGGGGGGCTGTGGGACAGCTCGCGGCAGGTGCCGGGCGCCCGCACGAGGCCCGGCCCTCGGAGCCCCAGGGGCTGCTCGCGGCCGGTGGCCGTGTGACCCACGTATCTCTGTCTGTCCCTCCCACAGGTTGGTGGTCGGGGCCAGCTGTATCCTTTGCTGCACGCGGGTGATGGACAGACGGACGGCGCTGCTCACCGTCCCGAGAGTGGACGCTCGGGCCCGGCCCCCGCCCTCGCCCCTCCCGTGGGGGCTGCCCCCTGCGACCTGTAAAGGCCCAGTCTGTCCTCTGTGCTCAGGGGACACTCTGAGGTTGACCTCTGAGTCTGGGGCTTCCGGGAGGCTCTTCCTGAGCCGCTCACTGGCCGGGCAGCTGGACACAGCCGTGAGGCAGCTGGTCCTCCCTGGAGACCAGCCCCCTCTGGCCGGTTCCTTCAGATGGAGCAGTAAGATTGGGGGCCGGGAGGAGCAACTGCAGGGGAGACGGAGGCGTGAGGTCCGGGTGCCGGCTCCTGACCGTCCCCATGTGGCCTGGGTGAGCCTCCGGGGCACGTGGAAGGCGCCTGTGCACCGAGGCCCCACGTGGCCCTTGACGTGCATCTGAGATGGGCACCGGGGGGAGTCTCCACAGCCAGGTCGGAGCCTCCTCTGGGCTGGTGGGGACGGGTGGGGTGTGGGCTTCTGGGGGGGCACAGGGTCTTGCTGCCCGGTACCAACGTCACCATCGTTAGCACTCCTTAGCTGCCTGGCAGACGTAGCCCTGGAGTGCGCGGGCTTCCTCACCGGGCTCGGCTTGGACACCACCGTCATGATACGCAGTGTGCCCCTCCGGGCCTTCGACCAGGTAACGCCGGGCCCGCGCCCCGACCCGTGTCCCTGCTGTCGTGAGGGGGCTTACCCGCCCCCTACCCGGGCGGGGCAGGTGTGGGCTTTCAGCAAGGTGTCCATCTTTAGAAACCGGCCCTCGAGCCAAGGGAGGAGACCGTTGGCGACATACACACCTGTTGACGGGTGGCAGCAAGGGTCAGCACGTGGCGGACGCAGCGGCCAGCCCCAACTCGGGAGGGCAGCGGCCGGCGAGCGTGGGCAGCCGTGCCATCCCAGCCCCTTGCTGAGCCCCTGGGGCCCGAAGGGTGTGTCTCTCCAGGGCCAGCGTGGCGGGGAGCGAGGCCCTGGGTGACCGTCGTGGGTGACGGCAGCCCGGCCACTGTAGACAGGACAGACAGGACGCCAAGCCGAGCCAGGCCCTGCGGCCCCGCAGCCTCCCCGTCCACCACCCAGGCAGCCCCAAGGCCTCCCAGCCCCGGGGCGCGGGCACCCTTGCTGACAGTGGGCGTGCCCACGTGATGAGCGCGTGTACTTCTTGTTAAGCCACAGTCCCTCCGAGATGTCGCTTTAAAGCCCGGGTCTGGGCTGTTGCTGTCAGAATACCAGGTGTCTGCACAGCGGGATGGTGGGTGGGCTCCGGGGCAATGCACCCCCCGAGGTCCTGTCACCCCCTGGACAGACACACCCGAGCGCCCGCCTCCAGCACACACGTTCAGGGACGGCCTCAAGCCTCGGGCTGGATGCAGGCAGAGAGGGCCTGAGAGACAGAGGCCCACAGGAATGAGAAGGCGGGCAGAGAGGTGCCCACGTCTGCTCGCAGCTACCTGGCCACCACGCCTGGCAGAACCTGGCAGACAGAGCCCTGGGCGGGTCTCAGCCCCTTCAGGGAAGCCTCGGTTCATTACCGTCAGAGAAGCGTCCAGAGGTCACACACGCCCCAGCCCAGGGGCCTGGGCCCGCAGACTCGGGGTGGGGGCAGGGGGTGCCAGAAGCTCTGCCGGCTTAGTTCCCAGCTCCGCAGAGAGCAGGGTCCCCAGACGGCCCGCTCAGGCAGGCCTCTCTGCGGGCCGCCCCCCCCAGCGCTGGGCGCTCACCCGGCACCCTCTCCACCCTCCGCAGCAAATGGCTTCGCTGGTCACCGAGCACATGGCTGGTCACGGCACCCGGGTCCTGCGGGGCTGCGCCCCCGAGAGGGTGGAGAAGCTCCCAGGCCAGCAGCTCCGCGTCACCTGGGTGGACCTTGCCTCGGACCGGAAGGATGCGGGCACCTTTGACACCGTGCTCTGGGCCATAGGTAAGGGCCCCAGGCGCCCCCTTCCCTGCCGTCGGGCGTCTGGACCCCTCCCCGCCTCTCCTCACGCCCCCCGGACGGCGACGCAGAGAGCTCGTGGGTGACCCCCCGGCTGACACTGCGGAGGGCATGGGGGCCCCTGCGGGCCCAGGACCGCCAGCCTGGAGGGGAGAGGCCCTGAGGGCACAGCCTGGAGCCCAGAGCCGTGGGGGTGGGCCTGCCCGAGGGGCTCCCTGCACAGAGGGCGCTGGGCCCGTCTTCCAGGACACCCTCGCCTTGGGGCCTGTGGCCCCTGCGTTTGGAACCCGTTTCCCTGACCCGTCCGTGTGCACCTTACCCCTAGAGACAGGCACGGTCTTCCCTCTGTGTTTCCAGCCTGCGGGCCTCTCATCCCCCTCCCCCTGGGCCTGGCTTCTGAGTCTCTGTGCCCATCAGACCCCACATCTGGCTACGCAGCTCTCGACGTGTCCACTGAGCCCTCAGAGGGCTTTTCCACGCCAGTTGCCCAGGTCCCCACGTGCCCCTAGGTGGGGCCGGGGTGGGGGTGTCCTTCTGAGAAGCCTACTGCTTTCGAAATGCTCAGACGGGTGGAAATCAGAAAATGAAATAAACCCCGGAGCAGTCAGCGCCTGGCCGTTGAAGCTTGATGCGAACAGGTTTTAGGAAAGAGGCAAAGATCTGAGACGCCCCGGAGCGAACTCTTGGCCAAGATTCGCTCAATTACCAGAGGAAATGCTCTTAATCAAACCCTGAGCGTAGATCTAAGGGGGTTTGTTTTGATGAACACTGTGAAGGATTGTCCATGTGTTCAGACCCGGGGAGGTAAACTGATGGCTGTCCTTTTCAGCTCAGTTCTAAAGGCCGAGGTGGCGGCCCCCACCTCCTGCCTGGGCCCTTGCCTGCACCCCCCGGGCCCTCGGGGTCCTCCCTGAGTCCAGACGGCCCTGGTGGGCTACAAGGCGAGGCCCTGGGAGCCCTCCCCCACCGGGAGGGAGTCCGTTTTGTTTTCTGTATTTTCAAAATGAGCATCCCCCAGACGGTCTGCTGGTGTGATTGATGCCGGGGGAGGGGTGGGGGCTTTTCACAGTCCTTGGCCTCTGACCTTGCTTCCCAAGGCGGCGCTGCGGTTCCCGGCACGCCTCCCAGCCGCGGGCAAGTGCTGGCGGGGCATGGCTCGCGGCGGGTTTTGTAAACAACTAGGAGCCGCGTCCCATTTCAGCAACCGGAACGTTCTCTGCCCTTTACCTGGAGAGCTTGGAACCGGGCATTACTTCTGCGTGGGATAAAGGGTGGTCCCAGGGGTCCAAACACCATGCCGGCCGGGAGCTGGCAGACCTGGGTCTGCCCAGGCGCCCACCAGACCCAACATGTCACGGATGAGAAGGGCCGGCCCCGGCTCGTGCCCGTGAACACCCGCGGACACCAGCGTGGGCCTGGCCTGCAGCCTGCCAGCCTCTTCCGCGGCGCGGCCTTGATCCCCACGAGGTGGATTAAGCACATTAGCAGCTAAAGCAGTTAATTGCTGTGCAGGGGGCCGGCTCATTGTTTGTCTGTGAATCACCCGCTCACACCAGGTGTCTTAGATAACAGGCCGGGAGCTGGGGAGGAGGATTTCCTGTCTGCAGATGCGCCGATTACTGTGATGAGTGAAGACAGTCAGCCCGCCCCGCAGGCTCAGGCTCCGGCCGCCGCAGTTAACCACTTGTGGCCTGGATCCCGGCTGGGGGTGGGGGGTGCGCGGAGTGGGACTGGCGAGCCTAGTGGGCACTTCTCAGCAGGGACCCTTGGCTTCGCTGTGACTTCCTCTTGTTTTTAAAAACAGCCTGAGCGCCTTGGCCTTGGGAAAACCCGGAGCCAAAACAGTCCCCAGCACCCTCCCCCCTGCCCCCCGTAATCAGCGGCCTCCAGGCAGGGCCCGAGCCCACCCACGGGCGGGGAAGCAGCGGGGCGTTGTGGGCAGTCAGCCCCCGAAGCCGGCGCTTTTTCAGGCTTTTTCTTCGCAGCGGCTGCTGCCATTCCCCCATGTCACGTGGGAGCCTCCAGCGTGGGCGGAAGCAAGCCCAAGGGTCCCAGGCTGCCCACTCTGGCCGACCCCCGTCCTGAAGGCCCCTGCAACTCTGAGCACCATGCCCACGCTGGTGCTCACGTGGACCGCAGCCCAGGACGAAGGCTGGCCCGGGGAAACCATGCCAGGCCCGAGGGGCCCTTCCATGCAAGGCTGCCCCCTGGAGGCCGTAGAGGCGCTGGCGGTCTGAGCAGCGACGCAGCCTGCTGGGGCAGCCGCCCGTCCTGCCCCCAGAACTGCGTCCTGCTGTGGCTGCAGGACACCCGAGTGGGGCTCTGTTCTCCAGGCGGGGGCCCCACCACGGCCTGAGCGGGCCGCCAGCCTGGGCCCTTGCCCAGCCTCCCAGCGCCTGCCCGGGACTGCCCGTGTGGCCTCCCTGCGCTCACCTGTCGTGACCCTGCCGGCCCTGAAGTCCACCCTCATCGCGGGATCCCCTGCACACCAGCACGTGTGCTGCAGGCAGGCCCGTCTTCCTGTGACGGGGCGCGCCTGGTCCTCTGCTTCCCTGGGTGCACAGAGCAGGTCCTGACAGCCAGCAGGTGGTTCCCGCAGCGCCGCCAGGGGAGGCTGGCCTGGCCCGGCCCACCAAGAGCTCTGTCCTGGGTGGTCAGCGCTGGATGGGGGCCGTCCAAGCTGCGAGGGCCACGAGGTCCCCCTGAGGGACTCTGGCCAGCAGGCGAGGGGCGGCCCCGAGGCAGGGGGGCTAGGGTCTCTCAGCGCACTCATTTGCTGCAAACGCAGCAGCAAGTCACGCACGTTCTAAGGAAGACGCTCGTGGGGTCATGTAAGCGGGTGGAAAGGGCAGGATCGGTCACTCTCAGGAGGAAGCCCAGCTCACTGACGTGTGGCCAAAGGACGCTGCGTTTTACTACTCACTGAAGAAGCGCGCCTTGAACCTTCACAGCTCCCCACCCTGACAGGGAGCAGCGTGCACAGCAAGGGGGCCGCCTGCCCGGAAGGGCCTCCCCCAGGGACCAGCTGCCAACCCCACTCCGGGGCGAGGAGCGGGCGGCCTGCGGGCTGGACGGGGCGGCATGTGAACCGTCATTGGGGAGGACTGCCTGCCCTCGGGGAGGCTGTGGAGGACGGCGTGACCGCTGCCGTTCAAGCCCAGCCTGGTCTGAGCGGGCGTCTGAGTGGCCGGCCGCTGGGCCCCCCCGCCCTACCCGTTCTCCGTCTCCGTCTGCCTCTGGGGCTCCAGGCCTGTTGGACAGGGAGCGTGACCCCCGGCTCGGAGAACACGGGGCAGTGTGGCGGAGGCCGGGGCCCGTCCACCCTCCGTGACCCCTGTCCAGGGCCTCCCTTCCTCCACTGTCGGTCCTGGAAGCCTGCCGCCCGGCATCGTCCAGCCGCTTTTCTCTGCACCCGTGGCCTGGCTCACACATTCCACGTACTTTCCCGCTTACGTAGGCAGCGCGTCCTGTAAAATCCTGGCTTCAAAGTGGACCACGGGCCAGCATGGCCGCCGTCTGCTGCCTCCGCCTTCAGGGTCGTCTCTGTCTCCTCGGGGACCTGAGATGTGGTTTGCTAGCCTCTGCAGGGTGTGCAGTTACCACAGTTAGCACAGGCGCAGGCCCGGGAAGAAGCGCTGTTGACCTCCTGTGACCAGCCGGGCGGGGTGCAGGGGTGAGCTGGGGACAGGTGGCCGAGTCGGAGTGCCTGGCCCGGCGCTGCCGCTTTGCCTGTGGCTCGACAGCCCGGCCCAGTGTACGGGGAGGCTCAGGGCCCCGGACCTGGGGAGGAGCCCAGGGGCTGATCTGGGGGCCCCTGCCTGCAGCCCTGGTGTCCCCAGCACACGGCCCCCCATCCCACCCATGGGGCCCGCTTTTTCCTTGCTGGAGCATGGCCCAACCCCTTCCCAGGTGCCCGCTGGGCCCCAGACCTCGGGCAGGATGTTGGCGGGTGGCACGTCACACCCTGCAGGCTCGGGGGCCTCTATCAGAGCTGGAGCGCCAGCATCGGTGTGGTCAGAGGCGGGGCCCTCCTGTCCTAGTGGGCCCGTGTCTGGTCTGCTGGTGAAGGGCGCCAGCCCTCAGCCCCTGATCCCTGGGGCCAAGCCGCAGCCATCACTGAGAAGGAGGTTTAGCTGAGCTGTGTTTTGACTTCCCGCGGGGAGAGCAGCTGGAGACTTAAGGCTCCCCTTCCCGGCTCCACCAGCCCCTGCCGACCCCGGGGGCCTGAGCCGTGGGAGCCGTGGGATCTGTGCCTTTGAAGCCAAGCCTCCCGCCTCCGGATCCCCCGCCCAGTCCCGGGAATACGGGGCGCCCACTGCCCCCCTACCGCCACCCCCGCTCGGAAAGCCCTTGTCGTCTGAACGAGGCCCCAGGCTGTGAGCACACGGGCTGGCAGTGCCAGGGTGTCCGCCCAGCAGTGCCCCCTCCAGGCCTCTCCAAGGGCGGAGTCCACAAGCCGATGGCCCCCCAGGATGAGCGGCTGTGCCTGCCAGCACTGGACGCCTCAAGCTGGGGCTGTCGGCAGAGGGGGTCTGTCCTGGACCCTGGGAGGACGCGGTTGAGGACGCCATCTGCCTCCTCTGGGTCGGCTCACCCTCCTCGGGCATCGGCGGGACGTCCCTGCCAGGGGCTGGGGACACGGGGCACCGCCGGTCCTCACATGCAGCCTTGTGGCAGGTGGGGTGACCTGACAGGTAGAGGGCAGGGGCCCCAGGAGTGTTGGAGGGGCGCCCCGGACCAGGGAGGCCACCAGAGGGCCCGAGACGCCCCCACGGAGGGGTGCACGCAGGAGCGGGCAGAGTTTCCAAGATGCCCTCAGGTGGATGCCTCGAAGGCTGCGTGGCCCCGTCGGGCTGTGTGTGCAGCCGAGCTGGCCCTTCTCCTGCATCGCTGCGCCGTGTGGCCTGGGGTCCCTGGCCCTTGGAGCGCAGCCCCGCCAGCGGGGAGGGGCTTCGGGACCCGGCCAGGGGCTGGGGGCACGTCGCGCTTGGGTGCTGCTTCTGTCCCATTTCTGTTGTCAGAGCCAGGCGCCTTTGGAAGAAACCACGGCTCTCCCACACAGAATCAGCATTATGGGGCTTGAACGTCCTCTTTGAGTGACATGTGGGACCTGTTGGCATCTCACTTGCTGAGGCGTGACCTGCAGGGGCACAGTTCCAGGGTGGGACCCCCGGGTCTCCCAAGCGAGCTACCTGTTATCACAGGCACCTTTGTGGACTTACCTGGTGGCCCAGCGGTTGAGGACCCACTTGCCAACGCAGGGGACACTGGCTTGATCCCTGGTCAAAGAACTGAACCCCACGCATCACAGCCAAGGTGCTGCGCGCGTAACTAAACACCCCGTGTGCTGCAAAGACAGTCTGGTGCAGCCAGACAGGTACACGGATGTCTCTGAAAACAAAGCGAAAACCAAACACCAGTAAGCCCTTTGTTTCCAGTTGTTCACCGGTTATAGCTTTTTCCCACGTTTATTTTTTGAACACGTATGACTATTAACTGCGTGTAATTTAAAAACCAAACTTGTATCGTAGGCTGTGTTTAGGGTTCCGTATTCCAGACTCCGCACGTGCGCCGCACTCCCCCCTGTTCCTGCACCGTCCTTCCATGTCCTGTGCAGGTGTGTGTGCACAGATGCGTGTGTGTGCGTGGACTCGTGCACGTGCACATAAACTGCGTGTGCCCATTGCATGTGCGTGTGCGAACCGTGTGTATGGGCACGGTGCGTGTGTGCACGTGTGCAGCGTGTGTGCGTGTGTGCACGCCCGTGCGTGTACGCGTGCGTATATGTTTGAGGCCCTTGGCGCTGTCCGTGCTTGATACCTCACCAATTCTAAGTGGACTTTCTGAGAAGAGTTTTAAATCAACCCGGAATCTTGATCAGAACCTCTCCACCTTGCTCTGTGTCTTTCAGGCCGAGTTCCAGAAACCGCGAGTCTGAATTTGGAAAAGGCTGGTGTGCGTACAAACCCCGTCACTGGGAAGATCCTCGTTGATGCCCAGGAAGCCACCTCCATCCCCCACATCTACGCCATCGGCGACGTGGCAGAGGTACGGCCGGCGCCCACTGCTCCTTGTCCCTCTGACCCTGGCCACCCCGTCAGCCCAGTGCTGCGGGCGAGGCTTCATGCGTGCTCGCCGCCCCAGGGCCCGGCTGCGTAGCCTGTGCTGGGTGTTGATCAGAACACGCGTGTGTGCCCAGCCACTAAGTTGTGTCAGACTCTGACCCCATGGCCTGCAGCCCGCCAGGCTCCTCTGTCCATTGGATTCCCCAGGCAAGAATATTGGAGTGGGCCGCCCTTTTCTCCTTCCTGACCCAGGGGCGGAGCCGTGTCTCCTACGTCTCCTGCAGTGGCAGGCGAGGTCTTTACCACTGAGCCACCGGGGAAGCCCATTGATTGGAACAGTCGTGACTAAAAGTCACTCAGCAGTCAGGAGCATTCACCCCCAGGGTCCAGCAAGGGCGCCGTGGTTCGGGGAGATGTGTGTGCTGTGTGGGCCACGTGTGTGTCAGTCAGGTGGGTGGGGTGCTTTCTCGCTGCCGATCCCTGTCATTTCCAGACCGTCGGTCGTCAGCATTTCCCGCTGCTGTGGGAGGTCAGCCCCCAGTCCCAGGCTGGCGTGTGCGGGGACACAGGGCTGTGCCAGCTCTGCTCCTGGGCAGGACGCCTGGAGCAGGGGCCTCCACGGAACGCGGTCCCATCCAGGCTGTCTTCGGCTTGGCGTGCCGAACCAGCTGTGTGTTGGGGCCCACGGGTGCTCCTTGGGCCTGTCTTAGCCCGAACCCCAGTCAATGGGAACTAGTGAATGGCAGCAAGTCTCGCTTGGGCTTTGCTATGGGAACGCTCTCCAAGGGGACTAGCATGAAGCAGGGTCCCAGGAGAAGCCCCCGGTGGATGTGGGAGGTTTCGCTGGTCTGGCCAGCATGGCTGGCGTGGCCAGGCTCGTTAGCAGCCCTCCCCCTCTTCCAGGGAGACTGGCAGCTCTCCAGGGTGGGACAGAGGCAGCCTGCACTGGGGGTCTTGGGAAGGCGGTGCCTCCACCATGGGCCATGCTAGAGTAACCCACGCTCCCTGCTTCCAGGGGCGGCCGGAGCTGACGCCCACGGCCATCATGGCCGGGCGGCTCCTGGCCCAGCGGCTGAGCGGCCGGACCTCAGACCTGATGGACTACAGCAGCGTGAGTGCCTCTGCTCGCCACAGCCATGCCCAGCCGGCACAAGGCCGCAGCTCGTTCTGGGGGCACGTGTGTGTGTGAGCGTGCGTGTGAACATGTGTGTGAGCGTGTGTGTATGTGTGTGCATGTGATCGTGCATGTGCACGTGTGAACGTGCGTGTGTGAGCGTGCACATGTGCATGTATGTGAGCGTGCATGTGAACGTGTGTGTGTGTGTATGTGATCGTGCACATGTGTGTGAGCTTGTGCATGTGTGAGCATGCATGTGAACTGTTTGCGTGTGTGAGCATGCATGTGTGCATGTGAGCGTGTGTGTGTGTGAGCTTGTGCATGTGTGAGCATGCATGTGAACTGTTTGCGTGTGTGAGCGTGCATGTGTGTGTGAGCGTCTGCATGTGTGCAAGCATGTATGTGTGACCGGACACTCTCACTGTCCCTGGGGGGTCTTCGCCCTGGGCCCCCAGGGGCCTGCCTGACACGGGCCTGCCCTCCAGGTCCCCACGACCGTCTTCACTCCCCTGGAGTATGGCTGCGTGGGGCTGTCAGAGGAGGCAGCCGTGGCTCGCCATGGAGAAGAGCACGTGGAGGTGAGTTCAGGCCCCGGGGGGCAGCATGCAGGCCCGTGTGGCCCCCACCCTGGTGACAGCCGCCCCCACAGACGCTGGAGGGCAAGCGGGAATATTGGAGCCTTGCTTCCTGGGGCCTGGGGCTCGGCAGGGCAGCATGGGGCCCCACACAACAGCTGCGACGGGTTGGGGGTGTTGGCAGGCATGGCAGGGACCAGAGGGCCTTGGAGCAGCGGCCCCCTCAGGGGGGCATGTGTCTCCCTCCATCTGGAAAGCCTCCTCCTGCCCTCTGCCCGCCTCCCCGCTGCCCTCCTGCCCACTTCTGGTCCTCACAGGCCTCTGCCAGCCCAGCATGGGCCTCACCCGGAGGAAGGGCTTGGTCACCAGGCGGGCGCCTCTGGGGTCTGCTTTGACTGCAGCGTGTGCCCCAGGCAGCCTGGAGGCGGGCCGGGAGGCACTGGACCCCACGTGGCCACCAGCGCGGCCAGCTCCCCTCTGGGAGCGAGCCCTGGGCTCCGGGCCTGCCCGTCCTGCATCAGCTGTGCTCTGTCTGCTGTTTCTGTTTAATTTATCGCGAGGGCCCTGGGACATGTGTCCGTGGCATTCCGCGACGTCGCTTTGCGTTTCAGGATGTTGGATGGCCAAACACCCTCTGTTTGTTTTCTTTTCAATTCCGTCTTCGTTAGAACAATATTCTCTGAAGCTGCATTAATTAATAATGGCTGTGCAGCACATGTGAGTGCCCTGCTCATTTTTTACGCGGCCGCAGCCCCAACCACGCTGTCGGCCCTTCTCGGGTGCTGAAAGCCTTTGTCCGGCAGTCAGTGGGGGCTGTGCCTGCCCCCCGATGGCTGGGGTGAGGGTCTGGAGAGCACTGGGGCCCCCAGGGAGACAGGACAGACGGCCGGCCCCCTCCAGTGCCCAGCCTGGGCAGCGTCCGCCTGGGTGGTGCCCAGGCCTGCTCTGCACCCCGGGCTCTGAGGCAGGTCAGAGGGCAGCCTGCCTCGCTGCTGCTGCTCTCCGGGGTCTCGGGCCTGTCCACAGGCTGCCATGCCCAGGGGCGCAGGCTGCCTCCAGGCCAGCGGGGCCTTGTCCTCGGCCCGGATCACAGCCTGCAGGCCCAGTGGGTGGTTGCGGCTCCCCCGCCGCACCCACAGCCTGCCCAGCTCGAGGAGGTCCCGGGGTTTGTTGTGCTGCAGCCGCTGACCCGGGAATCTGTGTCTTGCCGCCCAGGTTTACCACGCGTTCTATAAACCACTGGAGTTCACTGTCCCCCAGCGGGATGCATCTCAGTGCTACATAAAGGTGAGTGTCCTGTGGGCCTGGCCTGGGCGCGCAGGCCCCTGCCACCCCCGCTGACCACGTGCCTTTCAGATGGTGTGTCTGCGGGAGCCCCCACAGCTGGTGCTGGGCCTGCACTTCCTCGGCCCCAACGCAGGCGAAGTTACTCAGGGATTCGCCCTGGGGATCAAGTGAGTCCACAGGAATATCAGCCGATACGCCACTCGCAGGCCGCTCGTCCATGGGGTGTTGTTTTCAGAGAGCGTCTACCCGACGGGGCAGGTCCAGTCACCTGGGGTGTGGCCATGTCCATCTCTGGGACAGCCTTGTGTCCTCGACCGGCCAAGGGGTCCCTGTGGGTCTTCTCTGCTCAGAATGAGTGCCCAGGCGGTCGGGAGCAGCTTGGCAACGCGTGTACCAGGAGGGCTGCCTGGCAGGCACACATCCTCTGGGACCAGCCCTGGCCGCAGGCTGTGCACAGCGGGGTCCTGGGGCCCGTGCTGTGGCCGCTCCAGCGGGGCTGGGAGTGAAGGGGCCAGGCAGCTGGCGAGGGCTGTCAGAGGCAGGAGGGCAGAGGGGAGCGGGCTGGACTCACTGAGGGCCATGTGGGCCTGGGGGCAGCAGGGGGCAGCAGGGGGCCAGGCCGCGGGTAGGAGGTGGAGATGGCAGGTGTCCTGGCTGGAGAGGAGGGTGGGGGCAGGGCTGGAGGGCAGTGAGGAGACTGACTTCCGGGCCCTCCCCCAGGTCCTGCTACTTGTCTGGGGGGCGGGTGGGTGTGCGAACACGCCTCCCTGCACTAACTCGCCCCCCTCCCGCGTCCTGGCGTGCAGGTGTGGGGCCTCCTTCCAGCAGGTGATACGCACAGTGGGCATCCACCCAACCTGTGCGGAGGAGGTGGCCAAGCTCCGCATCTCCAAGCGCTCAGGCCTGGACCCCACGGTGACCGGCTGCTGAGGCTAGGCAGCCATCCGCAGCCCAGGGCGCTCGGCCCGCTGCCGCCCCTGCGGCCAGGTGCGCATGCGGGGCCGGTCCTGTGTTTGAGGGGGGCTGGGTACCACCGCCAACTGCTGCAGGTGACCCCCACCCCCACTAGACCTCCAGACCCCAGCCGGGCTGCCCTCGAGCATGGGGGTCTGGAGGCCAGGTGCGCCCACGGCCTGTCCCCGAGGGCAGGGCTGGGGCACAGGGCGGGGAAAGTGCAGCGGCCTCCCCGCGCGTGCCCCATCCAGGGCCACCCCAGGTCCCTTCCCTCTGCTCAGAAAGCAGACTCAGTCTGGTTCTGTTGGGCTTGGCACAGCCAGCGGGTGGGTGGCCGGAAGCCCTGGTGTGCCGTTGGTCCTGAGCCTCCTCTTGGAGGAAACCCCTCCTTGCCCTTGGCCAATGGGGTGCTTGTGGTCCAGGCCTTTCCGCCTGTCAGCCAGAGGGGCTTCACCCGGCCCTCACCCCCTCCTGGGTTGGGGTCCCCAGGGACCCCGGGGGCTGTGGACAGAGCAGTGAGCGCCCATTAGAAGCCTGCAGGCATCTGATGTGTCAGGCTGAGCCGCGGTTAGCGGGCCAGACCCCGGCCTCTCCTGGTCACTCAGACACTGGTGCCTTCACAAAGCCCTGTGACAGCCTCTGAGGAGCCTCAGCGACTCAGGGCATTTCTAACAACGATGCCCCACCTGATGGTGCAGGGCCGCCCTTGCCTGCTCTCTCATCCGACCCCCCAGGGGCCCTCCGTGTGGGTGGGTGTGGGGACACAGGCCGCCCCACACTGACCCTCGTCTTGGGCAGGACACTGGACTGACGCCGAGCACCCGGCAAGGATGGCGCAGGCCGGCACCGCGCACCCCGGACACTGCCAGATGATGAGGACCTGTGCGGAAACCCCCCGCGGGCTGCCCATGTCTGAGCCCCTGGCGTGACCTGGCGCAAATAAAGAGACTGTCTTCCGGAAGCGTGCCCGGCCTGTGATGTCTCCCACAGGCCCGTCACCTCCCCGGCGTGGGCGCAGGGGCGGCGGCTTGCGGTTGGGGGCGGTGGGCCTCTGGGGAGGGGGAAGGCGGGGTCGGGGGGCCTCGCCCCGCGCCCGGGAGCACGGGCTCTGTGCAGAGCCACCCGCCCGCGGCGTGGCCGGTGACAGGCGGTGGCCGGCGCGGAAGCCCCGTCCCCCGAGCGGCCCGCTGCCCCGGGGCCCCAGCCAGCTTGTCGGCTGGGCTCAGGCTTAATCCCGCGCACGGAGGCCGACGGGGAGCGAGGCCCCCGGCACCTGTCAGTCAGGCGGAGAGCCGGCGCTGACAGGCCGGGCGGGGCCCTGCACTGCGCTGGGGCTTTAGCGGCGGTTAATCTCGTGTCTTCCCTAAGAAAACATCATTCAGTCTGCCGCCCGGGAGCCCTGGGTGGGACCCTGCTTGTCAGCGAACAAAGGAATGTCTTTGCGCCTGGATGGGCTCGCGTGAAGCGCGCGCGGCCGCCTCAGACGCCCTAGCGAGACGCCGAGGGCCGGGCCTCGGGCCAGAGCTGCAGAACGCCCGGCGGGCGGCGCCGTGGGAGGGGCTCCGGTGGTGGGCGTGGCCTCCGCGCCGGGCGTGGCCTCCACCGGCTCGGGTCTACGAATCAGCCGACAGGCTGGGCGTGGCCTCAGCGCCGGGCGTGGCCTCCACCGGCTCGGGTCTACGAGTCAGCCGACGGGCTGGGCGGGGCCTCTCCTCTGGGCGTGGCCTCCGCCGGCTCTGGGTTGGCTGAGTCCGGGGCGCCGGGCCGACCGCGTGGGGCCGGCGAGGGACGCAGGCGGCCTCACCGCTGCCCGTGACTCCGGGTGACGCAGCCGGGCGGCCGCCTCACCGCGGTGCCCACAGCCCCTTTCCCCAGCTGGGCGGCCTTGAGCTGTGCCTGCGGCATCCTGGTCCCGACGGTTGACGTGGTTGGTGTGGCCGCCCAGTGGAGAGCAGAACCCCCCGTGGTGCTCGGGCCAGCCCTGGGGCGCCGCCTGTTGGAGGCCCCTCCCCAGCGCGGGGCTCAGCCGCGCCCCGCCACCCAGCGCGGTCCCGGGCGGGGGCCTAGCCCCTTCGCAAGCCGCAGGGCCGCAGAGGGCCTGGTCCTGTCCTAGCGCACCCTGCTCTGGGGGCTCCAGCGGGGCGGGCCGCTTGGACCCAGGCCCCCCTGCCCGCGTCCCGGGCTCGAGGAGGCTCCCACGTACTCTCGGGTCTCACGCCTGAGCTGGGCCGCAGGGGGTCCTGTGCTGGGCGTCCCTCAGGCCTGCCTGGCTCCAAAGTTGCTCCCCGGCCCGGCCCAGCCCTCCCCCCGGAGGGCGCAGGGAGGGGCCAGAACCCCGCAAGCCAGGTGCTCTCCTGCGCCGTGGCATGCTTTTATGGTGCAATGAAAATATGACTTTAATTCCTCGGTTGTTTCATGTAACCTACAATTACCCCCAGGACGTCCTGCGCTCCTCCACTTAACGGCTGCAGGTTGTGCACAGAGAGGAGTTGCCAACGCCGCCGGCAGCCCACCACTCCCCCCGCCAGCCCTCCACTGCCAAGCCCTCCAGCCACCACCCCCCCCCCCCCGTGCTCCTCCAGCCCGCTGGGGTGCTGTCCCCAAGGTTCTGGGTCCCTGGGGAGGTAAATAATAAGACAGGAGAGTGACCTGTTCCCCAGGGCTCTGCTGAGGACTCATAACCTCTGCAAGCCGAGGGTGCCCCCATCATCCCTGGGTGGCTAGCAGGGAGCACGCAGCCCACACGGCATGCTTCAGACATGCTTTCCTGTGCCCAGAGGCCTGGCTGAACATGTGCCCGCCAGGCGCGCCCAGGGTCCCTCCAGATGGAGCTGTCCTGTGACAGCAGCTGGCATCAGGCAGCACCTACAGGTCAGGGTGTGTGGCCACACACCAGGCAGCGGCTCAAGAGACATGGGTGATGCCCTGGCCTGAAGCAGGCCCCCGCACTGGGCCCAAGACCCTCACCCACCGCTCATCGCCTGACGCAGAGCTGCCAGGCGGCCCCGGGCCCTGCAGGAGGGACTCGTGAGTTGGCTGAGCAGTGTGCTGCTCCAGGGGCCAGGGTTGCCAGGCCATGTGACTGAGCCTTGCGGACCCTGCTCAGGTTTAGGGCGCCCTGCTTCAGTCAGGGCCCGTCCCGCTCACGTCGCTCTCGGAAGCATCTGATCCTTGACGAGTCCTCCACGAGAAGCTCCTGCCAGCTTGGGGCTGTTCCCACGTGTCCCTGAGTCCCCTGGAAGCCACTTCCCTACCCTGCCTGGCCCAGGGTCCCTGGGTGCCCTCACCTGGACCCACGCCCACTGGTCCCACTCAGAACACCCTTGGGTCCAGGTCATTGCCAGAAACGGGTTGGGAGGTGCCTCCGCCCCAGCGAGCAGGCCAGCAGGCTGTCTGGGCCTGAGCTGACCGAGCCCAGACATCCCCATGAGTGTCCCTGTCCTGCCCCCGCCGTCGTGCCGAGGTCCCGCTGCGCACCACACCACTGGCCGGGCCCCGTCAGGAGGCGTCTCTGCTGGAGCCAACACCCTATCCCCACGGCCACAGACCGCACCCCTTGGACCTGACCTCCTGCAGTGCCTGGGGACCAAGAGGACAGCAGTGTGCGGCCTGCCCCCAAGGGTCCGGGGTCCTCCTCCTGCTGACCCGTTAGGTCTCTGGGGCAACCCTGGGAGGGAGGAGACCGTGAGGTGCCCGTCCTTAGGACAGGTGGGCCACAGCCTTCAGACCTGGGTCTGATGTCTGTCAGGGAGCACAGCGGGTCCGCCCCCCACTCCCACCCCCCACCCCCATCTCCCCGTCTGCCCTCCCCCAGCCCACTCCTCCATCACCAGCTCCTGGAGGGCTCTCGGGTTTCCAGGCCTGCCCCAAGGGCTCTGGGAGCTCTGCGTGCCCTGGGCCCCAGCCAGGCACCTGTGCCTCCCCGGGGCTAGCAGAGCCTCTTAGAGCTGAGCCTGCCTAATCCCTTATGGTGCTCGGGTGTCCCTGAACCCGAAGACCAAGCTGGGGTCCCAGCGCCGTGGAACCGGCAGCAGGAGGATCCCCCTCCCTCCACGTGCCTGGTGCCTGGAGCCGACCGCTGATGGGATCAGGGCACCTGTAGGGTGAAGACCCAGCCCTGACGGACCCAGGTGAACTCAGGAACCGTGGGGCCCTCGCTGCCTGGCGCGTCCTGCCCCGTCCACTCCTCAGGCTTCCCGGGTGGCCCAGTGGCAAAGAACTTACCTGCCAGTGCAGGAGATACAGGAGGGGCGGGTTCAATCCCCGGGTCGGGAAGAGTCCTGGAGGAGGGAACGACAGCCCCCTCCAGCATTCTTGCCGGGAGAGTCCCATGGACAGAGGAGCATGGTGGGCTGCAGTTCCTGGGGTCGCAGAGCAGCGCACGGCTAGCGTGCACAGGCCTGTCTCCAGCCTCGAGGCTCTGGCTCTAGGGTTTCACGGG
Organism: Ovis canadensis; assembly: GCF_042477335.2. Lineage (NCBI taxonomy): Eukaryota > Metazoa > Chordata > Mammalia > Artiodactyla > Bovidae > Ovis > Ovis canadensis. Next base: position 83,038,113 of record NC_091261.1, on the reverse strand, counting down.
AAGGTGATCCTGCCTTGCAGTTCCACAAGATTATGTTTGTTGGTTTTTTTTTTCCTAATAAAATCAGGATCTTTATGGCATAAAACTGATGATCAAATAACACCAAAAGCTTGGGAATAAAGTGGGACCAAGAACAAGAGGCTCTATGGCCTAGCTACGTAGCAGCTGGTAGTCAGGAGCGTGCAGGCCCCACTCTCTGGCCCAGCTGCCAGTCACTGACCCAGTGAGGGCTCCAGGCACTGGGCATGCCCCCCACGGGCCCCATTTCATAGCGAGGTTAGCGAGGCACGCAGCCCATGACAATGAGGATGGCTAAGAGGCCCTGGTGGTCTTCGTGTCTTTGAAGACTTTTTCACACCAGAAAACTTCCCCCAAGCAGACCTAAGTCGCTCCTGAGGTCCCAGCACGGTGAAGACGTGCGACAGGACAGGAAGCAGTCAAGCAACACCTGGACGTATTTCCTTCGGGCTCCACCTGATGAGATAGACCGAGTAGCAGACCTCCCCTGGGCAGGAGCCCCGCGAGGCGCATAGGTACAGCCAGGGCCCTGCCTGTGGGCAAGGGTGGGCAGGAGGCGAGTCCTCCGCACGGCCTCAAAGGCGCATTGTCCTGCCACGGTGGCTGGAATCGGGCTGGGTGATTGTAATAATAACGTCCTGACGCTCAGCCAGTGGTTGGGTTTCCATAGCTCAGGGAGTATCTGGTTTTCAAAGGGGAGACGTCATACAAGTCAGTGTTGTTCCCATCAGCCGTTCTCTGCAGGTCAGAGGCACGCTCGGCGCCTGCCTCCTCCCAGAGGCGTGTGCCCATCAGCGCCCGGGCCGGGCACGCCAGGGGAGGAGCTGCAACGGGAGGCCCTCCCCCCCGCCCTCCAGGGCTGCAAGTCCCGGGTCCTGCCAGGGAGAGGCCCACACCGGGGCCTGGAGCCTCTGCCCGGCCGTGCGTGTCCCTGCTTCCCGGCTGCCCTGGCTCTAGGGAGCCACAGACCTGACACCAGCTGAACACGTGAGGCTGACCACTGCCTCCGGGCCTCCCAGTGCAAACACACAGGAAGAGCACAGGCAGCGAGGCTCAGCATCGCTGGTCACCAGGGAAATGCAAATCAGAACCACAAGGTCCCATTAGGCCAGCTATTATTAAAAAAAAAAAAGAAAGGGAAGAACACCTGTTGGTGAAGACGCAGAGAAACTGGAGCCCTTGTGCACTGTTGGTGGGAATGAAAAATCATGCCACCTCTGTAGCAAAGTTTAGCAGTTCCTCAAAAAGTTAGACATAGCATTACCATGTGACCCAGCAATTCCAGTCCTTGGCATACACCCAAAAGGACTGAGAACAGGGACTCAGATGTTTGTGTACCCACATTCACAACAGCATCAATCACAACAGCCAAAAGACGGGAGGAACACGAGTGTCTACCAACAGATGAATGGATAAGCAAAATGTTGTATACACGTACAAAGGAATACTATCCAGCCCTAAAAAGGAACAAGAAAAAAAAAAGAGAAAAAAAAAAAGAAAAAAAAAAGAGAGGAAAAAAAAATTAAAAAAAAAGAGAAAAAAAAAGGAAAAAAAAAAAAGGAACACGAGTTCTGACAGGTGCCACACCGTGCATGAACCCTTAGTACATTCTTCCAAGTGACATGACAAAAATGTGACACCACTTGCGTGAGATACCTAGAAGAGGCAAAGTACCACCAAGCAGCGCTGAGGTCCCTGGGGGCCTGGGAAAGGGGTGGTGGGGAGTGTGCAGCAGGGACAGAGCACCCGCTCGGGGTGATGAAAAATTCCTGGAGCTGGCGGTGGTGAAGTGTGCCTAACAACGTGAGTGTTCTTAATCCTACTGAATGCATACTTAGAAACAGTTACGATAAATTTTAATTATTACATTTCACCACAATTAAAATACATATACATAGATCACCTGAACAACAAAGAAGCGTTTTGGACCCAAGAATGTGACGGCATGGCCCAGCTGCATGAGTGCCTTGCACAAAGCCAGCTGCCGGCTCTCTCCACTGACCTCCCTGAACTGCCGAACAGTCGGGAACTCCCCGTCTCCTCTGAAGCAGGAAGTTTAAATTATCAGGTCAATTAGGAAAGACACAACCGAAAAATACAAGTTTCATTCACACTTCCAGGAGGCGTTTCCTGGCTGGGTGCCACCTCTATTATTTTTGGCGAGGCTGTTGAAAGGCCCATAGACCCTGAGAAGGTACAATGTAACCTTTGATTCCGTTTCAAGGATCAAAGCAAGTAAGCTTGGGTGCCAAGGCAGATAACATTTCAGGGACGGTCTCATGAAAGGAGTCGCTAGACCAGGGCAGAGAGGGGGCTCGTGTGACACCACTCCCGGTGACCTCGGCCGTGGTAACCCGCCCGCATGGGGCGGCCGCCGCGGCTGCGCTCCCGGGGTCCGTGCCGGCTCCCCCCGGCTCGCCCCCGGCGGACGGTCCTCGGACGGCCCCGCCCTGCCGCTCCGGGGCGCAGGGGCGCGCTCGGCCCTGGCCGGGCCTCCGCGACGGGCACTCTGCGGACACGCCGTCCGGCGGGCGGGCGACGCAGCCCTTCTGTGCCAACCCTCCCGGTACCCCTCCTGGCGCTCGGCAGGAACGGAGGGCAAGGGACGCGCCCTCAGCCCGGGGCCTCGTCCGCCGCCGGACTCAGCCCCCGCCGAGCGCGCGCACGCGGCCCCCAGCGCGAAGCGCTCCCATCAAGCCCCGCGCCGCGCCGCCCGCGGGCGGGGCCGGAAGCGCCTGCGCGTTCTCAGCCCGCGAGCGCAGGGCGCAGGCGCGGGCGCCGCCGGGAGACCGGCGTGGGGCGTGGCCGCGCCCGGCGCGGGGCCGTGGGGGCGGGCGCGCGCACGCGGGGGGCGGGGCCCACGGCGCGGGGCCGGCACCTGGCCGCCCGGTCTGCGGTCCTCGGAGGGCCGGCGGGCTGGGTCTGCGCCCGTCCTTCTCTCCGCGCGCGGCCCGCGCGGCCGGTCCCGCCGCTCGTGCGCGCCTTTGAGGGGGCGGCGCCGCGCGGCCGCAGGTAGGTGGGCCTGGTGTGGCGGCGCGCGATGCGGCGGAGGGCCGGGCCGGCCGGGCGCCCGGCTCCCCCAGGCAGCGCGGGCGGGCGGAGCGGGCAGGGGCGCGGCCGGAGTGCTCCGTGGGCGGCGCGTTGTCCGCGGCCGGTGGGACTCTGCGTCGCTGGGCAGGGCCGTGCTCGGCGTTCACCTGCCGCCCCAGGGTGTTAGTGTCAGGATGGGGCGGGCTTTCGGGTGGAGGACCTCCCACCCCAGCACGCGCACACAGAGGAGTGGGTGCGGACGGAGGTACGGGGGCCACCCTGGGGTGCGGAGCGGAAGGACCTGCAGGCCGTGCCCCCTGGAGGAGCTCCGGCAGACGGGGGACTGGTGGACTCGCGGGGGGCCGCCCCGAAGGTGAGTGCAGGCCGGCGTCTGTGGGCGGCGGGTGGAGGGGGCGGGTGTGGAGCCTTGCGGGCGAAACCGCCCCCGGAGGGGTGAAGCGGGAGCGCCGTACCGACTACAGGTGGACGTCCTGTTGCAGGGAGACTGGGGAGGGGGTAGCCCTCAGGCAGGCTCCGTGCATCTGATGGGAACCGCCCCTTCTCTGCTCTGTGCGTCTTTGGCCCGCTCAAGCACGTGGCCCTTTGCGTGGTGACCTTGGAGTGAGTGATCAGAGCGGGCGGAATTAAAGCTGTCGGCGGGAGGGGCTGGACTGGACGCGGGCTGTTGACAGGGCGGGGGATGCAGGGAGGAGGCCTTTGGGGTGGGGGTGGCTGGCCTGCGAGTAGGGACAGTGGTCTGGACGGGGGTGGGGGTGGGCTGGAGGGCACACGGGTAACAGCTGCCGCGCTCTGGGGGTCTCATGACACCGAGCGCCTGACAGTGCAGGGTGGGATGGGTGACGCGTCGTGGGTGCCTGGGGGTGCTGTGTGCTGGAGCAGGCCAGGGTGGCCTCAGGCCAGGGTCAGCTGCATCTTCACTTAGTGGCTGGCGTGTGGCCACAGACGAGTGAGTTCACTCAGCACCGCGCCTCAGGCACAGCGAGAGGACCGGCCTCTTTGGGGTCCGTGTTCGCCGAGCATAGGGCCCCCGTGGCGATGCTGTTGTCAGCCTTCTGAAGTTCCCTGACAGCCGACCAGGCTGCCCGAGGAAGCCCGGGGGACCTGCTTGGGCCCTCCTCCTCCTGGGTGGATGTGGCTGCTTCACCCCCTGTCCTTGAAGGGGCCAGGCGGTGTTTGCCTGCCTTCTTGGCCTCCCCGGTGGGCCTCCAGGCCCCTCGCACGGAGAGGTCCGGTGGGGCCCGGGGCCGGCCGCCCAGTGGCTATGGTGGGGCCTCCTTCCCACCTCTCCTGCCTTGTTTTTGGACAGGTTGTCTCGGATGGTGGCCTCCGGCTTTCGGTCCCGTTGGCTCTCCTGGGCTCTCCTGAGGTGGCCGCGGTCAGCTGCCCGCTCAGCGCTTGGCTGGAGCGCCCTCTTCAGCCGCCTCTGCCCTTGTGTCTGTTGCTTCTGCCTGCTCTCTGGGCCCCTCTCCTCGCGTCCTCTCTGGTTGGTGCTGCAGCTCCCGTCCGTTCCCAGCGGGCCTCGTCACCGGTGGCAGGGCCCTCGCTGTGCTGTCCGGGTGGCGGCCAGCTGTGCCACGCACACGCCTGGTAGCAGATGTACGGAGCCTCTCCCGGGGTCGTGGACGCACCCCCAGCGGATCCCTGGATCGAGCGGTCCAGTGTGGGGACCCCGTGTGTGTACACGACTGTGGAGCGGACGAGCTCGGCGCGCGGTGCTGTCGCAGAGAGGGCCCCCGTACGTGCTCGGCTCGGCCCCGGGCACCTGCGATGGCGCACCTTGGCTGCTGGACCGATTCCTGGCGCAGCTGGACAGTTACCCGACCTCCCGCTTAGAGCACCGCCGGGACAGCCTCAGGCGCCTGGCGGACCGAGCCTGGGCGTGGGCAGCCCCCGGCCTCGATGGGGAGGGGACGACCGTGGGCTTTATCCCCAAGGTCTTGAGGAGGTTCTTCAAGCCCCAGACGGCCCTGCCGAGTGCTGCACTGCAATGCTCTGGGCCCTGTCTCCAGCCTCGAGCCGGCCACTGGTGGCCCCACAGCTGCCCGTGGTGAGAGTGCTCACTTAGGTTCTCAGAGGCCCGGCTTGCAACACGGGCGCTGTGCCCAGGCCTGGCTCCACTGCTCTGGGCCTCTGCTGTTTCTAGTTCAACTCCATGTCCAGAAACACTCGCTCTGAGCAGCTGCTTGCCACGGAGGGCAGCCCAGGCCCATGGGGCCTCTTGCCTTGTCCAGCTCTGCACACAGTCCTGGTCCTGTGGGGCCAGCCGCCCCCAGCCAGGGCAGGCACCCCCAAAGCTTCACCTGCGTGTACAGGATCAGCCGAGCCCCTGCCCAGAGACCAGGTCCCTCTCACCCAGGATGTCCGGGAGTCACCATTAGGTTCCCCCCGGGGGGCGGTGAACACCACCAAGACCCCAGGAGAGCCCCCATTCTGTCTCCACCCCCATCTGCGGCCCCCATCTGAGCACAGGCCGTGCAGGTGTGGCGGTGCCCCCAGTGAAGCGGCCTACGTGCCCCCGTCACGGTGGGGTGGCGCCTGAGCGCTGGGCCCGCTGCTGGGCGGAAGGTGCGTGTGTTCGGGTTGTCTGGGCGCAGACAGCTCCCCGTGAGCCCTGCACCTGCCCCAGGGGGAGCTGCAGCGGCGTGGTGGTCCCTGCCCTGTCCCCCTCGTCCTCCGAGCCCCCGGACCTGGCGGGGGGCGCTGCCGGTGGGTGGACCGAGGTCCCTGGGTCATCCCTGTCGCTGTCCAGGCGGCCGGGTCCCCACCCCTTCAGTGCTGGGGTGCCCGGGCCTGCACGCAGCCCTTTTGGCCCCTGTGTGGCGTCTGCTCTCACCGCTGCCCCAGGCTTTGCCCCCGCGCACCAGTCAGTCCTCGGGGCAGGAAGTTAGGAAGGCCGCCTGGAGGAAGTGGCTGTTCTCAGTCTTGGGGAGAAGCGGGAGGGCCTTGGTGGAGACGGGTGCCCCTGGGGCTCACAGCTGCCCGCCTGCCAGGTGGGCCCTTGCCAGGTCTGGTCTCCTCTGGGCCCCACTGCCCTCCCCGGCTGTCCCGCCCACCGCGCCTCTGCCTCAGCCCGCATGCCCATGCTGTGACGGCCGCGTCCCCGGCAGACAGCGAGCCCCGTGGTGGGGCCTCCAGCAGTCGGCCTGGTGTCCCCGGCACACGGGCGGGGCTGTTAAGCGGGCGGGGGATCCCTGGCTGACCGTGAGTCTTGTCACTGGCGTCACAGGTGAGGCTCCTGCTTGGGCCGCGGGGCATGCGAGGTCCGGCTGAAGGAGTTGGGGCTGAAGCAGGGGGCGCAGGGGAGCAGTGTGGCCCCGAGGACCGGCTTCCAGGCCGGCGGCGAGGGCACGAGTGAGCCGCAGACTGGTTGTGAGGCTCGGGGCCAGGGTGGGGGTCCTGGTAACGCGCGCTGAGGCACCTCGGGCGGGTCAGCACAGACGGGTGGAGGGCCGGCTCCTGTGGGCGGCTGGGCCAGCGCTTCAGGGCCCTGTGGGTCTTAGAGTTCTGAAGAAGACGGAGGAAGGATCGGTCGAAACCTAAGTGCAGCTGATAAGGCATTCTAGAAAGCACGAATAACCCGCTGGTTAAGCGTTTTAAGTAGAGTGGACGGGCATCGTCTGGCCCTCTACCGTGACGGAAAAGCCTCTGGCTGCACGTGTGTTAGCTCGCGGCACAGACACCTCGTGAGCAGAGCAGCTTCGAGTCTGCAGGCGGGGGAGCCTGCTGTTCGGTCCCTCAGTCGTGTCCGACCCTTGGACGCCCTGGACTGTGCCCCCCCAGGCTCCTCTGTCCGTGGGATTTCCTAGGCAGCAGTGCTGGAGTGGGTGGCCACTTCCATTGTTTCCTGCTCCAGGGGACCTTCCTGATGCGGGGCTTGGACCCACGTCCCCTGCACTGCGGCGCATTCCTAGCCACCGAGCCCCTGGGAAGCTGGCAGGAGGAGGCTGGCACAGCAAAGCAAGCACGCAGGCAGGGAGAGTGTCGTCTCGTCTCTGATCGGACGGAGGAGGCTGGATGTTCCCCGCCTGGTCACGCTGCGACCCCCGGCTCTCCTCTGTCCAGCCCGGTCAGCCGTAGCCTGGCCTGCTGTGGGTTGGGAGGGCAGCAGGCCGCTGACCTGGCCTTTCCGATGGGCATGGGCTTGGTGGCGCAGCTGGCCTGTCGACACCCGATGTGGATTGCGTGGTCTCGCATCCCGGCCACCTCGAGGTGCCGGTGTGAATGTCCCTTCGGCATCGCCCCGTGTGCCGCCTGCTCAGCCCCCGATGGTGGTGTCAGGACATCTCCCTGTACCCTAGTTTGAATGCCCTTCCTTCACATGACTCGGGTCACCTGGCCTGCAAGGCACCCTCACCAGCCCCTTCCCTCCCTTCTGGTCCAGTCTCCGCGTCACGGGCCTGCCCCTCCCTGTCCCCCTGTGTGTCTGAGCAGCACTGGCCCGGCCAGCAGCAGGGGTGAGCCTGCACCCCAACACCTGCCCATGCGGGAGCAGCCTGCTCGGGCCACCAAGGGGCCCCGAGTGGGCACGCCCTTTACCCCCACAGATGTGGGCCCTTCCGAGTTCCCTGGAGCTTCCTGGTGCCAGCCCCTGGGTGTCGGCCGCATCCCAGGCCCTGCAGAGTGCCGTGAGGCAGCGTGGCCAGCCCTGGGCGCTGTGCCATGGGGGGCGGATCTCCTGGTGGGAGTGGGGCCCAGAGGCCTGTGCCCGGGAATGGGTCCACGTCCTGGGCAACAGGGGGCTTTTCCACGCCCGCACCAGGGACACACAGGCTGGCGGCCCATGGCTAGCTGGGGTCGCCCCCTGCCCTTAAGCGTGCCGGCAGCCAGCCGAGGACACCTGCGTGGCCCGCCTTCCTGCCGTGTCTGACTCCCGGGGCAGCGGCCCCTCACCCTGGCATTTCCTCCTGGACCATCCCGCCGTCCCAAGGGATCCGATGGGCAGCTGCACGCCCACGCTGCCAGTCGGCCCTTGCGGCTCGTGTGGGTAAGACCACTCTATGGAGGCACGCGGGGAGTGGGCCGTGCTGCGGCGGGCCGCTGGGCCGTCAGGCTACTCCTGACCACCCTCCCCACACATAGCCACGCCAGGCTGGGAGGCAGGGGTGGTGGGTCGGGGACGGGGTGCAGGTTGGGGCCCCTGGGTGCCTAGTTCCTGCCCCCCGATCCCTGAAGCCGCCTGGGGCACTGGCCTGGCCCCCACCCCCTTGCGGCCCTGAGCTGCCTGCCTGAGCCCCTCCCAGGCCTGTGTCTTTGAAGCCACGGATACTGACAGAGGCTCCAGTGAATCCAAGGTCGCCCGGCAGGCGCTGACAGACGGCCGGCCACGATACTATTTCTGATTTAATAAGCAAATGGGGGCCGGCCCTCGGTAATAATTAGGGCTAATTACTGAGGAGGTGTTGACAGACTGGCTGAGAGGAAACAAACTACCTTTATCCCGGAGCTTAGAGTCGGGTTTCGCGGCGCTATCTGCCCTCCGAAAGGAGACGCTTCAATCACTCACCGAGGCTTCAAAGGGGCAGGGGCCCGGCGGGGAGGGCTGTGACGTGAGCCTTTGACTGCACAGCCAGCCGCCCATCCCAGAGACGCTCCTTTGTGCGGTTGGGGTCCCGGGCAGACCCGCCATTGCACCGGCCCGGGCCGGGGCTCCACAGGCGCGACGGGCAGCCAAGGCTCTCCCGGGTGGGCAGGGAGGCTGGCGCGTGTCCTGGGCCCAGGGAGCGAGCTGCAGGGACCCGGCCGGGCTCTGCCCTGGACCCTGGACCAAGGCTTCCCTGCAGCGTCGTTGGCAGGCCCGGCCTCCCTGGCTGCTCGGGGCGGGGCCGCCCCGACCAGTGAGCCAGCGCCGTGGACAGGACGCTGACGCATGGGCCTCAGCAACAGGAGCGCCGTGGCGTGTTGCGGGCTCCCGCAGACCTCCCCGCAGCTCCGAGCCGGGGGTGGTGGGCAGACCCCCTGTCCAGCCAGGACGGGTATGACACGGCTTCCGGGAGCCAGTCCTGGGCTCAGGCTTTGCCGTGGTCCAGGCTGATCGGGACAGTGAGGATGGCGGCCTGTACAGGTGCGGCCTGCAAGGCCCAGAGGGACGGGTCTCAGGTCCCCCACCTGCAGGACCACAGGGAATGCCCCGGGGCATGCCCGCCGGCAGGGCCGTGTCCCATGAGGGAGGCCTGTTGCTTCCCGACTCCCCTCTGTTCGGGAGGAGCCGCGAGCGTGCTGACAAAGGTTCCCAGGCAGCTGGTTAGCTGACTGCGGACTACCTTCTGTGGGGCAGCTACTGATGGATCTAAGTCTCGGTTCAGTTCAGTCGCTCAGTTGTGTCTGACTCTTTGTGACACCATGGACGCCACATCTCCCTGCCCATCACCAACTCCCAGAGTCCACCCAAACCCATGTGCATCGAGTCGGCGATGCCGTCCAGCCATCTCATGTCTCTCCTCTGTCGCCCCCTTCTCCTCCTGCCCCCAGTCCCTCCCAGCACCAGGGTCTTTTCCAACGAGGCAGCTCTTGGCATGAGGTGGCCCAAGTGCTGGAGCTTCACTCCAGCAACAGTCCCTCCAGTGAACACCCGGGGCTGATCTCCTTTAGGATGGACTGGCTGGCTCTCCTTGCAGTCCAAAGGACTCTCAAGAGTCTTCTCCAAAACCACAGTGCAAACGCATTAATTCTTTGGCGCTCAGCTTTCTTTATGGTCCAACTCTCACATCCATACATGACCACTGGAAAAACCATAGCCTTGATGAGATTGACCTTTGTTGGCAAACTAATGTCTCTGCTTTTTAATATGCATTTCATGGCTGCAGTCACCATCTACAGTGATTTTGGAGCCCCCCAAAATAAAGTCAGCCACTGTTTCCATTGTTTCCCCATCTATTTGCCATGAAGTGATGGGCCCAGATCCCATGATCTTACTTTTCTGAATGTTGAGCTTTAAGCCAGCTTTTTCACTCTCGACTTTCATCAAGAGACTCTTCAGTTCTTCACTTTCTGCCATAAGGGTGGTGTCATCTGCATGTCTGAGGTTGTTAATATTTCTCCCAGCAATCTTGATTCCAGCTTGTGTTTTTTCCAGTCCAGCATTTCTCATGATGTACTCTGCATATAAGTTAAATAAGCAGGGTGACAATATACAGCCTTGACGTACTCCTTTTCCTATTTAGAACCAGTCTGTTGTTCCATGTCCAGTTCTAACTGTTGCTTCCTGACCTGCATACAGATTTCTCAAGAGGCAGGTCAGGTGGTCTGGTATTCCCATCTCTTTCAGAATTTTCCACAGTTTATTGTGATCCACACAGTCAAAGGCTTTGGCATAGTCAATAAACAGAAATAGATGCTTTTCTGGAACTTCCTGGCTTTTTCCATGATCCAGCGGATGTTGGCAATTCGATCTCTGGTTCCTCTGCCTTTTCTAAATCCAGCTTGAACATATGGAAGTTCATGGTTCACGTATTGCTGAAGCCTGGCTTGGAGAATTTTGAGCATTACTAGCATGTGAGATCAGTGCAATTGTGCAGTAGTTTGAGCATTCTTTGGCATTGCCTTTCCTTGGGATTGAAATGAAAACTGACCTTTTCCAGTCCTGTGGCCACTGCTGAGTTTTCCAAATTTGCTGGCATATTGAGTGCAGCACTTTCACAGCATCATCTTTCAGGATTTGAAATAGTTCAACTGGAATTCCATCACCTCCACTAGCTTTGTTCGTAGTGATGCTTTCTAAAGCCCACTTGACTTCACAGTCCAGGATGTCTGGCTCTAGGTGAGTGACCACACCATCGTGATTATCTGGGTCGTGAAGATCTTTTTTGTACAGTTCTCCTGTGTATTCTTGCCACCTCTTCTTAATCTCTTCTGCTTCTGTTAGGTCCAGACCATTTCTGTCCTTTATCGAGCCCATCTTTGCATGAAATGTTCCCTTGGTATCTCTAATTTTCTTGAAGAGATCTCTAGTCTTTCCCATTCTGTTGTTTTCCTCTATTTCTTTGCACTGATCGCTGAGGAAGGCTTTCTAATCTCTTCTTGCTATTCTCTGGAACTCTGCATTCAGATGCTTATATCTTTCCTTTTCTCCTTTGCTTTTCATCTCTCTTCTTTTCACAGCTATTTGTAAGGCCTCCCCAGACAGCCATTTTGCTTTTTCGCATTTCTTTTCCATGGGGATGGTCTTGACCCCTGTCTCCTGTACAATGTCACGAACCTCATTCCATAGTTCATCAGGCACTCTATCTATCAGATCTAGGCCCTTAAATCTATTTCTCACTTCCACTGTATAATCCGTATAATAAAGGATCTGATTTAGGTCATACCTGAATGGTCTAGTGGTTTTCCTCACATTCTTCAATTTAAGTCTGAATTTGGCAATAAGGAGTTCATGATCTGAGCCACAGTCAGCTCCTGGTCTTGTTTTTGCTGACTGTATAGAGCTTCTCCATCTTTGGCTGCAAAGAATATAATGAATCTGATTTTGGTGTTGGCCATCTGGTGACGTCCATGTGTAGAGTCTTTTCGTGTTGTTGGAAGAGGGTGTTTGCTGTGACCAGGGCGTTCTCTAGGCAAAACTGTTCGCGTTTGCCCTGCTTCATTCTGTACTCCAAGGCCAAATTTGCCTGTTACTCCAGGTGTTTCTTGACTTCCTACTCTTGCATTCCAGTCCCCTAGAATGAAAAGGATGTCTTTTTGGGGTGTTTGTTCTAGAAGGTTTTGTAGGTCTTCATAGAACTGTTCAAGTTCAGCTTCTTCAGCGTTACTGGTTGGGGCATAGGCTTGCATTACTGTGATACTGAATGGTTTGCCTTGTAAACGAACAGAGATCATTCTGTCGTTTTTGAGATTGCATCCAGGTACTGCGTTTCGGACTCTTTTGTTGACTATGATGACTAGCCCATTTCTTCTGCGGGATTCCTGCCCGCAGTAGTTATAATGGTCACCTGAGTTAAGTTCACCCATTCTAGCCCATTTTAGGGTCTAAGTCTATTAGGGCAAAACTAGGGTGGGAAATCACTTTAAATAGGAAAAGCTCTTAAAGCTGGCAGTGAGTCTGTTTAAAGTCACCTTAACTGGAGTGAGAAATTGGATCTAAAACCAGAAAATGTAGGAAGGAAGCTGGGTTTTCAAAATATCTTGGTGGTAAGTCACTTGAGAAGCAGTCCCCAAATACTCCCTGAGCCACGTTGTTTGGAGATCGGCCTCCTTGGGGATGGCAGGAGGGTGCTCACCCCCAGGTGGCGCGGCCGTCCCGTGCAGGATGAGCGATCTCACGCGCTGTGGCCCCCGAGTCCTGGGCTTATTCCAGTCGTCGCGTCCGTGGGGGCTCCTGTGGGCTGTGGCACCCGAGACAGTTCTGAGCAAGTGCCCTCAGCTGGGACTTGCCACCTGTGTTCCTCAGGACAGGCCTGGGGTTTGGGTTTCGGGGAGCAGGACCTCCCACATAAACGGCCATCGCACGTACCCCGGGAACGTCTGTCCACACGGGCCCCGTCTCCCCAGAGGAAGGCAGCCTCTGGGGTGGGGTTTGGCCCACCTCCTCGCGGGTCTCTGCCCGCTGGCCCATATCTTCAGCTGTTTTTTCATCACCGTGGCCTCAGGCTGATCCTTGTGACACATGCTTACGGGGAGTTCCAACACGCAGGCAGAAAGCCCCTCAGAGGCCCCTCCCCTCCGCGCACCCCCGATCCTGACCCCCGAGCCCTGGCACCCGCCGTTTCCAGCATGCGCAGTACACCGGGCCGTGCAGAGGGTAGGCTGGTCCTTGCTCCCGTTCCCCTGGATGCGTCCACAGCGTTGCGCTCAGTCCTGGGTTCCCGCACTATCACTCAGGGTGGGTGGCTATTCGGTCAGCTTGCATTTGAGAGATGCTGTGAGCAGAGCTGGCCGCTCAGGCACGGTTTCGTTTCTGCAGAGCCGATGTCCTGCGGTCGCAGCGCTGGCGACGCTCCTCTGCTGCTCCGGCCCAGGATCTCCCAGCTGGCTGTGGGCCTGCGTGCGGCTCCATCCTTGCAGCGGCTCTGCCGGCCTCCCCTGAGCCATGGCGCTTTTGCTTGCATTTCCCCACGGCTAAGGGCGCTGAGCTGCGTGTCCCCATCTGCGCGTCTTACAGGCGACGTGTCTGCCCGTGCCGTTGGCTTCGGTGCTGCTCAGTGGCTTTCAATGACACTGACGTGCAGTGACACGCACACACTTGAAGGAGGAAACCGGGTCAGTTCCAGCACCCATGTGCGCCTCGCCGCCCCGGAGACACACAGGCCCCGGAGACACGCGCACGCCGTCCTGGGGGAGTGCCCAGGGCCTCCTCCCGACCCCCGGCCTCACACAGCCTCCTGCTCCCCGCACCAGCCCTCCCCAGGTGCCCTCAGCTGCTTGCTGTGGCCGCTGGGTGTCTTGCCCTTTCTACAGTTCCGGCTAAACAGCGTCGCGGTGTCCCCTCTCCTCCACCGGCCGCTTTTCCGCGAGCTTGAGGCTGACCCGTGGGGAGCCTGGTCAGCCCTGCTTTGTTGGGGTGTAGCGGCCATCACTGTGTGTTCGGCCTCCGTGGGTGTGAGGACCGTCCCCGGTGGGGGGCCTTTTTCTAGAGACGCAGCCAAACTGTATTCTGAAGTGACTGGACCAGTATGCTCCTAGGAGAGTTCCCCCGCTTCACATGCGTCCCAGCGGCCGGCGGCGTGGCCTGTCTTTAGCACTGGCCACTCCTGTGAGCCTGCAGGGCACATGGCTGCGTCTGTCCCTTGATTCCCCTGAAGCACAGGGCCGGTGAGGCTGTTCTCACGTCCTGATTGGCCACTTCATATATTCTTTTTTTAGGTTCACACACGCACAGATTTATCTGAATTTACTAGTTGCCCGCACCAGCTCTTAGCTGCAGCCTGTGTGACCTAGTTCCCTGACCAGGGATCAAACCTGGGCCCCTGCACCGGGACTGTGATGGCTCAGCCACGGGACTGCCAGGGAAGCCCCAGGAGCCTGTCTGCTGGGAACTTCCCTTTGTTCATTTCAAGTGTTTCCCTTTGCCCACGGAGTACAATCATAAAAGCCGCTTAAAGCCCTTATCTGATGTTCCCAGCTTCAGAACCGTCAAGGTTGGCATCTGTAAATTGTCGTTTCCTGCGAGAATTGATCTCATTTCCTGGTTCTGTGTGTCGTACCCTGGACATACCCTGGACGGGCTGTTATGTTGGGTCCCCTGGAGAACGTTAAGTGTCATGTCAGCAGGCCATCACCCCGTCAGACAGCCTCGCCCCCCGCGCAGACCGCAGCTTTCCGCTCGTGTGTCCGTCTCCAAAGCTTCCAAGGCTCTGCTTTGGGCCGTGCACCAGCCACTCGGGTCAGCCTGAGCCCTGGGCAGCGTTCAGAGGTCCCAGCTCAGGTGTTGACGCTGGCGCTGCTGTGGGTCCGTCCCGCCCTGGGCAGCGTTCAGAGGTCCCAGCTCAGGTGTTGACGCTGGCGCTGCTGTGGGTCCGTCCCGCCCTGGGCAGCGTTCAGAGGTCCCAGCTCAGGTGTTGACGCTGGCGCTGCTGTGGGTCCGTCCCACCCTGCACAGCTCAGAGGTGAGCGCGGGCTTTCCGGGGTTCATACCATGACCGCCTGTCTGTCTGTAGCCCTCTGCTCTCTGCCGTCTGTCTCACACACAGGGTCTGGCAGGGCGCTTTCTGTGCAGTCCCTCTGGCCACAAAGTTGGGGCAACCTCAGAGCCACTTCTCCCGCGAAGCTCCCTCTCCGGGGCCGCGCCTGGGGCAGGGCCGAGAGAGGGGAGAAGCAGATGCCATCCCAGACTCCATCGGGGACTCAGACCCAGACTCCAGAACCCTGGGTCCTGGTGGCTGTATGACACTCTCTCTGTGCCACGTGTTACGCTTTTAGCTCAGTCCGGGATTCAGACTTTTCCCTGCACTGAACCTAGTTCCTCTCCAAGTCTTAGCCACCCCTGCCTCACAGCCCTGCAGCCCGACCCAGCCTGAAGGCAGTGCCCCAGGACGCAAACACAGAAGCAGGAAGCTCGTCCCCACTCAGCTCAGCTCTCCAAGTTCCTGCCTGCCTCCAAAGTCTGTCTGCCGCCCTTCACTTCTCCATTTCTGTTTTGCCTGGAGGTTTTCTCTGCAGTCGCCGGAGAGAGAGGCGAGAGGCAGCATCGAGCCCGCTCCATCCGGGCCAGAACCAGCGCCGCTGGGGCGGCATCGGTCCCGGGCGGGAGCGGCTCTGCCCACCTGTCTCGGCGTGCGCGTTGCCCGCTTCCGTCTTTCACCCAGCTTTCTGTCTGGCATGCAGCTCTCCCTTCATCTTGAAGACTGCCGCGTGTTTTAAAGATGCTTTAGGTTTTCAGCTCTTTTGATGTGCAACAGGTAGACAATTCCTGGTTGAGTCTTTTATCTTCTTAGTTGGGGCTGTGATGGAACTTTCTCTGATGGGTTGCTGCTTGTGTCCATGGAGCCTGTTGAGTTCTGACTGCTGGTTTTCTTTGCTGCTGCTGTGCTGAAGTTTCCTTTGAATGTTTGAGTCTGTTTTATCCTTTTCTATCTTGGACTCTCGATGTGAACCAGGACCTCGTTGAGGCCCACATGTGGCCAGTGTGCTCTTTACTCTGAATTCAGAAGAGCTGCCCTGCCATTTCCCCGGACCTTGACCTCTGTCCTGAGTCTGAGCTGAATGCCCTCTCTGGGCCCCTGTGGGTGCGTCGGGAGGTTCCTACAGGCCTGGGTGGACGGGCTCCTCCCGCCGCCCCTGGGAGGTGGTGGATGGGGTCCTGCCCGCTCCTGTCCCCCTGGAGGTGGTGGATGCCTGTCCTTGCGTGTCCCCCATGACGAAGCGTCTCTGCTGCAGCCCCAGCTCACCCCCTGCCCCCAGTAGCCTCCCCCCACCCGGGCCTCTCCGGATCTGAGCGGGCCACGCTCCATGTAGCTCAGGCCGTCTCGGGCCTCAGAGCCGCGCAGCGTCGTCTGCCCCAACCCTGCCCTCTGCTCGGTCCCTCCACACCTGTGGCCCCTGCAGGGCCCCTGTTGACGGGGGCCTGCCCTGGGCACTTCGAGTGAACCGCCGAGGCCTGGTGTCGGGGGTCCTCGGGAATGACTCTCAGGCTGCGGTTTGGGCCTGAGGTGGCTGAGAGCTGCGGGGCAGCGTCAGGCAGCTGTGGGCGCAGCTCCAGTTCTAGCTCAGCCTGTGAGATGACCTGCCCCCAAGCGCCCTGGGCCCTGTCCGTGGGCCGGGACACGAGGCTGGGGTCAGCCGCAGGCTCCTGCCCCTCCTGCCCCATACTTTGCCCACACGGGGTGGGAGTGGGGGCCCCGCAGAAGGCCAGGACCCCTGCACAGCGTCAGCCCCTCGGCTGCCTCACCTAGGGGCCTCTGGGGCCGAGTGTCACAGTGCTGGAAGAGCCGTCAGATTCTCCCTTTTTAATTTTTGAAGGAATGTGTCTCGCAGACCCAGGCCTGTGCTTTGTGGATTAGCTGTCGGACTCCTCTGCTTGCCGAAGGGGAGAGTGACAGGCCAGGGTCGAGGCCGCCGGGCGGCCGTGTGCTCACCGCTCAGGGCGGCCCCCTGCCAGGAGATGGGGTGATGTGATTATTCTCAATTAGATTAATAAAGAATAATTAGGCATCATAAATCAAGTCATCACGGGTATTGTCATGGGGAAAATATGTAGCTAGAATTAATTAGTGTTCGAATAAAGCGTTCACTTTAATCGCCTGAAACGCTGGAGCCCTTAATTGCTGAGGCTTTGTCTTGGCCTGAGCGTCCAACAACAGCGTGACAGGTTTGCTCCCCGCGTCCTTCCGTCGGGAAGCGGTTGGCGGGGGGCCTGATTCACCCGCTGGAGCCAGCCCCGTGCAGGTTCTGGAAACTCCCGTCAGGCCGCGGGCGATGGCGAGCGCAGGCTGGGCCTCTGCGGCGCTGTGTGTGCCTGGGGCCTGCATTGTGGGCGCCCTCAGCCCTGCCCCATGGCACTGACGGCTGTGTGCAGACTTGGGGGGACTGTCCCGGGGCCCAGCAGGACGGCCCCTCAGCCGCACCGGGCTCTGCTCCCTGCCGTGCCCTCAACCTGGCTCAGGACCTGCAGGCAGACGGGAGGCCGTGGCTTGGCCTCCAGCAGGACTGGGGCAGGGTGGTCAGAGGGGCTCAGAGGGGCCCCGGCAGCCCCTCCTCTGGGGGGCCCACAGGCCTTGCTCACGAGACACGTGCTCTGTAAGAGCAGCCCCCCTGGGCGGTGGCAGGAGACCGGCCCGCGTCTTGCCCGCACACCGTGGGAGCCGCTGCTCCGCCCCTGGGTGGCGGTGTGCAGGGTCCAGGCTGGACAAGGCCATCGGCTGGCTCGTTGCTGGGGCGGGGGTGGGGGGCCGAGCCCACAGCCCTGTGAGGACCAGGCCTGCGTGCCTCTGACTACGCGGGGAGGGCTGGGCAGGAGGGGCCCCCTGGGGGACA
The DNA here is from genome assembly GCF_042477335.2 of Ovis canadensis. Classification (NCBI taxonomy): domain Eukaryota; kingdom Metazoa; phylum Chordata; class Mammalia; order Artiodactyla; family Bovidae; genus Ovis; species Ovis canadensis. Next base: position 83,020,641 of record NC_091261.1, on the reverse strand, counting down.
TGGAGGGCAGGGTGGGGGCTCCAGGCAAGGGGGCCTGTCGGCCGGGAGCCGTCCCAAGGAGCCCGCGGCCATGTAGGCCCCCCTCCTTCCACAGGCAAGCGCATGGCGGCCCCCGCGCCCGACCCGCAGTTCATTCTGCGCGGTGCTGGCTCGGCCGTGCGTGCGCTGCACTTCTGCAGTGGAGCCCAGGGACGCCCGCTGCTCCTCTCAGGGTGAGTGCCCCGCCCGGGCGGCCAGGAGGGGGTGTGGGAAGGGCCCAGGCTGCCGCCCGCTCGGCCGCCCCACAAGCACGTAGGGCACCTCTCCCAGCATCCGCTCCCCAGAGGAGAGCTGCCCCAGGCCGCCGCCCTGCCTGGAAGTGGGTCGTGTCTCCTGGGCGCCTGTGGCCAGCCGTCCCCTGCGAGTTGTTGGCTGGAGCGCCTGCTCACCGGCCAAGTGGTGCCCCCTGGCCCCCACCCCACACCCAGGCCTGAATCCAGCCCACCCCCCAACCCCCGGGCCTGACTGCAGGCGCCCCCCCGACTTGACTCCAGACTGCCCCCCAGGCCTGACAGCAGCCTGGCTTCAGCCCCCGACCCCCCAGGTCTGGCGGCAGCCCTCCCTGGCTCTGAGCCTGAAAGCAGCCGCCCCCGCCCCAAGGCCGGCCCTGACCGCGCCCCGGCCCTGACCGTGCTGTCTGAACAGGTCGCTGCGTGGGCTGGTGCACATCTGGAACCTGGAGACACGGAGGCCGCTCGCTGCCCTGGACGGCCACGGGGGCCAGTGTGTGACCTGGCTGCACACGCTACCCCGGGGCCCCCAGCTCCTCAGGTGGGCCGTGGTGCTGACCTGGGGCGGGGAGGCCGCAGTGGGCCTCGCCTGTGTGTCCCAGGAGGGGCTGGGGGCTGGCGGCAGGGCAGGGGCCTGCAGAGGTGATGGGACAAGCCCCAGCTAGGCGGTCGGCCAAGAGGCGGCCAGAGGGCGCTGGGGGGTGCAGGGCACGCTGGGGGCCTCCGCCTTCCCCTGGAGACAGGCACGGTGCAGGCAGGGTGGGGACCCCGCTGCCAGAGTGCCTGCTGTCTGGGGGCTCTCTGCCCATGTCCAGGGGTCTCACCCACAGATAGCTGAGACGTCAGAGGGCTTTTCCGGGCACTCTCTGCCCCGGAACTCCCAGACAGGGCAGCTCTGGGGCTCTGGACTTGAAGCCTGGGCACTGGAGCACCATGGAGGCTGGTCCCCAGAAAACAAGGCCTGTAGGCCCCAGGGGCCTTCAAAGCACTTTTGTGCTGGACACAAGCCTCTCGTGAGCCCTGGGGCGGCTGAGGCTGGCCGAGTCTGGGGGCCGTGCCCTGGCCGTGTGCTCCTTTAGTCCCCGCAAGTCCTCGACCCGTCCCCCGAGCTGCGCAGACTCACCCCTTGCACATGGCCCTCGCTCTCTCCATGATGGTTGGAGTAGGGGCCGTGTCCGAGGGCCCAGCTGAGCCACCGCAGCCTTCCTCCCAGGTGTTGAGTGGAGGTGTAGGCCTTTCCGGGCCCCCTGCTCCCCCAAGCACCCTGGGCTGTCCTGGGGGAGCCCCCACGGGAGGCGGGCCCCTTGGAGAGCCAGCCTGCGGACGCGTGCAGGGCAGTCGTGGGGGTGCTGGCGTGCATGCATGACAGCTGGCTGCGGTGCCCCGCTGGGCAGGACACAGAGCACACAGGTGCTTGAGGGGCCAGGTGTGCGCTGCTGCAGTGGCGGCCGGGGCCCAGCTGTGTTTGCACGTCCAGCCTCCTACATGGCCCTTGAAGGGAAGGTGCCCTTTCATGTCAGGCTGGAGGACAAAGCTGGGGCCCGGGCCGGCCTCACCAGGCCCCGCAGACCCCCCGGCCCGGCCTGCACACCCAAGCCTGCACCTGTGCCCGTGGGCGGGCCCTTCCTCCTGCTCTGGACCCCCGGGGTCCTCAGGTCGGACTGCTGAGGCAGGCCTTCGGGAGGAGCCCCTCCGCATCCATGCCTCATCCCCCAGGGGTGTGTACATAGTCCCCCTCCTCCTGGGTTCCTCGGACGGGAGACCCGAGGGCCAGCGAGGGGCTGCTGCAGGGACACAGGCTTGAGCTGTCTGAGGGCCCAGCCTTTCTGGGCGTAAATGCCAGGCGGCGCGCTGGGTCCTCGGTGTCGGCCCCCCGTCTGCCGTGGACCCCAAGCTGGCACGTCGGGGCCGCAGGTGTGAGTGTGGTCCTTGTCAGCGCAGGAGCCGGGGCCTCCCCGGGAGGGGCCCCCGCCGCCCCGTGGCCTCCCCGGGAGGAGGCCCCCGCCGCCCCGTGGCCTCCCCGGGAGGGGCCCCCGCCGCCCCGTGGCCTCCCCGGGAGGGGGCCCCCGCCGCCCCGTGGCCTCCCCGGGAGGGGCCCCCGCCGCCCCGTGGCCTCCCCGTGGCCTCCCCGGGAGGGGGCCCCCGCCGCCCCGTGGCCTCCACCGGGAGCCCCAGCCGCCCCCTTTTGCAGCAGCCAGGGCCGCGACCTGCAGCTGTGCGTGTGGGACCTGGCGGAAGGCAGGGGCGCCGTGGTGGACGCCGTGCGCCTGGAGAGCGTGGGCTTCTGCAGGGCCTCCGTCCTGGCCGAGGGCCCGCAGCGCTGGACGCTGGCCGTGCCCGGGAGGGGCAGTGATGAGGTGAGTGAGCCCCAGGCGGCTCCGGGGTCTCCGAGCAGCCGTGGCCTGGTCGCCTGGGTGTCCCTGGTGGTGGGCTCGGGCAGGGGGCCCAGGTAGGCTGGGGTCTTCGGGAGGCCCTCAGGGCGTCAGGAGCGGGCAGGCCCCGTGCGGTCCAGGTGGGCCTCAGAGCCGGGCCAGCAGGGGAGGCGGCCTTTCAGAGTCAGAACTGAGCGCCGACGTGAGGCCTTGGGCAGGGCTGGGATGCTGCTGGGGGACACACACCAGGGTGGCGACCGCTGGACAGAGGGGACGTCAGAGAGCAGGGCCCCAGGGTCACTGTCGGGGGGCGCAGGCTGAGCAGGGCTGGGTCAGGGAGGCCTGGGGGTGGGGCCTTGGGGGACTGGCCAACTGGGCCTGGGGGTGGCACCCTCTCCGTCCCCCACCTTGTCCCTGCTCCCTGAGGGCCAGTTGGCAGGCAGGGCTGGGCGGGCACTCGAGCCCTGCACCCAGGAAGTTTGGCCAGCGCCCAAGAGGAGCCGCGAATCTCAGAGCAGACCCAGCTCATAAATAACGAGGCAGGGACAGGCGTCTGTTTGTTCGCTGAGGCGCTTAAATCTCCAATTAGGAGCTACATGTGCTTTTGTTGCCAATTTGCCAAAAACCTGTTACGAGTTTTATTAATGTGAAGAGAGAGGGCTCCATGGTCTCCCGCGGCAGCAGTGAGACAGTGCTGAGCCTCCTCCGTGCCTGCCCTTCCCGAGCAGGCGGCGGGGTCTGGGCCTGGGGCTGGGCGCCTCCTGGGAGCGGGCCGTTCCCTGTGTTCCCGCCTGGACTCAGGCCTCAGGCCCAGGACGTGATCCCGCCCCGCCTGCCCGGCCGTCTGGGTGGCCACGCTTGCCTAAACCAGACATCCTTCTGGAAGCAGAAAGTGCCCTCGGATGCCAGGCGGGAGCATCGGTGTGTAGGAGGTCCCCCTGCACCTCTGACCACAGGGACCGCAGCCAAGTGCTCTCACACCAGCACCGTCCCCGCCCCAGCCAGTCCCCCTGAAATGCAGGCGCTCGGCCCCCGGGCCCTGCCCTTGGCTGGGGTAAGCCTGGACGCCTGAGGCCTGGGGGACCTCTCCCGAGAGGCCTCCACGTCCTCCTGGTCTGCCCAGTCACTTTCGGGCCACACCCTGGGCCTCTGCGTCCTCCCAGCGTCCTTTGTCCTGCTGGCGCCTCTCCTGAGCCTCGTGGCTGCCGTGGGGATGGCTCGCTTTTCTAGCTCATGGCGGGGCGGCCCTCTCACGGCTCAGGTCCTTTTCTGCGTCTTTGGAGCAGTGAGAACAAGGTGTGCGGGGCAGAAGCTAGCCCTGCAGGCGCGACGGTGTGGGGGGCATCACGTTGTGTGGTGTTGGTGAGAGCGTCCCCCCCGCACCACACCTCGGCACCTCTGGTTCACCGGAGTCCCTCCCGGGGGTCCTGCGTTCCCAGCAGGCGTCCGTCCTCTTGATGCCGCAGACCATCTACACCACGGCCTCGCCGTCTGGAGACCCCTGTGGGCACACTGCCCATGGTGCCTCGCCCGCAGGGAGGCCACCAGTCAGGGCACCCAGGAGGGTCTGTGCTGGCCTGGGCGACTCTGAGCACAGGCTACACGCGGGCGGAGCAGCGGGCACTGGGCCCAGGACAGCCCGGAGGCTCCAGGCCGTCCTCATGTGAGGCCCAGCCGGGCGGGGGCGCCAGGAGGGCAGGAGCGCCAGGCGCTGAGTCAGCATGTAGGGCCGAGCCGCCCGCCCAGCTGGGAGGTCAACACGAGGGAGGCCCCAGGCACGATGCCCTCGAGGGCCCCGCGGGTCACCAGGGAGTGACACGTGCGCCCTGCACGGCCTGGGGCCCAGGGGGTCGTGCGGAGGCGCAGACAGGCCCGCAGCGCTGAGCGGAGCCTTGGGCCTCCTGTGTGTGCGGCCCAGCCTCGACCCGGCTCCAGCCCAGACGCGCCTGTTTTCTTACCGTCAGGTCCAAATTCTGGAGCTGCCGTCCAAGACGTTGGTGAGCTGCCTGAAGCCCGAGGCGGGGGCCAGGCTGGGCATGCCCATGTGCCTGCAGCTCTGGCAGGTAAGGCCCTGTGCCCGGCCACGCCCCAGCCACGCCCCCGGGCGTGAGTCATGCCCGTTGGGGACGGAGCTCCTGGTCCCCCTCCTCCTCTGCCTTGCCATGCCCAGCCTGCCCAGCTCCTGCTGTGAGGGCGCCTGCAGACCCTGCGGGCGGTGGGGGTCGGCGGCCACCTCCCGGGGAGCCACGTGCTGCCCTCTGGTCTGCGTGGGCTAGTGGGGGCGGTGCTGGCCCACTGTGCAAGCCCCGTGGCCTCCGATCGCTGGACGAGCTGCTCAGCCCTCCAGCCCGTGGGGGACTCAGCGCTGTCCAGCGGCCGTGTCCTCCTCACTCAGCTGATCTGCTGACCACACGCGGGCGGGAGGCATCTCCGAGGCTGCGGCGGGGGTGGGGTCGGCCTCGGTCACCACGGCATCTCTGCTCTGGTGGCAGCGAGTGGACGGCCCAGGGCACGCACTCCAGGGTCCAGGTGGTGTCCTTGCTGTCACAGACGCCGCGGGGAGCGGGCCACTTACTGGGGCCGCTGGGACCAGGGGAGCCGTCCAGCCCTGCAGTTAAGACACGGCCCTGCGGAGTGAACGGGCCTGTGCACCCCACTCCTGGCCCTGCCTCACACTCGCTGCCCCCGCAGCTTCTGAACTGAGAGCAGCCCTCGGGGGCATGGGGAGCTGTGGGCCCCGAGATTCTCCTGGACAGCGAGGCTGTGGGTGCGGGCTGGTGGGGGTGGGGACGGGGGGCGTGGGCAGCTGTGGGCCCCGAGACTCCTAGACAGCGAGGCTGTGGGTGCCAGGCTGGCGGGGGGACGGGGGTGCTCACAGGCCCCAGAGGGGACGCAGCACATCCGCTCACTCTCCCTGGAGACGCTGTTAGCGTCGTTGTCTAATCATGTAAGAATTCCATCAGAACCACGTTAGAAACAGGATGTACAAACTCGTCAAGGGAACCGACACGGCTGACAGGACCCGCCGAGCTGCGCTGGCTGGTGCGGATCCAGCCCAGAGCCCCTGGCTCAGAGTTGGCCCTGGACGCATCTCCAGGCCTGGGCCTCGGACTGCCTACCGCTGACGGATCCAAGTGTGGCGGGGCCCCTGACCAGTCAGTCAGAGGCCTTGTCCAGCTCCTGAGAACGGACGGCCTGTGTTGTGAGGAGGATGGTCACGTGGGAGGTCAGGGCTCACGCACACCCGACCTGGAAGCTGGCCCTCCAACGCCCGCCGTCTGGCCAGCAGGCTCCCCAGGAACCCTGAGGTGCTGGGGCCCCTGTGGCCGGCACACCCAGGGGCTGGCGGGGATGCTGAGTGAGTGGGGTGGGCCTGCCCGCGCGGTCTTCGGGCGGCGGGGACCCTGTGTGCGGTGGGGGTCCTGGGGGCCTCAGCACAGGGGGTGTGGGCCCTGGGCCGGGAGCTCTGACTGGTGCCCCCACCACCACGTGGGGCCTGGACAGGTCAGCAGCGTGCAGCCCTCACTCAGCCGGGCACCCCAGCCCAGGCACGGGGCGGCCCCCAGTGCAGGGGGAGCGTGCGGGCGGGGGCGGCAGGGTCCCAGGGCAGAGCCCCCGAGGGGTGGACCCAGGCCCAGCCATCCTCACGGCCGCTTCCTCGGACTTTCTTCCTGTCTCTTCTGGGTGCTCCTGTGGGCGTCGGGAAACCAGGCGCACGGGTCCTTCCGTCCCTCCAGACCCCGGGTGGGCCTGTGCGGGGCTCCCCGCCCCCTTCGCTCCCTGGCACCCTCATCTCACCTGCGGTGCAGCCCTGGGCCCAAGGGAGGGCCATCTCCAGCACGGCCCAGGCTGCGTCCAGCGCCAGCCTCCCTCCTCGGGGCTGCGGCAACCCCGGGCCAGGCCCCCGCTGGCCTTCCAGGGCCCAGGGTGGCCGCTGAGCCCTTGGTCAGGGAAGTCCCGCGGCCCAGCTGAGGGGCGGGCATTCTCAGTCACCGCTGAGACCCGGGAGCTCGGCCAGCGGTCCCGGGGCAGCCACCAGGCGCAGGGCATCCACTCCCGGTTGGTGCCAGGCTGGCCTGGGGTTCATACGCCCCCACCCCCACCCCCCGCGGCCGCTGTGCAGCCTCTGACCCGCACCCTCATCCATCACGCGGCGGGCGGGGCACTGACTCTGTGGGCCTGGCGGTCGGAGGCGGGGGCTCACGGCGACGTTGACAAACTGCAGAAGGTTCATTTTTCATGGAGACGGAGCTCGCGATTTTCTTTGGCCGGCTTGCCAGACAGGTGGCCGGCCCCGCCCAGGGGTGGGCGCGCATGTCAGCGGTGGGAAGGAGCCGGAAGGCCGGTGTGCCCCTCGTCCCCCGGCACTGGCCCAGACTGCGTGTCGGGCGCCTGGGTCCGGCGGGGCGGCCGGCCCGTCCCCAGCCCCTTCTCCACTGGTGCTGACGCCCCGCTGTCCCCGCAGGCCGAGTCCAGCCCCCGCCCGCTGCTCCTGGCCGGTTACGAGGACGGCTCGCTGGCCCTGTGGGACGTCTCCATGCGGAAGGTGTGCAGCCGCGCTGCCTGCCACTCGGAGCCCGTCATGGGCCTGGCCTTGGACCCGCGGAGGGCCAGGGGCGTGTCGGGCTCCGCGGAGAAGGCGCTGGCCGTCTGGAGCCTGGAGGGACAGCAGGCACTGCAGGTCAGCGGGCCAGGCCGAGGGTCCATCCATCCTGCTCTGCGCCGGCGGTCTGATGGGCTGAAACAATATTTAGGCATGAAAAGGACTTGGTGCAGGCCCCCGGCTAATTAATCATCGGGGCCGGCTCAGGCAGGCGGCGGGCGAGGGGCCGCGCTCCTGAGCTGCACACAGAGCTTGGGTTTCTCTTGGGCTGTGGCCGACAGCGGTCACGTCTCGTCCATCTAGGGGAAAGGCATGTGGGATCCGGGCTGTGCAATCCAGTTTGAAAACTCAGAGGAATTTGGTCAGTAAGGAACTGATTAATCAAAAAAAAAAAAAAAACCTAACCGTACGTGGAGAAATCCCCTGGTGAGGCGCCTGTAGCCGTCTGCACGCTGCCCGGGGGGTGGGGGCCTCGGGGCAATGTGACCGGAGCCTCGCCCGCCCTCCACGGCCGCTCAGCCCCGGGGAGCACGTCTGGGTGCCCAGTGCCCAGCCCTGCGGGGAGCCTGGGTGCATGCTGGCTTCTGCGGGGGCGGGAGCCCTGGTTAGCCAGGAAGCCTCCGGAGGCTGAGACCTGTCCACGGCCGGCTCTGAGGGCCCGGGTGTGGGGACGCAGGGCCCCAGGGCAGCCGCGTGGGACACTGGCTGCACCCTCTTGGGCTGTGTGTCCTGGGCTTCCTCGCAGACTAGAGGCCACAGAGGAGGGGGTCTCAGACCCTCCGCAGGGGGGCCTCGCGCAGGAGCCCAGACCCCCACGGCCAGAGCAGGCCCTGCACTCGGGGAGGCGGGCCCGGCAGAGGTGGAGACAGGCCTCTTGCCTGCAGGCGTTGCCGCCCCCAGGGCAGGGCTGCCAGGGTGGAGCCCCAGGTAAGAGCGGAGACCAAGGCTGGACTCCAGTGGCTGGAGGGGCACCGGCTTCCGGAAAGGCGCCCCCTCGGGAGGCCTGCGCTGGAAGCAGAGTGAGTGGCCGTGGCCGCGGGTGGTGCCTGAGCCGGGCCCCGTGTCCCCACGGACAGGGTGGCGCCCCTGCAGCCCTGCCTCTGTCACGCTCACGGACCAGCACAGCGGCTGCCCGGCCTGTGTCCCAGCGAGCCCTCGGCCCCGTGCGGTGGGGCAGACCGCCTCCCCACAGGGACTCTGCTGTGGGGTGCGGATTCTCCAGTCACCAAGGCCTTGGGGTCCCGGCCACGGGTGGCGGGAGTCGACACCCCCGAGGTGGGCGGGGCCGTGCCGCGGTCATCGCTCACCGAGGGCGGAGGGCCCGCCAGGTGGGTGTGAGGGTGCCCTCCGCCTCTGCTCCTGCCTGGTGGGGCCGAGGCAGCCCCCCCAACACCGTGGGGTGCTGCTCCCCTCCGGGTGTCCCCTGCACTTCAGCCCAAGTGGCCGAGGTCTGGGGACCAGGCCGCTGCCCGGAGGGCCCCACCCACTGCGGCCCCAGGCCCCCCCCTCCCGCTGTCTTCGCCCAGGTCCTGACCTGGGCCGCGCTGTGGGGGGAGCAGACACAGGAACTTAAGCCTTAGAGCGCCTGCGGCACGTGCAGCGCAGAACCGAGGTGCCGCTCGCCCACGAACGGGGACCCCCGAGGAGAGGGAGGCAGGGGGCTGCTGGGCCTCGCGCAGCGCTGTCCCAGGGGCGCACCACCACCCGGCCACTTGCTGCTGCGTCTCCAGAGCCGCGGGTCCCAGAGGCCTCGGGGGCCTGGGCACGCTGGTGTCCACGGGCGAGTCGCGGGCCCTCGGTGTCGCCCTGGAGCCATGTGAACAGAGATGTGCCTCACCTCGCCTCCTGGCTACAGCTCTAACGAGCCCAAATCAATCTCCCCGCGGGCAGGCGGGCGGGCCAGCGCTGCGGACGCAGCTGGGGCTCCGCGCAGAGCGGAGCAAGGTAATGGGAACCAGATGGGCCCAGCGCATTCCTGGCACCTGAGGTCACGCGCCAAGTGAGCCCTGTTGGCCGGGTCCTTCCCCAGGGTCCTGGTCCGGGTGGGCTCAGCGAGGCTCATGGTGCCTGGGCCCTGGGTCATCCTCACCAGGGCACTGGGTGCCCACCCGCCTGGGAGTCCCAGCTCTGCCCCTCAGGCGGGCTCTGGGCCGCGGCCGCCCTCAGACAGGTGGTATGCAGACCGCCCTGCCTCCTTCCTCGGGCAGGTCCACAGCCTTGAAGAGCCTGATTTACGCCACCCAGGTGGCTCTCCCACCATGCCCGGGCTGGTCGGCCAAGCGCTCCCTTGCCCTGCTGCTGGCCGCAGCCCACCCACCTACTCCCCGACCCTGCTGGGGGTGCCCTGCCGAAGCTGGTAGCAGGCTGCACAGGCCGGGGGGCGGGAGACGCTGCCCACACACCCAAGGACAGGGCCCTGCCCCCTTGACCATCCCCGGTGCCGGCAGGAAGGGTAGCCCATCTCTTCCAGCCCGGGCATTCCCAGCTTCCAGGAGGAGGAGGAAGGTCCCCCCTTCGCCCTGGGTCCCTCCCAGGCAGTGACGTTGGCCTGGACGCACCCTGCCCTGCAGGGACCCCCTCTCGGTCCCCACTGTTAACAGCCCCCCAAAGCAGGCCACATGGGTTCCAGTGAATCCACGGCTCGGATTCCAGGGCTAGAGCTCCCGGGAGAGGCAGGGGCAGGTCCTTGCCTATGAGTTGGGGCGCAGGCCTGCTCTGTGCACTCTGCCTGCTCCGCAGGGCCTTGCGTTTGGAGCAGAGGAGTGGCTGCTCTGGTGCTGGGGCACTGAGCCCTGAGCCTCAATTCCTGGGCAAGAGGGGCAGAGGGCGTGGGGCACACAGGGCTGCTGGTCACCATGGACAGGGAGGAGGAGGGGCGTCCCAGACGGCGGGGGCAGGCCGTCCAGGAGTAGAATGTCCTAGGGGCATGTCAGGAATCGATCTAAGGAGCCGCCTGACGTCTCCCTGCCTCTCTGATCACAGGTGCGTGGGACCCACGAGCTCACCAACCCTGGCATCGCCGACCTCAAGATCCGGCCAGACAGCAAGATCCTGGCCACTGCAGGCTGGGACCACCGTGTCCGCGTGTTCCAGTGGAAGACAATGAGGCCGCTGGCCGTGCTGGCCTTCCACAGTGCCGCCGTCCACTGCGTGGCCTTCGACGCCACGGGCCTGCTGGCCGCAGGCTCCGGGGACCAGCGCATCAGCGTCTGGTCGCTGTACCCACCCACGTGACTCAGCACGGAGGGGGTGCGGACAGAGGCGTGGGTCCTGGGCCCCCCGGGTCACTCAGGCCCCCTCCTGCCGAGGACCCATTCCCCGTGACGCAGCGCACGTGGGCCCTGGTGGCTGATGTTCACGGTGTAACCAGGCTGGACACGGGGCGCCTGACATCCAGGCGAGAGGCCACCCCGCGCGCCTGACAATAAACTTGTTTGCAGGCCTGCAGCTTTGAGGTGTGAGCTCTCCCAGGCAACCCCTGCTTCCCTGGGGCGTCAGAGGCAGGGCCATCCCCCAGCAGGTGGCCGGTCACACAGCACGGCAGGGGGCGCGGTCCCAGGCTCCAACCCCCCGCAGACAGCCGGGGCTGAGAGCGTGCCCCAGCGAGAGGAGGCCAGTGGGGGTGTGGGGAGGGGGCCAGGCCTGCAGCAGGGTCCCAGGAGGAGGGCTCAGCCCAGGAGTGAGGCTGAGGTGGCCACCAGGCATGGGGCACGGTGGCTGAGCCGGGCGGACGGGGACCCGGGGCAGCTTCTGACCCTCCTCACTGGGCTGCGGGCTAGGAGGAAGGAGGCCCTGGCGCTGAGGTGGGGGCTGTGGGGGCCCCGGCAGAGCCCAGGCCACAGGCCCTTGGTTCCACGCGCTCTTTCGTGAAGGAGCCCCCGGCGCCTGGCCAGGGAGGAGTCCTCGCTTTGGCTGTGGCCTTGGAGGCCTCCCCGAGGGGCCCAGGACCCCTGCTCTGCACTGCACTTTACCCGGCGGCTCCGAGAGGGCGGGCCCGCGGTGGCTGCGCTCCAGGGGAGCCGCCGGGCCTGCAGCACCTGGAGCCCCCGCGTGCACCCAGGTGGCAGGATGCGGGCTGCGAGGGCAGGGCCCTGAGGAAGGTCTGGCCTCCAGGTCCAGCACGGGGCCAGGGGACGGCAAGCTTCGGCCAGTGGGGTGAGGCAGGGACGCGAGTGCAGTTCACACGCCAGCACCGCGTGGGGCGTCAGCAGGATGGCCCGAGAGGGTTGGGGGGCTTCACGTGAGACTGGCCCCCACCCCCAGAGGACGCAGCTCCTTGCAGCCCTGAGGGGCGCCCGCGTCCGTGAGAGCTCTGTGGTTAGATACTGGTGAGCACCGTTACTGAACTTGCAGCCAGCGGCGTGTTGGGGAATTCTGGGCTATCACGGCCGTAAGCTGATTTATGAGCGGAGGTGGGGTGTGACAGCACGGGGAGTTATCACTGCACAACATCCAGCTGATCAGTCTGGAGAATAAACAGCTGACATTGTTTTCATTTGGAAATTTCAAGCATAGATCAAAGTGAAGGGGAAAAGCACGGAGCCAGCGCCCGGCTTCAGCGTGAGGCCTTGGCCTTCAGGTGTCAGGCCAGCTCTGGAGTCCATCCGGGGGTCGTGGGGAAGCCAAGGCCACGGGCCTTCCCTGGGTCTCGACACGCCTCTCAGCTCAGTGCCTTGGAGAAGGACGGCAGGAGGTGGTTAGGGGAGTGACGGCCCCCAGGCTGCACCCGAGCTCAGGGATGGGAGGAGGGGCTGGGGGAACACGGGGTGGGGTCGAGCGGGCCCGGCCCAGGGCGGGGGCAGGCGGAAAGCCGCGGGGCGCCCGGCGCAGCCCCCAGCCCCTCTGCCCTGTCCCTCCCGGCGTCCAGCGCCGCCTCTCCCAGCCTGGGTGTGGACACGGTGCCCAGCCATCCATGCCACTGTGGCCCTCATCTGGCCCGGGCCCTATGGAGGAGGGACCCCCCACGGGGCGCGTCCCTGGCTGCCTGTCCATCCCTCGTGGGGGATGTACCCCCTGAGGCCCCCTCCCGCCCGGCCTGGCTGTGTGCAGCCCTGAGCACTGGGCCTGGCCCTCCCGAGCCTGTCCTGGCCCCACTCTCCCCAGAGCATGGCTACCCCCCATCCTGGCGGACGCTGCTGTCTTCTGGGCACGTGCTGTGCTCGAGCGCAGAAACTCTCCGAGGACACCGTGGGGCTGGAGGTGCCACTCTGCCCACCCCCCCTCCCCCGGCCTGGCCCTGAGGGTCCAGGGTGGGAGCCCCACACCGGGGGAAGACGCTGGGCGGGCCAGGAGGGGGCGGGGTCAGCAGGACCCCCTGCTCCCAGGGTCAGGGTCAGGGGTCGGCACAGGCTCTGTGATGCTTCAGCGACCTTTCTGGGGCCTTTCTCAGAGTCCCCCCAGGCCTGCCCCACAGGCGCCTTCTGCTCCAGATCCCGCAGAACTGTCCAGGCTTGGGCTTTCGGAGGGGCCCTCTCCTGGGGGTCCTGAGCCCACACCCCGCTAGAGCCCACAACTGGATGGCCTGCCTCATGGCGAGTCTGGGCCCCTGGGCACTGGAGGGCTTGGGGCGGGGGGCCGGGTGGACCCGGCCTGGGGGCACACAGCCAAGAGGGGCGCTCCCACAGGAGGGACATGCGCCCATCCAGCTGCGTGCCAGCTGCATGCCAGGCAGGCCATGGGGCTCAGGACGTCGGGCCACACTGTGAGCTGACCCCGACCCTGTGCCCCCAAGATTCCTGTGCCCGCAGCGGGCTGGCCTCCAGCCACCTAGGGTGACAGCCACCAGGCGTCTCCAAACACGAAACTACCCTAGGAAACACTGCCGGTTTGCAGACACATGAGGCCTGACTTGGGGCTTCCCAGGTGGCGCAGTGGTAAAGAACCCGCCTGCCGATGCAGGAGACGCAGGTTCGATCCCTGGGTCGGGAAGATCCCCTGGAGGAGGGCATGGCCACCCATCCTAGTGTTCTCGCCTGGAGTCCCACGGACTGAGGAGCCTGCCGGGCTGCAGACCATGAGGTCGCGGGAGAGTCGGGCACCACAGCGTGCACGCGTGTGAGGGCTGACGGGACCAATTCGAGGGGAGTAACGTGGTTTCAATAGACTGCGGGTGAGCCAGGGGTTATCAATCGTTAAACATACACAGACACACTGAAAAGTCACTGCCATCTTGGCTGGTGTTCGGCGCATGGCTTGGCAGCATCGGGGACCCACGCGGGGTCCTGTAGCGGTCAGCACGCACAGCTCCGGAGCTTCCCGTCTTCCCGCGCTGACGCTCTGCCCCGTCCCCCGCCCTGGTCCCCACCCTCTACTTCGCCCTGTGACTCTCACGACCCCGGGGCCTCGTGCAGGGTCTGTCCTCCTGCGTCTGGCGCTTCACCAGGCGTCCAGCCCTCGGGGCTCATCCGTGCCGTGGCCCCCGTGGCACCAGGACGTCCTTCCTTTTCATCCCCGTGTGGACAGACCGGGCCTTCTGTTCGTTCATCGGCTGAGCCGTTCCAACCCCTGATGAGCCGTCCGTGGGGGTGCGGCTCCCGCCGCTCGAGGGCGGGGCTGCCCTGAGCCTGGGTGGACACGTGTGGGCTCGGGGCCCGCTCCCAGCCCTCCTGGGCCCACACCGGGCGTGGGGTTCTGTCCACCAGCTGTGCCCGCTGCCCGGCTCTGCGTCCCGCCAGCGCTGTCTTCTGCTGGCTGCTGCCGTCGACCGCGCCCGTGGGTGTGAGCTGCTCCTTGCTGTGGTCTGACCCGGTCTCCCGCTCACCCTCAGTTACTTTCCGGGTGTGCGTGTGACAGGACCTCTGTCTTCTGGGAGCTTGCTCCCGGGGGTGGCACACTTGCACGGCAGCCGCTGACCACTGGAGGGACCCAGGAGCAGAGAGCAGGCCCGGGCCAGCTTCCCGGGGTGAGCCTGCCCTGTCGGCGCGGGAACGGGTGTCCAGCCCACCCCAGACCGGGCCCCTTCCCGGCATCCACAACGCTGGGCGGCCAGGATGCCAGGGCCCCCGCCTGCAGCCCACCTGCAGCGCGGAGGACCAGCCCCCGCGGCCTCAGGCCTGGGAGAACACAGGTGGGCACAGCTCCCAGCTCTCCCCAAGCAGGTGCCGACAGCGTCCCGGCCCTCTCGCTGAGGGCACCCTCCCAGCTGGCCACCGAAGTCACAGGGCCTGCCTGTCCGGGCCACGGAGAGGAAGCGTGCTGGGACCCCCAGCCCCAGGACCATCTGCCTGCTCGAGGAGGGGTCAGCTCTCCAGGAGTGCCTCTGGTCCAGCGGCACGGGACAGCAGCCTGTGTGGGGCCCGTGGCCCCCACTCAGCCATCCCACGGAGATGGGGCTTCACCTTCAATGGCCGGAGGCTTCTTGCTGGCACAAGGGGGGCACAGAGGGCCACGGGGGGGTGGGTAGAGGGGTGAGGACCACAGGGGCAGGGGTTGGGGGGTTACGGGGGGTCGGGGGTGGATGGTGGGTAAGTGGGTACCATACGGGTGCGTGGAGAGTGAGGTGGGGGTGGGGGTGGGGGTGGGGGGGGCGGGGCCCCAGTGTGGATGGTGGGAGTCGGCCTCCTCAGAGGGCAGCCTGGAGGCCTGAGGCCCCTGCGGCCATGTCCCCCCCTCACTGAGAGGCTCTTGGGCAGGGGTGCAGCTGGCAGCCCAGGGCCCCGCAGGCTCTCCCAGGGAATGGCCGCCCTAGAGCCCCCAGATCTGGCCAGCTGCCTCTCAGGGAAGCCGCCTGATTCCCTTCTCAAGTTAAGAAGCCCCACTCGCTGTTACCAGGAGGGAGGCCGCTTGCACACACCTGGCAGCTCCCATTTATGCTGCAGACTCTCAGCTGGGACCCTGAGCCCCGAGTGCCGCCTCAGGGCGGGGAGGCGGCCTCTGGGTGCCCAGTCACCTGAACCAGGCTGGTCAAGGGCGCACGGCCTGTGGGGCTCCTGCAGCCAGGACCCGACGGCCAGGTGGCCCGTGGGCACAGGGCATCCCAGGGTTGAGGCATGTGGGAGGGCCCAGTGAACTAGGCTTCCCCACCATGGACCGCCTGCCTGCCCGCGGCACACAGCCTGCTCGGGGAAGGCCCGAGTGCATCCCAGGCCGTAGGGAGGCGTGCCGGCCCTGCCCTGCACGAGGCCCCCATCGTCCTGGCTGCCGCCACCACCCTCACTGGGCGACAAGCTCGCGGAGGTCCTGGGGAAGAAGCTGTGCAGTGCATCCGGGATAAGGCTGTGTTCAGAGGTAGGACGAAAGGGACAGGAGTTGAGGCCAGGATGATGAGGAGGAGCCGGGAGGGCCAGCGTCCTGGAGGGGCCAGTGCGGGGGCGGGGGGGGTGTCTTCCAGGAGAGAGGGCACCGCAGAGCAGGGGCCCGGCCCACCACACACAAGCACGAGAAAACGAGGCTCCAAGTGGTGCCGCTGAGGCAGGCTGAGGCCCTAGACACTGGCGATGGCACCTCAGGACTGCTGCTGTCCAGGGCCGTGCCACAGGCGCGCCTGGCTGTCCGCGGGCCCGGCCGGGGGCGGGGCACGGTGGTGGGGCTGGGAGGAGGGGTTGGGCGTGTGCTCCCTGTGATCAAGAGCTGATGGAAAAGGGATGTCAACATTCCCCTTTATAATTAAGAAGATCGTTTAATCACTGCTACTAAGACCTAAGCTCCCCAAAGTGGGCTGCGCTCATCAGAGCCCCTTTGGTTCTGCCGACTCCCACACGCAGACCTGGCCCCAGTTGAGTGGAGACTCCAAGAGCCCAGTTCCATCTCGCAAACCCACCTGGTTTGAAGAACAGCACGCAGGAAAGGGAGCTGCATCAGAGGCGCCAGCGGTGCTTCTCTGAGCACAGGGCGCGTGGCGGGCAGAGCGGCCCCACACCCACCTGGCTGCTCCCGTCTGGGAGGCGGCTCTCCGGGCCAGGCTTGGTCAGAGGCTCCACCCTGGGACCCGCAGAACCTCACGGGAGACTGAGGCGCAGACTCACCCCACACACCCCCTCCCCAGTCACACAGAAGGGAGACCGAGGCCCCGGCCTCAGACCCAGGTGCCCCCGCACCCAGCCCAGCTGGGCCACTCTCCTGCCTCCCTGGGATCACCGCTTCAGTCCGCGAAGCAGCTCTGGGCCCATCTTCCCCAGCGGCCTGCACACGGCTTTCATCTGCGGCAGACCTGCCTCACGCTCCCCCACGATGTTGCCCACGCACTCTGGGGGCCTCCCCGGCCCCAGGGACGGGCCTGCGGACCCCAAGAGACCTCTGTCGTCCGGAGGCTGCACCGCCGAGGCCTCCCTGGGAGGCCACATTGCCAGCCCCCGACCCAGAGCACAGCCACCAGAGGGACCTCCCCGAGGGCCTCACTACTGAGAGGGTCTTGCCTCGCATCCTCACGCAGTGGGGTCAGGGCAGCGCCGTCTCAGGGCTCCTACAGCGGGCCTCTGGGGACCCAGGTGAAGGGGTGCCGGGTGAGCCACTGGAACCGCAACTGTTGGGCTGGGGCGGGCGCTTCCTAAACACTCCAGGAGGCGGCAGGACCAGGGAGCCGCCCGCCCCGGGACATGGTTCCCACACACCGGGTGCTCGGGCTCCGGGGCTCCCCCTCCCCACCCGCCTTTACTTCCGTCACACGGTGGGCGTCGAGGTTCGAGGAACTTCGGGCCTGAAGGGTCCGGAGCCCCTGGACCAGGTCTCTGAGAGGTCCTTCCTGGCCCTGGAGACATAGACGGGGCCGGAACAGGGTCTCTGGGCCAGCGGGGATACAGGGAGGATGCTGGGGGTGTCCGACAGGTGGGAGGGAGCCCCCGAGGAGGACCCCAGCCCCCTCCCAGAGAAGGGCTGTAGTGGGAAACGGGCCAGGGGGTGAGGGGGGAAACGGCCTGTTCCAGGGAGGTGCCTGCGCCTGGGGACGAGTGACCAAGAGGCCCAAGTGCCCTTCAGAGGCCTGGGGACCTGAGCCAGGCCTCCCCCCGGCCCCAGGATGAGAGGCAGGGTGACCGCAACGTGGGGGGCCCAGCACAGCCCAGCACCCACCCGAGAATAAGTGAGCGCCCCTCCCGTGAGTCCGGACATAGGTCTGCAGTGGCCGGCGGGGGCCCCCGACTCGCAGCCAGCCTGTGACAAGGTCTCAGCCAGAACAACTCATCCGCGGGTGCAGTGGAAGAAAACACAGCTCTGGGGGCCGGGGTCACGCCCCAGGGCGGGCGAGCCTCTGCGGAGCCCAGCCGTGGGTGCCCGGCTCTTGAGCACGGCTGGTGGGGGCCCGGCGCCCACCTTTATTCCGCCCTGCTTGGTGTGGGCACGCCCCGCGGCGGGCGCAGCAACCCTGCCTCTAGTCTGGGGAGGGGGCGGTCTCAGGAGGCGCCTCTCATCTGCCAGCGCTGGGCACCAGGGAACACGTGCCTTCACTTCGCGTCTGAACAAGCCCAAAACAGAGATTCCTACACCTGCGGTTCTCCCTGGTCTGGACGGGGCGTGGGAGGCCAGAGCGCCACGCGGAGACCGGCTGGGCAGAGCAAACCGCAGCGTCTCTCCTCCCAGGATGAGGAGGGCTGGCTGGATTTATGGCCCCAAGTGAGGAAGCCAGGGGCACAGCTGGCTCGCTCAGAGGCAGACCTGGGGTTGGGGCACACTGTCCACCAGGGCGGAGCCCCTGGGGTGGCGCCCAGGGCCGTGTTCCTGAAGCTCTGCCCCCGAGCCTGCTGGCCACTCGGGCAGACGCTGCGGGAGTCTTCACGGCCAGCGCCAGGTGCCCCTGCGCCAGGTGCCCCGAGGATCTGGGGGCCCTGGCTCCACCGCTCGCTCCTCAGCAGCCGTGATCACCACGTCCCGACCTAGACAGACGGGAGAACGGCTCCTGCCAGCCACGTCTGGAGAGAAAGGGTCGGCGGAGGGCAGACATCAGAAACGCCCAGCCGTGGCCCGAGGTGGCCCAGGCCCACAGACGCAGCGGGTCAGGCCCGGAAGGGGGATGGGGCCCCGGCCACCAGCACTTCCCGTCCCTCTCACGGCCGGGCCAGCAGCCTGGACGCTGACCGGCTGTCGGCTCTTCCTGCCTGGACTCAGGAAGGGACCGCATCAAAGGTCCGGTGTGGCGCTGATGGGGAGAGGTCCCACGCCACCTGGCCTGGGAAAAACGCTTCCCAGGCAGGTTTCAGGATGACTCATGCCCACTGTCATTGTGTTCCTGCTCAGGCCACCCCATGGGGACCCTCGCAGCAGAGAGAGTCGACAAACGGGAAAAACACAGGCCCGGGCCGCGACCGCCTGGAGCGCTGCCCCTCGCGTCTTTCCGGATCGGAGCCAGAGTTTCTTCCCTTCCCAGCCCCCAAAGGACAGTGTCCATCCTGCTCGAACAGGACTGTTATCCCAGCCTCCATGGAAAATCAGGACAGACACCGGTCCTGAAAACGGGCCAGGGGCGGGGCCCGGGCCTCAGGCAGAGGGGCAGCCGCCAGGGCAGGAATGCCAGCAGCGAGGCCGAGGCCGGATGCACACCTGGGACCAGGAGCTCGGGCCGCGGGGACCGCGAGGCGGCAGCGGGGGGCGGGGCGCGCAGACCGGAGGGCCGGGGCGGGGCCGCGCGCGGGCTCGGGGGCGGGGCTGGGAGCCGAGGCAGGCACCCCCCGGCCCTGCGGCCGGCCTGGCCGGGGAGCCCGCGAGTCCCCGGGTCCGGCTCTCCCCAGACACCCCGCGCGATGTAACCCGGCGCAAAGAAACGGACACTCAGGCAGCTTCCAAAAGAGGCGAAACCGTTTATCAAGGCGGCGCCGGCGCGGTATCTACAGTTTATCTACAGATATCTACAAGTATCTACACCACACCGCCTGCAGACGGGGGTTCTCGGGCCGTCCACGCTGCAGCGGCCAGCCGGGCCGGGGCCGTCGCGGCCTCGCCGAGAACAATAAATACCACTTCCTTCCCGCGCGCAGCGCGCACTTCGGCGCTGGCTGCGCGCCCCGGGGGTCCCAGGGCCGGGGAGCGGGGTCCTCGGGCCGCCCTGGGGCTGGCGGGGGGCGGCCCCGCGGCCCGGGCCCCGGGCGGGCGCGCGCACTATCTGGGGCAGTAATCGTAGGAGCCCGGCGGCGCGGCCCCGGCCGACGAATACATGCTGGCGGCGGCGGCGGCGGCGGCGGCGGCGGCGGCCGCGGCGGGGCTCACAGCCGGGTGGTGGTGCGGGTGCGCGTGCGGGTGCGCGTGGAAGCCGTGGCCACGCAGGCCGGGCAGCGGGTAGGGCGCCGGCCGGCTCTTGGCCCCGAGGTAGTGGTCGTAGGCGGCGGCCGGGTACTTGTAGGGGTGGTGGTGCAGTGGCTCCGACGCGCCGGGCGCCTCCAGGCGCAGCTCGGGGTGCGGGGGGCTGGGCCGGCCTCCGGGCGCGCCGGGCAGCGGGACCCCGGGCCCGGGCAGCGCGGGGCTGAGCACCCGCGCCAGCAGCTGCGGCGGGTGCGCCGGGTCCCCGAGCCCCGCCGGGCCGCCCGCGTCGCGCTCGAACTCTCGCCGGGCCTCGGCCGTGTCTGCGGGGAGGGCCGACGGCTGAGCCGCGGTGAAGCCGGCGAGAGCGCGCGGGTCCCCGCCCGGCGCCCCTGCCCAGCTCCGGGCCCTCCCCAGGGGCCCGCGCCCGCCGGCGGGTGGGGCGGGGCGGGCGGGCGGGCGCAGCCGTCGGGCCGGCGGGCGAGTGCGCGCTTGCCCGGCCGCCGCAGTCCTTGTGCAACCGCGAAGGCCGCGAGCGCCCCTGCGGCGCGGGCGAGGCCGGGCGCGGCCGTCCGCCCGGATCCCACGACCCCGGCCTACCTTTCTCCGCGCCGTTGGGCTGCGTG
Source organism: Ovis canadensis (assembly GCF_042477335.2). Classification (NCBI taxonomy): domain Eukaryota; kingdom Metazoa; phylum Chordata; class Mammalia; order Artiodactyla; family Bovidae; genus Ovis; species Ovis canadensis. Next base: position 83,000,609 of record NC_091261.1, on the reverse strand, counting down.
GGGGAGGCCACGGGGTTGCGCGAGCGAGCGAACGCGCTCATGAGCGGCAGCGCGCCGGGCCGGTGGTTCCGGGGCCTGCGGGAGGGAGGCGGGCGGGGTCAGGGGGACCAGCGGGGCGCCCACGTTCTCGCGCTCTCCTGGGGGACACTCACCAGTCCTCGGGGTCGCAGTCTCGGAAGCCTTTGGCGAAGGGATTACTGGCGATCTTGAGCTGCGTGATCTGCGGGAAGCGGGCACTGGGCTCGCCCTGGGGGCCGCGGGACTTACCCGGAGCCGAGGAGCGCCGGCCACTCTCCCCTCTGCTCCTCCCCCATTCCCGTTCTCCACCAGAAACGGCTGGAGCACAGCCGCTCCCTCCCCCGCAGGGCGCTGCACCTCTCCGGGGCTGGGGAGCCCTCCTTCTGGCCGAAGAACTCCCCCTCTTTAGCACCCGCAAGTGCCCCCCAGGCGGGGCTAGCGATGCAGTTAGGTCCACCCCCCACCCGCTGAGGTCTGGAGTGGAGGGCCCCCCAGGAATCTGGGTAGACCGCGCATCAGGCCCCCAGTGGGAGCTTCCGGAATGGTTTGGAAAACAAACTTTCAGGCCACAGTGATAGTTGCTGCTTGAGGGGTCAACCTGATAGGAGGCTGGTCCCGACAGGACACAGAGGGGAGGGGGATGGTCTGAGGCCCTGGTGAGGGGGGGGCGGGCTCTGAGGCCGCAGGGGCAGGGGGTGGGCTCCATCCTGGCTGGGTTTCCCCAGGCAGCCACTGAGAATCACCCCTTCCCAGGGGTGCAGAACGGGCTGCCCGGGGCCTCACCCGGTGGTTCTGGTAGGCAGTGACCGCGGTGAAGCGCGTCTCCTCAAACACGAAGGTTTTGAAGTTCTCCTCCGCGTACTTCTCGCTGTCTTTGCGTGGGTCCACGTAGACCACGTGGAAGCGCGGCTGGTATCTGTGCATGGAGTTGAGAATGATCTGGAAGAGAGGTGGTGAGGTCCGAGCTCAGCTCGGCGGGGCCCAGACAAGCAGCGCACTTCCCTCCCGACACCCCGGCACAGCCCTGCGCTCTCCCAAGGAGGCCGGCCTCTTAGGAACCTCACTGCCAGATTCCAAAGGCTGCTGCCCACCGCCCCGCCCCAAGGCCCCCCATCCTTTCCAGGGAAAACCTTTCCAGGCTTTTGCCTCCAGCAAAAGCCCAGCAGTGGGGCAAAGGGGCCAGTGTGGCCCTCTCTCCCAGGCCCAGGCCCCTGACCCAAGGGCTGGCTCTCCCTGGCTCGCTGTCCGTCCTCCACACTCTGCCGTGGCGCGGGTCAGCAGGAACCCCTTCAGCCTGCCAGGGGTCAGCAGGGACCCCCTTGGCCTGCCCGGGGACGGGGCAGTAGCCCGGGGGCACTCACATGACCGTTGTCGTCCAGCAGGTTGTTGGTCAGCTTGAGCTTGTCGAAGGAGACGATCTGCTTCATCCACTGGGCCCCCTTGGCCGGCGAGTCGGGGTGGTAGTGGACACGGCCCGGCGTGGCGGGGTCTGCCTTCCCGGCCACCAGCCAGGACGAGCTGTGGAAGGCGTACCTAGGCCGCGGGGGGAGGGGGGCAGGGGCCACGACACGCCGGGTGAGGGCCTTGGCCAGGGAGCCCGAGGTGCCCGAGGCTCCCACGGGCTGACGGGGGGCTGCCCAGGGGGCCTCGAGGAAACAGGCGGCAGGAAGCGCCAGCAGGGAGGCGGCCAGCCCTGGCGCCACAATTCGCTGCATGCGGGTCCCGCCAGCCTGCAGCCTCCTGAGTCGCCAGCCAGCCGGTGCGGCGGGGAGGGGGGAGCCTGGATCTGGCCCGCCAGGGCCTAGGGCGCAGGGCGGACCGGGCTCTCTTTATTAATTGCTGTTAATTGTCCAGGCGGCCAGGCCCGCCCTGCGTAATCTCTCCCGGCCACCCCACCTTTCCTGCCGGCTCCGGGGCCCGGCGTCCCGGGGGAGGGGGGAGGGACACGGACAAGGCTGGTGGGGAGCCCCAGCATGTGTGAGCCCCCCAGGGCCAGTCCCCAGAACTCCTGGGGGCGGGGATGTGGGGCTGGGGGCTGGCGGGACCGGAGAGTTGGCCAGCGGTCACGAACGCCCGCCGGGCTGGGCCGGGCTCTCACCGGTATCGCTTGTCGTCCACAGGCACAAAGTCCATGAGCAGCATGTAGTCAGCCATGGGGTCCATGCCGAACAGCTTCACTTGGAAGGTGGGAAACATGCGCCTGGGGGCAGCGAGACCCCGTCAGCTCGGGCCGCGAGGGCAGGCCGCCCGCTTCCAGCGCCCAGAACGCAGCCTCCTCTCCGCCGGCCGGCCAGGGCCCTGGTCATATCTCCCCTCACCCGGCTGCCTGACCGACCTGACAAGGCCCCTGCCCCACCAAGGGCAAGTGGACAGCGGGACAGCCCCTTGCCCCCGCCCCACCAACTCTGGTTAGAAACACAGGAACAGCTAACTCAGCGTGCCAGCTGGGCCTGCAGGCCCTGGCCTCGGCTTCTAGCTTCTTACTGAACCTCCACCCGCGCAGACCCAACCTAGCTGACTACAGTTCCTGCTGTCCGGGGCCGGGTAAGCCCAGGGGGCCACAGCAACAGCAGTCCGGGTCCTGGGCCCTCAGCAGGACCGCCCCGCACCGCCTGATCTAAGCCATCGCTTTAAGCTCCCGGCTCGAACAAAGCGAAAGCAAGGCAGACTAACCCAGGGATTCCAGGAGTCCCGGGCGGCCTTGCGGCTGAGACTGCGCCTGCTTCCCCGGTTCTCCCCCGAGAGGCTGAGCTGTGGAGTCCACAGCCCTGGCCCTGAGGCTTCTAGCCGGGTCCTGGGGTTCTCCCCACCTTCCCCAAGGACGCGGACAAGTTCCCCAGACACAGCTACTCCAGGCTGGCCTGGCCTCTGTTCTTGCGGTCCCCTGAACTCCCCGTCCCCTGAGCTCCAACTCGTCCTACACGCAATCCCAGCTCAGGCCGATGGCCGCCGGCTGGTCCAGTCCCGGGTGCTGGCTGCCGGCTGGGAGGACAGCGTGCCGCCTGGCCCCCACCCGCCTGTCCTGCCGCTGCCTCTTACAGGCACCTCGTCTCGGGTGGTGGGCTGACGCCAGCTCTCCTGGACAAGCCACCCTTACCCCCTGCCCCTGCAGGCCAGAGGGGGCTGCAGAGTGCTGGCTGGGCTGGGTGGGAGGAGGCAGGAGAGCCGGGGCAGGCAGGAGAGCCTGCAGAAGGCCCCGGGCTCCCCGGGGAAGACACTGAGACAGGGCAGGAGGAGCCCCGGGCGGGCTCTGCAAGCAGGCCCTGAGCCCTCCCAGGCCGTGCGGACGCAGAGCTGGTGTCTCCTGTGTACGCTAGGCACCCGCCTTTGTCTGCCGGTCACATCGGCTGCGTCGCAAAACTTGTTCCCCTTCTCTCCGGGCCCTTCAAACAAACAGGCCAGCGGAAGGCGGCGGCCCCAGCAACAGAGCCAGGCCCCGCTGTCAGCAGAGACGCAGGCCTGAGAAAACGGGGTGGCGGCCTCCCCGTAACACAGCCCAAGCGGGAAGGTCTTAACTGTCCCAGAGCGGTTCCGACCCACTGTCCCGTTGCCCGGCGCCGCCTCCAACTAGCCTGGGTGGACTGAACTGGGGAACCAGAGACGGGAGTCTGCTCTGAAAAGTCGGGATCCACTGGGATCCGCCTGTTGGCGAGGCCCGGAAGAACTGAGCCGGCCCCCCGCCTCAGGCCGCGGGTGTCCCGGGGAGGCGGGAGGACTCCCGGCCCCCACGCGCCTCCCCTGACCCCTCCGCCGGTTCCCCAGGCGGCTGTCGCGGGAGCCGGGACCAGGAGCAGAGAAGCCGGCCTTGCCCCCCACCCCGCCCCACTCGCCGGCCCCTCCGGGCTGGGGCGGCCCACGGCCAAGGAGGGGCGCCCTGACCTGCCGGCCTTGGTGACGATCATCTCGGTGCCCAGCTGGTTGAACTCGTCCCACAGCGCCTTCATCTCCAGCTGCACGCTCACGCTGGCCACCTTCGCGTTCTTCTTCACCGGCGCCTTGGCGGCGGCCACGCAGCTGGACCCGGGGCCCTCGGGCTCCGCGGCGCTGCTGGCAGCCCCGGCGGCCGGCGCGAACGGGTAGGCGTGCGGCGGGCCCGGGGCGCCCGGCGCGGCGGCGGAGCACGGCTCGTAGCGCGGCGGCGGGGGCTCGCGCGCGCCGAACGGGTCGGCGCCGGGCGACGCGGCGCCCGGGAAGCCCCCTGCCGCCCCCAGGCCGCTCAGGCTGCTGGCCGTGAAGGCTGCAACGTCGCAGAAGTGCGAGAGCTGCGTGAGCCACGGGCTGGACACGGCGGAGATCATGGCCCGCGGGCCGCGCGCCCCGCCGAGGTGAGCGCTGCCCCGCGCCCCGGGCCGAGTGGCGGGCGCGCGCCGCCCCGCGCCGCCGCCCGCGGAGCCGCCCCGCCCCGCCCCGCCCCGCGCCCCCGCCCCCGCCGAGACAATGGCCTCCCGGCCCCCTCCCCGCCCCCGCCCCGCCCGGCCCGCGACCGCCCGGACCGGCTCCCCGGCGGCGGGCGAGCGCGCGAGCGCCCGCCGGCCGGCCTCCCGCGCGGCGCTGCCCGCCCGGGCCGCCGCCGCCCGTCGCCTCCTCACCTTTGTTCCCCTCGCCCGCGTCTCCCCGCCGCATCCCCCGCCGCCCCTGCACTGTCTGCCTCGCGCCTGTCCTCCCGTCTTACTTTCCGCCTCTCCCTCTCTTCCTGCTGGTCCCTCTGCGCCTTGCCTTCGCTTTGAGGAGGCCTCTCCCCCTCCTCTCTGTGCGTCTCTCTATTATTCGTGGCTTTTAACTTTTTTTCTTTAAGGCCGAACTCCTTCCCTTGGACCTACTCCTTTCCTTAAGACTCGACTTTCTTGACTTCTCTGCGCTTCTCTGTGGTTCTGGCCCTCCTCGTCTCCTTTCCGTCTTTCCCCGCTCGGGTGTCCTCTTTTCCTCTCCGTTTCTCCAGCTCTTTTCCTCCCGCCGTCCCCTCCTGCTTTCTCTCGCTGTTTCTCCGAGTCTCCCGGCTCTCTGGGGCTCTCCTCCTGTCCCCCCACTTCTCCGAGCTCTCCGTCCCCCGCTGCCGACTCCCTCGGGTCCCTCTCTCCTGTCCCACGCCCTCTTCTGCTCTGGGCTCAACTGCACCGGTCTCTGCAGCGGGGTCCCCAGGCGAAGGGGGCACAGGATTGGGGCAGGGTGCCGCCCTTCCTCTGCGCCCCAGAGTCCAGGCTGGAAGCCAGGCACTCACCCCGCCAGTGCTGCCTTTCCGCCCTCCCCCGATGCCGCCAGCCCTCTTCGCTTGGGCCCCAGGGGCAGGGATCTGGCGGACGTCTGCCCAGACGCAGTGGGGAGGCTCACCTTCCATGTCCCTGGTGACCGTGCTGAAGTGCATGCCGGCCGGGGATCCCAGCGGCTTCACAGGCTCGGAGGACCCAGGGGCCAGATGCGTGGTGCGTTCTGCGGCCTCTGCTGCAACCAGAGAGGCGATGCTGAACGCGCTGGCCCGGGGAGACAGCGGGCCCCGCGCGTCCATAGGCGCCCGGCGGCCTGGCCGGCGCCGCCTCCGACTGCATGCACCCGGCCCCACGGAGGCCGGCCCAGCCCACGGCCCGGGGGCGGGAGCCCGCGGTGCCACTCACCGCTGCGGCCCCGTGCCCAGGGGACATGGCGTCACGGCCCCCCACCCCGGGCCGAGGGGGCCCTGGCGGGGTGGAGAGCCCTGGGGGTTGGTGCGGGCCCTCCTGCATTTCAAGCTCCCGGCCCGTCGCCTCAGCTCCCAGGGGCCTCTGTGGCCAGCACCCCTGGACCTTCTCCGGCTCCCCGAGGCCTGGCCTTCCTCTGTACAGCGAAGCCACCGGCTTCCACCGCCCCAAGGGCAGGCTACAGCAGGCGGCCCCGGCCCCAGACCCCGGCCGCAGGGTTTCGGCGGGCCCTGCCCTGTGCTCCTCCCGCCTCCCCAGCTGCCCCTGCACCTGGGCGTGGAGAGGACCGTCCAGGCTCTGGCAGCGGCCACGGGCGGAAGGCCCCAGGGCTGCAGGGTCGATCTTTCCTCGGTGCCCAGGGACGGGACCTGGCCCCGCGGGCGGCTCCCGGGCCCCTGTGGGCGGCTCACGGTCGCGCCCGGGGACCCTGAGCCGAGAGACACCGCCCAGGCCGCCTAGCCCGGGAACCCGAGTGTCACGCGCACCCGCGCGCCGCCCGCCCCTGGCCGGGACGCTTATACATCCGGAGGGTGGGCAGTGCCCGCTCCTCCGACCTCCCCAAGCACCGGCCGGGCGCAGGGAGGGCCAGGGGCGGAGCCTGGACTGGCCGAGGGAGCCGAGGACACGTCGGAGGAATTCAGGCCGAGGCCGGGTCTGGTTGCTCGCTGCCCCTCGCCCGCCCCGCGTCCGGCCTGCCCTCCTAGAAGGCCCGACTGCCCACTTGGGCCTGCAGGCCCAGGCTCCCCGGATGCTAAACCTGACGAGGCCCGCGCCTCCCCGCACCTCCTGCCTCTGGGGCCGCCTCTGCCCAGTTGGGGGCATCCATGGCTGCCCAGCCCAGACGCCCCCCTTGCAGGGTGCCAGGCCTCTGCGACCCAGGACTCGCTTGGGCCCTGGGCTGAGCCTCTGGCCCTCAGGCCTCTCTCCAAGGCCTCTGCAGCTTCGGCTGGATGGGGCGGGAGGCGGCAGCCTCTCTGGGGGTTGTTGGACCCTCAGGGTGGAGGGCGTGCTGGCCCAGAACCAGGCTGGGGGGGGGCCTGGGAGCCGCTCCAGCTAGAAGCACGGGGCTCCCGGGCCTGAGGTCCAGGACTGGCGCGGCCTGGAGTGGAGGCGGTGAGCACATGGGCCCTGCTGTGTGCCGGGGTGGGCAACCGAGACCTCGTGAGCGCTGGGCCCCGCCCCTCCCCCCGGACGGCCCCTGCAGCGCCATGGACCAAGCTGGGAAGGCGTGATGTTGCCAGGGGGTGCCCTCCCCGCAGGGTGGCAGCGGCCGTGATCTGTGCGGCCTGGAAGCAGGCCCAGGGAGTCCGGTGATGCAGGAGCAGCTAGGCTTGAGCTCCCAACCCCCCCCCCCTCGCCGACCGCCCCCCGCAGCAGGGCCAGCCCGGGGCCTCCAGGAGCCCAGGTCGAAGACCAGCTGGCGGGGGGGTGCTGCTGCAGGAGGCGAGCGTGTGCTGGCAGTCAGCACCCAGAGGGGGGGCGCGCGGGGCGTCCCCAGGGGTGCTGGCGGGCGGCTGGGTGGGCTGTGCACGGTCCTGGTGTGTGTGGGTGCCCGTGGTGGTGTCCGGTGCACCCAGGGAGCCTCCCCGTACACCTGGGCGGACGCCGGAAGGCAGTGGGCAGGTGCTGAATCCGAGGGAGAGGCCGGCGTTGGGGAAGGAGCAGAAGTGAAAGTGAAAACCCCGGGGCCTCTGGAGCTGCAGGGTCAGCCTCCCGGGCTCTGTCCTGCCGGCCCTGGCCCTCCGAGGAGCCCGAGGTGGGAGACGGGAGAGGGATCCTCTCGGCCCTCGTTAACCCCTTGGTGCCTGAGCTGGGACGTGGGCGGCCAGGCCAGATGGGGAAAGCGCAACGGGCGAGGTCCGGGCGCCCCTCCTGCAGCTCACAACTGCTTCCCCCCCGCTGCGGCTGCCCACTCCCACCACCACAGGCCCCGAAAGCAGCGGCAGTGCCGGCAGGAACGCAGCTGCAGGGGCCAGAGAGGCCTCAGAGGCTGCGACACTCTGGCCCCTGATGGGAAGGGCCGGCTCATCAGCAAAGACCCTGACACCGGGCAGGACTGGGGGCAGGAGGAGACGGGGCGACAGAGGATGAGATGGCTGGATGGCATCACCGACGCGATGGACACACGTCTGGGTGAGCTCCAGGAGCTGGTGATGGACAGGGAGGCCTGGCGTGCTGCCGTCCGAGGGGTCTCGAAGAGTTGGGACACGACTGGCTGAAGAACAAAGGGGACCGACCCTCGGAGTTGCCGCCTCCCGCGCCTCAGGGGTGTGCTCGCCTGACCCTCCCAGGCCCCCGCCACCCTTCACTGCGCCCACCCCAATGCCCTCGCCGCCCAGCCAGCGAGAGCACGTGCCCTGAGGTGCCCCCTGCGCGCTGCATCCACACTCCCTCACCTGGACTAGCGTGGTTCCTTTCTGCCTCGCTCCCTCTGCCGGCCACGCCTCCAAGAGCGAGAGGTGGGAGTTGGGCTGGGCACCACCGGGGCCCAGAGCTGATGGGGGTTCTGCCTGCTTAGGGCACGACGAGCCCCTCCACCTGGGACGCGGGCTAAAGACAGGACCCACCTTTCCCCACGCCAGTCAGCAGGATGGAACCAGGATGAAACCACGTTACAGGCCCTAGAAGCAAAGCTCGCGTGGACCCCCAGCCCGAGGTGGGGGTGCGGGCCAGAAGGGCAGCCGAGGCGGGAGGGAGCAGGCGGCCACCCCCTGCTTCTCGGGGCTGCTCTGGGACGAGCCCCAGCCGCACTCACCCTCACCCTCAGTATCGTAGCTGGGAGGCTCAGTCCCCAGCTCGCGAGAGAGGCAGCCGGGGGCCTCTGGGTGGCACCCAGCTCCTCCCCAGAGAGCACGTGGGTCCCCAGGGGAGCCGGTAACACCGGGGTCCACCCGTCACTCCTGCCACCGAGCAGGCACGTCCGCGGCATCCGCCTGGCGCTCTGCGCGTCCAGCCCTGGAAGGACCGGCGGGCCCGTGGGTGTCGCTGTGCTTGAGTGCTCCTGGAGACACGGTGGGCTCCACCTGCGCCCCCCCGCCTGGGTCTCCGGCCGCCGCGGGGCCCAGGGGCCAGGGCGCAGAGTGGGGCAGTGGCTGCCACAGCATTCCAGAAGAGCTGGCCGGACTTTCCTCCACCCGGCTCCTCCGTTTCAGGACTGGTTCACTGGAACGTTCCCCACGCCTGCAGTTCTCCTGGCCCCGCAAGAAGGCCGACCCCAGAGCGGCGTGCAGAGTCAGTCCCCCGCTGGGGCGGTGCGGGGTCTCGAGGGGGGGGCCAGTGGGGACCGACCTTCGCTGGAGCTGGGGTGGCCCCCTCACCCTCCCCTCGCGCCCTCCCGCGAGTGTGTGCTCAGGACCTTGGCCCTTGGGCACGTCCCACCTGCCTCCCTCCAGCCAAGGTGCTGCGGCTGCAATGCCAATAGGCGGCTCTCTGGGTGGCCCTCGTGGGCACGAACGGGCAGCGACCCAGAGCCCCGGAGGCGGGCGGGAGGCCCCCTTCTCCCCTGGCGCGGCCGAGGCTGGAGGAGCGGGAGAGGACTCTGGGCTCTGCTCGAGTAGCGATGCGGGCGCAGTCTGAGCCGGGCTCCCATGTACCCAGCTCAAGGCCTCGGGTCGGCGGTCAGGGAGGGGAGTGCCACCCCTCCCAGGGCGGGGCTGGGGCTGGGGCTGGGATGAGAGGCTGGCGGGCAAGCTGTACCATTCATCCTGGTGAAGGCGGCTTCCCTGCCCAGCACCCACCCTCCCCCCACACCCTGCCCCTCCCCCACCCTTTCCCCCCACTCCATCCCCTTCCCCACCCACCCCTCCCCCGCTCCATCCCCTCCCCCCATCCCGCCCCATCCCCCTGCCCCCTCCCCCACCGACCTGGTCTCTTGTGACGTCACCTGCGTTTGGAGGAAGCAGCGCACTTAACCAGCCTGGCGGCTCCTTGCACTGGGACCAGGGAGGGGTGGGGTGGGGGGCTCTGTTGGCCCCTAACTGCTCCCAGGCCCTTCCCGCAGAGTGCCCCCAGCTGAAGCACATGTCCCTGCCAGCCCCCCGGGGTGGGGAGCCCTAACCCTGAGGTCTGGGGTGCCCTGTGATGGGCCCTGAGCCCCAGGTGTACACTGGGGTCACATGCGAGGCCTGGGCATCCGAGGAGGTGCTGGTGAAGGCTGGCTTGCAGGTGTCTGAGTGGGGTGAGCTGAGCTCCTGTGGCTGCCCCCACCCCTTCTGCGGCATCACCTGGAGCTCTTCCTGGCCGCTGGGGGGCGGGTGACTACGGCCTGAACACAGGGCAGTGAGTGGGGGACGCAGATGGCGGGGGACGGACGAGGCAGCAGGGGGAGGCTCACAGCGCTGTGACCCCAGCCCCTCGGTGCCGGGAGGTCGGCTGGGTCTGCACGGCTGGTTGCACCTCTGCCCCCTCCCGGAGGGTGCTCCTTCCAGGCCCAGGAGGACATAACGAACCTGGGGAGACAGTGAGGAGGGGCTGGGCCCCGGCCCCCCGCAGGCTGGAAGTCCACCCCCGAGAACAAGCAAACAGACGGCCACGGCCGGGCCCTCTCCGATTTCTGGGCCTGTTGACTTAGCTGCCCACTTGGCGGGAGGACCCAGCTGCCTGGAGAGCCGGCTGTCCATCTGTCTGTCCATCTACTGCCACACCGGCCCCTCCACCCCAGGCGCTGTCAGGCAGAGACGAGGCTCAGAGGCCCCGGGGACCTAGACTGAGGCCCCGAGGTTTCCGCCTCTGTGGTCAGGGCGGGGAGGAACAGGCCCCGCTGGGGGTCTCTGCCGAGGGCGAGGGGCAGGGAGCTGGACGCCTGAGACCGTCTCCGCAGGCCCCTCTGGCGGGTGGGGGACCTCGACTGCGTGACACTTGCCACACACGTAACACGCCCACAGATGCGCGTGCGCACCGTGCGCACCGACCCGGGCCGGCATGCACACGTGGGCTCGTGTGGAGCGTGGGTGTGCAGGTGTGTCCCCCACGGGGCCCCCGTGGAGGATCGTCACTGTCCAGGGCGCTCAGCTCAGTGAGCTGGGGGCCTCAGCCTCACCCGGCGTGGATAAGGTCCGCGTGGAGCCCCGGGCACCCTGCGGTGAAGGAAGGTCCAAGTGTCTCAGCCTGCTCTTTCGGGATGATTTCCTGAAGGTGACGCCCTCAGACTGTACCCTTCTTGAGGGCAGGTCCGACGGCAGGGATGATACCCCGGACGCCGGGGACAGGAGTGGGTCACTCTGCGGGGACCTTGCCAGGCAGGTCCCCAGGAGGCCAGCCTCCCAGCTCAAGCCGCAGGCCTGAGTTGGGCTTGGTGGGCAGGTGGGCTCCGGGAAGCAAGACTTGGGGCAGGGCCAGAGGTGATGGCCAGTGACCCCCCCCAGGCTGGGCCCAGCACCTCTGGTCACAGGGCCGTGACCTAGGGCTGCAAGTCTACGTTTCGAAGCTTAGAGCAGTTAGACTAACCGAATATGTCAGGCTGGGCATTTTCATGAGATGCGAGACCCAGTTGGTGATTTAAATTCAAGCTGTTCTCGCTGCGACAGCCCCAGCGGGAGTCGGTGAAGGGTCGGCTCCAAGCTTGAGCCCCCCTGCGTCCCCCAGGGCAGCCTTTGGCCCAGAAGCTCAACTGGCACAGAGGCCTGGCTTCCGAGCACTGTGCCCACCGCCCCGGGCAGGCCGCCTCACGCTCCCCTCACCCGGTGCATGGGAGCTGACGGCAGCAGGCAGGCCAACTGGGCCTCCTGGGGGGCACCGTGCAGGTGGCAGGGAAGCTGCTGTCACGGCGGAGTCGTGTGAAGGCAGAGGGGCCTGGACCCTTGGGCGGCCGGGCCTGGGGGGGCCCGCCCAGGAGACGGTGTGGTCAGCGTTTGAAGGGACGGGCCTCTCGAGCTGGCCGAGCTGGGGCGGACGGTGCAGCCCCAGCGTCACGCGGGGTTAGGCACACGCCCCACCCTGCAGCCACTGCGGCCCCCACACGGCCGGGTCTCTGCCCCAGAGGCCGGCAGAGCTGCGTGCCCACGTGTGCTGAGCCAGCTCCCCCGGCTCCCGAGTGGTGCGGCCGGCCCCCCGGGACCGTGGTAGGGCGGCCGCTGCGTCTGTGGGCCTGGGGACGGGCAGGGGTTCGGGGAGGGGGCGCCTGGCTCTACCCCCAAGGCCCACTTGAGTCCTCTCCACCCGGCTTCCCTGCCCAGCCCAGGCGTCCACAGCGGCCCTGGTCTCCCGTGTCTGCAGGCCCCGCTCCGCCCCGACGCAGCCAGACAAATCTCTTTCCTCCTCCGCAGCTTTGCCGAACCAGGTTGGAATTTCTCAAAAGCAAACAGCTCAGAGCTGTGGTTTTGGGAGCCGAGATTCCTCCTGTCTTGTCTGAGGCGGCATCAGGCAGGCTGGACGGGGCCCACGGCCGAGCCCCTGGGACCCCACGAGAATGGCCCAGGGCCGCGGCACGCGCGGGGGCAGAAAGGACCCCGGATGTGGACAGAGCCCGCGGAGGGGCCGCCCGCGGGCCGGGGCTCTGTGGGTGAGCACAGGGGCGGGGCTCATGGCGCCACGGGCAGGGTGCGTGGGAACGTGGGGGTGGGGGACCCCCGGAGAGCACCTCGAGGGGCCCGCAGGCTGGGCGAGGGGGGGAGGGGGCTCTCGCCAGGTGGTCGTAATCTCCTCAGTGAAATAGGAGTCGGGGTGGGCGGGGGCGGCGGGCGCCTGAGGGGCAGGAGACAGCTGCGGGGAGGGGGCGGCCTGGGGCCCTGCGCACGGGTCCACTCCCGCAGGCGCAGGCGGCTGCTCCCCCCGCACAACCGACCCTGCGGCCCACGAGGCTGGGAGGCTCTGGGCTGCCCCCAGGGCTGGCCCTTCCCGCGGTCGCCCCTGAAGCCCCCCAGCTCGGGTCGTCCGGCCTCACCAAAGTCGTTGGGCCCCTCAGGGATCCTCGTCCGGGTGCAGGGGGCAGGGCGGGCCTGCAAGGTGGGCACCCTGAGCCCGAGGGCCCGGGCAGGGCCGGGTGGATGCCCCATCCAGCGAAGTGGGTGCTTGGCACCAGCTGTGCAGACAGACAGACAGACAGACGCAAGCTTTCACCAGCTCCTCCCGCCGGGGTGCCTGCCAGAACCCAGCGCACGGGCCGCCCGCGCTGGGCGGGGTGTCAGCGGGCGCCAGGCTGTCTCAGGCCCGGCTGGGATCGGCCGGGCCCCAGGGCCCGCGGGAACCTCCGAGGTGCCGCCTGGGGAGACTGAGGCAGCCCTGGCCGAGCCCGCATGGCGTGCGGGCACCATGGCCCCGGCCTGCCCCTCTCCAGAGTGCCTGCCTGGCGGGGTCCCCGCCCTGTGTCCCCCTTGCCCAGCTCTGTGCCCCCAGCTCCGTGCCCCCAGGCCCTGCCCTCCCAGAACCTCGGGCTCAGCACCCTGGCCGTCCCCTCACGTGGCCGCGGACATGGCTGCCCCGAGCGCCTTGCCCTCCCTGCGCACTCAGGATGGGACGCTATTAGTCATGCTCACCTCACCGTGGAGGGGATTTTGTAGATTCTTTCCCAACCTTTGCCTCCGGCAACAGAAGGAGGGGGTGTCCTGCGGAGGCTGCCCAGGGCGGGTGGGCGCCCCGGGCACAGTGGAGGAGCACGAGGGAGGGAGGCACTGCTCCCGGAGGAGACCCGTCTGGATGGCCGGGGCGGGCATGGGGTCTGGGGGGGGGGTCTCTCCCAACTCCAGCTTTCGGCCTCTGGCTTCGCAGACACGGCGTGTTCTCTGCGAGAGGCCTGCCCATGGCATGCGGCCCCAGCACTGTGGCCTCCCGAGCCTGCCTCCCTCATCTGCCAGCTCTGGGTTGCTCCCTGGGGCGCGAGCCGGAGGAAATGGCCCTTCTGCCTGGGCGGGCGGTGGGCAGCTGGGGCCACCGTGGGCAGGGCCTCGTCCGCTCTGAGCCTCATCTGCAGACCCAGGCCCGGGTGGAGGGTATAGACAGCGGGTGCGGGCAGCCCCAGGCGGCCCCAGGGACGGACGCGTCCCAGCTCGGCCTGCAGGGCCCTCGGGGGTCGTTGTGAGGAGTGACGGCTGGCCGCGGGCACTGCTCACCAGCACGAGCGCTCCGCCGGGCCACGGCGGCCACCCCGAGGGGCTGCGGGGTCTGGACGCCCCCTTGGTGCGGCATGTCACCGCCTCCAGTCCACGCGCGTGGTCTCTTCTGAAATGGCCCCGGTGTTCCTGGCTCTGATCTTGGCGGACATCTCCAGAGAGCTGCCTAGGCCCTTCCAGACCAGCCCGTCCCACCCTCCCTCTCCCTGCCGGTTGGCCTACGGCCTGAACCCAGGCCCAGAGCGGCTGCAGCAGCCGGTGTGGACGTCCAGCGTCAGGCCTCTTGGATTTCTGAGCAGGGGACCCCCCACCTGGGGGCAGCTGACACCTGAGCCCCCACCCAGTGGCAAGGGCAGGGTGAGCGACCTGACTGCCCACGGCCGCTGCGGGCAGAGAAGCCCAGCGCCCCTCGCCTGGAGCCTGGGGGGGGAGACTGAGGCTCAGAGCAGATGAGGCCCTGCCCACGGTGGCCCCAGCTGCCCACCGCCCGCCCAGGCAGAACGGCCATTTCCTCCGGCTCGCGCCCCAGGGAGCAACCCAGAGCTGGCAAAGCAAACAGGCCGCTGCTCCTGCCGCCGCTGACTGATGGCTGGAGGGGCTGGCCGTGCTGATGGACGGCCGCCCGTCACGTGTGGGCCAGGGGCGGGGGCCCGCAAGGCTGCGGACACAGACACATCCTTGCAAGCTGGGGGCTGGCCTCACCCTACCCTGAGACCCTCCGGGGCTGGGAGACCCGACGGACCGAGCCCCAGGCTGGCCAGTGCCCAGCCGTGGTCCCCCAACGTGCGCCCAGCACAAGGCAAGGTGCCCGCTGGCAGGGTCCTCGTGGCCTCTCAGGGAGCACCAGGGCCCCCTCCCCAGCGTTCTGCACTGAGGCCTGGCTGGGCCAGCCCCTCAAGGCCATGGTCAGCCTCTGTGTGTGCCAGAGGATGGCCACAGGGCCCGGCGCCCACTCCTGGAGCCCGCTCAGGGCAGGTGCGGCGTGCACAGCGACGGGGGCTGGCAGGGGCCCGGGTGTCTGGGTGAGACGGCCGGGTCCAGGTGCTGCCCGCAAGGCCCTGGGGCATCTGCCCGCATCACTCCGGCTCCGGCTTCCCTGGCAGCGCCCGTGTCTGTGCCCGGGCAGGATGGTTACCTCGTCTTACAGACAGGGGAGCCAGGGCTTGGGGATTCCAACAGGAGGGACCACAGGCCAGGCCAGGGTGGGGCCTCCCAGGCACAGCTGATGCTGGCCACTCCCTCTGATGGTGACCCGCGGGCAGGGCCTCGCAGAGACCGTGGCTGGCACACCTCCAGCCTGGGCGGCCCAGGGACCTTCCGGCGCTGACCGCAGGCCACCTGCAGGGCATAAGGGACCCCCAGATCCCCGCCTGAAGCCTGCCGTGGCCCAGGCCACCCAGCTGATGACCAGCCAGAGAGGAAGGGGCAGCTGGGGCCGGGCCTCTGACCCCCGGCCACCTGGCCCACCGGGAGCTCGTCTGGCCAAGAGGAAGTTTCTGAGACCCCCGTTTCCTGCACCTCAGGGTGGGCTGGGCTGGGGCTGCCCACTTCCCTCCAGAGCCCCCAGCCCTGCCCTCGACGCCTCCAAGCCAGCCTGAAGCCCCCGCACCTCTAGCTGCGTTGCTTCCTGGGGCGGAGGGGGGCAGGGTGGCCCAGCGACTTGCCCTGATCTGGGGTCAGCAGGGGCAGGAAACCCCTTCGGACGGGGCGTGAGGGTCCTGGGCAGAGAGAGAGAGAGGGCTGGGCCAAGCTGCCCTCCCCCCAGGGGTGAGGCTGCCCACAGGGCAGGGTCATGACCTTTTCCTTCATGCCCTTGGGACCCAGGCAGGCCCACTGGTTCAGAGCCAGCCCTGTGTGTGCCAGGCGGGCCAACCTCCGCGGTGTCCAAGGAGATGGTCTGAAGCAGCGGGCAGCCTCCAGGGCCGGGCCAGGGACCACTGAGGTCAGAGCCGCCCCAGGAGGCAGGCTGCGTGCCAGCAGGTGGTGCCAGAGCTGGGGTGCTCAGGCCCGTGGGCTGGGGAGTCTGGTCTGTTCCTGCTGGGCCTGGGGCAGGAAGTGGGGCCCCGGGCTCCAGCATGGATGGGGTGGGCTCCGCAGGGCCGTTTCCTCCCCGGGAACATCCTGCCAGGCAGGCGGCAGGAGGGAAAACGGCTCAGTCCAGGCTGCAGGAAGGGCCCAGGGCTGGACGTCCCCTCAGGCGGGGCCATGGGGGGTCCCGGGGGGAATGGCCTTGTGGCCAGCCGAGCCCTGGAGCTGGGAGGCACGCCGGGCCTCCCCCAGCCAGGAGCGGCCAGAGCGCGTGTGGGCAGCAGCACAGCCACTAGCAGAGCCCGGGCAGGCAGCCCAGCCCGCTGCCCCACTCCGGGCCCCGGGAGGGGCTCGGCAGCCCGCCCTCCACTGCCCCCGGCCCACAGCCTAAATATAACCTGGGCCGGCGCCTGCCCGGGAATAGAGACCTCCGTCAGCCCCCAGCAGGTGCTGGTGGGGAGAAGGTCAGCCTGACAGGCAGGGTGCCCTGCGGGCGGGCCGCCCAACGCAGGTCATGTGAGCGTCCGGTGGTGAGGCTGCGGGGGGCGGCGTGTCCTCCCGGGACAGCTGGGTGCCTGGGGCTGGCCGGCCACTGCCTTCTTCTCCCGCACCCCACAGCTGAGGGACAGGCCCCAGGAAGGCCCCTGGATGAGGGCCCAGCGTACGGGGCTCTGCCCCTGGGGCCTGGGCACCTTCTGGCCCCACACGGTGGCAGACTGCCCGCCCGGCTGCTCATGGTCACATGGAGCCTGCAGGGTTCCCGTGCCCCCCACCCCAGGCCCACCCATGTGTCTGCCCAACCCCCAACTCCTCCAGGCTCTTCTGAGCTGGACCCCTCCGGACCTCACCCCCTGCCCCAGCCTCGAGCTGTTCCAGACAGCGGGGAGAGGTCCTGGCCCCATGCCCAGGGGTCAGGGCTCCCGGGGAGGCAGGGGCCTACCCCTCCACTGCCCTCCCCAGCCCCTCAGGACGTCCTGGGCCCCAGGCCCTGCCCTGGCCCGGTCCCGAGCCCAGCACCACGTCCTCGCGCCAGGCGAGCCCCGGATCCCCTGGAGCTGGTCGGGGGGCACCGATCAGGGGCTCAGCATTCTGCACCCCCAGGGTTGACCCGTCCACCCTGACCCTCGGGGCCCCAGGAGGGCAGGACGCAGCCCCACGGCCAGACCTGCGCGGGTGGCCGGACACGCTGGAGGTGAGGCTGCGCCCGACCCTGCTTGTTTGCTCTGCGTCTCGTTTTTCTGGTTTGGAGCCTGGGAGCCCAGGCAGGGTCGGGGGCCTGGGGACAGCGGGTGGGACAGGAGGGGCCCCCCGCAGGCAAGCAGCAAGGGGAGGGGTGGGCCCAGGGGCAAGGCCATCCCCAGGCCCCACCCGCCTCCCCCCGCCCCGTCCGCGCCCACGTCACCTGCAGACCCGCCCTGAACCCCACGGCCACCGCGTGGGCGTCCCCGTGCCCCGCCAGCCCCCTTCCCGTCCGGGGTCCCCGTCTCCAGGGGGCTTCCGGGTTACAGGGGTCAGGAGAACCGGCAAGCTGCGGAAAGCAGGTATTTGGGTCTTGGCCCCTCAGGGACGGCAAGCAGGGTGCAGTGCCTCAGGGCCCTGGAGTGTGGAGCTCCCACTGGGGGCCTCCCACCCACGTGGCATCTGAGCGCTCCTGGGGGCTCCTAGAGCGGTGGTGGGCACCGGCTCTGACCATCCGGAGCCAGTGGCTTCCTGGGAGGGGCGGGTCTGTGGGCTTCGGCCCTGGTGGGCACAGCCCCTCAGCCACAGCCTGGTGGGGCCGTCAGGCAGGGTCTGCCCGCTGGGCCTGGTAAGAGGTGGGAGCCCTGAACAGCTGGAGACCCTTCCTCCAGGCAGCCCAACCAGATCTCTCCCTGAGCACCCAGGATACCCAGGGATCATCACCATGGACTCTCCACCCCCGAGCTGGGGAAACCGAGGCAGGCGGCGGTGTGTCTGCCCCACAGCAGGAGTCCGGGCCTGGCAGTGAGGGCAGGCTGACAGGGCAGGGAGGGGGTGGTGGGGCCAGGCCTGGGGCCGTTTCCATGCCCAGTGGGTCCCCAGGGCACGGGGTTAGGGGTGTGGCCGAGCCCCACCCGCGGGGACCAGACCAAGGACTCAGTACAGGTGCCTGGAGGGCTGGGGGCCCAGCTGCACCAGCACCCCAAACACGCCTTAGAGCCAGGGCCCTTAACACCTGTCCTCCCTAGCAGGGCCCGAGCCCTCCACCCTGCAGTGTCCCACCCCCACCCCCCGGGTGCTCCAGGCACTGGGGGCTCAGAGGAAGATGGCTCCTCTGAGCTCAGAGGGCCTGGGGCCTGGACCCATCAGCATCCAGGCCCTGGGGGCCCCTTCTTGTGCTGAGGTTAAGAAGAAAGGGATTGAATCGCCCAGTTCCCTCTCGTTGCAAAGCAGGTTCTTTAACCAGTGGGCCCCTGGGGAAGCCCCAGGCTGCTCCGCACCCCCGGATGCCCTGTTCTCATGCCTGCAACCCAGGCCGGCACCGCCGTCCATCCCAGATCTCCCCGCCCCGCAGGCCACGAAACCTGGGGTTCCTCAGCCCTGGGCTCTACCAGGGGTCAGAGCAGCCCACGGGCCCACTACCCTGACGGCGAGCAGGCAGGGCAGACCGTAGGCACCCCCCACTTCCAGGTCAGGAGATGCCAGTCCTTGGGGATCCAGGGCTCCTGGCTGGCCTCACAAGGCGCCGGAGGCCAGCGAGAGGGGCCAGCATGCTGGGGGCCCATACCAGCCCCCCACGTCCTGAAGCTGCCCTAACTCTGGCCCCTCAAGGGGGCTCCAGGCTCAGTGACCCCCGTCACCAGGAACTGTGGCCGGGAGGGGCTAAGGTTGGCTTGTGGGAGGGGGTGACCTCCTCTGCGGCCGTTCCCCCTCCACAAGGCCTGGGCAGGCGCCTCAGCTCAGCTTGGGTTCCAGAAACATTTGCTTTAAGTCTTAAAATATCAGGTTCCCACATCACGGGCTTCCCTGGGGGCCACCGGACAGGCAGGAGGGACTGAGGAGTGAGAGGGTCCCCCCGCATCCCCCAGGCCCCACCCCAGCAGCCTCTCTGTCAGGCCCTTGGCCGAAGCCAGCTGAGCATCAGGCCTGTTGGGGGGAGGGCCTGTGGAGGAAGCCCCCAGGGTGCCCACAGCAAACCCCGCCTCTCTGGGGCCCCTCTAAGCCACAGAACCCTTCACTGGGGGAGGTGTGGGTCCCAGCAGCCCCACAGTCCCCCTGGGACAAACTCCCTGCAGCAGGGCCCAAGGAAGGGTGCAGCCAAGGACGGGCTGGGTGGGGAGAGGGGCCCCGGAACCAGCCTTGTCCCCTCAGCCATGGAGCCTGACCCACCCCAGGGCCAGGCGGGAGGAGCCTTGGACAGAGGGTGGCGCCTGGTAGGTGCTGGGCTCATATCCGGGTGGCTCCCAGAGACAGGGGCGCTCATGTGGGGTCCTGAAGGATGAGTAGGAGTTCTGGGCTGGGCCTGGTTCCGGTTGTCGGGCTCCCCACACAGAAGGAGCAGATTGGAGGGTCTGGGCTGGCGCCAGGCTGGTGGGGCTGGACGCAGGCAGCCGGTGACTTGGACGCTCAGGTGAGCCAGGCTCCGGGGCCCGGCAGGCGGGGGGACAGGAGAGTCCTCCGGGGTGACTGCAGCAGCGTGAAGGTGGCTGCCTCCCCTGCGGCCGCCCCAGGGACCACCGCCTGAGGAAGGCCCAGGCCCCACGGCCCGCCCGCCCAGCCCGCCCCCGGCAGACCACCGGCCTCGGCCCAGGGGACCCGCCTCGGCACGGAGCGGGAATTGGAGCCAGGCAGCAACAGCTGGGCCCACTCGAGCGTCCCCCGGGGCCCCCGCCTCCATTCCCAGGCCCCCATCCCAGCTTGTTCCCAGGCTGCACCCCACCCCCCAGAACCCTGCTCAGGACCTGGGTGGACGCGGCTGCAGGAGGGCCACCAGCTGGGACCTCTTGCCTACCCGCTGGCGACCCGGGCACAGACCTGCCCTTGGGCCAGAGGGTACTCCTGGGGCAGCGGGTGACAGACTGCCGCAAGCCCTCCCCACCTGCCCTGTCCCTGCTGTGGCCCCGGGCTCAGCCTCCCCGTGGCCACACAGCCCGTCCGGACCAGCGGCAGGCCCCAGGGGGCGTGGCAGGCAGTGGGGCGCTGTGCAGGGCAAGGCCCCCAGCGCCTCTTGGGCAGGCCTGCGCAGGTGCAGACAGACGCCGTTTTGGCAGCTGCAGGGGGCGCCTGCCTCTGCCTGCCTCCCCTGGAGCAGGTCTCGGGGACCCCATGTCTCTGTCCTCATCCCCACCACCACGCACGGTCTGGGTGCCCACTACCACGGTGAAGGCGCCACCGCGTCCCCCCAGAGGACTGGCCTCGGCCACTTGCGGGGGCGGGCGCCTCCACTCGGGCTGCCCATCTGTTAGCAGGGCCTCCTGTACCCAAGCCGGGCCAAGCCTCCCATTTTACAGATGGAGAAACTGAGGCCACGCAGAACTGCAAGCTGGAGGAGCCCCGTGCACGTTAGGCAGGGCTGCCAAGGGAGGCGGACAGATGAGGGAGGGGGAGGGATTGGAGGGGACCAGGGCTCGACCCCTAGATCCTTGCTGCCCAAGTGGTCCTGCCTCAGGGCAGGGCCAGAGGAGGTGGGGCCTCAGCGGCTCCCCCCACAACTGCAGGAACCGAGCTGGGGGGTAGTTACTGCCTGGAGAGGATGAGGAGGTCGTTGGCGCCCCTGAAACTCAAGCCGGCACCAGCTCTGGGAATGGACGTCTGACCCCTCTGCAGCCCCCAGGGCCCCGGAGAAAATCCTGGAGGCCAAGTTAATACCAAGACCAATTTTTATTTCAACAAAGTTAATTCTCAACAATGTGATACTGAGGGAGCGGGGTTTCGCTGCCTGGGGGAGGGGGCTGGAGTCCTGGTGCAGCACCGCCCCCCTTGCCGGCCCCTCCCCCTGCAGGCCCCTCCCCCAGCTGTCCCCCTCTCCCCGCTGCCCTCTCCCCTCCGGCCATACCCCTCCCCCAGCCACCCCCTCCCCAAGCACAGGCTTGGCCACCCTGAGGACACAGCTCCTGGGGACAAAGGGGTCCAGGCTGCACATCCAGGGTGAAGATGGACCCCCAACGCTGCTCGTGGGCCTGGAGTGACCTCCCCACACCCCACCCCTGGCCCCTGAGACAGTGGGGGGACCCCCAAGCCCGCCCTGGTCCCACTGAGGACGAGGCCCCACCCTGAGCCACCCAGCAGCATGGGTCCCTGGGCGGCACCAACCGAGTGGACCGTGACCACGCGGGCAGCCACCTCTGAGGGCCTGGGCTGGGACAGGGTGCTCCCGGGGGGCGAGCAGGCCCCCCACCCTGTCTCTGCCCACCTCCAGGCGCCCAGAGAGAAGCGGAAGGGCAGGGCGAGGGCGGAGGGGCTTGCCGACCTTGCTGCCCCAGCCGAGCCCGGGGCTGGACCCGGAAGCCGCCGTGCAGGGATAATCGATGGTCTGGGGGCCCGAGAGGCTTGGCAGGCCTGTCAGAAACCCCTTCTGACGAGGGCCACATGCGCTGCCCGTGGGCTCTGCCGGCCCCCACAGGCCCCTCCGCCGCCCTCCGCCCGGTGCCCACGGCTCTGCGTCGGCAGAGGGGACAGCCTGCTCGGGGTGTCGCCTCCCCACGGCCCCGGCCAGCGCCCAGTGGGCAGCAAGGCCGCCCCGTGGGGCCCTCTGGCGGAGGGGCGGGGTCTGCAGAGGGCTACCCACGCAGCCCGGCTCTCCCTGGAGGGCAGTGCCCGAGGGCAGGGATGGGCCAAAGTCAAACCAGATGGGCTAGGGGCCCCGAGGGGCAGGCGGGCCATTCGTCACCGTTATCTGCCCCGCCGCCAAATCACAAACACATTTTTAAGTGAAGGACTGGCTGCCACTGGCCTGCGGGCCTTGATGCCGCCCAGCTGTGGCCACTCTGCGTGGGGGTGGGGGTGGGGGGGTGGGGGAGGGGTGGACGGGTTCGGGGGCAGCGGGTGGCCTGCAGCAGGAGAGACGGGCACCCCTGCCGTGCCCACACACTGCCCTGCCTGCAAGCTGAGCCCGTGCCAAGCCCCCACGTCCACGTGACACCTCCCCTGCTCGGAGCTGGGGCGCAGGGCGCAGGGCACCCCTCCGCCTGCCTTCTCCCCAGAGCCTTGGCATCAGAGACTCAGCGTCTGGTCCACACACCATGGGCCAGGGCTGCCGGGAGGACAGAGGCACCTTCTCTATGGGGCTGGGGGCTCCAGGGCTGCTCCGGGGAGTAGTGGACAAGACCAGAGGCGAGACAGAGGCGGGGGCCAGTGGCCGTGAGGGGAGGGGGCAGGGGTGTGAGCTGGCACCGCCACGAGCCCCCCGAGTGTCCCCGCGAGACCAGCCTCACTCTCGCTGCAGCTTGACTGTGTGCAGCCCACAGGGGAGGGGGTGCGGGGGAGGGGCTGGGGCGGGGCTGTGCCGTGTGTGTGCGTCCCTGGGAGCTAAAGGCCGGTCCTGCCCGGCACCCTGGACCCCCGGGCGGGCCCACAGGGGTGGGGGGCGCCGAGAGAAATGGCCTGTGACGGGGTGGGCTCCCAGGCGGGAAAGCAAACAGTGTCAGCAGCTAATGAGCGGGAACCGGCCTGGGGCTGCCGGCCGGGGTGGGGGGGTGCGGGGGGGGCCACCACCATCGCTCATCCTGACAGGCGGGCGGGCGGGGGGGAGCTGGGGGCCAGGGCGGTGAGCGCGAGAGCCCACAGAAGGGCCCCTGGAGGCCCGGCCCGCACGCAGACGACGGATGGACGGACAGACAGACAGCCCCCTGCCCCTCCCCCACGGCAGCCCAAGGGGGCCCGGCTCCTGCGATCTCCGCCAGCCCACAGACTGGTGAGGACAGGGACTGTCCGGGGCGGGAGGGGGCTGCACCAGGACCCCTGCGCTGTGAGATCTGGGTCCTGAGGCCCTGTGCCTCCGCGGGCCTCTGTTTCCCCATCTTTACTGGGGGCAGGAGGAGGAGGTCCCATGGGGTTCCCGCCCTCCCCGAGAGTCCCCGCTGCCCACCGCACCTCCCACCAGCCTGGCAGCAGTGGGCTGAGTCCACGGCCAAGGGAACGGCCCCTCCGTCCTGCCTGGGTCACTGGTGGGGGACTGAGGTGGGCGCTTTGGCAGCCCCCGACCCAGCCTGCACCCGGCAGAGCCCATCCACCCTGCGCACTGCCGGGCTCCTGAGCGGCCTGGCCTGGGGGCGCCCCCGGAGGTGGACGCCCGTGCGTTGTCCGGGCCCCTGTCCCACCTCGGCCGGGAGGGACAGGCAGCCATAAATTCACACCGCCGGCTGCCCGCGGGATAAATGTGTCATCGGCCGCACGATTTACGAGCACAGCCCTGGCCCGTGAGGCAGGGAAAACAAGCCTGTGTACACACAGACGGGCGGGTGGGGAGCGGCAGTGGCCGAGGGCACGCGGGGGCATGGCCCGCGGCAGCACCCACTGGAGGCATGAGGACTGTCCTGCCCCCAACACACGCTCCCTCGTGGGGAGGTGGCCGCCGGGCTCTGTGCCCTCGAGGCGGGTCTTGGCTGAGGGGCCACGGGCCGCTGCACACAGAGGCAGAGGCAGGGCGGACCATTCTGGAGGATGCAGGGCACCCAGGGGCTGGGAGATGGACGGGGCTGGGCCGGGTTGCCTCTGTCCCGCCAGGCCCACCTGCTCCACTATCTCGGAGGCCTGGGGGCACCACACCTCCCGCCGCTGAACACACCCTGGACACTGGTGCTCAGGGAGTTGAGGGAAACAACCGAGGAAGACCCTTCAGAGTCTGGCCGCCATGCCGGAGACAGCCATGCCCGCCACCCTTGTCCACAGGGCCCTGGGGGGCGGGCCAGGCTCCAGGCCCAGCGCCACCAACCTCAGTCATCTGCTGAGACCGCTGCAGGTTCAGCCACTGCAGCCTGAGACACAGACGGGCCCAGGGAGACCCGGGGGCACTCGGAGGGGCCGCGGGGGGCCCAGCGCAGGTGGGGAGGACTCGTGGGCTCCCGACGGCATCGCTGCTGACCGACCAGGCCTCAGGCATGTCACACAGCAAGGCTGCCTGCGGTGTCCACAGCCCCCGCTGTCCATGGACGACGCCACCCCTCCTGACAGCCTCGCCGCAGAGGCTCAGGATTGTGGCCCGGGAGAGTCTGGCACCGGTAGACCCTCAGCCCAGGGAGAGGGGCTGATGGATGACCCAGACGTCACAGTGCCCGAGCCATGTCACCCCAAATAAAGAGAGGCAGCCCTGAGCCCCTCAAAGAAGTTCCCACACCAGGGACCCACAGAGAAGAGGCCTGCAGAGCAGGTTGAGACCCTGCACAGCAGAGCCTGACACGCTAGGGGCCCCACACAGTAGGGCCTGACACAGTAGGACCCCGCACGGTAGGGACGCACACAGTAGGACCCCACACGGTAGGGACGCACACAGTAGGACCCCACACAGTAGGGACGCACGCAGTAGGACCCCACACGGTAGGGACGCACACAGTAGGACTGCACACAGTAGGGATGCACGCAGTAGGACCCCACACGGTAAGGCCCCACACAGTAGGACCCCACATGGTAGGGACGCACGCAGTAGGACCCCACACGGTAGGGCCCCACACGGTAGGGACGCACACAGTAGGACCCCACACGGTAGGGACGCACACAGTAGGACCCCACACGGTAAGGCCCCACACAGTAGGACCCCACACGGTAGGGACGCACACAGTAGGACCCCACACGGTAGGGACGCACACAGTAGGACCCCACACGGTAGGGCCCCATGCAGTAGGACCCCACACGGTAGGGACGCACACAGTAGGACCCCACACGGTAGGGATGCACGCAGTAGGACCCCACACGGTAGGGCCCCACATGGTAGGCACGCACACAGTAGGACCCCACACGGTAGGGACGCACGCAGTAGGACCCCACACGGTAGGGCCCCACACGGTAGGGACACACGCAGTAGGACCCCACACGGTAGGGACGCACACAGTAGGACTGCACACGGTAGGGATGCACACAGTAGGACCCCACACGGTAAGGCCCCACACAGTAGGACCCCACACGGTAGGGACGCACGCAGTAGGACCCCACACGGTAGGGCCCCACACAGTAGGACCCCACACGGTAGGGACGCACACAGCATTTAGCACCAGCAGACCCAGAGCCCCGACACACAGGTGGCCCCGCTTTCCTCGCACAGAGGCGCACTGCCCTCCCCGTTCAACGTCCCTCGGTGGTAGTGTCACAGGCCCCACCTGCTCCGGGTCTGCCGCGGGCACCCCTCCAGTGGGCACGGGGCACGGGCGGGCATGCTGGGACAGGCGGCTCTCAGAGCCCTGCCCCCAGCCCTGCCCAGACAGAAGCCGGTCCTCAAGACCTGCAGACGGGCTGGAATTCTTCAAGAGCATCTTTAAACAAACAAAGCCCAGAGAAAAGCAAACGCCCCAACACAAACCACATCAAAATAGACGTCTGCGTAGACGCACCGTCTCCCACGGGGGCCTGCAGAGGCCAAGGGGGCACGACAGCCGGGGTGACGTGTACGCTGCCAGGACCCCCAGTCCCAGGCTGCAGCCCCCTCTCAGGGTGGGCGTGCCAGGCCAGGCCACACTGGGCAGGAGAGGGAGCACCATGGGAATGCTCTACCTCCCCTGGGATCTGCACCCCCGCTCCCTGGGGAGGCCAGCAGGCAAAGCTCAGGGAGCCCCTCCAGCCCCCCACCTGTGAGTGTCCCTGTGGGCCTGGGACACTGGCACGAGGCACAGACGGCAGCCCCTGGGCAGCCGGGGGGGCTGCTCCCCGCTGGGCGGAGGTCTGAGGACCAAGGAGCTGCACCCCAGCCTGACCTGTGCTGCCGGCGGCCTCCGGGCAGGGGTGCCCACGAGTGGGAACATGAGAGGGAATGAATGAGGGGCGAGGCCCTCCCCCCTCCCCCAAGCTGAGACCAGGGCGCCTGGCGCCCCCACACTCTCCTCCGGACAGAGACCCTCCCTGTCCCCGCCTCCACACACCAGCTCGGGGCTCGGGGGGGTGGTTCTGAGCATCCAGGGGACCGTCTGCGTGACGAGACCCAGGCCAGCCCCCAGGACACTCGGGGCCTCTCTCGGGCATAGAATTCCCAGAGCGTCAAAGGTCTTTTGAGACAGGGAAGCCCCCGTCCCCACGCCCATCCCTTTCAGACAAGCCAGGAAAGATGTCATGGTGGACGTCTGCAGGCCTACCTGTGTGCAGGTGGCCTCATCTCTGCCGCCTGCACCCGGTGGGGCATCTGAAGGACAGATGCCCAGGGTGGGCACTGCCAAGATTGGGCCCTGGTTCCCCATGCAGGTCCCAGGAGCATCCTGACCCCAGAGGGTGCTCACACCTGTGGCGGGGCCCACCTGGCCCATCTCTCAGCACTCTTTGTCTCGCTGGCCCTCAGCAGCTGGCGCGGCAGGGACAGGAAACCCAGATGGAGAGAGGGACAGGCAGCGTTTCCCCCGGGGCAGAGGGGACCCCTGGAGGCTGTGCTGGGGAGGCCGCTGACCCCCAGTTCCTGTGGGCCAGCCAGGGGTCTCCTGGTGTGACAGGATGCCTCCCCGCAGACATTTCCTGTCTGCAGACAGAAACGATGAGGGCAGTGAGGCTGTGCGTCCAGCGTAGACAGCACTGGGTGTACACGGCACCAGGTGTATACAGCCCTGCCGTAGACAGCACCAGGTGTAGACAGCACCAGGTGTAGACAGTGGGTGTATACAGCCCCAGTGTAGACAGCACCGGGTGTAGACAGTGGGTGTACACAGCCCCAGTGTAGACAGCACCAGGTATAGACAGTGCTGGGTGTAGACAGCACTGGCTGTACACAGCACTGGGTGTACACAGCCCTGCCGTAGACAGCACCAGGTGTAGACAGCACCAGGTGTAGACAGTGGGTGTACACAGCCCCAGTGTAGACAGCCCCAGTGTAGACAGCACCGGGTGTACACAGCGCCAGGTGTACACAGCGCCGGGTGTACATAGCCCCAGTGTAGACAGTGCCAGGTATAGACAGCCTTGCTGTAGACAGCACCAGGTGTAGACAGTGGGTGTATACAGCCCCAGTGTAGACAGCCCAAGTGTAGACAGTGCCGGGTGTAGACAGCGCCGGGTGTAGACAGCGCTGGGTGTAGACAGCCTTGCTGTAGACAGCACCGGGTGTAGGCAGCACCAGGTGTAGACAGTGGGTGTATACAGCCCCAGTGTAGACAGCCCAAGTGTAGACAGCACCGGGTGTACACAGCGCCGGCTGTACACAGCGCCAGGTGTAGACAGCCTTGCTGTAGACAGCACCAGGTGTAGACAGTGGGTGTATACAGCCCCAGTGTAGACAGCACCGGGTGTAGACAGCCCCAGTGTAGACAGCACCGGGTGTAGACAGCCCCAGTGTAGACAGCACCGGGTGTAGACAGCCCCAGTGTAGACAGCGCCAGGTGTAGACAGCGCCGGCTGTACACAGCGCCAGGTGTACACAGCACTGGATGTACACAGCGCCAGGTGTACACAGCACTGGATGTACACAGCACCAGGTGTACACAGCACCGGGTGTAGACAGCGCCGGGTGTAGACAGCGCCGTGTGTACACAGCGCCGGGTGTACACAGCCCCGGGTGTAGACAGCGCCGGGTGTAGACAGCACTGGGTGTATGCAGCTCCAATGGAGACGACACCTGGTGTACACGGCCCTGGTGCAGACAGCACCGGATATATACAGGCCCAGTGTAGACAGTGCTGGGTGTAGACAGCCCAGGACTGGTGACTGTGCTGCAGAGAGCTGGGTGGGGGCATCTACCAAGGACAGTTCAAGGACAGAGGGACACAGCCAGGGCTGGGCCCAGTCACCAGGGCCAGGGACCCCACAGACCCCCTCAGCCTGGGGGGGGGGGTGCTGGCAAGAGCCCCCTGCTGATTTACGGTCGCCCGGGGGGAGGGAGTTGTGGCTGCCAAGGCCTTGCTCTTGCTCCCCCCTCCCCCTTGTTGGGGGTCAGCAGGCTGGGGTGCGGTGGTTCTCAGCTGGTTTCCAGATGGGCCGGTGGAGAGGCGTCTGGAGGGGCGCCTGGGTGGGGGGTCGGTAAAGGGACCCTGCGGTCAGCGGGCGGCAGGAGCTGCTTTGTCTCTGAGGCCGGCGTCTCCCGGCTCTAGGCCCGTCTCTGTCACACGGAGCCCCCCTTCCCCACGACCGCCCCGGTGGGGGGGCTGGGCTCTGGTGATTTATCACCCGCTGCCTGCCCTCCATCGGAAACGCCGGGGGTGGGCGCAGACGGCGCGCTGAGCTATGGGCCCCCAAGGCCCCGCCACCCACACCAATGTTGTTGCTCCGTCTGGGCGGCGGGCCCACCCCCAGCACGGCCAGGGCCTGGCCCCAGCCCTTCCCGGGGCCTCGTCCGAGGGGCCCTCGGAGCTCGTCCCCAGCGGGCGGCGGGCCCCTCCGCAGGCTGGAGAGGCCGCGGGGACCGCGCTCCGCCGCCGGCCGGGTCGAGAGGTGCCCCTCTCGCTGGGCGCCCGGCGGGCGGCGAGGCCAGCCTTCCACCGCCCCCTCCGCGCGCCCCCGCAGCCCCGCCCCGGCGCACACAGCAGGGACTCAATAAGTGCTCACCGCGCCGCGGGCTCACTGGGCTGAGTCCCGGGCCACTGCCGCCCGGCGGAAGAAGCGCCTTATCTTCCCGCGACCGCGACCGGCTGTCGACGCGGGGCGGGGGGCGCCCCCGTCCCTGCCCCGCCCCCACCGGAGCGCCCCGCGGACCCCGAGGCCGCCCCAGCCAGCGCACGCAGCCCTGCTCTGCGTCCCCCCGCGCCCCTGCGTCCCCCCGCGCCCCTGCGTCCCCCCCGCGCCCCTGCGTCCCCCCCGCGCCCCTGCGTCCCCCAGCGCCCCTCCGTCCCCCCGCGCCCCTCCGCCCTACCTCAACCCCGCCGCACCCGCCCCCGGCCCCGGCCCCTCCATCCCCGCGCGCCCCTCCGTCCCCCGCGCCCCTGGGCTCCTGCGCCCCGCGCGGGCCATTCGGCAGGTCGCGAGCGCCCTCTGCTGCCGGGCTGAGGCCGCGCTCCGGGGAGGACCGGCCGCGGCGTCTGCCCTTTGCAGGAAGGTTCCGCGCGCTGGTCAGGGGCTGTGTCCGGCTGGGCCGCCGCGTGGCCTTGCAGGGACTCAGCGCTCTAGGCACCCCCTCGGTCGTCCTCCAGTCTCCTGGATGTGGCTTGAGCGTCGGGGCGGCCCGGGGTGGTGCGCCACGTGTCTGGGCAGGCCAGGCCAGGATGCAGGGCGGGTAGGCCTTGGATACTCAAGGACAGAGTGGCAGCAGGAAGCCTGTGCCTGCCCCGGGAGGACCCCGGCCTTGCTCTGAGGCTGGTGTTCCTGGGACTCACATCACTGCCCCCCACCCCAGGAAGCTGGGGGCCCGTGTGGTCAGAGGACCGGAGCTGCAGAGCAAAGGGGCCCGGAGTTGCCCGCCTGGGGGCTGCAGGCATGAAGGGCTGGCGGGGCTGTTCCCAGCTGGGTGGAGTCTGAGCCCCAGGGGGGACCAGCCTGTCAGTGGGGAAGGGACCCTGGGCCAGGGTATCCTCCCTGAGACAGAGAAAGGGACACAGAGGCCCGGGGCTGGCGGAGGAGCTATGCTTCCCCATGCTCTGGGCTGGTCAGGGCCCCCAGCTGGGACCACTCCCCTTCGCCACACCCCGGAGGCTGAGGCCCCAGGGTCTGTGTGAGGAGTGTCAGCTCAAGGTCAGGGCCGGCAGCCCCCGGTGCTCAGTACCATGGCTGGAGCCCCCAGAAGTCACGGGGAACTGGCAGGAGAGCGGGACGAGCCTGGAGTAACCATGGGGTTCTGCCGCCCTGTCGTCTGAGGGGGGAGTTCTTCCTCGGATCTGACCACACGATGATGCCGGCCTTTTCCTCTGTCAGAAGATCCAGACTTCTGGCCCCCAGGACCACCATATCCAGCCCCTCAACAGGACACTGGCTGGGAAGCTGGGCTCCTGCTCACTACTGGGCTCACCCAGTTCCTGCGGGGACCTGTCCCGTAGCCCAGGGAGGCCTCCCTGTCTTAGCATGGGGCCCCCCCCAGGCCCTGCATTTGCCCCGCAGAGGCCTGAGAGAGGAGGAGAGGGGGTCCCTGGGACCTGGTCTCAGCTCTGCCCCTAGGGCAGCTACGGAGAAAGCTCTGGGGCCCAGCAGGGAGACCCCCCTTGGAGTCAGGTTTCTTGCTGTGGAAAGAAGGGGGGGACACCCCGTTCCTGGACTGCACTGGGGCTGAGTTTAGGGGGTGACTTGAGTATCTTGTGCGATGACTATTACCTCTGACCCCCACCAGGGCTCCGGGCCACTCCCTGGGGGGCAGGGATCATTTCTTTGTGCAGAAGGGGCCGTTGTCCCAGATCTGGTGATAAGCCTGGATGGACAGCGGACAGTCAGCTGCAGCCCACAATGGGCCGGATGCCACGCACCTGCCCACAAAGGAGGGGGTGGCTCCCACCTCACGTCCCACCGGCAGCCCCGAGATAGCATCGGCCCGGCCGGAGGGCCATCCGTCTTGTCCCACAAAGGCTGAGACAAAGACCGTGTCAGTGGCAGCCTCCCCGACCGGGTCAGCGGGGCCAGGGGCCTTCCTGGGCCCGGGAGCCGGGGCTCAGGCCCCAGGCTCCTCATCAGCAGCCTTCATTGTTCACAGGGCCAGACAGGTGGGGGCCACACCTAGAGCGGAAGTGGGGAAAGCATCGCCCTCTCTCTGGGGCCACCAGGTCCAGCTTAGCAGCCTCAGCCACACTGGGGCACGTACTCAGGATTTTCCAGGCCCTGGGATGGGGGAGACCAGGGCCTGAGAAGCAGTTAGGGGTGCCTTCCTGCAGGAGGTGGCAGCCAGGTGGAGGACATGATTCAGAGACCCTGCAACCCCCCCGTGCCTCCTCACGCCTGCAGGGAGCTTCTGTGGACCCCAGCTCACAAGGCTCACCCCTCCTCACCTGCTCTCCAGATCTTCTCACTCAAATGCCCAGGAAGGTCCTGCTGGAGCCCTTGGCTGCCCTCACCATCCCTGGTGCAAAGCACTCCTGATGCTTTGGGGCACCTCACACCCTGAACCTTCCTTGGAGCCACCTGGCAGACCCGCCCTGGCGCCCAGACACCTCCACTCCGAGCACGTGCTTTCAGCACAGGCACCGCCTGTGGGGTTCCGACTGTCCCCACGCTGTCCTCACCCCCACTCCCCAGGTGGGCACTGGCCTTCCAGCCCTTCCACACCTCCCCACTTGAACTTTGGGGAGAGTCTGGGGCAGGCGAGTTCACTGGCTCGCGCCTGTGCCCCCAGCAGGAGGTGATATGGAGGTGAATGAGCTGCCTTGTGGGAACCGCCCCACCGCCCCCACTCCCAGCTCTTCCTGGGTTTGGGAAGGGACTCCGCGGCACACGGTGCACGTTGGTCGGGTGGGGAGCAGGGTTTATTGGCAGCGCAGACAGTGTAGGGGGCTCCTCGGTCCAGGTCCAGGCGTGGGTGCGTGTGGCCAGCGGTGGCGCAGCAGTCGGGCCCCTGCGCGGGGCCGCCGGGGAGGAAGGTCTGGGAGATCGCGAGGACGGGCGAGGGGGGCTGGCCGCACGGTTCAGCGCCAGTCGCTCGGCTCGGGGGTCGCGTGCCCGGCGGCCAGCGGCGCGCTCGGCGGCCTCCGGCGCGCGGCGCGGGCGCGCAGGCCCCGCAGGCGGCGCAGCAGCAGCGCCAGCAGCAGCGCGTGCAGCAGCCCAAGGCCGAGCAGCAGGAGCTGCGCCGCCAGCGCCGCGCGGCAGAGGGCGCCGGGCGGGCAGCTGGCGCGCAGCTCGTCCTCCGCCAGGTAGGGCAGCAGGCGGCCCCTCAGCGCGGGGGGCGCGGCGCAGCGCAGGTCGCGGTAGGGCTCTCGCTCGGGCCGGCCGGCCAGCCAGGCCCGCAGCGGCACCAGGCGGCAGTCGCAGCGCCAGGGGTTGGCGCCCAGGTGCGCGGCGCGGAGCACCGGCAGCGCGTCCAGCAGCCCGGGCGGCAGCGCCGTCAGGTTGTTGCCGGTCAGCACCAGCTCGGTCGTGTCTGGCGGGAAGGCGGCCGGCAGCGAGGCCCACGTCAGGCCGCGGCGCCCGCAGTCCACGAGCGTCCCCGCGCAGCGACACGGGGCGGGACAGCCCGCGGCCGAGCGGCCCGGCGGCGCGAGCAGCAGCAGCAGCAGCAGCAGGCTCAGCGCCCCGCGCGGCCCTGGAAGGCAAGCGCCGCGGTGAGCCCGGCCCCGCGGGGGTCCCGGGCGGCATCGCCACCGCCCGCGAGCCTTGCCACCCGCCCGCCTGCTGGAAGCGTCCTCCGGGTCTGGCCCGAACCGCTCTGACTGCAGCCCAGAGGACCAAAAGCCTCCCCGCCAGATGTCCTCGGGGAGCGCGCGGCCCGGGCAGACCCCGGACTCACCGAAGCCCATGGCGACAGGTCGGCGACCGGGCGAGCTCTGGAGCGCCGGGCGGTGGTCGCGGAACCGGGCGATAAGGCCGCCCAGCCCCTCCCCGGCCCTGGCGCGCCTGCCGAACCGACCACAACACGGCCACCCCGCCAGAAATAACCCCGAGGCCGAGCCGCCGGCGCAGATAGAGCGCTATCGCCAGGTCGCCGGCCGACCGGGCTTCCGGCCCCTCGCTCCCGGGGCGCACAGACCATTCGGACACCCTCTTCGACGTTCACCAACATTGTTCTCCTGTCACCAGGACAGGGTGCAGCATTCACAGCGGGACACACTGGGGAACGGGGCTCGGGGCCAGGGATCATGCGGGTGGAAGGACGGGGACCAGGGACCCAGGGCGACAGCGCTGCTGCGGAGAGCAGGCCTCCCGCCGCTGATGGGCAAAGGGTGGGCCGGGCCAGGCTGCGGGGGAGGCGTGCGGGCATTCACTGAGAATCCCGGCTGCGTCACTGTCCCCTGCCGCCAGCTGACCTCCTTAGATCGGGAGGGAGCCTAATCACTTCCGCTCCCAACCTGTGCGCAGAGGTGTCTGGTGAGTGGCGGAAGGGGTAAGAAGGCCCTGGCCCACGGGGGCCCAAAGGGAGGCTCGGAGTAGGGAAACAGGCCAGGGTCCCGGGGATCGGCCCCCCACCCCCACGCTGCCTTGGTTCTCCCGCCCATGTAAATAGGGCCTGGAGCCAGTTCAGTGACCTTCCGGTTGGGGGCAGATCTCAGAAGTCACCACCCAACCAAAGACGACTGGATGTGGGGGTGCCACCGTCCAGGCCGCTGGCAAGCAGATACAAACGAGGGGAGGGGCCGACGCTGACAATAAATTAGGGCTGGCTGGGGGCTGTGACCCAGCGTCTCTGAGAACAAGAGGGAAAAAAACCAGGTCTGGGCCACTCCGGGGTGGGGGGTCGCGTCCGGGCCTATGGGCGACCCAGACGAACCCGGCGTCGAGTCCAGGCCCGTCGGGGTCCAGGGGTGCGACGGGCCAGCCCGGAAGCCGGCAGCACAGTTATGGCGCGTGCGCTGCGGCGTCACTGGTCCTGCATCTGCAGCTTCATCTTCTGCAGCATTTCTTGCATCCGCCTTAGCTGGGGGCGGGGCAGGAGCGGCGGGGGCGGTGTGAGCGAGCGGTGGGCGGGGCCTGCCCTGCGCCCAGCCTGGCTCCGCCTCCACTCCCCGCCCACCAGCCTGGCCCCACCCACCCAGCCTCGCTCCTCCCCTCTCCCCACCCACCCAGCCTGGCCGCTCCCCTCTCCCCGCCCACCCACCCTGGCTCCGCCCCTGCTCTCCGCCCACCTCCTCATCTTTCATTCTGATGAGCTTTTCAGTCTCGGCGTCAGGCGTGGGCAGTGGCAGGATGGGTATGGGGCTCTCCATGCGGCTGTCCTGCGTCAGCTTGCTGCAGGGTGGACACCGGGGACGAGGCTGCTGGAGGCCGGGCTGACCCTCGACACCAGCCGGCCCTGCGGCTCTCGCACCTCTGGGCGGGGCGGGGGCGGGGCGGGGCGGGGGCGCGCACCTGGTCATCTGCTGGATGCACTGCGCGCGGTAGTTCTCGTAGTGCACGTCGCAGGTCACGTCCTTGAGGTCGTGCATGTGCGTGCGGATTAGCATGTTGCGAAGCTTCACGAAGTCGCAGTGCGCCTGGTTCTCCACTGCGGGCGGGGGCGGCCGGTGAGTGGGCCACCGGTCCAGGGGAGCCTTCCCCCCCAAAGGCTGTGCCCCAGGCCTGGACTCACCCTCCACGATCCCCCAGGGGTACAGACGCCCCCGGACCCGCTGTCCCTTGGCCTCCACCACCGTGTTGCTGCCGATAACAGCGAAGGGTGCGCTCTCCTGGCCGGGGGGGGGGCAGATGCAAGGGCTCAGCCCAGTTAGCATGGGTGTGAGGTCCGCGGTCCAAGAGGGGCATGGGTACGCCTCCATGTCCCCAACAATAGCCTCTCCCCAAAAAGAACCTGTTATCCCCACCTTGGGCCTCTCTGTTGCCAGCTGAAGCCAGAGCTGGTGCCGCTTACATGGAGGGCTTTTGCCAGGCTGTGCCCAATCAGATGTAGCCTCCCTGCCTAGTACCCCTCCCCCTCCTTCCCCAGAGCGGAGCCTGTGCTGTTAGTGATACCCCTGCTGACTTTGGGGTGAAGGGCCTGCCCTGGTCCTGGCCTAGTGGCCACTTGTCCCCAGCTTGGCTTCTCCATCACCACTCAAAGCCACCTCCTGCCCCCAGAGCTCAGGACTCTGTGAGTTGGGGCATGCACATTCCCGGGGTACGAGAAGGGGGCTGAGTGCAGGGCCAGGGTGGGGCCTGGCCAGTGACTATGCCCTTGTATCCTGGCAAGCACTCCATGACCCAAGAACCACACAGGGCCCAAGCCACACTGGCCAGCAGGGACCTGAGCCATCCCCGGCTAAGACTCTACAGCCTGGATGAAAGTCTCACGTCCCCCCCGCCCCGTCCCCCGCCCCAGGTCAGACCAGGGCCCCGGCACTCTTCTAGACCCGCTGTACAGTGGCCTCTGGGGTCCCCCCACGCGATGCAGGCTCACCTTCAGCTCCCTGTCCTGCTGCTTGAAGTCCTCATCCTCGTCCGAGTCGCACTCAGGAAACTGGTACACGTGGATCCCAAACTTGTCGATCTCTTCCCGGATCTGCAGCCAGCGAGGGCTGTCAGGGGAGGGGCCGGCGGCCTCAGTCCCCCCCTTGAGCCCTGCGGAGACCGCCAACCCCGCAGGCTCACCCGCTCTTTCAGCTTCCGGATCTCCCCTGGGACAAGACAGTCGGCCTTGGCGATGAGGGGCACGATGTTCACCTTCTCGTGCAGCGCCTTCATGAAGCCCACGTCCACCGGCCGCAGCCTGCGGGGGGGCCGGGGTGAGGGGCTCGTGGGGCGGGGGTGGCGGGGGGGGGGTGCCCGAGGCACGGGCAGGCCGCCTGGCCGGGGCGGCCACCTACCCGTGCCCGAAGGGGGAGATGAAGTACAGGCAGCAGTGCACACGGTTGTCCTGGATGTTCTTGCGGTTGAGGCCGCTCTCGTCCCGGAAGTACTGCTCGAACTGCTGGTCCACGTAGTCAGTGACGGGCTTCCAGCTGGGGGTGGGCACGCGTGAGGCCGGCCGGGCTGGGGGCCGGGGGCTGGGGCCGCCCGGGCAAGCCTTCCTCACCACTCAGAGTTGTTGACGGCGTCCCCGAAGCCCGGCGTGTCCACGATGGTGAGCTTCAGCTTCACCCCCTTTTCTTCGATGTCCACCGTGTGCTTCAGGATCTCAACCGTCTGGCTGATGCGCTCTGGGACGGGGGCCGGGGGGTGGTTTAGAGTGGCCTCTGCGGCCCTGACTCCTACCCCCGGGCACCCCAGACGCTCCCAGGTTACGTGGCCTGGCGGTGGTCTGGACCCACGCTTCGGGGACAGAGGATCGGGGCTGGACCTGGAAGGAGCCCTTGAGAGAGTCATCCAGCAGGGCTGTGGGGCCCACTCACCCTCGGCACTCAGCAGCTTCCGCTCCTTGTAGAGGTCCGTCAGGAAGAGGCTGTGGACCAACGTGGACTTCCCCAGGCCCGACTCCCCTGCCCACAGATGCAGTGGGGAGGTCAGGTCCCAGGCTCCAGACAGCATGGCTGCCCGTGCCCCTGCCCGACCTGGGGCCCGGCCCACTCACCGGCCACCATGAGCGTGAAGTCGAAGCCCTTCTTCACAGACTTGCGGTGCACCTGGTTGGGCAGTGTGGCAAAGCCCACGTACTGCTTGTCGACGTCCTGGCGGGGGCGGGGCAGGTCAGGGACACGCCCCGGTTCCCTGGGCAGCCCCGGGCCCTGCCCCTACCCGCGCTCAGGCCAGGGAGGCAGCAGGGCAGGGTCCCCCGGGGAAGGGGCATCTTAGTAGCAGCAGCGGGTGAGGGTCTGTGGGCAAAGGACCCCCCTGAGGTGGGAGGCGGGTGGGCGTGAAGGGTAGTGGTGCCCTCAAGGGCTTCACAGAGATGGATCTGTGCCCGGAGCGGGGGCAACAGGCACACCCAGTGAGGCCGGTGTCCTTGGGTGGGGGGCAGAGGGCACCAGGACCCGGACCCCTCAGACACGCCCAAGGCCCTCCGAAGCTGGAGAAGCCCCCACCTGAATACTCACCCCTCTGCGAGTAGGGGGTGGGAGGCCCCATCTGGCCGCGATCCAGCCGCGGGGGTGGCTGGCTGCAGCAACGGTGGAGCTGGGGCTATTTATAGACAGCAGCCCCCGGCCTCCCCAAGGCCCGGCGCCCACCCCAGGACCCCAGGGCCCTGCAGCCCCTGTCATATCCCCAGTCCGGGCACCGGGGTGGGCGTACGCTGACCCACTTTCCGCGCCCCAATCCACACACACCTTGAGCCGCCTCTGGGCCTGGGTCCGCGGCGACAGCAGCGGCTCCACCAGGCGGTCTTGGGGTGCTGCCAGCGAGTCCATCCCCGCCAGCCTGGGGCCGTGCGGGCCGCGCTGGGGCCCAGAGGGTGAGGCCCGCCCGCCGCCAGGCGTGTTCTCGCCCCGGGGGGCGCACGGACGCGGGCACCGGGGCCCGGGGCGGGGCGGAGCTCACGCGATGCGCGACCCCGAGGCCCCCCTCGAGCCGCGGGTCCGGCCCCAGACGGCCAGCCCCGGGCACAAGCGGGTCCCTACGCCGGACGGGAGCGCGCGGTCTCCGGGAGACGGTCGCCTGGAAATGAGGCCGCGCGGGCGGAGCCACCGGAGCGGAGGAGGGCAGGGCCCAGCTCGGCGGGGCGGGCGGGCGGCTGCGCGCGGAGCCGCGCGGCTCGGGCCGTCAGCCCCGCGACTGCACGGCGGGGGCCGGTCCACGGCGGGTCCGCGCCGCCGCGCCCGCCGCCAGAGGGAGCCCCATCCGCGCGCTCCCGCCCGGCCCCCCGAAACTCCCCACAGACGCAGCCCTCCCTGCGCGCCCTGGCCCCCGCGCGTGTCCGGAGAATGCTTACCGCCGCGGCCCCTGAGACCAGCCGGGAACCTGCGAGGGTAGAGCCCGGCTCCCCACCCAGGCCCGCGTCGGGCCGGAGGGACGGTCACAGCCCTAGATGCCCGGCCCCCATCTCCTCTGCAAACGCGGAAGCTGTGGCCCCCCAAACCCGCCGGCCAGCCCTGCTGGCCAGAAAGCTGCTGCCAGCCGAGGGGGGCTGATGGAGCGGACCCCTTCCCCGGGGGGGGGGGCACTCTGTCTGAGCTTCCACCCTGCCCTCACCCCCAGGATTGGGCAATAGGGAGCCTGGGGGGCTCCAGCCAGCTCCGCCCTCTTGGCTGTGCCGCGATGCCAGGGACCACGGGGGTCTCCTGAGCCGCCAAACCCAGCGTCGCCCCCACCCCGCAGGCCCCCCACCAGAATCTGAACAGGCCAGACCAACGGGAAGGAGCTGGGCCTCCAAAGAGGTGGATGCCTCTGAACTCTTGTCAGTAGGGGCAGGAGGCCCCCACACCCTCACCCGCCCTCCCTTCCTGGCTCCCTGCTTAAGGGGCCTCTGTCCCCCAGTCCAGGCTGGAGCTGCTGCCATGGGGCCTGGAGGCTGCTGGCACCTGGGGAGGAGGGGTGGGTCCACTGCTGGGAACAGGGGCGCCTTTCATCCAAGAGGACGGCGGCGGGGGGGCCACAGGCCACAGCCCGGCCCCGTGCCCTGGCTCCGAGAAATCACCCGCCACGTGCACCTGTGGGGGGTCTCCAGCATGAGTATCCCCCAGCCTCCAACCCCGGGCGCCACCTTAGACACGGCTCCTAGGCTCAGTTCCTGCCGGGTGGACAAGCTAACCTCTCGGGCCCGGGGCACCTCCGAGGACAGAGCCGGGCCTGGCCTCATCTCCCCACACCCTGGGGCCTGAAGAGTGCACTGCCCAGACGGCCTTGGTTTGCCCACTGGTAAGGAACAGCCTCGGGAGGCCCGGGACGGGACAAGCCCAGCCCCTGCCAGCCTGGCCCGCACCCCACCTCACCCGCGCAGGGCTGGGGATTCCCTGGGGGTCCCCAAGGAGAGGGCCCTGCCGCCCACTTTGTCTGGTCCTCGAGGCACAACAGACACTCCCGAGGACTCAGTGCCGCGCCCACCTCCTCCCCACCGCCTGGTGCCTGACACTCTCAAGGCGTTTTCATTCTTAGAATCTCCCCATCGGCTCTGGGGACGGGAGCCAGAGCCAGGGGAACCACCACTTTCGCTGAAAGGGGTTGCGGTGGGGGAGGGTACAGGGGACCACCAGAGCCCCCACCCCGTGCCTCAGATGGTGGGCACGGAGGGGTCCATCGAGTCCCCCTCTTTCCTGGAGGGGCGACAGGCTGAGGCTCAGAACGCCAACAATGGAACAGTGAAGACCCACGGGGACCCTGCCCCAAAAGCCTGGCTCCTGGCCCCAATCCCGGGGGGACCCTACATGCCACCCACATCACGCCCTCTGCCTCAGGCCCCGGGGGCAGGCATGGGTGAGGCCGGTCCTAGCTGAGCTCCAGGTGGGGCAGACACCAGCCCAGAGGGGCTGGAGTCCCAGCAGGGAACCCCAAGTGCCCGCAGGCCCCGGAGTAGGGGGCCGGTCTCCCGGGGCTTGCCCCGTCTCTCCCTGAACAATGGCAGGCTGGCGGGCTGGCCCTGTGCCTCCTGCATTGTTTGACCCGCAGCATGGGCAGGCAGCTCCTGGCCCTGGCTCCCCAGGGAGCCCCTTGCTGGCAGGGTGAAGATGAGAGGCCCCTCCCCACGAGCCTCGCCCGGCCCAGGGCGCAGTCGGCAACTCCCAGCGCCAGCTCCACCTGCCAGGCCGCTCCGCCCACCTGCCACACCTGGGCCAATACT
Organism: Ovis canadensis; assembly: GCF_042477335.2. NCBI lineage: Eukaryota > Metazoa > Chordata > Mammalia > Artiodactyla > Bovidae > Ovis > Ovis canadensis. The sequence continues at coordinate 82,961,583 of NC_091261.1, read as the reverse complement.
GTGGGGCTCCACCCAGGGTGTGAACCCCCATCCCTGACAAGGGCGCCAAGGCCACCCTGGTGCCCAAGTCAGCCTTCCTGTTCTGCCCTAAACACAGCTGCGCTCGAGCAGAGAGACCTCAGCCAGTGGGGCTGCCCCAGGGCCCCAAGCTCCCCCGATACGCCCCCCTCCACGGGGCCTCCTCGATGTTTAAACCTGACCTCAGCCAGGTTCGCAGTGGGTGTCCAGGCAGCCTTCTGTCCAGCCCTGTGCACCTGGAGGGTGGGGGTCCAGGCCAGCCCTTGGGTGAACCAGTTTGTACCCTCTAGGTCTGAAGACCCATGCTGGGCAGGGGGATGACTCAGACCAGGCCCTGGAGGCTCCCAGTCTGGGGAAGAGGCCCCAGGTCAGCCCACTCACATCTCTCAGCGGGAAGAGGATGCAGAGACGCTGGGTGGGGTGGCCCCAGCAGCCGCCCGCCCGGCCTGTCCGTGTGGGGCCACTCGGGGTCGGCCCGGCTGCTGGTCGCAGACCCCTCCCCCCGCCCCTGGCCTTCCATGACCAGGGGCTCCCTCAGGAGCCCCCCGCCCGCGGTCTCGGGCCAGTTCAACAAGGAGAGGCCGGCGCCGGACCAGTGGGAGGCGGCACCCGGCCCATCCCCCATCGGGCAGGGGCCCACGCGGCGCAAGCCAGGGTCGGGATCCAGGACCGCGCACGGCGCCCCCGCCGCCCCGCAGCGCCCGGGCGGACGATCGGCTGTCGCGACAGGGCGGGACGGCGGCGGGCGCGGGCGGGGTCGCGCGGGGCGCCGCGGCGCGGTTGGCACAATGGGTGGCAGCGGGCCGGGGGAGCGGCGGCGCACGCGTACCTGCTTGTCCTCTGCGGGCGCGGGTCGGGTCGGGGGTCGGGTCGGGGTCCATGGCCGGCCGGCGGGCGGGAGAGAGACCGAGACACGCGATGAGAGGCGCGCGGGCGGCGGGGACAAAGGCGCGCGCGCGCGAGGGCGGGCGGGCGCCCGGCTCACCTGGGGTCGCCAGCTTGCTCTTGTACCGCAGGCCTGTGCTCATGGTGGCCGCCGGGGGGGGACGCGCGCGCGGGCGGGGCGCCGACGAGCCGAGGCCAAGGCCGGGCTGCGGGGTGACCGGCCCCTCCGCGCCGCCGCCCGCCCCGCCCGCGCGCCCGCCAGCCAATCGGCGCCCGCCGCGCCCACGCGCGACCCGGCGCGGCCGGCGGGGGCGGGGACCCGGGCGCCCCCACCGCCCCGCGCCCGCGGCCTGGGCCGACGCCCTCCCTTCCCGCCGGCCGGGCGCCGGGGCACCCGAGACCCGCACTGCGCCCGGTCCCCTTGACCGCGGCCGCTGTTCACCCCCCTCCTCCCTGCCCAGGGCCCCCGGCCCCCCAACACCATCCCTGCCCAATCCCCGGCCCCCTACCCAGACCCCGGCTCTGACTCCTCCCCTGTCGTGGGACCCCCGTCCACACCTGACCTCTGATCATCCTTGGTGTGGCCCCCCCGTAAAGCCCGCCCCCAGAGGCTCGGGCCTCATACATGCTCCGCCACCACGCTCCACGGGCAGGCTCTGCGCAGCTGAGGTCAGGGCATGCCCCCCCCCCCCCACCTCATCAGGATGGATGCCAGGGGCTTTGGCCTGCGGAGCCCCACTCCTGCCCTGTCCGCGGAAAGCCTGATGCCTGGCGCCCGGCCAGCCCCGGCTCCTCTCCTGCAGCTGTTGGCGGCTGTGCCCGGCTTTGCAAGCGCTCACACCCGGGCAGCCGGCCGCCCCAGTTCCAGGATCCTGGGTAAGGGGTGAGGATGAGCTGCCATCCCGGACAGGGGGCCTGGCACCCACCCTCAGCCCCGCACCCCCAGGCCCACCCCAGCACGCTGTGCCCTGCACGCCCACAGGTGGGCCCGCTGAGACCACCCTGAGAGGGGCCCCCGGGCACTGTGAAGGCAGGCAGGGTCTGCACCCCACGTAGGCTGAGGTCTCCCCAGGCCGGTCTCCTCGACAGGCCTCTCCTGTCTCTCCGTCACTGCCACGCTCCCAGCGACACTCCCAGGGGCCCTTAGCCTGCACTTCCCGGGAGCGCCCCCAGGAGGCACGTCTGGGGCTCTCAGTCCCTCAGGGAGGGACGTCAGGCCTGTGGTCAGCAGCCCCCTAGGTGAGGGCCCCTCCACAGGGGGGAAGCCCCATCCTGCCCCGCCCTCCTGCGCCCTGGGGCCTCTGCTGGCCTGTGGGCTCCGCCATCTCTGAGTGCCAGCTCTGGGCAGACTGTTTCCCCTCACAGTGTGAAAGGCAGGGGGCAGCACCGTCGCTGTTGCCCGGCTGGTCGGGGTCCCCTCCCCCGGGGCCTCCGCCCGGTCCAGCACGAGGTGTAGGGTCAGTCTACCCCCCCACCCTGCCCCAGGCCCTGGGGCCAGAGCTTTGGAATTCAGGACTGCCCCCCCCCCCCCCACAGATGACCTCATGCCTCACAGGGCCCTGGGGCTGTGCCTTGAAGTTCTTGTGCTGAGGGCCTTCCCAGTGGCCCCAAGGTTGAGACACCATGCTTTCCCTGCAGGGGGCTCGGGTTCCATCCCTGGTTTGAAGCTAAGGTCCCCCATGCCACGCCGCCAAAAGAAATACTGAATCTTTTTTTTAAGATTTTGGTAGTGAAACACAACTGCTCCCGTGAACTGGAATAAAGACAGACCACGGTGAACGAATATATTGCTTTAGGATTGGCTTTGTCACCAGAGTTTGAAAGCCTTTCTTTCAGAGCTTTAGGGAGTTCGGGATTGTGGATAAAGGCGTGGGGCCAGAGGGGACGCTTGGCGTGCAAGGCAGGACTTCTGAGCCTTCAGCTGCCCTGGGGGCCTCTGTGGAAACCCCATCTCAGGGCACCTGGAGCTTAGCAAAGCGGTCACATCCGGCAGTGAGAACGGACACTTCAAAAGTTAGCACCAACTGGCCCAGGCAAGCCTGAGATCCGGAGGACGGGCTAATCTGCCCTGTCCTGGGGGTCTGGGAGGGGCTCCAGGCAGCCCTTGGTCAGGGAGTTTGAACTCGGCCCTGAGGGGACTGGACTGCCAGAAGGGCCCAGCTTGGCAGGTTACAGGTTTTAGAACAATCCTGTAGACAGAGACGGGGAGGGTGGGACACCACAGAGGCAGCTCTTTTCTCTTCTAAGTGTGCTCCAGGGGAGCTTGGGGGTCAGCAAAGGTGGGCTGCAGCCCAGTCTTGGGCCTGGAAACCCCGCCTGGAGCTGACGGCGAGAGGGCCCGGAGCCGCCCCAGGACTCCCGAGGGCAGGCCCGGGTCAGGCCTCTGGTGGAATACCCAGGGGTGAGTGGCCGCAGGCTGCGGGGCGGGAAGCGGGTGGGGTCTGCTCCCCTCCAACCTGTGCTTGAGTCCAGGGGACACCCCGAACCCTGCCACAGAGGCAGGGCCGCCCCTCCAGCTGAGAGACCCTGAGGGACAGATCACGGCTGCGCTGCCCGAGCAAGCGCGGAGGCTTCGGCCGGCGACTCACAGGCCCGTCTCCTGCTCTGCCAGGTGGGATGGCAGGGGGGCCGCTTCCGGTTTCTCCAGCCTGGATGCTGCCAACTGACCACCTGGTGCAACCCTTCCACGGCCCCTGCCCACCACAGGTCGCGACCCTGGGGGCGGGTGACCTTGGGCAGGAGAGCCTGGGGCCCGGCCAGCCTGCCTCCCGCTGCGGGGCTGTGGTTAAAGGAAAACCCAGCCTCCTGGGCCGGGGGGAGCAGGTCTGAGCCCACCCCCACCGCCGGAGCAGGAAGGCTGGCAGTGAGATGCTCCCTGGTGGGAAGAACGCTACTTTCTAATTCACAAGAAAAAGAAGGTAACGAGTGAAAAAATAAGCTACACCCAGAAAAATCTGCTCAACCAGCTTGGGCTGCAAATAGCTTGACGCTTTTCAGAAAAACAACAAAAAAAACCTGTCTTTATTTCGGAAGTTCTCCAGAGGCCGCATTTAGCTGCTGCCGAATCGTCCTTCCTGTCGCCGTAGACGCGTGGGCATCTGTGGCCACGTGGGCATTGGTGCCTCTGTATAAGCCCCACGCCCGGAGGGGTCGGGTTCGAGACAGGGCAGCCTGTCCAGGGGACTGGGGACCGCTGGCAACACACTCCAGAACGTTCGGTCCATCTGAGGCCAGGGACGAGGGCAGAAGCCGGGCTGGACACAGCTTGGCCATCGCCACCCCATCTCTGGGCTGCGGGTCACACTGGCCTCTGGGGGGTCAGACCGCCTCTTTGAAGAAAGGGCCACCGGGAGAGAAGAACCACAGTGCCCTTCACGGGGACACAGAAGGACCACAGTCAGCTCAAAGTGGAGTTAACCCACCAACAGCACCTTCGTGACGTGCAGGACGCCCCCTTCCCTGCGTCCCAGCCCGCTCAGAGCCTCAGACCCCTCGAGGCTGGGGCCCCTGTCCTCAGTGACAGCATGGGGCTCAGGACAGACCCCCCCACCCCCGCTCGGCACACAGGGGCTGTGATTCCCGCAGCCCATCCCCACTGGCCCGAGGGCGGTGCCCTGGGTCACTCACTCATGCCGTCTGTGCCCGGGTGTGGGGCCACCCTGCAGGGCAGGCCCTGGTCAGGCTCAGTGCTGGCCCAAGAGAAGGACCCACGGCGCCGACGGATGGGGGCAGGCTGCTCAGGCCCCCACGGTGAGCACCCCCATGCCCCGCCCCTTCCCCACTGCCCGGCCACCTCCCGCATCCCCCCCGTCAGCCATGCGTTGCCTGCCGGCTTCTGGCTCAGGACTGTCCCCCTCTGAGGTCCCCGCTTTGCAGTGTGACGCTGAGGCCGTTGTGGGGGTGTCCAGGCGGGGGTCCAGGGGTCCTCTTCTCCCAGGGGGTTCCTGGTGCGCAGGAAGGTGTCACCCTCCCCCACCCCCAAACCCTGAGGGTGAGGGGCACAGCGTGCTTTGCGGGCCTCCCGCCTGCTCAGCCCTGCTGGGGGCGGGCACCGTGCCTGGGCACAGACCAGGAAGCAGGGTTCAGAGGGCAGGAGGACAAAGGAAGGCCTGAGCAAGGGCCCTGGGGCAGCAGGCAGGCCTCGGCCCGGGTGGGGGTGTGGCTGTCCTGTGCTGTGGGCCTCAGCCCCGCCCGCCCCGGACCCCAGGGTGCCCTCTGCCCAGACAGGCCGGCAAGGGGGCCGCGGGGACAGCTGCCCCCAACGCAGAGGGCGAGGGGCTTGCGGCACTGCAGTGACTCAGCCAGTGGGCGCTGCTGACCAGGGCCAGGGCCCCTCACCAAGTGCAGGCAGGTCTGGGGCTTCACGGTGACCCAGACCCAGGCCCGCCCTCCCCCATAACCACCTCTGCCCTCCAGGAAAGGCTGGGTGTTGGGGTTCCAAAGGCTGGGCCCCCGCGCCCCACGGTATCCCAGCCCCATGTCCGTCCTGGGGTCATCAGGCCAGGGACGAGTGAGAAAGCCCCCTGGGAGTGAACAGCGGGGCCGTGGCCGCAGGCGGCCAGCCTTGGGCATCCAAGGAAGGGCAGGAAGGCCCCGGGGTCTCGGCTCAGTCCCTCCTGCCCCTCATTCTGGCCACAGGCCGCGGGGGGCTCCTCTGCAGAGCTCTGCCCACCCCAGGCAGCCGATTGAAGGGACCCATGCTGGGCCCCTCTAGTGGGGGGCAGCAGGGGCTCCCGCGCCTCCGTCAGCAGTGGCTTGGAGTGGGGGAAAGCCCAGCCTGAGCGCTTCTGGCTGCTGACCCGCTGGGCTGAGCGAGCCGGACACGGGGCGCACTAGGAGCCGGGCCCGGGGCCCCCGAGCGGGACCACCAGGGGGCAGGCATTGCCAGGACTCCCTCCCGTCCCGCGAGCTCTTGCCAAAGAGCTGGTTTTTGCAGCCATGACTCTGCACAAGCGCCCTGAGGTGCCGGCACTCCCTGAGGGGTCCTGGACCGTCTCACCCCGGAGCGCTCACCCCGTGGACAGCTGGGCCCGGCCTCCTGGGCAGGATGCGCAGCTGAAGGCTAACCCGGTCCTCCCAGCGGGCGCCCTGAAGGCGCCACACGGCAGCACGGGGAGGCGCGCCAAGTCTCAGCATTTGCTGCTGAGCTCTGGGCACCGAAGCGCTTCTCTTTTCCCCGTAAAGTTTCAGTTTTATGTTTTAAATTTAAGTCCATGAGTTTACTTTGAGGTTGTTCTTGTATAAGGTACAAGAGGTTGGCTGATGTTTTTGATGGCTTGTGAGCGTCCACTAGCTCCCAAAGCATTTGCTGGCGCCTTCCTTGTTGAAGTGCTTTTGAACTTGGTTGGGGGACTTCCCTGGTGGCTTAAATTCTGCCTTGCAGTGCAGGAGACCTGGGTTCAATCCTTGGTTCAGAAACTGAGATCCCATGTGGCAAAAAAAATAATAAAATAAAATAAAAAGAAACAGATGTTTGTAATTTGGGTAAGTCCCAATTTACTGATTTTTCATTTTCTACCTCAAGCTTCTTTTGTTCTCTCCAAGAAATCTTTGCCTACTTACCCCAAGGGCATGGACCATACTCTCTTTCTTCGCTAAGCTTTGTATTTTCAGCACCGTCTTCAGGACTGTGATCCGATGTGAATTAATTTGCGTGTCTGGTGTCAGGTAGAGACCAAAGTTTACCCAATTGTTCTAGCACCATCTGTGGAAACAATTGAACCTTCCCCACTGAACTGCCGTGACACCTCTGATGAAACTGAAGGTCTCAGCTTTCTCGTGGACCTTGTTCTGAACTCCAGTCTGTTGTGAAATGACCCTCTGTTGCTGCAGAACAATTTGAAGCCTAGTGACTGAGCACATCAGTTTCAGTTCAGCTCAGGCGCTCAGTTGGGTCCAACTCTTTGAGACGCCATGAACCGCAGCGCGCCAGGCCTCCCTGCCATCACCAACTCCCACAGTTTACTCAAACTCACGTCCACTGAGTCGCTGATGCCATCCAACTACCTTATCCTCTGTCGTCCCCTTCTCCTCCCGCCTTCAATCTTTCCCAGCATCAGGGTCTTTTCCAGTGAGTCAGTTCTTCGCATCCGGTGGCCAAAGTACTGGAGTTTCAGCTTCAGCATCAGTCCTTCCAATGAATATTCAGGACTGATTTCCTTTAGGATGGACTGGTTGGATCTCCTTGCAGTCCAAGGGACTCTAAAGAGTCTTCTCCAACACCACAGTTCAGAAGCATCAGTTCTTCGGCACTCAGCCTTCTTTATGGTCCAACATCAGTGTGGTCATTCTTGAATCTCTCGTGGTTCCTGTGGGTCAGAACCTCGGGAAGGCTCAGCTGGGTCAGCCGTGTTATTTCAGCACCTGCCTCTGTGGCTGCCGGCTGGACGCCTCCCTTGAGCCCTGGGGCTTCTCCCCACCACATCTGGGGGGCTGGCCCACATCCTGACCACACAGGGGCCTCGAGCCCCGGGGAGGTTGCGTGGCGTCCCCTGTCCTGTCACCCGCTGCTGGAGACGCGTGTGAGCACCCTCACGTTCACGGGGCGTCGCGGCTCCAGGAGAAGGTGTGGGCTGGAAGACTCCCCAGGCCTGTCTTTAAAAAATAAAACCTGTAAGCGCTCCTCTTTCCTGACCAGTCCTCTCTCTGCTCACAGCCTGGGTGATGGACGCTGACCTGTCTCCGGCCAGCGGCCGGGGGTGGACTAGGGCAGGGGGTGGGGGATGGCCCCGTCGAGGTGAGTCCCCTGAGGCCTGCAGGACAGCAGGGAGGAGTGGCTGTCCGAGGGCGTGGTCGGGCGTGGGGATGGGCGTGGGACCTGTAGACCCCGGTGCCTCTGAGACCTCTTACTGGGTATGGCCTGGGCCCCACGGGGATGCATCCGGGGCATGTGGCCAGGCTCAGGGACAGGAGAGCCCAGCCCAGCCCGTGGCCACGTGGCTCTGAGTCAGGACAGAGCCCCACACGGCGTGTTTGGCTTGGCCGGGGTTTCTGGGGAGGACACCAGAGCCGAGGGCGACGTCTCAGGCTCGGGGGGGCGCCAAGTGAGGGGGTACGCTCCGGGCCAGGGCCACCCAAGAGTCTGCCCGCTGCGGACCAGCCCAGCGCACGCTGTCAGGGCAGCTGGGGTGGGGCACCGGGAGGCGTTTTGGGGCCCTGCCCCCGCTCCAGGGCTCAGAGAATCCAGCACCGTTTCCATTCTCCCTGCCTGCATGGCCGCCTCCGCTTCCCCACCCATGGATCCAAGGAGACCCTTCCGAGCCCCTGCTGGCGGCTGGCAAGGGGCACGGTCCTCCCCAGAGGGGCTGCGCCGCCTGCAGCACACTGCTGGCCCCGCGGGTCGTCTCGACGATGGCGGAGCTGCTCTGGGAACCTCGGGGCTGACCTCCGGGCTGCTCCCACCACGGGGTCCTTGCTCAGCCCCAGGCGCCTCTGGCTTTTGTTTTCGCTTGCCTGTGCGGACAGTGCCTGGCGCTGGAGCCCGTGAAGGGGGCGCGGAAGTAGCTGGGACCCGCCCAGGGCTGCTGGACCCTCAACCCCCCTGGCAGCGGCTAGGGACGGTCTTGGGGGTCCCTGGACAGCCCCCAGCGGACCACTCCGCTCCAGCCCGGTTTACTGTCTAAGTGCGGGGTCCCCACCTGCCAGCGGATCTGAATCCCGAGCCACTCTTGCCGTACCCTCCCCTCTCGCTCCACGTCCAGCGCGGACTCTGCTTCAGCAAAGCGCCCGCGGTTCCTCACGGAAGCCCAGCACCTAGCAGCCCCACCCCGGGCTTCAGCGGCGGGAGCCCCTTCCTGATGGGCTGGGTGCTGCAAGCCTGAGGCTGGGGCATTTCTGTCTCCTTGGCGAGCGTCCACCATGATCTCCCCGCATCCTCACCTCTGTGTGTCTGCGTCCCGACCTCCTGTCTCAAAAGGTCCTGGGTTCTGTTGGATTGGGGCCCCACTCTAGTGACCTCTTTTCACTCAGCCCGCCTGCACACACGGTCACATTCTGAGTGCTGGGGTTGGGGCTTCAACACTTGGACCTGGGGACACAGCCCAGCCCACGACACCACCCAAGGCCACCTGCTCTGTGCCCCTTGGGCTCGGACCTGGGTCTGACCTCACCTCCGCAGGGGGGACTCCTGAGACCCCGTGTGGTTCAGGCCTCAGGCTGCACCCTCGCAGTACACACAGCCCAACCCGGGATCTGAGCCCTGGCTCCCACGCCAGCCCCAGCCAACAGGCTGCCTCGCCTCCCTTGGAAACACCAAGCTCGCCCCAGGCCCCTGCCCGCGCGCTTTATTGAGACAATTCATCGCCACACAACTTACCACCTAGCCTGTGCTTTCAGAGGTTTCCAGGGCGTGCACAGGGCTGAGGAGTCATTGCCACAAGCATGACAAGAAGGCGTCCTATGGAGGCATAGTTCACAGGCCAGGAGGCCTCCCTCACACAGGGTGCCATTCCAAGAGCTTCAGACCTTCCAAAGCTGTGCCTCTATCACCCAAAGGAACCCGTTCGCGGGCACCACCCTCCCCGGGCCCTGGTCACCACGGGTCTGCACATCTGCCCACTCTGGACGTTGCCTACAGGTGGAATCACACAATACGTAGCCCTCTCTGAGATCCAGCTCTCGAGGCCGCCACACGCGGCCTGAACTGCAGCGGTCGGAACTTCGCTGCATTTACTGAGTGGGCAACATGTTGTGTGCCCGTGCGTTGATGCCACGTGGGTGGTTCCCCTTTCCGTCTGCGTCCACAGGCTGGAATGAGCAGTCGGGACGAATCCCTGTGTGGACACACGTTTCCGCCCCTGTGGAGTTAGGTGCCCAGAGAGCGGAGGCACTGGACCCTGAGGTCGCTCTGCGTCCGATCACCTGGGCTCACCGTGTGGCTTCTCCATCCGGGAGGGAGGAGGCAGCAGGGCAGGGCTGTGGCCGCTGTGTGTGGAATGAGGGTGGGCGTGCCTGGGCACACCCCTTAGTGCCACGGAGTCGGCTTCCGACAGCTTCAGCGGCCCCTCCTCTTGCCCTTCGGGTGCTGTAGGGAGCACCGTGGGCTTGAGGTCAGCACGGTGCACCTCCGCAGGAAGGACGCCTGACCCAGGGGGCTGCGGCGAGGATGCGCCCTGAGGACCCGATGCCCGCGGAGAGGGCAGGCCCAGGGAAAAGCCTGCACGAGGCCCTGGGGGCGTCAGCTGCACAGAGACGGGAGTGGGCGGTGGGGGCCGGGGTGGGGGCGGGGAGAGAGCAGAGCGTCAGCTTGGGGAGACAGAACGTTCTGGAGGCCGTGGTGGGAAGGGCTGCACAACGCTGTGCACGGACTCCGCGCCGCCGGACGGTGTTGAGGAGCGGCTGCAGGGGCGGCCTTTGTGCCAAGATGTGCGCGCACGCGCAGCCGTGTCTGCCTCTTGGCGACCCCATGGACTGCAGCCCGCCAGGCTCCTGTGTCCATGGGATTCTCCGGGCAGGAATACTGGAATGGGTTGCCAGTCCCTACTCCAAGGGGATCTTCCCAACCCAGAGACTGAACCCGAGTCTCTTGCATTGCAGGCGAACCCGTGACTGGCTGAGCCACCTGGGAAGCCCGTGTTAGCAACATCTTACTGCAGCTCCCTCTGAACACAAGTAATAAAAACAGTCCAGTGTAAAGTCTCAGTTTTGCTCTAGGATCGGCTGTGCGAAGCCCCTGGAGTTAACGTAACTGGGGGACACTTGTGAGAGCAGAGCCCGCGATGTGGTTTATCATCATAATAATACTGAAAAAAAGCCGCCGGCCTGTGGGCACAGACGCTGCCTGTGTGCGGAAGGCAGCCCCGGGGAAGACACAATTCTGCACACACACACGTGCTTCCACATGCACGACGCTCCCGAGAGGACACACACAGGCTGGCACAAGCGTAAGGCGCCCGGTGGGACACCCAGGCGCTGCCGCTCAGTGCGAGACGGGAGTGGTTCTCCACACGAGAACTTTCTGGAAGCATCCCGGGACTCAGGGTCAGGCTAGGAGTTAGGGTTAGGGTCACAGTTAGGGTTTAGGGTTTAGAGTTTAGGGTCAGGCTAGGGGTTAGTGTTAGACTGTAGGGTCAGGCTAGGAGTTAGGGTTAGGCCTTACAAATAGCTGTGAAAAGAAGAGAAGCGAAAAGCAAAGGAGAAAAGGAAAGATATAAGCATCTGAATGCAGAGTTCCAGAGAATAGAAAGAAGAGATAAGAAAGCCTTCCTCAGCGATCAATGCAAAGAAATAGAGGAAAACAACAGAATGGGAAAGACTAGAGATCTCTTCAAGAAAATTAGAGATACCAAGGGAACATTTCATGTAAAGATGGGCTCGATAAAGGACAGAAATGGTCTGGACCTAACAGAAGCAGAAGATATTAAGAAGAGGTGGCAAGAATACACGGAAGAACTGTACAAAAAAGATCTTCATGTCCAAGATAATCACGATGGTGTGATCACTCACCTAGAGTCAGACATCCTGGAATGTGAAGTCAAGGGGGCCTTAGGAAGCATCACTACGAATAAAGCTAGTGGAGGTGATGGAATTCCAGTTGAGCTATTTCACATCCTGAAAGATGATGCTGTGAAAGTGCTGCACTCAATACGCCAGCATATTTGGAAAACTCAGTAGTGACCACAGGACTGGAAAAGGTCAGTTTTCATTCCAATCCCAAAGAAAGGCAATGCCAAAGAATGCTCAAACTACCGCACAATTGCACTTATCTCACACACTAGTAAAGTAATGCTCAAAATTCTCCAAGCCAGGCTTCAGCAATACGTGAACCGTGAACTCCCTGATGTTCAAGCTGGTTTTAGAAAAGGCAGAGGAACCAGAGATCAAATTACCAACATCCACTGGATCATCGAAAAGTGTAAGAGAGTTCCAGAAAAACATCTATTTCTGCTTTATTGACTATGCCAAAGTCTTTGACTGTGTGGATCACAATAAACTGTGGAAAATTCTGAAAGAGATGGGAATACCAGACCACCTGACCTGCCTCTTGAAAAACCTATATGCAGGTCAGGAAACAAAAGTTAGAACTGGACATGGAACAACAGACTGGTTCCAAACAGGAAAAGGAGTGCGTCAAGGCTGTATATTGTCACCCTGCTTATTTAACTTAAATGCAGAGTACATCATGAGAAATGCTGGACTGGAAGAAACACAAGCTGGAATCAAGATTGCCGGGAGAAATATCAATAACCTCAGATATGCAGATGACACCACCCTTATGGCAGAAAGTGAAGAGGAACTAAAAAGCCTCTTGATGAAAGTGAAAGAGGAGAGTGAAAAAGTTGGCTTAAAGCTCAACATTCAGAAAACGAAGATCATGGCATCTGGTCCCATCACTTCATGGGAAATAGATGGGGAAATAGTGGAAACAGTGTCAGACTTTATTTTGGGCTCCAAAATCACTGCAGATGGTGACTGCAGCCATGAAATTAAAAGACGTTTACTCCTTGGAAGAAAAGTTATGACCAACCTAGATAGTATATTCAAAAGCAGAGACATTCTTATTTCTCAAGATTGCTTTGGCAATTCAAGGTTTTTTGTATTTCCATACAAATCTTGAAATTATTTGTTCTAGTTCTGTGAAAAATATGGCTGGTAGCTTGATAGGGATTGCATTGAATTTGTAAATTGCTTTGGGTAGTATACTCATTTTCACTATATTGATTCTTCCGATCCATGAACATGGTATATTTCTCCATCTATTAGTGTCCTCTTTGATTTCTTTCATCAGTGTTTTATAGTTTTCTATATATAGGTCTTTAGTTTCGTTAGGTAGATATATTCCTAAGACTTCAGGCTCTACTACAAAGCCACAGTCATCAAAACAGTATGGTACTGGCACAAAGACAGAAATATAGATCAATGGAACAAAATAGAAAGCCCAGAGATAAATCCACACACATATGGACACCTTATCTTTGACAAAGGAGGCAAGAATATACAATGGAGTAAAGACAATCTCTTTAACAAGTGGTGCTGGGAAAACTGGTCAGCCACTTGTAAAAGAATGAAACTAGATCACTTTCTAACACTGCACACAAAAATAAACTCAAAATGGATTAAAGATCTAAATGTAAGACCAGAAACTATAAAACTCCTAGAGGAGAACATAGGCAAAACACTCTCCGACATAAATCACAGCAGGATCCTCTATGATCCACCTCCCAGAATTCTGGAAATAAAAGCAAAAATAAACAAATGGGATCTAATTAAAATTAAAAGCTTCTGCACAACAAAGGAAAATATAAGCAAGGTGAAAAGACAGCCTTCTGAATGGGAGAAAATAATAGCAAATGAAGCAACTGACAAACAACTAATCTCAAAAATATACAAGCAACTTATGCAGCTCAATTCCAGAAAAATAAACGACCCAATCAAAAAATGGGCCAAAGAACTAAATAGACATTTCTCCAAAGAAGACATACGGATGGCTAACAAACACATGAAAAGATGCTCAACATCACTCATTATTAGAGAAATGCAAATCAAAACCACAATGAGGTACCACTTCACACCAGTCAGAATGGCTGCGATCCAAAAATCTGCAAGCAATAAATGCTGGAGAGGGTGTGGAGAAAAGGGAACCCTCCTACACTGTTGGTGGGAATGCAAACTAGTACAGCCACTATGGAGAACAGTGTGGAGATTCCTTAAAAAATTGCAAATAGAACTACCTTATGACCCAGCAATCCCACTGCTGGGCATACACACCGAGGAAACCAGAATTGAAAGAGACACGTGTACCCCAATGTTCATCGCAGCACTGTTTATAATAGCCAGGACATGGAAACAACCTAGATGTCCATCAGCAGATGAATGGATAAGAAAGCTGTGGTACATATACACAATGGAGTATTACTCAGCGGTTAAAAAGAATTCATTTGAATCAGTTCTGCTGAGATGGATGAAACTGGAGCCGATTATACAGAGTGAAGTAAGCCAGAAAGAAAAACACCAATACAGTATACTAACACATATATATGGAATTTAGGAAGATGGCAATGACGACCCTGTATGCAAGACAGGAAAAAAAGACACAGCTGTGTATAACGGACTTTTGGACTCAGAGGGAGAGGGAGAGGGTGGGATGATTTGGGAGAATGGCATTCTAACATGTATACTATCATGCAAGAATTGAATCGCCAGTCTATGTCTGATGCAGGATACAGCATGCTTGGGGCTGGTGCTTGGGGATGACCCACAGAGATGTTATGGGGAGGGAGCTGGGAGAGGGGTGCATGTTTGGGAACACATGTAAGAATTAAAGATTTTAAAATTAAAAAAATAAAAAACTAAAAATAAATAAATAAAAAGCAGAGACATTACTTTGCCAACAAAGGTCCATCTAGTCAAGGCTATGGTTTTTCCAGTGGTCATGTATGGATGTGTGAGTTGGACTGTGAAGAAGGCTGAGCGCTGAAGAATTGATGTTTTTGAACTGTGGTGTTGGAGAAGACTCTTGAGAGTCCCTTGGAATGCATGGAGATCCATTCTAAAGGAGATCAGCCCTGGGTGTTCTTTGGAGGGAATGATGCTAAAGCTGAAACTCCAGAACTTTGGCCACCTCAGCGAAGAGTTGACTCATTGGAAAAGACTGATGCTGGGAGGGATTGGGGGCAGGAGGAGAAGGGGACAACAGAGGATGAGATGGCTGGATGGCATCACTGACTCGATGGACATGAGTCTGAGTGAACTCCGGGAGTTGGTGATGGACAGGGAGGCCTGGTGTGCTGCGATTCCTGGGGTCGCAAAGAGTCGGACACGACTGAGCGACTGAACTGAACTGAACTGAACTGAACTGAGGAGTTAGGGTTATGGTTCAGGGTTGGGCTTGGGGTTGGGTTAGGGCTGCCTTCGAAGGCCAAGCTGAGGAAGGGGCAGGAACCACAGTGCTGGTGGCCCCCCTCGGCCAGGGGCGTCCGCTGGGCAGGGAGGGCTGGGCAGCCCTGCCCCAGACCGGCTCCTGTGCAGACGCTGCGGCCCTGCCCCGCACGCCGTGACAACCTGCAGGGCCCGTTCTGCGAGGGCTGACTAACGGCTGACTAATGGTGTCCCCAGCCCCGCCTGCTGGGCTCCCAGCCCCCCTCGCACTAAGGGCCAGCCCTGTGGTCGCCCCAGTGGCCAGCCAGAGTCTGGAATCCCGGCAGGAAGCACTGGGCCCCCGAGGCTGACTCCAGGCCCAGAGCACAGAGTCCCGCCCAGAAGGCCCGTCTGCGGCTCAGCTGGGCACGACGCACGGGGAAGGATAGACCTCGGGCGGAAAGAGTGACTCGGAGCAAACAGAAAGAGCCAGGTTTGCGGAAAAGCAATTACAGTCTCCTGAGCATGAGGCCAGAGATGTCAGCACAGACAGAGCCCCGTTTCCTCCAGAATCCACATCCCCGCTCTGGAGGAGCCGGGCACTCAGCAGATGAGGCAGCAATAAGAAGGTATATCACTGGTTTCTATTTTCATTTTCACAGTTTGTCATTTCCTAAGAAGCTACGTCAAAGCTGGTTGGTAGAAGCAGAAGAAAATTCCATATTCAGTGAAGAATCGTCTCCTGATCCCTGGCAGATGAACAGACCTCCAATCAGTAAAACGAGAGAGACAAATTCTCCTAGGACAAGTTCCCGAACAAACAGGGATTTCTGCTGCTTTCTCACCAAAATGCCAGCTACCCCCACAGGACAGTTCCCACTGGAGGGGAGACTGTTCTCTGGGGAAGGAGACGGCAGCCCCGGCTCGGCGAGAAGGCCCGCCGGACACACGCACCCTGGGCCCCCGCATTGTGGCCGCAGCAAGGGCAGCCCTGAGCGGACGGGCGGAGGGGCCAGGCTGGCGCGTGTCCCAGCGGCCACTGGCCCTGGGGGGTGATGTCCTGATGCAGAGCCGCACACGCCGTCTCCCGACCCAAAGCGGCCGAGGCACGGGTATCACGTGCCTATACCGACCGCACCGCAAGGGATGTTTGGGTAGATTCAGGTGAAAATATTACAGTCAGGGACTTCCCTGGTGGTCCAGAGGCTAAGACTCTGTGCTCCCAACGCAGGGGGCCTGGGTTCGATCCCTGGTCAGGGAACCAGATCCCGTGGGTGGCAACCAGGACCTGGTGCAGCCAAATGAGTAAGAATAAATATTAAAAAAAATTAAAATTAGTCTCACCCATCTCTCTTTATTTGTTTATTTTTTACTATGGTTTCTAGAAAATTTTAAATTATGAACGTGACTTGCATTGATAGAAAATTCAGGAGCAGAATCTCCAAGCTCATCTAGAGACTCAGTATATGATGAAGGTAGGGGAGCGGTGGGCTTTCTGAAAATAAATCGACACAGGGACACAGCTGGGGGCGTCACATAGAAACAGGGATGTGGGCTGCACACCGCCCCCCCATTACAAAACGAAATTGCAAGGCAGCCAACGCCAACACTGACGAGTGAAACCACAGGGGCACTGAGCTCTGAAACCCGGGCCAGCTCCTCACAGACGGGGCAGGAGGCGGCCAGCTCCTCACAGACGGGACACGAGGACGTGCAACTCCACACACATAAAAGACACAGGTTCAATGCGATAGACTTGCATCCCCGCCCACCGTAAAACCGAGCGGGAGAGGTGAAAATGACGGGGCAGGGCACACCTAGGGGCTGATGTGCCAACATTGGAACATTTAAGGACACCCAGCAAGCCGGGCGGGGAGAGGAGACTGTGCAAAATGCAGACGATGGTCAACAGGCAGCGGGAGAACAGGCCACGCACACACACGCACACTCATGCACACTCATGCGCTCAGGCACACACGCACACGCACACACACGCAGTCTCACGCACACTCACGCCAGGGAGAGTTCAAGCAAGTGGCCTTGCCAGGCAGACCACTCAGGCCAGAGGTGGGCGCAGGCTGGGCTCACACACTCACACGTGGGGGCAGCCCAGGCCGGTCCGGCGGCATCTGAAAAGACGGGACATCCCTTTCCCCTGGGACCTGCGACCCCCTCTGGGAATGTGCCCTGAGGCTCACGTCCAGCAGTGGGGAGACACATGGGCAGTCGTCCTCGTTAGCAGGCCTCACGAGCCTGGAGCAACCTAGAACCACAGCGCAGTAGCCCGGCAGCAGAGGGTGCGGAAGGCTCTGTTCTGCGGGATAAGCTGATGGTTCAATCTCAGTTGTGTCTGACTCTTGGGACCACATGGACTGCAGCCCAGCAGGCTCCTCCATCCATGGGATTTCCCAGGCAAGAATACTGGAGTGGGCTGCCATTTCTTTCTCCAGGGGATCTTCCCGGCCCAGGGATCAAACCAGGGTCTCCTGCATTAACAGGTGGATTCTTGACCAACTGAGTCACCTGGGAAGCTGGGATAAGACAGGCCTGCAAACCCTGCCACCAAAAACGGAGGGGTGGGAGTCAGGGTCACGGCCAAGACAAAGCACGTGGCCCCTGAGCTGGGGGGGAGCCAGGGTATGGCCAGAACATGGCATGTGGCCCGTGAGCTGGGACATAGCACGTGGCCCCTGAGCTGGGGGAGAGTCAGGGTACGGCCAGGACATGGCGTGTGGCCTGTGAGCTCGGAAGGGCAGGCTGGAGGGCCAGGGGCCTAGGGCTGGGCAGCGGCTGGAACCGGCACCAAGTCCCAGCGCAGAACGGCCAGGTGGGGTCAGGTGGGGTCGGGGGAGCTGGTCTGGAGGGGTCCAGGGCCCCACCTTGACGCGTTGAGACAGACCAGGGTGGTTCTGGGAAGGCGTGGCCAGGCCGGTTTTCTGGGGGAGTAACGTGCGGTCAGCGGGCACCCAGATCCCCGGAGGCAGGAGGCGGCGCAGGCGGGGTCCTCGGGCGGGGAGTGGGGAGCGGGGCGGGCCGGAAGGATGGCGAGACGCGGAGTGAGGACACGGATGTGAAGCAACCCCGCGGCCTCGCCGCTGGAGCCCGCCCCGCTGCGGTTTCCACACTCGCCGGCTTCGGCCGCAAACCGAAGGGCAAACTGCCGGCGCGAGGGTGCGGCGGCCGCGGAGCCCCGCTGCTCCGCCCTCCTCCGGGCCCAGGTGTGCCCCGACACCCCCGCACAGTCCACGGGCAACAGTCCACAGTCCACGCACAGTCCACAGCAACGGGCCGGCGGGTGGGGGGAGCGCGGTCTCTGCACAGGGCGTGTCGCGAGCGTGGTGGGGGGATTCGGGGACCCCGTCCCACCCCCAGCAGGGCCTGGGGCCCCGCTCCCCAAACGGGTGGAGGCCGCGCTGTGGTGCAACGCGCTTCTTTGGCAACTGTGAGCCACAGGGAGCTTGGCCTGCCCCGAGAGCAGAAGCCGCCCCGTCTCCGGGAGGGACAGCAGCAGGCGGCTGGCCCCACAGCGCCCCCCCGCGCAAAGTGAGGACCCCCGAGCGGCGGCGCCCCTGGCGCCAGCCCTGGTGGCCTTCGCTCAGCTCCTCCAGCGGTTACATTTTGCAGAACTGCGGTGACGTCTCTGCCCAGAGGGACACGTGCTGCTTCTTAGCCACGCCCACTTCCCTCCTGCCCCACCCCCCCCACCTGCAGCCGCTAATCGGCTCTCCATTCTCGCATATTTTTTAAATTTCAACAGTTAGATGAATGGAAATGGACGTGTATGCAGGCACAGCGTGATTTATCAGCTTCACAGATAAACGGCGTGTTGTTCGTTTGCTTTTATTTTTCACAAACTGAAGGTCGGTGGCAGCCCCGAGTAAATGAAGTCTGTTGGGCCATTTTTCCAACAGCACTTCCTCACTTTGTGTCTTTCTGTCACGTTTTGGTAATTCTCACGAGATTTCGAACTTTCTCCTCCTCACTGTGTTTGCGGGGTGACCTGTGGTCAATGCTCTGGGATGCTGCTACTTTGGCCCACTGAGGCTCAGATGATGGTTAGAAGTGTTCAGCAAAACTCTTGAATTACGGCCTGTACATTTCTTTTTTTAAGACACAACGCTGTTGCATACGTAATAGGCTACAGTCTGGTGTAAACACCACTTTTATTTGCACTGGGGGAACAAAAACTCCGTGTGATGCTCTTTGCTGCGGTATTCGCTTCGTTTCAGTGGTCTGGGGCCAAACCCTCCGTCCCCGGGAGGGCGTCTGACCTTTTGGGATTGTCTTTCCCATATCTCTGGTGCCTCATCCAGGTGGCTGTGCTTATCGGTAGCCCGTTCCTGGTTTCTTCCAGCAGACCTGCACAGCCTTCTGTGTCCATGTTCTGTGAATGTTTTGTTAGACTTCCATGTATCTCATCCTGTGAAGAATTTCAAATGGTCTGTGCTTAATTCTTCAGGAGCGTGCTCAGTTGCTGCATTCGTGTCCGACTTTTGTGACCCCATGGACTGTAGCCCACCAGGCTCCTCGGTCCATGGGATTTTCCCTGCAAAAATATTGGAGTGGGTAGCCATGCCCTCCTCCAGGGGATCTTCCCAAACCAGGGATCGAACCCACATCTCCTACGTTGCAGGTGGATGGTTGAGCCACTGAGGAAGCCTGTGTGTTTCATTCTAACATATAGAAAATACAGTTAATTTTTGGAAAGTTTATCTTACATCCATGGAGCAGAGTCCATGGAGGACCTTTGCTTCCCAGTGGGGCCTTCCAAAGACACCACGGCCAGACCGACACTTTGATGGTGACTCGAGAGAGATGCTGAGCAGAGAGGCCCCTGACTTGAGGATACTGTGCTGTTTAAGACGCTGAGTTCATTACAAAGCAGCAGTTACTAACTCGCCTTCCTTGGCAGCATCTGAGTTCCCCGACCAGGGACCGAACCCGGGCCCCCTGCAGTGGGGAGGACGGGCCACCGGGGCGCCCCTCTTTCCTAGTTTAATGGCTCCTGAGGTGGGTTCAGGTTGGTTTGGCTTGTTCTCAACTAGAGCTGCGACTAACTCAGAGGGAACAGGCCAGGTGGTGTGGCCCCTCCCCTGTCCACTCTGCTGGCGCAGGTCGGGATCAGGAGGAAGGGGTGGCTGTGGTCGGGGGGGCGGGCCCGGCAGTCTGCGCGACTGTCCACGCCTGAGTTTGAAACCTAAACGAACGGCACCCACTGAGCTGCCCGGGGGCGGGGGTGCAGGGGGAGAGGGGAGGCGGGGGGCGGACAGGGCCGGGCTCCAGACGGCCAGGCGCTGAGCTGCTGTCCGAGTTGGGGTGGGGGGAGGAGGCTGGAGGGCAGAGACTGAGAGGGGAGGGCGGGAGGGGCTGACTCCAGACTCCAGACGCGCCAACGGCTTCAGGATGTTCCCACGATCCTGGCTGCGTTTCTTAAAAATACCTTCAATTCCAAAACTGACAAAGAGTGCAACCTACCCGGTCCATCCAAGCCAAGAAAAACACTCAAGACTCAAACACGCTGTGCGACCGAGAGGGGTCCCGCCAAGGGGCGGGCCGGGAGCGACTCTGCCCACGCCCAGCGCCCGCGCTGGGCCTGGAGCCGCCGCAGCGCTGAGACCCAGCCTCTGCGGACTCACATTGACTTTTATTTTTAAAACATTTTAATAGGGTTTATTTTTAGAGCAGCTGAGGGTCACTGCAAGACTGAGCAGGAAGCAGAGCGGTTTCCCACGCGCCCCCCCCCCCCCCCCCCCCCCCGCCATCAGCACTCATCGCGGATAATAGCCGAGACTCCGCCCACGTGTCTGCCTCACGCAGGGTCCTCGGTCTGCGTCGGGCCGCTCCTGCCCACGCCGCAGGGGGACAGCAGCGTGATGGCTTGGGCCCACTGCAGTGCGCGGCAGAGCGGGGTCTCCGCCCTGAGCACGCCCCTTCTCCCCCTGTTCAGCCCTCCCTCCCCCAGCCGCTGGAAACCCCGGGTCATTTCACTGTCTCCCTAGCCCCGTCTTCTCCAGACCCTCATATGCTGGCAGTCACAGTGTGCGGCTTTGTAGACTGGCCTCTTCCACTCAACAATTTGCATTTAAGACCCTTCTATGTCTCTTCATCTTTCTTTCTTTTTTAAATTTTTTTTCTTAATGTGGACCATTTTTAAAGTTTTTGTTGAATTTATTACAATATCGAGACTTCCCTGGTGGCTCAGAGGGTAAAGCGTCTGTCTACAATGCGGGAGACCCGGGTTCGATCCCTGGGTTGGGAAGATCCCCTGGAGAAGGAAATGGCAATCCACTCCAGGACTATTGCCTGGAAAATCCCATGGATGGAGGAGCCTGGTAGGCTACAGCCCATGGGGTTGCAAAGAGTCGGACACGACTGAGCGACTTCACTTATGCTTTCGTTTTCTGGCCAGGAGGCATATAGGATCTCAGCTCTCCCACCAGCGATCAGACCAGTACCACCTGCACTGGAAGCTGACGTTTTAACCACAGGACCGCCAGGGAAGCCCCTCCTTCCATGGTGTGATGGCTCCTTTATTTTTAGTGCGGAATAATATTCCATCGTCTGCCTGTACAGTTTCCTTATCCATCCACCTCCTGGAACGGTGCTTCCAAGTTTGGGCAATTACCCATAAAGCAGCAGCCACCCACACCCACATGCATATAGTTGTGTGGACAGACATTTCCAGCTCCTCTGAGTAAGTAAATCCCAAGCAGCACGACTGCGATCCCAGAGCAGGAGTGTATCCAGCTGTGCCAGGCCCTGCCCAACGGTCTTCCTCCACGGCCAGGCCGTTTTCCATCCTCACCAGCCGCGTGAACCCTACTGCTCCACACACATTGGCTTTTGAAAGTAACACTTACTGCTGCTGCTAAGTCGCTCCAGTCGTGTCCGACTCTGTGCAGCACCATAGACGGCAGCCCACCAGGCTCCCTCGTCCCTGGGATTCTCCAGGCAAGAACACTGGAGTGGGTTGCCATGTCCTTCTCCAATGCATGAAAGTGAAGAGTGAAAGTGAAGTCACTCAGTCATGTCCAACTCTCAGCGACCCCATGGACTGCAGCCCGCCAGGCTCCTCCGTCCATGGGATTTTCCAGGCAAGAGCACTGGAGCGGGTTGCCATTGCCTCTATTACTATTTGAATTTTTAAATTTTATACTGGAGCATGGCTGATTCACAACATCACGTCAGACTTAGCGTAATTCGCTTATTTCTCCTGGCATAAAATGTCTCTGTAGAAAAGTTGAAAACTTAAAAGGAGAGCATACAGAAGAAGATGGAAATCCCCAGTGGTTGTCTGCCCCTTCACCTGTTCATCAGATAAACGAGCCTCTCCTGGGAGGGGTGTGCCCCAGGCCAGGCCATCCAGCAACCTGCGCGACCTGTCTTCACCTGGGGGAGGCGGCCAACCAAACGCCAAGCGGGTCCTCCCACAAGCCGCTCTGCGCGACCTGAGTGCGTCGCATAGGGCCGAACAAGCCGTGCTGCCTGGCCGGGTGCCGACGGATCCCAGTCTCCCAGACACACTGGACCTGCCCACCTCGGGCACTCCGCCAGTCCCCTCCTGAGAGAGTGCCCGGGTGGCCACCACCGAAAGCCCCATTCCCAGCCCGTCACCAGCTTGGCTGTCACCCCTGGCCACGGGACAAAGCGCTGGGGCGTCTGGGGGCTGATGCTCTGTGTGAGTTCGTCTCAACAATCTCTGAAAAAGTGAAAGTGTTAGTCGCTCAGTCGTGGCCGACTCTTTGGGACCTATGGATTGTAGCCCACCAGGCCCCTCTGTCCGTGGGATTCTCCAGGCAAGAATACTGGAGTGGGTTGTCATTTCCTCCTCCAGGGGATCTTCCCGACTCAGGGGTCAAACACTCCATCTCCTGCGTGGGCAGGCAGCTTCTTCCTTACCACGAGCACCACCTATCTACGCATGAGATAATACTACAGTCCAATAATATTGGGACCCCCATATGCTCATCAGCTGATGGATATATAGGGTTTCAGTTAATATCCTCTCACCCACAGATGGATATAGACACATAGATAAAGATCTTAGATACATGTTGGATAAGGAAATCGCAACCCACTCCAGTATTCTTGCCTGGGAGATCCCACGGGCCAGAGGAGCCTGGTGGGCTACAGTCCACGGGAAGCAAGAGTTGGACACGACTTAGTAGCTAAACGGCAACAATAACACCCATCAGCGAAACTTTAGAAGTATTAACATTTGGTTCATATCTGTTTCGTTTCTTTCATGCCCTCTGCTAAAGTATTTTCTAGCATGGACCAGGCATATTTTCACTCTTAAATATTCTGGGAGACATTAAAAGGTGCAAATTCTAAAATATGATCACCAAACCCTCATCACATCTGACAACGTAAGACACAGGGAAACGTGATTCCTTTCAGCCGCCCAGAGTCAGCTCACCCCGGCTTCTCCCCAGGGTTCCCCGGGCGCCCTCTGCCTTGAGGTACAGGGACTGCAGCTGGCTTGGGGCCCGGGCCCGTCTTCAGCCCTGAGCAGAGTGAGGGCCACAGCGCCCCCGTGTGGCTCCCGCTGCGCCGTGCGGAAGGGCGGCGTGAGGGGACCTCAGCCCCACCGGGAGCCGACACACTCCTGCAGGAGCTGCTCATCACCAGAAAGACGCTTGCTTTACTTTGGAAGAAGAGCTTAGAAAGAAACACGAATTATTCTAGCCGAAGTGATTTTCACATTACTGATCTCTTCTGCGGCTTCCCAGGCAGCTCTGATGGTGAACCCGCCTGCCCGTGCAGGAGGCGCTAGAGGCCTGAGTTCAATGCCTGGGCGGGGAGGGTCCCCTGGGCGAGGGCATGGCCACCCACTCCAGTATTCTTGCCTGGAGAATCCCCGTGGACAGAGGAGCCCGGTGGGCTATATAGGCCATGGGGTTGCAAGAGTCACACACGCCTGAATAATTAAGCCACATGTGTATTTTAAAAGCTGTGCAATGCCATGACCTACCTGGCTCCACAGCATCTTCATCACCTCCCAAAAACGCTCTGTGCCCATCAGCTGTCACCCCCATTCTCCGCTTCCCCCAGCCCCTGGCGACTTCTGATCACTTGCCGTCTCATGCACGCAAACAGAAGCCCAGGCCAGCACCTGGCTTCCTCCCGCTCAGCACCAGGGTCTCAAGGCTCCCCCGAGTGGCCCCGTGAATCAGGACTTTGTTCCCTTCTATGCCTGGCGGACATTCCACCGCATACATGTGGATGGACACACGTCGCCCACACACGTATGTGACTGGTCACTCACATTTCTGTCGGCGGACATTTGCGTCGTTTCCATTTTTGGCTGTTAGTTTTCCTGGGTGTGTGCTTGGGTGTGGGATTGCTGGGTCTCACAGCAGCTGTGTTCGCCTTTGAGCAGCTGCCCGATCGCTTTCCACAGCAGCTGCGCTGTTCTCATCTTACTGGGTGTATGAGGGTTCCCGTGTCCCGACATTCTTGCCAGTCCTCATCACTGCGTATCTTTTCAACGAAAGCCGTCCCGGCGGCTGTGAAGCAACATCTCACTGGGGCTCTGACTTGCATCTCCCTGATGGTTAATGACATGGGCCGTCTTTCCACGCACTTATTGGCCATTTTTGTATCTTTGGAGAAACATGCACTCACGGCCTTTGCCTGTGTTTAAGTTGGGTTGTTTATCTTCTTATTCCTGAGTCGCAGAAGTTATCTATGTACTGTGAAGAGAGATCCACCAGGCATGCCTGAGGAGGTTTGGTTTCTCCTGAGCTGAGGACCAGCCTTGCTCGGGGGCCTGTGGGCTTTCTCGGACCTGCTCCAGCGTGAGAGAACCACGTGGGTGGGGCTCGGCCCCAGGCAGCTGGGGTCTGGCTCCTGGCTGGCAGGGCTGGGCAAGCCCTAGGTGCATGGTGGCCCGGCCAGGGGATGGGGAGAGGCCCTATGGGGATGCCCTCCCCAGCGCCCAAAGCAGGGGGTGTCCTCGGACACTCCCAGGGTGCAAAGCAGCGCCTGACCTGAGAGTGGGGTCGGGGGTGGGCAGACCTGAATTTCAGTCCCAGCACCAAAGAGGCCGCAGGGCAGCCCAGCCCCCAAGGACACGAGTCTGGGGTGAAGCCCCTGAAGATGACCGTCCCCTCATGAGACACGCTTTCTTGCGTGTCCTCACGTGGTCATCCCTGTGTGGGTCTGAGTCCTCCTCGCTCTTCTCAGAAAGAACCAGCCACACGGGATCAGGACCTGGCCTGAGGACCTCGGTGGACTCCAAGGGCCGACGTGCTGGGCATCCAGGGGGCGGCAAGGATGACTGTCCAGAGGACACAACCCAGCCTGTAACGCTGCGCCCTTCATCAGGCCGCCCGCAGCGTGGGACACAGAACACGCGCAAACACGCGTGGAGCTGAGACAGCGGGTAATACCCGCCGGGCGGTGGGTGGGTGGCGGGGAGTCACCAGCTTCCCAGAAAGCCGCCGTGTCCCTCCGCGGGTCACCACTAGAGGGCAGTGCATGCCCGCCCACTGGGCCAGACCAGCTCAGCCAACAGCACATGCCGCCTTCTTCCTTTTTTTAAAAAAATTTTATTTTAAAAATTTGTCCCTGGTGGCTCAGACAGTAAAGCGGCAGTCTGCAGTGCGGGAGACCCGGGTTCGATCCCTGAGTCGGGAAGATGCCCTGGAGAAGGCAATGGCACCCCACTCCAGTACTCTTGCCTGGAAAATCCCACGGACGGAGGAGCCTGGTGGGCTGCAGTCCAAGGGGTCGCACTGAGTCGGACACGACTGAGCAACTTCACTTTCGCTATTTTTCACTTTATCGTTGATTTACAATGTTGCGCCAATCTCTGCGGTAAAGTGACTCAGTTACACACATACGGACAATTCTTGTTAAAATATCCTTACCCACCATGGTTTATCACAAGATATTGAATACATTATAGTTCCCTGTGCTCCGCAGTAGGGCCTCGTGTTTACCCCTCTCGCATGTAATCGTTTTGTGGAGTCTCACTTCAAGGCTGGGGCTCCCCAGCTGGCT
This sequence comes from Ovis canadensis, assembly GCF_042477335.2. Lineage (NCBI taxonomy): Eukaryota > Metazoa > Chordata > Mammalia > Artiodactyla > Bovidae > Ovis > Ovis canadensis. The sequence goes on along the minus strand of NC_091261.1, from coordinate 82,935,879 downwards.
CAGACGGTAAAGAATCCGCCTGCAATGTGGGAGACCAGGGTTGGATCCCTGGATTTCAAAGATCGCCTGAAGGAGGGCACGGCAACCTACTCCAGTGTTCTTGCCTGGAGAATCCCACGGACAGAGGAGCCTGGCGGGCTACAGTCTGCGGGGTTGCAGAGTCGGACACGACCGAGTTAACACTTTCACACACACAACCCGTGAAAAGCGTGGGCCCCTGGCCAGCTGCACTTGTTATCTCTGCTCTTTGCTCTGAATAAACTCACTCCGGTCTGAAGCCCTGTGCGCCTGGAAGCTCTTTCCCAGCCCCGCGCTCGGACGGCCAGGCCCCGTTGCTTCTGCAGGTTCCCGACTCCCGGCCCTGTCCTCTGCCACCTCCTCCCCCTCGGCAGCCACCAGCGTGCCGTCCAGGCCCCCGGGTCTGTCTCTCTTCCGTAGGCGCGTCCATCTGTGTGGTGTGAGAGTCACACGTCCGTGACAGCGCATGGCGCCTGCCTCTCCGGCTCGCCTCGCTCGGCGTGGCCATCGCCAGCGCAGCCCACGTGGCCGCCTGTGGCCGCGCTCCATTGCTTGTGTGCCTGAGCCGTGTCCACTGCGTGGCGCCCCATGCTCTGTCCACTCGTCAGCGGCACTTAAGCCACCGCGACGCTTTGCCACTGCGAGTGCTGCCACCACGCACACAGGGGTGAGGGTGTTTTTTTAACTTGGAGGTGACCTTCTGAGCGCCCTTCTCCCTCCTCAGCACCGTCCTCAGTGTGGGGAGAGGCTCCTGTGGGCCACACGCTGGACGGTCCCCGCACCCCGGAGGCCGATCGCGGAAACTGACACAGCACAGCTTCCAGAGAGGCTCGGGGAAGAGGGCGACTCGGCCAAGCCATGGGGTCACGGCCAGTCACCCAGGCGGTCAGGCAGGAAGGGGCCTCTGCCGCTTCTGACCCTCCAGCCCTCCCGTCGAGGTGGCCACTGTGAGCTTTCACCCGAGGTGGGAGCCGCCGGGTGCTGGGCTGGAGGACCCCAAGCCATTGAAACAGCTGAGCGTCCTGCCGACGCCCCAGGTGGGTTTCGGGGCCGCTCAGGACGGGTCACAACCTGAGAAGTGGTGACTGGGCCCCAAGAGTTCACCCTCAGAGCCCGGGGAACCGGGGGGCGGGCATCCCAGCGGCGGGAACCAGCACAGGACCAAGAAGGGCATTGAACTTGGCTGAGATCTCGGCGATAAAAAACAGCGGGAACAATGGGGGGAGAGCCGGGGCCAGGGGCGCGGGAATAACCCATCGGGCTCGCAAGCCAGCGCTTTCCTGAAGGGAAGAGAGCTGCTAGGAAAACAAACTCTGCTTCGGGGCGGCAACAATGAAACAATCCCGCTCCTCCTGGGCTCGGCTTCTCGGGCCTCCAGAGGCTCTGTGTTCCGGGAGATTAGCCTTCCCGGGGGAACCGAGAAGAAAAGGAGCAACAGCTAGCGCTGCCCGCCTCGCATGAGGTCACCCCTCGGGGCGGCCGCCCGGGAGCCAGCCCTCCGGGGCAGCGTGTGAGCCGGCAGGCCAGACCCTCTCGAGTCAAATCGGGGAAAGGCTGGCAACATACCCTTGAGTTCCAGAGAAAGCAAACAGGAACGGCCCCCCGCCTGCTTCCTCCCAGCACCAGCGGCCAGCGGGACCTGGGCGCCCGCCCCCGGCCGCGGAGAAGCAGCTGGGCCAACCCGGCCAGCGCTGATCTGCAGTCCTGATTAGTCATTGTGTGTGAGGAATGCTTTCAGCTGAAATAATAGACAAGAGTTTCCCTAGAGAAAATATACGCTCCGGTCTGCTGGAACCACTTGACACGGCCGAGTGAAGGTACGCTTGGAACAACATGATACATTTCTCTGGAAGAACGGCTGGTACAAACTGATGTCATCGCGATGGAGATGAATGTGCCCATTTTATGAGGCTCCCAGGCCGCAGGTGAACGCCGGGCCATTGTTATTCAACCAGTGAATATTATTTTTACATAAATCAAGGTAACGCCTAATGACGGCTGAGCCTCTAAATCACCCGCCTTTTCCTATTTGGAACATAAAGCTGGGCTGCGGCCAAGGGCTCCGGGAAACAGGGCTCCGAGTGGCAAGCCAAGGATGCTGGTACCGTCCACGGTTCACGGCCGGACATGGGCTCCCGGCCCTCAGGCACCTGCCAGAGCCACAAGCCGGCTGTGGGCACCGTCAAGGCGAATGCCGACTGGAGACGGGGTGGGAGGCGGCCGCTGTGAGCTGGCGCCACCCCAGCCAGCGGGGCTGGCACAGAAGGGGTGGCCGCGGGCGAGGCATCAGTGGGGACAGCGCCTCCTGATCACCCTCACCCGGGCGTGCAGACAGCCGTCTTCACGCTGCAGCCTCAATGGTTGGACCCCTGTGTGTCTGAGTCCTTCATGTAAGGGTGGCGGCCAGGCTGCATCAAACCCCACCCTGATGGACTCACTCTATTTGCCTGGCCTGCTGAGGCGCTTCAGTGGTGCCTGACTCTTTGCAACCCCATGGAGCCCGCCAGGCTCCTCTGTTCCTAGAGATTCTCCAGGCAGGAATACTGGGATGGGTTGCCCTGCCCTCCCACAGGGGAATCTTCCCGACCCAGGGATCGAACCTGCGTCTCTCATGTCTCCCGCACTGGCAGGCAGGCTCTTTACCATGAGCGCCACCTGGGAAGTCCTCATTTTAACTTGATCATCTCTCTGAAGCAGCACCTCCACATACAGGCACATTCTGAGACAGTCAGGACACGTGAGCTTGGCGGGAGAGGGGGCACTCAGGGCACGACAAGCAGGCAAGGAAGACGCTGGGACCTTTCTGCTGCTGTGAAAGAAGCGGACAGTGCCCAACCCCCTGCCGCCCTCCACGCCCTGGCTCGGGAAGCCGGGCCCTGTGATGACAGCGTGGCCCAGCTCGGCCACGCGTCAGCAGGTGGAGGGGAGCCTCTTGGGTGGGGGTCCCACAGGCACCTGCTTAACAAAAATCAAACCACGGGGTGACATCAAACGACACCCCTGCCCATCACAGGGCACGTTCAACAGGGAAAACAGAACCCGTGGAAGGAGAGCAAGCGCTCAAGAGTCACACGTCTGATAAAGCGTCGCTATCCAGAGCATACAGAGAGCTCCAAGAGCTCAGGAACAGCAAACCCAAGAGCCCAGCTGGAATGAAGCTCACGGAGAGGCCTTCCTTAAAGATACTCTGCACGAGGAGACTCGGCATCGCTGACGGTCGGGGAAAGGCGAATCGAAGCCACAGTGAGGTGCCCCGACACCTGGTAGGCTGGTCACGGTCACTTGAATGCTCATTTTTTACTGATTTGGCTGCTCCAGGCCTTAGTTGTGCCTGTGGGATCTAGTTCCTTGAGCAGGGGTGGAACCCAGGCCCCCGGGATTGGGAGCATGGCGTCTTAGCCACTGGACCCCCAGGGAAGTCCCAAGGATGGCTATGATTTTTTTTTTTTTAAGAAACAAGTGTTGGTGAGAATGTGGGGGGAGGGGACACGTGTGCATATCAGTGGGTTTGTGAACTACAACAGCCATTACGGAAAGCCGCGCGGAGGCTCCTCAGAAATGTGTTGTTCAGTCGCTCAGTTGTGGCCAACTCTCTGCGACCCCATGGACTGCAGCCCTCCAGGCTTCCCTGTCCATCGCTGTCTCCCGGAGTTTGCTCAAACTCATGTCCATCGAGTCAGTGATGCCGTCTCCAAAATGACACCACACTCCTCTGGGAATGCAAAGTCAGCAGAATTCACCCCCAAAGCGCCGCGATCGAGGTGGCCGTCTGCTGGTGTGGGGCAGCCACTTCTCACTGGGAGCTCAGAGCGTGACCTGGGGCTCTGACATCCCCACATTCAACACACAAATGCCCGAGTCCTCCTCAGCTCCCCAGCTCACAGCATGACCTGGGGCTCTGAGACATCCCCACATGCAACACATAAGCGCCCACGTCCTCCTCAGCTCCCCGGGCAGGCGGTCCAGCGTGAGGTGCCTGTTCAGCCCGTGCTCGGCATGGAGGTACCGCTAACACTGCCCGCAACACCGGGGGTGGGGGGCGGTCGGGGGGTTTGGGGGGCGGTGGTTCTGGGTCTGCAGTGGGTGGAGAGCTGAGGCTGCTGGCGCAACCGCTGCTCCTGGGCTGGGCACGTGGTCACGGTCCAGACACCGCGTCCCCATGGTGTACATTCCCCACCACTGAAGAGAGCAGAAAGCAGAGACCCTGCCGCTGGAGCCTGGTGGAGGAAGCCGCTGGTCCTCGGCATCCTGCTCAGGTTTTGCTTCTTCCCGGAGAACATCGATTCACTGACTCCCCGCAGATGGAGGTACGTGAGACGTGGACACCGTGAGTCCCCACGTGATGACGGGGTAGCCCACTGCCAGCGAGCGGGACCCAGTGCCCGAGACTGCCAAATCATCAGGGCCACTATTAGAAAAGCTGACGTTAGGAAAGAGAACTGAAGTGGAAACTCGATCCTCTTCTCGCCTGAGGCTGTTGAAGACGCCGGAAGCCATGGAGGCTCGGTAGGACGGCTGTGGCCCCAGGAGCTCCCCCTGCACCGAGCTTGGGAGTGACCAGTACAGGCTGGTACCCACCCGGGCTGTATCCCTGTGCCGAGGGGCCACCACGGAGCCCCTGCATACGCCTTGGAGGTCGGGCAACCTGAGTCCCCGAAGCTCAGCCGCCTCAGCGTGGGGCATGGGTAAATCCTACCCATCCTTTAGGGGAGACTCCCTCAGAGGGACTCATCCAGACCCTCCCCACCTGGATTTGACCCCCACCGAGGTCTGGCGGGCTTGATGTGACGAGGCATCATCTGCCGGTTCCCGCCACCTCGGGCCCACACGTTCTGTCTCCCGAGTGCCTGGAAGAACTAATCACAGATAAATGAAAAGCGAGGTTCCGACAGAGAAGGCTCATCTGTGGTCACTCAGCAAATCCTTGGGGAAGGTGAGGAGACCCAGGTCACCCAGGACCGGGCTGGACCAGCTTTCCAAGAACCTGCTGCTCACGAAGCCAATGGCACTGTTTTCCAAGTTGAGCAGATTCGGGGAAAGTGTGGTCAGCCCAGGCCTGACCCTCGCTTTGAGAACCTTCCCCCAGCCCTCCACCCCTGGGCTCGGAAGCACCTGGGCTGACATCACTTCCCGGTCATCCAGGAGGATGGGGCATCCTGTGTTGCGTCCTGCAGAAGCAAGCAGAGAAGCCGTGCTGCAGGCGGCCTCTCTCCCGCCCCGATGGCACGTCGCTTCCGGTGGGGAGAGGCCCTGACCCCACCGGGCCGCGGGGGCCGACTCAGGTCACGGAACACCTGCTACAGGCTCCGCCCGGGGGGGCAGCCACGTGGAGAGCGAGGAGGCACCCTGCCTGCCCTGGCCACGGTGGCGAGTGGAGGGTGGGAGGGACCGGTGGGAAAGAGCCCGCGGAACTTCCCGGGGCTGGAAAAGCTCTCTCTGGACAGTGTTCAGCTGCCACAGCTCCTCCGGTGGGAAGCGAGGTCTGTGATTTCACTGGGTGAACATGACGCCTTATTTAAAAGCAAAACTGAGACCACCCCCCACCCATTATGATGGCTAGTATTTGAAAAAACAGAAGATGAGTGCTCCACGGGGGTGTGGAGAAACTGGAACCCCTTGCACAGCTTTGTGTGCAGCCTGAGTTACAGAGCAGCGTCCTGGAGGGACATTTGTACCCCCAGCTTCACAGCCCCTTCAGCCACAACAGCTAACGGGGGAAGCAGCCCCAGTGTGCGCCGCTGGGGGGGGGGGGGGACGAAGCCAAATGTGGCAGCAGAGCCAGTCAAGTAAACGCACGCTGGAATCTCACTCGGCCCTAAAGAGGCAGGAAATCGGGACGCCTGCTACAAGAATGAGCCCTGAGGACGGGGCCCTCGGTGAGAGCCAGACCTGTGTCATCCCACGTATGTGAGGTCCCTGGAGGCATGAGACTCGCAGAGACAGAGAGTAGACGGGGGCCAGCGGCTGGGAGGGGAGGCGGGGTGAGCGTTTGATGGGGACAGAGCGTCAGTCTGGGGAGACGCAAAGTTCTGGAGATGCTGGCGGCAATGGCTGCACATTACGGACATACCTGATGCCACCGAGCCACGTGCTTACAAACACCTAACACACTACATCTTGTGATATGTGTATTTTACCACAGTAAAAATTGAAAAAAAAAAAAAAGAAAGCCCCAAACCAGAGAAAACCAGAGTGATGGCAAATAGAGGTCTCTGAGCAGCACTGCAGCGGCCCCTGGGAACCGTGGTTCTTAAGTGTGTGGGCATTTTGGGAGAAAGGATATTTTAATGGACTAGTGTCCAGGAAGAGGCCCAGCAGGGCTGCAGCTTCGGACTTCTGGCTGGATCCTGAACAGTCTTAATGCAGTCAGCCACCACTGCAACTTCTGCTAATAATCTTTTAAGTGGCCTTTCATGCCAAGGTGGTCATTCCGTAGCCAACTTCCTGTTGCTGTTTGGTCCCTAAGTCGTGTCTGACTCTTTGCAACCCCATGGACGGCAGCAGGCCAGGCTTCCCTGTCCGTCACTAAGTCCTGGAGTTCACTCACACTCATCTCCATTCAGTCGGTGATGCCATCCATCCATCTCATTCTCTGTCAGCCCCGTCTCCTCCCGCCTTCAATCTTTCACAGCATCAGGGTCTTCTCCAGTGAGTCACTTCTTTGCATTAGGTGGCCCAAGTACTAGAGCTTCAGCTTCAGCATCAGTCCTTCCAGTGAATATTCAGGGTTGATTTCCTTTAGGACTGACTAGTTTGATCTCCTTGCAGTCTGAGGGACTCTCAAGAGTCTTCTCCAACACCACAGTCCAAAAGCATCAATTCTTTGGCACTCAGGCTTCTTTGTGGTCCAACCCTCACGTCCGTATATGACCACTGGAAAAACCATAGCCTTGACCAGACGGACCTTTGTTGGCAAAGTCAAGTCTCTGCTTTTCAATATGCTGTTTAGGTGTGTTATAGCTTTCCTTCCAAAGAGCAAGTATCTTTTAATTTCATGGCCACAGTTGCCAGCTGCATTGATTTTGGAGCCTAAGAAAATAAAATTGCTACTGACCTGGGCTCCCTGCAAATTAATAAATCTGCATCGTGATGTTCTATCGCATGTAAGCTTTCATATCTTCCGAGCTTGAACAAAAAGGAGTTTCCTGGTTTTCAGAGTTGTAGGCGAGCAGACTCCAGACTTACCCCCAGCTTTAAGAGTAAACGTGCTAGCTGTCTTATGGCTGACCGTGAAATCAGCGTCACGTGAAAGGCACTTGGTAAAAATCTGCCAAAGGGAAGAATGTTTAAGGTGATATATTTTATGTCATGAATACTTTACCACAATTTTTAAAAGTCACACAGTGAGGGGGCAGAAAATCTATCCAAACCCACCCTGTCCTCATCCTCACTTTTCACCCAGAGGTCGCTGGCAGCAGAGAGTGGCCCCTCCTTACGTGCTCAGCTTCTGAGGAAGTCCCCGTAGTCGTCCAGAGAGCTGACCACGTGAGCTGCCACCACCCGCCTGATCTCTGTCGCGGTGGGGAGGCGGCCCCCCAGCCTGGGTTCAGAAGGGCCAGGCAGGAAGCATTTCCGGCTCTGCAGGCCATGCGGCCCCAGGTGTGGCTGGAGACCGGCCTCCATGATGACCGTGTCCCAGCAGAGCGGCGTACGCACCCTGACGACAGAGTGGTGAGATCTCCTTTCAGCTTCCTCCCACCACGGAATGCGGCAGTGGCCACTCTGAGCGCGGGTCAGGAGGGTGGGGTCCGGCCTCACTCCCCCCAGGGAACAGCCTGGGCAAAGGGTGAAACCACAGTGACAGCAGCTGTGGAGGAAACAGTGTGGACAAGAGAGAGGCCGCAGGGCCAAGGGTCAGTGGCCACGCGCGCGCAGCCTGGCCCTGTGCCTGGACTGACGTCGTCCCTCGGAGAGCTGCCCCAAACACATGAGAAGTGGTTCACCTTCCACAGACCCACAGTGGACCTTGGCGTGAGAAAATTAACCCAGAGATGGCCCCAGCCGGCCACTGTCCCCAGGAGGGGAGGCCAAGGCCACGCTCGCATGCGCTGGGCCTGGGGAAGGAGGACACACAGATGCGCCCTCCCTCCGTGGTGTTGGTGACAAAGGCTTGCACACTCAGCCACGCCCACAGGCACTGGGCAGCCACTCCGCCGCCTGCCCTCCACCCCTTGGGACCCAGAAAGACACCCTCGGTTCAACCTCCCTGCGCCTGCTTTCACGTCTGCAGAATGGGAATGACACTCTGGGCCCGCATGGTACGCTCAGGGGTGGAGACGAACAACTCGGGAATCACTCCCTATGCCCCCACCGCACTCTCGCCCCCACTCGCCCCCACTCTCACCTCCATTCTCGCCCCCCGCCCACCCATCGGCTTCATCAGCTACCCGCTCCTCTCCCATGAGACAAGGTTCCTGAAGGCCAAGAGCCGTGCGCCAGCGCCAGCCCCCGTGGGCTTGAGGGCCGTGCCTGGCACACGGGGCTCCAGCCCGGCCACCTGTGACACTACAGAGAAGACGGCCGTCCGACAGACCCCTCCTCGGAAGGAGGACGTCTCTCCTCAGGCAGCTCCAGTCTGGGCCAGATCAACAAAGATGGCCGCCCTCTCTGCCTCCAAGCGTGGCGCAGACATGGCGCTCGGGGGGGGGGGCGCGGGAGCCACTTCCGGGGTAACGGGCGGGGCGCGGGACCCACTTCCGGGGTAACGGGCGGGGGCGGGGCGGCGTGGCTGCCAGGGCCGGGCGGACGCTGCGGAGGAGCGGTGGCGGCCGTTCAGCGCCACGTGCTTAGTGTCCTTAGAAATGGCGACAACGGTCACTTCTACGTTATATAAACTTTACCACAGTTTTTAAACAAAAGTCACCATGGGTTAAAAAAAATTTTTTAATGTAGTGTCCAGGAGGACTTCCAAGGTCACACTTGGATTTTTGCTTCCTCAGCCAGGAAACATGTAACTTTGCGCTTGATTTATTCTTTTCCCCTCTTATCAGCACTTCCCAAGAAGTGCGAACAGAGCGCTGGAGCTCTCACACCGCAGGGCCAAAGGGCAGGGGCTGGCGGGCCCAGCACCGGGGCTTCCGGGGCCGGGGTCTCACGCCCGCCCTCGCTCACTCCCGCGTGGCGGCTGCACACGCGCTTGCCAGAGCCTGCGCACGGGGAATGGTGCAGGCCGGGGATGCAGGCTGGAGGCTGGACGTGCGTGTGCTCAGCAGCCCAGGCCCTGAGCGGGTCCCCCGAGGCGCGCACACGTGTTGTTCCCGCGTGTCAGGCGGGAGAGAGGGCGGCTCCCACGGGCTCCCATGCAGCCCGGAGGCCCTGGCACGTCCTAAGGTCCAGGAGCAGAAAGCCCGGATGCTGTCGCGGCTGGTGGGGGCGCGGGGGAGTCCGGGAGACTGAGCTCCAGAACCTTGGGAATGTTTTTACAATAAGCCAGCTTGCTTCAGGAATCCAGGGAGCGGCGGGTGCGCCATGTCTGCTGTAAACACCTGCCCGCCGGGCACCTGCCCTGTGTGGCTCTGGGAATGTTGGATTCTGAAGCCCCAGTGCCTTCGGCCCAAGGAGAGAGAGGTTCTGGGGGGGAGGCCTGTCCAAAGGAAACAAACAGCTAATCTAGGTGGCGTTTCCTAAACCCCACGAACCTGTAAGAAAACCAAGTAATGAGTAAGTGTTTCGTTTTCTTTCTTCGGGGCCTTTGCAACAACCTGGCGTTGGAGATAAAGCTTTCACAAAATGTTGTGCAGGGCTAGAGAAACAGGAACAGCAAACTCCGAGTCTCTGCGTAAATATACATTCTAGCGACATCCAGATTTAATCTAACTAGCACGGGGCCAATCAAAATGTCCCCTAGAGCTCTCCCCGCCCCCCTAAAAAGCGGTGTCTCTGGGCTGCGCCCTTGGCCCTGTACAATGAGAGCTTTGAACTGTTTATGCTATAATACAACAGACCCACAATCACTCAGCAACACTCACTCTGCCCTTTGAAGCCGCCTGCAGCTCAACTATTACACAGGCAGGAAGCAGAAATCAGTGCTTTGATTTGTTTAAAATAAATTAAACACAACTGGCAACCATATTTCCTCTTATTCAGAGGAAGTTACAAAAGGTACAGACGATCAAAAATACCAGGTGACTTTGAAAAGCGGGAGCCGGCCTGTTTGTCAGCAGAAAATCCCCCAGTGCCTCCCTGACCACACATCCCAAGACGCTGTGTATGCAGATTTTAAAGAGGTCGCCCTGTTCAAAATAACTTGGAAATAACTCCGTGCTTTCGGGTGGAAGAGGAAGTCATCCAGAAGAATAAGCCTCCACGTTTAGAACCTTTTTTCCTTGCAAATTCAAGCCTATGATTCCAACCTACACTTGGTCTGGTGCCTTCTTTTCCCCATCAGTGAAATGGGGACACCAGGACCCCCGGAGAGCGTATCAGGGGAAGACACACAGCACTTTGGAAACATTCAGAATAGCGCTGGGCACCTGGAGGCCACCCCAAACCGCTGGGTCTTCAACAGAGTCACTCGTGAGGGAAACCTCAGGCTGCCGATGTGACCGGGTCCCTTCCGTGCCGAGCGGAGGGCAGTGGGCTTTCCCTCTGAGCCGCCGGGACCCAAGTGGACTCCCGATCCCGTAAACCTGGACCCACTTGTGCGACTGGGCGGCTGCTTCCCATCAAGGAGACGTCTGTGTCTGCCTCCGACCCTTCTCCAGACACAGGCCACCACCCGTGCCTCCTCCATCCCACCCGCCCACCCAGCAGGACACAGCCCCCCATGCCTGTTTCCCCAGTTCTCAGCAGCACCCCAAACTGTGTCTGGGGGCCCACTCTCCCTCCCTGAGTTTCCAGCCCCCTGTCCTTCTGACTGCCCCTCATCCTGCAAGGACTTCCAACCCCACGCAGTCTGCGCGCTCTCCACTGAGGCAGCCTCACAGGGTCACCGTCGCTGGTGTGCACACGTGGGGCCCAGTCTCTGGGCTCTGCTCCATCCCGCCCGACCTCGTGTCCAGCCCCCGACGGCACCACCTTCGTCTCGGTGGCTGAACCAGACTGCGGCGTGTGTCTTCAGGCCACACCCTCCTCTGATGTCCTGTGGATTCCTTCACCTTTGCTCTTCCACGGGAATTTTAGAATCAGCTTGTGAAGGAAATGGTAACTCACTCTAGGCTTCTTGCCTGGGAAATCCCATGGACAGAGGAGCCTGGAGGGCTACAGTCCATGGGGTCGCAGAGAGTTGGACACGACTTGGCGACTAAAACGACGAAGAATTTCTACACAAAGGCCTGCTGGGACTTTTTGATTGGCTGATCAGTCCCTCAGTGATCGGGACTGAGTTTAAACTCTGCATCCATTTGGGGAGAACTGATGTTTCACCAATACTATTGCAGTCCACAGGCATGACACCCCTTTCTGTTTGTTAGGAACTCTCTTCTTTCTTTCATCGGTGTTTGGAGTTTCAGCGGAAAAGGTCTTCTACGCGTTTTTCAGGATTTGCTCCCAAGCGGTTTCTGTCTCTGCTGTTCTATTGTAATTGGAAATGTTTTACATTTCAGTCTCCAGCAGTTCTTTGCTGGTCCATAGCTTTCTCGATCTGTTGAGATATTCGTAACATTTCCTCCTTGAAGAAAGCCATCTGACGGACTGTCGAATGTGGGGCCACCCTTCCGTTCCTGGAACAAACCCTACTGCTCAATGCGCTGTGCGTGTTCCTGGCCGAACAGACATGACAGATTTTGTGGAGGATTTTCTCGTCAGGCCTCATCAGGCACATCCATGGTTTTCCTTTCCTCTGAGTCCAATTAGGCAGGCATTTGCATGACCTTCAGGTTAGCGTAATCATCTGAGTCTTGTTTCCAGCCTTCGCTGGGGAGAGTCGAACACGCCCTCACTGTACGGCGGTTCATCCGCAGTGACCTAAGGGGACCCCTGGGGGGCTCTTCAGCGCGCCTGGGGGTCAGCTTGTGTCGTCCACTGTGGCTGAGCTCTTGGGGGCGCCCCCGGCAGCTCCTGCGGCCATTCGTGGTCCAGCTCCACCAGGTCTCACTCAGAGGTACGCGCAGCTCAGAGGTACGCGCAGCTCAGTGGCCCCCAAACGCTCAGGGGCCCCTTTTCCTCGGGGGCCACAGCTCTGTGCTGCGTGCTGGTCTGCGTCTGAAAACACCCGATTCTCGTGTTTCACCAGATTGCCGGCTGCCTGGGAAGCCTCGGGTGTGCCCCCGGCTCCCTCAGCCACTGCCACTCACTCACTCGGCCTGGACACGGTCCACCTCAGGCCATCCAGTCAAGCCCTGGGCTCGCCCAGCCTCAGAGGGACCCCACCCTGGAGAGCCGCGTGTCCAGCCCTGGTGGGCTTGTGGTTCTGAAACGCAGCTGCCAGTGTTCTTGCTGAGCCCTCCCAGAAGCCGGGCGTGAGGGGCAAAGGCGGATGACAGCACCTGGGCCAGAGCCCTGAGCCTGACGCACCTGGGGAAGCTCCGAGGAGAGTGACGCAGAGGAGTTTCGGTAATAATGCAGCGAATCACTCCATTGACTTGAAGTGACTGAGTCCAGTGCTAGCTTTAAGTAAACTCTTAAACTTACACCTGAAACTTCTACGAGCTGCACATAACCGGGAACCACGTGTGTGCTGAGTCACTGTGGTTTCTGCTCCACTCTTCACCACCCCACTCCATGGACGCCAGGCTCCTCCATTCACGGGATTCTCCAGGCAAGGATGCTGGAGTGGGTTGCCATTTCTTCCTTCAGGGGATCTTCCCGACCCAGGGATTGAACCGGTGTCTCTCCTGTCTCCTGTGCTGGCAGGCGGGTTCTTTACCACCAGCGCCACCTGGGAAGCCCCTGAGCCAAAAAGAGTTGAATAAAATGAAATTCATGATGGTGAAAAAGTAGGCAAAATTGTCAACTGTAGAAGAATGTCTGGATAAATTGTCTATACTAACCTGACAGATTGTCATATAATTATTAAGAATAATGTCACGTGGAAAAAAGCGTGTGACCTGAGCAGACGAAAGTGTCCAAACGTAGTGATTCCAACGGTGTGAAGTGCGCATTGGCGTGAGTGCCAAGACCAGAGGAGAACCTGGGCAACGAAGGCAGCTCTTATGGAAGGATGGAGGGAACGTGAGGGACGCGACCTTTCTCTGTTGTTGGTTTTCAGATGTTGCTGTAATAAACGTTTAATAATTAAAAAGGATGTTTTAGAGAAACTGCCTTAATGCCCGGTCATCAGCACCATTCGAACTTAACAAACAATAATAATAGGAAAGAACAAGGAAGTGACCCGCCAGCTCCCACGAGGGCGGGCGAGGGCAGAGTTTTTCCTGGCAGACTTCCTGTGTGCCAGGCGGGAGCTCGGGGGAACTGCAAAGGACAGCAGGCACGCCAGGACCGAAGAGCTGCGAAAGCCGCAGCGGCCCCAGCGCAGCACATGCACTTTCACCCAGTAAACGCCTGTTTCGTCTTTCTTCCTCCCATTTTACTGAGGCGTTAGCAGGCAGCGCTATGTCAGCTCAAAGTGCGCAGTATGACGCGTTCATTTCTATACATCAGCAAGCGATGACCACAGAAGCTTTAGTGAAGGGGAAATGTCAGCTTAAAGAAAGCGGATATCTACAGAGCTCTGGACGCAGAGGTCTACCATTTGAGGGTTTTCTCCATCACAGGAACAGACCGGGAGTCTTCACGCTGAACCAGCCTGCAGGGATAGCACTGCTGACAAGGAGATGGCGCCAGGGAAGGCAGGGCTCTCCCTGGGGGCCGGGCGCCACTCAGGGATCTTGACAGACTGTAGGCATCCTGTGACCTCAGTCCCTGAACTGCGGAAGGCCATCCTGAGGAAATCCAGCCGTGGGGCCCCGCACTCAGATCACAGCCGGGGCCCCTGCGGCATCTTCACTGGCGTGGCTCACCGTTAAGGTGATTACAGGAGGCTCTTTGCTCACACCTGGCACGAAGCCATGCACCCCGCTGCGCTTCCTAAAGCGCGTGTGCAGAGAAGGGCGGGTGGGGAGGCTCCCCCCCGTCCTGGCTTCGCTATGGCAGGATGTGTGTGTTGGAGGCCTCCCAGCCTCCCTCTGTGAGCCTCCCCTTCCTGCCCCCTAAGACGAAGGGCTACGCTGCAGCTCCTCTACGTGGCCCCTTTCACAATGCCCTCACCTCCCCCTCAGGCTCTGCACGCAGGTCTGCACACATCTCTAGAGTCTCTTGATGAAGGTGAAAGAGAAGAGTGAAAACGCTAGCTTAAAACTCAACATTCAGAAAAGTAAGGTCATGGCATCCAGTCCCATCACATCCTGGCAAATAGATGGGGAATAAAAGGAAACAGTGTCAGACTTTATTTTGGGGGGCTCCAAAATCACTGCAGATGGTGACTGCAGCCATGAAATTAAAAGACGCTTGCTCCATGGAAGAAAAGCTATGACCAACCTAGACAGCATATTAAAAAGCAGAGGCATTACTTTGCCAACAAAGGTCCATCTAGTCAAAGCTATGCTTTTTCCAGTGGTCATGTATGGATGTGAGAGTTGGACTGTGAAGAAAGCTGAGCGCCAAAGAATCGATGCTTTTGAAGTGTGGTGTTGGAGAAGACTCTTGAGAGTCCCTTGGACTGCAAGGAGATCCAACCAGTCCATCCTGAAGGAAATCAGTCCTGGATATTCATTGGAAGGACTGATGCTGAAGCTGAAACTCCAATACTTTGACCACCTGACGGGAAGAACTGACTCATCGGAAAAGACCCTAATGCTGGGAAGGATTGAAGGTGGGAGGAGAAGGGGACGACAGAGGATGGGATGGTTGGATGGCATCACTGACTCAGTGGACATGGGTTTGAGCAAACTTCCGGAGATAGTGAAGGACAGGGAAGCCTGGCGTGCTGCAGTCCATGGGGTCGCAAAGAATCAGACAGGACTGGGCGACTGAACAACAACATTTTTCAACCTTTTTATTCTGGAATCTTCACACGTGCACAGAAGCAGAGGTGGCGGCCATCCAGCCGCAGCAGCTCCGCCACAGCCAGCTGCCTGCCTGCCCCCACCCACGAGTGCACGGATGCGCCTCCACACACACGCGTGTGCGTGCCGAGGAGCTGTGTGCAGATGCTCACAGGGCGCCCGGAGCACACGAGTGCGCGCCCCAGCCACCGTGAGCGCCAGGCCTGCCTGCTCGGAGTCTCGGAGGCCGCGGCTGGACCCCTGGCAGGGCCGCCTCACCGCTCAGGTGGTAAAGTTATTTGGCTGTGAGCCACATCGCTCCGAGCACAGCACGCCGTCACACCCTTCCCGACCCGGACGAACACAAAGAGACGCACCCCATCGAGTCGCCTACTTGGCTGACCTGCGCACCTGCTCACCCTCCGGGGAGCTTCCTTCATGGGTATTTTTTCTCCCCTGAACAAAGGGCGCCCACAGAGTAAACGGGGAATGACGAAAACAGGAAAGCCCGGTCTTGCAGGGGCTGAGCAGCCGTGGCCCCCGAACATAGGGCGCAGACTCAGAACTGGGGCCCCAGAGGGTACAAGTGAAGCCACAGGCCCCGTGCCCACAGGTCACAGTGTGGAGACCCAGTGGGGAGGGTGAACCGCAGCGACTGGGAGGAGCTGATGGCCCGTGCGTGTTTTGTAATGGACAGGGACAAATATGTTTATCCTCAGTGGTCACAAATCATTTCCCAGCTGTGAGCTCTGGCAGCCACCGCGGGGCAGTAGCAGGGTCTCGGGGCACACACCCCTCCAACTCAGCCAAACACCCCTGCCCCCGAGATACACTGAAGGAGAACAAGTTATAGCAACAAGATGTTTCAATAGTCAATATTTAAAGACACAGAAAAGGTGTTTTTTTTTTTTTTTTTAAAGCCCAATAACCCACTCAGGGCCAAATCCAGATTGGGCTTCCGTGATGGCTCAGCCAGGAAAGAATCTGCCTGCAATGCAGGAGACCTGTCGATCCCTGGGTCGGGAAGATGCTCTGCAGAAGACAATGGCTACCTACTCCAGTATTCTTGCCTGCAGCATCCGATGAGCAGAGGAGCCTGGCAGGCTCGGACACGAGTGAGGGACCACTAATAACACGCTCACACATCCAGGCCACACAGCTTCTCCCAACAGACTCCCTCAGCCAGACACACTGAGCGGGAACACAGGGAGCTGAGCGTGTCTCCAGGACCACCCCCCGGACTGCGAGTGACTGGAGAGGGCAGCGGGAGGCAGGTGGGCCGCAGCCTTCCCAGATTAAGCCAGCGTCTGAGAATCTCAGAGTCAGCTCCTCTGGGCACAGGACAGAGGCACGCGGGTGACAATCAGGTTCAGACACCACAGAAGAGCTTAGAGGCCTGGTCTCTTACTTCAAAGCTGGCCTTGCCAAGGCCTTCCGGACACACAGCAGCACTCAGCTCCCCTGCCACCAGCACTATCTCCAGGCAGCCTCTGTCCTGCCCTGCAGCCGGAGGAACCGCACTCTGCTCATCCGCCTCTCTGCTGGGAGCTTCATGGGAGTGCCAGCCAAACCTGCACCTCTGCCTGTATTTCCCGAGCATTTTGCACTGAAGTGGTCCAGCACTCAGGACGTGACATTATGAGGTGGGGGCAGCCATGGCCATCTGCGTGCGAAGAAGCAAGCTTCCTAAGGTTTAAGTGACCTGCCATGCCGCTCGACTAGCAACCTGTCACTAGGTATCCCCACTGGGATGTCCCAGCGCCCCACGCACCCCGCCTCCTCCTCCGCCCAGCCCCGATGCCCCCACACCAGCTGTCTTCCTGCACTCACCGTGGCAACCCTGCTCCCGGCCACCACTGCCCACCCTCAGTCCCTGCTCGGTCCCTGGCACCTCCTGCCACAGCTTCTCCCTACAAGCTTCTTCCTTTGCATGTTTACCCACAAGCCCCCACACAAGATGCCCCATGCCAAGTGTGAACAAGCCCTCCTCCGCACAAGGCCCTGTGGCGCCCCCCCCCACGCCTGGGGAATGAAACTCAGGCTCAGCCTCCCACTTCAGCCTCCACCATGACCTCCTACTAGTCCATCTCGCTCTAGGCTCTGGCAGCTGCTCCTAGAGCTCTGAGCAGCTCACAGACGGCCTGGCCTTCCTGCTCATGTGCCTTCTATGCCTCAGATACCCACAGTGCCTGGGAATTCTAGTTTCCCTGAAGCTTGGGCCTGCCTCCTCCCAGGAAGCCCCCCTTGCCTCCATCACAGGCTCAGGCAGAAACCCCTGGAATGCTCCACCCCACCTGCATGAAGATATGATCATCTCCATCCAACTACAAATGCCTGGAGGGTAGAGACTAGATCTCTCGGTGGCTGAGTGCCCGGCACGGAGTCTGCACTCGGTATACGCCCACGTCTTAGTGACTTACTCCCCTGACCGTCCAGGCCCAGATGTCATCCTAGGCTCAGCTGTGAGGGGGGCGGTGCTGAGACCTGACCATCATCATCCCCAGTCTCTCTGGAATCCTGTTTGCATCTGCCTGCACACCACCCGCCCAGGCTCGGGCCCTCATCACTCCCGGGACTATGAGGCTCACTTCCTTCCTCCAACATCCCCTTGTACAATTACACTTCCTGTCTGGTTCCTGAGGCAGGCTTCTGAAGCACACATCTGACGTGAGTTCCATGCCCAAGGACCCTCGGCAGCTTTTCCCACCCACAGGAGCTTCCGAGGCCCTGCACGCCCTCTTGCCACCTCCCCGTGCAGGCCTGCCTACGGCTCCCCACACGGTGGCCAGCTCGATGCCCTGCTGGGAGCGTCCCGGGCCCACCTCCCAAGGCTCATTTCGGAGGACTGCCCCCGGGAGGAGTCAGTGCGGACGCCCCGCCTCCGCGCAGGACTCAGGCCTGCGCCATCCGGTCCTCTACTGCGTCACCAGCACCGCGGGTGGCTCGGCGCGTGCAGGTGGCCGTCCTGCAGGTGACCAGCCTGGGCCCTGGCCGCTCGGTGAGGCCCTCGCTCGCCACAGCTGGCTGGGGCCCCGCGCGGGTGGGCACCCGCGGAGTCCTGGGGGCCGGCGCCCGCCACGCCACTGCTCCCCGGCGCCACGCGGCTTCCTCCGAGGCGCACACGACACCTTGGACAGCTCCCCGCGTCTTGCGCGCTCCTTCGCTGCCCTACGTAGGCCCCACGCAGCCCCACGCAGGCCTCACGCACGCGTCACGCAGCCCCACGCAGCCCCACGCACGCCCCACGCACTCCCGCGCACAGCGCACGCATGCGCAGTCCTGGCTCGGGCACGTGCCCGAGCCCTGGGCAGCGGCGTCAAGGCCGCTGAGGCGCGTCGGTCAGCGCTGGCGCCCGGGGCCCGGCCGTCTGCGCCTCCCGGGCTGGGCAGCGCGGCGCACCTGGCGCCGGGGATTCAGGCCGCAGCTGCGGCGCCCGGAGGGCCGGGCTCGGCATCTCCTCAGCTGAGAAGGGCCGCGGCGGCTGCCCGCGGGCGTGTGGCGAGCTCGGTGCCGGGCGGTCATCAGGGAGCGCGCGGCGGTGGGGGCTGTTCCGCGAGCGTTTTGGTGTCATTATTGCTGGTTTTATTAGCGCGCCTAGCAGGACGTTTAATAGGCTTTTTCCTGTTGCCCTGCGATTTACGAGCGGGACACGGAGGCGGCCAGAGGCGGCCGGCGGCCCGCGTGGGGAAGGCCCCGAGCCTGGCCCAGGGCTGCAGAGCAGGCCTGCCCGGCGGGGAGGCGCCCGTTCTCCACGTCTCGCTGTGCTGGTGGGATTCACGGAGCTCCAGCCCAGGGAGGGTGAGGGATCCTTCTGTAAATAGTCTTCAGGAAACCTGGAGAAAAAAAAAAATCAACTTTGAAAAGACCACATCAAGAAAATGAAGGGCGGAGCTAGCTTCCCTGGGGGGCCCAGGGGCTAAGGGTCTGCCTAGCAATGCAGGGGCCACCAGTTCAGTCCCTGGTCCAGGAAGAGCCCACGTGCCACGGAGCAGCTGAGCCCTGAGCGCAGCCCCTGAAGCTCCGGCTCCAACAAGAGAAGTCCCCCTCCGCGGTAGAGACAGCCTGCAAGCGGCAGTCAACACTCACGCCTGATAAAGGGCTTCGGGCCAAAATCCACGAAGTGTGTTGGTCGCTCAGTGGTCTCCAGCTCTCTGCGACCCCATGGAGTGTAGCCGCCAGGCTCCTCTGTCCATGGGGATTCTCCAGGCAAGAATGATGGAGTGGGCTGCCATGCCCTCCAGGGGATCTTCCCGACATAAGGATCAAACCCAGGTCTTCTGCATTGCAAGTGGATTCTTTACCGTCTGAGCTACCAGGGAGGCCCAAATACACGAAGGACTCCCCGAAGCCTGCAAGGACGTGGCCGGGCGGGTGCCTCCTCGGGGCGTGGTTGCAGGAGATGGGCACAGCAAGGGTGGCCACCACTGTCCATCACCAGGGAGACACGGGAGCTCGGCGGGCCACCGTTGGGCCACACGTCCGCTCACGTGGCCAAAAGTAGGACTGACCACAGGAAGTCATGATGAGGCGGAACGACTGGAATCCTGTCTTGGCTCTGGACCTCTTCTTGTTACCGCACGTAATGGATCAGTCGCTTTGAAGGGCTCAGCCAGTGAACACACCAGGTACTTTCTGTTAAAGCGTTTCTTACTTGTGAGAGGTAGGGAGACAGGAAGATAACTCCAGGGGAGCTGTTAAGCGCGCGTGCTCGTGTGTGCTGTCATTCAAGTCGTGTCCAACTCTGCGACCCCATGGACTGTAGCCCACTAGGCTCCTCCATCCGTGGAATTACCACCGAGTCACCTAGGAAGCCCTGTTTTAAGCCTGGGGGCCAAAGCAGAGGTTCCTCTCATTTGCCAAAAACTGCAAGCAAGTAGCTACTTAATTGGTTGTTCGGGATGCGGTATCTAACTGGCTGGAATGCACCGTGACTTTTTGGGGACATCTGGTGTTTGGAACTTTCTGCGACTTAATCATCAGTTTCTTCAGAACAAAGCACACGTTGACTTAACCCCATCTTGTCCGTTCAGAGCCATCACTCTGTGCCGTTGCCACCCGTGTGAGTTTTGTTACCCTCTTTCTCAGTCTTTGGGTTTAATTTCCCAAAGGCCAGCTCTAGTAGGGAGAACTCTAACGGCAGACACCACAGACTCCTCTCCCGCAGTCAGTCAAACCCTGCTCTCCGCACAGCTATGTAAGCCTCTGCAGGTGGAATGAGGGGTGTGGTTGCCCGATCGTAGAGGGGAAAGCCCATCCTGGGTTTCTTGGGTGGAGGCGGTGGAATCACTGAACCCTTAGAAGCCGGCAGAAGGCGGCTGTCAGAGGCTTGGTGGAAGGAGGCGCACAGGGTCAGAGAGCCAAAGTGTCCGAGGGACTCGGCTGCCCTTTCAGGCCTGGAGGGGACCGTGCGCCAGGAAATGCAGGCAGCGTCTGGAAACTGAGCTGTCCACAGCCAGCAGGAAGAGAGGGGTCGCACTTCTGCAGCTATGCTGGGGGCTTTCCCTGGTGGGTCAGTGGTTAGGACTCTGAGCTTCCACTGCAGGGGGCCATGGGCTTGATCCCTGGTCAGGGAACTAAGATCCCACATGTCGAGCTGGGCGGTGCTTAGTCGCGCAGGCGGGTCTGACTCTTTGCGACCCCTTTGACTTTAGCCCGCCAGGCTCCTCTGTCCATGGGGATTCTCCAGGCAAGAATACTGGAGTGGGTTGCTGTGTCCTCCTCCAAGGGATCTTCTCAACCCAGGAATCACACTGGGGGTCTCCCACATCTCAGGCAGATTTGTGACCATCTGAGCCGCCAGGGAAGCCCAAGAGTCCTGGAGTGGGCAGCCTCTCCCTTCTCCAGGGGGTCTTCACGACCCAGGAAGCAACCGGGGTCTCCACATTGCAGGCGTGGCCGAAAAAGAAAACCATTTTAAACCTCACTGGGGGCATGGCAAGCGCCAGGTGAGTGTGCCTCCTGCTGCTGTCCCTGACCTCGCAGGCTGGGCAATCTGTGTGGGTCTTGGTGCCGTGCCGATGCCTGGAGCGCAGCCATCAGCCGCTCGACAGGTGAGAAGCTGAAGGTGGGAGATACTGACCCATGCCTGGCCACGAACCGTCATGGAAGAGCCAGTGCTGGCTGGCCCCACTCCCGAGGCCAGGGTGAGGGCACTGAGGGCTGGAGCCAGCCTCGGCAGGGGGTCGTATCCGGTGCTGCCTGTGGGGTTCCCCGGGCGAGGCAGGCTTGGCCTGCGTGGCAGCACTGTTAGAGGAAAACAGGGATGTCCCCCGCCCCCTGCACCGGAGCTTTGGCAGCCGCCAGCCCCCGCTCCTGTGCGGTGTCCTCTGAGCAGCCTCTCTACCACAGCGGCCCCTGACCTCCCCCTGCATCCCGAGGACCCCCCAGATGCTGACTCCCCAGTCGGTCGACCAGCTCAGCAGAGCACAGCGTCACCCTGGCTGGGGCATCGGAGGCTCAGGCCCCAGGCTGCCCACGTTGAGCCCTCCCTCCGCACTCCCGCTCCATGGGGAAGGGGAGATTTTTGGACTCCTGTGTTCAGAAGCCTGTCCTTTGCTGGCACAGGATGTTTGGGAAGGAGTAACACCTCCCCGTCTACCTTGTGGACAGGACAGCGGCTGTCTGGGTTTGGACGAGACGGCTTTGGACTCGATAACCTTCACCTCAAAAACAGCCCTATGGAGCCGGGGCCCCGGTGGGAGCCAAGCCCTCGGCTATCCGGGGACACGGCTGTCATCACCCGTCCGTGTCCCAGAAGCAGCCGTCTCCACGTGGCTCCCCAGCACATCCTGTCTGGTGGACCCCGCCCCCGACCTCTGAAATGGCTGGCTGCTGAGTCCATGGTGCAGGCCAAGCCAACTGCCCACAGCCGCTTCCGAGCAAGCTTTGCTTTTAATTTTATGCTTATCTTTTTAAGCCCCGAAGGCTACTGGTTCCAGGAAGGACTGGGTCACTGTGTGACCTCGGGAAGGTCCCTTGCAGCCCAGAGAGGTCGGGGCTGTGTGACTCCTGGCGGGGGCTCTGGACTCCCTCGTGCGGCAGCGCCCTCCTCGTGCGGGCACTCAGGCGCCAGTGCCCACTTCTCTGGAGGGCGGTGGCGAGGGCGTGGTCCATGGGAAGGAGGGGAGCCCCGCCCTGCATCGGGGGTGCCAGACTGCTCGTGCAGCCACTGGCCGAGGCCCGAGGAGGCGCGGCAGCTTGTGGGCAGTCGCCCCCACTCCTGACTTCTCCGTCGCTTCTGCTCGTATTTGTTGCTCTTTCGATAATGAAGGTCACGACTGTGTTTGAGGAAAGAAAGCTGAGACTGTGAAGAGTGAAGTCCGAGTAGGCCTGCCCTGCTCCAGTCCCCCCTGGAGGCCGCTCCCTTCACTGTTTGCAGTGCTCACCTCCGTAACTCGGAAACACACACCCGGGTCTTTTCCTTTCCTGCGGTGCGCTGCAGCAGGTGCGGCCTGCGTTCCCTGACCGGGGATGGACCCCCACCCCGCGGGGGAAGCCCAGCGCCCCGGCTCTACCCAGGTTCTCTGGGCTCCGTTCTGGGAAGCCGGCGCAGGCACCCTCAGCCTCCTGGCTTAGTCACTGCTTTGTGGTCTCTGGGTCCACGGCCCTCAGACCAGCTGCCAGGCCCCGGCCACGAGTGCTGGGATTTGCGGTGGGATCTAGGGACACGCGTGTATACGATCGCCACGCTGGCTAATTCTCACGTGCGCTGAAGTCCGTGAATCCCGTCCCAGTGTCCCGTCCCAGTGGCTCCCTGCCTAACTCCTGGGAAGAGGGCGCTCTGGGCTCGGCCGAGTCTGGCCAACCGGCTGCAGGACCAGACTTCACTGTCCCTCAGCCAGGCGCGACCACATGCCTGCTGGAATGGTGGCTTGTCTCCTCCCAGCTTCATTCCCAGGGGCCCCTCTGGGAATGAAGAGCCCGCCTCTGCCCTCACCCAGGGTCTGTCCTGCCC
Organism: Ovis canadensis; assembly: GCF_042477335.2. NCBI lineage: Eukaryota > Metazoa > Chordata > Mammalia > Artiodactyla > Bovidae > Ovis > Ovis canadensis. The sequence goes on along the minus strand of NC_091261.1, from coordinate 82,912,986 downwards.
CCGGACGCCTGATGGCCCCTTCGCCTTTCCTCTAAGCGTGTGAGAGGCGGCTCTTCTCCGCAGCCTCCGGCCTGCCAGATCCCTGTGCTCGGCTCTTCTGCATCCCGCCCACGGTCTGGGGGGAACGAGAGCCAAAGACGCCGTCCGAGGCAGCGTCCTGGGCGTTGTGGGCACTGCTGGCCACCATTTGCTGCAGGGAGGCCCCGCTGGGACAGCCCCAGCTTGTGCATGTTCAGTGAAAGCGTGAGAGGAAGGGGGTGTCTGCAGGGGGCGACCTGGGCAGCCCAGGGTGAGTTCACATGCTCTACGCCGGCCTCCCGGGAAGGGCTGTGGCTGCGAGCACTGCCCTGCGTCCTTGGTGTGGTCAGCCTGGGCCTGGACATCCAGCTCTGACTCACCCCGTCTTTGGACCAGGGCTGGTCTGGATGCCAGCTCCCGAGGGCCTGAGCTTGCCAGCAAGAGGCTGCGATAGCATCTGAGGACGGGCTCCTGGGAGCCGCGGGGGCGCGGGCCTGCATTCACAGCCCCTTCCTGCCCTTTGCTCTCGGCCTGGCAAGCTGGGCGTGGTCCTGAGGAGGCAGGAGTTGGGGGTGTCCTCTAGGGTAGACCCTGCACACGCGCTGGCGCCGAGAGCAGAGGAACAGCAGCGTGGGGGCCTGCAGCAGGTGACGGGTGAACACTCTGAAGAGCCAGAGTGTGGGGACAAGGGCAGGATCGGAGCTTGGGAGGTTATTGCCTTCCGAAGGTGACCACCAAGACTTCCCTGGTGGTCCAGCGGCTAAGACTACAGGCCCCCAGCGCAGGGGGCCCGGGTTTGACCCCCGGTCGGGAAATGAGATCCCAGACGCCGCAACTAAAACAGGAGTCCCTTAAAAAAAAATCTTGTTCAAATGGAGTAATCCTGTGGTCCTGGCTTTAAATGTATTCTTTCCCATCTGCACCCCCGAACGTTTTTGCTCCTGAGCAAAACTCCAATTAGTCCTGGGCATCTTGGTCAGAATCAGAAGCCCTCCTTGACATGAGGAGATGCAGGAGAAAATTGTAAGGAATCACGACTGACTTGTATTTTCTGGATATCCACGGAGTTTTTGATGGCTAAAGACAAGAAGTGCATAGGGAAAACCCTAACAGACTTGAACACTCAAAAATTCAAACTTCTGTGACATTTTGAAAAAAAATCATTAATAGGTTAAGTAAAAAACAGCAAAACAGCATACGCCACATATAACAAGAGAAAACACCAAGGCTCTATGTACACAGACACTTCACCAAAGAGGAAATAAAACTGAGCAGTGTAAATTGGGGAAAAAAATGTAACTTCCTTACTGTGCAGAGACACGCAGATTAAGGTAAGGGGCCGTTTTGTACGTGTGCAGCCGGTCAGGCTTAAAAGCTGTGACTGCCTAGAGCTAGTGCCACTCGGGGCGGCTTCGTACGCACACAGGGGTGTAGGGGACACGCCCTCTGGGGTGTCAGCCAGAAGTGCCACTTGGAGGAGATTTTCCTGAGGAAATTATCCGAAATACCAAGGCTCGTGAATAATGACGTTCCCCGCGGCATTATTTATGATAGAAGAATTGTTATTTCTGATAAGTGTCTTGAGGGATGGTTGCATAATCACCAAGATGGTCGTCACCAATATACTGTGAACCCAGCGTCCACCCTGAGACAGGCAGTGCCGTTCACTAAGCCCCACGACAGCCCTTGCTGAGCCCATCACACCCCCACTTCACAGGACTGGGACGCTGGTCACAGCCCCGCTCCGGGCAAGGGCGGGCAGAGGGCTCCCTCGGGCTCCCTCCCGGCTCCTGGGGCAGCGGGGGACCTAGCAGAGGAGGGCTGTTTATAACACGGAGCCGGGTGGAAAGGGCCCCGAGTCTCTCCGCTGATCTCGAGTGGAAAGAGTACAGAACAGCTGCAGGACGCAGCGCGCCGGGGCCGGGGGGGCTGGGGCGAGCAGCGAGGCCGGGGCGCGGTGCAGGCCACTGCCGCCAGCGCGTGGAGCCCCCGAGAAGCCCTGTCCAGGGCCGACCGCGCGGGCGCAGGGGCTGCACGCTCCAACAGGGCCCCTTGCCGCCGGGGGCTCCCCTCCCTGCTGGGGAAGGCGAAGCCGCAGTGCCCTCCCGTTCTGCCAGCCGGCAGGCTGGCGGTGCCCGCTCTGACGGGAGCGACGTGGATGAGCCGCGAGGGTCGCAGGAGCCGGGAGGCCGTCTCAGGGACCCGGAGGGCTCAGGAAGGGCCGCAGAGGGTCCGGCTCGGTGGCTGCCTCCCTCCAGCCTTGCGGTGTCCACCGTGGGGGGCTTCCCTCTCATCAGTGGCAGGACGGGGCAGGGAGAGCCCCGATCCCTCGTCTGAACTGTGGACTCGCCAGCTGTTTGTCACGGCACCCTGGGGTGGGCACAGCGGCCCCCTCACCCCCTACACGAGGCGCCATGGGCCCGGGGCAGTCCTGGCACTGCTGGGGAGCTGCCTCAGGAGCACCAGCTGTGCCAGGAAAGGGCCCAGCAGAGCTCAGTGCCCCGAGGAAAACGTCCTTAACTGTTTCAAAGACAGAGGGGTGTTATTTCTCACTCCCCGCCCCCGCTCCCAAAATAAAATCCCTTAACTTAGGGCTTCCCACAGCCCAGTCCTCTGAAATCTGGAGCCTAAATTTAGATTGTCCCTGGAAGGTCACCGGGTTGCCCCGGTGCAGGGTCAGCCGGCAGCTGCTCGAGATACACTGACTTCTGCCGACTCAGGCCCGCCGCGCTTCCCCTGGGAAGGCAGAACAATAGCGGCAGAGGCGCAGGTGGCCTCGGCTGGCGGGCTGGCTTGGGAGCCCCCTCGCCAGAAATCAGGGCTCCAAAGCCCGCCCAGCCTGGTGCCCCTCGAACCTTGGCCTGCGGGCCTGGGCCTGCCACGCCCATCATCCCGAGGCCGCTGGCCCCTCCTGCCCTTTCCTGCCTCTGGGCCCCTGTGCGGGGCTTCGTCCTGGGTCTGGGCTGAAGCGTCGCGTCCTTCATCACTTGGTGTCACCGTCCCAGCCGAGGGCACACCTGAAAGGCCGGCCCCTGGTGGGGGGCAGGTGTCCTGGGGACGGTGCTTGCGCACAGGAGGTGTGTTCGGGAGGCTCGAGGACGTGGAAGGGAGGGGCTGCAGGTCCTCACGCCCCTGTGGGCCGGGCTGGGCCTCTCTGTGACAGCTCTGATTCAACCATGGCCGGCCCCACGACCAACAGCGGTGTTAGGGTGGAAATCAGGGCATGCGAGGTGGGCACAGAGGGCCTTCCTCCAGTCCCCGGGACACTGTTCCCAAGAGGATGCAGCCTCCCTGGGGCTCCCCGGGGCACCAGACCGGATAGGCCCAGAGTGCCAGAGGAAGGCGATAGGGCGGGCAAAGGGGAGAGCCCTGTGCTGGCCGCAGCCCCGAGGTGCTGGGGCGTAGGGGGTGGCAGGCGGCCCCACCCAAGTGGATGGCCCCCGTGCTGGGGTCAGCCAGCCCGCAGACAGGCAGCTGCAGCTTGGGGGCAGAGAGGCATCTGGGAGGAAGTCCCTTAGCAACACAGCTTGGTAGGTGCGTGTTCTCAGTAGGAGCGTCACAGTGCAGGCAGAAGAGGCTGCGGGTGTAGACGGGCCAGTCTGCGGGCCGAGAGGGGGCAGGTGGTAGGTGCAGCTGGCTCACGTCCCCTGGCCGCTCCTGGAGTTGGCGCTCTGTCCGCAGGCAGGGCGAGCTGCAGCGGATTCTAGGCAAAGCCTGACCCCGGAGGGGGGCCTAGGTGACCTGAGGGGCCATAGCAGTGGGCCCTGGGGGGACGGCAGGGTGGAGCGTGGTGGGGGGGGTACTCAGCAAGGTCCCTGGATTCGGGCTGTGGGGAAGCAAGACCAGAGTGTGGGTGGATGGTAGGGCTGGGCCCCCTGGAATGGACAGGGAAAGGGGACGTCCAGGAGGGTCTGCAGCAGGAGGGAAGAAGGGAATGAGGTGTCTGGGAGGCAGTGGTCCTTGGGGCTCCATCCCTGCAGGGGGAGGGGGCTGGGGTGAAGGAAGGGGCAACCTTGTCCCCGCAGTCCCACAGGGCCCAGCAGACTTGCCTCCGGCACCTCCCCGTGCGGGACCACAGGTGTCCTCAGTCAACTGAGGAAGAGGAGCCAACAGTCAAGGACCAGGCCTGGGGAACAAATTGGGTGCGAGCAGCCCCACTCCAGGGTGGACTTTGCTCCAGACAGGGGGGCAGATGGAGGGGGGCTGCCAGAAAGGGACCCAGGTCCGACCTGAGCCTCAGGGGGCCCAGTGTGCATCCCAGCGGGCCTTTGGAGAGCCGGCTGGGCCATTGTGCAGAAGAATGCCCGGAAATCCCTCGCCTCCCGCCTCTAGCGAGGATGGGGGCTCTTCCTCCCGGTCAGGAAGCGCCATGTTGGCTTCCGGAGGGGGCCTAGGGGCCGGGGTGCCAGGGCCGCTGGCGCGAGGGGAAGGGCAGAGCCCCGCCCCAGCTGTTCCCCAGAGCCTGGTCTGAGGCTGAGCGGAGGGTGGGCAGCTGAGCCCTGAGCCAGGGCGGCTCCTGGAGGACCACCTCTGCGCGGGTCACTGTGGAGCCCCCCGGCCCTCCTGAGCCAAGCCTCAGAGGAGGGGATGGGCGGCTCTTCTGAAGAGGAAGCCCTCGCGGCAGGGACAGAGTTGAGGGTCTCCGGGGCCGTGGGAAGGTCCCGTTGTCTAGGGTGGGAGCCTCAGGCTCCAGCGACCGGTACCATTGGGCAGGAACTTGGACAAAGCTGGAACCCTGACCCACGCAGGCCCTCCTGGCTTCTCGGCCTGTGGGGGAGACAGAGTCGACCCTTGGAGGGCCATCGCGGTCGGGGTGCGGAGAAGGGGCCTGGGTTGGGTTTGGACTCCAGGGCGAGCTTCCTGGAGGATCAAGTCGCGCCATGCTTGGCTAACTCAGGAGCAGGGCCGAGGAAGCCCCCAACCCAGGTCCTGGCGCAGTGGTGATGGCGGGGTCGCCGGCCGATCGGGGCCGGGGGAACCGGAGCTGGCCCGGGAGATCGAGACTGACCGGCTCGTTTCGGAATGTGTTGGGGGAAGTCGGTGCAGATTCGGGGGTCGTGCAGTTCCTGAAACGGCGAGGTGGGGCGCGCAGGGAGGTGGGGCGCGGAGCGTGCGCGGCCATCCCCGAATGCGCTCGGCAGAGACCAGGACAGCGGCGGGCCGGGGTCTGGGGCCACGGCCGGGCTCCGAGCGGTTCCTCCCGCCCCCTCAGCCCGCTACCCCGCCACCCTGGGCGCAGTTGTTTCTCTTACTCCGGCTGCCGGCGGTGCCAGCGATTGGCTGCGGACAGATGGCCGCGCGCGGATTGGCTGCCCGGGGCAGGGGGCAGGGCCGGGGGGGGGGCAGAGTCCGCCCCCGAACCTTCAAAAGGGAAGCCCCTCCAGACGCGCCCGCAGACCCGAGGCTGCACTGCGGGGCCGCGAGGCCTGGAGACCGAGCGAGTGAGCCGCTCGCGCCCCGAGGCCGCGGGCCGTCGGGCGCGCGTCTCTTCTCCAGCCATGGGGTCGGCGGCGCTGGAGATTCTCGGCTTGGTGCTGTGCCTGGTGGGCTGGGTGGGCCTCATCCTGGCGTGCGGGCTCCCCATGTGGCAGGTGACGGCCTTCCTGGACCACAACATCGTGACGGCGCAGACCACCTGGAAGGGGCTGTGGATGTCGTGCGTGGTGCAGAGCACCGGCCACATGCAGTGCAAAGTGTACGACTCGGTGCTGGCGCTGAGCCCCGAGGTGCAGGCGGCGCGCGCGCTCACCGTGGGCGCCGTGCTGCTGGCGCTCGTCGCGCTCTTCGTGACCCTGGCGGGCGCCCAGTGCACCACCTGCGTGGCCCCCGGCCCGGCCAAGGCGCGCGTGGCCCTCACTGGCGGCGCGCTCTACGCGCTCTGCGGGCTTCTGGCGCTGGTGCCGCTCTGCTGGTTCGCCAACATCGTGGTCCGCGAGTTCTACGACCCGACCGTGCCCATGTCTCAGAAGTACGAGCTGGGCGCCGCGCTCTACATCGGCTGGGCCGCCTCGGCGCTGCTCATGTGCGGCGGCGGCCTCGTGTGCTGCGGCGCCTGGGTCTGCACCGGCCGCCCCGATTTCAGCTTCCCGGTGAAGTACTCGGCGTCGCGGCGGCCGACGGCCACCGGCGACTACGACAAGAAGAACTACGTCTGAGGGGGCCGCGAGAGGGAGGACCGGCCGGGGGCTCGGCCTCCGCTGGGCTGTGCCGCGCGCCGGCTCCGCGGAACTCGGGGCTCCGCGCCCACACTGGACTGGTCAGCGGCCCGCCCGCCCCCGCCGCCTGGCCAGCCTGGGCTGCGCCCTGCCCCGCAACGGCGATGCGCGCCCGGGAGGACTCGCACAGTGACTTTCCCGCGGGGTGCTGGCCCCAGCATGTGGGCAGGGCGCGCGTTCCTTCAGCTGTGTGGGCGCTGGACTGGAGATGCCCGCTCCCTCCCCAGGGGCTCCACACTTCAGAGGGACAGAGTGAGCCCAGGGGCCCCAGCCTGGACTGCCAGAGGGACGACTACACCCATGGGCTGGACCGCCGTCTCACCCCCCGGACTTTGCCAGGCGAGGCTTACAGACCCCAGACCCTGCGTGTGGGGCCGGGGCCCTGCCCACCTCCGCAGCCTGTAGGGGAGCGAGTCTTAGTAAATGGTTTGGATACCCTCCCACCTGTGTCCTCTCCTGTGTCACTTCCGGTGCCCAGCAGCCCCCTTTCATCTGCCCACCCACCCGATCTCTTCCCAATAAGCAAGCCTGGCCCTTTGGGAACTGGGAGACCCCACGGCCACTTCTCAGGTCCCCTGCCATCTGGTTGCCTTCCCACTGGGTGGGAATAGCCTGGGGAGGCGTGGGTGCAGGGGCTGAGGCAGACCCCAGCGGGCGCTGCAGGTGGACCCAGCCGGCGTGGAGTGGGGTGGGGGTGGGGGTGTTCCTGGGATGCAGGCAGTGCCAGGGCTGCTGGCTCTGCCGAGGGGACTGGGAGCCAGGCACCACCGGGCAGGTGCTTCCCACCTGCCTTCCCAGGGCTCAGCCATCCCGGGATCACTCCCACAGGCAGGCATCTGCACAGCGCCACCAAGGTCCCTGTTGCCAACGTGCAGTGGGGAGACAGGCTTTGGAGAGGGGGCTGCAGGTCGACAACCACGATGCCACGGGGAGGAGGCTCTGGCGGCTGGCTGCCCAGACTGAACTCCAGCCCTCCACCCTGGCTCCCTGCATAGGCCTGCGCCCACCCTGGTGTCCTGGCAGCCGGCCCACAGCCGGGCAGCCGCCAGCATGTCCGTGCCAGCCCCTGCTGGGGGTGCCCGGTGACCTTCCTCCCGGGGCTGGGGCCCCTAGGAGCCGGTGCTGGCCCTAATCAGGCCTTGGCTGGGCACCCCACAGGGGCAGAGTGGGCCAGACCTATGAGAGCCACCAAGAACTCAGTGCTTCCAGCCCTCTTCTAAGCACTCTGAATTAACGCATCTTCCCACCTGCCAAGGGCCAGGGCAGGACAGTGGCCGGGATCCTAGCCGCTGGAGGAGCTCCAGACCCGCCAGTGGGGAGGGCGCGGCACCTGCCCCAGTTCATGTCCAGGAGGCCTGGGTGCTGAGATCATGAGGCTCCTGGGCTCCCGAGGCAAGGAGTCTCCCAGGCCTGGCCAGGCTGCCCCACGGGGAGGGGCAGAACTTGAGGACGCGGCTCAGGGCAGCTGCTGTGAACTTGGCCCCGAGTCCCAGGACTTCCGGGGAGGCTGAACCGTCTGGGGGCGCGAGCTTCCCCCAGCAGGATGAGCACAGAGGGGCCGGGCCCCTGGGCAGAGGCCCCTAGCAGCCTTGGTAGCATCGCCACCTGAGCCTGACCAGGAGCAGCCCCCAGGACGCGGCGTGTGCGGTCCTGGGCTCAGCCCGTCTGCCCTGGCCACGGGGCCCCACCAGCGCCAGGCACAGCACGTGGACACTGCCGAGCTGACTGCAGGCCCAGGTCCCCGCCGGGACCGAGCGGTCGCTGCCCAGCCCTGGTTCCTGCACACGGCCAGGGTGGGGAGCGGGGGCCCCAGGGCCAGGCTGCCACCCCCACCCCAATCAGGGCAGACTTCCGACCCTCCCGGGCAGGGGCAGACTCCACTCGAGCCGTGGCCCAGGGCAGCTACTGCACTGCCCACCCCCTCCCACAGTCCCCCCGGAGACCCGGCTCCTCCACAGGTTCAACTTCTGGACCTGACTTCTGGGCTGCTCCCACCAACCCAACGGCTGCCCAAGCCACTGTGCTTTCTCCAGCCTGCCTGCTCCCTGGGCACTCAACTCCAGGCAGAGGCCGAGTGTCAGCCACGCGTGTGAAGGACGGTCTCCCAGCCAACAGGCCACCCTCAGCCTGCAAGGGTGCTCCGGGACAGCCCGGCCCACGGCTCCAGACCTGCAGGCCCGCCCAGCTTGGAGCTCCTGTAACGGGCCGCGGCTGACGCTGACCGCGAGAGCCCTCGGCCCCCCTTCCTGAACTGGGCGTCGAGCTCAGTCCCCGCCCGGGGTGCCTGGGCAGACAGGCGCTGGGGTGAGTGGAGGGTGGGCCTGGATGGGTGCGAGGTCAAGAGCGTGGGTCTGAGGCCAGTGGACAGAGGAAGCGGCCGGAGGCTGGAGCAGGTGGTCCTGTTGGCACCATGGCGGTCAGCGGGGGCGCTGGGGGCTGGGGCTCCACCCACGGCTGTCCAGGGAGCCCCGAGGTCACCCCCATGTGGACTTCCCGCTGGGCGGCAGGGTGCCCGGGACGCAGGCCCAAGGTGCCTCTGGACACAGAAGGCTCAGGGAACAACCAGGTGCTGGCCCTGTGACCAGACCCAAGATCAAGGCGCCATTTTATTCCGTTAAAAACCACTGTCCCTGCGTCTAAAACCATGTCCATAAGTTACAAGCTAAATAAAATCCATGAATAAGCAGGAGGAGGTTCCTTCTGAAGAGATCAAACTCTGGAAAAGACAGAAAAGGAAAGGTAAATGTAAACAGCTCTAACACTTCCCCAGATCAGACGGCGACCAGGCCCTCCGGCCGACTGGCTGCTTCCGAGCGGCCCGGCACTCACGGCCCGGGGTCCCTGCCGCCCGCCTGCCTGAGATCAGAGGCCACCTGGCCCAGCACCTCCTCCCCTGCGGACCCCGCCCAGGGCTGCCCCCCGCTCTCCCAGGCTGGCCCACCCAGGCTCCGTGCGGCTCAGAGGACATGATGTCATCACTGGGCCGGCTGTAGGGAGGGGTCTGTCCCCAGTGCCCACCCCGCTGCAGAGACCCCCGCTTGGAACCTTTGACGCAAGCCCCCACGGGCCCTTGCTGAGGCCCCGCCCTCCAGGCCCAAGGGGTGTTAACCCTGTCTCAGATGAGGACACGGGGGCAGCCTGGTGAGGGTCCCCCAGACTGCACAGGAGACCCAAATCTGACCCCAAGTCCCGTGCTCCCCCGAGAGGGGCTGGGGTCCCGGAGGCCCTCGACTGTTCTCAGCGGAGCCACTGGAGCTCCCATGCCGAGGTCAGCAGAGAACCAGGGGCTGGAGACTTCCGGCCGGCAGGAGGGACCCCCATACCCACATCAAAGCCAGGATGGGGCCTGGGCTGAAGGGCTCACTGGACAGAGCAGGACCCCGCCCATCTCCCAAGGGCCCCAGGTGACAGATGCCCTGCGGGTCCCAGCCCAGGGCCTGACCAACCCGGTGGCCGGAGCAGGGCAGACGCCGGCTCCCCCGAAGGGACCCCAGGAGCCTAATGAGCTCAGCCCCTCAGCTCGGCCCTGCTAGCTTGGGCAGGTGGGCCCGGGCAAGGTGCTGTGCCCGTCTCCACAGGGCCCCGCCCGGCCTCGAGCGTGAGAGGCTGGGCTCTGTGGCAAAGCTCCAGAAGAGCCTGCCCGACTCACCCTAGGAGAGCAGGGTCACGAGTGCGTCCAGGAACTTGCTGCGGTCCTCAGCCTTCAGCTCGATCACTGCGTTAATGAAAGGAAAACACCGCTGGAACAGGGCCGGGGCGGCCAGGGGCGCCGCTGACTCCCACGGCCCGGCGGCAACCCCCCCACATTCCACGCGCGCCTGGCTCCCTGGGCACTCTGCCCCCCGTGGCCTGCTGAGCCCTCAGAAGGGGCAGGCTGGCCCAGCCACCCACCCGCCTGGGAGCGGGTGAGCCAAGCAGCTCGGCCCTGGAGGCCCCAGCCTGGGGAAGCCGGGGCGTCCTGCCAGCCAGCCAGCACCGCCTGTCCAGTCCCAGGTCTGAAATGGGAGGAGGGGGCTGCCGCTGGGGGGACCGCCTCCACGAGGCTGCAACGAGAATGGCCTGGCGGGAAGACGCCGGCTCCAGAGCCCGGAGGCTGTGGGGGGAAAGCAGGTCTTGGGCCTCAGTCGCAGCTGACTCTGTGACCCCATGGCCCGTAGCCCGCCAGGCTCCTCTGTCTGTGGGATTCTCCAGGCAGGAACACTGGAGAGGGTCGCTATGCCCTCCTCCAGGGCAATTCTCGATCCCTGATGGAGCCCTCGTCTTTCGCATCTCCTGTCCCTGCAGGCAGGGTCCTGCCCGCTGCGCCGCCTGGCTTGGCTGCCAGGCCTGTCTCGTGAGGGACCCCTGGTTGTGGCCCATGGGCTCCAAAGCACACGCCCGGCAGCTCCGCAGCACCTGGGCACCTAGCTCCCCAACCAGGGGTTCAAATCGTGCTCCCCACGTCGCAAGGCCGATTCTCAGCCACTGAAGCAGCAAGGAAGTCCGTGGAAGTGGGCTTTTAAAGAGATGACCAGGTTACTGGGAGTCACTATGGAGGAACCTGAGCTGGTCTGACGAGAACCCTTGTGGGAAAGAAGAGCATAGACCGGGGGGAACGCCGGCATCTACACACCCAGCAGAGGGGCCTCGGGGCGCAGCCCTGCGACACCCTGACCAGCCGGCCCCCCGCACGGTGCGGAGTCTGTCTCCGCGATCTCACGCCCCCCCACCCGCCGCGCTGCTCTGCCACAGCGGCTTGGGCCCACCACCCCGCGGCGCAGCCCCTCATGTCGGAGAGACGGACAGCAGACAGAGACGGACAGCAGACAGGGCCGAACGTGACCCTGCCCCGCCCTGGGCGCCTGGAGGCTGAAGGTGGTGTGCGCGCGGGCGACCCCCAAGGGTTGGCCCCCGCAGCCTCCAGGGTCTGGGGGAAGTGGCCTCAGGCTGGACCGTGAAGCTGGGCCGGGGCGCAGGCCCGAGGTAGCAGGGCTGCTGGCAGGGGCCCCGGGCGCCTCACGGGTGCCATGCAGGGACGCTCACCCGAGAGATCGAAGTGGTTATGCAGTGCCCGGGAGTTGGTGCTCTCCGCTGCCTTCTCAAACGCCCGGCCGAAAAAGCTGGGGACACAGAGGCGTGCTCGCCGGCCCCCACCCAGGGCCTCAGGCCACTCTGGATAGCCACTGCCCCCCATCGGCCCCAAGCCCAGCCCTGCTCAGCCCTTGGGTGGGCGTGCCCTCAGCAACCCCCATGCCCGGCGGAGCTGTGTGGGGTGGGGTCCCAGGCACGCAGGGCAGGGTGGGATGGACCAGGGGAGGGGAGGGGGCGCAGGGTGCTGGGGGGCAGGCCCACCCTCCTCGAGGTGGAAAAGGCCGTCCCCGGCCTGGCACTGAGGCTGGAACCCCCCAGGCCCGGCCCCTGGACCCACTTCTTCCTGTCCGAGCTGTCGGTCTCTGGGGGGATGCCCACCATAGTCACGGTGGCCTGCTCCGCGCTCAGGGGGGCGGCCATCACCAAGGGCAGCAGCTTGCAGCGCCGGTTCTTTGTCTGCCAGGGGGAAGCGTACCTCGATCACGGCCTGTGCCCGGGTGAGCAGCCCCAGCGCCCAGGAGCCCCGAGACGCCCGAGTCCCAGGCCACCGCCCCAGCCTCCGGGGCCCCCGGCTGCTCCCTGCAATTGCTCCAGGTCCTGACGCGGCTGTCACCTCCTGCAGGAGGCCCTCCCAGGCCCCTGGCTGCTCCCCCCAACCTGTTCCAGGTCCCGACGCGGCTGTCACCTCCTGCAGGAGGCCCTCCCAGGCCCATGTCTCCCCACCCGCCTCCGCTGAACAGGACCCCAGCCCCAGAGGCCCCCACCCTCACCGAGCACACGAAGGATTTGAGCAGGTGTCTGCTGAGCAGGCTCAAGGAGGCGGGCTTGGAGAACAGCGCCACGTCCGGGGTGCCCTGTGGGGGCAGGGCGGGCAGTCAGGGGCGTCCAGAGCGCCTGGTGGGGGTGTGCGCGCAGGGGAGCTGACCTCCATGAGGGCGCAGTAGAGGAAGGGCCCCTGGGAGACGACAAGGTTGGTGCAGAGGCAGCTGGCGATGGTCTGCTGCGTGGCGCGCAGCTGCCGCTTGGCGAGCTCCAGGCCGAGGTACAGCTTGTCCAGATTACCCCTGCAACGGCAGACGCGCGGTGGCGCCACAGGCTAGTGGGGGCACCCGGCTCCCACGTGAGAAGGAGCGACGGTCTTCATCCACGGGGATGGACGTCGCGGGGAGGGGCTGGTGTCGGAGGACAGGAAACTGGAAGCCAGCAGAGGTGCCCTGCAGGGCTCTGACGGGGAGGTGGGGGCGCCAGGGGCCTTCCCCACTGTGGAGCAGTGAGGCCTTCAAGCGAACCTCCACACCCAGCAGGCGAGGACCCCGAAATGCCACACTGGCTCCCCACCTGCCAAGACGAGGCCATGCCTTCCACCCGCAGACCGTCCCCGGAGACCCAGCGCTTGCTGGGCACCCGCAGCACTGCCCAGCGCCCGGAACTGGGACTGAGGAGCACCAGACATTCGAGAAAGACCCGCGGCCCGAAACAACGGCCCTCGAGCAGGCTGGGATGGCCTGGAGCCAGAGGCGCGGTCGAAATGAGGGCCACTGGTTCAGAGAGACCTGGGCGATACGGTCACGGGCCAAGAACAGGGCGCTATGGACAGGGAGCAATCAGAGGCTGAGGCGTGCCTGTGGAAGGGACGATGACGAGGCCCTGAAGGCTACAGGGTAAAGTCCAGAAGAGCCCTCACACAGACGAGACAGACAGCGGGAGGCAGCAGGCAACCCCGAGACTGAGAGGCTGAGCATCCTTCCAGGGGCCCAGGAGGACCTAGAAACAGGCGTGCTGGGGCGGGGGCCGGGGGAGGACAGTGAAGACTCACCCAAAAGCTCAGCCTAGCGATGAAACGGCACCCACCCCACCCACCACAGACCTCCTGCTCACTGAGAACCGGAAAAGGCCCCGAGGACTGCTGGCGGGGTCTGGGGCGCACTTAGAGAAACAAGAACCAAAGCGGCTTGGACCGCCACTCGGCACCACAGGCGGCGGGGGGGCGGGGAGGACCCCGAATTCCGCACAAGCCAGACCCGCACCCGGATGAGGGTGGAGGACGCTGTCAGACACACTAGGGCACAGAGCCTTTCCCTCAGCAGCCCCTGCATCAAGACCCGCCTGAGAATCACACTCCTGCAAGACGACGGAGCGCAGACAGCCGAGGGGCCCGAAGACAGCCGAGGGGCCCGCAGACAGCCGAGGGGCCCTTGGGCACCGTCTGGGTGGTGGACGGCAGGCCTAATGGCCTGGAGCCGAGGTCACAGCCCCAGGCTCTCCTGGACAGAAGGCACTCAGGGATGAGAGCTGGGAAACCGGATGCCGTAAAGGAGGCTCCAGGGAAAACAAAGAGCTGCACGGCCGGAAGGAATGTGGTCACTGCCCAGGTGGCTCAGATGATAAAGGGTCCTCCCGCAAAGCAGGAGACGCGGGCTCAATCCCTGCGTCAGGAAGGTCCCCTGGAGGAGGCAATGGCAACCTACTCCAGTCTTCTAACCTGGAGAACCCCATGGACAGAGGAGCCTGGCCAGATACAGTCCATGGGGCCACAAAGAAGCGGATACAGCCGAGTGACTCACACACACACACACCCTGCGTTAGTGACTCTGGGATATTTCACCAGCCCAACCACGAACCACCGTTCACTGAGCTTCATCCCTTAGAATCAACCCACAGCCACAGGTGAGACAGCTCACGTTCGGTCCTCTGCCCGCGATTCAGCGTTACCAACCGTGAACACACCGGAGCGTTTTCACATCTGGAGAAGTGCGGGGGAGGGGAAAACGAGGGATGCCAACAACCTTTCCTCACCGACCGGGGAGGAGACCCAGACATGAGAACACTAAAGCTGAGAAGCAGCTAACAATAGAGGCAGCACTGTCTGGACGGGGGAAGGCACACAGACGGGGCTGCGTGCTCTGCTGCGGCAGGAAGTCCCCGGACAATGGCCGAGGCTGGCCCACCGGCTCTAAGACGGGTGGGGACGGCCGACGGTACAGTGTTTGTACTTTCCCATACTCCTAGATAAAGGCGGAGCAGCGACGTTATAGAACCACTGACCTTTGGTTCTCAGACTCACACTCAGAGCGCAGGGGAGCCACAGTCCCGCCCGTGGGTGGAGCGCAGGGGGAGGAGGCCCCCAGCTGGCCAGCAGCTGCACTGCCGGCACCAGAGCGGGGCCAGCAGGGGCGCAGAGGCCGACGGGAGGGCCAGGCAGCCGCGGGCAGAGGCCCCGGGGGCCACGTGGGGCCCGCGGCGAAGGCCAGGGGCCAGGGCAGGCCCCCCAGAACAGTCAGGAAGGCTGGACGCCCAACACGCGCAGAACGGCCCGGTCTGGTCACCGTCACCGACAGAGCAAGGGCAAGGAGGGTGCCTCGCTCTCTGGAAAGCAGGCCCAGAGCCGTAACGCCCTATTTCGAGACAAGTCAGAAGACAGTTAAAGACGGCGTGTCTCAGGAAGTGGGACAGGGGAAGGTCAGAAACGGAAGGAAAACACTTCAGAAAAGAAGACCAGACTAAAAGAGAGAGAGGCGCCCGAAGAGGCACGGGAGGCGAGGCAGAGGGGGAGTCTAAGGGTCAGTCGGAAGGGAAGCACGCCCCCTGAAGCGGCCGCGAGTCTCCCGCGTCCCGGCCCCGCCCGCGCCCCGGCCCCGCCCGCGTCTGGGGGCCTCCACGGCAGGGCAGGGCGGGGGCGGGAGTGGCCGGTGCGGGCTGGGCCGCGCCGCGTCCACTACCTGGAGAGGCTGTCCAGGGCCTGCGTGAAGCTGTCCGTCCCGGAGCCGTGCTCGGGGCTCTCCATCAGCGACATCGTGGCGAAGACCACGTCGCTGGCCAGGAACTTGTGCTTGAAGCCAAAGCAGACGCTGAAAGTCTGGACACGCACGTCCTTCATGCTGCAGCGGGGCAAGCGACGCGGCGGCCGTCTGCATGTGCCCGCGGCGGCCTGCGCTGGGCCAGCTCGCGGGCCGGCACCCCCCCGCCCCGGCCCCCATGGATTCTCACGGCATGGCCCTTCTGGCCAGAGAACAGACAGGGCAGGAGGCCCGCACACCAGCCCTGCAGCAGGGATGCTGAGCGCCCGGCACCAGGCCGTCAGCTCTTGGGGAGCGGCAGGAGCTGGCTGCGCCTGCGCGGGGGGCGGGGCGTCCCAGGACGCCAGGAGCAGCCAGGCCCGTGCCCTCCAGCAGGGCCAGCAGATCCGCGGGGCACACCTCGGCTGAACCCGGCCCCAGTGGGATCCCAGGGTCCAGAGACAGGCCCAGTTGACTGCAAACTCCTGCATCTCGGCCCCAATTCTAGACTTTTCAGGTACTTTAAGAGGTCCTATTTTTAACCCAAAGAGAAGATCCCAATGTTTGTGTATTCTCATTGTCTGCATTATTCTCAGGACGTGGCTAAAACTGAAACCCTGACAAAGTTTAACCCACAGAAATTTGAGTTTACCCAAACTTATTTGCAGACTCTTCAATCATCTCCCGCAAATTTTCCTTCAAGGAAACGTCCATGGATTGAAACTTCTGCTTCACCTGTTTGAGAGGGAGACTGGGGAGGAGGCGCTTGGTCACAGGAGGCGCAAACCCTGGCCGCCACTCCAGAAGGACCAGATCCGTGACTCTGCGGGGTGGGTGGGGGGCCACAGGGCGGGGCCTCGGGGACGCTCACCCCACATCTGCGAGGAACTCCTGCAGCCGCTTCTGCCCGTGCAGGGACCAGAGCTTGAACCTGGCCGCCGTGTAGCACGTGTTGCACAGGCTGTCGTGGAGCGACCAGTGCTGGTAGAGCGCCAGGCGGAGGCTGGGCCCGCGTCAAGGAGCTGCGGCTGCGCAGTGACCCGCCCCCGCCCGGCCCGCCCCCGGCACCACCAGCCACCCCGGGGCCCTGGCGCTCCCCTATCTCAGCGGCACTCAACCCGGACAGAGAGCCTGGGAGGTGTGACGCAGAGAGACCCAGGGGACCCTGTGGCCACACCCCACCCGGAATCTCCAGCCCCGGCGGCCCAGGACACAGGGCGCTCCTGAACACAGCGGAGCCTGCGCCCCGGGGCCCTCCCGAGCCTCTGGTCCTGGGGACGCGGGCGGGGCGGCGAGGATACTCGTACTCAAAGGAGATGCGCGCGCAGTCCACGGAGAGCGCGTGCGCCTCGTCCTCGTGCCGGTGGCTGTGCCGGGACACGTGCCGCTGCAGCGCGCCCACGTCAGTCACGTACTTCACCCTGGAGAACAGCACGCCTGGGCTCGCCGCCCCGCCCACTGGGCTCGCCGCCCCGCCCACTGGGCTCGCCGCCCCGCCCACTGGGCTCGCCGCCCCGCCCACTGGGCTCAGGCAAACCCCCCCCCCACCGCTCCCGCTGCTGAGAGTCCACACAAGGCCACACAGGACTGGCCCCAGGCCCACGGC
The DNA here is from genome assembly GCF_042477335.2 of Ovis canadensis. NCBI lineage: Eukaryota > Metazoa > Chordata > Mammalia > Artiodactyla > Bovidae > Ovis > Ovis canadensis. The sequence goes on along the minus strand of NC_091261.1, from coordinate 82,896,301 downwards.
AGGCCCTCCTCACAGGGCCCTGCAGGGACGCGGCCCCCCAGCCCCTCCGGCAAGCCCGCTGCGGCCGACCTCGGGCAGCCTGGGGACGCGCCCTTACTGGGTGATTTTGTCTTGCACCCACTGGCCCGTGAGTCCAACGATGGCCCACCTGGAGGGAGAGGACGCAGCTGTGAACGGGCGGGCGGTGCTCGCGGGCACCTCTGGCCAGCGGGGTCTGACCCAGACACTCTACTGCACCAGGCCCCCAGCAGACCCGGAGGCACCTCGCAGGCACCCCTGCCCTGGAGCTCACCGCCCGCCAGGGCTGCAAAGGTGCCAGGCGGCACGTGGGCTTGCTCAAACCTCACATTCAAGTTTGCTGGGCAGCAAGGCCGGGTGGTCAGCTGGGAAGGGCTGACGGCCCAGGCCCCACCCCCGGACCCTCTGTGCCCATGACGCTCCGCTGTCCCCCCCACCAGGCCCCTGCACAGGGCACGGCGGGGCCGCAGCCCGCACTGGCGGGGGGCCCGACCCGGCCACGGGGGGCCCGGCTGCTCAGAGGGGCTCACGCACCACAGCATGTCGCTCAGGTCCTTGGACATCAGCCACGCCAGGTCGAACATCACCATGGCAGCCTACAAGAGAGACGGGCCTGAGGCGGTGGTCCTGCTCAGGGCAGGGCCCAGCCCACGCTGCCGGGGCCCTGATGTCCCACGCGGAGTTGGGGTGGGGGAGAAGGGTCCGATTGGGAGCCCTAAACCCTGTCTGCCCTGAGACTCCAGGTCTCCTTCAGCAGCTCTGAAGAGACTGGCCTCCATGGGAGCGTCAGGCATCTGAGGGGCCGGGCGTCTGTTCCCACCCAGACTGCCTGCCCGCCTGCGCCTCAGCACCCTCCGCTTGCTGGAACAGAAGGGCTGTCCTGTAGAGGCCAGCGGGGCCCCAGCCACACAAGGGCTCTGGAAATACGGGCTGAGAGTCAGGGCCCCAGGACCAGACCCTAAGACTAGACACAGCATGCTTCACTGGAAATCTATTTTCTGGGGTTCCTCAAGGTCCCGAGCTGTGCTCAACGACCTCTAGCTGACACGATGTGTCTTTCGTACGAAATTCGTCCCGGGACACACAGATGCTGACGGGCCTGTGCGAGCCCAGAGTCCCAGCCCCCTGCACAGACCAACAGGCCTGTTCAGTGTTTCTCACGATGAGCAGAAACAACAGCTGTCATTCCCCTGGGCAGCCCTGGCCTGAGGGATGTTTCACCCAGGAGAGGCCCAGGCTCACCCCTCCCGGGCCACACAGAGGCTGGGAGAGGCCTCAAAGCCGCGCGCCGTCCTGCTCCTGTCCTGCCCGTTCTAGGACAGTGGCCCCCAGAGTGCGGCCGGGACCGCGCGCACGCCCGCCTGTACCCACCGACGTCCCGTGATACTCGTACTGCTCGTAGTCAAAGAGGATGTCTCTCCTGTAAGGACACAAGACGCCGGGTCTTCACCAGGAAGAAAACATTGGGGAAGATGCTAAAATCTGATGACACCCAAGAAACACGATTTGCAGGGGAAAGAGGAGTCTGGGCAACTTGAGTCTCTTTTACACGCCTGCGAGATGCTTCACACAACTGCCCTCTATGCGATTTGTGAGTCTGTAAACTGAAGTATCTATACTCAGAAATCACGACAGTAAAGGGCCAGGGCATCACCCCCAGTGGACAGCGTGTTTGGGAGACCTGGGGGCCGGCCTGGCCCTTGGGGACCAGAAGCGAAACAGAGGGGCCCACACGCCATCCTGCAGGCACTGGCCCAGACGCGCTCAAGAAAGCCCGTGACCCTAACGTGGAGCAGAGACGGGCACTGCTGGCCCGCCTTCCCGCCACTGGACGCAGTCTCACCTCCGGGCCTCCCACTCTCTCCGCTGTCTCCTCTTCAGGGTTCGCTCTGCGATCTCCTGACCACGACAAAGAGCACAGAGGGCTGAGAAAGAGCCAGGAGCCCAGCCCCGCCTGGGAGGGTTCTGAGCCGACGGCAGGCCAGCGGGCGGGCGGGGGCACCAGCAGGGTCTCTGTGGTGACGGCGGCGTCCCATGTCGCGACTATTTCAGTGGCTGTGACAGGTCACCGTCCGGGACACGGGCAAAGCACACACGTGCTTTCAACTCGTTTCTGACACGTGCGCGTGGCTCTGCCGTGATGTCAGAACCAGCTTATAAAGGCAAGTGATGGTCCTGACGAGGGACCTTCCGGAGCGTGACGCAACGTCTCCCTATCACGTGACTTCATACTTCTGTCAAATCTCATGGAACTGTACACCTGGTGACGGTTGTTATGCAAAACCCCAGGTTTCGTTAGTAAACTAACAACTCTCTGACCTTCCTCAGTGCCGAGCGGCGTCCTGTACCCTGCCCTCATGCCCGTGGGACTCCCAGGCTGGTCAGAAGGGCTCAAACGGCTCAATTAGAAAAAACAAATAAACCAACCCAATTTAAAAATGGGCAGGAGATCCAAACAGACACTGCCCAGAGTCAGCGCCCACACCTGCTGCCTTCCAGCTCTGCCTGGGCCCGCAGGCTCTGGGCTGACCCTTGACCTTCAGGAGTGACCAGCTCCTTAAGACTGGGGTGAAAGGCCCAGACCCACCTCCTCCAGCCGTGTGCGCTTCTCAGAGGGCTCTGACCCTTCATCGCTTTCATTTCCCGAATGTTCTTCATCCTCCTCTTCATCCCGAAAGATGTCTTCATAGGCGGGAATTTCAAGGTCATCATCTTGTTTAATGAGCAGTTTGATCTATGATTAAAACACAAAGCCATCAACCTCCCCCCTCCTTGGTGGAAAACTATCCATCACCCGTTTTCTCTCCCAGAATCTTATCTCCTGAATTTGCACCCCACTCAGTACCCAGGAAGTACGGAGCCTGCAGACGGAACGCCTGCAGTCACTCGGGTCTGGATAAAACACTCCCTCTTAGGCCCACACTCAGCCAGCAAAACGAACACCTTGCACCTCAGCCTCCGACCAAGGACACAGAGACCCGTGACCTCGCAGCGAGCAAGAGTGCTGTCCCTGAAAGCGGTCCTCCGTGAGAGGGTTTCAGGGCTGAGGCTACTGTGGGTGCGTGCCCACGGGCGGCTCAGAGAGCTCCCGTGAGAGGGCGCACCAGGCTCGCTGGGCCCCACACGACCGTCCTGGACCCCACACCACCCGGGCAGCCAGGGAGCGTCCTGCCCCATTTACAGGGCGGTGCCCCTGGAGGTCCCAGGAGTCAATAAAGCCGGCTGGCCTGAGCTCCGAGTGCACCCAGAGTAGGTTCCGGACCCTGTGCCTCCTGGGTCAAGTGAGTCCCACACACGCCTTCTGAGCACCTCCGAGGGAGGGGACATGTTTTTCATCAGAGATGGACAAGACCAGGGCCTGTCCTCGGGCTGCTCCGGCCCCTGTAGGCAAGGGGGACACATGCCTTGCCAGGAACACCAGGCCTGATGCTGTGGCATGAAAGGAACCGACCGACGGATGGGCGAGCTCGGGGAGTCCGGCCTACCTGGGTGTCGTTGTACACATTCACAACGTTGACTGGCCTGTGAGTGTCACACACGAAAAACACAGCCTCTTCGTCGGGTTGAAGGATGTCCAGCAGATCCACGTTCGCGCCACAGTTTATGAGGACGAAGTAGCGGAACTGGACAAAGGAGAGGGGCGCGGTGAGCAAGCGCGCAGGGCAGGCCGTCTGCCTTCAGCACCAGGCCGGCGTCCTGCGGGGACTCGGCAAGGCCCTGCTGGCAAGGGGCTCCAGATGTGGCCACAGCTGGCCTGGGCCGAGTGCTTTAACAACCCCACGCACAAGTTCGTTTCCAGGACAACACTGTGACGTGGGCACCATGACTGTCCTGCCTCCGAGGAGCAGGCAAAGGCCGAGTCTCCTCTGGCCTCAGGCGTGGGGTTCAGAAGACGTGGACAGACCTAGAGTCCAAATGCACGGCGGGGCCCCGCCCAGCCTGTCACTTACTCTCCTGCGGCAGACTCCTCTCTGCGCGGGCAGCACTGCACCGGGGCAGATCCAGCAAGTCTGCGGCAGCTCGCACTTAACAAGCACCTGAATATTAAGTGGGGCTTCCCGGTAGCTCAGAGGGCAAAGCGTCTGCCTGACAATGCAGGAGACCCAGTTCAACCCCTGGCTCGGGAAGATCCCCTGGAGAGGGAAATGGCAACCTGCTCCAGTATTCTTGCCTGGGAAATCCCATGGACAGAGGAACCTGGTGGGCTACAGTCCATGGGGCTGCAAAGAGTTGGACACAGTAGAGCAAGTAACGCTAAATATTAAGTAAAGCTGTTCGTCACATCCTGTCACTACAGAAAACTCTTTCCCTGTAAATACGATCTGGCATAGGCCCCTCTCATGAAGACAGGAGCACCAGGTGAGGACCTGTCTCTGCCAGACAGTCCTCGTTGCAGCCAGAAACTCTGGGACCCTCTTCCAGGCAGCAGCCCCTCCCTGGGGGCGCTGGGGTCTCAGATGTCCTGTCTCTCATCATAGCTCCATGCAGAGCTGAGACGCTACCTGGGCTCTACTGCCCAAATTCCAAAGGAAGAAAGTATGTTTCTGAATTTCCAGTTGCAAACTGGGATACACTTCTCGGAAAAATAAATGTGAAAAAATGGTCTAATGTAAAGTAATTTTAACCAAGCTGTACCAGAAACAACCTTCCAAATTCCAAGCACCTGAAAGTGAAATGTGTCTAAACACAAGTTCAAAGCTAGAGATTGCCCATATTCGCTATCTTGTTTTTGCTGTAATTTTGTCTCTGCGATTGGAGGGTAAGTCACCCGCACACAGAGCTCACTCTCTCTTCTGTGTGGCCTAAGAAAGTTGATAGCTAGAAACACACAGAAGCCACTGTAGAAATATTGCGTTCTTTACCACCAGCACCACTTGGGAAGCCCCATCGCAGAAACAGAGAGAGTGCTCAGTGTTAAGAAGCTGCAATTGAGAGATAAAGCCCAATATTCTCAAATGCATCTCTCATACCTGTTCTTTATGCTCTAGAAATGCAGTTTCAAGTTCTTGCCACCCAGAAACTGGAATCAGCGTATACTGCACGTGGTCACACTGGAACAGGGCCTGGAGACAGAGTATTTTCAATCCATGTTGAAATGCACACAAAAAGAAAAAAATAACATGGGCTGAGAGACAACAGATGCTAACGTAAGTTCAGTGAAATGTTGACGTCAGCAAAGAGGTTAACGGGAACATGATAGTTCACTGAACTGTACTTCAGCTTTGCTGACCATCGTCAAAGGAAAACACTGCTGAAAAACTTGGTATTTCTTGGTTTTCAGTGAGTTAATTCCTGACCCAAGGGCCTGACCAAAGCTCAGGTAAGCCTTGCTTGCGTGGCCGCACGCTCGGTCATTTAGGCCTGACTCTTTGAAACCCCATCGACAGTAGCCTGCCAGGCTCCATGGGGTTCTCCAGGCAAGAATACTGGAGTGGGTTGCCATTTCCTGCTCCAGGGAATATTCCTGACCGAGAGATTAAACCCCCATCTCCTGCACTGCAGGTGGATTCTTTACTGCTGAGTCATCAGGGAACCCCAAACCGTATTTAAAACCGAACAACGATCTTTCCTCAGCACTGAAGAATTGATGCCTCACACTCTGGTGCTGGAGAAGGCTCTTGAGAGTCCCTTGGACAGCAAGGAGATCAAACCAATCAATCCTAAAGGAAATCAACCCTGAATATTCACTGGACGGACTGATGCTGAAATGCCAGTACTTTGGCCACCTGATAAGAAGAGCTGACTCATTGGGAAAGACCCTGATGCTCGGCAAGATCTAAGGCAGGAGAAGGGGATAACAGGATCAGATGGTTGGATGGCGTCACTGACTCAATGAACATGACTTTGAGTAAACTCCGGAAGATGGTAAAGGACAGGGAAGCCTGGTGCGCTGCAGTCCATGGGGTCACAAAGAGCCGGACATGACCGAACAACGCTTTTTCCTATTAGGCTAAGGAGCCAGTATCTCCAGAATCCCTGATGACACCCCAGTGCCCTCACTGTCAGATTCTCCTACCTCGAACCCCAACGGCGAGAAGGCGCCCCACGCCGGCCGGTCTCTCCAACGCCGCCGTTCCGTGCCCAGCTGTGCCTTCTGCCGGCTTCTCCTCTAACCCACCTAAGGCAGTCCCTCCCCGGGCGCAACCTGGCGGGAGTCCCCGCCCCAGGCCGAGCTCCCGCCCCGCTCCACCCCTCGCGCCTGCCGCGACCCCCGCGGCCCTCGCCGGCCCAGCCAGCAGGCCTCACCTGAAGGATCTTGCAAGCGCACAGAGCGTCCACGTCCGAGGCCACGAAGAGAAGGACCCTCTGTCGGGAGGAGAGCTGGCTGAGAGCGGCCCCGAGAACCCCGGCCCCTCCCGCCCCCACGGCCGCGCGCCCTCGTCCCTTCCCCGTCTCAGAGCCCAGGAAGGGCTCACCTGGCTCTGGACCACCTCGTAGAACTCCTTGCGGAAGTCGGACACGAACATGACCGCGGCGCCTGGACACCCCGGGACGGGACTCTGCGAGCCTGACTGCGGTCAAGACTCCCGCCAAGTCCGGGCTCTCCCGATCGCCCCGGGGGCCAGCCAATCGCGACTCAGGTCCCCGCCTCTCCGCCCTTCTGATTGGCCCCGCTTTTCTGATCGACACTTGGGCTCCGCCATTCACGACAGGACTGCTCCGGCCCGCCCCTAGAGGATAGTCCTCCGCCGGCTGCACGCACTGCGGTCGCGCAAGTTCCGTGCGACTCCGGTTCCCAGACACGCTCCGCTCCGTACACTTTACTTTGGGGGGGAAAAATGCCCACTCCCCCCTCCAACTGGAATCTCCGGGTTAAAGAAACCTCGCCACAAACTAAATTCCTGTACACTTCAGGAATTCCCTGAAGGAGATGGCAACCCCCTCGAGTACTGTTGCCCGGGAAATTCCACGACGGAGGAGCCTGGGGGCTACAGTCCGTGGGGTCGCGGAGTCGGGCACGACTGAGGACTTCACTTTCACTGCCCGTCACCGCAGGAATGCTCAGGCGCCTCAGTGGTAAAGAACGCGCCTGCCAGGCCGGAGACGCGCGCTCGAGCCCTGGAGAGGGAAATGGCAGCCCTGCGGAGAATCCCGCGGGCCGCGGAGCCTGGCGGGCTGCAGCCACGGGGCTCGCAACGCAGTCAGACGCCGACACGTCAGAAGAGCGCGTCACTCAGGGCGTCGAGGGGCGCGGCCGAGTTCCAGGGCGGAAGTGCGGCCCACTTCCGCCCGCGTGCTCGGCGGCGTCTGTGGCGGCCGGGGGCGGCCCGCGTGCTGGGCAGCGCAGGCGGGAAGGGGGCGCGTCCGCCTGGTTTCACTCGCGGGAGGCGCTGCGGGGTTAGGCAGGCGTATCGGGACGCGCGCGCCGGCGGCGCTTTTGATCCTCGCGCTTCGGCCGCGCTTGCCCGCGCAGCGTCCCTGCGCTCGCGCCTCCCCCGGAAGTGCTTTCCGTCCGTTCCGGCGAGCGCCGGACGTCCGGCGAGCCCCGGGCTTCCGGCGCACTGCTGAGGCGGCTGCCGCTGCGAGGGGGCGTCGGCGGCCCGCACCGGCAGCGTTCCCCGGCGCAGCGCTCTGGCCGGGCGCGGCGGAGGCGTCCGCCATGGTGAGTGGCCGGGCGTGCAGGCCGGCCGCGGCGGGCGGACGTGGAGGCCGCGGAGGTGCCGAGTCACCCGGCCTGAGTCCGCCGACGTCTGGGACTGAGCGCAGTCTCGCGGGTGTAGACCCGTGTCGGCTTCCCGCGGACAAGCGCGGGGTCGGCCTGGGCGCTGTGGGCGTGAGAGGCGAGCGCGCGGGCCGGTGCCAGAGCTCGGGCCTGCCGCCCCAGCGCCCGGGCCAGCGCGGCCCCGAGGCCGCTCGCCCGTTGCGCCGGAGCGGGCGTGGCGCCGGCCCGGGAGCGCGCGGTTCCGGGCTGTGCCTTAGGACTGCAGGCTGGCCTGCCCGCTGAGCTGTGAGAGCCCCGTGCCGCCCGGCGTGCCGCCCCCGAGTGTGTCAGTGTTGGGAGCCCTCCTCCCAACCCGGAACACTGCCGGGCGCCGCCCGGGTGCTGGCGCCGGGGTCGTGCAGGGCAGCGGGGCGGGGACGAGAACGCAGGGCTTCGGTGGGGAGGGTGCTGAGACGTGAGGAGGCCCCCAGCCCACTTCCTCCGTTCATCCCCAGCGCCCTGTGTTTGCTAGGCTTCTGGCTCAGATTTTGTCCAACGGAGAGTCTTGCCTAGAAGAAGGAGAGACACGGTTTGGAAAACTCCCTTGCGGTGCTGCAGGGAGTGGAGAACCGTCCGTTTTAAGCAGGAGCTGCGTTTGCCGTCTGTGGAAGACAGTTGGCCCAGCCTGCTCGTTCTGGAATTGCTAGTAAACTATTTCATCAGTACCGGACTCTGCTTTTAACAATGTGTGCTTAGAATCCAGTCAAGACGTGCTGTCTTGTTAAGGTGTTTATTTAACTTGTAGAAAACCGTATGCGGTAGGTCTAGCACTTAAGCCATGTGTAAGTGTAAACTCGGTGGTGTGAAGTATATCCCTGTCGTGCAGTGGATGTCCAGAACGTTTTGGTCTTGAAAAGTTGAAAGTCTGTCCCTGTGGAACAGTGGCCTCTCCTGCCAGCCCAGGGCAGCCCCCTTTCTCCTTCTGTCTGAACTTGGCTGCCTTAAGCGCCTCCTATGAGGGGAATCCTGCAGTGTCTGTCCTTCCCTGTGGCTCACTTGGCTGAGCACAGTGTCCTCAGTTGATTACCATTGTCACGCGGGTTGGAATTTCCTCCCTCTTTGTGGCCGCACAGTGCTCCATTGTGTGAATGGATCACGGTTTCTTTATTCATTCTGTCGGTGGGCATTGGGGTGGCTTCCAGCCCTTGGCTATTGTGAAGAGCTGTGGATACGAGCGTGCATCTGTATTTTCAGACCCTGGTTCCGATCCTTTGAGCTGGTATCCCGCTGTGCGGTTTCATGTTCTTCCGCTCCGGCACCTCAGGGTAGTCACAGTACCCTGAGAACGCCCTGGGTTGCTGGGCAGCCTGAGTTCTGAGCCTCCCTGTAACCTGCAGTTTGAGAGCTGGGATCTTATGTTTGTGGTGGCAGCGTGTCTAGGCTTCACTTGTGTGTGGGAGGGAGGGGTGTGGTGTGATGGAGTGCCCCACGAGAGGGGTGTGAGCCCTGGGCCTGGGTGGAACAGAGGAGGTCCAGAGAAGGGTTGGGGTGCTCCTGGAGGCCGGGGCGGGCGTGGGGGCTTCTGGTTTCTGCAGAGAATGCTCTCCTGAGTGTCCTCTTAAAGCAGTGTCCCCGAGCTCTCGGTTCCCTTTCACTCTCTCGTACTGAGAACGCCGCCGCCCAGATAGTCTTGTCTCCCTTGCCTTGTGCGCGCCTCTGCCAGGGCAGAGGTTGGAGCCGTTTGGTTAGTGGTGCTTCCCTGGCGCTTGGAGACCAGAGCCCAGCAGACGGCGGCACTCCTGAACACGGGCCGAGAGGGGCGGGGGCGGGGGCGGGGGCGTGGCCATCGCAGGGGACCCTGGGACCTGCTGGTGGGGGGCTTGGGGGCGGGGAGAGGCCAAGGACAGGCTTGCTGGGGGCACCATCTGAGCACCACGGGGACGAGCTGGGCAGCAGCTGCTGGGAGGCGCCCCGGACTCGTGCGAGGTGGCAGCTGGGTAGCCTTGCTCTGGCCAGCTCTGGCTGCAGACGGGAGGCCCGGGCCCGTCTCCCGTGCCAGCTGCAGCATCTCTCTCCTCCCCCAGTTCTCCTTCAACATGTTCGACCACCCGATCCCCCGGGTCTTCCAGAGCCGCTTCTCCACGCAGTACCGCTGCTTCTCCGTGTCCATGCTCGCGGGGCCCAACGACAGGTCAGACGTGGAGAGAGGAGGGAAGAGTACGTGCCGCTCTCCTGTGACTCGCAGCCCCTCCCGCCCCGCCTGCAGGGCCCCAGTCCTCAGCAGCCCTCGTCTGCGTGTGAACAGGATCTGGTCGAAGTCACGGTGTCTCAGCCCCGGGGACGGCAGGGAGGCGGGGTGAGGGTCCCGTTGTGATCACATTCCCGGCTGAGGGCCGTGTGGTTCCAGCCGGCCAGCTTTGCTGTGACAGACCAGTGTGAAGCCCTGCCTGCACCGCTAGTCTCCTCGAGTACTTCCGTGTAGACGCAACAGAAAGCACACTCTGGGTTTTGTTGTGTTCCGTTAGTTTTCCTTCTCTTAACATGTCTTAAACGTTCTTTCCACAGTAATTATGCCGCCCTCAGCCCTCGACCAGCTCAGTAAGTACTTGCTACCCGACTTGAGGACAGAGATGACGTGACTGTGGGCACCGGGGCCACACGGGAGCCCCTCAGCACCTGGGTAGAGGCCCCTTCAGCAAGGCTGCTTGGGGGCCGTCCGTGAAGGGTGCTCGCTGGGCTGGGAGGCTGGGGCCTGCAGGTGCTTCTCTGACAACCCCCACCCAGGTCCCATGGAGACGAAAGGCGGGTGTGAGCGCCAGGGCCGTTCACGCTGCTGGGGTAGCCGATGGCCTTGGCTGGAGGCTCGGGGTCTTCCCCTCAAGGACGGTGGCGGCCCCGGGAGGACGCTGCGAGCAGGCCTCTCGTCTCCCTGCACCTCTAGCCTCAGCTCCAGCCACAGTTCTGAGTCCTCCACCCCAGGAGCTGCCCCCCCACCCCTGCCTGCCTCGTAGCAGGAACAGGAAAGGCCACGCTGTTCTCCCTCCCTCGACCCCTCCAACGGGAGCCACTCGAGACCTTACACCCCGGCCCCGCTCCTGGAACTAGGGAGACCCCAACCGCAGACACCGAGTCCCTCGGGGCGGGGGGTCCACACTGTGGAGGGCGCACGCTGGGCAGCTCAGTGGGGGTCAAGTGCTGGTTTGGGCTTTGCACCTTGCTTGACCTGACCCCAGACTAGCGACTCTCTGGGTTGGCGTCCTCACCTCTGAACAGGACACGTGGAGCCGTCTGTGTGACTGCTCGGGGGCAGCAGTGCTTCCTGGATGGCGCCTGTGGTGTGTAAACAGCCAGGGCCCTGTGGCAGCGGGCAGGGGCAGGGGCAGGGGCTGGCCCTTAGGCAGCGCTAGCTGCAGCCGCTGTACCTGTGGAGGGAGGCCTCGAGTTGTGCTCCGCTCAGCCGGGCTGAGGGGTGAGTAGACCCAGGGCACGGCCCTTAGGCCCAGGTATCACAGAGGAGGGGCCGGCCTGGAGCCTAACTCGTGTGGAGCTGACCCAGGACTGAGACCAGGTGTGTTGGCACACAGACGGGAGAGGAGGCTCAGGGGTCAATCGGACGGGGGCTTAGGCCAGTGCTGGACGGACCTTGTCAGTCATGGGAGGACCTGTCCAGGTGAAATCCTGTGGGCAGAGGAGGTGAGGGGGTGCAGCAAGCTCAGGCACCCCAAGGTGCTTCTCGAAATCACAAGATGAAGTTTGAAAATTACTGGACTGAGAAACACAGGGGTCTCTACAGTGGCAAGAATCTCAGACCCGAGGTTGGATTCCTGATCAGTCCGTTCACCCTGACCCACCTCAGTCCGCTGCACAGCTCTGCAGCCCAGGGCACGCTGGTGACGAGGGCCCGGTGCCTGAGGCACCTTGTTCCTGCTACCCCACCTCGGGCGCCCAGCTTCACACACCCCCCAGCAGCCTCCCTGGCACGAGCGTCTGGGCACTCTTGGAGGTGTGCTATTGGGCCTCCTGACTTTTCCAAGCACCTGGTCGATGTGCAAACTGTGAATAAGTGTGCAAACGTCACTTTCTAGAGCTGGGATCTCAGACAAGCGCCTGTTTAAGTGGGGCTGTCTCAGCAAATGTCAGCTCTAGCTGGGGCGCAGGGCCTGCCGGGTGGGCAGGTGCACGAGGCTCAGCCCCGTGAGGGTCCTAGTGCCTGCCGGGGCGGGGGCTTCCCCAGGGAGGGTCTAGGGACCGGGTTTCTCTTCCTGGAAGAAGCTGAGCCTCATCCCTTGCCCTTTGCAGGCCGACTTAACATCACCTACCCCATGCTGTTCAAGCTGACCAACAAGAACTCGGACCGAGTGACTCACTGTGGGGTGCTGGAGTTTGTGGCCGACGAGGGCATCTGCTACCTCCCACACTGGGTGAGCAGCTGGGCCGCGCGGCCCTGCCCCAGGGCGGCTGTCACGTGTGGCCATGGACTCAGTGCTCCAGGACCCTGCCTGGAAACCGCAGCTGTGCTGTTAAACTACCGTTCCCGGGTCAGGCTTGTTCTAAGTGATGGAGCAGGAGTATTTTCAAATGATCCGAATACAGAGTTCTAGGTTTTAATCCGTGTTCTTCTCCCTACCGTGTGTGTGTGTACAGAGTTCTAGGTTTTTAATCCGTGTTCTTCTCCCTACCGTGTGTGTGTGTACAGAGTTCTAGGTTTTTAATCCGTGTTCTTCTCCCTACCGTGTGTGTGCGTGCGTTCACCTGTACCTGAGTGTCCAGAGCACGCAGCCACATTGCCATGGGAACGAAGCCTCTCTGCCCTCAGGCTGGCCCCGTGCTGTCCACAGGCCGGCAGAGCTGCGCCTGCACCGCAGGGCGGGGCCCATGGCAGCTAGGAGTGCTGCTGGGGGGGGGGGGCGGCTGGGCCACAGCGTCCCCAGTGTGAGGGCCCCACGGCTGCCCCCTCTGTCCCTTTGGCCTTCAGCACCGTCTTCTGTGACTGCCAGCTGCTCTCAGCATTGTAGGTGCTTTGAAGGTACCCGAGGGCCCTTGTTTTTACGAGGTCTTATGTGGAAATGCAGTGTCCCGGACAGTGTAGAAAGGCTGGCCTGGGGCCTTGGGAGTTGGGTGAAGTGGGTGGAGGTCCCTGTGGGAAGGCTCTGGCCTGAGGAGGCCTGGAGCTGGCAGTCAGGGCCTCGCCTGCGGCCCTTCCAGTGACTGGCTGCCCCAGGTGTTCCCGCAGTTCCCCCTGCCCCGGCCACGTCCCTACTGCGTCCCCTCTGCTCCCCTCCAGATGATGCAGAATCTGCTGCTGGAGGAGGGCGGCCTGGTTCAGGTGGAGAGCGTCAACCTGCAGGTGGCCACGTACTCCAAGTTCCAGCCTCAGAGCCCCGACTTCCTGGACATCACCAACCCTAAGGCCGTGTATCCTTCTGGGGACGCACGAGTTCTTTGCGGGCGGAGCTGTGCAGGCGGTGGGTGATAGCTGGCCTCCGTGGGGTGTGCCTGCCGTGGGGCCGCACAGCAGGCGTGATTGACACTGACTTGGGAGCGCTGGTGCTGGGCTGGTGGGTCCACACGGCGTGGGGGCCTGGATGAGCGTGCTGGGCGCGCGGCGGACCCCGCCCGGGGGCAGCTGTGCCTCCCTCCAGGGGCCCTGGCACAGAGCCCAGCGGTGCGTCTGCAGCCGTGCGTTGTGCCTGGCCTGGGTCTTCAGTGCAGATCAGTAGATTGCTGAGGAGGAGGCGTGCTGTGCTTGGGCGTTTTTCCCTTGTCTGGGCACTCAAGGTGACTCGGTTTTGAGAACTATGTAGTAGTTCTTAAAGAAAGGGCTTACAGGCTACTTTTTGTTTTAAAATTGTTGTTAGATGACTGCCCGAAAGGTAGAGACGGCAGAAGCATAAGTGAGAACATCTTCGCTTTGAGGCAACTTTGCCTACATTTCCTTCCATATTTTTTCCTGTAGGGCTTTTTAAATCCTCTCGTTGAGGCGTAACATACGTGCAGTGACGCGCACGCTTCAGTGAGTTTGGCTCATGTGCCCCCAGAAGGGTGCCTCTGCCCCCTTCTTCCTGTCTTCAGCCGACCCCTGGCCCCAGACACCTACCTGCCTCCCACCTCAGAGAGCTGCCCTTCTCAGGGTTGGGGGTCTCTCTGTCCCATGGCTGGCTCTTTTCGTCAGTGGAGAGTGAGGGTCACCCCGTTACCACGTGTTAGAGATGCTGCCTTCTTGTTACTGAATTACTGCCCCAACTAGGCACGTGGCTGTTGGGTACACAGAGTGGCCTGATGTTGCGAACCCGCTGTGGGCACTTGTTTCGGACGTGAGGACTCCATCTTGCTCTGTTGGCCTTGACCGTGTGTGTCTATAGGTTAGAAAATGCATTGAGAAACTTTGCCTGCCTGACCACTGGGGACGTGATTGCAATCAACTACAACGAGAAGGTGAGTGTCTCAGCCCCTCGCGTGCCGGAGCCTCGAGGCCGTGAGCATGAGCCCGCTTCTCACACGCTGTGGGAGCAGACGCCAGTTACACACAGACACGCCCACACACAGACGCTCTCCAGGGCCGGACGCCGGCTGCTCTCTGACAGTGTCCCTCGTGAGACATGCAGTCCTAAGAGTCGTTACTGTTCAGTTTTACGGATTCTGAGTCACACTCTGTATTTTTTCATAAACTAAGACGGAGTCTTGTTCCCTTTAGCTTTGTGGGGACATTTTCGTTGTTGTCTATCTTAAGCTTTTTGGATTACAGACCGTCTTAACATCGTTGTTCTGAAAGTATAAGAGCAGAAAAAAAAATGGTAAAAGAGAGTGACTTCTTTGCGTGGTAAGGGAAGGACAGTTACCCAGGTGTGCGTAGACTCGGGATGCACGTCAGGGTCTCCATTTTTGGAAGTATGGAGACTGGATCCTCCAAAGGGCCCTTCGGGGAAGACTTGGCAGCCTGTGCTGAGGGCTGGTCACCCATCTGAGTGTGGCGCGAAGTCTGGGTCAGGGCCTCCGAGGGAACCTCATCCCTTGAAGGGGCCTCGTGAACGCCGAGGAGCCTTGTGCCAGGCTCTCTGGAAGCAGCAGCCCAGCTTCGTGGTGCCCTCGGGGCGGCTGCAGGCTGGAGGGCAGCCCTCCGGTTTCTCTCTTCCAGCTCTGGTGCCACCACTGGAGGTTTCACGGGCCACTAGTTAGCTGTGACCTGCAGTTTGGGAGCACAGCTGTCGACAAAGGGGAGCACGGACACGAGTGTCCACGCAACCTCGATGATGGCAGCAGCAGTGCCCGAGGCCCCCGGGCGGCACAGACTCACTCCCGTCACGCACCGGGGGGCCTGCAAGCCAGCCGAGGGCTGTTGAGCCCTCTCTGTGTGCTGGGGACCCGCCCCTCCCGTTCAGTGTTCTCAGTGGTGCCGCTGTCTCAGCTGGTCATGAGAAAAGCAAGACGCTCACTGGGCAGAGAGAGAGTCTGAAACACGCAGGAGAAGCCGCTGGGCAGAGAGAGCGAGCGTGAAGCAGCGCAGGAGAAGCTGCCGGGCAGAGAGAGCGAGCGTGAAGCAGCGCAGGAGAAGCTGCCGGGCAGAGAGAAACGGCCGGGCAGAGAGCGTGAAGCAGCGCAGGAGAAGCCGCCGGGCAGAGAGAGAGTCTGAAACACGGAGGAGAAGCTGCGGGGCAGAGAGAGAGCCTAGAGCAGCGCAGGAGAAGCCGCCGGGCAGAGAGAAGCCGCCGGGCAGAGAGAGAGCGTGAAGCAGCGCAGGAGAGGACGCTTCCTGCTCCTCGCCCTGTGAGTCGGTGCGTGGTCTCCGCACAGAGGCTCCTCCCGACACCACAGCTGGCTTTCAGCCTCCTTTCTCCTGGCTGCCTGGGAAGCGCTGCCGCCTCTGCCTTGTACGGGAATCGCGGCACTCACGTCACCAGTCTGGTGCGGGCAGCCTCAGTGCACCCCACGATGAGCCGTGCTGGATCGAGCACGCTCAGCACTGTCTCACCCAGCGTTTAGCTCGTTACCTGCTGGCAGTTAATTCCTGGGAGTGAACTTTCCTGGGATAGACATTGAGTCTTTTGCAGTTAGCTGCCTAACTGCCTTGTCAGGCTGGAATCATCTACGAGGGTGATCAGCTGAGGGACAGGCTGGGGGGCCGACCGCTCCGCTCTCCACAGCGGGAGGTGTGGCCGGGGAGGCTGTCGTCAGGGGAGTGAGCGTGTGCGGGGCCAGGCGTGCCGACACAAGTGTGGTGGGCCCAAAGCTGCCAGGAACCAAGCCCTTCTCTCCCGCCAGATCTATGAGCTGCGGGTGATGGAGACCAAGCCGGACAAGGCCGTGTCCATCATTGAGTGCGACATGAACGTGAGTGGCCGTGGGAGGAGGGGTGTTGGGGCCCTGCTGGCCGGCGCCCTGGGGAGGTGTCACGTGGCCCCTGGGGTTGCTGGGGAGCGGGCAGCAGATGCTTCCAGACCCTCCGAGGAGGCCACTGACCTGTAATCAGTGGCAGGGCTGCTGTCGGTCCTGAGACAGCCAGCACGTCAGCCCTGCCAAGGGCCATCTCCTTGGAGGCTGAGGTGGGGCTACTCAATTCCAAGGAGGGGGCTCTTGGTCTCCACAGCGGCCCAGCACGCCAGGTTTCTGGGCAGGATGCCCATCAGAGGGGTTCCATCTGCCCGGGTCCGTTTATGAGGCATTCTTGAAACGACAGCCTTCAGGAATGGAGAGCGGAGGGGAGGGAGAGAACACTGGGAACGGAGAGCGGAGGGGAGGGAGAGAGCACTGGGGACGGAGAGCGGAGGGGAGGGAGAGAGCACTGGGGACGGAGAGCGGAGGGGAGGGAGAGAGCACTGGGGACGGAGAGCGGAGGGGAGGGAGAGAGCACTGGGGACGGAGAGCGGAGGGGAGGGAGAGAGCACTGGGGACGGAGAGCGGAGGGGAGGGAGAGAGCACTGGGGACGGAGAGCGGAGGGGAGGGAGAGAGCACTGGGGACGGAGAGCGGAGGAGAGGGAGAGAGCACTGGGGAGGTCTGGACGTGGCGAGGTCGCGGTGCCGAAGTCTCGCCGGGACCGTGACCCGGGACCGTGAGCCGGGACCGTGACCCGGGACCGTGGAGGAAGTGGCCCCTCCTGTGGGGCTCTGGCAGCTGCACGTGGGCCCACGCGGCCCCAGCGCAGAGGCTGCGTGCGGCCCCGTGTCACGGTGCTCTCCCCCCGGGTACAGGTGGACTTCGACGCCCCCCTGGGCTACAAGGAGCCGGAGAGGCAGGCCCAGCACGAGGAGTCAGCCGTGAGTGGCTCCCCGCACGCTCCCCAGCTCTGCGCGCCGGCCGCGGGGCTCCGCCTCTGCTGGTGCTGATGCGGCCGTGCTCTCCCCGCCCAGCCCCGCTCGCGGGCCCCGTGTGTCCTGGCTGTCCGGTGCCGGCAGAGGCCGGGGAGGGCCCCGGGAAGGGCTGGGCCCCCGCTGAGAGGCGTGTCCCGTGTTCCTGTCCCTCCAGGAAGGCGAAGCTGACCACAGTGGCTACACCGGGGAGCTGGGCTTCCGCGTGAGTGCCGCCCCCTGCCTGTCGGGGACGCCCCAGGGACCCCAGCCGGGCCGGGGCACCCCGCACACGTGCACCTGGCACCTTCTCCGTCTCCAGACCCTTCTCCATCCGCTTTCTCCGGGATCCTCCCAGCAACTGCCAGGCAGCCCCGGCTTCCTAAAACTCCTCGCCTACCAGAAAGTAGCAATAGTGCCGCAGACGCACAGAAGCCCTTCAGGGCTCACCAGCCGTGACCTCTGCTGTGGCCTCTGGACCGCGTCCCGCGGCACATGGTGGCCCCCCGCCCTGCTGCCGCCCCTGGGAGAGCGGGGGAGTGTGGGCGAGGCTCAGCCCGGGCCCGGGAAGCGGGCTGCAGAGCTGAGCCGTGGGCAGCCAGTGCCCTGGGTGGCACGGCGGCGGGGGCTCCCCTGAGCTCACGGGGCCCCAGGGGGCTGGGCGCTGAGCTCCCGAGGCGGTCCCCGCCCACGCCCTGCAGTGCTGCCCCTGCCCCAGGCCCCTCTCACCCCATGTCTGCTCGCCTAGGCCTTTTCTGGCTCCGGAAACAGACTGGACGGGAAGAAGAAGGGGGTGGAGCCCAGCCCCTCCCCAGTCAGGCCTGGAGACATCAAGAGGTGGGTGTGCTGGCCCCAGCCCACCCCCTGGCCCGGCCCCCGACGGCCGCGCTCTGCGGGGTCGCAGGCCCCGCCCCACCGCCAGGCCCGCCCAGCGGCCTGCAGGCCTCGTCAGCCCTCTGTCCTGCCCACAACCCGGCCGTCCCAGCTCGTGCCGTCAGTGGCCGCCCGGCCGCCTCTCCCGGTCATTTGGCCCAGGGACTCGGGGCAGAGTCCTGGCTCTGGTGGCCCTCATGGTGACAGCAGGGCTGAGCTGCGTGCCCGTTGATCACGTGAGATGCCGCAGACGGGTGTGCGCCCGACCTCTTGGGGGGTGAAGTGCGTGTGAGTGAGAGGCTGGAGGACGCTGATGTGAGCCCAGGAGACCCTGCCCCGTGCCCTCTGCTCCCCCTGGAGTCAGCAGGGAGGCGCCCTCTGGCTGGCACGAGGTGCAGTGGGTACAGCCTTGAAGCGGAAGGGAGGCCCTGTTTCCCTTCTGTGCTTAGAAGCGGACTCCAGTCCCTTCTGGCGCCAACGTTTCTCCTGCTCTCTCTTTATAGAGGAATTCCCAACTATGAATTTAAACTTGGCAAGATCACGTTCATCAGAAACTCACGTCCGCTGGTCAAAAAGGTTGAGGAGGTGAGTGTTTCATGAGTCATAACAAGTTTCCTTGGCTACTGGTGACAAGGGGATTTTTTCCCTCGCGATGAGGGTCTCCTTCCGTGTGTTCTCCGTCCCGGCCCTCCTCCCCGTGGGCTGGCTGTCCTGCTGAAGCTGTGTGGACTCTGCCGGCTCTGTGGTGGGGATGGGCGAGGGCTCAGCTGCTTGCTCTCCTGTGCAGGTCCGGCCCGGGCTGTGCGCTGAGATCTTCAAGCCCCGGGTCGGTCTTGCAGGCCAGCTGCTGTGATCATCTGCCTCTCACAGACCGGAGCTTGAGGGCACTGGGGTCGGGGCGGGGTGGCGTTCAGGGTGCCCAGGCCTCGGGCAGAGCTGACCACCGAGCAGCCACCCCAGCGCCTCCACACTCCAGACATGGCTCCCTCGGCCCAGGGCGGGGAGGGGAGGTTTCGCCGTACGGGCCCTTCTCCTGGGTGCCAGGAACTGGCTCAGAAACCCCGCACAGCCTGCCGCCTGGCCACTGTGACTCTGCTGGCGGTTTGGGTTTGGGTTAGGTGGTTAGCCCCACTTCAGACCCTGGTCTCCTGGTTTCCTTCTTGAGGCTCGGTCCCCTGGGGACCAAGAGGGGTTCAGAGACCCACTTAAAGCCCTTCCTGGCCTTAATGCTCGTCGCTTTGACACCATGCTGAGACCTTGCTAAGCTGGGAGGAGCGCTCTCGGTCCCCCCACCAGGCGCTTGCTCGCCCCAGCCCAGCTGCTGGCCGTGCCTGCCAGCCTCGCCATCCTCTGGCCCCTTCGTCCCTGACCATCGCAGGGTGGGGAGACAGGTGTGCGCAAACACGTCCAGGCGCGGTGTGTGATGGGGGTGGCCGGCGGGTGCACTCCCGCTGCCTGTCCTTGGACACAGGGGGCACACTCACGGGGGTCGTGGGGGAGCCCCGAGGAGACCAAGGCACCTGACTGCAGCCCTGCTGAGGCAGGGGGCAGGGCCCGTGCTGAGGACCAAGCGTCTGTCCCAGGGCACTCGGCCCTGCCCCCAGGAGAAGGGCCGAGCGTCACGGTCCCTGGAAGGCCCTCAGCCTGGCAGTGGTAGTCTGTCCCTGGTGTCCGCCCCACCCGGCTCCCGTGCACAGGCTGGGCTGGCTGCAGCTGGAGGAGCTTTGCCAGCAGAGCCCAGGGGAAGTCCCAGCCTACTCCCCCAGCGTGAAGACTGCAGTCGGGAGGCTTCCCTTGCCAGCACCCCAGTCCCGGGAGCTCAAAGACACCAAAGGAGCAGGAAGCGCCAGGGAAATAACTTTCCCAGACAGGGGCCCTCCAGGCCTCCAGCCAGTGAGTGGAAACAGCTCCAAGTTGGGGCAGAGGGAAGACCCTGAAGCTTCCAGGAGGTGGAGATTCTGCCATGGGTCAGGAATAGCAGGGGACACGGTGGAGCAGGGTCCTCAGATGTCTGTGCCTGGTTCCTGCACATCACTGTGCCAAGCCCTCACCCCTGAGCCTGAGCGCGATTGTGTTTGGAGGCACGGCCTTTCCAGAGGTGAGGTGGGATGAGGCTCTAGGTGGGCCCTGTTCCACACCAAGGAGATGCAGACACCCCAGGGAAAGGCCTGTGAGGACGCAGGGGCAGGGCAGCCACCTTCCAGTCACGACCGGGGCCTCCGGGGAAGCCACACTGCCGGCCCCTGGGCCTCGGGGTCCGTGCCTCGTCGTGAGGAGGTGTGTCTGCTCAGGGCCAGCCCGTGGTGGTGGTCTGGTGGCCCCAGCAGTCTCACACCAGCCCCATCAGTGAGCCGCCAGAGGAGAGAGGTGCCCAGTTGTTTAAGAGCTCCCTGGAGGCCTGCTCTGCGCCCTCTCAGGAGGCAGCCGTGACACCCCACTGAAACAGAGACTAGAGTAGGCACGAGAAAGCCTGCCACCCTGGAAATGGGGCCGCCCCATGGCTGTGTGCAGCCCTGGAGCGTGGCCCGTGCAGGCAGGGCACAGTCCCGAGCGCCTGGGAGACAGGTTCCTCAAGTGGTGAAGTCGGGGGGGCCCTCCTGCGGCCGATCTGTGCACACTGGAGAAGCCAGGCTCCGGTGCCAACCGCAGGGTGGACGCAGGCCCTGCAGGGAGGGGGCGCTGCTTGGCCCGGTCTCGGCGTGCCCTCCTGTGGCCGCCACCACGAGAAGCCTGCACGGGGCAGGGGAGAAATACCAGCTGCCCCAGGCGGTGATCGGCGTTGGCTGGGAGCTTGGGTCCTCTTCAGTGTCTCCCCGACTAGCAGCAGAGCTCGTGGACAGTTACTTGCTGTTTTCAGAGCTTCTGGAAAACAGTCTTCGTGCCGGGAGGAGAATACCTTGGTAGACTGAAGGCTGCCGAGTCACCATTCTGCCGAGTGCACCGGTCTGCCGAGGAGCTGAGCCTCTAGGGGAAGTCAGAGCTGTGTGCAGAGATGCTGAACTGCTCACCAAGGCAGCTTCAGTGCTGCAAAGCTGGAGATAACAGCGACGCGGGCTGGAATTGGTGTGAGAGGAGAGACGTGTGGCCTGAGATGGGGCGGTTGTCTGCAGAGGCACATAGCAGGGATTGGAAGTGTGCTTTGGGGTGGTTTTTCTTCTAGGGGAAGAAGGCTGCGGTAGACTAGTTACCCTGGCTTTGTTTTCAGTTCAGCCGGTGATAATTCACATTTGTAGGAATAAAGTGGGAGTAAGGAGGATGGCGGGACGGTACCTGAACCAAAGGAATAAAGCATTTCTAGTAAACTTCCAAGGAGCTGCTGAAGACGGTGTTTTCTCCTCACAGGATGAAGCCGGAGGCAGATTCGTTGCTTTCTCTGGAGAAGGACAGTCGTTGCGTAAAAAGGGAAGAAAGCCATAAGCTGGGACTGTTGACTGATTGGAAAATAAAATAATTGCAACATGCTGGCTTTTAGTCACTGGCTCTGAGGGGATGCTCCCTCACTTCGGGTTCGCATAGAGTCACCTGGAAGAGGGCAGCGGGACAGCGGCTATGAGCTGGATTTGGGGGAGAGAAGGCCCCTGGGGCCCCTTGGGGGGGCCTCTCCTCATGCCCAAACTCACTGCTCAGCTGAAGCGGGGTGCCCCAATTCCTGCTGGAAACAGTGAAGGGTGGGATTGCTCTAAGTTGGGCTTTTTCTTTTTTTTCATTTATCCTTTTCCCAGGTCATACTTAGCTGTTGCCTTTGGGCTGAAAAAAGCGGTTTAAAGAAAGTGACCATCCCATTGCGCTGGCTGCAGTTTAAGTATCCGAGGAAGGTGTTTGTTTATTTTACATGCTGATTTTCTTTTTCTCCTAAAAAGCCATGCCTCAGAAGGAAAACCTGATTTAGAAGCATTTCAGCTTTTCAGTTCAGTTCAGTCGCTCAGTCGTGTCCGACTCTCTGCGACCCCATGAATCGCAGCACACCAGGCCTCCCTGTCCATCACCAGCTCCGGGAGTTCACTCAGACTCATGTCCATCGAGCCAGTGATCCCATCCAGCCATCTCATCCTCGGTCGTCCCCTTCTCCTCCTGCCCCCAATCCCTCCCAGCATCAGTCTTTTCCAATGAGTCAACTCTTCACATGAGCTGGCCAAAGTACTGGAGCTTCAGCTTTAGCATCATTCCTTCCAAATAACACCCAGGGCTGATCCCCTTGCAGTCCAAGGGACTCTCAAGAGTTCTCCAACATCACAGTTCAAAAGCATCAATTCTTCGGTGCTCAGCTTTCTTCACAGTCCAACTCTCACATCCATACATGACCACAGGAAAAACCATAGCCTTGACTACACCGACCTTTGCTGGCAAAGTGATTTCTCTGCTTTTCAATATGCTATCTAGGTTGCTCATGACTTTCCTTCCAAGGAGTAAGTGTTTTTTAATTTCATGGCTGCAGTCACCATCTGCAGTGATTTTGGAGCCACCCCAAAATAAAGTCTGACACTGTTTCTACTGTTTCCCATCTATTTCCCATGAAGTCATGGGACCAGATGCCATGATCTTCATTTTCTGAATGTTGAGCTTTAAGCCAACTTTTTCACTTCTCTTTCATCGAGAGGCTTTTTAGCTCCTCTTCTCTTTCTGCCATAAGGGTGGTGTCATCTGCATATCTGAGGTTATTGATATTTCTCCCAGCAATCTTGATTCCAGCTTGTGCTTCTTCCAGACCAGCGTTTCTCATGATGTACTCTGCATATAAGTTAAATAAGCAGGGTGACAATATACAGCCTTGACGTACTCCTTTTCCTATTTGGAACCAGTCTGTTCCATATCCAGTTCTAACTGTTGCTTCCTGACCTGCATATAGGTTTCTCAAGAGGCAGGTAAGGTGGTCTGGTATTCCCATCTCTTTCAGAATTTTCCAGTTTATTGTGATCCACACAGTCAAAGGCTTTGGCATAGTCAATAAAGCAGAAATAGATATTTTTCTGGAACTCTTGCTTTTTCGATGATCCAGGGATGGCAATTTGATCTCTGGTTCCTCTGCCTTTTCTAAAACCAGCTTGAACATCTGGAAGTTCACGGTTCATGTATTGTTGAAGCCTGGCTTGGAGAATTTTCAGCATTACCTACTATCATGTGAGATGAGTGCAATTGTGTGGTAGTCTTGAGCATTCTTTGGCATTGCCTTTCTTAGGGATTGGAATGAAAACTGACCTTTTCCAGTCCCGTGGCCACTGCTGAGTTTTCCAAATTTGCTGGCATATCGAGTGCAGCACTTTCACAGCATCATCTTTCAGGATCTGAAATAGTTCAACTGGAATTCCATCACCTCCACTAGCTTTGTTCATAGTGATGCTAAGGCCCACTTGACTTCACATTCCCGGATGTCTGGCTCTAGGTGAGTGATCATACCATCATTATTATCTTGGTCATGAAGATCTTTTTTTGTACAGTTCTTCTGTGTATTCTTGCCACCTCTTAATATCTTCTGCTTCTGTTAGGTCCAGACCATTTCTGTTCTTTATCGAGCCCATCTTTGCATGACATGTTCACTTGGTATCTCTAATTTTCTTGAAGAGATCTCTAGACTTTCCCATTCTGTTGTTTTCTTCTATTTCTTTGCATTGATCACTGAAGAAGGCTTTCTTATCTCTTCTTGCTATTCTTTGGAACTCTGCATTCAGATGCTTATATCTTTCCTTTTCTCCTTTGCTTTTCACTTTTCTTCTTTTCACAGGTATTTGTAAGGCCTCCCCAGACAGCCATTTTGCGTTTTTGCATTTCTTTTCTGTGGGGATGGTCTTGATCCCTGTCTCCTGTACAATGTCACGAACCTCATTCCATAGTTCATCAGGCACTCTATCTATCAGATCTAGGCCCTTAAATCTATTTCTCACTTCCACTATATAATCATAAGGGATTTGATTTAGGTCATACCTGAATGGTCTGGACTTCCCTGGTGGCTCAGACCTGGGTTCGATCCCTGGGTTGGGAAGTTCCCTGGAAAAGGAAAGGGCAACCCACTCCAGTACTCTTGCCTAGAAAATCCCATGGATGGAGGAACCTGGTGGCCATGGGGTCGCAGAGAGTCGGACACGACTGAGCGACTTCACTATCACTGAATGGTCCAGTGGTTTTCCCTACTTTCTTCAATTTAAGTTTGAATTTGGCGATAAAGAGCTCATGATCTGAGCCACAGTCAGCTCCCGGTCTTGTTTTTTGCTGGCTGTATAGAGCTTCTCTATCTTTGGCAGCAAAGAATATAATCGATCTGATTTCGGTGTTGACCATCTGGTGATGTCCATGTGTAGAGTCTTCTCTTGTGTTGTTGGAAGAGGGTGTTTACTATGACCAGTGCGTCCTCTTGGCAAAACTCTATTAGCCTTTGCCCTGCTTCATTCTGTATTCCGAGGCCAAGTTTGCCTGTTACTCCAGGTGTTTCTTGACTTCTGTGTTTACTTTGATTTAATTTGGACAGAACTGGTTCTTTAGTCTGTTTTGTAAAAACAGCTTCGTGATGAAGCACAAATGTAAGTGTTAAAATAAATGAAACCTGAAGATATGTTCTCCCTACCTCCCACTCCCAGTTTTAAATGTATTAAATTTTCCAAAGTTCTGCTGGCCTTTTTTTTTTTAATTAGTGTTAATTTAATTTCAGGTCTCCACTTTATATAATAAGAGCTCCTTTGACATGTCAGTTCAATTATTTTAATCTCTTGTTCCTTGAAAATAATTTTCGATTATGAATTTCAAATGAAAAACAGGCAGTGACCAAAACCTGAATTGCCTCTACGCGTCTGATTAGGTACCAGCATGCGGCTGACACCTGCTGGAAAGGTCCTCTGCGGGCTTCTCCGACCCTGGGCCCAGCAGGGGCTCCCCTTGCCTCTGCTCCAGGCAAAGAGGCCCATCTCCACAGGCTTCCCTCAACACTCAGGAGACTGTCCCCCGCGGGAGAGTGGTCCCAGGGTTCACCCACGTGTCCTCAGAGAAGGAGCATTAGAGTTCATCGTGATAATCAGGGTTGGGCCCTGTGACCCAAACCCACACCCAGGCAATGCAAGTGGTTTCGGAAGTCTTGAGCAGGCTGTGACCTGCCGGACCCTCCAGGGGTCTCGGCTCGCTGGCAGACGCAGACGCCCTCTTTGGTGGGCAGCTTGGCCTGTGAACCACCACGGCAGGACGCCTTGGTGAGACTGCAGCTCTCCGCCCTGACGCAGACTCACCCGGCGGGTAACTGGCGGTGGCTAGGCTGCGGGAGGTGGAGGAGCACCAAGGAGTGGTCGCAGGGTAGTCCTGAGGCGCCGTCAGCCTCCTTGCCGTCGCTGTCATTGCCTCGTGCGCGCCCTTCACGGACGCGCCTGGTTCCCCGGCCCCCGCCTCAGCACAGCCTCACCCCCGACGCCGCCTCGGGACGCCCACCCGCAGGGCCGGCTGGCTCCCCGGGCCGCACGGCCTCCGCCCCACTCCGCCCCGCTTCCTGCCTGCACGCCCTCGGGAGGGGACACGGGCGGGACAGCCGCAGCCGCAGGCTTGACCGCGCGGCGCTGGAGCCCAGGGGCGCTGATCTATTTCAGCGACCGGAACTGCGAGGCGACGAAGAGAAAGCCGCGGGCAGAGACTGCCCCGCCCACGCCGGGCTCGGCCCCGCCCACCTCGAGTGTCGGGCCCCGCCCCCAGGCTGTTATTGGCTGCCAGCCCGGATGTCCCGTTCACTGGCGCATCTCAAGGAGGTGGGCGAGGAGCTACTGGCAAAGCCTCGGCGCTCATTGGTCCCTCTGCCCGTCAGTCACGCGGCGGCGGCGGCCTCAGGAGGCGGGCCCGGCGGTTCCGGAACATGGCGGAAGGTGAAGGCTGGCGGGTAAGCTCCGTGGGCGCTGGGGGCCCGGGGAGCCGAGTCCGCCGGTCGGAGCGGGCGGGCCCCTGGTCCCCGCTCACGCCCCCGTGCCCGCCCCCGCAGCCGCCGCGCCCGTGCGAGGCCTACCGCGCGGAGTGGGAGCTCTGCCGCAGCGCCGGGCACTTCCTGCGCCACTACTACGTCCACGGCGAGCGGCCGGCCTGCGGGCAGTGGCGGCGCGACCTGGCCAGCTGCCGCGAGTGGGAGCAGCGCCGCAGCGCCGAAGCCCAGGTGAGGCCAGGTGACCCGACCCGGCCCGCCGAGCCCCGGAAGGCCGGGAACCAGAGGCGCCGGGCGCAGGGGGCGGGCCTGGAACGGGGGCTTCGGGCCCAGCCCTCCGCGTGTGCTTTGATTGGTATCATTCAAAGGCCAGTCTGGCAGCCAGGCTGGGAGAGGGCGTGGTGCAGTCACGGGAGTCCAGTCAGGAGGGGCCCTTGGTCCATCCGTTCAGCAGACGCTTCCCCCTGGACGCTCTTGGACGTACAGGAGAGGTTAGAACCCGATCTCTGCCCTCCTGACTCCTACATCCTAGTCTGGCATACAGTGGTGCCCTGGAGCTGATGGGGCAAAGGGTGGAGCGGAGCTGTGAGGGTGCAGAGCTCTTGGGGTGTGCCAGCAGGACTGGCGAGTGTAAATGCCCAGTCCCTGAGCAGTGGAAGAGAAAGTTGGCGGGTCTGTGTGGCAAGAAATCAATAACTGATACACAGCTTGTCAAGATAGCTCTTATATATCAGTATGAGAAATGGATTTCACAGTGAAGTGGACAAAAGGCATAGAGAAGGGATTCACCCTGAAAGGACGTCAGATGGCCTGATACACATTTAAAATGACGGTGAGTGGTTTCTGCCCAGCGGAACATCACTGGGGTTTGGAGAGTGAGCACCTGGGCAGTGCTAGTGGAATGTGGGGTGTTTTGATTGCCTAAATGTCAAATGCATGCCTTTTGATCTCAGAGGGCTGCCCGTGACCCGGTCTCCTTTGCAGCGGTCCCTGTGTGAAAGCGAGCGGGCCAGAGTTCGGGCTGCACGGAAGCATGGCCTGGTGTGGGCGCCCAGGCAGAGCCCCCCAGAAGACTGGCACCTCCCTCTGCCTGAGGACAAGGACGGGTGACCGACCCAAACAGTCCAGAGGGCCCCTGGGAGCTTCCACCCTTGCCTCCAGCCTCGCCTGCCCTGCCGTCATCACCAGGCTTGGAGCCGGTCCACCCAGCATGCAGTGTCCCTGTGGGCAGCCAGGGAGGCTGTCCCAAGGGCTGGGCTCCTCAGACGAACCCTCCAGGGGCAGCTCTGACCCGTGGGGACACTTGGGGGGGAATGAGGTGGCCTCCCCACCGGCCCTGCTCTGGTGGCCACCACGCACCTTGGTTCTCTCCCGCCATGGCCACTCACTGCTCCTTCCCTCGGAATTTCACCCAGTCGTTTTTAGAAAACGTGGATAATATCAGAAGAAATTTCACAGGTTTGATTCCAAATAGAAACTGCAAATTACACCCAGGCTTTCATATTGAAAGTTAGATGCAGGCAGGGTTAGAATTTTGTACGTTTTTGTAGATGCTCTTAGAATACATGCCCTTGAACCAAGAACCCTCCTTTAGAGGTCTCTTTCTTCTGCTGAAATGGTGTAGCCTCTGGGGCCGCGCGGCGGGCCCACCACTGGGCGCTGTTCACCCAGCCTGCGGCATCTCGGCGCCTCCCCCTGGGCCCCAGCCAGGGCACAGACGTGGCTCCGCATCACGGAACCCGTTCTTGGGGGCAGAATAACCCACCCCTCAGAAGGACGTTCATTATTGGGCCCCCGTGTGCCCCAGGAGTCCTCTGTGGCTATGAGCGGTGGGGGTGCATGCACAGGACCCCCGGAGCAGAGGAGAGCATAAAGAAGGCGCAGGGTGCCCCTTCTGGCAACAGCTGAGCCCATCAGCCGCGGCTGCAGCTCTGTCCACGGGCATTTCTGTGCGAGGAGAGGGTGGCATGGCTGGGTCCTCCCGGGTCTGAGACCCCCCGTGGGGGGCTGTGTGCTGGGAATGGCAGCCACCCCCTGGTTCCCGGGATTCGTGCA
This sequence comes from Ovis canadensis, assembly GCF_042477335.2. Classification (NCBI taxonomy): domain Eukaryota; kingdom Metazoa; phylum Chordata; class Mammalia; order Artiodactyla; family Bovidae; genus Ovis; species Ovis canadensis. Next base: position 82,868,551 of record NC_091261.1, on the reverse strand, counting down.
GCAGGGCGCAGGCACCATGAGGAGCCCCACGCCTGCTCGGATGCTGAGCGTGCCTCCAGTGCAGGGGAACATGCCTGTGTCAGGCATGTCCACGCCCTGGGACCGCACACCCAAAACGGACACTTCGCCTCCGTCCCATTGAGTTCAGGGGACGGACATGGACGTTCAGGCGTCAGCCGTGAAGGTTGAAACGGGCAGCGTCTTTCAAACTCGGGACAGAGGCCATGGTGACGAGCAGTTTGGGTGGTGACCCGGTGCAGCGTGGTCTCAGGGACGCTGGCAGTTCTGGGGCCAGGGTCAGAGCGCCATCCTGGGGAGCCTGTGATACGAGGATGCGCGGCGGGGAGCCGGGCCCCGCTCGGGCAGCGCTGTTGTTCTCTGGTGTAGGTGAGACTGGCCAGCCTCCAGCCTCCTGTCAGCCTCTCGTGACCTCCAAATAAAAGTTTGAGACAAAACAGTTGGCCACGACCTACTGACTTGGTTATCCAACCTCACCAAGGAAAGCTACAGGCCTGAAAAGCACCTGTGAGGGGTGGGGCGGTGGGGAAGGCTCTGAGTGTAGCCCTGTCCGAGGAGCAGTCTGGAGGCTTGCAAGGCCGAGAAGGAGCCACAGGCTGACGAGGCCGGTGCACAAGCTGCGTGCTCACTCAGGTGAAACGGCCCCTGGCATGCCTGCCCTGAGGTGGGCCTCTGCCTGCAGGGACCCTCACTGCTGGGCTGCTTCCTGCCCCCACCCAGTTCCTCTGGAGGAGGCCTACCCCCTGCTGCTCTGTGCAGGCCGAGTCCCTTCAGTGGTGTCCAACTCTGTGACCCCAGAGACTGCAGCCCGCTGCTGTCTTGGGGGCTCTCCAGGTCGGAGCACTGAAGTGGGCTCCCATGCTCTCCTCCAGGAGCTCCTCCTGACCCAGGGGCCAGAGCTGCATCTCCCCCGGCTCCTGCACCGCAGCCGGTTCTTTCCCGCTGAGTCGCCAGGGGAAGCCCCCACCCCTGCTGCTGAGCATGACTGTATCTGGAGGTTGCTCTTTAAAGGGCTGATTAAGGTGAAATAGGATCACTTGAGTGAAAGTCACTCAGTTGTGTCCAAATCTTTGCAATCCATAGACTATACAGCCCATGGAATTCTCCAGGCCAGAATACTGGAGTGGGTAGCCATTCTGTTCTCCAGGGGATCTTCCCAACCCAGGGATTGAACCCAGGTCTCCTGCACTGCAGGCAAGATTCTTTACCTGGGCCAGAGGGGAAGCCCAGGGTCGCGGGGGCAGGCCCTAACACAATGACCGGCATCCTTACGAGAAATCAGGGCACGGAACGACCACACGGAGACACGGGAAGATGATGGCTGTCTGCACGCCAAGGAGAGCGTCCTCGGAAGGCATTAGCCCTGCCCACACCTGGACCTGGGACATCCAGCCCCGGAACTGAGAGAAATAAACGTCCACCATTTCAGCCCCTTGGTCTGTGGTATCTGTTCTGGTGCCCACCTTACTCACGCCTCCCCTGCCCCACACTGAGCGGCCTGGGCCGGGTCAGGTGTCAGCCATCCTGGAGGACACGCCGCCCTACCAGTGGGTCCCTGTCCTTGACACTCTCCTTGGCGCCCCTCTGATCCCCAGCTTAAAGCCCAGAGCTGGCCCCACCCCTGGGGCCCCTGCCTCTTGCCAGCGGCTTCTGCCCCTTCCTGGTCACTGAAGGATTAGCAGTCAGTGTGGGGGCCGCCTTCTCCCCAGGCCGGGCAAGCAAGGGCTGCCTCACCCCTGGCAGCCTCAGACAGGTTAACTAACAGAAGACAGACACGAGGTTCAACACGTTTATTCACAGCAGGCTTGACCGGTCAGCAGCAGGCCGGAGCCCAGTGGGGTGGGCTCCGCCGGGCGGTGTGTCCCGAGGCTGGCTGCTCGCATCTCTACCTCTTGAACTCCACCTGTGTATACACCTTGGTGATGTCTTGGTACCTGCCTTCTGGGGGCTGGTAGTTGGCGATGGGCGGCGTGTAGTCTGGCCCTTGTCTCTCGAAAGGAAACAGGCTGGGGTCCCGCTTGGTAGCCTCAGCATGCAGCTCCGGGGCCGTGAGCTCCAGCTCCCGCAGAGCTTCCCGCTGGGCCTCGAGCAGGGACGCGATGGCGGCCCTCTCCAGCTCGTGCTCGCGCTGCTTGTACAGCGACCACTTCTTCAGGAGCAGGGCTCTCCGCTCGCTCTCCTCAGAGGGGATCTCCACCGGCGGCCGCTGCCTGGGGACACGCAGAGCCAAGGGTGTGCCCTGGAGGTACAGACCTCACCGACCGACTGCACGGGACCCGAGTGTCCCTGCTGGAGACGCGCGTGGAACACAGGGACAAACTAAGGGGTGGGGCAGTGGATGTGGCGGCAGCAACTCTGGGAACTGGGCCGTTCGCTTTACATGGAGACAAGAAACCGCGATCCCCCCAGCAGACCGTGGTGAAAGCCGGCTTTGGAGAAAAGTCAAATGGCGTCGTGAAAACTGACCAATATCCCAGGGAGTCGAGAGCCTGTTATCAGCCCCGGAGACCCCAAACCAGCGGGGTCCCCCCTGTATCAGTGGGGTCTGATGAGGCAGCGATCCCAGCCACCCCACCCCACCACCGGCGAGTACTTCAATCGAGTACGTCCCGGAGCAGGAGGCCGAAGGTTTCCTGCCATCCAGAGGGGCGGGGGCTGTGGGCCACATTCGAGCCTGCTCAAGCCCTGCCAGGAGTTTCCCGCCCATACTCGGCCGTTCAGGAGCAGCAGTACTTTCTCCAGGAGAGGGCTCAGCATGGGGCCAGGCCAGCCCGGGCCTAGGACTGCCCATGACAGGTGGGAGGTTCCCATGACACCACTTCCTGAAGGTGACACAGCTGCTTTGCCCCGAGACCTCGAGCCCAGAGGCCCTTACCTCGCTTGATTCAAGAACTTGACCGGGGTGATAAAGTCCTCAATGGGAATCAGCTCCTGGGCCGCCTTCTCCAGTCGCCGGATCCTCTTTTTCAGGCGCTCCTTCACTGCCTGATCTTTCTTGGGGTCCACCTTCTTCTTCTTCCGCAGAGGCTCTGCTCTAAAGCACAAGGCAGACACTGCACGTCCTCCTCTGTGGTGTCGTGAGCGTGCAGAGACATGGCGCTAGGCAAAGTGCCCGCACACCGGAACTGTACTCCCAGCTAGGGAAGAACCGTGGGCGCTGGCCTCCGGGAACAGCCCCCAGCGAGCGTCCTCAGAACTGGGCAGGCATGGTCAACCCAGAAAGTGGGGGAAAAACTCCACGGGGTGTCAGGGCATAAATTAAAGAGAAGAGCTCATCTCTAGTGCAAGGGTTCAGGTAGGCCTTGAGATAAACTGAAATATGAAATTACCAAACTGACGAATTACACGCTCACCCCTCACATTTTTATGTATTTCTAAGCTGAAGTATAGTTGGTCAACACTGTTGTGTCCATTTCTGCTGCACTGCAAAGTGACTCTTTTATGCATACATACCTCTTTTTTTCTGTTCTTTTCCATCACAGAATATCTGAGGATGCTGAATCTAGTTCCCTGTGCTATAGTTAGACCTTGCTGTTTACCCTAAAAACTTGCTACTCACATTTTAAATAGATGTGTGATTTATAAACATGAGGAAGACTAAAAGAGACAGTATAATAAAAATGACCAGCAAGTTCCGGTTTATACCGTTTGATATTTTAACAAATTTCCTCATCCTCCAGTATCAAGTCTGGTTTGCCCGGACGAGCACCTCTGCTGTGCCAGTAAGTTACTATTAAGAACAATCGAGTCCTCTGGCATCAAGACTGAGGCTCGTGAACGACGCCCGTGGAAGGTGTGCAGGGTCCCAGGTGGAAACAAGGGCGCTCCGGGCTCCCCGCACCTCTCCAGGCAGCAAGAGACAGAGGCACTGTCTGTGCTCTTTCAACCTTTTACATGGGAGTCCCTCCAAGACGAATCGACTTGTCTTCAAACCATCCTGCATTTAATTTTTGACCTGGTTAGACATACACCGAACGTCGCGCACCCCCGCTCTCCGCGCGGGAGCCCCCAGGCCGGGCCGGCGGCCGGCTTACCTCGTGGGCACGAGTCCCCAGAAGGACAGCAGGGAGGCCCGCCGCCGCGCGTCCCCCGTCTGCGTCGGCCGCGCCCCCAGGAGCCTGCAAGACACCGGCCGCGCGTCACCGGCCGCGCCCCCGTGGGGTCGCTCGGGACCCAGGCGCCCCCCGCGCCCCCCGCGCCCGCTCCCCGCCCTCACCCGCTCGCGGGGCGCAGCGCGCGCCGGGCCGCCCCCAGCGCCGCGGCCGCCATGCCCCCGGGCCGCCGGCTGCCGCTTCCGGGCGCGCGCGCCTCGGCCGTCCGGCCCGCGCAGTGCGCCGCTCTGCGGTCCGGCCGCCGCGCAGCCCCGCGGCCCCGCGTTCCGGCCGCCGCCGCCGCCGCGCCTGGCCCCGCCCCCGACGCGGCCCCGCCCCGCGGCCGGCGCCTCGCACCTCGCGCCGCTCGGGGGGCCGCTTCCCGCGGGCGCCGCCCCCGGGCCGCCCGGCCTGCGCCCCGCGAGCCCCGCGCCCCGCGCGCTGAGGCCGGCGGCGCGCGGGAGGCCGGCAGCCCTGGCGCGTCGGGCCGGCCGGGCGCGCGGGGCAGGCCGCGGTCGGGCGCCGGCGTCGGGGCCGGGCCTCGGCGCCGCACGTGGCCCTCGCGCGCGGGCGCCCAGTGAGAGCGCGCCGGGGGCGGCGGGGAGCCCGCCGATTGGCCCGCCGGGCGCCGCCGGGGCAGCGGCCGCCCCCCGCCCCGGGCGCCGCGCCCCCCGCCCCGGGCGCGCGCCCCGCCGGCCCGCCCGCGCCCCCCGCCGCCCGGGGCGGGCCCGCCGCGGCGCCGCCCGCCCGCCCGCCCGCCCGGCCCTGGCGCCGCGCGGCCCGAGCGCGCGGGGAGCGGTTTCCCGCCGGGGCCGTTTGGCAGGTGCGCGCCGTGACTTCCGGCGTTGCGCGGGAGCCGCCGGAGGAGGAGCGGCGCGGGGGATGCGGCTGCGGCGGCGGCGGCGGCGGCCGAGCGCGGGGGGCGGCGGCGGCGGCGGCGGCGGCGGGGGGCGCGGGCCGGCGATGGCGCGGCGGCGCTGAGCGCGCGGGGCGGGCGGCGGCCGGAGGGCGCGCGCGGCGGCGGCTCCATGGCCCGGGCGCGCTGAGCGACGCGGCTCTCGCCTCAGCCCGGCGGCGGCGGCGGCGGCGGCCGAACAATGAAGCTCCTGAAGCCGACCTGGGTCAACCACAATGGTGAGTGCGCGCGGGGGCCGCGGGCCGGGGCGCCGGGGCGCCGCGCGCCGGCCTTCCCGCCTCGCCCCGGCGGGGGCGCCCGGGCCGCGGGGCCGGCGGGGCGGGCTCGGTCCTCGCGCGGGGCCCCGGGCGCCTCACGTGCTCGCGCCCCCGCACGTGCGCGGAGCCCTCGGCCGCGGCCTGGCGGTCCGGGCGGAGGCCGCAGCCCGGCGGCGGAGACGACCCCGGGCGCGGGCCGGGCCGGGCCAGCGTGTGACGGCCGGGCGCGGGGGCCCTTTCGCTGGCGGCGCGGGGGCCTGGAAGGGGCAGGTCCTGCCGCCCCCGGGGGCTGGATCCGCTGCCTGTGCCTCCGAGTGGAGCCCCGTGACGCCAGGCTGAGGCCCCCCCCCCCCCCCCAGCCCGCGGGACTGCGTTCGCGCCGAGTTGGAGCGCCCGGGCCCCTCGGGTGGAGCGGATTGCTCCGTGCGCTGGGTTAAGAGGCTGGTGCAGAGACGCGTGCGGTGCCCGGCAGTGCTGGCCCAGTTTTGCCTGGGGCGCCCACCTGCTGCAGGGCTTGGCCTCGGCTCCCTGGGACGGGAGGGGCGCCAGCCGCCAGCCCCCACGGGCAGCGCTGGGTGGGGGCCTGTCCTCCAGGCCAGGGTCCCCGCCGCCGCCGGCTGTCTGACTGCTGATAGATAGGAGCCACCCTGGTTCTGCCCTGTTCCTCGTTTGTACTCAGCCAGGCGCCTAGAGGGAGCTGCAGTGCTCCTCTGGAGCTGGTCGGGTAGGTGCTCTCTCCTTCCCTGAGCCGGTGGCGCTCAGTTCTGAGCTGGGGTCTCGGGATGCCTCCTCCTGCAGCAGCTGCGCTGAGCAGTACTCTGCTGTTGGGCGCGGCACTGCTCTGCCTTCCCACCTTGCAGGGCGGCACGTCTCTGTCACTTCCCAGGGTCCGGGCGAGGTCTCTCTTTGCTCCTGTTACTCAGTAGACCCTCTCGGCCCCAGGGTGGGTGCCTTACGTGCCCCCAGCGCAGGGACTGCCTGGCTCGCTCCGTATCCCTTGCCCCACGCGGCTGTGCCTTCTGTGCAGAGGGTCTGATAACGCGGGCTGACGCAGGTGAGAGCTGAGGTGGCCGTAACTGACTAACTCGGTTGCCGGTGCGTGAGCGCGAAAGCGGAGAGCTCTGGTTTCGTTTCTCCTGCCTCTTGCTCCAAGTGCCTTTCCTGAGGCGTATGGTGAGGGCTGGGCTCCTCGGCAGAGCTGGGCGGACGTTCAGTCGTCGTAAGTCGTGCGTGTGGGTCAGGAAGGGAGAGTTGGTTGCTGCGCCGGTGAAGCCGGCGGGAGTCTCCCCTGTGGCGCCCTGCAGCCCGGCTCTGTGTGTGGCGCCCGCTCCTCCTGTCTCCCTCCCGCTCATCATTGCTGGCCTCGGGATGAGCTCCCGTGTAGGACGTGATTTTCACGCTGCATGAGCACAGGCAGGTCGGGATGCTTAAGCGATCGTTTAGGCAAGGGCGGGAAAGAGTCAGCTGGGCAGGGTGGGCCGGACTGTGGGCCGGGCTCCTTCCTGTGGCCTCCCCACCGGCCTTGAGGACAGGGAGCCTCACGGTGCCTGCCCTGCCTGCTTTGTGGTGCAGTTGGGGTGTTTGCTTGGGGAGGAAGAGAGAGGGCTCCCCTGAGTCTGAAGTGCGTTAGAAACCTAGAAGATAACGGTAAAAGAAATTGAGACTCTTTTAGACCGGTTCTTTGTCGAATCTCCTTTCTTTTAAAGTCTCCTGAAATCAGCCCCAGTCTCACGGAGCGTTCAGAAGGACCGTTGCTGGTAAATGACAGCTCTCCTGAAGCGCAGGCTGGCTGCTGGTCTGGACCATGCCTGCGCCGTCCGGTAAAGACTGGTGAATGGCGGGAGCCGCTCGGAATCCCAGCCGTGGGTGGTGGCCAGTAAAGAAGGCCGCCCGTACTTCAGTTTCACAAACCAAAGAGGTCGAGGTGCTTTGGAGAGTATGTCACTGCGCTTTCTGGTTTCCTGACTTTGCACTCCGTCTCCTGACTGGTTATGCGGCTCCAACGTACTCTGTCTGGGCTCTCAGAGCCCAGGGAGGGAAGGCGCTCCGCGGGGCAGGGCCCGGTGTCCAGGCTGCCGGGCGAGCGTCTGCCGAGTGCAGGTGTGCGTGCCCGCCGTCTGTTTCCAGGCTGACGAGATGGTGAGGCCTTGCTTCCAGGGGAGGCGTTCTCTGTCCCAGCACTGCTGACATTTGGGGGCACGTGATTGCGTGGAGACCGGCCCATGTGTTGTAGGGTGTTAGCGGCAGCCCTGGCTTCTGCACAGGGGCGCCTTCACACACTGACACACACAGACATCACCCACTTGTGGCAACGGAACCTGTTTCCAGACGTTGCCGGGGCGCCTGTTGGCCAGAACCGCCAGATGAGAACCACTGTGCTAAGGAGGTGAGTCAAATCTTGAAGTCACGTCACAGAAAGGAGCTTTGAACATGGGGTCAGAGCAGGTTCAAGACATCATCATTTGCCAACTGAATTCTTGGGCTTTTGACTCCACCTTCTGCACCTTGGTGAGATCCGACCCTGCCCTTTGACCCTGCGCCCAGCCTCGGAAGGCCGCCTTCAGCTGAGGCGTGCTACAGGAGCCCGTGAGGCTTGCCGTGTGTGTAGCGGTTACACACAGGGGGCTGTCCGCGCGTGTGCGTGGTGTATTCTGTGTTCTGGGAGACAGTATTCCTTTGCTGTCCAGTCGCTCAGTCACGTCTGACTCTGCGACCCCATGGGCTAGAGCACGCCAGGCTTCCCTGCCCTTCACCATCTCCCAGAGCTTGCTCAAACTCACCAACCCTGAGTTGTGATGCCATCCAACCTCCTCGTCCTGTCGTCCCCTTCTCCTCCTGCCTTCAGTCTTCCCCAGCATCAGGGTCTTTTACAGTCAGTTGGCTCTTAGCATCTGGTGGCCAAAGTATTTTATTTTAGGCCTGGCCAAGATAAGGTTTGTCTCTAATTAACTTATGACCGTATATTGGTTAGAGAGTGAGAGCAGTTATGTTTCAGTTGTAGGAAAACGTAGTCTGTATGTTGAGAAAACTTGACTGGAGGTTCATGGTTCTTCTCCTCCCTGGGCCTCTGTCCCCTTGTGGAGTTCACGCACAGCTCTTGAGTGAAGCCCATTCCAACGAGAAGGGCCGGGACTGACAGAGTCACGTCCTCCGTCGGTTCCTGGCTCACACTGGGACGGCAGTGCTGTGAAAAGGCAAAGTTTCAACAACAGCGTAATTTTCCAGTTGTCCCGTTGCTTTGAGGTGTGTGTTTTTCCCCTGTCTGCGATCCCTTCTCATCCCGCAGAGGATTTAAGGCCTTTTACTGCCATTTAAGAACGTCAGCTTGAAGGGGAGACGCAGGGAAGGGGGGGGCACCGCAGCCTCCTGGGTGCGGAAAGGCCCGCACGGCTGCTCTGAGGACAGGCCGGAAGGAGGGGACGCTTCGTGACCGCGTCTTTCCCGTAACCTGTGCTGTTGGCCCGGATCAGACTAGTCCAACAGGCTGGTGTCTGGGGACGTGCTGGGTCTCCGCCGCTGGCGGGGATGAGGCTCCGGGAGCCGGTGGGTGAGGGTGCGCTGTGGCGAGCTCCGTCCTGGGGGAGCCGCGCTGGGCGAGCGTGTCTCTCGGTGGTTGCTGCCGGGGACCTGTTCACCCGTCCCACTCGACTGTGAGCTGCTTGAGGACGAGGGCTTTGCCTTTCGTTTTGGAGTCAGCTGGTCCTCCTCTTGAGTCTCTGCTGCTTGCCAGACCTGTGTTCCAGAAGGCTCTTGACATCTCTTACCTGGTCTGCCGAGTGAGGCGGGTGACGCCTGCCTGGCCTGCCCCCAGCTCACCTGTGAAGGCTCAGGAGGTGGGTGCTCTTCACAGTCTCACACCAGCTTCCGCCTGGAGACAGTAGTGGGTTTGAAAAGTAACCAGAATACGTCTGACGAAGGCTCAGAAGCAACTGGGTGGGATTCTGCTTTGCATCATACGCTTGGGGTTTATGCCCTAAACGCTGAATCCTCCTGCAGAGAAGTCCTGTGGGACCAGAGGTGGATGTGCGCCGGGCAGGTGCAGGGCAGACCGCTGGACAGGCGGCTGTCCGGAGTGCAGAGCGGACAGCCTCCGGGGAGGAGGCGGGGTTGGGGCGCGCGGGCCGTAGGCCTGAGTCTGGCCCTTGGGAGGACAGGGGGTGGGGGACATGCTGCTGCTCGGGAGTGTCCGGAGTGAAGGCCCCGGGAGGGCTCGAGCGGGCGAGCGTGTCAGCGATGGGCCGCGCGGGCCACGGCCTCTGGGGCTCTGGGCTGAAGCCCTCAGCACCTGCCTGGAAGTGTGGGCTCCTCCCGGCACGTTGGGGGGTGCCTGGGCCTTCTTGGGGAGGCTGGGTGTTGCAGGGAGGCAGTTTCCTAGGTCTGGGTGTGAGACGCAGTGGAGGCAGGAGGTCAGGGTGGAAGTGAGCCAGGTAGAGGCAGGTGACTAGATTTGAGACACTCTGTGGATTTCGTTAACATGCTGAGAAGAAAGTGGAGACGGAGGCCAGAAAGAAAGGTGTTTGCAGATACTTCTTTTAACTTAAAGAGTGTGTAAAAAGCTGCTTTCGCCTTAGGAGTAGAGTTCCAGTCACACAGCCGGGAGGGCCCTGCAGCCGTGGCCCCGTCTTGGGACCTGTCTGCCTCGAACCCTCCTCTTCCCCAGAGGGGCGAGGTGCCTCTGTTTCTCCAGGGGTCTGCCCGTGGACTGTCAGGGTGTGCGGCTCCCGAGACCTGCTGCGGTCAGCAGCACGCCTGGAGACAGAGCGGGCATTGGGCATGGCGCAGACCCTGGCTGCCCACCCGCCTTCCGCGCTGTCTGCCGCGTGCCTGCCTCTCCTGCAGGGGCAGGGCGTGAGCACCGTCCTGGGGAGCAGCAGGCGACGCCATTCCTGCCAGGAGGAGTAGGTGAGGGGGGGGGCAGTCTACTCGGGGCTGGGGCTTCCGGGTGCCTCCTGTGAGAAGAGGGGGCGGAAGGCCCGCCCACGTCTCCCGCCTATTCCTCCTGCAGGCTCTGCACTCCCCCCAGGCTGCCTGGCAAGAAGCCCTGGTCTGAGGGAGCCCTTCTTCCCCTGGGGAGCCGTCACAGGCTGCCAGCAGTCCACCCCAGGCCAGATGGTGGGAAGGCGGCCCTCTGCAGGCGGAGCGTTCACGCAGGGGGCAGCCAGAGGACGCCTGCGGGGCGGGCCTGGGGCCGGGCAGAAGTCCACCTGGCACGGCCTCGTGGCTCTGCCGGGCCGCAGGCCTGGGCCAGGTGTGGGAGCCGAGGGACCCGGGCAGAGGCTGTGGCCGTGACCGCGCAGGAGGCGGCCAGGGTGGCGCCGCTGCAGTGAGCGTGCACGTTTGTGGGTGCGGGCGTGGACGTGGGTGTGGGTGTGCCATTCACACACATACGCGCACGCACACATGCTGATTTTGAAGCGTAACTTACATACTGAACTGCACAGACGTCTAGCTTCCCCCGTGGTGAGTTTTGTCAAGCAGGCTCTGTGATCTGTTCCCCACTGGAGATGTGGAGTGTTCCCCCTCCCCAGAGAGTCGCCAGGTGGAATATGGGGGGTGAACGCGACCCCCAGGGCCCGGGAGGCTGTGGAGGAGCAGCTGGGGCGCCTGGGGGCCTTGCTGAAGCGCCGCTCTGCCTACAGCTGCCGTCGGGGCGCAGGCGGGGGGCTCCTCTGCCGGGCGCGTCCGCCGCCGAGTCGGCCCGCGGTCGTGTTAACGGGGTGTGGTCTGGGGAGCGGAGAGCTTGGTGGCTCTGCACTTGTCATCTGAAAGATGTAAAAAAGTTTTTCTGAGAAAAGTAAGACCTGTTTTCTTTAGGAAGTTAGAAAATGCAAAAACGAACGCACTGCTAAGACTTTAGAACGTGGTCCTTCCGACCGTTTGGGAAAGACAACTGGGTGACTTGGTGCTTTCAAACGTATCTGCCTTTGGGACCTCCCCGGGAGTCCAGTGGCTAAGACTGCACGCTCCCAGCGCGGGACCTGGGGTTCAGCCCTTGTTGGGGAGCTAGACCTCTCGTGCTGCGTGGGACGGCCGAAAGAAATAAGCACACAGGCTCTGCTTAGTGCCTAGACTGCATCGTGAAGGTGCCTGGACCACTGAAGACCTTAGCCGCAGACCCGCAGCACAGCAAGCCCAGCGTTTCCATTGCAGCCTCCCTCCAGACAGCTGCGGGGCCGCCCGGCATTCTTCACGGAAATGATACTGTGGGGTGGCGGTTCTCTCTTTAAAATTGACCCAAAACAGTAATTCATTTCCGGTGTGCAACAGAATTTGTACATGTCGCAAAGGTGATCATCACAGGAAGTATCTTCACGAGACCCCTTTTCCTGATGAGAGCTTCCAGGATTCACTGTCTTAGCAGCTTTTACACACGCAGCGCAGTATTATCACCCACAGCGTGATTTTTCAGGTTGTTAAACGGATTTTCCCTCTGTGGGCATGTGGTGCTTGACCGCTCTTGCCTTTCTCATGGGTCTGGGCAGAAGGGATGGCACCGTGGAAACTCAGGAAAAGGGACAGCGGTCTGCAAGCCTCTGCCTGCACCGGCTTCACCCCTGGCTCACGGCGCGAAAAGCCGAAGCCAGCCCAGGAACGGCTGCCTGGCGCGAGCCTCCAGCTTCCTTCCTGTGCGCTGTTTGGAACGTCTCGGGCAGCTGACACCTGAGAGGTGTCTGGCGGCGGTGCTGACTTAGGACCCAGAGGTTGTGGTTGAAGCGCTGGGGGTCCCAGAGGCCCCTTGGGCGTGCAGCTGGGCCCTGCTCCCCCGGCGGGGCTGACACATGAAACCCCTCAGTCAAGAGAACCCACCTTCCCGGCAGGTGTCAGAACGCGGGGCCTCTGCCCAGCCTTTCGCGACTGCCGGTGTTTGGGGGGCCTGCTGCACGCTGCAGGGCCTGGGGAGACCCTGAGGAGGCAGACGAGGTACCCGGCGCTCGCGGTCCCCATCCTGCTGGGCAGAGTGGGCCAGACGCCGTGAGGCGGCCACAGCGTTCCTGGGAGAGGAGGCTGGCTCTGCGGGGCGGGGGGTGCCCACGAGGGGAGCGCGGGTCGGAGGGGAGAGCTGGTGGGCGCGAGAGGGAGGCGGGGGGCCTGGCGGCTGGGCCCCTGTGGCGAGTGTGGGCGCCGGGCCTGGAGGCGGGCGGCCGGGCCTCTGCAGACTGCAGGCTGTGGCACGGACGTGCACGCCTGGCACCTGCAGGGGAGCATATCCGCACGCTGACGGCGGCCACAGGTGTTTGACGCTCGTGTGTCTCCGGACGGGCACGCGGTTTCAGAAAACAGGCCGTGAGGGCCTGTGCACGTGGCCCCTGCTTCCGGAGCGGTGGCAGTGCTGCCCGTGTGGGTTCAGCTGCCGCATAAGGGCGCCCAGCTCCCGCCCCGCCTGCCCGCTTGCGTGTAGACGTGCGTGGTCTGGTTCGGGTTTGGTTAGCGTTTGTTCAAGTTGTGAGAAAGTGAGCGTAAGGTTTACCATGTTGCCGTCTCCTACATGTGCTATTTAGCAGTGCCCTGCGTGTTCACACTGTGGGGCAGCCAGTCTCCACGCATTTTCATCTTGCGAAACTGGAGCTGCCCCAGCCCTTGGCACCGCTGTCCTGCTCCGTGTCTCTCTGAGTCTGACTCCTCTCGGGCCTTTGTACAAGTGGAGTCGTGCGGTGCCTGCCTCTGTGACTGGCTGATGGGGATGATCAGCATGTTCTCAGAGCTCTTCCCTGTCGCGCCTGTCAGGATTTCCTTGCTTTTTATTGCTGAGTGATGCTCCACTGTGCAGACACACCACGGTTCCTCAGCCGTCATCCGCCACTGAGCCCTGGGGCTGCGTCCCCCTCTTGCCTCTTGTGGATGAAGCTGCTGGGAACATGGGGTACAAATGTCTCCTCCTTGAGACTCTGCTTCCAGTCCTTTGGGGCATAAACCTAGATGGGGAGTTGCTGGATCCCGGTTAGTTCTGGGCTTCCCTTGTGGGTTTGATGCCTGGGTCAGGAAGATCCCCTGGAGGAGTGCGTGGCAGCCCGCTCCAGTATTCTTGCCTGAGAATCCCCATGGACAGAGGAGCCTGGCGGGCTGCAGTCTGCAGGGTCGCAAAGAGTCGGACACGACTGAGCAGCTAGGCGCAGCCCAGCGCGGCTCACTCCGCACTCCCCTGAGAGCTGCCGTGGGGGCTGCCCCAGTCCTTGTTCCCGCCAGCCCACGGGGTGCGTTTCTCCACCTCCTCCCCACCAGCCTTGGTCTCTACTTCTCTTTCTTTTCTTCTTACGGTGGCTGTCCTTTGGAGAACATCCCTCTGAGCCTCTGCCCGTTGCTTACAGGTGTCCGAGGTCTTCTCACCCGCTGGCGTCTGTCCGTCCCTGGCTGTGGCTTCGGGCCTCAGTGCTCCCGCGGCGTCTCTGCTGCAGGGCGAGGTCTTAGTTGCCCTGCCCATGGCATGCGGGATCTTAGTTCCTGGGCCAGGGATCAGGCCCACCCCCCCTGCATCGCAAGGTGCGTTCTTATTCACCGGACCCCCAGGGAGGTCCCCCTTGGCCCATTTTGAATCAAAGTTTTGGAGGTTTTTTGTCGTTAAGTTTTAGGAGTTTTCTGTGTATTCTGGACGCCTGATGTCACTTCCCAGCATCTCACCCGTTCCACGGTGACCTTTCTCCTCTGTTAGTAGCACCCTCTGATGATGACAGGTTTCAGGAAATCCAGGCTGTCCCGTTTCTCTAGCGCCCGTGCCTTCGCTGTCGCGTCTTAAACCGTTGCCTAGTTCAGTGTCAGGAAGCTTTTTCCTCCCTCTGCTTTCTTCCAAGAGTTCTTGTACTGCCACGCTCAACATCCAGGCCCTTGTTCCATCTCAGGTTGGTTTTTGTAGGTGGTGTTAGGTGAAGGTCAGGACTCAGGGGCCTCCTAAGGCCCGGGAGGAGGGTTCTGTCTGAGCGCCCCGGTCAGAACCGGCTTCGGTAGCTGACTCTCTTCCTGCCCAGTGGGGAGCCGCATGCTGCTCGGATCAGCACCCCCAGATAGCACGGGAGTGGGGTGCTCGGGGGGGTGGGGTCAGGGCCGTCTGGGAGCAGAGCCCGAGGGTGGGCTGCCGGCTGCGGCGGCTCCCAGGGTGTCCCTCACTTGTGTCGCCGTCTCTGCAGAGCCCATCGGGGGCACGTCTCTGTGGCTTCACAGCCGGCTCTCACGCTGCAGCCACAGCGCCACTGCCAGAGCCCCTCAGAGGTCCCTCCGTGTGTCCTCTGACCCGAGGCGCGCCCCTGCAGAGGAGACGGGTGCCAGCCTCGCTGAGTGCAGTGCGCCCTGCTCAGAGAGGCTCCGGACTGAGGCGCAGGCCATGGAGGCCCCGTGAGGTGGAGCCCTCGTCTGCCTCCTCGGGCCAGCCGGCTGTCCTGTAGATTGGAGACCGGCCGCCCGGCCGTGGACCAGGGTTCCAGCCACCCGTCCTTAGATGAGGGTTTCGGCCGCCCATCTGGTGGATGAGGGTTCCGCTGCCCGTCCTTAGATGAGGGTTCCGGCCGCCCGTCCATAGATGAGGGTTCCGCTGCCCGTCCATAGATGAGGGTTCCGCTGCCCGTCTGGTGGATGAGGGTTCCGCTGCCCGTCCTTAGATGAGGGTTCCAGCCGCCCATCTGGTGGATGAGGGTTCCGCTGCCCGTCCTTAGATGAGGGCTCCGGCCGCCTGTCCATAGATGAGGGTTCCGCTGCCTGTCCGTAGATGAGGGTTCCGGCCGCCCGTCCTTAGATGAGGGTTCCGGCCGCCCGTCCATAGATGAGGGTTCCGCTGCCTGTCCGTAGATGAGGGTTCCGCTGCCCGTCTGGTGGATGAGGTTTCCAGCCACCTGTCTAAATGAGGGTTCCGGCCACCTGTCCATAGATGAGGGTTCCGCTGCCTGTCCGTAGATGAGGGTTCTGCTGCCCGTCTGGTGGATGAGGGTTCCAGCCGCCTGTCTAGATGAGGGTTCCGCTGCCCGTCTGGTGGATGAGGGTTCCGGCCGCCCGTCCATAGATGAGGGTTCCGCTGCCCGTCTGGTGGATGAGGTTTCCAGCCGCCTGTCTAGATGAGGGTTCCGCTGCCCATCTGGTGGATGAGGGTTCCGCTGCCCGTCCGTAGATGAGGGTTCCGGCCGCCCGTCCGTAGATGAGGGTTCCGCTGCCCGTCTGGTGGATGAGGGTTCCGCCGCCCGTCCGTAGATGAGGGTTCCGCTGCCCGTCCATAGATGAGGGTTCCGCTGCCCATCTGGTGGATGAGGGTTCCAGCCGCCTGTCTAGATGAGGGTTCCACTGCCCGTCTGGTGGATGAGGGTTCCGCTGCCCGTCTGGTGGATGAGGGTTCTGGCTGCCTGTCTAGCTGAGGGCTCCGCTGCCCGTCTGTAGATGAGGGGCCGCGTAGAGAGCTAAAGCGCCTTCCTTGAGGGTGTGCAGCTGGTGAGCGGCAGGGCCTGGGCCCACCCCCGTTTCTGCCGTCCCCGTGTCCTCCAGCTCTACAGTGCCTTCTCTGTGAGAGCTGCTGCTGCTCCTGCCCCTGGGTGGCAGCCTGCCCCCAAATCTGCACTCCTGGGTGGTGCCCCGTCTTCTAGCTGACCCTCCGCCTTGGGGGTTCAGGGCACCTGTGATTTCTGCAGGAAGCCCCGGGCTGAGTTCAGTGGCTCCGCCCCCGGCTCCACGCCGGGGCTAGCGGCGTGTGCATCCTGCCTCCCTGGGGTTGTGCGTGTGCCGGGCCGGGCTCTGGGTGCTCCGGGTGTGTCTGCGGGCAGGTGAGTGTGCTGTGCTCCAGCCGGGCACATGGGTGCTCCTTGCTGCACCACTTAGGACTGATGCCAGCTCAGCTCCGATGGCAGCTGCCCAGGCGGCTTGGCCTATGCGGAACGCGAGGGAGCAGGCTCCTTGGGTTGGCTCGTCCCCGTGCGTCCTTTCTCTTCCCCACGGTGCAGATGGCAGGAAACTGCCTTCACAGCGGCTTCCCTGCAGCCCCTCTGCCTGCGGGGATGGGCGGCACGCCCCCACGCTGCCCACGCCTGCCTTCCCGGGGCCGCTGTGGACGGTGTCTGGGCTCTCCTGAGGGTGGAGGGGGCTTGTGCGGGTCTGTGCCCCGGGACGAGCTCTGGCGGCCGCTGTGCGCGGGTGGGTGCTGCTGGGTCAGGGCCGACAGCTGCCAGGCAGAGCTGGCCTGTCCTGACAGAGCCGTGGCTCGGGGCCTGGGTGGCCGCTGCCTCCAGAGCGCAGAGCAGGAGCGCTCGGGGCCTGTGCCTGCCGCTCCCTGGCACTGCGGCATGACCAGGCGGAGGCCTTCCTCGGCCTCGTGGAAGCTTGCGCTTGGCTTCACCGTGGCCGTGCCCTCCGGGAGCCTTCGCTGCAGGGAGCCACACTCCCCTTCGGTTCCCGCTTGCTGTCACGTGACATGGGAGCCTGACTCACATGCCCACGTCCACCGTGCCCCTCTGTTGTGATGGAGACAGAGTGTCCTCAGCTGAGAGACCCCTGGCGACCACCTCACGTCTGTGTTGGTGACCGCCGATGTCCAGCTCGCCGTCAGGCTGCTTGTGTGTCCCTGAGCCCCCTCCCTGGGCCAGGCCCAGGGTTGAAGGAGGCCGAGAGCTGGCTGGGAGACGCCCGTGGGCGCAGACAGTCTGCTGCAGGGCCTCCGCTGGTCAGTCTGCCCGACTGCCTCCAGCCTCGAGGGCCCCAGTGGGACCTGGCCTTCCCCGCGGGGAGTGCCGTCTGATTAACCGCACCCCGTGGGGCTGCGCTCGCGGAGACGACTCCGTGACGCCGATGGGGCCCAGCTGAACCGGAGTGGGGCAGGTTGGGGGGTGCCCATCGCTGCCGCCCCTGGGACTGGGGCGGGCCGAGCTGCCTCCCAGACACGCCCACCTGGTGGTGACCTGGGTGAGTGTGGGGTCTGCAGGCCCAGCCCATGGGCACAGGACGTTGCCCCGCTGTCGTGCCCGGGCGGCTGTGGGCAGCTCGCGCCGTTGCTCGCTTGCGGCGTTTGTTGGCAGCCTGCTGTCCCCGCGGGCGGTGGGTGGGCGGTGCTTGAGTCGCTGGTGTCTTGCGCGTGTGGGTCTGTGACTGTGTGTTTCTTTCTTCTGTTCCCAGGAAAACCAATATTTTCAGTTGATATTCACCCGGACGGGACCAAGTTTGCAACTGGAGGGCAAGGTAGGTTCTGGGGAGCAGCGGGGCGCTGTGCCCACCCTCGCCCGCCCCCTGCCCTGCAGCGCGCCCGTGGCAGCTCACGGCCGAACCTGGGGCTCAGTGCGCACTCCGAGGGTTCTGGCCGCAGGTTGATGTTCTGACCCCTGCTGAGTGGGCTCCTGCTTTAGGCAGCCTGCCCCCCGGCTTCCTGAGCGCGGGGAGGCTGGTGGTCCCACGGCAGAACTGGAGGGGGCTGGGCGCAGGCTCCAGCCTGCCGTCACTGCTCTCGGGGCTCAGGAGCTCCGCGCACCACCCGGGGCCAGGGCTCCGTCCTCACCCGCACGGGTGCGCCTGCCTGCCGGGCTGGCACCCTGAGGCCCGGGGCTGATGAGGAAGAGTCCTAAGATCCTGGCCAAGAGGCCATCCTGGGGGCGCTGTGTGGAGGTTTTGACACATCCATGTCCCGGCCCTTACTGGTTTTCGCTTCTGTACTGGAGAGTTAGAGAGGGGCTGCCCCTTTGGGAGTTCCCAGCAGTGGAATCCCTCCTGAGAGGCTCAGGTGTGTGTGCCGGCAGAGTGCCCGCTGCCTGGCGGTGGGGAGGTGTGGGTGCCCTGCACAGCCGCTCGCCTCCCGGATTGGCACGAGGCCCCCCGGGCCCCTGGTGGGCCCGAGTTGGAGGCCAGGCCGGGCTCGAGGGCAGAGCCCAGGCCTCCGAGCCCAGCAGCGCTTGTTCCCATTCATCTGCCCGGCCAGCCTGACTGTGTGCTGGGTGAGGGCGGGGCACGGTGTCCTGTGCCCGCCCCAGACTCCTCGAGTCGTGTCTGCTTCTCCGTTCCAGGACAGGACTCTGGGAAGGTTGTGATCTGGAACATGTCTCCCGTCCTCCAGGAGGATGACGAGAAGGACGAGCGCGTCCCCAAGATGCTGTGCCAGATGGACAACCACTTAGGTATTTCAGGGCCCTTTGCAGGCTTCGCGTGCTGGCGCAGTGCCCAAGGCCAGCACGTGTGTTTGTGGTCAGAGAGCTCAGGCCGTGCGGCGCTAGCTCCCGTGGCCTGCTGTCTGACGCGCAGATCTTGGCTGCACACCGGGGTGAGTTATTCAGCAGAAGACCTGGCCCGCCCACAGAACCTCCTTTGGACAGTCCGCAGGTACCTCTGGTGATTTCCTGCTCACGAGCCATTCCCGCCTGATTCCACGGGGCTGTGGGACCAGTGGCCTGGAGGCAGTAGGGTTCCGGGGAAGGGTGCCCATGAGACGGCTAAGCAGACACCGGGCCGGCCGCCGTGGCCCTTGGGGCCTCTGCCAGGCCCTCGGGCTCCCCGACGGGGTGGCGGTGTCCTCTCCCGCAGTAGCGCCATAGTTGCCTGCCCTGGAGCATCTGGGGGCCGTACCCGGCTCTGGGGCCCGCCCAGCTGCCCCGGAGACGCTCGCGCCCAGTTAGGCTCGCCCCCGTGGGCACTGTGCCCCTCCCGCCATCCACGTGAGGGCCACAGCCTGGACAGTGTCCTGTGTCGTGGGACTCGGGGGGCTCCGACCGGCAGGGCCGGGGTCTCCGCCCGCTTAGTTGGCGTGTGCAGGGCAGTGTGTGTGCGGTTGGGAAGGAACTGGTAGGTGGCTTGAAGCCAGTTTGATGCTCTACCAAGCTGCTTCCCTGGATGCTCTGGAGAGGGCGTCTCAGCCTTTTCTCACGAGCCCTCCTGTGGAGGGTCGTCCCAGGTCGGAGACGTGTCTCAGCAGGCTGCACCCTGCTGACGGGAGGGGTCTGAGTTCCCAGTTCCCGGAACACACGCTCAGCACTGACCTCCCAGAGATGAGTGCCCCCGCGGACCCTGCCCTGGGCGGGTGCTCGTGCCCATGGTCAGCGCCCCGCGCGCCCGCTCCTGCCCCGACAGGACGGCCTTCCTGAGCTGCGCCTGCCGCCCGGCCCCGCAGACGCTGACCTCTCTGTCTCTCTCCCCAGCGTGCGTGAACTGTGTGCGGTGGTCAAACGGTGGGATGTACTTAGCTTCCGGGGGAGACGACAAACTGATTATGGTGTGGAAACGGGCTACGTAAGCACTGTTTTCTTTTCTTTCGTCTTGTTCGTAGAAGCTTCTTTGCTGGTCTTTATCCCACCCTGGCACCCAGAGCTCCAGCTTCAGGGGTGGCAGGAAGTACATGTGCTTGGGGCAGCTCCCCACCTGCCTGCAGACCAGCTCAGCGCCCCCCAGGGCTGGCGCTGGTGGCCTCTCTGGTTTTGTCCTGCCAGTGAGGCCTCCCCGCACACGGGGTCCAGAGCCCGCCCTCCTTGGCGTTGGCCGGCCCCCTCTCTCCCGGGGCTCCACGGCCCCCCGCCCCGAGCACCTGCAGCCGCAGTGCACCGTCTCCGGGGCCCCTCAGGTTGGGCCTGGGCCTCTGGGCCAGGCAGGCTGGGGACCAGAGGCCTCCCGCTCAGCCGGAGTGTCCCTGGGGCTGTGGCTAGGAGAGCCTGCCTGTAGCCTGGGTGGGTTCTGCCGGATGGAGGGTGTTAGCGGGGCACGCCTGCGGGGCCCGGGGGCCGCCCCCGTGCTGTCCCAGCCCCAGCGCCCCAGCAGGGAGCTCACGGCCCTGCAGGAGGGCCCGGACCCTGTGGCTTCAGCCCGCGTGGAGTAACACGTGGCACCGCGTTTGAGAAACAGAAGCAAAGCACAGCCCCACCAGTTAAAGGGAGCCGCAGGCTGCGCGCGTGTCCGTGTGTGCCGGGCTGCGCTCCAGCGTCGCTGGCGTGAGGGTGCTCGTTCAGAGTGGCATCCGGGCCTGTGGCCACCACGCCATTCTGTCTCTTGGACACGTTGCCAAGGCTGGTCGGGCTGCGAGCATCCACCCGGTGCACAGGTGCGGCCTTGCGCACCCAGCCCGTGCCGTGCAGCCGGCCGCTGTCTGTCTGTCTGTCTCCGTGGCACCCGCCCGGCCCCCGCTGACTCCTCTCTCGCACAGGTACATCGGGCCCAGCACCGTGTTCGGCTCCGGTGGCAAGCTTGCCAACGTGGAGCAGTGGCGATGCGTCTCCATCCTGCGGAGTCACTCAGGCGGTGAGTGGGCTGCCCGGGGGGGCGCCGCAGCGGCCCGTGGAGCGCGGGGCCCCGGCGCAGCCCTGCGTCTGGCCGCCCCGACCCCCGCCCGCTCCGGCGGCGTCAGTGTGCCCACTCCTGCCCTCATGGGCTGTGTGTTTATATCTTTAATGTAGAACTCCCCACGTCCCGCTGTTTATCCTGGGAACTGAGTCACTGCCTCATCAGTGGATCGCTAAGTCCGTAAGCGCACTTTCTTTATTCCGCAGAAACCCGCCCACGGGGCCCACTGGAAGCTCCTTGCTTGACTTTGAGTGTGTTTAGAGTGTCTTCAGTGGGCTCTTTCAGGTCTGGACTGAGGTGGACAGCACTCGGTCAGAGGCCAGGGACCCCAGAGTCAGGGCAGTTCAGTCTTCCTCCGAAAGCCTGCAGTCTGGCCGGGAAGGGCTGGGCAGGCGTGCCAGGGGGCTGGGGGCCGGCAGTGAGCTGGCCGCCTCTCACCCGCTGCATCTGGGGGTGCCGGCCGCATGTACAGGGCCAGTCCTAGAGGGCTCGTGGCCCTGCTGATGGGGGCCCTTACAGCCCTGGGGCCTGAGAGGGACCCTCCAGCCACGCTGTGGCAGAGGAGGTGGACTCGGGCTCAGGTGGAAACAGCCAGGGCCCAGCAGGGCCTGCGCACATTAAGAGGAGACGGACTAGGGAGCTTCCAAGGCCGAGCAGCGGGGGAGCGGGCCCCTTGCGTGCCTGCAGAGCCAGCAGTGGGGGGAGTCCCGAGCCCTTGGGGAGGAGCCTGCAGCTGGAGGGGGGTCGGGGGGCCACGCTGCAGACGGTGCTGGAAGGGTGAGCAGGGGCTGAGGGAGGGCCACTGGGTCACCCTGACGGAGTCAGCTACGTCTCCGGAACCCAGCAAGTTGCCCGTGAGGCTACCCAGGTGGGGGGCTCAGAGAGGACTTCCGTGGGCCCTCACCTGATACCTGCGTCTAGCCCACCGCCCAGGGCTCCTCACAGGCAGGCAGAGCTGCTCACCTTCAGTGGGGGCACCTCCGGCGGCAGGTGTGAGTAAAACATCTGAGAAAAAGGATCCATGAGAAAGCAGAAGGCAGATGGGGAGAAAGCGCTGGGTCTTGAGAAGCAGCAGTGAAAGCGCGTGCTGGGTGTGTGTGACCAGGGTCGAGTGGGAGGTCTGAGGAGCGCGTCTCACCGCGGTGGGCGCCGCCAGAACGCAGTGTGATGTGTAGTGTGGAGCTGAAGACAGAACACAGGAGGAAACAGGGTTTGCTAGAAAGTTCTGGTTTCCACAGTTGATGCCACAGGGTCAGGAAACCCTGAGCAAATGGTAACCATTGGGGAGGCTGGGAGTCACCTTCAGAAATGGCTCCTGAGCCCACTTTATCTGTTGAGGCATGGTTTTTGACTATTAAGAATTATTCTGAAACGTAGAAATACTTATTCTTCAAAGGAAGCTACAACCCTGCCTTTCCAACAAATATGAAAAAGCTGGAAAAATCAGTGACACCAGAATACTTGTGAATTTAACAGCATTTGACAGCAGCGATTCGTTCTCGCTAAGGGTGGTTTATAACAGAAGCATTTTGTGTCGTGGGGCTCTGTTCACATGTGTTAACATACTAGGAAGTGAGGTAAGCAAAGCCAGGGTTAGCCTAGGGCATTCTGAGATGACTGTTAGGTTATTCGGCATCAATTCCTAATAAAAGTCTTCTTTCTTTTCCGAATTGCCATAGATAACTGTTCCCTTACTGTGATAAGGTCTTCCCTGGGTCTTTGGGAGCAAAGGCAAACGGAGGCCACAGTTGAGCCCTGTCCTGTTGGTTTGGAGAGGAGACGGGCGTGGGAAACAGAGGCTGCAGTGGAGCCTCGCCCCATTGGTTTGGAGAGACGGGCATGGGTGGTGTCCCCACGTCACTCCTGTGGGATCTCTGCACTGCAGTTAGAGTCAGAGGGTGCGCAGGGGTGCCCTGGGGGTCCAGCAGGGAGGACGCAGCCCTCTGCCTGCTGCGTGCCGAGCTCTGTCCCTGGTCTGGGGACAGAACCCGCCAGCTGGGTCAGCTCAGTCGCTCAGTCGGGTCCGACTCTGCGACCCCGTGGACTGCAGCACGCCAGGCCTCCCTGTCCATCACCAGCTTGCAGAGTTCACTCAAACTCCTGTCCATCGAGTCGGTGATGCCATCCAGCCACCTCAAGCTGCGTGGTGCACCAAAAAAAGAGAGAGAGTGGGGAAACTAGAAAACAATGCAAAGCGAGGCGACGTGAGGGGTGAACCTCCGAGGGCTCGTGGAGCATCGGAAGGCACTCCAGACTAACGGAAGCAAGCCGCTCATCGGCTTCACGCCGGAAGGCCTTGGCTTTCTCCAGCAATAGCGGAAGGGCGGCGGCGGCCAGAGGGGCGGCTGGAGTGCCCGGTGGCAGAGCGCACCGTGTGGGCTCACTCAGGCTCCCGAGGAAGGCCTAGAAGGTGGTGTCCAGCGGGGAGAGCGGAGGGCAGGGAGGGGACGGGCACGTGGCCCGACCAGGCCGAGGGGCCCGCAGGGCAGCCGCCCAGGGTGTGGCCGTGGGCCTGGGGCCGGGCACTCGGCTGAGTGAGGCAGAGCAGCGCGGGGCCCTGGGCTGTGGGGCGGGGGGACCTACGGCGGCATCTGGGTGAGGGCCTGTCGGGCTGCGGGGGTCATGGCGGTGAACTCGGGGCGGGTGGTCGGGCAGATCCAGGGAGCAGAGCGGAGGTCGGGGGTGGGGGCAGACCTGTGAGCTGGTTGGGGGCCCCAGTGCAGGGGCTAACAGGCAGGGCCGGGGCCCGGGGTGCGGCTGAGTAGTGGGAGGGGGGAAGTGAAGATGCTGAGAGCTTCAGGGTGAGCCCCCCGCCCCCGCTCCCCAGCTGCCTGGGCACCAGGGGTCACATCGGCCGCGGGGCAGCACGTGGAGGCTGTGGCGCTGGCGGGCGTGGTTCCTGCAGGTGTGGTCCGGTTCAGGCCCACTTGGCGGGGCTTAAGAGAGATCTGGGCCTGGAGCTGGGTGGAGCCTGGCTGGTCTCCTGCAGAGACTGGGCGAGCGCCGGCACGGGCAGGGGTGGGCCAGGCCGTCACGGCGGGAAGAGCCATCGGAGCGTCTGGGGGAGCGGTGGGGTGAGGCCAGGGAGGACTCCTGGGCGTGGCCTGGGGACAGTGGCTGAGGCCAGGAAGCCAAGGTCGTTGGTGCAGGTGGAAGACTCTAAGGCTGTTAGAGACGCCGTCCTCTGGGGACGGCAGGATGGAATGACGCTGGGGAGTTGGTGAGCGCGACAGCAGTGGGGACTCAGGGGCTTGTTCTGAAGGCAGGTGCTCCGAGCTGGCGTGTGGGGAGGTTGTGTCCCTTGTGGATATTGACCACAGACTCGGCGGTGGCTCTAGAGGGCCTCTGGTAGGGCGAGTCGGGACGTGGGGGAAGCTCACACAGCGGGATGGACGTCGAGGAGGCCGCGGGCTCCTGAGAACGCAGGGCTGTGAGTTCAAGGCAGCGCCAAGGCCCCGGAACCGGAGGAAAGCGTCGTCCAGAGGTGATGGGTCAGCAGCCACGCAGCAGCTGGCGGGGCCAAGGAGGCCGCGTGAGATCAGCTGCAGACCGCGTGGCGTGCTCCAGCCATGAGAGGCGCACGGCAGAGGAGATGGAAGGAGCGCTCGCACCCCCAGACCACCAGCAGAACGGATGTTTGTTCACAGTTAACAAAACAAGATAAAATATAAAAGAAGTAATAATTTTTAAAAGTACCACAAGGGAGAATAACAGACTTGATGACAATAACCTCCTACAGGAAGGAAAACTGATGGAATTGGCGGCTGATGTCTGTGTTATCCACAGTTCAGGAAATTACTAAGAAACTCACCTCCCTTCTGGAGTCCTACGTGAGCAGGCCTCTGCTCTAGGCCTTGGAAGCACAGGGGTTTGGGGTGTGCGTGGAGGCCCCAGCACCCACCCAGGCCCCAGAGGTTCCTGTGCCGCCTGCTATAGACCTGCCTTCACCTTAGACCGCCCCCCCCACAGCCTCCTCCCAGCACACGGGGGCACCAGGGGAAGCCGCAGACATTGTCAGAATGACAGGCAGTCTTGCCATGCCAAGTAAGCAAAGATAGACTCAGCAGGCTAGAAGGGAGCCATCCTGAAGCTAAAAAGGAGGCTTTGAATCAGCGTGCTCACAGCACGTGAGGAGCCCCCGCCCACAAGCGCCCCACATGCGGGGTGTGCAGAGTGCCGTGGGTGCCAGAGCCTGCTCCCGGCCCGCGCCCGCAACGCAGAGTGGGGCAGCAGGAGAGCTTGTGCTGCCCCCAAGGAGCTCACGGCCTGGAGGAGAGGGCCCGACGGCTCTTGAGTGGCGGCTCTTTCTGTCTTCGCCCCCAGCCGTTCCTCCGTACACCCCGTGCCCAGCCAGGTGCTGCGCTTGGAGGAACCAGAGCGCCCTCGGCCGGGGCTGCCGCACTCCGTCTGAGGATGGGCGGGGCCGCTGGGCGCTCCAGGCCTCCTGCCCAGTTGCAGGGCCTGAGTGGGAAGTGCTTCAGGGTGGTTTGGACAGTCTAGCGATGGTGGTCCCGGATCAAGTCTGCCCAGCTGTGAGAAGCCCGGGGCCGCTGGCTGATCAACCCGCTGGCGGGCTGGGTGGAGCTGTGTGTGTGCACCCACGCCACGGTGAGAGACTGACCGCCCGCCCTTGTCTTCCAGATGTGATGGACGTTGCGTGGTCCCCCCATGACGCCTGGCTGGCCTCGTGCAGCGTGGACAACACTGTGGTCATCTGGAACGCCGTGAAGTTCCCAGGTCTGCGCCGCCTCTGCCCCGCAGTCTGGCCACGGCGCCCCTGGTGGTGGCTGCAGCGGGTGGTCTGGGTCCCCTCGGCCGGCCTCTCAGGGTCTTGCCAGTAATTCAGGTCTCCGTCGACCGTGTTTAAGGTTTGAAAGTTGGCTTTAGAGATAGCAGTAGCCAAGCCCCCGTGCGGCTGCGTGCCGGCTAGTACGCCCTCCCCGCGGGGTCAGCCTCTGCCCCCTGGTCTCTCTGCGACGCCCTTGGGCATGAGCAGGTGCAAAGGTTCCCTCTGCAGAAAGCTGGTGTCCCTGCTGACAGGCTGGAATCCCTCCCAACAGCAGAGCCCGGCCAGCCCTGCGTTTCCAGCCCACGAGGTGCTTCCTGTTCCTGCCCTGTCGGGGCGGGTCCCGTCCTACATACCCTCGTCCTCATTGAGGACGAGCAGGGACCCCACGGCGCAGGGCCTGCCCCCGCGCGGTCAGGGCGGCTCTGGCGGATGGCCTCCTGTCCAGAAGGGAGCCTAGCCGCAGGGCTGCGCTCCCAGCAGGACAAGGGGCTCGGCCGGGGCTGGGGGCTGGCCGGGACGGCTCCTGAGGCCCCCTCTCTTGGCCGGCCGGCCCCCTGCCTGTGTTTCTAGACAGAGTTTTCCCCTGGTGAAGTCTTTCCAACGCTTCTTATTTGTGCTACAGAAATCCTAGCCACTCTGAGAGGCCATTCTGGCCTGGTGAAGGGCCTGACCTGGGATCCTGTCGGTAAATACATTGCCTCTCAAGCTGACGACCGCAGCCTGAAGGTCTGGAGGACGCTGGACTGGCAGCTGGAGACCAGCATCACCAAGCCTTTCGACGAGGTGAGGGCCCACAGCCCCCCGCCCACCCGCACCCGCACCGCCTCTGGCGCGGGGCCGAGCTGCGGAGCCCAGCCCTGGGGGAGCCCAGAGCTGTTCCCTTCCCGGGAGCTGTGAAACAGCCGCCTGCAGTGGCGAGGCCTGTGCGGCTTGGCGCTGAAGCGAGAGCAGCACGCTGCCCCCAGGCAGGGTGGAGGCCGCGCCGGGCAGGCACGTGCGGTTGTCGACCGCTGCCCTGGGGGCGGGCGGCCTCTGCGGGTGCCTTGGCGGCCGTGCGCAGCGTCCACACGGGCGACTGCAGTGGCTCGCGCGCTGCTCTCCCTTGCCTCGTTGGAGTCCTGCCTTCACGCGGGGCCGGAGTGGGGGGTCGCCGTGGTCTGGGAGACACTCCCCCGGCTCCTCCGCGTGTGCACGCTCCTGTGTCCGGCCGTCCTGGTGCAGGGGTGTCCCCACCCTGCTCTCGGGCTCTGCCTGGTGGGCCTTCCTCCACGCCTGCATAGCCTGGGTCCTAGCCGCCTCGGCCTTCGGGCTGCCCAGGGCTGACCCTAAGCTTCAGCAGCTGCTCTTATAGCAGCATCACCTCACCCTGCAAGAGGCCTGGTGCCAGGGCTGCCTGGGTCGGGAAGCAGGGCCTCTCTGCTGTGCCCTTGGCAGTTTGTGCGGACGTCGCCAACCTCTCCTTGGCTGGTGACACCTCCAGGCTGCAGGGAGGAGAGGGCTCAGGAGAGCAGCTGGACCCTCGTCCCTGCTGCCGTGCCAGGACAGGCTCGCAGCCAGACCCCCGAGGGTCAGCAGGGCTCCGCGGCGGCCACAGCCCCTGCTCTGCAGACCGCCGTGGGCTCCCCGGTGCTGGGCGGAGGAGGGTCTGTGGTCAGAAGCAGTGGACAGGTGCCGTCTGGCCGGCCCTCAGCCTGTGCGCTGAGCAGTAGGGCGCAGCAGAGCCGCGCGGCGCCGCTCAGCCTGAGTCCTGGGGCGGATTTTGGTCTCGGCATTGGCCTTGGGCTCCACTCAAGCACAGGTGCTCCTTGCAGTGTGGAGGGACGACCCACGTGCTGCGGCTCAGCTGGTCTCCGGACGGGCACTACCTGGTGTCCGCCCACGCCATGAACAACTCCGGCCCCACCGCCCAGATCATCGAGCGGGAAGGCTGGAAGACCAACATGGACTTCGTGGGGCATCGGAAAGCCGTGACCGTCGTGGTGAGTCTGCTGGGCCTCTGGCTGGCGGCCGACAGTGCCGCCCGAGCGGGACCCTCGCAGCTGGGGCCAGGCCGTGCTCCCCGGGCACAGGCCACGGGTGGGGCTGAGGCGGCAGCCTCCGAGGGCCAGCACACGTTGTCGTCCGGTTCTTCTTTCCTCTAAACTAATCACAGGGCACGCCCCGTGTGTCTCACGGCAGACGGACATGATGATGAGTGTCACTGGGTCAGGCTTTGTTAGGACTACCGTGTGCCCAGCCTGGCCCTTTCGCGTGTGTGGGCCTGCCCGAGGGCACTCAGGCTGGCAGCCCCGACAAGTGGCCCACTCCCCAGTCTCCCTGAGACCCATCCGCGGCCGGCGTGGCGCCAAGACCGCGCTGTGAGTCAGCTGACCCGCCTGGTGGTGGCGATCAGACTCGTGGGGAGCGTCCTCACAGGCCTGAGGCAGGCTGTGGAGCAGCCTGTGTGAGCCTGACTTGGTCAGCTGTGGGCCACGAGCAAAGGAAGCAGAGGGCGTCTGAGGCTGACGGGGCAGGGAGTCGTCCAGAAGCCTGCTCTCAGGCCTGTGTCCATCAGACAGGCTCATCCTTCCCGCGCTTGGTGATGAACGTTAGATGTTCTGGCCTGAACTCTGTGTCTTAAACAGCTAAGAGCAGCTGTGTTGGTGACCCCGGCTTCGGGGGGATTCTGTTAGAGCCGGGGGCTCGGGGGTTGGCTCCTTTGCAGGGCTCGCCACGTGGCTGGCCCGGTGCTTCCGCGGGACACTCGCCCCAAAGCCTCCCAGCCTCCAGGCCCAGGGCCCACGCCTCTAATGCAGCTCTCCCGTCTCCCCACACCGGCCATCTGCCTGCCTCTGGGACGAGACCCCGCTGGGCCACCTGTGTGCGTCTCAAATTTGGTGTAGGGCAGGCATCCCCAGCCCCTGAGGACCACCGTGTGGCAGGTTAGAAAGGGGACTGTGAGCGAGCGAAGCATCACCATCTGTTCACAGCTGCCCCCCTTCCACGCACCCCACCTGCCCTCTGCCTCCTGCAGAATCTCAGGAGCGTGAGCCACCCCACCCGACCCGGTCTGTGGAAGACCATCTTCCGCCAGACTGGTCTCTGGTGCCGGAAAGGTTGGGGACCGTCACTGCAGGGCGCCTGCCTGATGCCCGATTAGTTACTGATTCGCCTTTGTCGTTTGGCTTCAGAAATTCAACCCTAAGATCTTCAAGAAGCAGCAGAAGAATGGCGGCTCCGCGAAGCCCAGCTGCCCGTACTGCTGCTGCGCCGTAGGCAGCAAGGACCGCTCGCTGTCCGTCTGGGTGAGGCCCCCGGGGGTGGGGCGGGGCTGTCCGTCTGGGCGAGCACCCCTGAGCTCGCGGCTGGGGGCGGGGGGCGGCAGGGAGAGGAGAGACCCCACTCTGGTGGCAGGCAGTGGGCTCTGCCCTGCGCAGGGCCTGGCCAGGAGAGGCTGGCCCGCTGCCGCAGACCCTGGATCCAGGCGCAGGGAGCATCGTCAGCAGCCAGGCTGCAGTTGACACGTGGCGCCGGCCTTCCTTTCCTTTAAGAGACCCTGTGCATCGGCACGGAGCCCCCGGGGGCAGCCACCTGCAGCGTGCAGATGGTCACGTGTGGCTTCCGTGTAGCCTGGCGCCACTCCGCAGTGTCTGCCGTGTGCCTGGGCCTTCCTGTCTGGGGCGTCACACAAATGCGGTGGCCCGGGCGTTATCGTCTGCGCCGTCCCGCTGTCGCCGCGTCAGCAGTAGTCTACTCCTCACGGCTGACCGCTGTAGACAGTGGGTCTGGAGTTGCAGGACTGGAGGTTATCCCCGGCTGCATTTGGGACAGTTGTTGATGGCAGAGCAATCCCGGACCCTGCCCCAGATCTGGGCCGGGTGTGTCGTGGGCTGTCTAGCCGCGCACTCCCTGAGCTCCATCGACCTGGTGCTCTGAGCAAAGTCTCGCTGCCGGAGCTCAAGTCGACAGGTCCCCCGCTTCCGAGGGCCTGCAGGTGGGACTGTGGGCAGAGGGCCAGGCTGGGTCTCTCTGGAGAGAGGACTCAGAGGGCGAGGTTCCCATGGGCTCCAGGCTCAGGGTCCAGCCCCATCCTCAGGACCGGGCTGGCCACAGGGCCTCCTGCCCGCGAGGTGGGTTCCCGGGCCCTGGGGCAGGCGGGCCAGCCCCATGTGTGGGAGCCCGACCTGCTAGATGTGGGGGCCCGACCTGCTAGATGTGGGGGCCTGTGCTCGGCCGCGTGGGGGCCCTGGGGCGTGAGCATGCAGGTCAGGTGGGAGCGCGGCCTCAGACGCAGGCTTGCGTGGGATGTGTGTGACACGTGCTGCGTCACACTCTCCGTGGGCAGTCCAGTGCCTGACTTTAAGAGAGTACGCTGCGTGTCCCAACACAGAAGAAAGCGGTTAGTAGCAGCGACCCTGGGCCTGGTCCAGGGCAGTGTGAGCCCGTGAGGTGCATGACCACCGCTCCTGCAGAGCCTGGGTACGCCCAGGGGGCTGGTCTTGCCTGAGGCTGTGC
The DNA here is from genome assembly GCF_042477335.2 of Ovis canadensis. Taxonomy (NCBI): domain Eukaryota; kingdom Metazoa; phylum Chordata; class Mammalia; order Artiodactyla; family Bovidae; genus Ovis; species Ovis canadensis. The sequence continues at coordinate 82,838,776 of NC_091261.1, read as the reverse complement.
TGTCCTGGGACCTGCCTTGGCCGCCTCCTCCCCTGTGGCCCTGGCACCATCCCTGCTCGAGAGGCCTTCCGGAACCCCCGGGCGTCGCTGGTGGTGTGGTGTGTGTGCAGCCGTCTCCCTGGCCCGGCTGTGTGTATCCGGCGGGCTGGGGCCCACCGCTGGGGTCTTGGTGGTGGGCTGAGCGGACTTGGAGGTGGCCCTGTGTGTCAGCGCAGCTGGGCCGAGGCTCTTTGTCTGGTGGTGGCTCTGAGCCAAGTGAGCGGGGAGGTTTCACTCGTTCACTTGCCTTCCAGCTCACGTGCCTGAAACGGCCTTTGGTGGTCATCCACGAGCTGTTCGACAAATCCATCATGGACATCTCCTGGTAAGCTGGCCTCTCGGCTCGAGGCATGGTCTGGCGGAGGGGGAGGCACCAGCTACAGCCTGAGGCCTCGTGTTGTGATCAGGGCTGAGGGGCTGGGCCCGGGGTCCCAGCCGGAACAGACCCCCAGTGTACGCGTTAGGAGAACTGGAGGGCCTAGAGCCCTCCGGGATGGGCTTGCTCCTGGCTGCCGACGGCCGTCTCTCCTAGGACCCTGGATGGGCTGGGCATCCTGGTGTGCTCCATGGACGGCTCCGTGGCGTTTCTGGACTTCTCCCAGGACGAGCTGGGGGACCCCCTGAGCGAGGAGGAGAAGGTAGGAGCCCCGTGGCCTGGGCCCTGCACGCTTCCTGAAGCGCCCCTGGGCTCAGCCTCGTCCAGCCTGTCGCCCTCACAGATGAGGCTCTGTTCATCCAGAATCTGTCTCAGTCACAAGCAGGCCTGGGCGTCTTTCCTTGAGCCGACAGCCGCCCCAGGAACGCGGAGGGGCTGCCAGGCACCCGTCTGTCTCATGTCCTGGGCAGATGCGGCCTTGGGTCGGCCATCAGGACAGGGAGGGCCCCTTTCCTGGCACCCACATCTGCCAGGTCCAGGGCCATGCACTCCACCCCGTCCAGTCAGGGCTGCTCCAGCTTGCTAGCCCGTGAGCACGTCCCTCCTTGGTTAGCCTGAGGTCTGCGGGCAGAAGTGGGAGCCTCCTGTGGCTGGGCCGGGCCTCTTGCGCGCGTGGTTTGCCCAGGACTTGTGCCGGCGCGTCCTTGGGGCCCTGCGCGGGCCAGCGCAGCTTTCCCTGCCTCAGCTCGGAGCTCACTTCCCTCGAGCAGGTCCACGCCAGCTCTCCTCTCTAGGGGCCCAGTGTTGCTGGGAGCCCCTCGGAGGCCTCTGTGGGGACCCCACTACGACATCACCCTTTGGGCGTTGGGATCTGCCTGGCTCAGGGCCCTGGGCTGGCCTGGCACCCATAGTCCTGACCCGTGGGGGGCGAGTGAGTCCACGACCCAGCTCTTCCCTCCCCCGGTCAGCATCTCCGGGTGACCTCCCTTTGCCCTTGAGAGCTGTGACCAGCCTGGGCGCGGGCAGGGCCCCTTCGTTGGAGGCATGCTAAGGCTGAGCTCTGAATCCTGAGGCTCCAGGGCCCAGGGAGGGGCTCGTGGCCCCAGGCCACCCTGCCCGGGTCCGTCCTGCTGGCAGGTCTCCCGCGGCCTCTGTCCTGGGCGCTGGCACACCCAGCGTGCACCTTCCGCTTGTGCCCCCAGCCACACCCATGCGCTGAGGCCACTGTCCCCAGTCCCATGGGTGGCTTGCGGCCCAGCACTGCTGAGGTCTGGGAAGGTGGGCGGGCCCTGCTCGTGACGAGAAAGGTTCCCCTGGCCCGCACGCCAGGCCTTCCCTCGCTCTCAGGTGGGGACCTCCAGCCTCGCGGGGCTCCTCTGGCTGTGGGAGGAGGTTCTGGGTCTGGGATCTGGTTCCTAAGAAGCCTTTGGGTCCTTGCAGTGGTTTAAGAGCCTCGTGTTACAACCCGAGGGTCTCAATTTCAGTTCAGCGAGTTTCTTGCTATTTGTTCTGCGTCAGACCTGCCAGAGGGTCAGGCATTCACTCGCATCCCCAGGTGTAGACGCCTTGAAGGCTGTGAGCGCCCGAGGAGGGTGCAGGGCCGCTCCTGACACGTAGTCAGCAGCAGGCAGGCCGCGGGAGGGCTCAGGGACCCTGCCCGGGGCCCCGTCTTCCCTGAGTGGGGAGCTACTCACAACTTGCCCACGGGTGGGCAGCGTCACACCCCTCAATCGGCCTTCCCCAGAGCCGCATCCACCAGGCCACCTACGGCAAGAGCCTGGCCATCATGACCGAGGCCCAGCTGTCCACCGCTGTCATCGAGAACCCCGAGATGCTGCAGTACCAGCACAGGCAGCAGCAGCTGGACCACAAGGGCCCCGCGGCCAGGGACGCCGCGCCCGCGGCCAGGGACACAGGCTCCGCCCCCTCGGTCGCTGGCGTCGTCAATGGGGAGAGCCTGGAGGACATTCGGAAGGTGAGGGCTGGGCCTGGCGCTCCGAGGACACTGCCCACAGCCTTTCCAGAGCGGTGCACCCAGGGCAGTGGGCCTCGGGCCCTGCCCTCTGGAGACTGTCAGCTCCTTGTCTTTCCCTGGGCGCCGTGCTCCCCTGGGGTGCGGGTGCGGGTGGGGGGGGTGGGAAGGGCAACGACGGAGCTGGGGGCTAAAGCCATCCCCAGGTGCTCGTGCAGGGCGCCCCCCGCCCCCGGTGGAGCGCACACAGGGTGCGGCGGGAGCCCTCGGTTATGAGCCTTTGGTGGGAAGCTTTTACAAACCATGGTTTAGAGACAGGAGGTCAGGTCTCGCCCGGTAGGTGACTCCGCGTGGAGCCTGTGCTTGTGGCTGCATGGTTGGCCCGGCACGTGTTCACTGCCTGGAGGCCCAGTCAGGTGGGCACTGGAGGTGGAGGCAAGGGGCTGCTGGACCCACTGCCCCTCAGGGTGAGGTCGAGCACACATCCTGAACCAGCGGCTCCGTCTGGTTGCGTCCGAAAGGCCACAGCGTGGGGCTCGCGTCCTTGAAGCCCTTGCCTGCTCACAGGCACTGACGCGTCTCCTTTCGTTTGTCTCTCCTTTGCCAGAACCTTCTAAAGAAGCAGGTTGAGACGCGGACTGCAGACGGTCGGAGGAGAATCACGCCGCTCTGCATAGCACAGCTGGACACTGGGTACTCGCTCTCCCCGCGCCTGCTCTGGGCGCTCTTCCTCTCTCCTTCCGCGGCAGCTCTGTCGCCGCCCAGCCGGCACAGGCTCGTGGGCGGACGGGGCGAGCTGAGCCCGCTTCTCAGAGCCCTGCCCCCTGGCGGCGCTGCAGGTGGGCTTGTCGAGGCGCCTCCGTGGCTTTGCCATGTCCACGCAGCTGGCCCCGCTTCATTGAAGACGCCAGGGCAAGAAAAGTCAGGCCGGCTCTCTTGTGTCTCGTACGCTTTCGTAGCACCCTCTTTCTCAGCGGGAGAGAAGCGTGTGTGTGATGCTGAAAGCAGCGTCGCCCACGGCCCAGGCTCAGATGCAGTCGCTGCTGGCCCCGCGCGGCCCGCTTCCTCCGTTTGCTCCTGGTTCTTGACCTCGTGTCCACTTTAATAGCTGGTCCTCCGAGGCACTAGCTTGCAGAGGGTCCAGGTGCCAGCCTGTGAACGCGCCGTGCCTTACCTAGCCAGCCCCGTGACTGTGGGCGTGCGGAGCATGCGGAGGGCCGCGCCTGTCCGTGCGTCTGAGCACCGCTCTGACTGTTCCCTCGGTGCGCTTCCCAGAACCGGGCGTGCAGGGCGGGACCCAGGCAGGCAATGGGCTCGGTGGGCGTCGGCTGCTGTGGTGGCATCTGTAGTTGGGCTGGCTTTTGGGTTGGTCATCCTCCCCACAGTGAGGACTCGGAGGGCAAGTGTGAAGAGCAGGCCATGGGCGGAGGTGACCTGCTCCCCTCTACCCGTCTGCACGGGCATCGTGCACAGCAGCGCTCCGCGCTCCTCCCGCGCTCCTCCTGGAGCTGTTCTGAACCTCCCGAGGGCCACGGAGACCCTCAGTCACCGACGCACGGACCCCCTCCTGCGGTCAGGCCTCCAGACTCCTCGCCCAGGGGGACCCTCACCCAGCGTGGCTCCTCTTGAAGGAGTCTCTCCCCTGAACCTACCCGGACACCACTCCACCCGCCTTCCTCAGGACCAGGTGAAACCCAGCTTGTGTGGAGCTAGACCTCAGAGCCCCGGGAGGGAGGGCTGTGTGGGTGGGAGGCAAGGCTGGGACCTCTGTCCTGAGTCCTGCTGAGGAGGCAGGGTGGTGCCTGCGCCAGCTTTCTGCCCTGGGGCACGTGTTTCTTGCACAGACTTGGTGCTTTTGATCTGAATGACTGCTTCTCTTGACGGGCACGTGGAAACAAGTAACGGCAGACTAGGTAATCGTCACCTCAGCCAATCAAGAGAAGAGGGAAAGTGCGAGCATTTAAGATGGACACGTGGGAAGCAGCCGCAGGTGGAGAGTAAACCGAAAGGAGGAAAGGTGCTCTGTGGAACTCGGCAAATAAATCTGAAAATGGATTATTTTGAGGAAAACAAAAGTTACCAAAACTGAAGAAAATCTGCAGAGGTGAAGTCTCATAGAAGAAACGGAGGACAGCTGTCACAGAGGTAGCCTACCAAAAGCCACCAGACTAAGACAACGTCACGGAAAAATTCCAACAAACTTTAAAGAACAAATCATTCTAGTATCAGGTTGGTGCAAATGTAATTACAGTTTTGGATTGTGAATTTTAAATCCTATAACTAGGCTCAAACACATCTTTATCAATCAAAATAGGAACCATTACAGTCAACAGTTACATTTTTGCCGACAAGAAATTCCTGTAACATAAAAACCCAACAAACTTGGAAAGCACTTTCTGCATCCTGCTGGCCTGGGAGCATTTTCCCTGCACAGGTGTTGTCGGGGTGCTTGAGGAGGTGCTCCTCACTTGGCAGGAGGTCAGGCGAGTGGCCGGTGAGGTGAAGCGCCGTGACCTTGCCTGTGTGCCGTGCAGCCGGGCACTGACATGGAGAACTCTGCCTTTGCTGTCGGCCAGCACCACCTGCAGGCGCGGCAGTCTTCAGCGCATCCCATTGATTTGCTGAACATGCTTCTCAGATGCAGTGGTTTTGCTGAAATTCAGAAAGTTGTAGCTGATCGGACCAGCAGCAGATCGTCCACCAGTGACCGTGGCCTTTTTTGGTGCAGGTTTGGTTTGGGGAAGCGCTTTGGTGCTTCCTCTCGGTCCGCCGACTGATCTGGTCGTCACCAGCTCTCGTATACAGCCCTCTGTGTCACATGTCACGGTCCAGTCGAGGAATGGCTTCCGTTTTGTGCAGTAAGTGAGGGCACTTCGAAACGACGACTGCTGTATTTCCGGTCTGCTCACAGGGCACCCCTCACCGGCCTTTTTCACCTCTCCCATCTGCTTCAAGTGCTGAGCACCCGTGGGATGGTTGCAGTCGAGTTCTTGGACAGTTCCTCACGTGGTTCCAATAGGGTCAGCTTCAGTGACGCTCTCCGCTGTCCTTGGCAACTTCTGGCGGCCGCCCCTTCGCTCCTCTTCAAGGTGCTCGCCTCCTTTGCAAACCTGCCACGCTGCACGCTTGTTTGCAGGTCCTGCGTCAAGCGTGGTGTCAATGTTGTGAGTTGTCTCCACTGCTTCTACAACCCATTTTGAACTCAGATAAGAAAATCTCTCAAACTTTCTTTGTGTCTAACATCGTTCCATAGTCTAAAGTAAATATAAAATGCACAGCAAATAATAGGTCACTAGAAAAGATAGTGAGCAGTGCGCGTGAAAATGACATTTAACATAGTCCCGCTTTGTTTAGAATATGTTCCAGGATCAGAGCACAAATTTCAAGTGCAAAACCGCAATTATTTTTGCATCAACCTAATAATATTGAAAACACCCCTAGTGCTTAGAAAAAGAAGGAAAACTTGCAAAGTCGTTTTTTTTAATGAACACTATATTGAAATTTCATATCAAAATGTGACAGAGATACAGTAGTGAATTTCTGATCAATCTCATTTCCCAATGTCAGTGTAGAATCCTAAATGAACTAGCAAATTGAGCCTTATAATGTGCTAAAATGCTGCTGCTGCTGCTAAGTCGCTTCAGTCGTGTCCGACTCTGTGCAACCCCATAGACGGCAGCGCACCAGGCTCCCCCGTCCCTGGGATTCTCCAGGCAAGAACACTGGAGTGCGTGTTAAAATGCTAATACACTGTAAATAAGCAAAATTTATTTCAGGAAAGGGAGATGGTTCAGACGATTTGGGGAAACTTATTTTACTCCTGCCTTTCAGTAGATCAAAGTGAATTATTTGGTCATCTCTGTAGATGCTTAAGAGGCATTTTTATTAAGTCCAATATCATTCTTATTTAAAACTTTAATAGGAATAGATAGGTGTTTATTAAACTTGATAAACTTATTTCAGATTAAATTTGAAAACTGAACGAAAGTCTGCTGTGATAGTTTGCCCTTGTTCTAGCGATGCCAGCTCATACAGGTAGACAAGAGAAAAAAGGGAAAGGAGGTGGCAAGCGTGGTGTGAGTCAGGGGTGACATGACCCACAAGAGAGCCAACTGGAAGCGCTGCCACAGTCAGTAGAAGAAGACCAGGGGCCCGGGTGTGACCAGCCACGCGCCGCCAGGCAGCACCAGTGACCTTTGGGAGGTGTGACGAGAGAAGCCGTGTTCCGCGGTGCAGCGCCTGGAACGTCCCAAGCACAGGAGACCTCCATGAAGAAAAAACTTCAAACTCTACTGCAAGCCCTAAAAGAAACTTCACAGAAACAGCTAGAAACGCACACCGCTTCCCAGACAGGGTGACTCAGCGTCGTGAAGATGACAGACCTCTCGCAGCCTACGGACAACAGATCACCAGGGATTTCAGCAAGAGACAAACTGACTCTGCAGCTACGTAGGAAAGTACACGGGAGCGGCTGAAGTGTTCTGGGAAAGATTGATCAGAGAGACCAGCCCGCTGGAGATGGAAGCGTGGAAGCTGTAGTCACAGTCGTGGCTCGCTCACGCGCAAACAGGAGGATGGGCACGGCGAAGAGCCAGGGCGTGACGCTCCGGGACAGCTAGCGCGAGACTGCGTGCGGGGCGTGACGCCGCTTCAGTAAGTGGTGCTCGGAACGCTGGACGGCACGTGTGAATCAGTGGAGCCAGGGCGCTCCCCCACACCGAGCACACGAATTACTTCAAAATGGCTCACAGACTCACACACAGGCACCGCAAAACTCCTAGAAGAGGACGCAGGCCGGCATCCTCTGATGCACACTCTCCCAGCGCTCTCTTAAGGGAGTAGAAATAGCAGCAAAAATAAACAAATGACTCCTGTTTTCCCGGTTATCACGGTGTGAGGAGCCACGAGCAGCAGAGTCTCCCTGACGCCCTCTCTGAGGCGGTGCAGGGAGTCCTGCCCGGGAACCAGCAGATGTGTTTGGAGACGGGGGAGCTTCAGATCAGGCTGAAACTGCCCCTCGGGACAGACGCCTCTCGGGCACCACTGGGCTCAAGCCCACTCTGCGCCCCAGGCTCTCCGAGTGTGTCCGGGGGACAGGTGCAATGCAGCCGCAGCTATGGACATCGAGGTGATGAAGAAACTCAGCAAGAATAAGAAGCTGGCCAGGAAACATTGGGCCTTTGGGGGCTTCCCTTATGGCTCTCAGCTGGTAAAGAATCCGCCTATAATGCAGGAGACCTGGATTTGGTTCCTGAGTTGGGAAGAACCCTTGGAGAAGGGAAAGGCTACCCACTCCAGTGTTCTGCCCTGGAGGATTCCATGAGTCCATGGAGTCACAAAGAGTCGGGCACCACTGAGCGACTTTCATGTTCCGCGTTCAGCATTTGGCTTCACAGTCTCTGATCAAGCAGATCCCACGAATCCTGGGCCCAGGCCTGAACAGGGCTGGCCAGTTCCCTTCCTTGCTGACCTGCAGTGGGAACGTGGTGGCCAAAGTTGATGAAATGGAGTCCACGATCAAGTTCCAGATAAAGAAGCTGCTCTATCTGGCATTGACTGTCAGCCAAGTGAAGACGACAGGTGTCGAGCTTGTGTGCACCCACTTAGCTGGTGCCAGCTTCCTGGTGTCATTGCTCAAGAAACATTGACAGAATGTCAGGGCCTTGTACGTTAAGAGCACCATGGGCAAGCCCCAGTGTCTGTACTAAGGCCCAGCTTAATAAACCATACTCAACCATCAAAAAAAAAAAAAAAAAACAAATGAGATCTAATGAAACTTAGAAGCTTTCGCACCTCACAGGAGACCGTGCACAAATGGAAAGACCGTCTTTGGGCTGGGAGGAAACCCGCACAGAGGATGCAGCCGAGGGCTTCACCTCCAAACACACAGACAGCGCACGCAGCGCAGCTGTCTAAAAACTCCTAATGTGGGCAGAAGACCTGAACAGACATGTCTCTAAAAGAGACACAGATGGCCAGCAGCCAGATGGAAAGATGCTCAGCACCGCTAACGGTTAGAGAAACGTAAGAACCGCACTGAGTTACCACCTCATACTGGTCCAAATGGCCGTCGTTAAAAAGTCTGCAGGGAGCAAACGTGGGAGAAGGTGTGGGGAAGGGGGACCCTCCCACACCGTTGGTGGGAGGGTCAGTTGGTGCAGCCACTACGAGAAACAGGCTGTTCCTCGAGAACTTAGTGCGGCCCAGCGAGCTCTCTGGGCGCACAGCCGGGGAAGGCTGCCGTTCAGAAAGACAGCACAGCCCGGTGTTGGCTGCAGCGCTGTTCACAGCAACCAAGCCGGGGGAGAAGCTGAATGTCCATCAGCAGATGGGTGGATGAAGATGCAGGGTATTCATGCGACGGAATGCTCCTCGGCCGTATGAAAGTGAAACGTGCCGCCTACAGCAACGTGGATTGACCTAGAGATTACTGTGATCCGTGAAGTGAGCCGCAGACACATGCCGGGGGACATCGCTCGTGCGGAATCTAAAGTGTGACCTACGGGAGCGTCTCTACACAGCAGAAGCAAACCGCAGGGCGGAGAGCAGAGGCGCGGTCGCTAAGCAGAGGGGGCGGGGAGGGACGTCGTGGGGGTTTGTGGGTTAGCAGGAGCAACGGTTATATCTGGGGCGGGCACCCTTGCACAGGAGGCTGCACTCGGCACCCTGTGATAAGGCGTGATGGGGAAGAGAGTGCACGCGCCTGTGCCTGGGTCACTGCTGCGTAGCAGAGACAGACACAATCGTGTTACGGCCGTTACACTTCAGCAAGATAAGTTTTAAAAAATTGGAGCCCTATCTCACAACTTACAATTCGGCACAGCTCAGAAATTTTTCAGAGAATAACATTCTGAACATCTCAGTTTTTTTTGGTAATAACCTCAGAGGTAAAAAAAAAAAAAAATCTTTCCTACAAATTAAGCAGAAGTTAGACCACACAAATACAATGTGTTTTGCAAGAAAAATTACATGGTAAGTAGTCAAAACAACATCCTCGGGAAAATATTTCCTGTCCATATAGGAATTGTTAAAAATATGGTAAGTAGGTCTTAATAATACAGACTAGTAATCAGATAGAATAAGGTCTTTCTGTGGGTCAAGACTTGCTGTTACATGCCTCAGCGTGTTTACATGCCTTAGCGTGAGCGACCCTGGAGCACTCATTACAATGGTAGTGCTGAGATCACAGATTCAGTTGGCTGGCTGGCCACGCGGGTCACACTCGTGTGGGCAGAGACCGTGGCCGGCTTCCTCGCCGCGGTACCCCCTGCCCTGGGCACACGGTCGCTGCTCAGTACGTGTTGATGGGATGAAAAACAGAAAAATGGAAAAATAGAAAAACAGAAATGAACAGACAGTTCACAGGAAAAGAGTGTCAGATATTTCTAGATGAAAAATTTTCAACCCTGCATCAAAACAATTGTAAACTAAACCCTAATGCTGGGAAGGATTGAAGGCAGGAGGAGAGGGGATGACGGGGTAAGACGGTTGGATGGCATCGCCGACTCCATGGACATGAGTTTGAGCAAGCTCCAGGAGATAGTCAAAGACGGGGAAGCCTGGCGTGCTGCCGTCCGTGGGGCTGCGGAGAGTCGGACAGGACTGAGCGGCCGAACAGTAAGAAAACTGCAGTAACATAGCACTCTCATCTCTCAGGCAGTCAGAGGTGAAGAAATTGATGAAGCCGGTGGTGAGCGTGTGGGAAATGGGCAGCCGTACACAGCTTGTGAGGTGGACCTCAAAGCAGGGCCCCGAGAACGGCTGTCCAGAGCCGTCTGGACGCCCCACGGCTCACTGCAGTTCCTTCTGGGACCTCACCGCCCGTAGCGTGTGAAGTCAGGGTGGGGCACATGGCGGGCGAGCCTGTGATTTCCCTGCGCTGTCCTCGGCACGTGCTTGGGGGGTGCGTCAGTCCAGACGGCGGCCCCGTGGGGAGCGCGGGCGAGGTGCCCCAGGGCCCTCCGCAGAGCCCTGCCGTTTGCCACAGCAACGCCAGGAGACCGTCAGCCGTTCCTCAGGCCGCCCGCAACGGCAGGGAGGCCCCTGTGCCGTTCCCCAGCCCCAAGACATGCTTGCCTGGTTAACCCTCAGGTCAGGGTGCGTCCTAAAGTCAGAGGCATCAGTCAGCTAGCGGTTGCGATTTTTCTCTTTCTTAGCGGCACATAAAGTACCAGCTCATCTCGGGTCTGACCGAATGTAGTGTGCGAAGTGGCTTCCCTTTCTTTTTCACTTCTTTGTCACTTGCGTGAAAGCTGCCTGAGAGTGCCTTGCCCCTGGACCAGAAACCGGGGTGTCGAGGGGCTGTGAGTGCTTGGCGCAGCGCCCGTGGCCTGGGCTGACTCTCCCTTTCTCGGCGACAGGGACTTCTCCACGGCCTTCTTCAACAGCATCCCGCTCTCGGGCTCCCTGGCGGGCCCCATGCTCAGCTCCCACAGCGGCCCGCCACTGCTGCCGCTGGACCCCAGCACGCCCGTCCCCTTCAGCTCCTCGAAGCCTTCCTCCGAGCCGGCGGCCGGCACCCGGCCTGTGGGCGACGCTGCCAGTAAGGACGGGTGAGTCCACGGGGCCAGGGGCAGGTCCTGGGGACACCGGGCGGCCTCAGGTGAAGAGAGGAACGGGCTGGGCTTCAGATAAGGGGCCCGCTCAGAAGAGGAGTCAGTGCTCAGGGTCCACGGGCTCATCTGCAGCCCCAGGGCCAGCCCTGCTTCAGCCGGTCTGCTCGTGCCTCCGGCCCCGGCTCCCGCCACACTTGGGATGCATCTGCTTGGACGCCGTGCTGGCCGTGGGGAAGGAGCAGAGAAGTGTGACTGAGGAGCTGGCCCCGAGGGCCTTGCCAGGCAGGTCTCCAGAAGTATCTCTTTTAGGCTGAGCCAAGCCCCAGGGTCACGGCCACAAGAGCGGAGCCGCAAACCCCTGAGGAGGGGCGGGGGGCGCGGGATGAAAGGCTGGCTTCTCCCTGGTGCAGACAGAGGCCAGGACTCCCACCCGGGAGTGCCCAGACCCAGCTGCTGCCCTGGCCTGTGCCTGACGGTTGTGACTCTGGGGCCTGGGTTACCACAGCCTCTGCGACAGTCGCGGCCAGGAGGCCAGCACCAGGGGGGGAGGGAGCACGTGGTGGGTCCACCAGGCCCCCCAGGAAGCCAGCTGCCGGGGCAAAGGGGCCTGGGGAAGGGCAGGGTGCGGGCCTGTGCAGGTCCTGTGGGGGCTGCAGGTCTGGCCCGGGTCAGCCCCGCGGCTTCGGACCAGCATGTGGGATGTGCCTGGACCTCGGGTGGCGGGGGGCGCCTGACCGTCCCCGAGGCACGTGGAGCCGCCCAGGTGCCGCGCTTGGCCAGGGAAGTGGCAGGAGGGGCTGGTGGCTTCGGGATCCCATGCGCTTCCGGTTAGGCCTCTGGGCAGAGCGGGCTGGGGTGGAGACGGGCCCGAGGTGAGCAAGGGCCTGTGGAGCTGCCGTCCCGGCCTTGTGCCCTCAGCAGCTCTCGGAATGTGCAGAGGGGCACGCCAGGCATTTGCTCACAGCTTCGCAAATGGCAGGGGCCGCCTTCCAGAAGGTAGCATGTGGAGATGTTGAAGTCAGGGCAGTTGCTTATGGAAGTCTGACGTTCGTGCCTGGCTCCTTGGCTCCACGGCACGCAGAGCCCAGGCTCCCAGCCCCGCTGGTTGTGTGACACGGCCTCCCCCCCTCACCCCAGCGTGAACACGGCCACTGCTCCCACCACCCCATCCCCTTCCGTCCTGACAACCCCGTCCAAGATCGAACCTATGAAGGCCTTCGACTCCCGGTTCACGGAGCGCTCCAAAGCCACGCCGGGGACGCCTGCCTCGGCCAGCGTGACCCCGGCAGCCGCGGAAAGGTAGGTGGTGGCTGCGTGGGCCCCGGGAACGGGGGCAGGCGGGTCCCAGCCTCGCATGCCGGCTTCCTGCTCGCGCACCAGCCAGGAGGTAGAGAGCCGAGACAGTGAGGGACTGGAGGCCTCTGAGCCCCCACAGCGTATCCTCGCCTCCCCGAGGACAGGCAGCAGCCCCCCCCCCCGGGGCTCCAGGACCCTGCCGAGCCGGCCGCCTGAGCATTCCAGCCTCTGCAACTGCCCTGGAGCCTCTCTGCCCCCAGGGGGGCCTCGGAGCGAGCCCACTGAGGCACGGAGCTCACTGCCCGGTCCAGCGAGTCAAGGGCTGGAGGGGTGCGAGCGGGGCCAGGCCACCTTCCTTGGCCCAGGCCGAGGTGCCAGTCGCTTCCTGGAGCTGCGTCCCCTTCGGCACGTCAGGGACAGGGGCCTGAGACCTGCAGGAGCCCCTCGGCCAGCTGGCGCCCAGAGGAGGCGGCAGCTGTGGCGAGACCGGTCCTTGCCGTGGACGGCGGCGTGGAGCTGAAGCACCCGCGCTGCCCCAGGGCTGAACCCAGTGTGGAACCAGCGTGTCTGGGCAGGGCCCACTCTCGGGGAAGGGCATGGGGCACTGCAGGCAGCGTGGCCTCTGACCTTGGTGTGCGGTCAGCAGGGTGGTGGACCTGTAGCCTCGCGCTGCTGGACGCTCTGGAAAGTGGTGAGATGAGACGTGCCGCTGAACAGGAAGTGAGGGGTGCCGAGGGGCCTCCCACCCCGATGCGGGAGGGTGAGCTGGGCCCCGAGGCCACCAGGCTGGCTCCCTCAGGAGCTGTCACCCCCGTCCCTTCCAGCTTGTTAGACGCTTACAGCCCCAGCAGGGCCTGCGGGATGAGGCGTCAGGCCCGCCATCCTCGCCCTCCCCCTTGACAGCGGCAGAGAATACCTGAGCCCGTGACCCAAGCGCACGCAAGGGAGTGCCAGTGTGCGCGCGTGCAGGCGGGGTCCCTCCCGCGCAGCCCGCCCCGCGGTTCCCCTGCTCCCAGCACGGCCCCAGCCTTCTTACTGTGCCCGCGGCGTGCTGTTTCCAAAAGGTGTCATCAGCCACGGCACGGCCTTTTCGTGGGGCTTTCTTTCTCTTAACGTGTTTAGGGTGCTTCCACACGTTTTCGTGATTTGGTAGCTTCCTTCTCTCTTTAAAGTGCGCGTTTGTCGTGCGTAGTTGTGGTTGCCCTGGGCCCTCGTTGCTCAGTGCCCTCGCTGGTTGGGAGCACGCCTTCTAGGCGCACGGGCTTAGTTACCCCTCGGCTCACGGGGTCCTCCTGCCCCTTGCGTGCCCAGGTGGCCTCCCGGCCCCTGGACCACCAGGGAAGCCCTCTCCTAACTTGTCTCATTTGTCAGCTTTCGGGGACAAGTAGGGATTCGATTGGCTACCCTGTGGCTAGCAGTCCCGGGGAAACGCCGTGGGTCTGTGTCATGCAGGTTGAGAGAGCAGAGCCTGGTGAAGGAGCTGAGGCCCCGCGACGTCCTGGAGAGCAGCAGCGACAGCGATGAGAAGGCGCCCGCGGCCAAGCCCTCCTCGCTGCCCAAGCGCAAGCTGGAGCTGGAGGGGGAGGCCGTGGAGAAGAAGAAGAAGGGGCGGCCGCGCAAGGACGCGCGGCTCCTGCCCATGGCCCTGTCCATGCAGGTGAGCCTGGCGGGGGCGCCTCCGGGCCGGGGCCGCCCCACCCCCCGGAGTCCTCGAGCCCCCCAGGGCAGCTGCCTCGTGCCCACAGCGGCCTGCCCCTCTGTGCCGTGCAGCTGCCCTGCGGTCCTCAGGGAGGAGAAGCCGGGGCTGCAGGCCCAGCCTCGCTCGGGGACTCACCCGCGCCTGGCGCTGCCCTCCAGCGCTGGCACGCGCTCAGGGACACCTCTGCTCTTGCAGTCCCCCGCTGCCCTCACCGCCGAGAAGGACACTGTGTGTGTGTCCATCCCAGCGCCTGCGCTGAAGCTGCCGATGCCGGGCCCCCAGAGAGCCTTCACCCTCCAGGTGAGCTCGCCCTGGGCCGCGAGCCCGAGCGGCCCCCGACTCTGGCTGCTCCCACGCAGCCCTCCACCTTCGGGGGCGCTGTGGCTGATCCGAGCAGCCACCCGGTCTTACGGAGCGGCTGGCCTCCTTGGGGACCCCGTGGCTTGCCCTCCGAGGCCTGCTGCCCCCCTGGGCGCCCAGCTCCTTAAGACCCACTCCAGGGGTCCCTTCTCCCAGAAGCCTTCTCGGTCTTGGCTCTGGGCCTTGGGCTCGGTGCCTGGGGGGCCGACCCGCCTGCGGGGCCGTCCATGTCGCGCCCCCGACACAGGTGGCCGTGAGGGGGTGTGAGGTCTGTTCACAGCGCGCACCTGGGGCTGGTGGTCCTTGGCCCAGAGGCCCCAGCCTCACACGCCGTCCCCTCACCCTGGGGACCCCCGTGCCGGTGGGGCATGCCGCCCTGCCCAGGCTCCCCTCGGGGTCTCCGGGTGGGGCCCCTGGTTCTTTGCACGAGTAGCCGGTCCCCCACCCTGGGGCCTTCCCCGTAGCGCCAGGTGGGACTACTTGGTTTCTGGGGGCCTGGCCAGCCCTCCGCCCAGCTCAGCTGCTGGGGCCTCCCAAGTGCCGGCGTTCCTGTCTGCCTGTGTGGGGCTGACGCCAACCCGCACCATCGCCCCACGCTCACCTGGAGGGACAGTGGGCTCTCGCGAGCACGCCGGGCACCTCGGGCCTCCCAGACCTCCTCCAGGAGCCGGCCTGCCTCTGCGCCTGCCACACCCCACAGCTGTTGAAGGCCATGTGCCCCAGCTCTGCGCTCGAGCTGGGCCCTGCCACACTCCATGCTCTTGGCCCATCACCTGTGGCCGCTGCGCCCCTTTTCCTGAGCGGGGGTGTCGGGATAAAGAGGCATCAGTCTTCAGCTCCGGCCCGGCGTGTCCACTCGACAGGCAGAGACCCGGCAGTCACCCACTCCAGGCGCCTGTCCCCGTGACCACTCCTCCTGACCCCACAGCCGGTGGTGGCAGCTCTGTCCGCCCCCCGGGCCCGCTTCTGAGGCCAGCTCCCCTGAAGGCTTGTCTCGCATCCCCCAGGTGAGCTCCGACCCCTCCATGTACATCGAGGTGGAGAATGAGGTGGCGGCCGGAGGCAGCCTGAAGCTGAGCCGTTTGAAATGCAGCCGCGAGGGGAAGGAGTGGGAGACGGTGCTCCCCGGCCGCATCCTCACGGCCGCCGGCAGCGGGTAAGGGCAGGGCCTTGCCCCAGTGCACACAGGGCGGCCCCTGCACTGCGCCCGACCCGCTGCGTCCCTGGGCACCTCGAAGGTGGCACTGTCCCCCGCGTGCTTCAGGAGGGGAACCCCGCCCCGGGCATCGTGGCCAGCCTCCTGCAGGCCCTGTGTGCAGGTTGACTGCCTGCCTCTGACCGTCACTGGCTGCGTCTCTGAACCGAGTGTTTGTGCAGGGAAGTGAGCAAGGCTTTCCGACAGTCCTCCCAGCCCCCAGGCTGGCCCTTTCAGGTCCTGCCCTTCAAGGGGAGCTCTACTCGGGGCTCAGCCCCACAGTGTCTTCCCACGGGCTCCAGGGCCGCTGGAGGGGCCCCGCACTCGCTTCCTCTGGAGGGAGGGCCCATCTGAGCCGTGCACGCTCCCTCACGAGCATGCTCATCTGTCAGGCCCGGGCAACGCCCTCACAGGTGTCTGCGGCCCCCACCTTTGCTGGACTCTTCCCCCGGCTCTGGTCCGAGGCTGGCAGGGCAGGGGTGTCAGCATGGACTCCCTGGTGGCCAGAGGCTGCTGCCGCGTGGCCAGCCAGGCCCCGGCCGGGTGCCCAGTTCTGCCGCCCGCTGCCAGGCCCCGCCGCCACTCCTTGGCGCGAGGTGGGGGCGCCACTGGGAGCAGAGCCTGCAGGGCCAGGCACAGCCCAGTGCCCCGTGGCCACCTGGAGGAGGGGACGCAGCAGTGCCCACGGCTGGCGCCCCTCCCCGGCCCTGGCCGCGTGTGCCCCTCCTCCCCCCGCCCCCGCCGCGTGTGCCCCCGGCAGAGCTCTCCGGGGCCGCTCTGGCTCTTCTCAGCGGGGACCACGGGTGCTCACTGTCAGGGCGCTGGTCCTTGCACAGCTTCTCCCGGGCCAGCTCGTGTGAGCCCAGGACAGCCCGGGTGGCCTGGGGAGAGGAGCCGGCCTGGCAGGCCCCTGACGCCCGCCCCCGTCCCCGCCCCCAGGGACGTGGTGTGCGTCGCCTGTGAGAAGCGGACGCTGTCGGTGTTCTCCACCTGCGGCCGCCGCCTCCTGCCCCCCATCCTGCTGCCGTCCCCCATCTCCACCCTGCACTGCACCGGCGCCTATGTCATGGCGCTCACCGCCGCCGCCACGCTGTCCGTCTGGGACGTGCACAGGCAGGAGGTGGTGGTGAAGGAGGAGTCGCTCCACTCCATCCTGGCAGGTGTGCTCGGGGCCCTCGGGGGCTGGGGCGGCCCAGGCCAGGGCTGGGGCGGCGGCCCTGCCAGCCGAGGGGACGAGCAGGCTCTCGGCCCGCTGCTGAGGGGCCTGGTGCCCGCTGAGTGGAACACACGGGAACCTTCTGCGTGTCTCCCCAGGAAGCGACATGACGGTGTCTCAGATCTTGCTGACGCAGCACGGGATCCCCGTGATGAACCTGTCGGACGGCAAGGCCTACTGCTTCAGCCCGTCATTGTCCACGTGGTGAGTGCCCCCCCCGGGGCCTGCACTCCTCTGTCCGCGCTCTGGGGTCCCGTCGGGGGGGCACGTGAGCGTTCCGGGGCTTGTCCGCCGGCATCTCCGGCCGGGCCTCTGCCCAGCACCTGCGCCAGGAGGCCCCTGCTGCAGGGCACCGGCCCGCACTGCGCCTGCTGGGTCTGCAGTTTCCCTGAGCCCCGCCTGCCCCTGTGTCCCCAGGAACCTGGTCTCTGACAAGCAGGACTCGCTGGCGCAGTGTGCGGACTTCAGGAGCAGCCTGCCGCCCCAGGACGCCATGCTGTGCTCAGGACCCTTAGCCATAGTCCAGGGCCGTGCCTCCACGTAGGTGCTGGGCGAGGGCGGCTGTGCACATGCGGTCCCTGCCAGGCCCACCCTGGCTGCCCTCTGCCCCACGGGCAGGCTCTGTCGCTTGAGAGGCAGGTGGCGGGCCCGCTGGGCAGTGCGGAGCAGGGCCTGGGGCCAGCCGGCCGGAAGCCTGCTGACTGCGCTCTGCCCGCAGCTCGGGGCGGCAGGCAGCCCGGCTCTTCTCCGTGCCTCACGTGGTGCAGCAGGAGGCCACCCTGGCCCACCTGGAGAGCCAGGTCGCCGCGGCGCTCGCCCTGCGCTCCAGCCACGAGTACCGCCATTGGCTGCTCCTGTACGCGCGGTACCTCGTGAACGAAGGTGAGCCCCGCCCCAGCCAGACCTGCCAAGGGCCCGCAGCCTGGTCAGCAAGGTGGCGCCAGCCCCGCTGTGAGCGGAAAGGCTGGGCCAGGGTACACGTGGAGGTCACTCCCGGAGGCCTCTGCGCCCCCTGCCCCTCTGAGCCCCGTAGGCCCACAGCTATCTCCCTCCTTCGAGCCCGTCCCGCCCAGCAGGGCCGCTTGCTGTCCAGCAGCTGCATGGCCCTCAGCCCAGCTCTCCGGGGCCCATCCATGTCTCTGCCCCAGGAACCCCGTCCCCTGACCCACGCCTGCCCTCCTCTCCAGCAGAGCCCCTGCCGACCCCTCCTCCCGCAGCCCTGCCCACACCAGAACGGGCTTGTGCCCAGGGAGAGGGCAGGTCAGGGCCAGAGCCGAGACAGCAGGCCGTAGGTGGTGTGCAGAGCGGTGGTCCCTTGGGCTCTGCGTTTGTGGTAACGTGGCCTGGGCTCGGCTTTCTGGTCCTATGTGACGTGTTCTGGTTCTGTGTTTCTGTAACTAGGGTTTGAATACCGACTCCGTGAAATATGCAAGGACCTCCTGGGGCCGGTCCACGCGTCCTCTGGAAGCCAGTGGGAGTCCACGGTGGTGGTAGGTGCAGACCTCCTGCCCCCCAGGAAGGTGGGGCGAGGCCTGAGCCGGGTGCTGAGAGCTTCCCAGTGCCCTCTCCACCACGGGGCCCAGCCTCAGAGTGAGGGTGCGGTGCCCACCCGTCCTGGCGGAAGCCCTCTCAGCACAGCCGCGGGGCCTCCGGTCTGCGTCTGTCAGCAGTGAGGCGCCGTCTGGTCTGGGGGCCCTGGGCTAGTGAGCGGCCGAGTCTGCAGAGTGGGGGTGGGGCCCGGGGGGTCTGCTGGCGGGGGTGCACCAGCTGGGCCGGGACACCGTCAGCAGAGGGCGTGTGACCTGAGGGCAGGCCGTGGACCCTGCAGAGGCCCGCTGCATGGCCTGCAGGACCTGAGTTCCCTGACCGGGGGTCGAACCCGAGCCCCTGCAGGGGAAGTCCAGCGTCCCCACCGCTGCACCGCCGGGAAAGTCCCCGCTCTCTTCTGAACTGACGCCTTTTTTGAAAAATACTTCTCCTGTCTCGGTCTGGGTGTTGGGGGTGGGGTGGGGGTAAGCTGAGTGAGCCTTCCGCCTTCCTGCCTAGTTTCGCCATGAGAATTGGCCGTTCCCGGGGAACTGGT
Organism: Ovis canadensis; assembly: GCF_042477335.2. Taxonomy (NCBI): domain Eukaryota; kingdom Metazoa; phylum Chordata; class Mammalia; order Artiodactyla; family Bovidae; genus Ovis; species Ovis canadensis. The sequence continues at coordinate 82,819,985 of NC_091261.1, read as the reverse complement.
GCCCAGGAGGTCAGGCAGCTGGCGGGCGCTGCGCACGATGGTGTGGGGCCCACGGGCCCTGGGAGGCTTCCTTTGGGCGCCATCATCTCACGTGTTTCAGAGCCACTTGTGTTTCCTGTTGGAATACTTTGGCGTCATTTGTTTCCCTTACTGATTTGCAGCAGCTCTTTGTATGTTGGGAGACGAGTGATAGAAGCTCCCAGTGCACCTCAGGGACCCCAGGTTTCTTGCCGTCAGAGATCAAAGCTCCACGTGTACCGGGTAGTGGTCGGGCACGGTGGGGCAGACAGTAAGCAGAGGGTGGGCACGGAGCAGCCGCCCTCCGGGGCCTGAGCTATCCTGCCAGGCCCTCTAGGGAAGCCTCATCCATCAAGGTCTCCACCTCAGGACCTGTGTCCTGAGCGGAAAGGTGGCCGTGAGCTGTGTCTGGCTGCTGCCCGGGACGGTTGGGGCTGGGGCGGCACGTGCTGGGGGTCTTTGCAGACTCTCCAGCGGCGGGTCTTGTCACAAAGTCTGCATTTTCTGGTAATTGTGAAAGACTGCGTCTGTTATTTAGCAACGCATCTTCCTCCTCCTTTAACTCCAGCCTTTCTGTGTGCGTGTCCGTGTGTTTCTTGCCAGCGCCCGTGTGGCCGGCCTCTGTTTGATCTGACAGGCTGTTTTTCCATCGCCTAGTTCAAGCCGGTTATGCCTCCCGTCTCCCTGTGTGCGTGTTAAAGACCGGCAGCAGCTTCAGCGAGATGACGGGCCTCGACCCGTGGCCCTTGCCACTCTGAGCATTTCCTCCGAAACATTTTCAGAGTGGGTCTTTCCTGGGGTAGCCCTTCTGAGGTGTTACGAGCCTGAGTAAAGCATTTTTATGATAATCTCATGTGAATAACTGTTTAGCTGGATTGAAAAGCAGGCAAGGCTTTTCCAGGGCATTAAAAAGAGATTTCCTGGAAGTCCAGGAGTTAGGACTACATGCGGGCCCAGGTTTAATCCCGGCTCAGGAACCAAGATATTGCAAGCCGTGTGTTAGAAAAAACTAAACACTTTATTGTGGATCTTGGCACGCCTTCCTTTATAGGTACGATGTGCCTAATCTTTGGAAACTTTGAGAATTTTTCTGCCGTTCACCTGAAAATGGTGTCTTAGGCCAGCATGCCTGCTTATCAGCCTTTCCACGATACCTGATCAGCCCTCGGTGGGGCCTTTCAGCCTTTACCCGTGTGAAATGCGCCCGTGTTCTCTGTAACTATCTGTGTCTCCTGTGGAGCCCGTTTCGTGGATGCTGGGCTGTGTGCTGGCGCCCACAGGCCTCTGTGGGGCAGTGGTGCGCCCCGCTCCCCTGCTGGGGGTGGCTGCTCCCCACCGGCCCCCGCCCTGCGCGGCCCCCCGCCCTGCTCGGCCCCCGCCCTGCTCGGCCCCTGCCCTGTGTGGCCCTCACCCTGCGCGGCCCCCCGCCCTGCGCGGCCCCCCGCCCTGCTCGGCCCCTGCCCTGTGTGGCCCCCGCAGCGGCCAGGCCCCGGAGCCGCCTTCCTGTGGGGTGTGCTGCGCTGCCCGCAGTGGGTGCCTGTCTCTGTCTCCTCGTCGGGGGTCCTCTCGCAGGGGGTCAGCACTGCCCGCAGGGGTTCTCCCCTCTCCGCAGCCATGCTCCTGGGGGGTCTGTGGATGGAGGCCCCGCCTGGCAGTGCGCGTCGCACGAGGGCCCGGGCAGAAGGGGTGGAGGAAGTGCCAAAGGCAGAGACCCCTGGACGAGAGGCCAAGGCCCCTCCTCTGCCGGGCTTGACCTGGGGCCCCTGCAGGCGGCCCCGCAGCCTGTTCCCGTCCCGCCCTGGAAGGCCAGGCTCCTCTGGCCACTGACTAGTGAGTGCAGAGACCAGCGGTGCCCGAGCCAGCGGCCACAGGGGGCCCAGACGAGCGGGACCCGCCTGGGACTCCCGCGCCTGCCGCGCGGCGCCTCCGCGTTCGGCCGCCCCCCCTCCCGGCGAGTGGCCCCCTCAGCCGCCTCTCCTGTGCCCGCAGGGTCTGCGCAAGCGGGACCTGCTGAAGGAGCTGCTGCCGGTCATCGGGCAGAACCTCCGCTTCCAGCGTCTGTTCACCGAGTGCCAGGATCAGCTGGAGCTCCTCCGGGACAAGTAACCTGCCCGCCCGCCCCCGCCACAAGGCCCACGGCTGCCCTCGCTGGGCCCCGGGGACGCCGAGACCGCGGGAGGCGGGCCATCGCACTCGGAGCCGCGTCCCAGGCTGCTGCCCCCACGGAGGGGGCGGCCCTGCCCGCAGCGCGCCCACCCTCCCAGGCCCGGAGCGGAGCTGGGCTCTGCCTGCAGCCCCGGGGCCAGCGCAGCCCGCCCGGGCCCGCCATCTCCAGCGTGGCCCCGGGTGGAACCGGGCCCGCCACCGTGGGGGGGCGCCAGGCTGCTTCAGCTACGGTGGATGAGCCATTGTGGAGGGAGAGCCCCAGGAGGCACGCGGATTACGTGGTCAGTAGACTGACCTGAGAGACCTATGTAAAAGGAAAGCCTGTCCCAGCCCAAGGACTATTTTTGTACTAGAATTTGCTACCTTGTAAAATGGCCAATAATCAGGATTTCCCTACAAGTCACTTGGACATCGGTCACTTGTAGGAAATTCAAACTCTAATTATGACAGCTACATTGAAAAATAATTGTACTGAAATTAACTTGTCTATCTTCATTTGGTTTTAATTTTTCAATGTTTGTAAAAAGAGACTTGTTTTTTGGGGGATGGGGCAGAGGGTGGGTGATTTCTTTTTTGTAAGTGTAAAATAAATGGACACGCATTGGATACCAAACGCTCCTGATTTCCCCAGCCTTTTCCTTCCAACTCCCAGGCCCTCCCCGCACCGTGGACCCCTGTCCTGAAATGGGAAGTGATGGCAGGGCACAGCCAGAAAGGGATCCGTGATGTCACCTGACCCCCGGCCCCTCCATGCGAAGCGTTGCGTAGCATCTCACAAGCTGGCAGGCCGGCTCGTCCACGTCTTCTCCCAGGCCAGCTGCAGAGGTCCTGGGTTCTGTCTGCAGGCACCACGGAAATCAGGAAACACAGATATCAGGGTTTTCTTAGGCGGCAGGCCCAGCGCTGACCGACAGGAGGAGACGGCTGGAACCACGGAGACTGCTGAGGGCTGAGCGCCTCCTTCCCTGGCGCCGCACCCCGTCGGTACCTCCATGTCTGTCCGCGCTCGCGGCGGGAAAGCAGGCCTGGCGGTTCTGGCTGCTGACATGCCATCTGGCTGCTTCCGCGCCAGGTGGTCGTCCCACCGTCTGTCTCACTGGGAAGTCACGTGGCTGAAGAGAAGCGGGCTCACGTGCGTGCCCGACAAAGTCAGCATGCGCACCGCCCTCGGGCACGGGCGCCTCGAAGCCAGGCTACGGGAGCCGCAGCGCACGGCCTGAGAGCGCCTGCCCGGGCCTGAGCCAGCAAAGACCCAGCCTCACGCGCCAGCTGCCGAAGGGAGATGAGGCTAAGGAGACGCACGTGCTTGTGAGGACCGGCCAGGGTCGCGGAGGCAAAGTCATGGCACTTCACACCCATTCCCTCGAAGAATCCTTGACAGTCAGCGTTGTTGACAACCACTCCTCAGACAAGAGGGGACGGGGCGGGGAGACTGGTCGGAAACGTGCGCTTCCAGCCAAGACAGACGGGCAGGGGCCACACTGACCCTTCTGCCTGGAACCACTGAAGGTGGCAGTCGGAGGGCACGAGGTGGCGGGTACAGCATGGACAGCGGTCCCCGGGAAGTGGGAAATGAGACGCGTCTGGGACTGCCCAACTCCCGCCAGCCGCCGCACCGGGGAGGGGGGGGAGCCGAGGCAGGGCCCAGCAGGACCCTGGAGTCCTGACGTGGCTCCGAGCGCCCTGGAGAGGAGGGGGCTCCGAGGACGGAACCCCAGAGCCTAGCCTCTGCACATCCAGCCACGTGCGGATCAGTGCTCCTGTAAATGGCCACAGAACCGTCCAGAAGGGTCGGCACCCAGAGCCTCGGGTGCTGTCCATTCCTATCCACTGGACTAGAACTCAGCGCACAGGTTTGGGGCAGAAGAGGACTCGGGAAGTCTTCCTCCGTTTTGGAGAATAATTAGATCCGTCTGCTCCAGATCCGTCTGGGATTCCCACGTGGCTCAGATGGTAAAGAATCCGTCGGTCTATGCAGGAGACCCAGGTTCAATCCCTGGCTCGGGGAGATCCCTGAAGCAGGAGATGGCAGTGCGCTCCAGCATTCTTCCCTGGAGAACCCCATGGACAGAGGAGCCTGGTGGACTGTAGTCCATGGGGTTGCAAAGAGTCAGATATAACTAAGCAACTAACACTTCCAGATCCATCTAACAAAAAACAAGACCCAAAGGGACTAAATTGCTTCCAAGAAGTTAGTTACGTTGCAGAGTTCAAGAGGATCTGTAAGAATACAGAAGTGCCCAACGTGCCGCAGGGGACAGTTGATGGTGTCCGGCGTCCACATGAAGATTACCAGGCATGCAAAGGAGGAGCTCAGGGCAAAGCGAGAAGAGTCAGTCTTGACTGCTCAGGCAAGACTGGCCCGGGAGTTCCATGGATGTCAGAACCAGCAGAAAAGGACATTGAACCAGTCACTATAACACTCTCCCTTCTTTCGAAAAGTGACGACAACTCTGTAGCTGGGAAAGCCGCAAGCAGACTTCTGCAGGTGAAGAACGGTGGCGCGGAGACGGAAAAGGCGCGGGACAGGCGATGGCAGCAGACCCTGCAGGGGAAGGGATCCGTGACCTTCAAGGCACAGCAGTGAAAAGGCGCCAAAACAGGAAACCCAAAGGAGGAAGGGAAAGGGCGTCGGGAGCCAGGGGACAGCGTCAGACAGCCTCGTGCACCTGCAGGGAAGTCTTCAGAGGAGGCGGCGACGGACAGAACAGACACTCGAGTACCTGAAGGCCAGAAGCTTGCCCCACCCCGTGCCCTGCGCCCCTCCAGGCGGCCTCCTGCCTCTGTCCGTCTCCCCGCCCCCGCCGCTCACACCGTGCCGCTGACCTCCCACCCTGCCCACTGGTGTTCCTCAGCTCCCATCCGCCTGCTGGCCTCCTTTGCAGGCAAAGCATGGGGTCTGTGTCTTCCCGGGCAGGGACCCCCTGCCTGTGCTGACCCGACTGCCCTGGGTGCCTCCCGGCCTCAGCCTCCAGGTGGTGGGCGCGCGCTCCCCACTCAGCTTGGGGCCACGGGCAGCTGTACAGCCCGGGGGCGGGCACCTGCCCGGCGTGTCTCTGTGTCGGCTCTGTCAGCCCGGCCCGCTCGTGTGTGGCAGGTCGTTTCTCAGTTGTTCTTCCGCTCTCAATCTCATTTTTGTTAATTTAAGCATCTGATTTTTGTGAAATTTAATTTTTGTCCTTCAGTAACTTATTTTACAGGACATTTCACCAGACGCATGGATGGCAATTAAAATAAGCACAAAAAGAAGATGGCCAGTGGCATCAGTCATTGCAAAATGCAAATTAAAACCACAATAACACATGCCTCTTAGAGTGTAAATGTAAGAAAATAGTCAAAATACCGCGACTGCAGAGCAGCCGGAGCGTTCACACGCTGCTGACAGGCGGGCACAGGGCAGTCGTGTTGAGAAACCGCTGGGCGGCTCCTGGTACAGTGGAACACGCTCCACCAGGGGGCCTGGCTCAAGAGGCAAAGAATCTGCCTCCAGGTGGGCAGGACAAGAGGCCCCCTGGCTCCGCCCCGGGCCAGGCAGACCCCCTGGAGGAGGGCGCTGCAGCCCGCCCCAGTACTCCCGCCTGGGAAGTCCCACGGACAGAGGAGCCTGCTGGCTGCGGTCCACGGGGCCACAAAGTCAGACACGGCTGAGCACATGAAAGGGCCTAGGTGTTTTATTCTTAAGTTTGGGTTTTGTTTTAAAGAAGCAGAACATTTTTCATCATATGAGGATATCTCATATTTCCCTTAACTAAAAAAAACAGCTTTACTGAGATAAAATTCTCATAACATGTAGCTCACCTGTTTAAAATGTACGATTCCGTGGTTTTTAGAATAGCCACACGTGCAGCCATCACCGTCGTCTCTATTAGAACGTTTCCATCGCTTCAAAAGGGGACCCCACGCCCTTTTATCACACACACCCCGCCCCTAAGTAACCACCTGTCTGCTCTCTGTCTCCATGGACTTAGCTCTTCTGAATGTTCCTGTTCATAAATGTAAACATTTCCTATATTGCTTCTAAATATTCCCTATAAACAGACGTGGTGTTCTGTGACTGGCTTCTCGTACAGCGTGATGTTGACGAGACCCGCTCACGTGCCAGCCCTCCCCTCCTCGTGGACGAACGTTCCGTTGTCGGGGTATTCCTCAGCCAGCCAGCCATACGCGTGGGTTGCTTCCGACCTCTGGTGATTATGCACAGTCCTGCTTTAAACATCTGTGCACGAGCTGTTGTGTGGACCTGTTTGCATTTCTCACATAGGGATATATACGTAGGAAGACTCAGTAGACATGAGCTTGAACAAACTCCAGGAGGTAGTGAAGGACAGGGAACCCTGGCGTGCCGCAGTTCATGGGGTCACAGAGTCAGACGTGACCTTGCGGCTGAAGGGCCACGAACGCTGCCTACGGCACAGCCGCATCATCTGTGCTTAAGACCAAGCTGCTTTTTCCCCTCACTCACAGGCTTGTGGGTCGGTAGGGGTTTGGATGGACTTGGCTCCATCCATGGCTCCCAGGCCTCACATGTTCCGGTCTGAGCTCTGGGCTAGCGTGGCAGCGGCTACTGGGAACACAGCGGAGGTGCCACGGTGGAAGGCGTGCAGGACATTCAGGCCTCTGCTGGGGTCATCCTGCTAACATCCGCCATCTCAAGCCATGGAGCCATGCCTGGACCCCAGGGGTGAAGGGACAGCCCAGCTCATCACAAAGGCACTGCGAGGGTGGACGAACGCGCCGCCCCAGGGGAGGAGGACGGAGGGCTGGCCATTCAGTCCACTGCACATCCAGCCTTCGCGTACCCGTGAGCTGCGCACCGTCCTTGGGGGCTTTGTTTGTAGGAGGAGGGTCTGCGAGGATAACTGGAGAGCAGCTGGGATCCGTCTCTGGCCCGTAAGTGGAGCCGGCTTTCGTGTCCCATGTTTGACAGGCAGTCGCACTCCTCTTCCATGCGTTATGTGCTCAAACGCTTCTGCCCGCTTTTCTCTCTGGTGGTTGCTCTTCCTGAGCTGTGTAGAAGCCCACATAGGCATATACATGTATTTATGTGTATCTTGATAAGAGAGATTTTTTTTCCAGGATTACTTGGCAAGTTACCAGCAGTAAGAACATTAGAATCCTTTTCAACTCAGACATTTAGCTCCTTCACGCATCTGGGCAAGGTCCTAACTTAATACCCTGTCATTTTGCCTAACTAAAATTTCCCTGAACTCTTTTTCTTTCAGGGTGTGAATTTGTAGTTTCGACCCCACCCCGGGGTGGTGGGGGTGGGGCAGGGAGGCGCCGCTCTACGGGAGGGCACAGCGCGAGCGCTGGGGGGGCCTGGCACCGCGCAGGGGGACGGTGTTTTCGGCCACAGGCACGGCTGCCAAGACAGCTTCGGGAAACGCGGCACCACCCCCAGCAGGAGTCCACATGGTCCGAAGAGGACGCTGCTGTAGTCCACCCCGCGGTGTTCGCAGGTCGATGCTCCTCCTGGAAAGAGATTAAAAGGCGAAGACAGGACACTGAGAGAGGAACTCCCCGGGTCACTAGGCGCCCAACATGCTGCTAGAGGTCAGTGGAGAAATGACTCCAGAAAGAACGAAGAGACGGAGCCAAAGCAAAACCAACACCCAGCTGTGGATGGGACTGGTGATAGAAGCAAGGTCGGATGCTGTAAAGAGGAATATTGCAGAGGAACCTGGAATGTCAGGTCCATGAATCAAGGCAAATTGGAAGTGGTCAAACAAGAGATGGCAAGGGTGAAGGTCGACATTCTAGGAATCAGCGAACTCAAATGGACTGGAACGGGTGAATTTAACTCAGATGACCATTACATCTACTACTGCGGGCAGGAATCCCTCAGAAGAAATGGAGTAGCCATCACGGTCAACAAAAAAGTTCAAAATGCAGTACTTGGATGCAATCTCACAAATGACAGAATGATCTCTGTTTGTCTCCAAGGCAAACCATTCGATATCACAGTTATCCAAGTCTATCCCCCAACCAGTAACGCTGAAGAAGCTGAAGTTGAACGGTTTTATAAAGACCTACAAGACCTTTTAGAACTAACACCCAAAAAAGATGTCCTTTTCATTCTAGGGGATTGGAATGCAAAAGCAGGAAGTCAAGAAACACCTGGAGTAACAGGCAAATTTGGCCTTGGGATGCGGAATGAAGCAGGGCAAAGATGAATAGAGTTTTGCCAAGAAAATGCACTGGTCATAGCAAACACCCTCTTCCAACAACACAAGAGAAGACTCTACACATGGACATCATCAGATGGTCAACACCAAAATCAGGTTGATTATATTCTTTGCAGCCAAAGAGGGAGAAGCTCTATACAGTCAGCAAGAACAAGACCAGGAGCTGACTGTGGCTCAGATCATGAACTCCTTATTGCCAAATTCAGACTTAAATTGAAGAAAGTAGGGAAAACCGCTAGACCATTCAGGTATGACCTAAATCAAATCCCTTATGATTATACAGTGGAAGTGAGAAATAGATTTAAGGGCCTAGATCTGAGAGATAGAGTGCCTGATGAACTATGGAATGAGGTTCGTGACATTGTACAGGAGACAGGGATCAAGACCATATCCATGGAAAAGAAATGCAAAAAAGCAAAATGGCTGTCTGGGGAGGCCTTACAAATAGCTGTGAAAAGAAGAGAAGCAAAAAGCAAAGGAGAAAAGGAAAGCTATAAGCATCTGAATGCAGAGGTCCAAAGAATAGCAAGAAGAGACAAGAAAGCCTTCTTCAGCAATCAATGCAAAGAAATAGAGGAAAAGAACAGAATGGGAAAGACTAGAGATCTCTTCAAGAAAATTAGAGATACCAAGGGAACATTTCATGCAATGATGGGCTCAATAAAGGACAGAAATGGTCTGGACCTAACAGAAGCAGAAGATATTAAGAAGAGGTGGCAAGAATACACAGAAGAACTGTACAAAAAAGATCTTCATGACCAAGATAATCACGATGGTGTGATCACTCACCTAGAGTCAGACATCCTGGAATGTGAAGTCAAGTGGGCCTTAGAAAGCATCACTATGAACAAAGCTAGTGGAGGTGATGGAATTCCAGTGGAGCTATTTCAAATCCTGAAAGATGATGCTCTGAAAGTGTTGCACTCAATATGCCAGCAAATTTGGAAAACTCAGCAGTGACCACAGGACTGGAAAAGATCAGTTTTCATTCCAATCTCAAAGAAAGGCAATGCCAAAGAATGCTCCAACTACTGCACAATTGCACTCATCTCACATGCTAGTAAAGTAATGCTCAAAATTCTCCAAGCCAGGCTTCAACAATATGTGAACTGTGAACTTCCAGATGTTCAAGCTGGTTTTAGAAAAGGCAGAAGAACCAGAGATCAAATTGCCAACGTTTGTTGGATCATGGAAAAAGCAAGAGAGTTCCAGAAAAGCATCTATTTCTGCTTTATTGACTATGCCAAAGCCTTTGACTGTGTGGATCACAATAAACTGTGGAAAATTCTGAAAGTGATGGGAATACCAGACCACCTGACCTGCCTCCTGAAAAATCTGTATGCAGGTTAGGAAGCAACAGTTAGAACTGGACATGGAACAACAGACTGGTTCCAAATAGGAAAACGAGTACGTCAAGGCTGTATATTGTCACCCTGCTTATTTAACTTCTATGCAGAGTACATCATGAGAAACGCTGGACTGGAAGAAACACAAGCTGGAATCCAGATTGCCGGGAGAAATATCAATCACCTCAGATATGCAGATGACACCATCCTTATAGCAGAAAGTGAAGAGGAACTAAAAAGCCTCTTGATGAAAGTGAAAGAGGAGAGTGAAAAAGTTGGCTTAAAGCTCAACATTCAGAAAACGAAGATCATGGCATCTGGTCCCATCACTTCATGGGAAATAGATGGGGAAACAGTGTCAGACTTTATTTTGGGGGGCTCCAAAATCACTGCAGATGGTGATCGCAGCCATGAAATAAAAGACGCTTACTCCTTGGAAGGAAAGTTATGACCAACCTAGACAGCATATTGAAAAGCAGAGACATGACTTTGCCAACAAAGGTCCGTCTAGTCAAGGCTGTGGTTTTTCCAGTAGTCATGTATGGATGTGAGAGTTGGACTATAAAGAAAGCTGAGCACCTAAAAATTGATGCTTTTGAACTGTGGTGTTGGAGAAGACACTTGAGAGTCCCTTGGACTGCAAGGAGATCCAACCAGTCCATCCTAAAGGAGATCAGTCCTGAGTGTTCATTGGAAGGACTGATGTTGAAGCTGAAACTCCAATACTTTGGCCACCTGATGCGAAGAGCTGACTCGTTGGAAAATAGCCTGAAAGATTGAGGGCAGGAGAAGGGGATGACAGAGGAGGAGATGGGTGGATGGCATCATCGGCTCGATGGACGTGAGTCTGAGTGAACTCCGGGGGTTGGTGATGGACAGGGTGGCCTGGGTTCTGCAGTTCATGGGGTCGCAGAGTCGGACACGACTGAGCGACTGAACTGAACTGAACTGATAGTACAGATACTGAAGGGTTTTTGTAACATTCGGGGTGAAGAGTCCTTGGCGTCACAGGCATTACTGCCAAAACAGCTTTGGGAAATGCGGTCCAACCCACGGCAACAGTCCAGCTAGTCGGAAGAGGAGTTGTCCAGCCCCGCGGTCTGCGCAGGTCGCCGCGGCTCCTGGAAAGAGATTTAATTTGAAAGTAAACAGACTGATTTCTTTTTTAACGCGCTTTGAGCTGCTGGAATGTGAAGCTGCTGTGCAAATAATTGCATCGTCACTGTTATTCACGGGGTCCTATTCACTTCTTAAAATCCCCGGGGAGCCAGGCGGAGCCTCCGCACGCGGGACCTCGGCTCGGCGGACTGCGCCCCACGGACCGAGGCCACCCGTGACCCCGGCTGCGGTGGGCCGCCCGCGACCTTCCCAGCCCCCTAGAGTCAGGAAGGGCGCGCCCCCGGGGAGCGCCTGGCACAGGGCCCGTCACACGGACTCCGCAGGCTTCGTTTGCGAAGTGTTCGGGCCATCCGGGCCTGAATTGAAGGGCGTGACCGAGCTCCACGGTCCAGACCTCCCCCTTAACCCCCATTCCTGCACACGGGGGCTCGAGCCTGGGGCGCAGGCTCCGCCTGGAACCCCGTCCCTGGAGAGCCCGCGCGCAGACACCCTGGCACCCGCCGGGGCTGCCGGCCCCCCGTCGCCCGCCCAGGGTACCGGAGGGGCCGCGCAGACGGGCTCCCGCTGGAGCGGGCGGGGGGGCCGCAGCCCGGCGGCGGGCTGCTTTCCGCCGGCTGGCTTCCAGGACCTTCCCGGGGAGGCCGGGCTCCGCGGGGCCGCGGCGCGCTCGGGGCCCGGGCGGCTGTGGGCGCCGCAGCCCCCGCCCGGCGCGGGCGGGCCGCGGACCGGGACCCTCCCGGCGCGCGCGAGCGTGCGGCCCCGGGTTCGTCCTCCGCCCAGCCCGCGGCGGAGACGCCCTCCCGCAGCCGCGCGTCGGCTCTCGGCCCCTCGGCGGGCGGCCCCACGCGCGCCGCTGCCCCGCGGCCCCCCACGCGCCGCTCGGCCTCCGGTTTCTGCCCTGGCGGCGACCTCGGGGTGAGGGTCCCCTCGGCGCCCGTGGCCTGGGGGCTCCCCCGAGGACGCCCCTTCCCGCGCCGTGCTCACCGCGAGCCCGGGACCCCGCGGCCGGGCCGGAGCCGGCTCTCGCCTCGGGGAAGGGGGGAAGGCGCTCTCCCGGCGGCCGGGTGCGGGGTCCGCCCGGCGCGCGCCGCCCGCCGCCCTCCCTTGCCCCCCGCTTTGTGTCCGCCTGAGCCTCCGCGGACGGAACCCCGCTGGAGAGGCGACGTGCGTTCTCCAGATGCGCGGTATGCGGACGCGGGAGACAAGAAACCCCAGTTCCGTTTGTTTAAATTGATTTTCCTCTAGATCTTGGTTTCTGTGCCACGTATTGAAAAATAATTCCAGACGCTTTACGAATGATCTGATTGTTAGAGTATTGATCTTTTCCTGTTTTTAAAGTTCCTCAGAGGAGAAACAATACTTTGTTATAGAGGCCAGTGGGGAAACAGGTATCCATGTGCGGGAACCGCGGCTTCTCAGGCGCAGCGAGCAGAGGCCACGTGAGACAGGCTCCTGCGCGGTGATGAGGTGTCCCCTCCACTTTGGCTGCAGGCGGTGGCGAGTTCTCACGTCTCTGGGCTTGGTCAGCGCCGCTCCGACCGTTGGGGCTCATCAGCACCGCAAGGGGCCACCTCGGGTGGGGATCAGAGTCTGTGCTCAGCAGTGTTGGTTTCCAGACAAAGCTGTGAACCTCTGCTAGAGGTTTATCTAGCAGGTAATGTAAACGCTTGGTTCATATTCCCTAGCAAGCATCCTGTCCACGCAAAACCCCTTCTAGCAGGTAATGTAAACGCTTGGTTTACATTGCCACTGACTTTGCACACAGCAGCGGCCTTGCCGAGTCCCAGAGCTGCCTCTCCACGTGTCTCTGAAGCCTTTTGTGAGGCCTTCTGTGACCTGTTGAATCTCACCTGGTGGCAGACCGACGGTCCTTGTGCTGGAGGTGGAGCCCGGCCGGCCGCTTGCACTGACAGTGTGCGTGTGGCGGGTGTGGACGAGCAGCAGATGGACCCGAGTCGGGCCTCTTGGGGAAACCAGGCATCCCCGCAGAGCGCACGGTCAGGCTCAGAACTGCAGCGGCGTCCGTCTCCTCTGAGTTAATTGGTCGATAGAGGTATCATGTCCTACGTAATCCTAGCTAAGTTCCCCAGGCTCCTTGGCGTCCTGTTGCCGGGGCAGAAGTGTCTGGAAGGAGCTTCAAGTAAAGCAGCTCCTGTGCCTGGAAGAATCACCCTAGGTAGAAGGTGTGAATGAAAACCACGCTGTGCGGCCACGGGGTCTCTCACCCGCGGGAAGCTACTGAGGTCATCGCGGCGGTGGCGGCGCTTCAGTCACGGCCATACCGCACTCTTGACGGCAGCCCAGCGGGGCAAGGACACCGGCTGCTGTCTCCACCCCAGGGGATCTTCCCGACCCAGGGGCAGAACCGTAGAGCCGCTTGCGTCGCAGCCAGATTCTTTTCTGACTGAGCCACCAGGAAAGCCCGAGGTAAGCATTATAATCTTCAAAACCTGATGTAAAGTATCGCAGTGAAAATACGCTCCTGGCCTTTGCTTTTGTAACTGAACACGGTTTGACGCTCTTTCTTTTAAAGGGCCACACAGATCCCAGTGTGTACTTGACAGAGTCGCTTGCTAGCCTCCGCGGGACGGCAGTTGCTGACCCCGTCACCCCGTCTGGGAGCGTGTCCCCGCTGCCCTCAGGCTGTTCTGCGCTTTCTTGAGCCACCTCCTGCCCGAGGCCTGCCGGGCCCTCCAGGCTGGGGAGATACCCGCAACCTGGGCTGGCTGAGGAAGGGCGCCCCAGAGCTGGGTGGCAAAGTTCTCGGGCAAAATTAGAATCCAGGCAGATCCCGACAGCCTGGGATCCAAGGAGCTGACATTTAATCCGGATAAATATAGGGTCTGAGGTGTTGGTGTTAAAATAGAGAATACATGGAGAGGTGTCTTTGAGAGGCCCGTGAGGCACTTACAGACGCAGCTTTGACGCTGTCCCGGACTGAGCTAGTCCTCGAATTCCCGGTGAGTTCCGGGAAAGGCCTCAGGATCCCCGCTCTCCACGGGCCTTCGTTTGCCTCGGAGGAGCCTTGCCGATGAGTGTGGCCCGTGAAGTGTGTTCTCCTGAGCCCACGTGGTGTTGCCGGGCCGAAACAAGGGCCTCCCTGCTGTCCCGTTTGAGGCGGGCCCTGGGTCCTCGGGGCGGGCCTGGCGGGGGCCGGCAGCCTGGGCTTGAGCCCTCGGGGCGCCTCTCTCCCCGGCACCAGCGGGGCGGGGTGCCGCCTGCGCTCTGGTTCTCGGGCTGCCCGCCTCACTCCTGGGCCCAGGGTTCTCGGGTGATGAGGCGCCGTCCCGAATCTGTGCGGCCGTTTCCCTGTTCCATGAGGGTGTGTGTGAGCTCCCACCTGAGGAACTGGACTCGGCAGTCGCTGGTGTCTGAGACCCTCCGGGCTCCGGAGGTGTGGACATTGCTGATGGTGTCTGGAGCCGAAATCACAGTATCGTCCGTCGTCTTAACCAAACGCTGATCCCCAAACCAAGAAAAAGCGATCATTTAGAAAACCCAGGCCCCACGGCGCAGCGCCCGTCTGTCCTCACACGCTTGTACAGAGCCTGTGACCGTCGCAGCCCGGGCGTTCCTGCTGTTTGAGGAAGCACTGCCCGGCCCTTACCTCTGTCTCTCGGTGTTTGCAGGGCGGGCGGGGCGCGCGGGGCGGGCGGCGGATGGCTCCCCGGTGGTCACTTGGAGGACCTCGGTCTCACCTGAGGTGGATTCTCCTTTTTGCAGCTAGGTATTTTGTGCCACGAGTGTAAAGCAGGTTATTTTTAGCCTGTCCTCTGACCGGGATTCCAGCTGGATGACGCTGCCCGCTGGAGAGGGTGGGGGTGGAGGTGCTGGAGCACTGCCCCGTCCTGGACCTGCTCCTGCAGCCCGGCCTCTGTCTGGCCACGTTACTCAGGTAGGACTTGCAGGCCCTCGAGCTCCCTTAAGCTCAGCGGACAGCAGTCAGCTCATCAACTCGTGGAGCCCCGGCTGCCCCCGGGGTCCCTCTGTTCCTGTGTGGGTCACCCGCACTCCCCGCCCGCCAGCCCAGCAGCTTTCTGCCCCTGCAGAGCTGCCTTTTCTGGGCGTTTCAGAGAAATGCACTGGTGTGATCTACACGCTTTACGTCTGGCCCCCTTCACGGGGCACGGGTGTCTGAGGCCCGGGAGCCGGTTCCTCTCTGTCGCTGGATAACAGTTTGCAGCTGCGGCCGCATCTTCTGCGCGCGCCCGTGTGTGGCCGTCTGGGCTCGCTCCAGTTTGGGGGTGTTAGGGTTACTGCAGCTATGGCCCCTGGCTTCTTGCAAACCTTCTTGCATTTTTCTTGGGTGAATACCTGGGAATGGAATTGCTGGGCCCATGGCAAAGTTGTTCCGCTTTTGAAGAGACTATCAGACCGCTTTCCAACGTGGCTGTGCCTTTCTGTGCTCCCACCAGCGGTGTGTGAGGGTCAGTACTTGGTGTTGCCTTTTTACTACAGCAGCTACAGTGATTGTGAGCTAGGACCTCACAAGCGGGTGTCACTTGCAGCTTTCTAACGCCCTAGCTTTGCCCGGTGGCTCAGCAGTCAGGAATCTGCCAAGCAGAAGTGAATTCAATCCCTGGTCAGGAAGATCCCCTGAAGATGGAAATAGCAACCCACTCCAGTCTTCTTACCTGGAGAATCCTGTGGACAGAGGAGCCTGGCGGGCTACAGGCCACAGGTCACGAAGAGTCCGACGCGACTGAGCGCCAGCGAGTGGTGCTCAGCGCCTTTTCACGTGGTTATCACTGCTGCGTTCACACAGCTTCTTGGAGAAGAGTCTGCTCAACCTTTTGCCTGTTTCTTGCTTGTCTTACTGAACGTGAAGTGCTCTTTGTATATTCTGGAAGTGAGCTGTTTATCAACCATGTGACGTGCGTGTATTTTCTCCCGGTTTGTGGCTTGTCGCGCCGTTGTCCTAATGGTATCTTTTTAAGGGCTAAAGTTTTAATTTTGATAAAATCCATCTTATCAGTTTTTTTCTTTTAATGGGTCATGTTTCTGGAGTCCTGTCTGAGACAGCCTGAGAGTGCTAGCCTGACCCCAGGTCGTGGTGATTTTCTGCGCTTTTCTCTCCTGGTTTTGGAGTTTTAACTCCTGCATTCAGGTATGTGGCCCATTTCGAGTTAACTTTTGTGTGTGGTACAAGGTGAGGGTGTCAGGGTTTTCTTTCTTTCCTTTCCCCCCAAAGCGCTGCACACAGACGCTGAGCTGCCCAGCACCGTGTGCTGAACCGGCTGTCCCTCCGCATTGAGTGTCTCGGCACCACTGGTGAAATGAATCGACAGCGAGTGTGAACGCTGATTTCTGGGCTTCTGGCCTGATTCCTTCATCAGTGTGCTCAGCCTTTTGCCGATGACTGACTGACTTTATAGTAAGTTTGCAGTCAGATGCTGCTGGCGTTCCAACTGCGTTTTTCAAAACAGTCTTTGAAACTAGAGCCTTTGAATTTCCACATACATTTTAGAATCCATTTGTCACCCTTATGAAGAGCCTAGTGGGAGACTGATATGGACAGAGCTGAATTTGTCAATCAGGTTGGCGAGCACTGTCGTCTTGGTGACACTGAGTTTCTGGACACGCGACACGGAACGTCTTTCTATTTATTTCAGTGATGTCTTGCAACTTCAGCGCACCATGCCGAAGCTCTTCCGTTAACTTTGCGTTCTGCTATCTTCTTACATTATTTCGTCCGGGGTTGTTTTATTGACTCCGTGTTAGATTGTTTGCTGCTAGTGTGTTGGAATGCACTTCGTTTGTATTTGTTTGTATTCTGTGAACTTGCTAACCTCAGGTCTTAGTTCTCAGAGCATTGTAGTGGCTTTGTTTCGAGTTTTGACACACGGTCTCATGGTTGACTGCGTGTAGACCGTGTTCGTGCCGTTTCTAACCTGGATTCGGTGCGGCTTGTATGTCTGTCTGTTTCAACACTGCGTCAACTGGAAAACCCGGCACAGTGTTGGACAGACGTGGCGAGGACCAGAGCGCACGCCCTTGGCTTGTCTCTGCTCCTCGGGGACGGATTCCATCTTCACCATCCAATATGACGCTGGCTGTGCGTTTGGGTAGACGAGCTCTTTACTTGGCCAGGAAGTTCCCATATATTTTGCTTAGAGATTTTGTCAGGAAAGTGTCGGGCTTCTCTTCCTGCGTTTGTTGAGATGGTCACACGGGTTTTGTCCTTTATTCCTCTGATGTATCCTGTGAATAGATTTTTTAAATTATTTATTTATCGTTTATTTTTGCTCCCTTGGGCTGTAGTTTCGGCTCAGGCTCAGGAGTCATGGTGGGCTGGGTTAGCTGCGGCATGGGGGGGTCTTAGCTCCCCAACCCGGGGTCAAACCCACGTCCCCTGCAGTAGAAGGCAGACGCGCCACTGCTGGACCCCAGGCAAGTCCCGTGAGCTGATGTTTGGTGTTGAGCAGCCCTGCCTTCCTGTGCTGAATCCCCCTCGGTCCTGGTCACTGTTTTGTGTGTTGCCCCCAGGGACGGGGGGCCTGGTGGGCTGCTGTCTATGGGGTCGCACAGAGTCGGACACGACTGAAGTGACTTAGACGTGGCTCAGCACTAGTTTAGCGGCATCGCCAGCGTGTATTTGTGGTAGTTACTTAGTAGCTTCTCTCCTTGTGATGTCTTCATCTGACTTTATAATTAGGTTAGTATTGGCATTACAGAATGACATAGGAGGTGGTGCCTCCTATTCTCTGAAACTGTTTGTGAAAGATTGGTTATTTATAGCTGAATACACGCCTTCTTGGATTATCTGGAAGAATCCTGCAGTGCAAGCTTTCTGGGCTTGGGCTTGGCTTTGTGTTGGGTTGGCCAAAAAGTTCCTTTGGTTTTTAAGTAAAAAATGAAAGACACGTTTTTCATAGTCACCAACAACCTTACTGAACAGTGTCTTCAACATTTAATTCCACTACCTCCTGCCATTTTTCAGGCCCCTTCAGGATTCCATCCTCCCAAAACTGTTTAATTTTTTGAGCAAAGAACTGTTCCCCTTCCCTTTGACAGTCTTTTCACAGGGAACTGAAATTCTTTCCATTAAGAGAATCTTGTAGGGACTTCCTGGCTGTCTCATGGCTAATACTCCACACTCACAGTGCAGGGGGCCTGGGTTTGATCCCTGGTCAGGGAACTAGACCGCACATGCCCCAACTGAAGATCCCACGTGCTGCACCGAAGACCTGGCCCTGTCAAATCCAGAAAGAAAGAAAGATGGTTTAAAATTTTTTTAAAGAGAGAACTTTGTTAAGACCAACACAAGTGGAATTGCAAGGGTGCCATGTCTGGTAAGCACGGCGGGTGAGCCAGAGCTCCCGACCAAGCTGCGACAGTTTTTACCTGCTCGTCGGGGAAACACGCGGTCCTGGGTTTCCTGATGGAAAATTATGTGTTTTCTGTCGACTGATTCCAGACGCTTTTGTTCAGTGTTCAGTGGCCTGACTGGGAGCAGTGCTTGCTGGAATCAGTCGCTTGGCTTTCCAGAAAGAGCTCGTAAGGGAGGACCCCCTCCCGCCCGTGCACATCACCTTCATCCCTGGTGGCTCAGTGGTGAGGGATCCACCTGCCCGTGCAGGAGACGCAGGGTCAGTCCCTGGACCAGGAAGACTCCCTGGGGTAAGAAGGCGCCCCTACTCCAGCACTGTTTGCAAGCCACTTTGACACATTGGATCAGTCACAAAACCTTCCCCTACGCTGGACAAATCTTCTGTGTGTGTTTCAGTTATGTTTTTACCTTTCTTGAAATAATAGAGCATAATGTGCTGGAAATGTAGTTTTTTCTTCCATCTTCAGTATCAAAATAGCTACACAGAAATTCGCCAGTTGCGGTGTTTTTGGTCTTTTTTTTTTTTTTTGTCTTTTTTTTTAATGCACGCTGCTATCACAGGTATTATGGGACAGTATAACACGATCGTCTCCAGTGGAATTAAAGACAAGCGCTACTAGACCATCTTACTGGGAAGCCAAATGAACTTTTTGGCCAACCCAATAAAAACCTTTTTTAATTAAAAAAGTAAAAATTTAAAAAGAGAAAAAAGGGAGGTCAGTATGTACTTGATTTGGTAAAAGGGTGTATGCGACCAAGCCCCCAGCAGGGCAGACGGGCACTGCTGTTCAGGAAGACACGCTCTTACTCAACCGTGTGTTGGCGCTTTTCTAATTATGGGGCTATAACTGGTCAGCTGAACTGATGCGTTCGCACTGTGGTGTTGGAGAAGACTCTTGAGAGTCCCTTGGGCTGCAAGGAGATCCAACCAGTCCATTCTGAAGGAGATCAGCCCTGGGATTTCTTTGGAAGGAATGATGCTGAAGCTGAAACTCCAGTACTTTAGCCACCTCATGCGAAGAGTTGACTCATTGGAAAAGACTCTGATGCTGGGAGGGATTGGGGGCAGGAGGAGAAGGGGACGACCGAGGATGAGATGGCTGGAGGGCGTCACCGACTCGATGGACAGGGAGGCCCGGCGTGCTGCAGTCCATGGGGTTGCAAAGAGTTGGATACAACTGAGCCACCGAACTGAACTGAACTGAACTGAAATTATAGGAAGGGGCTTCCCTGCTGGCTCAGTGGTAGAGAATCCGCCTGCTGAACAGGAGAGACAGGTTCGATCGTGGGTCAGGAAGATCCTCTGGGGAAGGACATGGCAACCCACTCCAGTCTTCTTACCTGGAGAATTCCATGGACAGAGGTACCTGGCAGGCTACAGTCCTTGGAACTGCAGAGTCAGACATGATTTAACAACGGAACAGCAAAAATATGGGACAAGGTGATAAACATTCATAAAAATTGTCTCCTGAAAATGTCTACGTCTCTTGGGGGCCGGTTCTGCCAGTTTTCCCATGGCACAAAGTGCCTCGTCCAGATACCTGCCCTGAATTCCATTCAGGCACGCCAGCTACTTGCGTAGCTGACTTGAGTCTGGGGTGATGGCTTGATTCTTGTGTAGCAGAACTGCTGGTGGGCAGCGTTCCCTGCGTGGCAGCCTTCCCCTCAGTCTTAATTTCGAGCATGGTTTGGAGGGTGTTTCGTGACCATTTGGTCCTGTGGTGCAATGAATGCTAATTCCCAGGTGGAGGGCGAGGGTTTCCTTGACAGGCCCCTCAAGCTGCTGTCCCTGGACAGGGCCCTGTAACCAGCAGTTGCTCGGAGCAGCAGGAGAGGCCGCGCAGGGGGAAGCCGAGCGCCGCGACTGGAGAAACCTGAGCAGCAGAGCCCACGCGGCAGGAGCACAGCCGCCAGCAGCCTGGCAGAGCAGGCAGAGACGCCCACAGGGACCTGGCGCAGCCACGGGTCCTCAAGCGGAGAACGCCGTCAGGTGTCCCCCAGCGTCTCCCCCGGCCATCTGAGCAGTCTTAAAAGGAGACGCTCTGTCGACTTCGTCCCTGAAGCCCACCAAAGACACGTGCACGTACGCGGCCCCAGGGCCGTCGCAGCCGGTGCAGGCCTGAGACAGGGGCGCTGTCGTCTCCTGCGCAGTTCCGTCTGGCGCCAGGAGAGGAGAGTGGGTCTCTACGGCTGAGCAGGTAATTCTGCTTCAGGGAGTCTGGACGGTGCACCGGCCAGAAGCACAGGGCACAGGTGGGGGCGGGCGTGCCCGGCAGGCACCTGCGCTGGGGGCCCCGGGACAGGGTGGGTTCTGGAGCAGGCCTCGGTCTGAAGGCGCCAGCCCTGGCCTGAACAGCTTCGCCTGCGTAGCTGTCGCTGTCTGCAGGGAACAGGCCGGGGCGGGGGCCGTGGTCTGCAAGGGAGGGGCCTGGGTCCCTTCGTTCTCACCCCCAGCCCCTGCCCTGGCCTGGCGCAGGCCCGGAGGGTGGCGGTCCCCCTTCTATCCAGCCAGACCCACTGTCCCCCAGGCTCACCCCCGTCTCCCCCGCGGCCTCCCAGAGCCCCGCGTCGTGTCTCGGATCCTCCGCCTGTGGTTTCTCCCGGGCGTGTCAGGGACGGCACCCGCCCACACGACATCCTGACGGGCACGGGCTGGCCCCTCGTGCCCTGCCCGCCCTTCCTCCAGTCCTCCCCACCGTCTCCTGTCCCCAGCGTGACCTTGAACGGCTCGGGCCTTTGCCACGATCGACTGTCTTGCGGTCACCGGGTCCTGTGTGCTGCCTGCCTTGGCAGCCAGAGCGGGTCCAGGAGAGCAGAGCTCGGGGAGGGGGCTAGGCAGGGTGAAGGGCCCCCCTGGAGCCCAGAGCGGGGCGGGACCGGCCGTCTCCAGGGGCCCCGGCGCAGCATCTTGCTGCCCTTGCTGGGCAGTGGGTCAGCGAGCGGCTGAGCCTCCGAGAGACCCCCACGCTCCCAGGCGCAGGGTCATCCGCCCCTCAGCCCGCGGGCCTCGGGCTCACTCCGCCGGGTAACCTGGGGGCTCACTGCCCTTCCCGCCTCTCCCTCCTCTGTGGCCTCGGCCCAGCCTCCCTGCGCCGTCCCTCCTCAGTGTGAAGCCGTCGTCAGAGCTGCTGTGCAGTTGCTCAGTTGTGTCCCACTCTCTGCCACCCCATGGACTGCGGCACGCCAGGCCTCCCTGTCCTGCACCATCTCCCTCAGTCCACTCAAACTCCCATCCACTGGTGATGCCATCCAGCCATCTCAGCCTCTGTCGGCCCCTTCTCCTCCCGCCTTTGATCTTTCCCAGCATCGGGGTCTTTTCCCATAAGTCAGCTCTTCGCATCAGGTGGCCAAAGTGTTGGAGTTTCTGCTTCAGCATCAGTCCTTCCAGTGAACACCCAGGACTGGTCTCCTTTAGGATGGACTGGTTGGATCTCCTCGTAGTCCAGGGGACTCTCAAGAGTCTCCTCCAGCACCGCCGTCCGAAAGCGTCCACTCCTCAGCGCCCAGGTTTCCCACGGTCCCGCTCTCACATCTGTACACGACCGGTGGAAAAACCGCAGCCTGGACCTAGGGAGCTTTGTCAGCAGCGTGGTGTCTCTGGATTTTAGCATGCCACCCAAGTTTCTCATAGCTCTCCTTCCAAGAAGCAAGTGTCATTTAATTTCATGGCTGCAGTCACCATCCACAGTGAGTTTGTCCAAGAAAATAAAATCCGTCACTGCTTCCACTTTTTCCACCTATATTTGCCATGAAGTGATGGGACCGGACGCCATGATCTTAGTCTTTGAATGCTGAGTTTGAAACCAGCTTCTTCACTCTCCTCTTTCACTCTCATCAAGAGGCTGTTTAGCTCCTCTTCACTTTCTGCCGTAAGGGTGCTGTCATCTGCATATCTGAGGTTACTGATATTTCTCCCGGCGATCTTGATTCCAGCTTGTGCTTCCTCCAGCCTGGCATTTTGCATGATGTGCTCTGCATGTAAGTTAAATAAGCAGGGTGACAATATACAGCTTTATCATACTGCTTTCCCAATTTTGAAATGGTTGTTCCAATGTTCACTTCTAACTATTGCTTCTTGACCTGTATATAGATTTCTCAGGAGATAAGTAAGGTGGTCTGATATTCCCATCTCTTAAAGAATTTTCCAGTTTGTTGTGATCCACATAGTCAGAGGTTTTAGCATAGTCAGTGAAGCAGAAGTAGATGTTTTTCTGGAATTCTCTTGCTTTTTCCATAATCCAACCAATGTTGGCAATTTGATCTGCCTTTTCTAAACCCCGCTTGTACACCTGGAAGGTCACGGTTCATGTAGTATTAAAGCCTGACTTGGAGAATTTTGAGCATTACCTTGCTAGCGTGTGAGATGAGTGCAATTGTGCGGTAGTCTTGAGCATTCTTTGGCATTGCCTTTCTTTGGGATTGGAATGAAAACTGACCTTTTCCAGTCCTGTGGCCACTGCTGAGTTTTCCAAATTTGCTGGCATATTGAGTGCAGCACTTTCACAGCATCATCTTTCAGGATTTGAAACAGCTCAGCTGGAATTCCCTCACCTCCACTAGCTTTGTTCGTGTGATGCTTCCTAAGGCCCCCTTGACTTCACACTCCAGGATGTCTGGCTCTGGGTGAGCGATCGCCCCAGCGCAGTTATCTGGGCCAAGTGTCCGCCTGCTGGTGCAGGAGAGGCAGAAGGCTCAGGTTTGATCGCTGGATTGGGAAGTTCCGAGGAAATGGCAACTCACTCCATGGACAGAGAAGCCTGGTGGCCTACAGTCCGTGGGGTCGCCAGGGGTGGGACAGGACTGAGCATGAACACCTGCTCAGTATCCAGTGGGTCAGCCTCAGAGGCTGTCGAGCAGAGGCTGGCCCTTCCTCGCCCTAAATCCTGCTGTGAGGCTTTAATGTTAGGTGTGGCTTGTAGGCCAGAGAGGCCGCAGAGGCCTGTGCAGCCGTGTTTGGGGCTGTGTGTGTGCCTGAACTCGGAACTGCTGCCAAGTAAATCACGGGCCATGAGCTTACGCTTGAGTGGGCGCATACACCCGGGTTGGATCCTGCCTGCCGGAGCTAAGGTGCCCAGGGTAGTCTGCCCTGCCTCCGGCCGGCCTCCTTGGGTGGGTGTCTGCCTGTGGACACTCGGCAGGAACGGCACTAGAGGTGGGCCTGGCCACGTGCCACCTCCCTACACACGCCGGTCCTTCGCGGACCCTCAGGGCCCTGCCCCCTTCGTGGCTCTTTCTGTGACTGGCAGCTGTACAGGCATGGTTTTCTGTGCAGGCAGACGGGATGCTCGCAGGCCTGTCCCCAGAAACCGTGAAATGTGCGGAGTGTATCGGTGAGCCCCCAGTGAGCAGAGCAGCCTGAGAACCGGGCCTGCGGGCCAGGGCGGGCAACGGGTGCCCCGGTCAGCCCGGGGAGGAGGAGGGACGGCCCCCGCTGAACCGGTCAGCCCTGGGGTGAGCACCGCTGTGGTGGCCCGGCCCAGCCCTGTGCCCGAGACCAGGCGGAATGCACACAGCGCTCTGCAGCCTGGTGCAGGGTGTGGGGACAGAGGCCCTGGCAAGCCTGCCTTTGCGTGGGTTTTAGTAAAAAGTCATGTCTAAAAAAAATCCTCCAGTTAAGGCTTCAGGTTTTCAATCAGGTGCCTTATCCTCGGCCGCACTGGGTCTTCCTCGCTGGGTGCAGCCTTCCCTTCGCTGCCCGAGAGGAGAGCACTCTCCAGTCGTGGTGAGCGGGGGACCCTCTCCGGTTGTGGTCCGTGGCCTCACTGTGATGCTTCTCTTCAAGGCCCCCGGCTCTACACTCGGGCTCAGTAGTGGGGGCACAAGGGCTGAGCTCCCCCATGGCACCAGGGATCAGGTCAGTGTCCCCGGCATCGCAAGGTGGATCCTCAACCACGGGACCCCCAGGGACGTCCCAGGACTTTCATTTAAAACGGTTGCTGCCAGGCAGTGCCCTCTCCTCTCCGATTTCTGCAGGAGGTGAACACACATCCTCTTCGGGAGAACCTATGCACCAAAGCTTCGAGGGAGCCTGGTGGAAAACGCCGAAGCAAGCGATGAGCTCATTGTGGAAACACGACAGAATGTGTAAGGAAGCGAGACCCCGTTCCCAAGGGCCCGACCTGCCCTGGCCGACCGCGGGCTGGGCCAGCGGGCACAGGGCTGAGGACCACAGAGAGGGCTACCCCAGCTTCTAAAAGCATGGAGAGGGTTCTTGATAAAGCACTCAAGATGTGTCTGTATAAAGGCTGTTATCCAAGGAAAGCAAAATAGTTCACAGAGAGCTCAGACTCTGCTTAGACTTGACCTTGGGCCCCGCCAGATGTGGCCTCCAGGACTGCGACCGGTTCCTCCTCGGGAGGCGGGAGGCCGGGTCCTCAGCTGGGTCATTGCAAACTGAGGGGCAGGTGTGATGAGACCAGATATAGCTGCTGGCCGGGGAACTCCCGTGTTGGTTACGTGGCTCCAGGCATTGTCTTCAGAGCAGGGAACTCATGAGCGGGCAGAGGCTTCCCAGGGGGCTCAGTGGAGAGGCATCCGCCCACCAATGCCGGAGATGAGGCTTTGATCCCTGGGTCGGGAAGATCCCCTGGAGAAGGAAATGGCAACCCACTCCCGTACTCTTGCCTGGAGAGTCCCATGGACAGAGGAGCCTGGCAGGCTGCAGTCCATGGGGTCACACAGGGTCGGACAGGACAGATCATGCGTGCATCCGTGTACACGTGATGCCCACGCGTGAAGCAGTGTCTGGGGTGGTGTCACCTCACTGGCGTCTGTGCTGAGCACGCAGGCGGGTCGTGGAGCCCTCTGCCAGGGATCTCGCGTGTGGGAAACGCTTGAGAAGACGTGCAGCGACCTTGCATCAGTGAATGTCTGAAGCCTTGTGTCCTAAAACGTGGAAACCAAGCATCCAGTCAACAGCAAGATTTTAGTTAAAACAGTGTAGGTGCCCGGAGGCCACCTGCTCTGCCGTCCAGAATGAACCCAGGAGGACAGGCGTCAGTGCGTGGGTGTGTGCATGCGTGCCCGCAAGGGTCCCCGGGGGCTGGTGACACCTCACGCAGAAAACACGAGCAGAGACCAAGCCTTTTCCATGTGTTTCCTGCTTCTGGGGCTGGGGGTGGGGAGGCTGAGCTGGTGGGGGGCCCTCCC
Organism: Ovis canadensis; assembly: GCF_042477335.2. Lineage (NCBI taxonomy): Eukaryota > Metazoa > Chordata > Mammalia > Artiodactyla > Bovidae > Ovis > Ovis canadensis. The sequence goes on along the minus strand of NC_091261.1, from coordinate 82,794,672 downwards.
GGTCACCCCAAGATGACCATCCTAGTGGCCCCTGAGGCCGTTTGGAGCAGAAGCCTCCTCCTGCTCAGGGACAAGGGGCTCCAGGCTCTTGCACGTCCCACGTGCACAGAAGCGCTAGCCAAATTCTCTATCTTGGTTATCTGGTTCTGACTCACAGTGACCTTTCAACGTTCTGACCCCCTGCCTTTTGTTACAGACCCTAACCTGCCCTCGCCTGCTCACAGCAGCTCTCGGTTTCTTGGGACGCCGTCTCGGGACTTAAAGTCCTAAACATTTCCGCAGAATAAAACATAGTTCTAAAGAACATGAGAGAAGGACAAGGGGCTCTTTCTTGGCTTCCTGCCGGTGCCTCTGCGGGCAGCCGGGCCGGAGCACGAGCACGCTTAGGTCATCGTCAGCGCAGACCCTGCGCCCGGCCCCGCCCGCCGACCGGGCCTGAGGCTCAGGGCGCTCCTTAGCCCTGTCTCCACTGCCTGCCCCGCCTGGGGGTCAGTGGGGGGTTCTGTCCCCCAACCTTGTGTGGCCCTGACGTTGGCTTGTCCGGGAGCTGCGTGGGACAGCGCCGGAGCTGGTGGTCCCTGTGTGGGGCCCGGCCCTCCGCCTCTGGCAGTGCCCTGGGGACGTCTCCACGTAGGCATCCAGGGTGCCCCTCTGGCTGGAGCCCATGTTGCTGGCACCTCGGCGCTGAAGGCACGGAGGTTGTGTGGTGCGTGTGTAGCTGAGCCAGCCTGTGCCCTGTCGCCGGCCAGGACTGGGCTTTCGAGGTGCCCTGCCTTCTCTCGGCTCCTTGGACCTTCAGGAGCCCAGTCGGTGCCCGGGGGCCACCCTGGGGACCACCTTTGGGCGATGTGCTGAGACCACTGGGTCAGCACTGACGGAGACACAGCCACCCCCGCGGGGCCCTGGGGACGGGGGCCGCGCCCGAGTCCAGGAGGGGCCCAGGACCTTTAGGGTGGGGCCTTCCCACGGGTGCTGTGCGTGGACTCAGCCTTGGACAGCTGGCCAGGAGACACCGCGGTGCGCGTGCCTGGCGCGATGGGCCTCCATGGGGCTGTGGTCACAGGAGCGGCCTGGTCCGGGCAGCCTGGGGAGGGGACTGTTGGGAAGCGTTCCCCATGGACTCCAAGCCCCAGCCTCCCCCCCAGCAGTGGGGGCACGAGTCTGGAGGGGCCTTAATGAGCTGCAGGGCTGGGGGCCTGTGCAGGTGGCTACCACTGAGGCCTGGTGGCAGGCGCTCTCCTGCCTTGCAGAAGTCCTAGAAACAGACGGTAAAGCAAACAGGAAGGGTGTTTGAGCCGCCCTGAGGCTTTTAACTGAAACACTGTCCGTTTGGCAAACATTCCAGCCCCTACTGCGTGTCAGGCATTATTCCAGACAGTGGTTATCAGTGGGCAAAACAGAAAACCTTCTTGGGTCGGATCCGTGTTCGGCGATGTTGGCTGACAGGGGGTAGTGTTTGGAGGGGGTGACATGTGCCGGGTGGGGGCCGGAGTGCTTCACAGGGAGGGACTGTCAAGGCAACTCCGGGAGAAATCCAGGGTCTGAGACGGGGGATGTTCGAGGGAGGGGCTCGCCCTGTGTTTCAAGAGGGGTCTCTGCAGCGGGACGCGGAGGTCAGGAGAGCCGGAGGTCAGGGCCTGGTGCTGGTTGTGGCGGGCGGGGGTGGCCATCTCCGCGTGCACGTGGACAGGCGGTGGGGTGACCGGAGCCCAGGTGAACTGTTTGCTCTGGGGCCTGAACGTCAGGAACAGGGTTATCACCGGCGATTGTGGAGACCAAAGGGGAAGCGGCCGGAAAGCAGGACAGGAGCTGCTCTGGGATGAGCTGAAGGGCGGCCAGGCCGACTGGACAGTGCTGAGGGGCCCCTCCTTTGCCAGCAGCGACCCAGGCCCTGGGCCCCCCACCTGCTGAGGGCGCACCCTCTGGGAACCCGGGGAGCCGTGGGCACAGCTCCCGTGGAGCAAGGGTGGGGCTGGCTCTGCTCTGGCCAGCCGGCCAGCTCCCTCCCAGACCTGGGCACACGCCGGACATGAGTCTTCTCACCCAGTGCATGTGTGGGGTCCCAGGCACACAGTTGCTGTTGCCCTGAGAACACGGTGCGTGACCACCCCTAGCCCAGGTGGCTGGTCTCAGGAGGGGTGGGCGGCCTGGGCTGGCTGAAGCCAGGCAGTGCTGCACTCGTGACCCCTGGTCAAAGGCCACCGCTCCAGTGCCCTGGTGGCCTAGTGCCCGCTTGAAGGCCCAAGACCGCAGCGGAGGCTGGGGTTCATCAGGCCACCACCCCATCTCTGCCTGGTTGCGGACGTCATGGTGGGTAGCCCGGGCGCCTGTCCTCTGCTCTCCTCTCGCGTGGGCTGTGTACTCCTGCGTGCCCCTGGCACGCACACAGCCTGTTGTATGGGCACTCAGCACTCCTCGCTCTTCACAGATGGCCAGACTGGGCACCCCAGAAAGCCTGAGGCCCCACCCCACTCCTGCGTGGTAGGTGGCAGCTGGTAGCCCCAGTCCCCTTTCCCCGGGGGGGAGGGGAGGGGAGGAGAGTGGGGAACCCTTTGGCTGCGCCCTCCCCTAGCTGGGCTCCAGGCGGGGCAGGCCTGCGGAACTGGAAGGGTCAGTGCTCCAGGGTCGCTGCCCCTCGTGCCCGGCAGCTGCCCAGCTGCAAGTGCCGATGTTCCGGCCCCGGCTGGCCCCCTCATGCAGTGAGGCTCCGCTGGCCTGGCTCTGGGCAGCGGCGTGGACGGCGTGCCCTCGCTCAGACAGGGTGGTTGTAGGAGGCTGCAGCAGGGACACCTGCCAGCTGTGTGGGCAGGCAGTCCGCGAGCCTCAGGCCTCCCACCACATCTCCTCTCTGCCCAGCACGAAGGGTCAGCCTGTTTCTTACTATTTTGATTGGGCATGCCTGGACCCAGCAGGCTCGGCTAAGTATGTGCCTGGGTGGGGCCCCACAACAAGGCCCATGTCCCTGCGGCTTCTGTGTGCTCAGGGCTGGCCTGACACCCTGCTCCTTGGGCCCCTGGCTGCTCAGGGGCAGAAGGAGCTCTGCTCACCACCGGGGCCTCTCCCTCGCCGGCCGCCGGCTCCCCCGCGGGCTCCCGAGCGCAGCTCTGCCCTCTACGGGTCCCTAACCTCCCCAAGGAGCGCCTCACCAGGAAGCACAGACAACTCGGGGGGGGGGTGGGGGGGGGCGGGGAACGCCCGGGCGTAGTTTATTTTGCCGGAGTCCAGTGAGTGGTGGCCCCGCCGGAGCCCGGGGCGGCCACGGGCTGCTCGAAGCAACCGCAAGAGGTGGACTCCCCCCCGCCCGGGCCCTCTGGCTGGAGTCCGCCCTCCTGGGGAGTGGAGCGCGAGGACTCCCGGGCGCCGGGGCAGGGAGCCCTGCCCACTCCACGCCGGGGGAGCTGCCCCTCCGGGTCACGTTGTGGACCCGCTGGGCAGTGCGTGAGCCCTGCACGTTAAATGAAAGTCGGCGTGTCCCCGCTCCCCGGAGCCCCGAGTCCTGGGGGGGGCGCGGCGACCGCGCGGCGAGTCGGGTGAGAGGAGGCCCCGCCCCCCGGGCGAGGGGGGGCGGATCCTCGGGGCGGGGGCGGGGCCGCCCGGCCGGGGGCGGGTCCTCGGGGCGGGGCCGGGCAGGGCCGCGCGGCCATTGGCTCGGCCGCAGGACCGCCCGGCCGCACGTTCCCGCGAGCTCGGGGCGGGCTGGGGGCGGGGCCGGGCTCGGACCACGCGGGGCGGAGCCCTGGGCCGAAGCGGCGGCTCCGCCCCGGCCCATAACCGGTGCCGCCGCCGCCGCCGCGACCGAGCGCTAGAGCTCGGACCCGAGGCCGCCGCCGCCGCCGCCGGGCCCCCCGCCCCGCCCGCCCGCCATGCCCGCACCCCGCGCTCTGGCGGCCGCCGCGCCCGCGCCCGGGAAGGCCGCACTCACTCACCCGGGGAAGGCGATCCTGGCAGGTGGGGCGCGCGCACCGCGCACTCGGACCTCGACCCCGCTGCGCTTCCAGGCGGGCCCGGGATACCGGCTCCGCCGCGCTTCCGGGCAGGCGCCGCCCTCCGGACGCCCCGCCGGGACCGCGGGGGCGGGGGAGGCGCGGGCCCGGTCCCCGGGCGGCGGGCAGAGTCCGGGCGGGGGAGGGGCTCTCAGCGCCGTCCGGGTCCCGGTCTTTCCCCGCAGGCGGCCTGGCGGGCGGCATTGAAATCTGCATCACCTTCCCCACTGAGTACGTGAAGACGCAGCTGCAGCTGGACGAGCGCTCGCACCCGCCGCGCTACCGGGGCATCGGTGAGGGGGGGCGGCCGGCGGGGGCGGGCGGGCCGGCCGGGGCCGGCGGGGCCGCTGACCGCCCCCTCCCCCAGGGGACTGCGTCCGGCAGACAGTCCGCAGCCATGGCGTCCTGGGCCTGTACCGCGGCCTCAGCTCCCTGCTCTACGGCTCCATCCCCAAGGCGGCCGTCAGGTGAGGCGGCTCGGGCCCCGGGGGTCGCGGGAGGGAGGGAGCGAGCCCCGGCCCCGCGGCGGCCCGTCTCACGCCTCAACCTCCCGCCCCAGGTTCGGGACGTTCGAATTTCTCAGCAACCACATGCGGGACGACCAGGGACGGCTGGACAGCACGCGCGGGCTGCTGTGCGGCCTGGGCGCCGGAGTGGCCGAGGCCGTGGTGGTCGTGTGCCCCATGGAGACCATCAAGGTAGGCAGGTCCCCGTAGGAGACAAGGCTTGAGACAGCACTGGCGCGGCGGGGTGGTGGCATTGTGCCCCGCGGAGACTGTCGAGGTGGTTAGGGGTCTTGCCCCGCGGAGACCGTCGAGGTGGGCAGGAGTCTCCCGGGGAGCCCGGCGCAGAAAGCCCGCCGGAAGAGCCTCCTGGGGGCTGGACTCTCTCCTCGAGGCAGTGGGAGGATAACACTGCCTTAAAAAAACGTAGCACAAAACAAGGTAACGCGTGTCTGCTGCCTAAGTCGTTTGAAAAACTAGTAAACATAAGGGCAGAGGCTCCTCTGTAAGGCGGCCAGGTGCGCCCGCACCCTGACCCCTGGGAGCCAGCGCCTTGCCGCCTCTTCCTCAGGTGAAATTCATCCATGACCAGACGTCTGCCAGCCCTAAATACCGAGGATTCTTCCACGGGGTCAGGGAGATCGTGCGGGAACAAGGTGAGCCGCTCGGCCTTGCCCTCTGGTGGGGGAGGTCAGGGACGTGGGCCAGGCTGCCCAGGGCCACCACCGGCGCCTCCTGCCTTGGCGCTCCTGCGTCCGTCCGGGAGGCCGTCGGTGTGACGGCCGTGCCTGCTTGCCCCAGGGCTGAAGGGGACGTACCAAGGCCTCACGGCCACCGTGCTGAAGCAGGGATCCAACCAGGCCATCCGCTTCTTCGTTATGACCTCCCTGCGCAACTGGTACCGAGGTGTGTTTGCGCCCCAAGACCCCCCCCCCCAGGTCTGGAGCCTTGCCCTCGCCCGCTATCCCCGTCTGACCCCAGCCTTCACCCCCATCCAGGGGACAACCCCAGCAAACCCATGAACCCGCTGATCACTGGTGTGTTCGGAGCCATCGCGGGCGCAGCCAGTGTCTTCGGGAACACTCCGCTGGACGTGATCAAGACCCGGATGCAGGTGGGGGCGGGGCCCTGGAGGCGGGGCGGGGCCCTGGGGGCGGGGCGGGGCCTGGGGCGGGACCGGTTACCGAGGCTCCTGGCTGTTGGTGTCCTGCAGGGGCTGGAAGCACACAAGTACCGGAACACGTGGGACTGCGGCCTGCAGATCCTGAGGAACGAGGGGCTCAAGGCGTGAGTGGGCGAGGGGCGGCGCTGCCTTCTGCACCCCAGGCCCTCCCCCCCTTCCACCCACGCCACCCGAACCCCGGTGCCCTGCTCTGAGCATCCCCAAAAGGGTCCGCTCTTGCTTTCTCAGTCTCTGACGCCTCCCCCACCCCCGCCCCGTCCACAGCCGCGCCTTCACCTGTCCTCCCACCGCCCCCCTCCCCAGGTTCTACAAGGGGACTGTCCCGCGCCTCGGCCGGGTCTGCCTGGACGTGGCCATCGTGTTCATCATCTACGACGAGGTGGTGAAGCTTCTCAACAAAGTGTGGAAGACGGACTGAGCCCTGGGGTCCCCGCGGGCCGCCCCCAGCGCCCCCTTCTTACAATTCCAGTGCAGTCGTGCCAAAAGGCCCCTTCCCTGTCCCGTGCACTCCGTGGCCTCGGTGTCCTCGGTCCGTGTGTGGCCACCACGGTGTCTGTGTGTCCAGCTGAGACTGGGTGTGCCTCTGGCCTGTGGATCTGTGCCCACTCGTCCCTGTGCTTGTGTGCCCGTGTTCTGTGTTCCGTGTCCTGTGACCCGGGGTGCCCGTGTGGCCGGGGTCATGTCCCAGCCCGGTGCCTTCCACCCTGGGCAGCAGGGGCAGTGCCCCGGCCCACCACAGCTGCCTCCGGGCCTCAGCCTGGCCTCACTGCATTCCAGGGGCTGCGTGGCCCCCGCTTTTCCCGCCACTGGCCTTAGTGGCCCTCGGGCCCTCCCTCCGCCCAGGACAGGGTGGCACCTCCCACTCTCAGGACCGCCCTTCCAAGGCAATAAACCGGGCCCTGTCGCAGCCTCCTGTCCCTGTTGTGAGCCCACGTGTGGGTGGGCAGTGGTGCCCACGCCTCACAAAGGACACTGCCAGGGGGCCAGACGGGCTGGTGGGCAAGCAAGCTGTGGCATGGCGCCAACCCCCGGGATGCCTGGCGCCAGGCCTTGCCTGTGACCAGGAGGCAAGATCCTGCAGGAGAGCCAGAGGGCATGTCCTTGGGGGTCATCTGGCGGGCAGCAGGTGGTCGGGCCTGGAGAAGGGGCTCTCGTCCACCCTGCAGCCTGGGGCCCGGCCCACCTCACCCCCTCATGGTTTCCTGGTGGCCTCCTCACGGAACTGCTTTGGGGTGACCATCTTCTGGGGCCCTGAGACTGAGCAGGAGGCCCTTAATGCTTCGCCAAGGCTGGGAGGTGGTGGGCACTTGAGGCCCTAACCCACAGCACTGAACTTCCGAGTAAGGTGTCCCCCGTCCCGGAGCCCACCTCCCCCCAGGGCCCAGGCACAGCTGGGAGCCCAGCCCAGCACAGGGGCCAGAGAGCCTTGAACCAGAGGGTCCCCCTGGCGCAGATCTGGCTGGAAACCACCTGCGAGCCAAGTGGAGGAGGTGCCCCAGGCTGTGTGGGGGCAGAGGGACCTTCTGGTCCAAGTGACCCCGCAGCAAAAGCAACACAAAGGACTTGGCTCAATTAGCAGCCAAGCCCCACTCGTGGAGCTGTTCCCTTCAGGGGAGAGCCCCCACAGCGCCTGGATCCCTGGAGTCAGGTAGATCTGGGCGCCAAGGGTGGGTTTGACGGGTGCAGGGACCAAACTGTGCCCTCACCTCACAGGAGAGGGAGGAGAAAGGGCCTGGCAACAAAGCTTGGCTGCTCACAGGCTGAGGCAAGCTGCCTAACCTCCACTTCCGACCTGTGAAATGGCCCAGCCCTGTGGGCTACGAGGAGCACTGTAGTGTCGGCAGGGTGCTCAGAACACACTCTGCAGAGGGAGCCCGCGGGGAGATTCAGCAGGGCCCCGGGCTCCCAGCGAGTTCCTGCATGTGGGGGGCCCCAGCGCTGGGCCCAAGGGGACGCTGCCACAGATACCTCAGGAGTGGCGTCTGCTCAGATGGCCTACCAGCACCCCCAGCCCTGTCCCCACCTCCTTTCATAAGGAAGAAGGGGCTGGGCTGCACTCAGCCAGAAGGAAAGTGTTGGGACCTGTGCCCAGGAGGGGCAGGGCCCCCTCGCCTGTGCCAGAGCACAAGGTGGACAGCAGGGGGCCCAGCTGGAAAAGGTGGTGGACCTGGGCCTGCGTCCCCTGGGGCTGTGAGTGTGGAGAAGCCACCTGACCCCCACCTACACCACCTGTTGACAGAAGGTGGGATTACTGAAAGCCTCAGTCCTGCAGCGGAGACCTGAGGGAAGCGGGGCTGGGGCACTGTCTGAGACAATGTCAGCAAAGCCGGAGGGAAGTGACCTAGTGCAGAGTGGCTAGAGGGGCAGGCAGGTGTCTGCAGAGAGCCCCGGGCACTTCATCAAGGCCTGGGAAGCCGCAGGGAGGAAACCAGTGGCAGGGGACGCTGCCCTTGCAGCCCTGGGCCAAGGGGCAGAGTGATGTGGGCAGAACTTTGAGCAGCAGAGAGGTGAAAACTCCACTTCCAGGGTGGTTCTCCCCGCCCCACCCTGGCCAACCTGGGCACACAGGCCAGGGTCGGGGAGAACGCTGGGGCAGCTGTGCCTGCATTATCACAGTTGTCAGCTGAGTGCAGACTCTGGGTCAGGGTATCCGGCCCACAGCCAGAAACCTCTGAGCCCAGCTGGAAGCCACTCAGCATTAAGCAACCTTCACCACCTGGCATCGTCTTGAGCCTGGGGTCATCAGGAAGTGTGCCCAGGACAATGGCCTCAGAGACAGGCCAAGGGAGCAAAGGGTGAGATGGTGGCCATCCCAGGGGCAGGTCTTGGCCAACTCCCAGCCCCATCTCACAACTGTGTGGCTGAGGAGGGGTGTCCTACCCGCCCTCTAGGCAGGGCCCCCTGCCCGACTCTTTGAACCCTCCCCTCCACCACTACCCGACAGGCATCCCCTGGGTTTCTCCATGTCCTTGTGTAGGTGATGAACGGCAGTCAGAGCTTAGCACACACACACAATCGCTCCTGACCACGGGTCCTCTCCCCTTCCGGCCAACAAAGAGAATTCCGCGTTTCGGGTTGTCCTCAGCCTTCACAGCAGGCAATCAGAGTTGAGGATGCCAGACTACTTTCCTCACTGACATTCTACTTCCTACGTGTTCTCAGATTCTCTGCACAGAATCCGGGGGCCTGAGGACCTGCCGCCTCAAGATCTGGGAACAGGGCCAAAGAGAGAGAGAGAGAGAGGCGGCCACAGCAGAGAAGGGACAGAAAAGGACCGCGGGAGGACCAGAGACAACAGCTAGGGCCGCGGACAGACGTGGCCTAGGCCGACCAGCGCGTGACCCAGGGAAAACACGGCGGGCCCTGGCCGTGGCCTGGTAGCTCGCCTCCTCGCACGCCCACCTGGGACTACCCGAGCACCACCTCGCCTGCGTGGACTGGGCCAGGCCCCGATGCCACCCCGCCCATCGTCGCCCGGGCCGGCCACACCCATCTACTCCCCCACTGGCCGGGCCTGAGGGCCCCCGCGGCCAGAGAGGCTGCCTCCCAGGTGGCCTCCAGGCAAGGGCCATCCCAGCCCCTGTGCTTAGACGCCTGCGGCGGCCCGCCGCCCAGCCCCCGGCTGAAAACCGGCCTCGGGCTCAAGCTCTCGGACCCGCCGCCCGTCGGCCCGCGGCCGCTCTCCAGGAGGCCCCCTCCGGCCGGTCGAGCTTGAGCCGACGGCCCTGGGACGCCCCCCTCACAGCTGTGTGACCCGGGGCGGGGGGAACGGCGCCCGCGGGGCCGTCGGCTCAAGGTCGACCCGGAAGCCCGCAGACACGAAAAAGGCCCTCCAGGCCCGCTCGCGAGGGAGGAGCCCCACCCCCGGGCGCAGTCACCGGCGACGCGGGAGCGACGCGCCGGCCGCTGGCGCCCGCAGGGCGGGGCCGAGGCTGTGGGGGCGGGGCCGCCGGCGCCCGGAAGTCGGGCGGCGCGCGCTGATGGCGTCATGGCGCGCCGGGCGGCGCGGACCCGCGCATGCGCTTGGACCTCCGCTCGTGCGGTACCTGTCTGGCCGACCCCCGACGCTTGGGGCTTGTCCGGCGCTACCGCGATCGCCCACCCTCCCCGATGACCCACTGCTCCCGCTGGACGCCGCCGCGGGCGCCCCTGACACGCTGGCCCGGGGCTCGCGCCCGTGTCTCCCTCCCGCGCAACCTTTGGCTCCCGAGTCCCTAGTGCCAGCCAAGGGACAAAGGACAGGGTCACGGGGTGGGGCCGCGAGGACCGCCAGCCTCCCCGCTGCTGGCCAGCTGCAGTCCGGGCACCTGCTCCCACGCGCGGGCTCGAGTGGGGCGCGGGGGCCATGCCCCATCCCATCGCCAGGGAGGAGGAGGAGGCTGGGGCAGCCTCGTGGTGCAGGCGCACCCCGCCGAGTCCCCCACCCCCGGAGCCCGTCGTTAGTGGGGCCGGGGGTGCGCCCCTCCAGCAAACAGCTGTAGCACACCCGCACCATTCCTCTTTCCGGCCAGCCCCGCTCCTCAGATGGGAAAACCCAGGCAGAGACACAGCCTGCCTGCGACCTATGAGAGCCAAGTCTGCACAGCCCCCACCCCCGGCCCCCTCAGTGAGGGAGCTGAAGATTGGGGTTGGGGAAGCAGCTAGCGAGACCACGTCCGCCGGGGCTGGGGGTCCGTATCCTGGGGTGGGACCGCGGGAGGGACGGAGGGTCTGCAGACAGGGGCTCCTTCCTGGCCTCGGGCAGCCTCCCTTTGGTCTACAGTACCGGCACCCTGGCCTTGCGGGGTGGGGAGGGTGTGCCTTGCTGCAGAACCACACCTGAGGGCCAGCCGGGAGTGCAGAGGAGGAGCTGGCCGGAAAGGCGGGGGCCTCGCGAATGGGCAGGGGCCAGTGCGCCCTGGTCCCCAGCACAGGCTGCGGCCAAGAGCCGGGCCCCACTCCAGCCTTCTGGGCCAAGTGCACGCGGAGCCCGTTGGTCTGAGGGACCGAGGGGTTCATCCCGCCCTCTGGGACTCGGGGCCAGGCTTGGCCCGGTGACCGCTGGGGAAATCGAGACCGGCCCCCGTGCTGGACTGCAGAGGTCCCGCGGCCACGCCACCGAGGGGTCCACCACGCGAGCGGCCCGCTGACAATTGAGCGGCCAAAGCAGATTAACCCGGGTGCTAATCCCCGCTAATGGCTTCAGAATCCCCGGCGCCCGGCGGCTAAGCCGGCCTTTCTCCGCGGCGCGGCCGGCCCTCCCCAGCGGCCCCAGCCTGCGGCCGCGCGATGCTATCTCGGCCCCGCGGCACTAATCCCCGCGCTCGCTTTCTTCCCGGGCCCGCTCGAGATCGGCCGATCCGCGCTTGATTACGGCCGCTGTCGAGGGCCCCTTTGTGCCGTCGGCCCTAAATCCCCTAATTCCGTGATAAAGGAGGCATTAGCGGGCGTTCTCTGCAGAGAAAGGCACCGGCATGAAAGAAAGCAATCAGGGAGTTCTGATGGCCTGGCCGCCCGGCCGGGAGGGGGCGAGGTGCGCGCCGCGGGGAGACGGAGAGGCGGCGCCCCACCCCCGTCCCGGCTGCCTACGCTGTCGGCGAGCTGCGCCCGGGATCCTCCCCCGCCTCCACCCTCCCTGGCGGCAGAAGAGCCGTGCTCGCCGTCTCCCCTTAGCCGCACGTCGGCACGTGCTGGGACCTGACTCCCAAACTCGCCCTGGGCCATGCTGGGCCCGCCTGGCGCCCCAGCCTCTGACTGTCCGAAGCCAGCGGTTTCTCGGGACTGAGGTCCCGGCGCTCGCCCCGGGTGCTCCTCCCGCCTCCCTCCTCCCGCCCCGCTCCTCCCCCCTCCTGCCTTCCTCCCTGGAGGCCCCGCCCCCACCATCCACCGCCTCTTTGGCACCGACCGGTTTTGACCAGTCCTGGAAGCAACTTGGTCCGCTCCTCAGTCCGGGAGACAGAAGTGAGGGCGGCCAAGAGCCGCTGGACCGTGGAGAGGTTGTACAGGGGCCGGTGGGCTGAGCAGGGAAGGCCGCTGGACCCGGCCGAGAGAGCTGGGCCGCTGGCGGAGCTGGTCTGCCTCCTGGGCAACGGGAGGGAGGGGGCAGCGGGATAGAGGTGGGGTCCAGGGGATGGAGGAGCACCGCGAAGAGGCGGCTGGTCCTCTCATCCTGAGCAGGGGAGCGCCGTGATTGGATCTGTGTGCAGAGAGAGGGGGTCAGGCCAGGAGAGTGGCCAGGAGTGCGTCGGAAGGCCGGTGTGTTCTTGCCTGGAGCGCCCCATGGACAGAGGAGCCTGGCGGGCTACAGTCCACAGGGTTGCAGAGTCAGACACGACTGCGCAGCACACACTAGCCAGGAGCTCAGGCAAGAAAACGAAGCAGAGGCATCAGCGCTGAAGAGGAAGAGGAAAGTCTCTGTTCACAAGTGCCTCTGTCTGGCACATAGAAGACCTTTTAAATCCACAAAAAATTATTAGAGTAAAATTCTGCAGGTTACAAGATACAAGATCAATGTACAAAATCACTTCTCTTTCTATATACTTGCAGTGAGCAGTCCAAAAATGAAATAAAATCATTCCATTTACAATAGTACCCAAAGGAACAAAATGCCGAAGGATAACTTTAATCAAAGAAGTGGGGGAAAAAATGTGTACTCTGAAAATTACAAACATTACTGAAAGAAATTCCAGATGACCTAAGTGACTGGAAGAAGTGCAACATTGTTTAGATGGCAAGACTCCCCAGATGGATCCTCAGATTCAATGTAATCTCTATCAAAATTCCAGCTGGTCTCTTCCAATAAACTGAGGAGCTGGCCCTGAAATTCACATGAAAGTTCACGAAAACCAAAACAGTCAAATCAATGTGGAAAAAAAACCCCCACAAACCTGCAGAACTCTCACCTCTCAACCTCAAACCTCCAAATCTCAGTCTCAACCGCAAAGCTCCAGTAATCAAGACAGTACGGGTAAGGACTTCCCTGGTGGTACAGTAGAACCCACCTGCCAATGCAGGGGACACGGGTTTGACCCCGGGTCCAGGAAGACCCCACATGCTGGGAGAAACCAAGCCTGCAAGCCCCAACTACTGAAGCCTGCGTGCCTACAGCCTTTGCCCCGCAACGAGAAGGCACTGCAGAAATAAGCCCCACTCGACGCAACTAGAGAGATGCCCCTGCAAAACATCACAGAGCCAGGGCAGCCAGTAACAGATGAGGGATAAAGCAGTTAAAAGAGGCGGCACGGGCAGACACGGGTCAGCGGAGGAGGACTCAGAGCCCAGGAGCAAGTCCTCCCGTTTACGTCAGTTGATTCGCAGCTGGGTTGGGGGGGTACAAGTCAACGGGGAAAAGAATAGTCTTTTCAGCAAATGGGACTGGGACAACTAAATGAAAGTTGGGTCTTTACCTACATCATAGACAAAATTTAAAAGGGGTCAACGTCAGAGCTGCCCCGCGCAGGTCTGGGGCCGGTCCTTCAGCTGGAGCTGGTCTGCGTGTCCAGTTCCTGTGGCTGCTGCAGCGAGCGTCCCCAGATGGAGAGGAGCTGCAGGACCCGGCCTCAGAAACCACAGGGTCACTTCTGCCTCCTAGTGGTTAGAAGGTAGTCACTAAGCCGGCGCACGTACAAAAAAGGGGGATTAGATTTCACTTCTTGAAGGGAGGCGTGCAAGGATTTGCTGATAGGTTTGAAGAGCATCACACTGGGCCGGTGGGCTGGTGGAGAGGTGGCATGTCCACCCAGGTGGGCAGGTGTGTAGGTAACCCATTTATCAAGGTGGGGAGTACTGGCAGGGGGCGGAGGTTTCCAGGAGATCCTGAGTGTCTTCCAAGCACAGTGACTGAATGTTCCTTGGTCCTGAAATGGGACATGGAGCAGGTGCTTAGGGAGCTGCCTGGAGCAGAGGGAGCTGTCAGGCCCGAGGTATCACCTGGGGGGTCCTTGCTGCAGAGGTGATGTCTGAAGCTTCCGGGTTGTAGGAGGTCACCAAGGGTGAGGATGGAGAGGGCTGAAGGAATCCCAGGACCCAGCCTTCCTGGCCGCTGGTCCCGGAGCCCCCATCCTTGGGGAAGTGACTTTGATGTGTTGTTGACTCCCAGGCACCTCTCTGATCTGTTGGTTCTGTGAGGGAAGTTGGCTGGGAGACGTTTCTAGGGTGATCCAAAGGGATACACGGGAAGAGATGGGAGGTCTGGGGGTGGTGGCAGCCGTCTTGCAACCATGAGGTGGGCCACTCAGGTGGTGGCTCCTCCCTGGAGTCTCCAGATTAGTGAGTCCCGGGCAGTCTGCGTCAGGACTCCGACAGTGAGTCAGCGGGCTCTGTGGCTGCAGTTCTAGAGTCCTCACTGACACCAGAGTGGGATCAACAAGGGAGCTTGAGGAGGGGCGCGTGAGGCAGGAGAGGCAGGAGGCTGCGTGTCGCCCCCTCACGGTACCTCCGTTCTCGGAGGCCTCTGCCCAGCGGGGATCGAACCTCACACACAGTGACTGGTTGAGCCCACAAAGCATCTGGGAGTTAGGTCGCAATGGTGTCTGTTCAGAGGTCAGGAAACTGAGGTACAGGGTGGGTCAAGCTGAAGGCACCTCTCAGGGAGCCAGGAAGGGGCAGCTGGGGCAGAAGCCAGGCTGTCTGCGGCCCTGTCCTGTGAACCGCACGCTGACTTTTCAGCGGTCTGGAGACGGCCTGAAGCAGAAGTCCCGGCCAGCTGTCCCAGGCTGCCTAGATGAGGTGCGACAGGCTTCCTGGGATCTGGCAAAGTGCGGGTCGGTCCCCAGCGACGGTGGACAGAATGGCCCCGAGGGGTGCTGAAGACTGGGGCTGTGGGCACCAGTCAGCTCCCGGGAAGCCTGGCTCTGCGGAGCGCCGGGGGTGGTGACGGATCGGGGGTGGGTTCTGGGACACAGAGGGAGGCAGACAGTCCGTTTCTGCAGCGTCCCCAGTAGCGCCCGGCGGGCTCCGTCACCCAGGAGAGAAGGCAGAGAACCGAAGGCACGGGCTGCCGGTTTGGGGATGGGCAGAGACAGCTTTCTGCCTGCGCCCCGCCTCCTCCCCGAGGTTGAGATCCAGATTCTGAGTACGAGCGGGCAGTCGGGCTGAGTGCGGCCGGCGGGGTTGCCCAGGGTGCTGGGCCCCGTTTGAGGTCGGACCTCAGGACACTGCTGTTTGGGGGGTTTCTCCAGTCTCGCTCCTCCGCCCCTGTAGGGCTCGGAAGAGGACGAAGAACCAGCCCTGGGCGCTGTGGCTACGGGACCGGGCACCCAGGGCCTGCGGGGTCGGGGTGTCCTCCAGCCGCTGGGCCGGGGCCGGCGGGCCGTGGGGGCGGCCCTGCGCGCGCCCGCCAGCCTTGCGGGTCCGGGGCAAGGGATCGGGACAGGGGGCTCCCCGCCGCCCCTCCCGCCTCCACCGCAGGGATTAGCCCGCTCCTGGCCGCGCGGCGGGATTAGCGCGAGTGGACGCGGCGCCCGGCCCGGGGATTACGGCGCGGACGCCCCCGCCCCCCGACGGATATATTCCCGCGGCGGCGGCGGCGGAGGGCGGGCGGCATGGCGGCGGCGAGGGGCGCGGCGGGCCGCGAGGCACCCGGGCGGCCCTGCCCCTTCTCCATCGAGCACATCCTCTCCGGCCTGCCCGAGCGCAGCCCCCTAGCCCGGGCCGCCCGCCCGCCGCCGGCCCCTGACCGCCAGAGCCCCTCGGAGCCGGGGGAGCCCGGGGCGCCGGAGGCCGCGCGCTGCGCCTGCTGCTGTTGTTGCGGGCCCCGCGGGCCCCCGGGGACGGACGCGCGGCTGGGTGAGTGCACTCGGGGCGCGCGGGTTGGGTGGGTGCGCTCGAGGCCCGCGGGGCGAGGGCGCCGGGCGAGGGGAGCCCAGCACCCCCGGCCGCGCCTCACCGCGCCCTCGCCCCGCAGGCGCGCGGCTGGCGTGGCCGCTGAGGCTGGCACCCGCGGCGCCCTTGCCCTGGGTCGCGCCCCCCGGGGGCCCCGGGGCGCAGCCAGGCGCGGGGGTTCCGGGCCCGCCGCGGCGCACGCGGCGTCACCGCACCATCTTTAGCGAGGAGCAGCTGCGGGCGCTGGAGGCCCTCTTCATGCAAAACCAGTACCCCGACGTGGGCACGCGCGAGCGCCTGGCCGGCCGCATCCGCCTGCGCGAGGAGCGCGTGGAGGTGGGTGCCCGCCGCCTCGGGAGAGCCAACTCTGCGAGGCGGGCGGAGGCGCCGAGGCCCGGGGGCTCAGAGGCGGCCGGCGGGGCGGGGCCGCGGCGGAGGTCAGGCTCCCTTAGTTTTAAACACCCCACCCGCCCCTGACGAATCCAGCCCGCGTCCGCGCCCTGGAATTCGGGGGGCTCAGAAGAGCGCGGGGCTGCTCGAGGGGCACCGGCCGGCGGAGGCGGGGGAAGGGATTCCGGCCCCGGGCCTTCGGCAGCAGAGGACAGACGATGGAGCAGCCGCCCGGAGGCCCCCGTCCGCCCGCACTCGCGTCCCGAAGACGCGGCCGGTGCACTTGGGACCCGCGAGCGACCTGGGCCTGCGCTGGGCCCGCCTGAGCGCTCCTCCCCCTCAGGTCTGGTTCAAGAACCGCCGGGCCAAGTGGCGACACCAGAAGCGCGCGGCGGCTTCCGCGCGGCTCCTATCCGGACCCAAGAAGCCCCCGAGGGAGAGCTGCTGACGGCTCCAGAGTTACCTGCACTGGCCTCCGGGAGCTGCTTCTCGGGGGACGGGGGTCCTTGATTCCTCACTCTGGAGGTTTCCATGCAGGTGTGTCTGCCTCCATAACAGCGGGCAGCCTGTGTCACCCTGTGGGGCCCGGCCAGTTCAACTGGGGAGGCTCCCCCACCCGCTTGGAGAGTGTCTGCTGTGCTCCCTGCCATCCTGCCCCCAGGGTGAAGGACAACGTGAAGACAAGGCTTCAGTGCCCAAGTTGGCACCTGACACCCACTCCATCTGGCGTGGGGACTTTGTTCTGCCCCCTCGCAGGTCCTGCAGGGAGTGGGGGTGGGCGGCATCTGGCCGGAAGCACAGTTCCTCCATGGAAGGTCTAGAAGCCAGGGCTGCGGCTCCCAGGACGCGCCAAGGCAGGTGAGCCTGGACAGCACAGGGCGCTGGGGTCCCCACCAGGACAGCAGCCCTCGCCCCCCCAACACACACAGGACGCACACTTCCAGCCGTCTCCGGGACTCCTGGCCTCATCCCTGGAGATCGCACAGCCTGCCTGCGGGGCTTCCCCCCACGCTGGGACGCCCCACCCGCCTGGTCCCAGCCCTTGCCGGCTGACTGACTTTTTGTCAATGTGTGGGGCACCTGTGATCAGAGCTCTTCGCTCCAGGGACCAGCTGCCATGCTGCCCTCCTGGTTTTTCCTTTCTCTCCAGCTGCCGGGCAAGCCACCAGCAGCTGCCGGGAACACAGGTGTCCTCGAGGCCGAGCCCACACTCTCCCGCTCATCTTATCCGCGCCCTGGTCTGTCTCTTCCACCCTCAGCCTCCGGTCCCAGCTCCGTCCCACGGTCACACCTGCCCCCAGGCCTGTCCCCTGTGCTGGGTAGTTGTGTCCAGCGGTCCCTCTGACAGCTCCATTTGGAGGCCCAGGGCTTCCCCAGTCACTCTGTCCCCGGCGGCTCTTGCCAGGCGTCCCAGGCACGTGAGCCAGGGCTGCACACACCCTGCCCCCCGCCCCCCATGAAGCCCAGGCCACGCGATGACCTCCCCAAACAATCCCAGAATCCGCCTTCTCCCAGCCTCGATTGCACCGACCTGATGAGAACCACCGTGCCCTCCTGCGTTGGCCACTGCAGCTGCCTCCAGCTGGCCCGCCTGCACCCACTCCGATTCCTCTGTGATTCGTCCTCATAAAACCCAGCACGCAAGTCTGAACCTGCCCCTCCCCTGCCTACAGCTCTCCCAGGGTTCCCACGGCTCACAGAGCAAAGACAAAGCTCCTCGCTGTGACCCACGACCTGTGACCCACGACTCGTGGCCCACAAGGCCGGTGCAGCCTGGCCCTCCAGTGTGGGCCCCACCCCGCTGTGCCTTGCACTGGGCCTCCTCCCACTGGTCCTTCGCACACGCGCTCCCCTTCCCCGTGGGCAGCAGTGCTGTCCGTCCTTTGGGTCTGCAACTGCTTCCTTCCAGGGGACCGTCTCCTGAGTGTCCCCTAGGTAGACGTCCCTTAGGTAGATGCCCCGTGGGTAAGATGCCCCCTGGGTGGGATTCATTTTCCTCGCACCTGCCCGCTGTTTGTCTGTGGGGTGGTCTGCATCTCACACTCAGCTCCACGAGGGCAGGAGCCATCCCGTGGAGTCCCCACTGAACTGTACTGAATCCTTTTGGGGCAGAACTTGCTTGCGGTAATTTACAACCTCCTTTTGGAAAGAAACGATTGTTCCTGGAAAATGCTCAGACAATTTTCTTGTCCATTTCAATAAGGATCAGCTTTCTGGGAAGCCAACTCCGGCATTTAGAGACCAGACATTTCTTTTCTTGCACAAACTTTGAATAAAAACTTTGAAGCGCAGATATACCCAACGTTTCTGAAGCATGTGTCTTTGTTAATTGCATAGCAGTGTACATAGTGATTAGGGTTAGGGTGAAGTCGCTCAGTCGTGTCCGACTCTTTGCGACTCCGTGGACTGTAGCCCACCAGGCTCCTCTCTGTCCATGGAATTCTCCAGGCAAGAATACTGGAGTGGGCTGCCACTCCCTTCTCCAGGGGATCTTCCCGAACCAGGGATCGAACCCGGGTCTCCCTCATTGCAGGCAGACGCTTTACCACCTGAGCCACCAGGGAAGCCCAGATAGTGATTTCTTGCGAGAAAGTGGAATTTCAAGGCCTTCCGATTCCGCAGAACTGGAGTTTTCAGGGTTAGAGGGAGCCACAACGCTCCTAGCCCCTACCACAGCGCCCTCTGGCGTCCACAGCCCAGAGAGTAGAGACGAGAGCGGGGCGAGACGAAGACCACAGCTCCCATGAGGCGCAGGGCTCGCTGTGACGTCAGTACGTCGGCAAGCGCGGCTCTCCCATTGGGCGGCTGGATCAGGCGCCTGCGCACCTCGCGCGCCCCGCCCCCGCCCCGCCGCGCCTGCGCCGCCCGGGCGTTGCTGGGATGGCGATGGCGTCGCCGGGCCCGCCTGCCCGCTCCCAGCTGCTTCCCGCGGCGTCCGGGCCCCGGAGGAAGCGCGCGGCCGGCGAGGCTGGGGCTGCGACGGGCCGGCAGCGGGTCCTGGACGAAGAGGAGTACATTGAGGTAGCGTTCGGCGCGGACGCCCGCGACTTCCGGGCCCCGCGCTCCCCGCCCCGCGCTCCCCGCCGGGTCCCGACGCGCCGCGCTCCCCCCCGAGGCGGTGGGGCAGCCTGAGTCTTCGCCCCCGGCGTGTGGACACGCGGGGGCCGAGCTGGCGGAGTGTCGGGCGAGCTGTCCGCGCTGTCGGGGGGCCGCAGGGGTGGGTGTGTGCACGCGGTGAGGAGCCGGAGAGACAAGCTTTTGTCAGGGGGTCCGCAGGGGTCTGGACAGCGGCGGAGAGGCCTTCTTGGGCAGCGGTGGTGGTGGGAGCTAGGGCCGGGGGCCCCCGCAAGCCGGCTGCCACGGTGGCAGCATCGATGAGCGGGTGCGCCTCCTGCCAGCGCCCCACCGCAGCCACGCAGGAGGTGCGAGGCGGTCACTCAGGTTTGGGAGGCCAGTGGGCTGGGCAGGCAGGTGGTCTTAGTGGACAGCTGGGCGCGCAGACGCGCAGCTCAGGGGCGAGTCTGGCTGGAGGTCTGGAGCCGGGAATCTCCACCCGTGCTGGTGGTGGGGTGAAAGGCTCGGATTGGAAATCGGAGGCCGTGGGCGGGGTGAAGGTGCAACAGCCAGGTAGGCTGAGCTGATGTGGAGGCGAAGGCGGCAGAGGAGGGTGAAGCAGAGAGACAGGAGGCTTTGAAGGTCCGGGTTTAGCCATTGATTGGGAACTAAGATCCCATATCGCAAAAGTGCACAGCGTGGCCAAAACAAGAAAAGAGGGAAGTGTTCCCAAGCTCTGGGGATCTTGGGGTGGATCGAGGTTGCGGTCTCAGCACGTACCCTGTGGGGTAAGCGGCCGGGGGAGGCAGATGGAGCCTCTGACTTGTGTTCTGACCTGTCTTTCAGGGCCTCCAGACGGTCATCCAGAGGGACTTCTTTCCCGACGTGGAGAAGCTGCAGGCACAGAAGGAGTACCTGGAGGCTGAGGAGAATGGAGACCTGGAGCGGATGCGCCAAATTGCCATCAAGTTCGGCTCCGCCCTGGGCAAGGCCTCCCGAGAGCCCCCGCCACCCTGTGAGAGGAGTCCCGGGGGCCGGGCGTGGCTGCCTGCTGCACCGATCCTTCAGGCCCCTGACCCCACCCCCTCTGTCCCCCAGATGTCACGCCAGCCACGTTTGAAACCCCTGAGCTGCACACAGGCCCCAGCATGGTGGGCGGCAAGGCCAGGGCCCGGGGCCGTGGCCTGGAGGACGGTGGCGGTGAGTGAGCGGCCTTGGCGCTGGCGGGCTCGCCTGGGGAGCTCCTGGCGCCTGTGCCCTGGAAATCCTGCACGCCGTCTCCCGGCCGCTCACTGTGCCGCAGGGGACCCACCGTGATCTCGTGGCTGTTAATGCCCAACACCCCATCCTGGCCCGAGCCAGAGCACACACTTCACCAGCCTCCGGTAGATGGGGAGGTGGGCGGCTTGGGGGTGTTGATTTCACCCCCGGGGGTGTTGTCCGGCGGTGTGGGGTCTCACAGACAGACCCGTGGCCAGGCAGAGGGTTCCTGGGACTGAACGGACACACAGTGGCGTTCATGCCGTGGCACCCTGGACAGGAGAGGCTGCGGAAGAGGCGGCGGCGGAGCCCCTGCCCAGCCTGGACGTTTTCCTGAGCCGGTACACCAGTGAGGACAACGCCTCCTTCCGGGAGATCATGGAGGTGGCCAAGGAGAGGGGCCGGGCGCGCCACGCGTGGCTCTACCAGGCCGAGGAGGAGTTTGAGAAGGTGCCTGGGGCGGGGCGGTGGTGCCCTCTCAGGGCGGGCTGCCGGGACTCGGGGCCGCCCTGACCCTTGCTCCCCCGTGACACAGAGGCAGGAGGACAGTCTCGCCCTCCCCTCGGCCGAGCAGCAGGCGGTCGAGAGCAGCCAGGCCGGAGTGGAGACCTGGAAGTACAAGGCCAAGAACTCCCTCATGTACTACCCAGAGGGTGAGCGTGGGCTAGGGCCTCCGGGGTGGACCGGCCTCTGGGGTGGGTGTTGCTGCTCCTACGCTCTGGGCCTTCAGGGGCCCTGATTCTCGGCGGCGGGGGATGGGGGGGGTGAGAGGGCGGTCTGTGGGCGGAGTCAGCACGGGTGTGCACCCCACCCTGGCTGCGCCCAGGCTGCGCTCCGAGGGGACCAGCCCGCCCCCCTTGGGCCTGCTCCCGCGACGCCAAGGGCTCTGCTGTCACCACCAGGCGTCCCCGACGAGGAGCAGCTGTTCAAGAAGCCGCGGCAGGTGGTGCATAAGAACACCCGCTTCCTCAGGGATCCCTTCAGCCAGGCCCTCAGCAGGTCGCAGCTGCAGCAGGCAGCCGCCCTCAACGCACAGGTGAGGGCCGGGCCAGCACCTCTCTGCTCAGGCGTCCTTGGGCTCAGCAGGGCTCGGCAGCGTGGGCGAGGCTGGGTCTGTTCTCTCTCTGGGGGTTTGAAGTCAGGGCCTGACTTGGTTAGACCGGTGAGTCAAGTGTGTGCCAGCCCGTGGGGCAGAGGTGTGAGAAAAGGGAGGTGGCGTGGAGCCAGACTCTTCGGGTGGCAGACTGCAGAGCTTCCAACCCCGAGAGTGGTTCAGGGCCGCGACTTCAGTGATCGGGGTTGGAGGGGAGGCTGGGGCGGGGGTGCTGTCTGGGAGGTCTTCACAGATGCCTTGCCCCACTCCCCGCCCCGGGCCTGAGGTCGGGGCCCCCAAAGGTGGCACGCGTCTGGATGGCCCTCGTGGACGGCTGGGGCGCGTCCCTTGACCGCTGCTCCGACAGGCTCAGGCCAGCGGGGTCCTCCCTTGCCCTGGGCCTGCGCAGCGTCGGCGCCTCAGCCCACAGCACGGCCTGGCCCTGACCCCAGCTCCCCCCGGCTCCAGCACAAACAGGGCAAGGTGGGTCCGGACGGCAAGGAGCTCATCCCGCACGAGTCTCCCCGAGTGGGCGGCTTCGGATTCGTCGCCACGCCTTCTCCTGCCCCTGGTGAGAGACGCGCCCTCTGCTGGGGTGGGGGGTTGCCTAGCTGGCCGCGGCCTCTCCTGGGCCTGCCCACACCCCGTGGCCCAGGGTCCCATCCGTGCAGTGCCGGGAGTGAGCAGGGCTGTGGGCCCTGGGCACTCAGATGGGCCCAACCTCAGATGCCTGGGGCCAGCTGCCCTGCGGGGTGGTCCCTGTGCCTCACCTGAGCTTGAAGGACAGCCTGGCTTGGCGAGCAGTGGTGCTGGGGGCAGCGGGTGGGCCCCGTCTGGTGTGGCCCCGCGTGTGGAAGCCAGGCTCAGTGTGCTGGAAGCTGCGTGAGGCCCCTGCAGGTGGGCAGGACGGGGCCGAGGGACCCTGGGGGCGTGCACGCTTCTTAGGCCGCCCACCTGTGCTCCCGCTGGGTGTCGGCCGGGGGTCCTTGTCAGTCTTGGTGACCTTCCTCAGCCGAGGGTCTCACGCCAGTGGGCACGCGGGGCTGATGTACCTAAGGGAGGTCACGAGGCTCGGGGCGGCCTCCTGGGCGTGTGCTGGCTTCCGGGCCTGGGAAGGCACCATGGTCGGGCCAGGCTCGGGGTGGAGGGCTTTGCCTGGAGGACTCCGGACCTCCTTCCTAGGGGCGGGGTCCCATGGGTGTCACCCGGGGCTCCCTGGCCCTGTGCTAGCCTGAGGGTCCAGCTCCCAGCCCCGCTTCTCTGGAGGCCCCTCCATCAGGCTCAGCCCGGCAGGCCAGGCTCTGGGCCGGCCACGTGGACCCTCTCACTGCCGGACGCACCCGGGGCCCCGCCCTGGGAAGGAGGGGGCCAGGCCCGCCTTGGTGGCCCCTGGCCTGAGGCGGCCGTGGGCGCTCCTCGTGCAGGTGTGAACGAGTCCCCGCTGATGACCTGGGGGGAAGTCGAGAACACGCCCTTGAGGGTGGAAGGGTCAGACACGCCCTACGTGGACAGGACGCCGGGGCCAGCCTTCAAGGTGGGTCAGCACGGTGGGGGTCACGGTGGGGGTCGCACGGGTGGACGCGGGGTCTGCTGCGTTCCCATGGCTGTGCATGGCGGACGGGGCTTACGCTGGGGCGGGCGCCGTGGTTGCTCGTGGCACCTGGGCCTCCGCTGAGGACCGCCGTGGGCGGGGCTTGGGTCGGGTCGGGCGCCCCTGTGGCCCCTGTGAGCCTGCAGGCCCGCAGGACGGGGCCGTTCAGAGGCGGGGGTCTCGGGCCAGGAGCTTCCCCGTGTGCTGCAGCCTGCGGCCGGGGAGGGGCCCCGAATCCCCAGCGTCCGGGAAGGCGGCCCGGCTGAGCACTTGGTCACAGTGGACCCAGACCAGGCCCTGGTCAAGGTCCCAGGAGCAGTCGGGGGGGGGGCTCCCGAGGCTGGACACTTACAAGGGAGACCCTCTGTGGGCCAGGTGGGCAGGGGAGCAGGGTGGCAGGTGGTTTCTGGGGATGGGAGGCCCAGGAAGGTGCCAGCAAGTGGCTGGTCGGGCCCACGTGGCTCTGGGAAGGCGGGTGCCTGATCGCGCGTGGTTTGTGGGGGAGGCCCCCGGAGCCTGGGGGCACTGTTGGGGCCGAAGGGTCCAGGGTCACTTCACCTGCTCCGAGGCCCCAAAGAACCAGAGCAGGTCGGGGTCCCCTCGGGCTGGCAGCGCCCGGTGAGGTGCGGAGACGCAGTCACGGTGGCGGCAGGCGTCACAGCAGCAGCTCTGGGAGCAGGGAGCTGTGGGCCAGGGGCCGGGGAGCGTGTGCTCGCCCGTACAGCAGTGGTCCCCCTCGCCCGCGAGGTCCTTAGCCTGGGGCACCGCTGTGTGCCCTGAGGCGCTAGAGCTCGCCCCCGTGGCCAGCGGGTCAGGGCCGAGCCCAATGCCGGGTCCCAGGCGGGTCCGGGGCCAGGGGGCCCCGGAGCCCTCTCCTCGCGGTCATGTGGAGACAGGAGCAGCCAGGTGCTCAGTGCGTGGCAGGACAGGTTCAAGGGAGACGGGAACGCTGAGCGTCGAGACAGTGAGCGTGAGCCTCGGGCCCGCACGCCAGGGAGGCAGGAAAGGGGTGTGCACACATCAGCAGAGGGTGTGGGCGCTGGGCCCTGGCGCCTCTCAGCGCAGCGGGAGCCGTCCAGGTCCAACTGCAGGCCGACCCCCAGACGGTGGGAGGGTGCGTGATGCGCTGACGCAGCCAGCACGCTGTGCCAGCGAAAGAGGAGCCCGAGGCCGGTGGGGATTCGGGCCAGGACGCGCCCCTTGAAGCTCCTTGAAGAAACGCAGGTGCCGTCGCAGCTGCTGGCCGTGGGGAAGCAGACTGAACAGGCCCTTTCCTGGACGGGGCTCCCAGCGCCTGGCTGGGCAGTGCCGGCTTCACGAGAACCCGGCCCGGGAGTGGGCCGCTCAGGGGGCTGGGGCTGGGGAGGCTGACGCCCCGCGACGAGCCTGGTCTGCCATCCTCTAGATCCTGGAGCCAGGCCGCAGGGAGCGGCTGGGCCTGAAGATGGCCAATGAGGCCGCCGCCAAGAACCGGGCCAAGAAGCAGGAGGCCCTGCGGAGGGTGACGGAGAACCTGGCCAGGTGAGGGGCGGGCCTCGCGCTGTGGCCGCACGCTCGGCACCGGGGGCTGGGCCCTTTCCACTGCGTCTGCAGTGCCCCTCACACGTGCCTAGCCCCCCTATTTGCACGTTTCTAGGGAACGTCTTTACGCCTTGTCCCCCGTAGCTCCCATCCGCCTATGGAGTCAGGGTCATCGCCCCACTTGGAGACGGTCAGGGTCCCCTGCAGCCCCACGGCCCAGGACGCGGCCGTTCAGGATCCCAGCGTAGAACATGCGCGTGTCCCCCAGGCATCTTCCCAGGGACTGAGGGGCCTGCTGCCAGGCAGGCCTGACCCTGCCTCTTGCCACGCCTTCCCCACTGCAGCCTCACCCCCAAGGGCCTGAGCCCCGCCATGTCCCCAGCCCTGCAGCGCCTGGTGAGCAGGACGGCCAGCAAGTACACGGACCGAGCCCTGCGGGCCAGCTACACCCCGTCCCCCGCCCGCGCCAGCCACCTCAAAACCCCGGCCAGCGGGCCCCAGACCCCGACGAGCACACCAGCCCCCGGCTCGGCGACACGCACCCCGCTCAGCCAGGACCCAGCCTGCATCACGGACAACTTGCTACAGCTCCCTGCCCGGCGCAAGGCCTCAGACTTCTTCTAAGGCTGGGCCTGGAGCTCCACAGAACCTGCAGGGCAGCTCTCCGCCCATCACGGGACTCCGGCTTTCCGGGGTGCTGGGCCTGCCCGGCTGACACCCTGTTCTGTAGAACCCTGCCCGCTCTACCTGTCACTAAAGAGAGCCTCTGGCCAGACAGGGCTGCCTCTCTGCCCCAAGGCCACCCTTGTGTCTGCGTCGCCCGCTCAGGGCCGCTGGGCGGTAACCTCGGCGGCTGGGGTGTCCAGGCTTTCCTGCGTGGCATCCGGTGGCGCCGACGAGGCAGGGGGCCTGCCTTCCAAGCTGAGTTGGCCCCTTGTTTCCCTGTGACCCCTACTTCCGTTCCCCTCGGGGGTCAGAGCCCTCAGCCATCAGGCCTGCAGGTCCACAGGCTCCCTGGCCAGGCCAGGCCTGCGGGAGGCCCTTCCCAGTGGCCTCAGCCGTCACCTCCTGAGCGCCTGACTTCCAGCCGGGGCAGGGCTGACCCCGCCCCCTCGCTCCTCTGCTGGGGCCAGCTCCCCAGGAAGTGGGCTGGGTCCTGGCGGGCTCTTTAAGCCTCAGGTGGGGTCAGGTCGTGCTCAGAGAGGCAGCATGGGGTCACATGGGGTCCGCTTAGACTGGAGCCCGTCATGCTGGGAGCAGGCAGGCCCCAGCAGGCCGCCCTCGGGCTCCCTGGGGTCCAGCTGGTCTGCGCTCCTCCACGTTGAGCCCTGGCTGGGCACCAAGGGCGCAGGGCTGGGGCCATGGGGTCAGGAAAGGGCTGCTTTTAATGCTTCGTCCCAGTAGGGAAGGGTGGGCGTGGGCCTGAGAGAGCCCCAGAAAGTGGGGTTGGAGGTCTGGGAGGGCCCGAGTGAGAGGCAGAGCAGGGGGCGGGAGGGGGGCCGCCAGAAGTTCTGAAGGGCCAAAGGGCGGGCGGGCGTTGAGGACGGGCTGCCTGAGGGGCGCGAGCGGGGTGGGAGGGCAGCGGGGGCCTGGTGGGAGGCCGCGGACTCCATGCCCACAAGGCCGGCTCCCCGGAGCCCCCTGGCCGCAGGGAGTGGGTGCTGAGTCCCAGAGAAAAAGACTCCGCGCACCTCTCTGCTGTTCACTGTGGTTTATTTGGTGGTCAGGGTTTAAGGTCTCTGCTACTAAGTGGAAGGAAGCTAATAGAACGTAATCAAAATAGCGGTTTAATTGACGGACTTTACTCGTTCTTGCACCTGTGGCTTCTTCGGCTCCTACCGCCCACTCAGCCCCCGGGGCCGCGCGGCGCCACGCACGCCCCCCGGGCCCTCAGCACCGCTCGGTGCTTGCCTTCCCCACCTCGGCCCCGGAGACGTGGGGGTCCTTGCCCCTGGAGGCTTCGGCCAGCCGCTCCTCCACACGGTCCTCGGTCTCGGGCACCACGAGCAGCTGATGCTGGGTCTTGGCCCCCAGTTTGTGGTCGGGCCGGTGCTCAGGCCGCGGGTCCAGCTTGCAGTCAGCCCGGTACTTGCCCTCGCCCTCCCGCTTGAAGGAGGCGGAGGGCATGGCCTTGGGCTTGGGGGGCTGCAGCCACGCATGGCTGAGGATCTCGTCAATGTGCAGGCGCCGGGTGACGTCCGGCTGCAGGATCCGGTAGATGAGGTCCTTGCACTCGCCCGTCAGGTGCTTGGAGCGCGGGAAGTCCACGCGGTGCTCCTTCTGGATGCGCAGCATCTTCTTGACGTCAGAGTCGTCGTATGGCATGGAGCCGCAGACCATGATGTAGAGGATCACGCCCAGGCTCCAGATGTCGTACACCTTGGGCTGGTAGGGGATGCCCTGCAGCACCTCGGGGGCCGCGTACGCCGCCGACCCGCAGAAGGTCTTGCTCAGCGTCAGCCGGCCACTGCCGTCCCGCAGGCAGCGCTTGGAGAATCCAAAGTCGGACAGCTTGATGTTGAAGTCCTTGTCGAGGAGGAGGTTCTCGCACTTGAGGTCGCGGTGGACGACGTCCAGGTCATGGCAGTACTTGACGGCCGAGGACAGCTGCCGGAACATCCTGCGCGCCACGTCCTCGTGCAGGGCCCCCCGGCACTTGATGAACTCGAGGAGGTCACCCTGCACGCCGAGCTCCATCACAATGTAGATGCGGCCGTCGGACGTCTCGAAGATCTCGTAGGTCTTGATGATGGAGCGGTGGTTGACGGTCGCCAGGATGTCCATCTCCCGGGGCAGGAACCTCTCCACGAAGTCGGCGGGCGTCTTCCTGCGGTCGATGATCTTGACCGCCACGTTGAACTTGAGGCGCTCGGAGTAGGCGGACTTGACCTTGGCATAGGAGCCCTTTCCCAGGTTGATGCCCACGATGTAGCCCTTCTTCCTCAGGACCGCGGCATCGTCCATGGCGCCCGGAGCGGCCCGCGCCGCCGCCCTCTACATCCCCCCCCCACGCGGGCCAGCGGACATCGTCCTCGACTGCGCTGCGGGGAGCCGTCTGGCCAGGCTGGGCCTGCACCTGGAGGTGTGGAACGCCCAGCATTGTCCCCGCGTGACTTCAGCCTGTGAAGTCACAAAGCCAGGCTGCCCAGGGTGGGAACTGGGTGGGGGACGGGCCCCGGAGCCCTGGAAGGCTGACTGGGCTGGCAGAGCCCTGCGGCCCGCCGGAAGAGAGGAAGCCGGCGCCCAGGACTGCTGCGGGCTCGCCGTGCCGCCCTGGGCTGAGTCAGGCTGGGGCCGCCCAGGTCCAGCCAGCGTGCCAGGCCCCTGCAGCGGATCCTGTCCCTCCAGGGAGGGCTGCCTCCCCGCCACTGCCTTGAGGTGGGATGAGCACCACCTCTGGGCCGGGCCTGGGAGGGGCCGCCTGGATCCCGGGGGACGAAGGTGGCTGTCTAGGGTGGAGGGCAGCTCGGACTCTGTGAGTGCCCAGCCCCGTGGCCTGGAGCCCTGGTGGGCTGGCGTTCCGAGGGCAAGAAGAGTTGAGGTGCAGGCAGGGAAGGGCCTGGGGGAGGTGGGCGTTGTGGGAATGGATGGGCCCCGGCACCGGGGTCGGGACGTGGAGGAGAGGGGCGGGGGGCGGGGGCTGCAGGAGCCGCTGGGACCGAGCCCCGCTTTAAGACAGGTCCTGCGGGAGCACGTAGCCAAGGGCGGCCAGAGCCTGTGACCGGGCAACAGGCGGCTGGCGGGGGCAGGCCGGTGGGGCGTGCACACAGTGGGTGGGGCGTGCACACAGTGGGCGGGGCCCGAGGCGGGGGCTGGGGGCTGGGGAGGGCGCCCTGAATTCCGTCACTTGGGCCTCTGTGAGCACCGGGATCCTGGGCAGGCGTGCCACCTTCGCGCCTTAGACAGTCTCTGCATCTGGAAACGGCGTCCGCCTGCTCTGTTCTTGCCCGGGCGCCGAGGCCCCTGTGGGCGCAAGTCGTGTTCACGCGCCCTCGCGGCCTGTCTCCAGGACGGGTGCTCGGAGGAGGGGGCGTCCTGTGTCTGGGTGGGTGGCGGTGACCCAGAACCCCCGTGCCGGGGTTCAGCGGGGCTCGCCAGCTGCTGGGAGGGGAGCACGCACACACGCCCGGGCGGGCGCACAGAGCTCCCTGCAGGAAGTCCATGCGGAAGGCCCCGGGCAGGGCAGCCGGGCCCCGAGGCCAGCGGCAGGGACCTGCCCGACGCCTGCAGTCTCCTGGGGGCTTCGGTAGGAACCAGTGGAACTATAGGGGGCCAGCCGCGAGGCCCCCCAGGCCAGGCGCCCTCCCTGCCTGTCTCCCTCGCCCCCAGGACTCTGTTGGGGTTGCCCTTTGCTGCGGTTCCTGCTCCCCACGCCCTCCCTCGCCCAGGACGCTGTGGCCTCTGGTTCTCCAGGGACGTCAGGCCTGCAGACTCGGGCGAGCCGCAGGGGCCCTGCCCAGAACGTGCGTGCTGGACTGCCGGAGCCCCCGGGGCGGGGTCAGACTGGACGGGCTTCAGGGTGCTCCTGGCTGCAGGCCTATGAGTGCCAGACCGCAGGCTCTGGGACGCTGCCCTTGGAGCTTTGAGGGTTGGCCTCAGGCCCCGGGTGACCGGAGTGGGCCCTGCCTTCCCAGGGCCCAAGGTGGCTCAGCATCACCCAGGGTGTGAGTGCCCTGTGGCTGGGCCGTGGCGGGCACACACAGCTGTGGACTCGCGGAGGCTGAGGGCTGAGGTCAGACCCCGTGGAGGATGGGGACAGAGGTGCCACTGAGGGTCTGCAGGGCCAGGTGGTGAGAGCGTGCGGGGCGGGAGGCGCACGGCTGGCCCAGAGGCCCCAACGAGGGTCCCGGGGATCGCTGCGGGGGCTGAGCCTGTGTGGGGCAGTGGGGCGGCTCAAAGGATAGACCGGTGCCCCAGGCCACCTCGGGAAGGCCTCGCAGTGGGGCCTGCTCCGCGCTGGGTGGGTTCAGGTGGCCACCTGCCCCCTCTGACCTGTGCCCCCGCCTGGGAAACACACAGCTTTTGCTCCTTCCCGAGGCCCCTCCCCGCAGCCTTGCCCCCAGGCCCCCATGATCACTGCTGACCCGAGGGGGAGTTTGCAAGCCTCCTGGGGCGAATGCATCCGCGCTGGCCCTGCACACCCTGGAATCCCGCTCCCCCACGGTGCAGGCTTGTGACCCCACCCCCAGGACTGCTCCATCTTGGGCCCTCGCCTGCCTGTCCGGGCAGTGGCCGCCAGAGGCTTCGTGTGTGGAGGCTGCGGCCCCTCAGCGGAGCCTGGAGAGGTGGGCAGGGGCTCAGGGACCGGTCCACCAGCAGGGCTGGGGTCCACGGCGAGCTGCCGGGCAGCCAGGAGGAGGCCAGACCTAGGAGGACTTTAGGGGCCAGGCGTGGAGATCCTTGCTGCAGGCAGCAGAGCTGGACTGGGTGCAGGAGGGGGGCCTCGGCTACCATGGGAGGTGATGGAAACATGGGGATGGGGTCCAGGCGGTGGCCACACTGTGATGCCCAGGGGTGCGTGGCTGTAGCTGTGAAGGGGCTGGGTGGGGGCAGGGCCCTTCCGGACGCCGGCAGGGGCAGGAGGAGGGGCCGTGTCTGCAGGCCCCATTCCCTTGGCGTGTCAGACCCACAGGTGCATGCGTGTCCGGGCACAGGCAGATCGGAAGAGGAAGTGGCGGCCGCGCGCAGCCAGGTGAGGGCCGCTCGGTGGGTGGGGCCTCCCGTGGCCAGCGGTGCCCCTGCAGGCCTGCTCCCCCCGTGGACACCCCGGCCACGCGTGAGAGGAGGCCTGCTACTCCTGCTTGCCAGCACCCGCTCACCCACGCTGGCGGGAGCGTCGCCCCGGGACAGCTAGCTGGGACCAGAGAGGAGCAGGAGGCCCTGCTCAATGACTGGGGGACACGCAGGCCTCGGGGTGGGCCCGGCGGGGATGCTCCGGGCGCTGCGGGGAGCGGGATGCTGGCTGGGTGTGGGGCAGACCCTGGAGCCAGGCCAGGAGGAGGGGAGGGGCCCCGAGGGAGGCCCCCACAGGCAGGCAGCCTCGGGGGCGGTTGAGGGCCCTGAATGCCCGCCCCGACCTCCCGGCCTGCAGCCGCCGCGCCGCCTCCCTGCCCAGCTTGGCACTTGTGGGCCCCGCGTTTGAAGCAGTGTCTTCCTCACTCAGCTCTCCCCAGTCCAGGGCCTGAGTCCATCGTCAGCGCTGGATACATGGGGCTCTTTCCCCGGCGGGAGGTGAAGTGCGGTGTGGCCCACGGAGGGGGCCACGGGGGTGCAGGGTCCTCTCCCCGGGTGACCGAAGCCAGCAGGGCACATACAGCGACCTCGGGGGCTGCAATAATATAGTGATTTATTGCTTCTTTAGCCACGTGAGTTACCAAGTTCAAAGGGAGGGGAAGAAACTGACGAAAATAGCGGCACATCTGGGACCCTCTTGCTTCTCGGCTGGTCCCGCGGCCTCTCTGGAGCTCGGGCTCGGGGCCCTGAGCTCGGCCTCATTCCCTGCCGGCCGCCCGGGCCGCAACAGGTGGGCTAGGCATGTGTGTCTGAAGGCTGCGGGGGCGCCCCCTCCTCGGTCTTGCTGGGTTGCCCGCTGGGCAGACCCACGGCCTCTGACTGCTGGGACACCTGCGCCGTCGCAGTCTCCTCCTCGGGGCTGGGCTCAGTCCGGGGCTCCGGCCGCGCCTCTTCCCGGGGCTCCAGCTTGGTGGCGGACTTCTTGTCGGAGCTGGGTTCGGGGGTCCACGGGGGCTCGGCGGCCCGGGAGCCCTCGCCCTCCTTGTTGACGGCTGCGGAGGACAGGCCCCGGGCCTTGGGCTGCACCCAGCAGTGGCTGAGGACCTCGTCGATGTGCAGGCGCCGGGTGACGTCCGGCTGCAGCATGCGGTAGATGAGGTCCTTGCACTCGCCCGTCAGGTGCTTGGAGCGCGGGAAGTTGACGCGGTGCTCCTTCTGGACGCGCAGCATCTTCTTGATGTTGGAGTCGTCGTACGGCATGGAGCCGCAGACCATGATGTAGAGGATCACGCCCAGGCTCCAGATGTCGTACACCTTGGGCTGGTAGGGGATGCCCTGCAGCACCTCGGGGGCCGCGTACGCCGCCGACCCGCAGAAGGTCTTGCTCAGCGTCAGCCGGCCACTGTCGTCCCGCAGGCAGCGCTTGGAGAATCCGAAGTCGGACAGCTTGATGTTGAAGTCCTTGTCGAGGAGGAGGTTCTCGCACTTGAGGTCGCGGTGGACGACGTCCAGGTCGTGGCAGTACTTGACGGCCGAGGACAGCTGGTGGAACTTCTTGCGCGCGTCGTCCTCCTGCAGGGCCCCGCGGGTCTTGATGAACTCGAGGAGGTCGCCCTGCACGCCGAGCTCCATCACGATGTAGACCTTGCCGTCGGACGTCTCGAAGATCTCGTAGGTCTTGATGATGGAGCGGTGGTTGAGCATGGCCAGGATCTCGATCTCCCGGGGCAGGAACTTCTCCAGGAAGTCGGTGGGGGCTCTCCTGCGGTCGATGATCTTGACCGCCACGTTGAACTTGAGGCGCTCGGAGTAGGCGGACTTGACCTTGGCATAGGAGCCCTCTCCCAAATTGATCCCCATGATGTAGCCTCGTCGCTTGAGGACGGCAGCGTCATCCATGGTGCCGGGAGCGCCCAGTGCCCCTGAGGCTGCCCTCTACATCCCTGCGGGACATGAGCCAGCGCGTCCTCATCTACACTGTGGGCAGAGTCCTCTGGGATGCCCGGGTCTCCCGTCCCTGCCTCCTAGAGGCCAAGACTCTGGGGTGGAACGTTCGGCACTGTTTCCTGGGTGACTTCAGTGGGTGAAGTCATAAAGAAGAAGTGCCCTGCGGAATGGGTCTCCAGCCTGAGCCGCTCGACCTTGGAACCCTGCAGCAGACGGACGCCCGCGGAGCGCGGGGGGCCGAGGTAGGAGGGGCCGCGGGGACTGCGTCGGCTTGCGTCGGCTCGCCCAAGCCTCCACACCAGAGCCAGGACTGCTGGGGGCAGGGGGGCTGCTGGGGCAGGGGGGCTGCTGGGGGCAGGGGGGCGATGGGCTGACTTCCTGCACCCCAGGGCATCCCTGGAAGTCCGGGCAACCGTCCCAACCATCTAGGTCTCAGCAGCAAACGGGAGACGCTCAAGTGAGGACTGCCTGCGAGGGTTTAACAAGAGGATGATCTCCCCATCCCCACATGGAGCCGTGTCCAGAACCCCGAGTGGGTGATGGGCCCTTAGATGAAAGGACAGTTGTTTCTGGAACCCGGGGACAGTGGTGCCCGGAGGGCCACCTTGACCAAGGCAGTGACCTAGGTCATCTGCCCCAGGAAAGGGGCTGGAGAAAACCTCCCTGACCTCCTCCTGCTCCCTGTGGCCCTGGAAATCCTCCGCGGTGTCCACACAGGCAGGTGGACTGAGAAGGGGGCTGGGGCAGGAAGGGTCCCCTCCGCCTTCCTGCTGCGTGGTCTGGTTGGACTTTTCACTGCCCCGTGCTGCTCTCCTCTGAACCTTCTCTGGCCAGCTCTGCTGGGGGACAGCTGACCGGGTCTCTGCCCTTGGCTGTGAGGCCCCTCCCGGGGGCCTGCCCTGCCATAGCCCTGGCTGGGCTCCAAGGGCAGGTCTGGGGGTGGGGGAGAAGGTGGGTCTGGACTCCTCTGAGCAGCAGCTGCTCCCGGAAATGCCCTCTGAGGACAGGCAAACAGGGCAGTGTTGAATGGGAACCACGCTTCCTGCCAGGAGTGGGTCCTCTCTGCTCTGGGCCTTGCTGTAGGGGAGGGCGGGATGGTGCGGGAGGGCAGGAGCAGGCAGGCCTGGCAGAGCCTTGGGGTCAGTCGGGTGCCTCTCTCAGATGACCCTGAATGTCCCAGGCTGGGATCCTGGGGCGCTCAGGAGGAGCGTGCCCTGAGGGGCTTGGGGTGACTGCCCCTGGGGAGCCAGCTGCTGACGGTCTGGGTGCACCGCCCATCCCCGCCTCTCCCCTCCCTCTTTTCTCCGCTCCCATCTTCACCCTCTAACCACCCTGACGCCCAGGCCGGGCCTGCTGCGCGTGGTGGCCGGTGGTCTGTCCTTCGGAGGGCTTGCTCCTCCCTCGCTGGTACTCCATCTGCTGGGTCCCCTCCCGCGGTGACAGGTGCGCGGCCAACGCTTCCCTCCGTGCGGAAGAGCCTGCTGTGGCGGCAGCTGAGCCAGCGTCTCCCCCCGGCCTCGCTCGGTCCCCACTGTGCAGGGGGCCCCCCCTCCAGGGGACCGGGCGTCCCAGTCGGCTCTCCGCGCGGGACCCTCCTCGAGCCTGCTTGCTCGTCGGTATGCAGCACTCCAGTTGCACGCGCCGGTGAAGCGGCACCTGCGGAAGCGCCTCCCGGGGCCACCTCGGAGGTTCTCCAGGTCTCCTCTCCCCTCACCGCAGCGGTTCGGCCTTTAAAGCGCCACTTTGGGACGCACTCTTGCAAGGGCCCTTCTCAGGGATTCCCAACTCCGCCCCCGCCCGGGGGCTCCCTCGGAGCCGCGCCCCCGCGCCGCTCCTGCCCCTCCGCAGCTCCTGCTCCGGCAGGCCCCCAGGAGGCCCCGCCCCCGATCCCCGCCCTTCTCTGGTCAGCCAATGGAGCCCGCGGCTCCCCGTAGTCCCGCCCCGGCCGGCCCGCCCCCGCCCCGCCCTTGGGCCGCGCCCCTCTCAGTCACTGCGCAGGCGGAATGCGCATGCCCCGCCTCCGCCCGGCGCTGATTGGCTGGCGGCGGCGCGGGCGGGGGCGGGGCGGTGCGGGCCGAGCAGGACGGCCGCCATCTTGCGCGGAGCCGGAGTCGGAGCCCGAGGCGGCGGCCGAGAGCGCGCGCCCGCCCGCGGCCCCCCGGAGCCCTCTCCCCGCGGCGCCCTCGCCTGGCCCGGCCCCGGCCCGGCCCGAGCCCTCGGCCCGGCCTGCGCGGCCGCCCCGGGGACGATGAACGGAGGATAAATGGTGCCCAAGGCGGACAGCGGCGCGTTCCTGCTGCTCTTCCTGCTGGTGCTCACGGTCACCGAGCCGCTGCGGCCAGGTGCGCGCCGGGGGGCGGCCGGCGGGCTCGGCCCGGGCGCCTGGAAGCCCTGGCCGCCCGGGTCCCTCGGACGCGTGAGGCGCCGCCGAGGCGGGCGTCCTCCGAGGAGAGCCCGGGTCGGGAGCTGGGGTCCGGGCCGCAGAAGGTCCCGCTCGAGCCTTACCTCTTGTTTCCGATGTGCACCCCCCCCCCACCTCTGTCCGCGAGAAATCAAGAGCCCGAACGCAGGGCTCCCGTCCGGCGCAGAAGGCCGGGGCCCGCCGTGCCCCGGTGGGTTGCAGGGGTTCTAAACTCAGCGGGAAGGAGCCCGATGCTGTAACGCGCACGCATAAATGCGTTCGTTTTTGTATCGACGCGGTTGCAGAGTGAGGTTCTTGACCCTGTTTAGTGGAGGAAGGGGCCCATTTCGTGGGTGCTGTCGGGACTGCTTGTCCCCAGCAGGTCGGGGAGCACGGCTGGGTGCAGGCCCCAAGCGGGCTCCCGGCCCGGGCGCGCTGCACCTCGCTGCCCTTCGCCATCTGCCGCCGAGCGCCCCACCTCCTCCCCCGGGTTCCCTCGGCAGCCAGGGCACCCCTCACTCAGTTGGAGTTGGAGGGGCCAGTGATGCTTCTGGGGCGGCGGGGTGACTGGCTGCGGGGTGGTCTTGGTAGAAACTGGAGCCGGCACCTGTGCAGGAGGGTGCTGTATGGGCTGTGAGAGGCCAGAGCCGACGGGTTTGTGCGTGCTTGTTATTACGTTCTTCAGAAAACATGTCTACACCTGTGGGGAGGCGCCAGTCGTCCCCTCCGAGTCCTGGGTCTTCTGTTATGTGGCTGGACTCCGAGGGGCGGAGCCACACGGCGCCTGTGTCCTTGGTGGCGGGGAGGCTCTGGGTCCAGCGGGGGATGTGACCGAGGTCCCCACTCCCTTTGCTTTGCCGTCTGTCCACACATCCTGCCAGCCGGCCGGCAGCAGTTCAGGAAGCATCTTGGCCGGCCTGCCCGTCGCTAGGGATGCTCACCTGAAGAGAAGCTGCCCTCTTCGTGGGCGTGCTCTCCAGCTGAAAGCAGGGGCGGGGAAATCGGTTCCCCAGCCGGCTGCGGCAGAGGTGGGAAGCGGAGCGGTGGCCCGCAGCAGGCCCGAGCTGGGGCAGGGAAGCGACTGGGTGGGGAGCAGAGCTGCTCTTTGCGCCCGTGGCTGCCCAGGTCGGGCCTTCACAGTGACCCCTGTCGGTGTCTGGAGTTGCCCTGAGAAACGTGGCGCTCCAGCTGGCTTCCTGACTCCGGCTCAGCAGCAAGTGGAGTCTTCCCCCAGGGCCTGGAGTCCTGGCTCAGACCCCCCACTGGGGAGTGAGGAGGGGGAAACGGGGCACCCCTGCTTCCCTGGAGGGCCCCTGCCAGGTGGAGCGCCCGGGGCCCCTCAGGGCGCAGGCTGGGCCTTTCACAGAGCTGCCTGCAGGAGTGCGCCCAGCCAGGCCTTTGGGCAACGCGTGTGGTCTTGGTGGTTGAGGACGCGCTGGGTGCCAGGGCTCTCGGGGGGGTCCCTGTGGGGGTGGTCCTGCTGCTAGCTCCGTCTTACAGAGAGGGCCGCAGGATAGAGCTGGAGGCCCCGGTGGCTCTGGGGAGGATTTGGTCCCGAGGCCTGGCCTCTCCCCGGCAGCCCCACCGCCCTCCCCTCGGGCCCCCTGCTCCCAGAGCCAGCCGAGGCTCTCCCGGCGGGTCTGCGGCCCGTCCCCCATCCGAGCGCCCTGGTCTGAGCGCCAGAACTCCCCTCCCCTGGGCCCCCGCTGTGATGGTGCGCCAGGAGTGGCGGCTGGTGAGGCAGGGAGGCTGGGGCCTCTGGCCAGAGGTGACGGAGCTGGAGGGACCTTGGGGCCTCTGACTTGGACACCCCAGTGGCTCGGCTCTGTCTGCAGCTGGTCCTCTGGGAGTGCGGGGTTAGGCGCGCTCGAGAAACTGTCTCTCGTCTCAGCTGTGGAAGGAGACCCTGTGTGGCTTTAGCCCCAGCTGCATCTGGGCGACCCCTCTGCCACTCCTACTTTCCCTGCCGGGTGAGCTGAGGCACGCGCGTGCTGTCCTGCCAGGAGAGGCCAGCGATGGGCCTGAGGCTGCAGCGGGAAGCCGCAGGGCTGGGTTTGGGCCCGGGGAGGGGCTGCCTGCTGGTTCAGGTCCTTTCCCGCCTGCCGCTGCGGCCCTGACACGTGGTCAGCATGCCGCAGAGCTGCGCTGGGGGCCAGGGGGCGGGTGGGTATGTCCCGAGCCCGTGCGCCGTGGCTCACAGACTGGCTGGACGCCGTGGGGTCTGTCCTGGAGCTGGCCAGGCACCCCCACCCCAGCTTGGAGCCCGCGCTCAGCCCTGACCCGCACCATGCGGAGCTGGTCCCGTGGGCCTCCAGAGCGCTGGGTTGGCCACTCGGTTTCACTCTAACTCGGATGGTAGCGTAGTGTTCTTTCCCACCTCACTAGCCTTTTTTTTTTTTAGGGAAGAAACTTTTGCTTGGGGATAATTTCAAACTTACAGAAGAGTTGCAGGGAGAAAGTGAGCTCAAACAGCCCGGCACACCATCTGCCCAGACCTCCCTGCTATCGCCTGCCCTCCTCTGCCTTACCGTGCCCAGCCCCCTCGCGCATGCACGTGTGAGCGTGAGCGTTGATGCGGGCACGCACGATTGTTGGGGAGCGAGGGGCGGGCGTCGTGGCCTGCTCCCCGAGGGGCAGCCTGTGAGGGCGCGCTGGGCCGGGGTCAGGCCGGGGGCCCGCTGGTGCCAGGCTCGGGGGTGGAGCCCGTGCGGCGGCTGTGTCTGGGCACGCGCCCCTCTGCCCCCCTCACCCAGGGTGCTGTCCGCACAGCCTGCCTCCCTGATCCTCTCACCCCCAGCCCCGGGAGCGGCCGTGCCGTCAGGGTGCCCTGCCCTGGTGCCCAGCGTCGCCCCCGCCGGCTCCCACGGGGCTGCCCCCGTGCTGGGTGTGGAGTCAGTGCAGAGGCGGCCGCCCCCTGTCAGGCTGCCGAGCCAACTTCAAACTAGTTGGGTGTTTGCAGGGTGACGGGCAGCCTTGCAGGCAGTTGTCACCCGAGACCACGTCTTAGTTTCCAGGGTGGCTCGTAGCTGGCGTTGGCTGTTCTGTGGAAGCGGGGCCTCAACGGGAGAGGGGCGCTGAGGTCAGGGCCTGCCTCCGGGTCGAGGCGAGTGCAGGCTGGTGGCTTGAGAGCGTGGAGCCCTGCGTGGAGCCGCCCCTCGCTGTCCTTGGCTCTCCTGTGACCTGGGCGTGGTTTGCAGGCACACAGGCTCAGCGTGACTCGGCTTCTGGTTCTGAGAACTGTCGATGTAGGACAGATGCTCCCTAGATCCGTGAGTGTTGAGAGGTGGGTGCGCGAGGGCGCGTTTCCCGGGAGAGCCCCCCCACTCCCAGGCGGCCGGCTCTGTGGCTTGGCTGTGCGGACGCCTGGTGTGCGCTCGGTGAGTCCAGCTGCGGCTGGAGGCGGGGGCCTGGCCGGACGCCCCAGACACCCCGCACCGTGGACAGGGCCGGGATTGTTCTGCGGGCGCACTTCGCCTCTGGGCACGTTTCAGCTGGGGCTCCGTCCTGGTCTGGCACAGAGCGGGCGCTCGGAAATCGGTGACGGAGCCGACGCACAAACGGCTCCTTCTGTTGGACATAAAGAGTGTCGGCTCCCCGCACCCGTGGGCCTCGCAGCTGCCCAGTGAGGGCGGTGGGGACCCAGCCAGCTGGCCCGGGGCTCAGGCCGGGGGGTTGCTCCCAGGGGCGAGAGCTGCCCTGAGAGGCGAGGGCGGGCAAGGCTGCTCACCGCAGAGGGCTCGTCAGGTCCCCGGCGGCACGGGGCACGGGCCGCCCCTCTGATGGGCACACCGGCCAGCCCCGTCTCCCGCGCTTCGCTTCTCTGCCTGGCACGCCATCCCACAGCCCCTTTCCCGTCCTTTTCTGTAGGCTGGCTGCTGGGCGACTGGCAGCTGGCTGGCTGGCTGTCCTCAGCTGTGGACAGTTCCGTGCCGGGAGGGTGGGTCAGAGAGCAGAGTCTGTGTGGACGCTGGACGATGAGGGTCTCCGCGTCGACCCTGAGCCCTGCCCTGCTGCACGCCACCTACCTCCCTGGGCCCCCTGCTCAGGCGCTGGGCGCTGTGGGGAGTGCCCGGGACTAGGGCACTGGGCAGGGGCCCACTGGCGGGTCAGCGGGAGGCGCAAGGTGCCAGGCCCCCGGTGCACCCAGCGTCTACGAGCTGCTGGCTCCTCCGTGGGGCCCCAGGGATGGTGGGACAGGGCGGGGGGCCTGGAAGGCGTCTGCGGGGCCCTTCTCCAGCCAGCCCTGCATGGGAAGGGGTCCAGGCCGGGGTGAGCTGTGGGAAAGCCCAGCACAGACTCCCACACTTAGAGAGGCTCACGTATATGGAACTCCAGTGTTGCGCGAATGGAGTTGGGTATTGGGCACGTGGGTTCTGCTTTTTCACTTGGCAGTGCTGAGCGGCCTGTAGGTCAGTCAGCGCAGCTCTGAGTCATTCTTGTCTTAAACAAGCCTTTATGAGAACTTTGCTTAGCCTTCTTTTGCCCGCAGGGCGCCTTCCATTAGACCTCTTATCAAAACTTTCCCTCCAGAAGCTGCTGTTCAGAGGGCAGCCCTGTGGGGGAGGCGTGGCAGGTGCTGGGGACCTAACGCCACCTGCCCGCTGCGGTGTGGGCCTGTGTGCGGCTGTCACTTGGGTTTGTGTCTTGCTCTGCTTGCCTCAGGGGCACTGAGACTCAGAATGCCCACACGCAGGAGCTCAGCTGGAGGAGCCTCAAGGGCAGACTCGGAGCCTGGGGAGCAGCGACCTGCCTGTCTCACTGTCGGCTGGCTGTGCACTTGCTCAGCCCTGTCTGTGTCTTTGCAGCCCCGGGGACCACAGCCCGCCAGGCTCCTCTGTCCATGGCACTCTCCAGGAAAGAACGCTGGAGCGGGCAGCCATGCCCTCCTCCGGGGCGTCTTCCTGACCCAGGGATCGAGCCCACATCTCCCGCATCGCAGGCAGATTCTCCACCACTGTGCCACCTGGGAAGCCTTTTATTCCAAAAAGAGCTAAGATTTCAAAATACCTTTCTTCAGAGGGAGGCAGAGGATTCTTGCCTCATTGTTTTTCCAAAACGTCTAGCATTTGATGCCCCTGGAAACGCTGCAGGCTTGGCCCTGCATGCAGTGCGCTGTGCTCACCAGCGGCGCCGCGCGGCTGCACGCCCAGGGCCCTGCGTCCGGGAGCCCCGCGCTCCTGTTCCCTGAGAGCACGCCGCGCCCTGGGGCCCAGTGCAGGAAGCAGGGGCGCGGTGGCGGCAGGACTGAGCCGCCTGCCACCCCAGCCCCAACCCCGCCCCGTGGCAGCCCCGAGCCTGCTTCTTGTCTGGGAGTCCAGCTTCCTCTTCGGATGTGTGTCTCCCTTTCCAGTCCTTTCCCCCCCACCTGCTGAGACGTTCTCTCTCCACTGAACCGTCGGTACCTCCGTCGAAAGGCGGCGGCCGCGCCAGCTGTGCTCCGGGCTCTCGTCTTCTCTTCCGTTGGCCCAGGCACCTTCCGTGAGCTTTCGGTCAGGAAGTCCTACTAACTCTGAAGAAGTTCAGAGTGGCAGCCGTGCTCGTGTGCGCGTCTGATAGTTTTTACCGGACGACAGGCTGTGGGTTTTGGCTTTTTGAGCTCAGCGTGTTTCTCCACGTTCCTGCGGGTGCGCTCGAGCCTCACTCTGGGGCATGCCTGGGACACAGTGCGGTCTCTCCGGCTCTGTCCTGGGCTCACTGAGGCAGAGCTAGGGCAGCCCTTGACCTGGAGTCAGGTTTCCCCGCTAGTCAGGCACGGCTCGCGCGTGTAACTGCAACTGAGGTGCCTGTAACTGAGGCGGCTCTGGTCCGGACGCTGAGAGCCGCGCTTTGCGTTCGTGCCTGCGGAGGTCCGGCTGTTGTCCTCAGGGCAGGTTCTCCTGGCCTGGGCAGTGTCTGACCCTTGCTGCTGCTCCTGCCCGAGGGCCCTGCCTTCCTGCCGCTCACCTCTGTTCGGTGAGCCCCCCGCTGCCCCGCTCCCCTGGGCCGAGGCTCTGCTTCTCCTGCAGGTGGCGGGCCAGATCTGCCCTCGCTGCCCGCTCCCTGGGCCGGCCCGCAGCTCAGGAGTCTGCAGGCTGCGTCCCGAGGGCTCGAGAGTTAGATCTCCG
The DNA here is from genome assembly GCF_042477335.2 of Ovis canadensis. Taxonomy (NCBI): domain Eukaryota; kingdom Metazoa; phylum Chordata; class Mammalia; order Artiodactyla; family Bovidae; genus Ovis; species Ovis canadensis. Next base: position 82,754,108 of record NC_091261.1, on the reverse strand, counting down.
GCTTCGGGTCACTCGGCAGCGGCCACCCTGCTCCTGGGCGCCCCTGTGGGGAGCCCAGGCAGGCGAAAGGCAGGTGCCGGCCCAGCCAGGCCGTCGGCCCTGTCGGGTCCCGTTCCAGGCGCTTCCGGAAGCCCCCTCTCTGTTCCTCCATTAAGCGCAGGTTGTGCCCTGTCACGCGTGCCTGGAGGTCGGGGCACCTTCCCGCCTGAGCTCCAGCCCCGGTGACCGCTCCCGCTCCCTGCCCCTGCCCTGCGCGCCTCCTGAGCCCTGGGAGCGCCCGGGCCGCGTGCTCAGGGCCCCTGTGTTTGCCCCCACAGAGCTGCGGTGCAGCCCCGGGCAGTTTGCCTGCCGCAGCGGCACCATCCAGTGCATCCCCCTGGCCTGGCGGTGCGACGGCCTGGCGACCTGTGAGGACGGGAGCGACGAGGCCGCCTGTCCCGGTGAGTGCGCACGAGAGGCGGGGGAGCTTCAGTGAATCCTTGGGAGGGCCTAGCTATGTCTGGCCGGAGGCTTCTGAGGTTGGACTGCAGGCCTCCTGGAGGGAGGCTATTTCATTGTCCTGCTGAAAGCCTGCTAGAATTACAGCTAAAGACGTAAAGCCACAGGGACCAAGAAGACGGGGAAAGACGACCCGGGGCTTGGTCGTGCCAGCGGTGTCTTCGGAAGACAAAAAGTAGATGGCGTTCCGGACAGCCTGCTCCCCAGGGGCCGGGAGGGGGCTGCAGCCGCCGTGCCCAGAGCCCCTCCCAGCGGCTGCTGGTGTCGTTGAGCCCGGGGTGCATTCCCGCGGCACTGGGAAGGCGGCACTGGGAAGGCGGCACTGGGAAGGCGGCACTGGGAAGGCGGCACTGGGAAGGCGTGAGGGATGTGGGGGCGGGGCTCGGGCGGGGGGCGGGGCCGGCCTGCAGGGGGCGGTGGTCCCGGCGGCGCCTCCCTCCCCGGAGGGCGCTTGGCGGCTGGAGGTGGCGCCTGTTTTGTGGGCTCCCTCCAGCCTTGTCAGCTGGTGGAAAGCACAGGCTCCAGTTGCAAACCCCTTTTGCTGGAAATAGCTGCCTGGTCCTTGTTCTGAGTGAGCAACCTTTGATGCAAACGGGCTGTAAACAGTGTGTTGGGGTTTTAATGGAGGAGAAGTTACCGCCTTATTAAGAGGCATTAGGGAAGACTTGACTAAAGGGCGTTCTTGGCAAGGAAGGCTCGGCGCCATGAAGCTGCCCGTCGGCCCATCGGTCTGTAGGCTCAGTGCATCGCTGGAAGGTTTTGGGGGGAAATGGGACGAGTCAGCTGAGACATCTGGAAGGATCAGGTCCCGAGGCGGGGACTTGGAGAGGAGTCCGAGCACGCGGCTCCCTTCACGGCTGGCACAGGGAAGCCAGACTGGCTGTGAGACGGAAGAGCTGCCTGAAGCGGGGTCCAGAGGCTCAGCACGGGCAGGAGGCGCCCTCGACCCCGCGCTGCAGCTGGGGCGCTGGGCTCCTGGATGCCCCTGAACAGAGATCAGCCCCAGGCTCCTTGGAGACAAGCTCCTGGAAGGCGGGGGGAGGGGGGGTGCGTGCTCGTAAGACTTCGGTGCAGGGAAGGGCCATTTTCAAGTCACAGAGGCCGACTCGGAAATGGGAGCAGGGCGTCCCGGTGGCCCGGGGGAGGAGAAGCTGCCTGCGACGCCGGAGACCCGGGTGCGGTCCCTCCGCTGGGAAGATCCTATGCGCCTCAGAGCAGCTTAGCGCCTGCGCCACGACTGCGGAGCCTGGGTTCCACCACGAGAGAGGCCACCCCAGGGAGACACCCGTGCCCCGCAGCCAGAGGGAAGGCCAGGCGGCCACACAGGCCCAGCACAGCCAAAGATAGGTGCTATGGAGATGACCGGGTTTACCAGGTTAAAGTTAACTCTCCCTTTTATCAAAAAGTGCGGATAAACGGTGTGAGCAGGCAAGCCTCCAAGGGAGATGGTGTAACCCGGAGAGGATTGTGGTTTAGCAAACATAAAGAAGGCCTGCGAAGGGGCAAGAGCCAGTCAGGCGTGCCACAGAGCGAGAGCACGGGTGGTGCGGGGCGGGCAGAGAGGCGCTCTGCCCGCGGTGGTCCGGCGACAGCGAGCCCCCTTGCGGCCGCTCGCAAGTCCGGGCGCTGCTGAGAGGAGGCGCCAGTGCCGCCGCGGCAGACAGCTTCCAGAGCTGCCTCGGGCTTCCCCAGAGGCAGGGAAGGTGTCTGGTATTCCCGTCTCGTCAGGAGTTTTCCAGTTTCTTATGATCCACGCAGTCAAAGGCTTTAGTGTAGTCAATGAAGCAGAAGTCGATGGCTTTGAAATTCCTTTGCTTTTCCTGTGACCCAGTGGATGTTGGCAGTTTGATCTCTGGTTCTCTTTCCTTTCCTGCACCCAGTTGATACCTCTGGAAGTTCTCGGTTCACTTACTGCTGAAGCCTGGCTTGGAGAATTTTGAGCATAAGCTTGCTAGCATGTGGAGTAAGTGCAATTGTGCGGTAGTTTGAGCATTCTTTGGCGTTGCCCTCTTTGGGATTGGAATGAACACTGACCTTTTCCAGCCCTGTGGCCACTGCTGAGTTCTCCGAATTTGCTGGCATACTGAGTGTAGCACTTTGACAGCATCTTTTAAAATGTGAAGCCGCTCCACTGGAACGCCAGCACCGCCGCTAGTTTGTCCGTGGTGCTGCTTCCGAAGGCCCCCGTGCCCTCACAGTCCAGGACTCTCCCTAGGAGAGTGAGCGCGCCATCGTGGGCATCCGGGTCGTGACCACCTCCTTTGCGCAGTTCTGTGTATCCTCGCCCCCGCTTCTAACCCTCTTCTCCTTCAGTTAGATGCTCACTCTTTCTGTCCTTCGTTGTGCCTGGCCTTGCGTGGAATGTGCCCTTCACAGCTGCAGTTTTCTTGAAGAGATCTCCAGTCTTCCCCACGCTCTTCTTTTCCTCCGCTTCTTGGCAGTGTTCACTGAAGAAGGCTCTCTTATCGCTCCCATCTATTCCCTGGAACTCTGCATTCAGCTCGGTGTGTCTTTTCCTCTCCTTTGCCTTTCGCTTCTCTTGTTTGCTCAGCTGCTTGTAACACCTCCTCAGACAGCCACCTTGCCTTCCTGCGTTTCTTTTTCTTGGGGCTGATTTTGGCCATTGGCTCCCGTACAGTGTTCCAAACTTTCGTCCAGGGTTCTTCAGGCACCATCAGATCTGATGCTTGTCACCTCCACTGTGTCATCATAAGGGATTTGATTCAGTCATACCTGAATGACCTAGTGGTTTTCCCTACTTTCCTTCAGTTTAAGACTGAACTTTGCAGTGAGGAGTTCATGACCTGAGCCACAGTCAGCTCCCGGTCTTGTTTTTGCTGACTGTGTAGAACTTCTCCATCTTTGGCTGCAAAGAAAAGAACCGGCCTGATTTTGGTATCGATCATCCGGTGATGTCCGTGTGTAGTCACCTCTTGTGTCGTTGGAAAAGAGCGTTCTTGCTGTGACCCGCGTGGTCTCTTGGCAAAATTCTGTTAGCATTTGCCCTGCTTCATTTTGTACTCCAAGGCCAAACTTGCCTGTCACTCCAGGTATCTCTGGACTTCCTGCTTTTGTATTCCAGACCCGTGTGATGAGAAGCACATCTTTTTTGGTGTTAATTCTAGAAGGTCTTGTAGGTCTTCGCAGAACCCGCAGTGGTTGGAGCATAGACTTGGATCACTGTGAAGCTGAGTGGTTCAGGATGTGCCACGTTTTATGTAGCCAGGCTCTTACGTGTGCGCCTTTAGTTCTCGTTCAGTTCAGCTCAGTCGCTCAGTCGTGTCCGACTCTCTGCGACCCCATGAATCGCAGCACGCCAGGCCTCCCTGTCTATCACCAACTCCCGGAGCTCACTCAGACTCATGTCCATCGAGTCGGTGATGCCATCCAGCCATCTCATCCTCAGTCGTCCCCTTCTCCTCCTGCCCCCAATCCCTCCAAGCATCAGAGTCTTTTCCAATGAGTCAACTCTTCGCATGAGGTGGCCAAAGTACTGGAGCTTCAGCTTTAGCATCATTCCTTCCAAAGAAATCCCAGGGCTGATCTCCTTCAGAATGGACTGGTTGGATCTCCTTTCAGTCCAAGTGACTCTCAAGAGTCTTCTCCAACACCACAGTTCAAAAGCATCAATTCTTTGGCGCTCAGCCTTCTTCACAGTCCAACTCTCACATCCATACATGACCACAGGAAAAAACCATAGCCTTGACTAGACAGACCTTGTGGGCAAAGTAATGTCTCTGCTTTTGAATATGCTGTCTAGGTTGGTCGTAACTTTTCTTCCAAGGAGTAAGCGTCTTTTAATTTCATGGCTGCAGTCACCATCTGCAGTGATTTTGGAGCCCAAAAAATAAAGTCTGACACTGTTTCCACTGTTTCCCCATCTATTTGCCATGAAGTGATGGGAGCGGATGCCATGATCTTCGTTTTCTGAATGTTGAGCTTTTTTCACTCTCCTCTTTCCCTTTCATCAAGAGGCTTTTTAGCTCCTCTTCACTTTCTGCCTTAAGGGTGGTGTCATCTTCGTATCTGAGGTTCTTGCTGTCTCTCCCGGCAATCCTGAGTCCAGCTTGTGCTCCCTCCAGCCCGGCGTTTCTCGTGATGCGCTCTGCGTTGGCCTCATTAGTTTGCTGTTATAGCCAGTGTCACAGTGAGTAGCCCTGTGCATCTGTGGGGTTGGGGGGAGACTGTTCTATTTGGGGGGTTGGAGAGGCATCATTAATGTGAATTCTTACGTGTCCGGTAAGCGAAGCTTGAGGCTGACAGGTGCTAACGGGACTGGGTCCTGGAACGGCAAGGGCGGCCGGGCCCCCGGTCGCCTTCCCTGAGCCGCGGCCTGTCCTGCCCTCCGGTCGTCAGGCCTCTGTCGTCCTCTCTGCTGCTGTTTGTCTCTGTGGATGTGCCTTCTTTAACGTCTTGCTGCCGGCCCTCTCGCCTTCTGAGGTGGACCACACGCTGTCTGTGGAGCGTTCCTCTCTCAATAGCACTTTGTGTCTGGAAGCCGAGCTTCTTGGAGTCCTGCGCGCGGGGGGATCTCAGCTACAGGGCCGTGGCTCTATGTCCTGCCTGGGTTCCACATCTCAGGAGCTCCCTGCTGTCAACAGTTGCTGGGTGGGACGCACCCGATTCAGGAGTCACCTCATAATGTCAGCAGGAGCTTCACCTTCACTCCGTCGGGTTGCTTTTTAACTAGTTTGGCTGGTAAACTGTCTTTGCGGTTCTGTCTCTTAACCTTCACAAGACTCACTGCAGAGAAGATGAGCCCGTATCGTCAGGGAAGGGGCTGCCAGGCTCCTCACAGCTGCAGCCTGGCAGCAGCCCCGGGACGGGCAGGACAGACGCGTCTTCCAGCTACGGGCTCGCTGAACACTAAGTGGCAGGGCCTGCAGGGAGGCTGCGTCGCTGTTAGGAGTGAATGCTTGCACGTGGCTGGTCCTTCGCCGTTCGGGTGTCAGCCCTAAAGGCCGTGCCTTGCTACAAACCGAAAGGAGGTCTGTCCAGAAAAAGAGCCAGCTCTGACCAGTTCTAAGCAGACCAGACAGGGGTCATAGGTCTGCAGTTCTCCCGCATGCTCGTGGCTCCGCCCCTCCTGTCCTCCCGCAGTGCTCCCGCGTGCTCGCGGCTCCGCCCCTTCCGTCCTCCCGCAGTGCTCCCGCGTGCTTCCGGCTCCGCCCCTTCCGTCCTCCCGCAGTGCTCCCGCGTGCTCGCGGCTCTGCCCTCCTCCTCCTCCCCGCAGTGCTCCCGTGTGCTCACGGCTCCGCCCCTTCCGTCCTCCTGCAGTGCTCCCGCGTGCTTGCGGCTCCGCCCCTCCCCCTCCTCCCCTCGGTGCTCCCGCGCCGTCACAGGAGTAGCAAGCCTGGAGCTTGCTGCGCATCTGCAGTTTTTCTCTCTGTGCCGCACACGTTGTCCACGTCATGCGTGTGTCCCCACGGGAGCGAGACAGAGGTGGCGGCCCTGGGCCCCCCCAGACCGTGAGACCCCCGAGCACAGTGCCTGTTCCCGGCTGAGGGTGGAGAGCGTCAGTTGCAGAAAGCCCGCTAGTAACCGTGTATCTGCGGGCTCTCTAGCTTTGGAAAGCCTGCGCCGGCTAACCGAGGCGTTGGATTTTGGGCCCCGGTTCTCGGCCTGTTTGGTGTGAGGCAGGAAAGCAGCAGGGGAGCCCGCAGCCCGGGGCGCCGCCTTCAGAGCCCACACAGGCGCGTCTGGACGCAAAGTGGACTCACATTTTGTCCTTTATCCGCAAGGCTTCTCCACTTCCGACCAGCCGAGCGCCCCGGGCCCTGCAGGCTCCCCTGCTGCCCCTGGCGGGCTGTCTTGAGAGGAGCGCTGCCCCTTCAGAGGGCTGGGCTCGGGCTGGACTCCAGGCTTGGAGCAGCCCCGGCCCCACTGCAGGAGCGAGGCCCCCACTCAGGGCTCAGGGCCCCTGGCTCCCGGGACCCTCGGCCATGTGTGCTGGGTGGGGGGCGCTGGGCGGGGAGCCAGGAGGGGACACTCGGGCGCGCGGATGTGCAGAGGATTGGTGTGGACGCTCCCCGCGCTGAGCCACCTGCCCCGCCCCCCCACAGGCTGCCTCCTGGCCACCTGGCGCCCAGCGCTCCCGGCAGGGCTGGGCCTCCCGCTCCCCTGTGCCCCAGATTCCTGTCTCTGAGCAGTCTGGCCAGTCCTGACCAGGCGCCCAGGACTCTGCGTGGTGGGATCCAGTGGAAGCACGGTCTTGCTCGCTGGAGCGGCCAGCGGGGAGTGTCCAGTGCAGGCGCGTGGGCGAGCCTCCTCACACCCGAGCCGGCCCCCAGGCATGCCCACACTGTGCCCTGCGCACCCCTGAGCCCTGCAGGGACCTGCCAGCCCCTCTGCCTGCCACCCTGGGCCCAGGCTCTGCAGCCTAGCCCTGCCTCAGAGCCGCTGGTCACAGCCCCTCCCCCCCAGGAGGAGAGCAGCGCCGCCCAGGTGTGTGCCTGGGGCCCCCGCCCCGGAGGGAGCCCCGTCTTCCCCGGGTGGGAAGAGGACGCTGGAGCCTCTCTCAGGCCTGGGGGCACTGTTGATGGGTGGCAGTGCTCTCTCTGTTTCTGACACGGGCTGTGGGAACTCTGAAAGCACTGCCCAGCCGTTGCTGTGGGCAGCACAGAGCTCTGGGGTCTCAGGGTGCAGACACAGCCTCTCCACCAGCCGGGAGCTGTGGGGAGCCCAACAGAGAACATCCCACAGGAGTGGGGCCAGCAGAAGTGACCTTCCCGTGCCTAAAATGATCAAAGCTGTCGTGGTCTTAAGCTCACACCGCAAACCGTGAGCTCGTGCTGGACACGGTCCCGATTGATTCGAGGAAGGATCTGTATAGAAAAGAGCCTTTGGGAGGGCAGTCGCCTCTGGAATAGTGACAGCTGGTCTGTTCTCTTCCCAAACTTCTGTGCTTCTCAGATATTCTGTATTGGACGTGTGTTATTCTACAATGAGAAAAAGTAAAAGGGACTGAATAAAGACAGCATCGGGGAAAGCCCTGGTGGTCCAGTGGTCAGGGTTCCTGTGCTTTGCACCGCGAACTCCCCCACTGCTTGGAGAATTAGGGTCTTGCTGCCACAATCAGGAGGGTTTACGGCACCTCCCACCGCCCACTGGGCTCACCCCAGCACAAGCCCAGAGTGTGTGTGTGGGGGGATGTCTCTGCAGACCAAGGTGGGTGTCTGGTGTGTGTGTGTGTCTGTGGGTGTCGGGGGGGGGCCGCTCTGTGGGCCGTGCAGCCGTGTCCTCTGCTGGGCCCACGGGTGGGGCACAGCGCCCCAGGGATGCGGCCTCGACGGTCTTGCTGGTGCCCTGGGTGAGTCTCATTCCCCTGGGCCTCCTCACTCAGGCCTGCGAGGCACCCTTGGATCAGACACAGAGCTGGCATCTGCCTCCCCCTGCGCCTCGTGCTCACACTTGGGCCGTGCTGCAGGCCTGCTGGGCGGGAGGGCTGCGTGGGTGCCCAGGCCCTGGCCTTGAGGGTGAGGGAGGGGCGGGCAGGCAGAGAGGGATCCTGCCTGGGCTCTGCAGGGAACCCCTGGACCAGAGCTGTGGGGGCTCCGCAGGAGGGCTAACTGCACTGGGCCCGCAGGGGCCTGTTAGGAAGCACAGCGCGGAGGCCCCGTTGCGCGGAGAGTGAAGACTTTCCTGGTGCACTCAGTGAGACGCACATGTGACCCGTGAGGCGTGAACTGCACGTGTGAAGGGTTCTGAGGAAGCCTGAATAGACGGAGTCTCCAGCGGCTCCTCCGGCCCGCCCGCCCGCGGCCCTCTGCCTGCCGGCGGCTCCCTGCGGCACCTTGCCCTCCGACGTGTCTGCAGACACTGCTCTCTGCTTTCAGAAGTGAGCGGGCAGGCCCGTCCCTACCATGGGAAGGAGGCTGCGGACCCGAGGCCGGGCCGGGCGCGTGGCGGCGACCCCTCGCACCCACACGCAATGAGCGTGGCACAGCCCGTGCGCTTCAGCAGTAAGTTGCAGGCCTGCCCTGGCGATGACCTGGGGCCCACCCCACAGGTCCCCCCGAAACACCCCTTCAGGCCTCCTCCGGTGGGTGGGGCGGCAGGGTGACCTGCCCAGGGCCTCCCTGCCGGGCGGGGAAGCTGAGGTGAGCACCAGGCCCCGGGGCTTTTCCCACAAGGTGCTCGCCACCTGGGGCCCGGGGGACTGCCCTTGGTCCATGGAGGAGGCTGCCCTGCCTCTGCCTAAAACGTAATTAGTAGCAAGCTACTTCGTGAGCTCCCTGCAGCGTGCGCCTGTTAGAAGAGACGCCTGGGCAGAAGGGCCCGGACGGGCGCGGGCCTGGGCGGGGTGTTCCTGCCGCCCGCCCAGGGGCCACCGTGCTGTCCACCGCTTGGCCCAGGGGGCACAGCACCCCATCCTGACCGCCCCGGCCTCAGTGTCCCCCCCATCCTCAGTGTCCCCCCTATCCTCAGCATCCCCCCCATCCTCAGCGTCCCCCCCATCCTCAGTGTCCCCCCTATCCTCAGCGTCCCCCCCATCCTCAGTGTCGGCCCCCATCCTCAGTGTCGCCCCCTATCCTGAGCATCCCCCCCCCGGCCTCAGCGTCCCCCCCAGCCTTAGCGTGCCCCCCATTCTCAGTGTCCCGCCCAGGTTCAGCGTCCCCCCAGCCTCAGCATCCCCCACATCCTCAGTGTTCCCCCCATCCTCAGTGTCCCATCCCATCCTCAGCGTCCCCGCCATCCTCAGTGTCCACCCCCATTCTCAGTGTCCCCCCCATCCTCAGCGTCCCCCCATCCTCAGCGTCCCCCACCCCAGCCTCAGAGTACCCCCCCAGCCTGAGTACCCCCCCAGCCTGAGTACCCCCCCATCCTCAGCGTCCACCCCCCGCCTGAGCTTCCCCCACCCCATCCTCAGAGTACCCCCCCCAGCCTCAGCATCCCCCCCGTCCTCAGTGTCCCCCCCATCCTCAGCATTCCCCAGTATTCTCCCCCCAGCCTCAGCGTCCCACCCCCACCTCAGCGTCCCACCCCCCGCCTCAGCGTCCCCCACACCATCCTCAGAGTCCCTCCCCAAGCCTCAGAGCATCCCCCCCAGCCTCAGCGTCCCCCTCCCTGGCCTCAGCATCCTGCCCCCCGGCCTCAGAGCCCCCCCCCGCCCGACCTCGGAGTCCCCCCCCCCCCCCCGCCACCAGGCTCCCGCGCAGGTGCTGGTGTAGGGAGGCCTTGCGGGTGCTGACTGGGGCCGCCCCGCCCTGCATGCTTCCTAGGGAAGTGCCCCGCGGGCTGGCACCACTACGAGGGGACAGCCAGCTGCTACCGCGCCTACCTGAGCGGGCAGAGCTACTGGGACGCCGCACAGACCTGCCAGCGCCTGAACGGCTCCCTGGCCACCTTCTCCACCGACCAGGAGCTGCGCTTCGTGCTGGCCCAGGAGTGGGAGCAGCCGGAACGGACCTTCACCTGGCAGGACCAGCACAAGTGAGCTGCTGCGCCCGGGCGCCAGGGCGTGCGAGCGCACGGAGGGCGGCGGGTGGGGGCCCGGGCGCCAGGGCGTGCGAGCGCACGGAGGGCGGCGGGTGGGGGCCCGGGCGCCAGGGCGTGCGAGCGTATGGAGGGGATCGGGTGGGGGCCCAGCGGGCGGTGGCTCTCGGAGGGCAGGGGCAGTGCCTGCTGTGGTGCCTTGGGCTAGCCCTTCCCGCTCTTACGCTCGGGGATTCTGATGCAGCTGCCCGGGGTCTGGGCCTGAGTCAGGATGGGCCTCTCTGTGTGGGGGGCTCTGTGGGCCTGGCTCGCAGGACGTGCTGGTGGACCGGGCCCTTCTGAGAGCCTGGGTTGGGCCAGGCCTGTGCCTGGTGCCTGCCATGGGCCTTCTCATCCCTTCCCGGAACTCCACGGGGAACCAGGGCTGCCTAGGGCGCGTGCTGGCTCTGAGCCTGGCTCTGGGCCCACCCAGCGCTCAGGGCTTTGTTCTGTGGCAGCTGGGAGCTGAGGACCCACCCACACTGCCGGGCTGGGCCCTGGGGCACCCTCCCACGGGGTGTGGACTGCAGGGTGGCCAGAGCCCACGAGGGCAGGGGCTGGCACAGTGACTGGCGGGGGCGCTGCAGGGGTCTGCCCGGTGACGTTAGAAGCCCCTAGCTCGCGGTGGTGCTGAGTGCTTGCACAAGGGGGAGGGTGGGCCGTGCTCTCAGGTGGGCACACGCAGGTGGGGCTGCAGGGGCTGCGGGCACCCCCAGGGCCGGGCAGGGCCCACACCCACAGGCCCTGGGGTGGTTTCGCTTAAACGTGGGTCTGTCTGCTGAGATCCACTGATAAGGGCGGTCTCAGCCGGAGTCACCCAAGACGAAAACGGCCGGTGAATCTGTATAGAATTCTATTTTAATGCATTCATTAAAACTAGGGACGAAGCCTTGGAAAGGCCGTTCGTGCTTTTGAGGCTCCCATTGTGAAGGCCAGCGTAAGTGCTCACAACGCCTCCTGCGCGCTCCCTTCTTGCAGGCTGTGGGTCGGCTACCAGTACGTCGTCACCGGCCGCAACCGCTCCTTAGAAGGACACTGGGAGGTGGCGTCCAAAGGTGAGGCGCGCTGGGCTTGCTGCCCGAGCTCTCCTGGCAGGTGCCCGGGGTTTGGGCGCCGCAGCTGACAGCGGAGCCCGCGGGGCCCCACCCCTCCCAGCTGCCGGGCCAGCCCCTCACCCGCAGAGTGCCGGCCGCGTCCCCCGGGGAGGAAGGGGCGTCCTCCCCCGTCCCGCGGGCGCTGCCGACCCCCGAAGCGTGCCCCTGCCCCCGGGCCCCCCGGGCACGTGCAGAGCTGCGCGCAGAGGAATGGAGGCGGCAGTCCCCATGACGCCGGCCGGCCGTCCGTCCGCCCCGCAGGCTCCTCGGAGGTGCTGCTGCCCCCGGACCCCATCTTGGCGGCAGCCACGGCGGAGGGCGACGGCGTGTTCTGCGCGCAGCTGCAGTGCTTCCACTTCCCCACGCTGCGCCACCACGACCTGCACAGCTGGCGCGCCGAGAGCTGCCAGGACAAGTCGTCCTTCCTGTGCAAGAGGAGTGAGCGGGGGGCCCCCCCCAGGGCCCGACCCCACGGGGGCCTCTTAGTGCCCCAGACCCCCGGGGCCCCAGGGACCCCTCGCCACTCCCGACTGGGCGGGGGCCTCTGCCCTGGGGGTGCCTGGGGCCTGGGCGGTAGTGTCCCCCGTGACCCCTCGCTCCTTCCCAGAGTAGACGGAGGCTCTGCCCGGCTGTGCGGTGAGGAGACGGTGGCGGCCAGAGGCCTCGCCACGCCTCGTGTGTCCGGAGCCCTTCGCCTGCTCCCGGTGGCCCCGGCCTGTGGTCCAGGGCTCTCCCAGGCGGCTGACGCGCAGGTCCGCTGTGCCTGTCACAGGTCAGACGTGTGTGGACATCAAGGACAACGTGGTGGACGAAGGCTTCTACTTCACGCCCAAAGGGGACGACCCGTGCCTGAGCTGCACCTGCCACGGCGGGGAGCCCGAGATGTGCGTGGCCGCGCTGTGCGAGCGGCCGCAGGGCTGCCAGCAGTACCGCAAGGACCCCACCGAGTGCTGCAAGTTCGTGTGCCTGGACCCAGGTGAGGCTTGCGCCCGGGCGGGGCCAGGGCCAGCTCCCCTGCCCCCAGGCCAGCTGCCACCCCAGCCCCCACTGGGCGCTTCTGTGTCTGCACGTGGTGCTGAGGGGAACTTGAGCAAAAGATGAGGCGCTGTCCACAGTCCTGAGTAGACCTCCCCACTTGGTGGTGCCCCCTGGGTGGGCGCCAGGCGGGGTGGTATGTGGTGACCTGTCCTGCCGCCGCCTCGTGCTCACACTGTGGTGACAGTCTCATAGAGTAGGCACACCCTCTGCTACGATCGTAAGGCGCTGATGAGAGAGAGGCGTGAGTATACCATGTTCATGGATCAGAAGACTCGGTCAGTAGGAGGGGATTCTCCCACAAATTACCTATGGATTCTGTGCAGTCTCTGGAGAAGGTAATGGCACCCCACTCCAGTCCTCTTGCCTGGAAAATCCCATGGACGGAGGAGCCTGGTGGGCTGCAGCCCATGGGGTCGCTAGGAGCCAGACACGACTGAGCGACTTCACTTTCACTTTCTGTGCCGTCTCAGCCAGAGTTCCAGCAGAGTACTCGTAGATGCTGACAAGCTGATTCTAAACTTCATGTGGAAAGGCAGAGGAGATAGAACAACCAAACCGGTTTCAGAAAAGAAGAAAGTTGGCGGGTTCATGGCACCTGATGTGACACTTACCGCGAAGTCATAGTATCTGAACAGCGATTTCAGCGACTGACACGCAGACCAGTGGAAGAGAAGAGTCGAAACAGTCCCCACGCACGCAGCCAGCTGACAGGCGATTCAGTGAAGGCAGGCTGGACCTGGAACAGGCGTGCTGGAACAACTGGAGATCCCGGAGCCATCAAGTGAGCCTTCTACTGCACCCGTGCTGGGTGTGGAATCAACGCCGAGATGCTCACACACCCGTCTAAACCGTCGTAAGGCTTGCAGAAGAAAGCACACACTCTTCATTTTCAATTTTTAAAAATCTTACCAAGGCTTAGTTGGCGTGCAATGCTTTCAGTCTCAGGCGTAGGGCAGAGTGAGTCAGTTGTACACACTGCCCTTTTTTAAGGTTCTTTCCCCTGTAGCTTCTTAGGGCGTACAGAGTTTCTGTGCTGCCCAGTAGGTTCTCGTTGATATGATGATAACATATCATGCTGTCTGTACGTCAGTCCCAGCCTCGCAGTTGATGCCTCCCCAGCGTACTTTCAAAATTAAGTCTTTTAAAAGAAAAAAGAAAAAGCTCTGTGACCTTGGGATACACAGCATTTTTAGATCAAAAGAAACATTAATAGATCACACTTCATCAAATCAGAAACTTCTGCTTGTGGAAGACCCTTGAGGAAATGAAGAGATAAAGCACCAATAGAGAAACAGATGAGACCCCGAAGCTCTTGTGTGCAGCGTATGGAAGGACTCTCAGCGGAGCAACATGCAAACAGGCCACCCTGGGGAGGAACAGGCTGCCGCCCCCCGCTGAGCTTCTGGGCCCGGAGGGGAGGGGCCCGTCTGAGAGCCGCCTCAGAGGCCGGGCCTGATGGCCGCTGCCTGTGCCCAGACAACAGCAGGCAGCCCCGCCGGGCAGGGCCCAAGCCCCCAACAGGGCGGGGGAGGCCTCTGTCCCCGAGGACGCTGCTCTCTGCGTGTGCCTGCTGGTGCCTCCTGCTGCCAAGCGCTGGGGACAGCCATCGGGGACCTTGACCGTGTCCTGGGGTCCACCTCGGGCCGAGTAGGAATTCATCGTTGCAGAGAGAGCACCCCATGCTGGGACCTCTGAGCTGACCACAGGCCGCCAGGCGGGGTCTGAAGGGGCTGTGCCCTTTTGCGCGCTGCTCGCCGGCCTCTCGACAGGACGCCCAGCTGTCCTGAGGAGCCTGCGTGTGTGAGGAGCCCGCGTGTGTGAGGAGCCCGTGTGAGCCTGGCCGTGCAGTGTGTCCTCACGCTGCAGTTGGGTGCCTGCCCGTGCGTCAGAGGCAGGGGGTCGAGAGGGGGCCCAGAGCCTCCACACTCGGGCCACCCCTGCCCTGAAGCCCTCTGGTCTCCACGCTGGGTCCAGGGGCAGGGCAATGCTGTGACACGATGCCCGTGACCCCTGCATGGGTGGGAGCCTGGGGCTGCCGGCCCTGCCCTCTGCCCCCGCCACGCCCAGCAGGCCTGCTGTGTGTCAGGCAAGGTGGCCAGGCCCTGGGCCGGTGCCGCCAGGGTGCTGAGCCACGTCCCCAGCACGCTCACCAGAGGTGTCACCAGACGCTGCCACAGTGCCCTGGAGTGCAGAGGTGCTGGCCTGGCCCGTAGCAGAGCAGCAGCAGCTGCCTCCCAGAGGGGGGCACTTCAGGACTCCCGGCTGGCGGGGTGGGTCGGCGCCCACCAGAGCCTCTGCCCCCAGGCCTCCGGTGCAGGTGCAGGGCCAGTCCAGCCCCGGGGAGCTGCTGGGGGCCCGGGGCCTCCCCTGCAGAGCAGGCCCCGCCGGACTTGCTGGGGTCAGGCCGTGACCTGGGGGAGGACGTCCTTTCTGGCTGGCCACCTCCCTCCTGCCAGACCCCAGGTGCGCAGTGGAGGCCCCGGCTCCCCTCCCCAGAGGAGGCCAGCAGGAGAGTGGGCACCGGGAAGTCAGGAGTCAGAAGAGCCACTGGCGGGCGAGGGGTGGTGGGGGCTGAGATCCCGGACTCTCAGGTCCAGGGGGCACGCCCAGACCCTCTGATCAGCTGCAGGCTCCGGGTAAGCCGGGCCTCTGTGTGAGGACTGGTGCAGGGCGGGCAGAGCTCTGCGGCCAGGCCTAGGCTTGGACGCTGACACGGCCCGGCTGACCTCAGCTCCCACCCGGGGACGCTCGCCTGCTGGGCGCTGCAGCCAGCACGGTCCTGCTCAGCCCAGTGAGATGGGCGTTGGGGGGGGGCGGCGCGGGGCCCCTGAGCCCTGCCCTCCCGCCCGCAGATGGCGGCAGCCTGCTGGACTCCATGGCCAGCGGGATGCGCCTCGTCGTCAGCTGCGTGTCGTCCTTCCTCGTCCTCTCGCTGCTGCTCTTCATGGTCCACCGGCTGCGCCAGAGGCGCCGAGAGCGCATCGAGTCCCTGATTGGGGCGAACCGTGAGTGTCCCACCCGCCCAGCGCCCGCCGGCCGTGGCCCCCATTGGAGGAGGGAATCGGGGCTGCCCGCCCCCGCCCTTGGCGTCCGTGTGGTGGGAGGGGGGCCGACCTCCAGGCCGTGAAGACCCGGGTGGGTGCGGCTGGCTGGGGGCCACTTGGGGGCGTGGCTCACCCTAGGCGCACGTGGTTGCGCGTCCGCCCTCCCGCCGAGTAGCTTCCGCGATCCTGCCTCACCGGGTGAGCGGCCGGCTGCAGATCCAGGACGCCGGGCCGGAGGCGTGAAGGGCCCACCTCATGTGGGCAGCGAGGCTCTTTGCGACGCTCCTGGGGGCGGAGCTGCAGGGTGGGCTTCAGGCCGGGGCCGTCGGCGCGGGGTCAGGGTTCTGGGTCGGCAGGCGGTCGCCGGGGTGCGCGGCTCCTCCCCTGTGGGGGTCCAGCCCGAGTGACGGCCCCGCGCCCCTCTCCCCGCCCAGTGCACCACTTCAACCTCGGCCGCAGGATCCCCGGCTTTGATTACGGCCCCGACGGCTTTGGCACGGGCCTCACGCCCCTGCACCTTTCCGACGACGGGGAAGGTGGGACTTTCCACTTCCACGATCCCCCTCCGCCCTACACCGCATACAAGTACCCCGACATCGACCAGCCCGATGACCCGCCGCCACCCTACGAGGCCTCCATCAACCCGGACAGCGTGTTTTACGACCCCGCAGGTGATCCTCGGGGCATGGGAGCCGCAGCGTGGGCCCCATTCTTGCCCTTAAGGTGGCCCCGCTGCAGGGGTGGGCGGGCTCACCCTGCCCCTGCCTCCCTCCCGGGACCCCTCAGCCGGGCCCTGCGGGGAGCACATATGGCGAGCTGAGGCCACGCCCCGCGGCGGGCCTTCCTGCCCAGTGGGAAGGGAGCCCCCGGGACCCCTCAGCCGGGCCCTGCGGGGAGCACATATGGCGAGCTGAGGCCACGCCCCGCGGCGGGCCTTCCTGTCCAGTGGGAAGGGAGCCTATGAGTGAGTCTGGTCTTTCTGACGCTGTGGAAGCCAGCCGTCGGGGGGGAGCGGAGGGACACCGGATGGCCGTCCACAGCCTGGCCCGACCCTGGCCGGGGCGCGCGCAGGAGTCCCCAGCGAGTCCCCGTTTGTGCGCTCACACACACGCACAGACACGACGGAGCAGGCGGCTTTGCAAGGCCCGCGCTCTGCAGCGTTCCCTCGGGTGCGGCCCCCATAGGCAGGAAACACTTGGGCCTGACTTGTGCCCTGGGGAGAGGTTGTCGCCGCCTGCCGGCAGGGGCCAGGGACAGAGAAGAGGGAGGGGTGCTCCTGGGGCAGCGGGTCCCTGACGCCTCTGGGTGGGGCAGCGGGAGTGCATGCGCGGGGCCGCAGCCTGGGTCCCTGGGCCCCGTCCAGCGCGCGTGTGGGAGTCGGGGCTGCCGCGCCCCCCTCAGGCAGGCTGTTCTGGGGACCCCCGCGTGGGCTGTCGCCCTCACCTGTCCCTGTGGTCCAGCCCGGGCCTCGTGCGTGTGCCTGAGGGCCCCTTTTGTTCTGCTGTCAAAGCCTCCCCGCCGCGCACACCCACCGGGCTTTGCTCACAGCGGACCCCGCTTGCCCACGAAGCCACCGCACGGCGCAGCTAGCGGGGAGGAGCCCTTTGGAGCCTCTCCGCCCCGCTGACCCCTGTCTCCTCCCGCAGATGATGACGCCTTTGAGCCGGCGGAAGCCGCCCCTCCCACCGCTGGAGACGGCAGCGGGGAGGGCACGGTGCCCCGGCGCCCGGAGCGCACCCTTGGGGCTCCTCTGGCCGACCTGGAAGACTCGGCCGACAGCAGCAGCGCCCTCCTGGCGCCGCCTGAGCCCGGCCCGGGTGGGGCCGCCCCCACCCCAGAGGCGCTGCCAGGGTGCAGCCGGCACAGCCGAGGTTCCCTCAACACCGTGGTGTAGAGGACAGCCTGCCGCCCCGACCAGCCGGGCACTTGTCCGCCCTAAGAAAGACACTGGTGCCCGTGGGCAGCGTGAGGACCTGAGGCAGACTGGACCTGGGCCGGGCACACGTGTGGTCCCCAGGGAGCACCGCCACCACCACACACACCCCCTCGCCCCCGGGGCTCCGGGGGGGCTCAGACACGAGCAGCTTCTGGTTCCTGTGTCTTTTTAAACGGCGGACGGCGGGTAGAGTTCACAGAGGAGGCGGAGGCGCGCGGGCTGCTGTGCGGCTCTGCTGGGCTTGACTTGCCCCAGCCTGCGCACACCTTATCTGAGGACGGGGAACAACCTGGGCGGGTGCCTCGGAGGCTCCTCTGGGGCCGCCCCCAGCTGCTTCGTCACACGGTGGGCCTGGCCGGGGGCTCTTCTGCCGAGGCCCTGAGGTGGGGCTGCCCGCTCTGTGCTGTCTCCCCCGCTGGGCTCAGTGGAGCCCGGTGCCCGCCCCGAGGCTCCCCCAGCGCCTGCATGGCGCCCCCGCAGCCCTGGAGCCAGGCCGAGGCCTCTAGCCTGCCTGGGTGTCCCGCCCTGGGCCTCGGCGCCGCTGGAACCTGGGTGCCCCCGCTCCTTCTGACCCGGCCCCACCCCACCTTGTTTGTGCCATAAAGGGTCGTGCCCCTGGGGGGGGGGGCGGGGCTGAAGCTCACATCCTGGGCTGTCCACCTGAAAGCCAGATGTCTGCCCAGCGCCACCACCCTCAGAACCCAGTGGCTGCATGCCATGCCCAGCAGCAGGGTGCTGGGTGCCCTGCCCCGGGAGCCTTGACTGAGGGCCCCTGTGGCCTGCTTCTGGGCAGGGGTCTTGTCTCCTGGCGCAGCCCTTTAGCATTTCCGAGGTTTGGAGATTGAGTGGGCTCTGTGCGGTTTTCAGCACGCCCGTGTCTTTTCTATGTTGAGCGTCTGGGTTTTTCCTTTTCTGTGTCCATGTGTTTGCAGGCGGTGGCCAGCCGCGGGGACTCGCCTGGGCCCCTCGCAGCCTCGGCGGGCCAGCAGCAGGGAGGGGGTGAGGAGAGGGTGGTGCCAGGCCAGGCCAGCAGCAGAGAGGGGGTGAGGAGAGGGTGGTGCCGGGCCCGCACAGTCTCCCTTGGAGACCGTTCTCTTTGCCCCGGGTGGCATGAGATGCCCGTGTTGCCCACAGAGCATGGCTCGGCCCACAGGAGCCAGGGCTGGAGGCTGCGCCGCGCAGGGGGCGGTGTGCCCTGCAGGCCTGCACCCCCGCAGAGGGCCCGACCTGCTGAAGAGGGAGCAGAAGGGGCATCCTGCCGCCGCTGTGTGCTGGGCACAGCGGTCACTACAGGCCCAGCTGGTGCGGGTGAGGCTCGTGAGCACTCTTGCTTTGAGGTGGGTGCCCCAAGGGGCCTGGTCCAGGCCTCAGACCCGTGCGCACATTACACGTGGGGACCGAAGGGTGCCGGGCCAGTCAGGCGGGTGAGGCTGTCTTGGGGCAGCCGCGGGGGCCACGGTCAGACAAGTCCTGGCCGGCCCTGCTTGAGGATCCTGTGCGCCAGGGGGCTCCCAGCTGCCTGTCCCTGGTGAGTGTCCATACCCCGCCCTCTCGAGGCCCGTCCCCGTTTCGTCTCACTGAGGGTTCCTAGTTTGGGTTTTTTTTTTGGTTGGGTTGCCACTAATTCTTTTCTTAAGATGCTGTGAGAACCATTTCATCCAAATGCCAAATAAACCTGTGTTCTGGAAGAAGTGTGGGCTGTCTTTGGTGCGACTCCAGCTGGGGTGGGAGGCCCCAGCCGCCTCTGGAAGCCGGGACAGCTGCGGGGCTCAGAAACCCTGGCCCTTGTTTTCTGACTCTGTTGTTTAATGACTCGCCAGTGGCTGGTGTGGGGACCAGCGGGCGCCCAGCAGATGGCCTCGGGCAGCCCTCCTGCCGTCCTAACCCAGCCTCCCGGCAGCGCGCGGGGTTGGGAGAGGCCCTGGGTGGGGGGGCCCTAGGGGTTGGGGAGGCGGCCTGAACGCCGGCGATCGGACGGCGTCCCCATTAGCACCGCGGACAGCAACGGGGGTCGAGCCGCCGGCCGAGCCTCCGAAGCGACTGAGGCTCGGACCACGGCCCGGGATCCGCTGGGTGCCGAGGCCTCCGGAGCTGCCGCCGAAGCCAGGGCCCGAGCCCAAAGGGGTGGGGGCGCAGCGGCCTCCCACACCCTTTGGTCCGGCGGCCGTGGTCTTGGGACGTGCTTTCCAGCCAGCCCCCCGACAGTCAACGGCGCTGCGACCCGAGGTGCCCTCCCCTTCGAGCGCCCTCCGCGCTGGCGGCCTTCTGTCGCTCCTGGCCCCAGCCTCCGTTTCCCGGTCTGTAAGGGGCGTGACAATAGCACCCCCACCCGGGACTAACGGGGAGGGGGCGGCCATAAAAGCGAGTCGTTCGGGTGGAGACCGGCCGGCGGTGGTTGCGGGCAGCCGGCCCCGCCCAGCTGTCTCCGCGGCTGGAGGAGCCGCCCCTGCGGTCCCCTCCTGGCCTGGAGCCGCGAGGCCTCAGCTACGCCCCTGGCCCACCCTCCCGATGAACGCTCCGCCCTTGCCCTCCGCCTGCGTCCTCTGCTGCTCACCGCCGCACCGCGTGGGCCAGCCCTGGCGCTCGCCTTCCTCGCGGTGCTGCTGGCGGTGTGCGCTCTGACTCTGCACCTGTTCGTCTCCGATCCTCACCTCGCGGGATGCTCTCTCTTCTCCACGTGACGCCCTGCCCCTGGCGAGGGGCGTCGTTTGAGAAGGAAGGTGGAGTCGGGGAAGAGGAGGCCCAAGACGTGGCTCCCACCCTGAGACGGCGCTGGGACGGTGCTCAGGCCGGGATGGCCCGCGTCAGTCCGCGGGTGCCTGGCGCTACGACTCCCGGGCCCTAACGTGTGCTGAGAACACCAAGCTGCTTGTAGCGGGTGGACTTGGAGCCCGCGGGGTGGCCAGCCCAAGTGGGAGCAGTGGTGGAGGCCCCTGGGGCGGGAGACCCTCCCCGCCCCCTTCCTGGGGAGCACCTGCCGGAAGGGCCGCCCTGAGAGTGCTGCGTGCGCTCTGCCCAGGCCAGGTTGGCGGGAAGGGCAGCGGTGACCTGTCCGGTGGGGCCTGGTGTGTGTGGGGGGGGCCACCTTCCTCTGTGCCCTCACGTCTCCTGAGTCCCCCTAGAGACCCAAACCTGTTCCTCCTGGCCCCACCCATTGGAAGGAGATGGCCCCAGCCCGTGGGGCCCAGCCCAATCCCCATCAGTATTGACCGTCACCAGGTCCAGCTGGACCCCCTCTGGGGCTCTTCATCTTCCAAGGCTGACTCCGCACCTCCAGGCCCGTGGACCCTGGAGAGTGATGGGCATACGGGTCAGCACCCAGGGTCAGGACCCCCCACCGACAGGAGCACAGTCCCCTACACAAGGATCCGGACCCCCACACAGGAGATGAGACGCCATCCAGGCACCAAAGACCCTCCACAAGGGCCAGGAAGCCCCGCGAAGGGATGAAGAGCCTCTACATTCGGGACGGGATGCCCCCAGAGGAACCAAAGTCTCCATGAATGGGACAGGAACCACTCAGTGGTCGAGTCCCCGGCAGAGGTCAGGGACCCCGCCCCCAGGAGCAGGCAGCCACTGTCCCCCGAGGCCCAGAAGTGAGGCTGCACCCAGAGCTCAGAATGCCTGGGGCACCTCGGAGTCACCCCAAGCCGGCAGTCACGGAGCCGAGGTGGGTCAGGACCCAGACGGTGGGTGCCTGGCTCTGGCAGGGCCCTGGGACACAGGCAGGACCCCCATCCCACAGTACAGGACACACGCAGTGACCTTGGCCTCCTGTGGCTGGGGGTAGGGACAGCCTCGGTGCACCTCCGATCTCCCCAGCCTCACCCAGAAGCCCAGACTGCCCTAGTCCCTCTAGGGGAGATCGTGCCCACCCTGCCACCCCACACTTTGTCTGAGTCCACGGTGAGATGGAAGGAGAAAGGCTGCCTGCCAGTCAGTGCCTGCAAGCTCACGATTTATTCTATAAAGGAGTGGGCTGCCCAGCCCAGACATGGTGCGGCTCGGTGGTGCCTCTGGCTGCCACTTCACTGAGGCTGGGAGATGAGACAGTGCCAGCTCCTGGCTCTGTGCCGGAGGCCTCGCTGGGCAGGCAGCCCCTGGGTAAAGCGTGCTGCGGAGGCTGCTGTGGGTGGACACTGGAGAGACTCTGCAGTCGGGTGGCTGCCCGCAGTGAGGGTCCGTGAGTGGCCTTGCTGTCAAGGCAAAGCTGATGGTCCTGGAGGCACTGACCAGAGGCTTAGCGTCCAGGAGCGGGTGGGGACCGCAGGGCGAGTGAAGCTGGCTAGGGTCAGGCTGCAGTCTGGGGCCCGCAGGAGAATGCGCTGTGCACCGGAGCGACACTGTCCTGGGGGAGCCGGTGTCCCGGTCACTGTCCCTGCAGCCCATCTGTCCCCGGTGCCTGTTGGACTTGGTGTGTGGGTCAAGCTCGCCAGCCCAGCACCGGACAGCCGGTCTCATCCCTGAGACCCTTCAAGGAAACACACGTACAACCCCTCCCCCAGGCGGGGCGGGGCCCTGGGCTCTTGCTCCGCGGTCTCCCAGAGGCTGACAGACCTCCAGCCCGGCCCTTCCCCAGCGCTGCCCGGACCAGCCGCGCTCCCCAGCCCCTTTCGGTGCCAGAGCGCTAGCGAGCGGCGTCGGAGGACGCTTCTCACTCCGAGCCACGCCCCACGAGCCCCGGTGCATTTCGGAGTAGCAAAGCCCGGCGACTGGCGGCGCCCGCCCCAGGCCCTCGCCCCAGACTTAATCCCCGCCGCCCTGCGGGGCCCCGGGCGGCACCGGGGTCTTCTTGAGGTTCTTCCTGGCCGGGGCCCGGTTCGCGCCGCCGTCGGCCGGGCCGTTTGAGGCGTCGTCGGTGGGCCTCGCGCCTGCGGCCAGTGCGTTCATGGTGCCCAGTGCCCGCAGCAGGGCCGGGCCTCGAGGGACGCGGGGCTCGCGGCGGGCGGCCGGCGGAGGCGGCAGCAGCGCGCGCAGGGCGTCCAGCTCGGCCCGCAGCTCCGCGCGCAGAGCCTCCAGCCCCGCGCCCAGCTCGGCGCGTACGGCCGCCAGGCCCTCCTGCAGCCGCCGCTCGCTCACCTCCAGGACGCCCGCCGGGTAGGTGGCCCCGCCGCGCGGCTCGCCGCACACGGAGCACACGGAGCTGCGGCTGCGCTCCTCCGCCTGCTCCCCGGTCTCCGCCGCCCCCGCCGCGGCCCCCGCGCGCTCCACCAGCCGCAGCAGCCGGGGCGCCTCGGCCCGCGCCGCCGCCTCAGCCCGGAGCTGGCCCCGCAAGCGAGCCAGGCGGCCCGGGCCGCGGGCTTCCTCGGGGCCCGGCCCATTGGGCTGCGGCCCAGGGTCCCGCCGGCGGCCCACCGCGCGCCGTAGCGCCTCGCTGGCGCCGTAAGCGCTGCGCGCCTGGACCCATGGGCGCCGGGACTCCGCCGCCATCCGCTTGGCTGCCGCCTCCACCGCCGCTTCTAGAGCCCGGCCGGGCCTGAGCCCCAGCCTGCAGCCTAGCGACCAATGGGGCCCGGGCGACGCTCCGTGGAGAGGGCCCCGGGGGGACGGCTGTGGGAACGACCGTAAGCCTCGGGGGATCCGGCCTGGGGCCCGGGGAACCCCGGCAGGCCCGAGACCCAAGGAGCCAGGGGAACAGCGCCGCAGGTGTAAGCGTGCGGGGCTTGCCCGCGAGGCCACGCTGCCAGTGGGGCCCCACAGGGGCATGGACAGGCGCCAGACAGAGGCGATGGGGACGTGGAGACACCCAAAGCCACGCGGGGAACCGGGCTCACATCCTCGGCTCAAAGCCACTGTCTCGGCCCAGTCCGGGCAGGAAGGCAAGCGCGGTCCGGGCCCCCAGCCCCGCCCACTGGCCGAAGCCCCTCCTCCCACACCAGGTCCGGGCTCTGTCTGGACCCCCCTCACTCCAGTGAACCGCCGCCCCAGCCTTCGAGCTCCGCAGGGTCCCTGGTGCGCTCTGCTGGGCCCCCGCCTGCGGGGGGGCTGCCGGAGGTCGCGCCATCTCTCGCTGTCTGTGTGCTGGTCCCGTCCTCCTCCTCCTAGCGGCCCTCTCCACCCCCTAGGCCTTTGCGTCGACCGACTGGGGGGAACCCCAGGGTCCCCTTCTCCTGGCTGCCCCAACGCATCCTGCTGGGGGCAGGGCAACCTTCCTTGACCAGCTCCCCCCACCGGGTCTCTCGGGGCCCTCCCCCACGGCACCCTGGCAGTCACAGTGAAGCGGCTCTGTTCTGTTCACCTCTATCCACAGCAGGGTCCCCAGCACGGCCCTGTGGTGCTGAGCGGGCTGGATGTCCTCAGATGGGGCCCTTGGCTGAATGCACCTGGGGCTGAGGGTCCCAGGTGGGGCTACCCGTGGCCAGCGAGCACCTCATGGACCCCTGCTGGCTCCCCATCCCTCACTTCCTCACCGCTGCGCCCCTCCATTCTCACTCTTGCTGTGGCATCCGCACCATTGTGCCTGCCCACCCCTGGCCCACGGACAGGGCACCGTGGGCCCCCGGGCCACGTTGTGCTCAGGCACCAAGGACTCGTTAGGGCTGTGGGTGCCCTGGGGCCACCCTGGCAAGTTGTGGGCGGGGAGGGCCTGGCGAGGATCCAGGCTGGCCTCGGAAGGGAGATGGCAAGACGGCCGCTGGAGCCTATGTTCCTGCCGCCCCCAGGGACTCTCTGCAGCTCTGTGCTTGTGTGTGTCTGACTGGGGGTGCAGTCGACCCCGTCCACGGGCAGCCCTGGGCCCAGGTCACCCTCTCATTCACTCATTAGCCCATCTGTTGGAGCCTGTCACCCTGGAAGGTACAGGGGGAGGGGAGAATCTAGCCCTGGGTCCACCCCCCAGCCCCCCCTTCCTGCTGAGTCACCCCGCTCCCCGGGGACACCCAGCATCTGGCCCAGCTGCTCCCTGGAGCCTCGTTAACCATACCCCACCCCCAACCTCCTCTCCGTAATTAAAATAAGGCTGACACAGGAGCCCTGGATGGCGTCCCCAGGCCCGCCAAGCCCGGCTGGTGTGACCCAGGCCTTTGCCCTCTCAATCTCGCCCGTGGCACCCAGGAGGCCCTCAGATCCCCAGGAGGGGGCTGCAGGGAGGCCCTGAGGGTGTGAGCGGGCGTGGGGGAGACTCCAGGATCGCTGACCGGCAGGTGGGAATGTGGGAGCCGTGAGGGGCGCGGGTGGGCGGCCTGGGCCCTGGGCAGACAGAGGCCAGCGGATCGGGTGTGACAGGCGCAAAGACAGACGGGAGGAGAGGCCCTGGGGGACCCGTGGGTCCTGGGAGGTCGCAGAGGTGTCGGCCAGGGTGAACAGGCCAGGCGGTCAGCGCAGCTCTGATCCCCAGAGGCTGTGTTCGTCAGGAAGCCAATTGTGCAGACCCCAGCCCGGGCTTCATAGGGCAGGGCCAGGGCGAAGGCGAGGCCTGGGGCAAGGGGCGGGCCGGGGCGCCCAGACGAGGCTGTGCCCACTGTTGTCTTCCCTGCGGGGGACGGAGCTCGGGGCAGGGGCCACACCCAGGCCTGCTCTCCAGTTCCTCCCAGGAGCTCCTCAGGGCGGGGCCTGCCCGGGGAAGGGGGGTCCCTGCACCGAGGTGCTGACAGGCCCAGCTTGTGCCCGACTGCGTCCCCGGCCGAGTGCCAGGGCCAGGCCAGCCATGTCTGTGGGCAGCCGCCAGCTTGGGCGTCCCCAGCCCGGCTCGGCCTCACTGGCCCTCCCACCAGGCCCGGCGGGCGAGTAGCTGCCCATTAGCTTGGAGCAGAGAGGGCTCTGGGCTTCTCCGTGCAGAGAGGGGGGCTGTCATGCCCTGGGATTTCCCTGTGGTCCCCCCCCACGTGCTGTTTTCAGAGCGGCCACCCAGCCTGGAGGTTTTCTTTCCCGGGGTCCGAGGGCGTTCAGAAGCCAGGGGAGTGTCGCCTGCTGGAGGAGTTCTGGTGGTGGGGGTGGGGGGCGCAGCCACGGGGCTGTAACGTCAAGGTCCTCAGGCCAGTGTCTGAGGTGCAGGTGCCCTCCCGCTAGGAGGCAGAGAGGAGGTGCCTGAACGCTTCTCAGCAGAGCCGGTGTACACGGTAAGGCAGGTGGTCCTGAAGCCGGCGGGGACACGGCACAGGGGCCCGAGGGGGACAGGACCTCTGAGCAGGGCACCCACCGTGGGGGGTGGTCTCGGAGCTGGTCTTGGAGGGCACAGTGTGGGCCGGGCTCTAGGCGGGGGTGGCACTCTCCATCTGGGAATTCTGGAGGGTGAGCAAGTGAGGCCGGCTGGGCAAGGTCTGAACCAAGGGCCCTCCAAGGAGGGAAGGCAAGGCTGTGGTGCCCTGCAGTACCCAGGGTGCAGATCGAGGCGCGGGGCCTGGGCAGGCTTAGCTGCAGGTCTGGCTCGACCCACCACGCACACAGGAGGCCGCTTCATCCTGCCTCACAGGCCACGGGTGGTCCCTGGGGCCTGGCCTGTCTCTCCCACCCCCGACCCACGTCGGAGCCCAGGATGCCTGAGGCCCGAGGGCCGCCCCCTCCAAGACCAGCACCTCCTTTAAAGACAGAGTCAGAGGGGGAGTGACTCGCCCAGGGTCCCAGGGCAGGAATGAGGCTTCCTGTGGGGGCGGGACCCGGGCCCAGTGTGCCTCGGAACGCCCCCTGCCCACCAGGCCCTGGGACTGGGCCCTGGCCTCCTGGAGGCCCTGGCTGCCCCGGCATCCCCTGGGAGCCGCCCTGGGTCAGCTGGCTCCACAGGGAGCAACTCACCACCCAGCGCTGACCTTGGCCGGCCTCCGTACCTGGAGATGGCCTTGTCCGCCTGGCCCTGGCGTCCGCGGCCCTCACTGTCTGGCCTGGAGTGGCTCTGACCTCGCCCCATGGCCGGGGGTCACCACCTGTCCCCATAGGATCTCTCCGCACCGACAGGCTGGCCGTGCCATTCTGCTCACGCCCTGTGGGCCGCCCCAGGGCCTCCACCAGGCCCACTGCTCGAGGCCTCTGCTTCGGCCGGACTCTGCCCGCCCCCTGCACAAAGCTCAGGCTAGGTCCGGCCAGCCGCAGGGACTTGCCTGCCCGCCCCCGTGCCAGGAGCCTCCTGCCCCTGGGCCGGTGTGAGCTGCCCCCGGAGCCTCAGGTCACGACGCTCCTCAGGAAGGTGTGAAGAGGGGTCTCCGCGTGTTCCTGCCTGAGGAGCAAGGCCCGCTCGCGCCCGCGCGTCTTTGCTCTTCTCCCTTCCCTGCAGACAGCACCGCCCTCCTGCGCCCACCTGCGCGGAGCCTCCCCCGGGAACCGACTCCAGCACAGGCGGGCGGCCGAGGACTCGCCGCCGGCGGCACTGCGCGCCCCGAGGCGGCGCCACACCCCGCAGGGCGAGGGCCCGGACCCACACGACCACCGCGGCCTCTTCAGACGCCCGGGCGAGCTCCTCCATCGCGGAGAAGCCTGAGGTCCTGGAGGCCCGGGCCCGCGCCCCGGGCGCTCGGCCCTCCCGGAGCGGCCCCGCGCGCGCAGCACCCGGCCCCCACGGGGCGGCTCCCAGCCGGGCCCAGCGGCGGCGGAGCCCCAGAGCTCCCGGCCCCTCGGCGCGGGGTCTCCACGCGGATGGTCAGGCGGCCACGATCCCCAGGCCCCATCAGAAGCGGGCCCTGCCCTCCCGATCCGGTGGCCCTGGGCAAGGCGCCCTGGAGCCGCATCAGCCCCACTCAGAGGCCGTCCAGCCGGAACTCTCCACGCTCACGCGCCAGGACGCACACGGACACACACCACACAGACACAGACACACACCACACACACCCCACACACCACACATGCACCCCACACACACCATATACAAACAGCACAATGTCACACACAGAGACCGCGAGTACACACCGCACGCAGACACACACACACACCGCACAGATAGCACACATCACGTACACACCACACACACCACACGCACGCGCACACACACACTACACATCGCACACACAGACACCACACACACACCCAGATGCAGGTGATTTCCGCAGCCTAGGGGGAGAGAGAAGGCAATGGCACCCCACTCCAGTGCTCTTGCCTGGAAAATCCCATGGACGGAGGAGCCTGGTGGGCTGCAGTCCAAGGGGTCGCTGAGAGTTGGGCACGACTCAGTGACTTCACTTTCACTCTTCACTTTCATGCACTGGAGAAGGACATGGCAACCCACTCCAGTGTTCTTGCCTGGAGAATCCCAGGGACGGGGGAGCCTGGTGGGCTGCCGTCTATGGGGCCGCACAGAGTCGGACACGACTGACGCGACTGAGCACCAGCGGCAGCGCGGGGGGGGGGGGGGGGGCGGGGCCGGGCGCAGCGTTCCTGGGCCCGTAACTACGCTTCCCAGAAGGCTGTGCGGCACTCCGGCCCCGCCGCCCCGGCGCGGCGCAAAGGCTCCTGGGAGTGGTGCGCGCGCGTCCCGCGCATGCGCGCACCCCGCGGCGCCGCGCGCGCCTTCCTTTGTGGCGGCCGCGCTCTCCGTGGGAGGCGGGTCGGTTCGGCGTTCCGGCTTCGTGGGTCCGCCCGTCCGCCCCCCGCCTTTGTGCCACCCTCGCGACCCCCAGCTCGGGGCGGCCAAGCCCGAGGCCTGGTCGGCCCGCGCGGACCCGGGAGGCGTGACTGACGGGCTGGCGCGGCGCGCCATGGGGCGGGGGCGCAGCCGGACGCGCCCGGCGCCTGCGGAGCCCGCCTGACGCCGACCCCGCGGGGCTGCGCGAGCGTCCCCGGCCCCGGGAGCCCGGCCCCAGCCGGGGCGGCCGTCGAGGGAGGGCGCCATGGACACCTCGGAGACCCGGGGGGCAGGTACGGTTGGCCCGTCCGCCGCGGGCCTGGGTTTGCACGGGGGGGGCGGGCGGGGTTCGCGGAAGCGCCCCGGAGTCAGGCCGCCGCCGCCGCCGCCTCCTCGCGGTGGGCACGGGCACGGGGACGGCGGCGCGTTTCCTCCGTAAGTGGGGTGTCCGAGACGCCGGAAAGCAGGATTAGCCCCAGGTTCCCTCTGGTTGTGCCGAAGCTGGGGCTCGCCTCTGACTGCCCTTGATTGTCCTTGTGCCGGGGGTGCCCGGTGCCCCGTTGACTCATTCGTCCTTTCCAGAGCCTGCTCGTCCCCTCAGAGAGATTCCAGAAGATGCATTGCCTCAGGGTCTCCTGGAAGCCAGGTCTGAGGTGAGTGGCTGTCTCGTCTTTTCTTTTCTTTGAACATCTCGTTTTTTATGAGGAGGGTTGGCATCGTCCTTCCATCATCCAGGCCGTTGGTCATCCAGGGCCCCCGATCTGGGTGTCTGTGCTCCAGTCCTCAGGAGGCTCTGGGCCCGGGTGGTTGGGGGACAGGTCCGGTGACGCCCGAGTGCGCCCTCCAGGCGAGTGTCGCTTCCAGCCTGGCGCAGCCCAGCCGCGGTCCGTCGCTCGGGACTGCTGTGTGCCCAGCACTGTGCCAGGAGCGCTGGGTGGCGGTTTTAGTGCCACGCATACCTAGTGGGTGGCAGCTCCCGTGAGACCACTTGGCTCATCTCCATACACAGGCCCATGGGATGCTTGCTGCGGTTCATCCTTGTTTCGGGGCGTTTCCTGGGAGTAAGTTAGGTAGGAGGATGTGGAACAGCTGATGGGAGGGCTGGGTTGCAGCGCTGGGGGTCAGAGTGACGGTAGAGCGTGTGTCCCGATATGCTTTTTCTCTGTACCCAGTTCCTGACACAAGGCCTTCGTGGAAAAACGAATTACGGAGGCTTTGGGGGCTGTGAAGGGAGTTGGCCTTGGGGCCGCTTCTGCAGCTGCTGCTGCTAAGTCACTGCAGTCGTGTCCGACTCTGTGTGACCCCATAGATGGCAGCCCACCAGGCTCCCCCGTCCCTGGGATTCTCCAGGCAGGAGCACTGGAGTGGGGGGCCGTGGCCTTCTCCACTTCTGCAGCTGAGTGCAGCACAAATCACTCCTTTACAGACTTTGGGTTTTTGCTCATCATTTTGTTCCACCGCCCACTCCTGTCTGTCCTTCCCAGTGTTCAGAAAGGTGCAGTTGATAGAGACAGTATGGGTGAAAGGCTTGAAGAGTTGAGAGTCCTTTGTCATTTTTAGGACTTGGTAATTCTGTTAACCTGTCACTTGAAAGGTAGAAAATGACTGTAAAACACGTATGGTGAGACGGGCCCAGCTTCTGTAATGTTAGAATGTTCTGTAAAACACTCAGGAGACATGACGAGCACGTGAGATAGGTCCATGGTCCTTAGTGGGTCACAGACCCAAAAACCCTGTCAGAGGCATTTGTAGACGTATTTCGGGTCGCGTCGTGTCAGTATTTAACTTCGTGGGTGTGACGATGGCACTGTGATTGTGTAGAGAACATCCATGATAAGTGCAGGCTGAAGCATGTAGGCCGAGACATTCTGATGTCTGCAGCTAGCCTTGAAATGGAGGAAAAAGCGGGGTGTGTTTTGAGAGCGCCACCTCGGAGGCACTCCCCTTCTTGTGCAGATGTTAATCCTGAAACACCAGCTTCCCAGGGCTTTGACTTGCTGGTCCTCTCTCTGAAGTGCTCTCCTCCCCCAGCAGTCTCGTGCTGTGGCGAGGGTTCTTCCCTGCTGGGACATCCTGCGTGGTCTGTTCTGACTCCTTTGCGGTTGCATTACCAAGTCTGCCTTTGATTCCACACCCTTTTGCTCCCTGCCCTGCAAAATGAAGACACACGGGGTGTGGGCAGGTAGGTTGGGAGTGCCCCTAGAGAGGCCTCAACGTGGCTCAGATCCTGCTCTTGCCTGTGGACACCCCCGCACTGAAGTCACGTGGCCGCTGAGAGCTCTGTTAGCAGCTTCGCGGTCTGAGGTCTTGTTTCTGCCCCTTTCGCCTCCTCTCCGCGGGCACCGTCTCGCTTCTCTCCTGAGCGCCTCGGGCTCAGCGTGTGTTCTCACCCCACCTTTTTGTCTCCCTGAAGTCCATCAGGGTTGTTGCTGTGCAGTCGCTGAGACACATCCGACTCAGCAACCCCGTGGACCGCAGCATGCCAGCCTCTCCTGTGCCTCACCGTCTCCTGGAGTGTGCTTAGATTCATGTCCACTGAGTCGGTGATGCCATCCAACCGTCTCATCCTCTGCCGTCCCCTTCTCCTGCTTTCAATCTTTCCCAGCCTCAGGGTCTTTTCCAGTGAGTCAGTTCTTTGCATCAGGTGACCAAAATAGTGGAGCTTCAGCTTTAGCATCAGTCCTTCCAACGAATATTCAGGGTCGGAGTCTTCACCACCACAGTTCAAAAGCTTCAGTCCTTCTGTGCTCAGCCTTAACGCTCAGCTCTCGCATCCACACATGGCTACTGGAAAACCCATAACGTTGATTACGCGGACCTTCGTCAGCAAAGTAACGTCTCTGCTTTTTAATACACTGCCTAGGCTGGCCATAGCTTTTCTTCCAAGGAGCAACTGTCTTTTAATTTCATGGCTGCAGGCACTATCTGCAGCGATTTTGGAGCCCAGGAAAATAGAGTGTGTCACTGTTTCCATTTTTCCTCCATCTGTTTGCCATGAAGTGAAGGGACTGGATGCCGTGATCTTAGTTTTTTGAATCTTGAGTTTTAAACCAGCTTTTTCACTCCTCTTTCAACTTCATGAAGAGGTTCTTTAGTTCCTCTTTGTTTCCTGCCAATAGAGTTATCATCTGCATATCTGAGATTGTTGCTATTTCTGCCGGCAGTCTGGATACCAGCTTGAGATCCATCTAGCCCAGCATTCCTCACAGTGTCCTCTGCATGTAAGCTAAATAAGCAGGGTGAAAATATACACCCTTGATGCTCTCCCTGTCCAACTTTGAACCAGTCCACTGCTCCATGTAAGGTTCCGACTGTTGCTTCTTGACCTGCATACAGGTTTCTCAGGAGAGACCACCTGAGGTGGTCTGGCATTTCCATCTGTTTAAGATTTTTCCATCGTTTGCTGTGATCCACACGGTGACAGGCATTAGCGTCGTCAGTGAAGCAGGAGCAGGTGTTTGTGGAACTCTCTTGCTTTTTCTGTGGTCCAGTGAAGTTGGCGGTTTGATCTCTGGTTCCTCTGCCTTTTCTAAACTGAGCTTGTGCATCTGGAGGTTCTCGGTTCACATACTGTTGAAGCCTGGCTTGAAGGATTTTGACCATCACCTCGCTAGCTTGTGAAAGGAGTGCCACTGTGCGGTAGTCTGAACATTCTTGGACATGGCCCTTCTTTCGGATTGGAATGATAACTGACCTTTTCCAGCCCTGTGGCCACTGCTCACTTCTCCGAAGTTGCTGGCATAGCGAGTGCGCAGCAGCGTCTCTCAGGATCTGAAGTAGCTCGGCTGGAGTTGCGTCACCTCCTCGAGTCTGCAGCGATGCTTCCCGAGGCCCCGCGCGCCGGGCCGTCTGGCGCTGGGTGAGTGCGCACGCCGCCGTGGCCGGCCGGCCATGGAGTACTGTCTGTGCAGTTCTGGGCAGCGCTGCCCCTACGTGACGTCTTCCGCGTCTCCTAGAGCCTTGCTGGGTCTGTCCTTTATTGTGCCTGTTTTTGCATGAAATCAGTTCAGTCGCTCAGTCCTGTCCTACTCTTTGCGACCCCATGGACTGCAGCACGCCCAGCCTCCCTGTCCGTCACCAACTCCCGGAGCTTACTCAAACTCCATTGAGTCGGTGATGCCATCCAGCCATCTCATCCTCTGTCGTCCCTTTCTCCTCCCGTCTTAAATCTTTCCTAGCATCAGGGTCTTTTCCAAGGAGTGAGTTCTTCACATCAGGTGGCCAAAGTATTGGAGTTTCAACTTCAGCACCAGTCCTTCAAGTGAATATTCAGGACTGATTTCCTTTAGGGTGAGCTGGTTGGAACATTGCGTGAAATGTTCCCTTGGTATCTCTAATATTCTTAAAGAGATCTCTAGTCTTTCCAAAGTATCCGAGCTTCAGTATCAGTCCTTATAATGAATATTCAGGGTTGATTTCCTTTACGAGTGACTGGTTGGATCTCCTTGCAGTCCATGGGGCTCTCGAGTCTTCTCCAACACCACGGTCGAAAGCACTGATTCTTTGGCGGGCAGCCTTCTTGGTCAGACTTCCTGAGGTATGATTATACACAGAAGAGCGCTCGAGTTTTATGCACTTGGGACTTGGAGAGTTTCGCACATGCATGCCGCTGTGTGAGCACCACAGCTGGGACAGCGCTTCCGCGTCACCCAGAAAGTCCCTTCATGCCCCTTTTCAGTCCGTCTTCCCCACCTGTCCCCTTGGCAACCAAAATAATTTTGCCTTTTGGAGAATGTCACATGGAATTACATATGTGATTTTTAAAAATACTTCTTTATTTGCACCAGGTCTTTGCTTGTGGCATGCAGACTCGTGGCACGTGGGATCTAGCTCCCGACCAGGGGCCGAGCGCAGAGTCTCAGCCGCTGGGCCACCAGGGACGCCCCTGTGCATGTGATTCTGCTTCTGATCCGTGTCACTCAGCGTGATGCTCTTACGTCCGTGTCCTGACGTGCGTCAGCAGCTTGCTCCTTTTGACTGCTGAATGAGACCCCACCCGCTTTAGGCTGCTGGGCTGCCCTGTGGAGATGCCACAGGTTTGGTGGCTCAGGCAGCAGACGTGCCGTGTCCCCTGGTTCTGGAGGCCAGAAGTCTGAGGCCAGGGTGTTGGTGGGTTCTTCTGAGCTGCTCTCCTTGGTCTGTGGACGGCGCTTTTCCTCACGCGTCCTTCCCTCTGTGCGCATCTGTGTCCGAGTTTCATTTCCTTATCACGACGCTAGTCTTACTCAGAGCCCATTCTAATAACCTCTTTAAAGACCCCATCTTCAGCTCGAGTCACATTCTAACATGGAGCTTAGGGCTTCAACAAACTTAATTTCCACGCATAACAGCATTGTATATGTACCCCACCGTTAGTTTATCTGCTCACCAGCTCATGAACGGTCAGGGGCTGAGTCCAGGTTTGGGCTGTTACCGTAAGCCTGCTATGAATAGCGGCACCCCGGTCACAGGTGTGCTTTCTCTCTGGCGTGAGGGCCTGGCAGTGGGATGGCTGGGTCCCGCGGCGAGGGGGGCCGTCATGCAAAGAGCCCTCCGTTGCTCTTGTTGGCTGTTCTCTGTGGATTCTCTTTCCTCTCTCCATGGATTTCTGATTCGTTCTTTCCTTCACCTTCTTGCCTTCGCTATTTCTTTCTTTCACTTTCTTCAAGTTGAAACTTAAGTATTGTTTTGATACCAGTTCTCACATAGGATTCACTGCTATAAAGTTCATTCTAGGTCCTTTTTAGGTTTTTGCTGAACATTTTGATATGTTTTATTTTCCTGTTTCAGTTCAAAGAAGTTTCTACAATTTTTTGGTGATTTCTTCTTCAGCTCTGTATTATTTCAGTTCAGTTCAGTCGCTCAGTCGTGTCCGACTCTTTGCAACCCCATGAATCGCAGCGCGCCAGGCCTCCCTGTCCGTCACCAACTCCCAGAGTTCACTCAGACTCACGCCCATCAAGTCAGTGATGCCATCTAGCCATCTCATCCTCGGTCGTCCCCTTCTCCTCCTGCCCCCAATCCCTCCCAGCATCAGAGTCTTTTTCAATGAGTCAACTCTTCGCATGAGGTGGCCAAAGTACTGGAGCTTCAGCTTTAGCATCATTCCTTCCAAAGAAATCCCAGGGCTGATCTCCTTCAGAATGGACTGGTTGGATCTCCTTGCAGTCCAAGGGACTCTCAAGAGTCTTCTCCAACACCACAGTTCAAACGCATCAATTCTTCGGCGCTCAGCCTTCTTCACAGTCCAACTCTCACATCCATACATGACCACAGCAAAAACCATAGCCTTGACTAGATGGACCTTAGTCAGCAAAGTAATGTCTCTGCTTTTGAATATGCTGTCTAGGTTGGTCATAACTTTTCTTCCAGGAGTAAGCGCTTTTAATTTCATGGCTGCAGTCACCATCTGCAGTGATTTTAGAGCCCAAGAGAATAAAGTCAGCCACTGTTTGCACTGTTTCCCCATCTATTTCCCATGAAGTGATGGGAGCGGATGCCATGATCTTCGTTTTCTGAATGTTGAGCTTTAAGCCAACTTTTTCACTCTCCTCTTTCCCTTTCATCAAGAGGCTTTTTAGTTCCTCTTCACTTTCTGCCATAAGGGTGGTGTCATCTGCATATCTGAGGTTATTGATATCTCTCCCGGCAATCTTGATTCCAGCTTGTGTTTCTTCCAGTCCAGCGTTTCTCATGATGTACTCTGCATATAAGTTAAATAAGCAGGGTGACAATATACTGCCTTGACGTACTCCTTTTCCTATTTGGAACCAGTCTGTTGTTCCATGTCCAGTTCTAACTGTTGCTTCGTGACCTGCATACAGATATCTCAAGAGGCAGGTTAGGTGGTCTGGTATTCCCATCTCTTTCAGAATTTTCCACAGTTTATTGTGATCCACACAGTCAAAGGCTTTGGCATAGTCAATAAAGCAGAAATAGATGTTTTTCTGGAACTCTCTTGCTTTTTCCATGATCCAGCGGATGTTGGCAATTTGATCTCTGGTTCTTCTGCCTTTTCTAAAACCAGCTTGAACATCAGGGAGTTCACGGTTCACGTATTGCTGAAGCCTGGCTTGGAGAATTTTGAGCATTACTTTACTAGCATGTGAGATGAGTGCAATTGTGTGGTAGTTTGAGCATTCTTTTGCATTGCGTTTCTTTGGAATTGGAATGAAGACCATTTCCAGTCCTGTGGCCACTGCTGAGTTTTCCAAATTTGCTGGCATATTGAGTGCAGCACTTTCACAGCATCATCTTTCAGGATTTGAAACAGCTCAACTGGAATTCCATCACCTCCACTAGCTTTGTTCGTAGTGATGCTTTCTAAGGCCCACTTGACTTCTCATCCCAAGATGTCCGGCTCTAGGTGAGTGATCACACCGTCGTGATTGTCCGGGTTGTGAAGACCCTTTTTGTACAGTTCTCCTGTGTATTCTTGCCACCTCATCTTAATATCTTCTGCTTCTGTTAGGTCCAGACCATTTCTGTCCTTTATCGAGCCCATCTTTGCATGAAATGTTCCCTTGGTATCTCTAATTTTCTTGAAGAGATCTCTAGTCTTTCCCATTCTGTTGTTTTCCTCTATTTCTTTGCCTTGATCGCTGAGGAAGGCTTTCTTATCTCTTCCTGCTATTCTTTGGAACTCTCCATTCAGATGCTTTTCTCTTCTCTTCTTTTCACAGCTATTTGTCAGGCCTCCCCAGACAGCCATTTTGCGTTTTTGCATTTCTTTTCCATGGGGATGGTCTTGATCCCTGTCTCCTGTATAATATCATGAACCTCATTCCATAGTTCATCAGGCACTCTATCTATCAGATCTAGACCCTTAAATCTATTTCTCATTTCCACTGTATAATCATAAGGGATTTGATTTAGGTCATACCTGAATGGTCTAGTGGGTTTCCCTACTGTCTTCAATTTAAGTCTGAATTTGGCAATAAAGAGTTCATGATCTGAGCCACAGTCAGCTCCTGGTATTGTTTTTGTTGACTGTATAGAGCTTCTCCATCTTTGGCTGCAAAGAATATAATCCATCTGATTTCAGTGTTGACCATCTGGTGACGTCCATGTGTAGAGTCTCCTCTTGTGTTGTTGGAAGAGGGTGTTTGCTATGACCAGTGCATTTTCTTGGCAAAACTCTGTTAGTCTTTGCCCTGCTTCAGTCCATATTCCAAGGCCAAATTTGCCTGTTACTCCAGGTGTTTCTTGACTTTGTACTTTTGCGTTCCAGTCCCCTGTAATGAAAAGGACATCTTTTTGGGGTGTTAGTTCTAAAAGGTCTTGTAGGTCTTCATAAAACCGTTCAACTTTAGTTTCTTCAGCGTTACTAGTTGGGGCATTGACTGGGATAACTGTGATATTGAATGGTTTGCCTTAGAGACGAACAGAGATCATTCTGTCGTTTTTGAGATTGCATCCAAGTACTGCATTTCGGACTCTTTCGTTGACCATGATGGCTACTCCATTTCTTCTGAGGGATTCCTGCCCGCAGTAGTAGATATAATGGTCATCTGAGTTAAATTCACCCATTCCAGTCCATTTTAGTTTGCTGATTCCTAGAATGTCGACGTTCACCCTTGCCATCTCTTGTTTGAGAAGGAAATGGCAAGCCACTTCAGTATTCTTGCCTTGAGAACCCCATGAACAGTATGAAAAGGCAAAATGATAGGGTATCAAAAGAGGAGCTCCCCAGGTCGTCAGGTGCCCAATACGCTACTGGAGGTCAGTGGAGAATAGCTCCGTGTCATTTCGGAGTCTGTCAGTGCTGAGTAGGCGGAGGATTCTCAGGTGTCTTCTGTTGTTCCTGATTCTGCTGCAGCCAGAGAGGGAACTGTGTGGTTTGAAGTCTTTCAGATTCACTGAGGCTACTTTATCACCCCGCGTGTGGTTTATCTTGGTAAGCGTTCTGCGTGCACTTGAGAAGAACGCACGTCTGCTTTTGTTGGCTAGAGTGTTTTGTAAATGCCGAGTCAACACTGAGTCGTGGTGTTACTCGGGTGTTCTGTGTTCTGACATTTCTGCTTGAATATTGTGTTGGTTACGGGAAGATTGTGGTAAGATCATCTGTGTAACTGTGGGTTTGTCTGCTTCTGTTTTCTTTTTTTAACTATTTTTGTGTGCTGGGTGCTTGTCGCTGCACGGGCCTGTCTCTGGTGGTGGCGGGTGAGGGTTGCTCTCGAGCTGTGGAGTGTGGGCCCTAGCGGAGAAGGCACTGGCAACCCACTCTGGTGCTCTTGCCTGGAGAACCCCAGGGACGGGGGAGCCTGGTGGGCGGCCGTCTGTGGGGTCGCACGGGGTCGGACACGACTGACGCGGCGCAGCAGCAGCAGCAGGGCCTGGGTGGGCAGGCTTCTTGGCTGCGGCGCACGAGCTCAGTTGCTCCGTGGCACGTGGGGTCTTCCTAGATCGAGGCCTGGCAGCAGAGTCATTGCCGGGCGCCACCGGGAGCCTGTCTTCAGTCCTGTCGGGCTTTGTTCTGTGTGCCCTGAGGCTCTGTTGACAGGTCCAGCTTTGTTTGCGACTCCTGTGAGCTCTTCCTGAGTTGATCCTGTAGTGAGATCACTGCAGAGTCACGTGACCATGCTTCATCTCTGGTGCCCCTTGCTCTGAAGTCTTTGCTGCTGACACAGCCGCCTCAGCTCCCACCCACCGGCGGCGTGCACTGCCCCTGTCCCGCCCCCTTCCAGGCTGTTCTGGTCTCTGCGTGTGCCCCGCACCGTCCCGGCGCGGCTGGGCTCTGCTGCTCCGCTGCACTCTGGCGGCCCCCCGTCTCCCGGGCTGTCCGGGTCGTTCATGTCCCCCCGTTTCCCTGGCTGCTCGGGTCGCTCACGTCCCCCGTTTCCCGGGCTGTCCGGGTTCTCGAGTCCCCCGTTTCCCGGGCTGCTCGGGTCGCTCATGTCCCCCGTTTCCCGGGCTGCTCGGGCCGCTCGCGTCCCCGTTTCCCGGGCTGCTCGGGTCGCTCACGTCCCCCGTTTCCCGGGCTGTCCGGGTTCTCGAGTCCCCCGTTTCCCGGGCTGCTCGGGTCGCTCATGTCCCCCGTTTCCCGGGCTGTCCGGGTTCTCGAGTCCCCCGTTTCCCAGGCTGCTCGGGTCGCTCATGTCCCCCGTTTCCCGGGCTGCTGGGGCCGCTCGCACCCCTGTTTCCCGGGCTGTCCGGGCCGCCCGCGCCCCTCGGTTGTTGCTGGGGTTGACTGTGTAGTTGCCCTTGCGCTGTGTCTTCTCTCCATCTTGTATCTTCTTGATTGTTTCACCCTTAACCCCTTCTTTTGAGGTAAACAAGTTCTGCTTTACCGTAATTCTGGTTTTATTGGCTCTCCCTTTTGGTCACTTGGTTGGATCTGGACGGAGTGGGCTTCTGAAGCCTCTGCTGCAGCGCACTCGCTGCGCGGCGCTGCTGGTCTGCTGTCGAGCAGTCGGCCACGCGTGCCTACGCAGCCTCCCTTGGTGGGCTTCCTTCCCGTCCAGCTCGCCTTAGAGCACTGAGCGGAGTGCCCTGAGCTGCAGCATAGGCTATCCTCACTTAGGTTCACACGTAGCAGCGTGTGCGCGTCAGCCCCCGTCTCCCCCTCCGCCCCCCCTTCTCCCCTTTGGCGTCTGAGTGAGTGCTGGGTCTAACTCCTTCCGTGCTCTCGGATGTGGGGAAATTCCTTCGTGTGCAGTTGGATCTTTCTGAGACTTTTAGGTTTCGGTGTGAGCCCGGAGAACCCTTTAATCTCCGGCTAATCTTGCCCAGAACACCGGAGTTCCAGACCAGAGTCATGCAGAGTCAGTCACTGGGCCTTGCCGGATGCTCGGAGTTGGGATGACCGAAGAGGGCACCGCAGAGCAGGGGCCGGCGTTGGGGGAGGGCAGGAGCAGGTTAGGGCAGGGACGGGGCCCAGGGAGAGCAGGCGCCCTGGCGGGAAGAAGTGGGGGGCAAGCAGGAAGGACAGGGAGGGGTCCCGTCCGCCCTCAGGGCGCAGTGCGGCGCCTGTCTGGGGCCGGGGCCGGGGCCGTTTCTGTCTGCAGCGCAGCCTTTCGGCCACACTCAGGACGGCTCCCGAGGTCTCCGCTGCTGAGCCTCTCCATCACCCAGGATCGCAGGTGGGGGTGAGAGAAAGAACACGTGTGTCCTTCCAGGAGCCCGTGACTTTCAAGGACGTGGCCGTGGACTTCTCCCAGGAGGAGTGGGGCCAGCTGGGCTCCCCCCAGCGGGCCCTGTACCGGGACGTGATGCTGGAAAACTACCAGAACCTTCTCTCCCTGGGTAAGACGGCGCCCAAGGTGAGGGGGCCGGGTCGGGCATCTCTCCTCGGGGCTGGGCCTGGCAGGCCTCCTGTGTCTGCCCTGGGCCCTTGTGTTGCCATCTCTGCCTGGAGGTGGGGGTGGTGGTGGACAGGCCCCCGCGACCCCAGCCTTCCCTGGAGGGGGCGTCAGTCTCTCTGGGGTCCTCAGACCCGCAGGTCAGCATGGGTTCCTCCTCTGAGCCCCCTTCCTCAGCGCTGGCACACCCAGCGCCCAGAGCCACGCTGCTTCCTCCCCGCGCAGGGCCTCCGGTCTGCAAGCCGGACGTCATCTCCCACCTGGAGCGAGGCGAGGAGCCATGGCGGGCTCCCAGAGGCGGGCCTGCGGGGCCCGGTCCAGGTGAGCGGGGCGCGGGGGCGGAGCCCCTCCCCGCCGCCCCTGCGGCCCGCTGCTCCCTCTGCGCCTGCTCAGCCCCTCCTGCCGCCCCGCCCCGAGCACACATTGAGCACCGACTGTGTGCCAGCACCCGTGCTGGGAGCACAGTGACCAGGACGCACACAGCCGGTTGCCTTGAGCCGGAGGGAGACAGGAGCATCTGCACGTGGGGTGTTCACACGTGGGCGGTCAGTGTGGACTCGGCCCCCAGGGACGACGCCACCCGCTCTCCGGCTCCTTACAGAGCGGCCTGGCTTCTTCGAGACTCCGGCCGCCCCGCCTCCGCCCCGCCTCCGCCCCGCCTCCGCCCCGCCTCCGCCCCGCCTCCGCCCCGCCTCCGCCCCGCCTCCGCCCCGCCCCCATGCGCGCCGCCCTGCCCCTGCGTCCCTCCAGCACCTGCGCTCTTGGCACGCCCCGCCCTGAGCCCTGGCGCTGCCCCTCCGCATGCTCTCAGGGTGGCCTCTCCCTTCCTTCCAGAACCAGGACGGGAGCCCGGGCCTGAGGCGGAGGAGACGCTTGTTTACAAGGACGAGCCGCCCTGGGAGCCGATCGCAGATGGGCTGGCGAGGACTGGTGTGCACAACCCTGGGTTCGGCAACGGGTGTACCTGGGGGGGCCCGGCGACTGCTCTGACCCGAGGCGAAGCCGCCTACGCTAGTGGTGGGTCCGCCGAGGAGCGCTGGCGGGGCAACTGTGAGTCCAAGGAGGCACTTGGCTTGCAGAGCGCCCTGCCGGCCCAGCCCCGCCTTCCCTCAGAAGGCGCCTCCCCGGAAGGCCAGCCGGGGAGAGTGCGGTCCACCGGGGCCGGAAGCCGGCGCCGGAGCCAGGGAGCGGGGAGCGGCCCGTTCTCCTGCGGCGAGTGTGGCAAGGCCTTCCAGCGGAGCGCGGCGTTGGCGCTGCACCGGCGCTGGCATGCGCGCGAGAAGGCCTACGAGTGCGGCGAGTGCGGCAAGGCTTTCAGCTGGAGCGCAAGCCTCTTGGAGCACCGGCGCGTGCACACCGGCGAGAAGCCCTTCCTGTGCGGCCAGTGCGGCAAGGCCTTCAGCTGCCGCTCGTCCCTCAATGTGCACCGGCGCGTGCACACGGGCGAGCGGCCCTACAAGTGCGGCCAGTGCGGCAAGGCCTTCAGCTGCAGCTCGCTGCTGGGCATGCACCGGCGCGTGCACACGGGCGAGCGGCCCTACCGCTGCGGCGAGTGCGGCAAGGCCTTCAACCAGCGGACGCATCTCACGCGCCACCACCGCGTGCACACGGGCGAGAAGCCCTTCCGCTGCGCTGCGTGCGGCCGGGCCTTCGCCTGCCACTCGTCGCTGACGGTGCACGAGAAGCTGCACAGCGGCGACAAGCCCTTCCGCTGCGGCGACTGCCCGAAGGCCTTCAGCAGCCGCTCGCGCCTGACGCTGCACCGGCGCGCGCACACGGGCGAGAAGCCTTTCCGCTGCGGCCAGTGCGGCAAGGCCTTCAGCTGCCGCTCGTACCTGGCGGTGCACCAGCGCGCGCACAGCGGCGAGCGGCCCTTCCGCTGCGACGAGTGCGGCAAGGCCTTCAGCTCCCACTCGTACCTGGCCGTGCACCGGCGCGTGCACACGGGCGAGAAGCCCTTCGACTGCAGCCGCTGCTGGAAGGCCTTCAGCTGCCACTCGTCGCTCATCGTGCACCGGCGCGTGCACACGGGCGAGAAGCCCTACCGGTGCGGCCGGTGCGGCCGGGCCTTCAGCCAGAACCACTGTCTCCTCAAACATCAGAAGACCCACTCGGCCGAGGAGGCCTTCAAGTGCCACGAGTGCGGCGAGGTGTTCGGCTGGAGCGGGCCCCTGGCAGAGCACCGCAGGCTCCACGGCGGCGAGAAGCCCTTCGCCGTCCAGTTGGACCAGCGCTTTCTGAGCCCCTATTACGTGCCTGGCGGCCTGCTGGGCGCGGGAGCCTCGGGCGGGGGCAGCGTGGGCCCGGTCGCTGCCCTGGACGTGGCCGAGCTCCGGGGTGTGGCCCCGCCCTCGAGCGGCAGGAGTTTCCCGCTGGGGAGCAACCCCGGAAATTAACGTGTGTGACACACCCAC
This sequence comes from Ovis canadensis, assembly GCF_042477335.2. Lineage (NCBI taxonomy): Eukaryota > Metazoa > Chordata > Mammalia > Artiodactyla > Bovidae > Ovis > Ovis canadensis. Next base: position 82,712,845 of record NC_091261.1, on the reverse strand, counting down.
CTGAAACACACCTAGAGGTCGTGGGCTGCTGAAGAGGGAGCTGGTGGGAGAGCGCCGAGGGCATCCTGTCCTCCTGCTGATGTTCAGAAGGCGGGGAGGGGCGCTCTTCTCAGGTGAGGGGGGACCCTGTCCTCAAGTCCTTGGACAGCTGCCTCCTCGATTTCCATCCCGAGTTTCTTCTGTAAACTCTTTTAACATGATAATTAAAGGGGAGAGAAAACAGAATTACAGACAGTATTACTTCTAAGTGAACACGCTGTTGCGGGAGGGGAGAGTAGGCTCAGATGGTGGGCCTTTGGGAAGAAGCAAGTTCCCTGGACTCGCCGCACTTAACGCGTTAGTGGCCGTGCAGCCCAGCGTCCCGTCTGGCCACCCCGTCCATGGCGGAAGCGGGCTTTCTACCCCAGCTGGTGAGGCCACCTGCGGGGCTGCCGCCGACCGCACCGCACTCAGCCCCTGAGAGGAGGCGCACCTGGTGGCCCCGGAGACGGGGAGAGGTGGCGTCCCTCTGGGACTCGGCCATCCCGCTCAGTTTAGAGCAGAGACCAGCTGCCGGCTCACGTCCGTACAGAGCGCCTGAGTCTCTCTCACACTTTCATTAAAGTATGTATGGAGGCTGAATGACCACGTTTCAGAAAATAGGAATTAAGGGAAGCGACACCCATAATTCTCAATAAAGCTGCATTTTGCGCCTTGGTGCGCCACCTTCTGCTTTCTGATGGTGCGTCTTCACGTTTCTGCAAACACGGGGTGCGCGGCCTGTCATTTCGGCCCCCAGCGTCCTCACCGCATGGCCGGCCTCTCCAGCAGAGCCTGCTGTCTTTGGAGCTGAGGTTCTGGGTAGGGCGGGCTGTCCTGTTAGCTGTTCCGTTGGACGCGAAAGTTACTTTCAAGCTGTCGCTATTATAAACCGTCCTTCATACGCCATCTTTCTGCGTTCCTCAACACGGTCCTACGGTAGACTGCCAGAGGTGACAGTCTACGACAAAGGAAATGCACCACGTGCTGCGTCATTCCAGTGTGGTTTTGGTTGTGTCAGAACAAAGTGATGCTGAGAGCCGGCGGCACTGGTCGGGCGCCACCCGCTCCTGGAGGCTCCGGCTGGTCCTGCCAGGCTGGCTTCTGGGCCCGCGGCGCCGACCCACTGCTCCTCCAGCGTCCCTGAGGCTGGCTGCAAGCCCTTCCCTGCGGCAAACGGAAGCTCTGACGACTTCATTGGCAAAAAACAAGTAGAATCTAGCTTTGACTGTTACCATACTTCTTAGTTTAAAAGAAACTCACATACAAATTAGCATATACACACGCTGCTACTGCCTGCCCGGTGGGGCTGCTGGCGCGCTCAGCCAACGGCAGCATCTTACCGCTTCGAGCAACACCTTTTCATAATGTTCAGTTGCTCACTCGTGTCTGACTCTTTTTGACCCCATGGACTGCAGCACACCAGGCTTCCCTGTCCTGTACCAACTTCTGGAGCTTGCTCAAACTCAGGTCCATTGAGTCAGTGATGCCATCCAACCGTCTCATCCTCTGTCATCCCCTTCTCCTCCCACCTTCAATCTTTCCCATCATCGAGGTCTTTTCCAGTGAGTGAGTCCTTTGCATCAGGTGGCCAAAGTATTGGAGCTTTAGCTTCAGTCCTTCCAATGAATATTTAGTACTGATTTAAGATTGACTGGTGATCTCCTTGCAGTCCAAGGGACTAGAGTCTTCTCCAATACCACAGCTTGAAAGCATCAATTCTTCGGCGCTCAGCCTTCTTTAAGGTCCAGCTCTCACATCCATACATGACCACTGGAAAAACCATAACTTTAACTATATGGACCTTTGCCGGCAAAGTAACATCTCTATTTTTCAATAAACTTGATGTTTGTCAGCTTTTCTTTCAAGAAGCAAGCGTCTTAATTCCATGGCTGCACTCACCATCTGCAGTGATTTTAGAGCCCAAGAGAATAAAGTCAGCCACTGTTTCCACTGTTTCCCCATCTATTTCCCATGAAGTGATGCGAGCGGATGCCATGATCTTCGTTTTCTGAATGTTGAGCTTTAGGCCAACTTTTTCGCTCTCCTCTTTCACTTTCATCAAGAGGCTTTTTAGCTCCTCTTCACTTTCTGCCATAAGGGTGGTGTCATCTGCATATCTGAGGTTATTGATATTTCTCCCGGCAATCTTGATTCCAGCTTGTGTTCATTGAGCCTGGCATTTCGCATGATGTACTCTGCATATAAGTTAAATAAGCAGGGTGATGGTACACAGCCTTGACGTACTCCTTTCCCAGTTTGGAACCAGTCTGTTCTTTCATGTCTGGTTCTAACTGTTGCTTCTTGATGTTTCTCAGGAGACAGGTAAGGTGGTCTGGTATTCCCATCTCTTTAAAAATTTTGATATGGAACATGTTATTACTGTTCTTCAAGAAAACTGTTGGAAATACCCTTTGTCCCCGCCTTCCGTTGATGTCTCAATGCTCTTTTATTTACATACAAACTTTGTGTTCTCATCATACACATAACACGTGTATATGGGAGAAATTGGGGGATGGCAATCAGGTGTACGAGAATTAAAACAACCCTCAGCTCACAGCCATGGCCTGGAGATGCGTTTACTCTCGTTTTTTCTCTGCATGTACACACTTTATTTTTACGTGTAAAGGGCTTTATTATAGGCAAAATTATTTGTCAATAAATTTTTAAGAAATTATACATGTTCTGACTCATTTAACCGCCAGTCACCTTAGCTTCCTCAGCGTTTGAGTCATAATCTTCAGAATAGCGCTTCCGCAGAGAGTTTCGGCTCAGTCCACAGCTGTGTCAGTCCAGGTCCTCCTAGCTGGACGTCTTTGGTCCCCAGGGGAATAAGGACACGCTTGAAGCATTCCCCACCTGGAATCACTGGGATCCAGCGTCCTCGAGCAGCCTACTGTGGGGCCGTATTCGGGGCCAGCGGAGACGGCTCTGCCTGGCTCTGAGTCTCAGACGTCCTCCAAGAATCTGCCTGCCAGTGCAGAGTATGGGGGTTTCACCCCTGGGTCAGGAAGAGCCTGTGGTGAAGGGAATGGCTATCCACTCCAGTATCCTTGCCTGGGAAACCCCATGGACAGAGGAGCCTGGTGGGCTACAGTCCACGGGGCCGAAAGAGTCCAGCGTGACCTAGCAGCTAAGCAACAAGCGTACCTTAAGCGCAAACCGCGGCCACTCCTGCGCTGCCACAGCCGAGAACCGCGCGCGGAGAAGCCGCTAATAGCGCAAAAGCAGTCTGGGGACGCCCCCGGCGGGCCAGCGCTGACACTGCACGCTTCCACTGCAAGGGCGCAGGACCAGCCGCTGGTCAGGGAACTGAGATCCCACAGGTCACAAGTGCAGCCAGAAGGAAAGCTTGTTAGGTTTTCTTAGTTTATCAGCAACTCTGTCTGTTATTTCCTCCCCCCAGATCTAACACAGCCTCTGAGTAAACGGAACCATGTGGTTACTCTGTGAGGTGACCACAACCATGTCAGTCTACAGGAAAAGCTCCATCAGGACACAGTTCAGCTAGACACGTTGTCTCCTCTCTCTCTCTCTCTGGCCATGCCACGCAGCACGTGGGGTCTCACTTCCTCAATCAGGCATCGAGCCCTTTCCTTGGCATGAAAGCGCAGTGTTAACCCCTGGCTCACCAGGGAGCTTCACCAGGAGGTTGGATGCTGCAGCAAAGCAGAGGCAGCCAAGGAAATAAAGTGTTAGAAATAGAATGATTTGTTCCTTCGTTTCGACAGTTTAGCTTTCTCTTTTGTCCACTATTCCGTTCTTAGATGTGCACAAACATATGCAGTGTGTGAGCGTGTAACACACACACACACGCGGCGAGAGTATCCACATCGATATGTACGCGGGTGCACGCATACAATACGTACAGGGCCCCCCTCTGTGGGCTTTTTACAAAATTATTTTATTTTCTGGCCGTGCAGCATGTGGGATCTTAGTTCCCTGACCAGGAATTGAACCTGTGCCTGCAGCGTTGGGAGCGTAGAGTCTTAACCACTGGACCAGCAGGGAAGTCCCCCCAGTATGTATCCAGTGGTTAACGATCGCCTTGCAGTGCAGGGGACACCGGTTCAATCCCTGATCCACGAAGATCCCACGCGCCGCAGAGAAACAGCCCATGTGCCACAGCTTCCGAAGCCGTGCGCCCTGGAGCCCACGCTCCACAGCAAGGGAAGCCGTTGCAGCGAGAAGCCGTGCTCCACAGCTGGAGAGCAGCCTGAACTCACGGCGACTAGAGAAGGACCTCACACGGCGATGCAGACGCAGAGCAGCCAAAAACGAATGTTTGTATTAAAGGTAAAAACAATATTAAAGCAAGACACCTTTTAAATCTATGTACCTACATGCAACACACACACGTACATATCAATGCGCGCGCACACACGTGCAACATGTACACACGTGTATGTAACATGCACACATGTGTTGCGATGTGTACACGCGTGTGTGTGTACTGTGCGTGCATGCGTGTGTGTGACGTGTACACACGCGTGTATATGTGATGTGCGCACACGTGCAGCGCCCTAGCACGAACATTTGCTTGTCACTGCATTTTCATCGGACAGAGGTTTTGAGTTCTGTGTAGTCAGGTCTATTCAATTTTTTTTCCTTTATCCTTTTCCTTGGCTCGAAGAGGCCCCTCCTTACATCCTTTTTTGGTTATATTTTATATGTACTCTTAAATCCACCCATCTGGGTTGTAAGCGTCCGAGGCGCCACGTCTTTCTTGAACTTCATCCCCCGCTGTTCCACAGACCTGCCTGTCTTCTCTGCTACTGCTGCTCTGTAATTCATAGACAGGAGGACTTGGGTCACATTTTTAGGAGGTTTAAAAAACATTTTTTTTTTAATTTTTCTAAGTGAGCCAGGCAGGAATCATTTTCTCAGAACTTGGCCTCTTCACACCCCTGCAGTTCTCCTTGGGGTTTTGATTATAACTGGCCTGTTTGGAAACAATTAACACAGTTCTACGTGAGATTAGGTCTTCACATCAAAGAACATGGTAGATGACTGTTCATTCAAGTCTGCCTCTAACCATCAGAAAAGGTCTGCAGGGCTTCCCTGGTGGGCCAGGGCAGGGGACGCGGGCTCGGTCCCTGGCCCGGGAGGCCCCAGGTACTGCAGGGCAGCGGAGTCCATCAGCTGCAGCCCCTGAAGCCTGCACACCGCAGCTGCAGCAGCCCCTGAAGCCTGCACACCGCAGCTGCAGCAGCCCCGTCTGCCACGACTAGAGGAAGCGTGAGCACAAAACCAAGACCCAGCGCAGCCAAAACTAGATGGAAGCCAGAAGGAAAAGGAGAAAGCGCTTATCATCGCCTTCATATGCGTTCACATGCGGCTTGTTGAGGTCAGTGTACTTCTGCAGGGTTTGTAAATCAGCCACGTGATGAGACACAGAGGCAACTCTTGCCGGCAGTTTAGTTCAGTCAGTTCAGTCGCTCAGTTGTGTCCGACTCTTTGCGACCCCATGAATCCCAGCACGCCAGGCCTCCCTGTCCATCACCAACACCTGGAGTTCACTCAGACTACGTCCATCGAGTCCGTGATGCCATCCAGCCATCTCATCCTCGGTCGTCCCCTTCTCCTCCTGCCCCCAATCCCTCCCAGCATCAGAGTCTTTTCCAACGAGTCAACTCTTCACATGAGGTGGCCAAAGTACTGGAGCTTCAGCTTTAGCATCATTCCTTCCAAAGAAATCCCAGGGCTGATCTCCTTTAAAATGGACTGGTCGGATCTCCTTGCAGTCCAAGGGACTCTCAAGAGTCTTCTCCAACACCACAGTTCAAACGCATCAATTCTTCGGCGCTCAGCCTTCTACACAGTCCAACTCTCACATCCATACATTACCACAGGAGAAACCATAGCCTTGACTAGACGGACCTTAGTCGGCAAAGTAATTAATCTGCTTTATACTATCTAGGTTGGTCATAACTTTTCTTCCAAGGAGTAAGCGTCTTTTAATTTCATGGCTGCAGTCACCATCTGCAGTGATTCTGGAGCCCCCCAAAATAAAGTCTGACACTGTTTCTACTGTTTCCCCACCTATTTCCCATGAAGTGATGGGACCGGATGCCATGATCTTCGTTTTCTGAATGTTGAGCTTTTTTCACTCTCTTTCACTTTCATCAAGAGGCTTTTTAGCTCCTCTTCACTTTCTGCCATAAGGGTAGTGTCATCTGCATATCTGAGGTGATTGATATTTCTCCCGGCAATCTTGATTCCAGCTTGTGTTTCTTCCAGTCCAGTGTTTCTCATGATGTACTCTGCATATAAGTTAAATAAGCAGGGTGACAATATACAGCCTTGACGTACTCCTTTTCCTATTTGGAACCAGTCTGTTGTTCCATGTCCAGTTCTAACTGTTGCTTCCTGACCTGCATACAGATTTCTCAAGAGGCAGGTTAGGTGGTCTGATATTCCCATCTCTTTCAGAATTTTCCACAGTTTATTGTGATCCACACAGTCAAAGGCTTTGGCATAGTCAATAAAGCAGAAATAGATGTTTTTCTGGAATTCTCTTGCCTTTTCAGTGATCCAGAGGATGTTGGCAATTTGATCTCTGGTTCCTCTGCCTTTTCTAAAACCAGCTTGAACATCTGGAAGTTCATGGTTCACGTATTGCTGAAGTCTGGCTTGGAGAATTTTGAGCATTACTTTACTAGCGTGTGAGATGAGTGCAATTGTGTGGTAGTTTGAGCATTCTTTGGCATTGCCTTTCTTTGGGATTGGAACGAAAACTGACCTTTTCCAGTCCTGTGGCCGCTGCTGAGTTTTCCAAATTTGCTGGCATATTGAGTGCAGCACTTTCACAGCATCATCTTTCAGGATTTGAAACAGCTCAACTGGAATTCCATCACCTCCACTAGCTTTGTTCATAGTGATGCTTTCTAAGGCCCACTTGACTTCACATTCCAGGATGTCTGGCTCTAGATGAGTGATCACACCATCGTGATTATCTGGGTCGTGAAGATCTTTTTTGTACAGTTCTTCTGTGTATTTTTGCCACCTCTTCTTAATATCTTCTGCTTCTGTTAGGTCCGGACCATTTCTGTCCTTTATCGAGCCCATCTTTGCATGAAATGTTCCCTTGGTATCTCTAATTTTCTTGAAGAGATCTCTAGTCTTTCCCTTTCTGTAGTTTTCCTCTATTTGTTTGCCTTGATCGCTGAGGAAGGCTTTCTTATCTCTTCTTGCTATTCTTTGGAACTCTGCATTCACATGCTTATATCTTTGCTTTTCTTCTTGGCTTTTCACCTCTCTCCTTTCCACAGCTATTTGTCAGGCCTCCCCAGACAGCCATTTTGCGTTTTTGCATTTCTTTTCCGTGGGGACGGTCTTGATCCCTGTCTCCTGTACAATGTCACGAACCTCATTCCATAGTTCATCAGGCACTCTATCTCTCAGATCTAGGCCCTTAAATCTATTTCTCACTTCCACTGCATAATCATAAGGGATTTGATTTAGGTCATACCTGAATGGTCTAGCGGTTTTCCCTACTGTCTTCAATTTAAGTCTGAATTTGGTAATAAGGAGTTCATGATCTGAGCCACAGTCAGCTCCCGGTCTTGTTTTTGTTGACTGTATAGAGCTTCTCCATCTTTGGCTGCAATGAATATAATCAATCTGATTTTGGTGTTGACCATGTGGTGATGTCCATGTGTAGAGTCTTCTCTTGTGTTGTTGGAAGAGGGTGTTTGCTATGACCAGTGCGTTCTCTTGGCAAAACTCTATTAGTCTTTGCCCTGCTTCATTCCGCATTCCAAGGCCAAATTTGCCTGTTACCCCAGGTGTTTCTTGACTTCCTACTTTTGCATTCCAGTCCCGTATAATGAAAAGGACATCTTTTTTGGGTGTTAGTTCTAAAACGTCTTGTAGGTCTTCATAAAACTGTTCAACTTCAGCTTCTTCAGCGTTACTGTTTGGGGCATAGACTTGGATAACTGTGATATTGAATGGTTCACCTTGGAGATGAACAGAGATCATTCTGTCATTTCTGAGATTGCATCCAAGTACTGCATTTCAGACTCTTTTGTTGACCATGATGGCTACTCCATTTCTTCTGAGGGATTCCTGCCCGCAGTAGTAGATATAAAGGTCATCTGAGTTAAATTCACCCATTCCAGTCCATTTTAGTTCCCTGATTCCTGGAATGTCGACGTTCACCCTTGCCATCTCTTGTTTGACCACTTCCAATTTGCCTTGATTCATGGACCTGCATTCCAGGTTCCTACGCAGTATTGCTCTTTACAGCATGGGACCTTGCTTCTATCACCAGTCACATCCACAGCTGGGTATTGTTTTTGCTTTGGCTCCATCCCTTCATTCTTTCTGGAGTTACTTCTCCACTGATCTCCAGTAGCATATTGGGCACCTACTGACCTGGGGAGTTCCTCCTTTGGTATCCTCTCATGTTGCCTTTTCCTACTGTTCATGGGGTTCTCAAGGCAAGAATACTGAAGTGGTTTGCCATTCCCTTCTCCAGTGGACCACATTCTGTCAGGCCTCTCCACCATGACCCGCCCGTAAGATGGTAGGTGTTGCAAGAGGGCATCAGCGGGCAGACACACTGAAACCATACTTGCAGAAAACTAGTCAATCTAATCACACTAGGACCACAGCCTTGTGTAACTCAGTGAAACCCAGCCATGCCTGCAGTTACCCCTTTGTGCATTTCACACCAAGCAGATTTGCTGGGTCATTCCAGAAAGTCTCTAACGTGTTATTGGTTTATCCTGTTTTCTAGGTGAAATCATTACTTGGAAATAAAAAGCCTGCCTATCCTTTTTATCCTTTTTATCCTTTAAAAAGCCCACACTGGCCAGCACTTCAGGGCAACACGGAGCTGGTAGCAGCGGTCACCTGTGGCAGACTCTGTGGACTCAGGACGTGCCCCCCTCGACACTTCAGCCTCTAAAATGGGTGCCCCTGCGGCAGCCACGTGGCCCGGGTCTGACGACCACGTCTGCTGGAGGTTTGGGGACAGTGTTGGCTTTCTTGGTAGGAGACCCTGCCCCTTCCTCTCCCCGGAACTCAGGTGCAATCTTGGAGGCGTGGCACCCATTTTGCAACCGAGAGACAATTGAGGACAAAAGCCACACATCGTGGAGACAAATGAGAGGATCCTGGGCCTTGGATGGAGTTTGAGCAGCTATTTTCACTGCCGACATTCAACTTGCTGAGTTCTTACTATGAGCTTTCAGCTGTTTTCCTCAGATCGGTCCTTCCCACAGCTGTATTCCTCACCAGTACAGCTTCTGGGTCTGTGACCAAACCAGGTGTGGTCTTGCCCCATGCACAGCAAACCAGAATCCTGAGACGCCCAGTCTTGCAGCCAAGCAAGGAGAGCTAGTCCCAGACGCGCCTTTCCCCCAGCTCAGCTCAAATGAGACACAGCGGACTCCAAGGTCCTAGAAAACAAGGTGGGCAAATCCCTCAAAGTCCGCCTCCTGGGGGACAAGCATGTTCTGAAAGGCCCTGAGGGGCTTCCCAGGCGGCCCAGTGGCCCGCACTCCACACTCCCGGCGCAGTGGCACGGGGTCACTCTCTGGTCAAGGAACTGAGGGCCCCCATTCCGTGAGGCCTGACCAAGAAGAGTTTCTTTTCTCAAGCAGAAAAGAAACAAGAAGAGAAACGATTCTGTTCAGCGATGGCAGGGGAATGAATCTGACCCATCGCCCCCAGGCTCAGCCCCCCACCCCGCCCCCTCTTCTCTGTCTCTCAGTGCTGAGCATGACACGTGACGGCCGCTCCATCTGCTTCCTCTGACAGGGGCATAGACTCAACAGGGGCTGAGAATCAGCTCGCTTAGCACTCACCTGAGGATTTCAAGTTAACATGTTGACCCCAATAAACGTACCACCCACAGGCCAGCTGCTAAGGCATTCATAGGCCCCAGACCATAGACAAAGTGTGCCACAGGGCACACGGCGAAAGCCAGACATATGGTTAAATTTTTTTAAAAAAATTATTTTTTAAAAATTTTTACTGAAGTTTAGTTAGACTCTGATACATAGGGGTTCATCTAGCATACGTCATGCAGTTATTTAATTTTATCAGAGGACAGGAGGAGAGAACCAAATTTCAGCTTCATCAGGGGAAAAGGGGACAGGCGATCCATCTAATCTTATATGTTACATCTGAGGAGGTTAGGGATGGTGGAAAAATGCATGATCAAATGCAGGCAGAGGTTCCACTGATAAATTCAACAGCTAGAGAGATGACCTGCTTTTGCCAACGTCTGAGAAATCCTAACCATTGAACTGTTTTCCCAAGCTGGGGGTTAAAAACAAAGGAAACATTAAACAGGAAAGGATAGTCTTTCTGGCACCTGAGCGAGGTTTGTGAATTGCGTTTTGGAAGAGCCGGACGCCCCGTGCTGCGCATAGTCACTCGGCGTGTCCGCCTCTTTGCGACCCCCTGGACTGCAGCCCCCCAGGCTCCTCGGTCCATGGGAGTCTCCAGGCAAGAACACCGGAGCAGGCTGCTATGCCCTCCTCCAGGGGATCTTCCAGACCCAGCTCTCCCACGTTACAGGCGAACTCTTTACCGTCTGAGCCCCAAGGGAAGCCCGAGAATACCGGAGCGGGTAGCCTATCCCTTCTCCAGGGGAACTTCCCGACCCAGGCAGGGAACCCGGGTCTCCTGCCCGGCAGGCGGGTTCTCTACCAGCTGAGGCACCAGGGAAGCCCGGATGCAGATGGTGCGATACTGCAAACAGGAAGCGCTGAGGACGCCACACAAAACCACTGGGACCGATCAGTGAATTCAGCGAGGCAGCGGGATCAAGATTAACACTCGGAAACGGACCGCACTTCTTTATACTAAACATGAAATATCAGAAGGTAATGCAAAAAAAAGAAACAACAAAAAAAAAAACCCAACCCTCTTAAAATCACACCAAAAGAACACTTCGAATGTTAGGGATGAGCCTGACCAAGGAGGCGAAGGAGGCTCTCGGGAGGGGCTCCGAGGACCCTGGGCAGGGAGCACGCGGCTGCCTCCCCGCATCCCAGGCCTCCTCGTGGAAGCCACCAGACCAGACCAGCCGCTCGCTCTCCGAGGCGGGAGGCGGCCCCGGCGCCCCTGCTGCGCCTTTGCCCTCCTTGGGCCTGAGTCCCTGAGCGCCCTCTCGGCACAACAGGCAGGAGCAGGACGCGGACGCCCTCACCGTGCTCCCGGCCGCTGCAAGTGTGCTCCTGGAGCCCTGGGTTACTTGCTTCCCCAAATCTAAACAAGTATGGGTGAAAGTCGCTCCAACTCTTTGCAACCCCAGGGATTCAGTCCATGGATTCTCCAGGACAGAATACTGGGGTGGGTAGCCTTTCCCTTCTTCAGGGGATCTTCCCAACCCAGGGGTTGAACCCAGGTCTCCCGCATTGCAGGCAGATTCTTTACCAGCTGAGCCACAAGGGAAGTCCAAGAATACTGGAGTGGGTAGCCTATACCTTCTCCAGTACTGAAACCAGACTGATTATATACTTTGCAGCCGAAGATGGAGAAGCTCCATAGAGTCAGCAAAAGCAAGACCCGGAGCTGACTGTGGCTCAGATCATCAGCTCCCTATTGCAATGTTCAGGCTCAACTTGAAGAAAGCAGGTTAAGCCACTAGACCATTCAGGTCTGACCTAAATCAGACCCCTCATGATTATACAGTGGAGTGGCAAATAGATTCAGGGGCCTAGGTCTGATAGGCAGAGTGCCTGAAGAACTATGGACGGAGGTTCGCGACATTGTTCAGGAGATGGCGACCAAAACCATGCCCAAGAGAAAGAAATCCAAGAAGGCGAGGTGGCTGAGGAGGCCTTGCAAACAGCTGAGAAAAGAAGACAGGCAAAGGCGAAAAGCGAAGACATACTCATCTGAATGCAGAGTTCCAGAGAACAGCAAGGAGAGATAAGACAGCCTTCCTCAGCGATCAGTGCCAAGAGATAGAGGCAAGCAACAGAATGGGGAAGACTGGAGATCTCTTCAGGAAAACTGGAGACGCCAAGGGAGCATTTCATGCAACGATAGGAACAGAAAGGACAGAAATGGTCTGGACCCAACAGAAGCAGAAGAGATTAAGAAGAGGTGGCAAGAATACACAGAAGAACTGTACAGAAAAGATCTTCACGACCCAGATAATCACGATGGTGTGGTCACTCACCTAGAGCCAGACATTCTGGAATGTGAAGTCAAGTGGGCCTTAGAAAGCATCACTACAAACAAAGCTGGTGGAGGTGATGGAATTCCAGTGGAGCTGTTTCAAATCCTGAAAGATGATGCTGTGAAAGTGCTGCACTCAATATGCCAGCAAATTTGGAAAACTCAGCCGTGGCCACAGGACTGGAAAAGGTCAGTTTTCATTCCAGTCCCAAAGAAGGGCAATGTCAAAGAATGTTCAAATTACCGCACAATTGCAGTCATTTCCCGTGTTAGCAAGATTATGCTGAAAATCCTTCAAGCCAGGCTTCAGTAGTAAGTGAACCAAGAACTTTCAGATGGACAAGTTGGATTTAGAAAAGGCAGAGAAACCAGAGATCAAATTGCCAACATCTGCTGGATCACAGAAAAAGCAAGAGTTCCAGAAAAACATCTGCTTCTGCTCCACCGACATCGCTAAAGCCCTCGACTGTGTGGATCACAGCAAACTGCGGAATACTCTTACAGAGCTGGGGACACCCGACCACCTGACCTTCCTTCTGAGAAATCTGTATGCAGGCCAAGCAGCAGCAGTTCCAGCTGGACATGGAACAACAGACTGGTTCAAAATTGGGAAAACGGTATGAAAGGCTGTATACCGTGACCCCGCTTATTTAACTTACATGCAGAGCGCATCATGCGAAAAGCGTGCCGGGTGAAGCCCACGGTGGAGTTAAAATTGCCAGGAAAACTGTCGACAGTCTCAGATGATAGAGGCTGATGGCGCGTTTTGCAGATGATAACTCTATTGGAAGAAAGCCAAGAGGAACTGAAGAGCCTCTTGATGAAGGTGAAAAAGGAGAGTGAAAAAGCTGGCTTACAACTCAACATTCAGAAACCGAAGATCATGGTATCTGGTCCCATCACTTCATGGCTAACAGATGGGGAAAAAGTGGGAACAGTGACTGATTTTATTTTCCTGGGCTCCAAAATCAATGCAGACAGTGACTGCAGCCATGAAATTAAAAGACGCTTGGAAGAAAAGTTATGAGAAGCTTGACAGAATAAGAAAAAGCGGAGACGTCAACTTGCCAACAAAGGTCTGTTCAGTCAAAGCTGTGGTTTCCCATTCGTCACGTATGGATGTGAGAGCTAGATCCCACAGAGCCCCAAGGGTTAGGGTAAGGCTCTATGTCAAAGAGCTGATGCTTTTAACTGCGGTGCTGGAGAAGATTCTTGAGAGTCCCTTGGACAGCAAGGAGATCAAACCAGTCCATCTGAAAAGAAGTCAGTCCTGAATATTCATTGGAAGGACTGATGCTGAAGCTCCAGTACTTTGGCCACCTGATGCGAAGAGCTGACTCATAGGACGCTTTCCCTGATGCTGGGAAAGATTGAAGGCAGGAGAAGCAGGGGACGACAGAGGATGAGATGGCTGAATGACATCACCGACTCAGTGGACATGGGTTTGAGAAAACTCAAGGAGATAGTGAAGGACAGGGAAGCCTGGCGTGCTGCAGCCCATGGGGTCCAGAGAGGCAGACAGGACTGGGCGACTGAGCAACCCAAAGAAATCTTCAGATTTAGTTTGATCCCCATCAAATTTCCCATGAAAATTTCACGGAACAAGGATAACCGAAACTCCATATGAAACCATCTAAGACCAAGGATTGCCTAAGCAAGTCTCAGGGGGAAACAAAACCAAAGCGGGGTCCATAACCCTCGAAAATCTCGGATAGCAGTACAAAGCTGATCCAAGCAGCGCGGCAGCCGCACGAAGACAGACACGCCCATCAGCAGAGCAGAGAGCCCAGATCAACCCACACATCCACGAGCGACTAACTTTCAGCAAAGGAGGCCGGAATATAGGACGGGAAAATGACTGTCCGTTCAGCAAGTGATGCTGGGAAAGTTGGCAGCTGCGTGGAAATCAAACACACCCTTCCACCAGGCACAAAAATGAGCTCAAATAACTTAAAGACTTAACCGTAGCCATGACGCTATTAAACTCCTAGAAGAGAGCATGGGCAAAACATTCTCGGACATAAATCATAGCAATGTTCTCTTAGGTCAGGGTCTCCCAAGGCAACAGAGATAATAACAAAAGTAAAAATAAATAAACGGGACCTAATCAAAGACACAAGCTTTTGCACAGCAAAGGAACTCATAAACAAGATGAAAAGAAAACATGCGGACTGGGAGAAAACATTTGCAAATGATGAGACTGGCAAGGGCTTAATCTCCAAAAGATATAAATGGCTCATACAACTCAGGAGCAACAACAGAAAACCAGACAACCCGATCGAAAAATGGGCAGAAGGCCTAAATGGACATTTCTTCAAAGAAGACCTACAGATGGCCAACAGGCAGATGAACTATTAGAGAAAAGCAAATCGAAACTGCGATGAAGCGTCGCCTCCCGCCAGTCAGAATGGCCATCGTTAAATGGTCCACAAATAACAAGTGCTGGGGAGCATGCGGAGAAAAGGGAACCCTCCTACATGGTTGGCGGGAAGCACGCTGGTGCAGCCACCGTGGAAAATAGTATGGAGGGTCCTCAAAAAAAAAAAAAAAAGAGTTGCCCTAGGATCTAGCAATCCCAATCCTGGCATATACCCAGACAAAACCCTAACTCAAAACTACGCACGCACCCCGAAAGACACACGCAGCACTGTTTACAATAGAAAGACACAGACGCAACCGAAACGTTCCTCAGCGGAGGGCTGGGCAGGGAGGGCGTGGCGCTCACCCTGCGGGATGCGCTGAGGCGCGCGAGACTGAAGGTTGTCAGTCGTGTCCAGCTCCCTGCGGCCCCCATGGACTACACCGTCCGTGGGACTCTCCAGGCCTGAGTTCTGCAGGGGGTAGCCGTTCCCTTCTCCAGGGGATCTTCCCAACCCAGGGATCTGACCCAGGTCTCCCGCATTTCAGGCGGATTGTTTACCAGCTGAGCCACAAGGAAAGCCCATGAAAAAGAATGAAATAATAGGAATTCTCCAGCAGCCCAGTGGTTAGGGCTTGACAGTCCCACAGCTCGGGGCCTGGGCTTCATCCTTGGTCAGGGAACTAAGCTCCTGCATGTCATGTGGCAAACCCAAAGGACAGAAAAAAAAAAAAGAACGGTATTTGCAGGAACACATGTGCAGCTCACCTGGAGCCAGACATCCTGGACCGTGAAGTCAAGGGGGCCTTGGAAAGCATCCCTACGAACAAAGCTAGTGGAGGTGAGGGCATTCCAGTTGAGCTCTTTCAAATCCTGAAAGATGATGCTGTGAAAGTGCTGCACTCAATATGCCAGCAAGTTTGGAAAGCTTAGCAGTGGCCACAGGACTGGAAAAGGTCAGTCTTCATTCCAATCCCAAAGAAAGGCAATGCTAAAGAATGCTCAAACTACCGCGCAATTGCACTCATCTCATGCGCTAGTAAAGTCATGCTCAAAATTCTCCAAGCCCAGGCTTCAGCAATACGTAAACCATGAACTTCCTGATGTTCAAGCTGGATTTAGAAAAGGCAGAGGAACCAGAGATCAAATTGCCAACATCCGCTGGATCATGGAAAAAGCAAGAGAGTTCCAGAAAAACATCTATTTCTGCTTGATTGACTATGCCAAAGCCTTTGACTGTGTGGATCACAATAAACTGGAAAATTCGGAGAGACGGGAATACCAGACCACCTGACCTGCCTCTTGGGAAACCTGTATGCAGGTTCAGTGGCTGTGGCGGCCGGGCTTAGTTGTCCCGAGGCTGGTGGAATCTTCCCACCCATGTCCCCTGCATTGGCAGGCACACTCCTGACCGCTGAACCACCAGGGAAGGCCAGCTTGTGTGGCCTAACTCTTGGATCCAGGTCTCCCCATTTGAAAGCAGACAATACTTGGGATTCAACCCTCATGTTATGCAAAAAACAAAGACCTCCTTCAGATCCAGTACAGTAGCAAGTAGAGTGTCTGACTCAGGGATTGTTCATTGTTGCTGTTTCAGCGGCTAAGTCGTGTCTGAGTCTGCGACCCCATGGACGACAGCCCGCCAGACTCCCATAGGATTTCCCAGGCAGGAATACTGGAGTGGGTTGCCGTGCCCTCCTCCAGGGGATCTTTCCGACCCAGGGATCGAATCTGTATCATTGAGGCAGGTTCTTTACTGCTGAGCCACTAGGGAAGTCCAAATTCACCCAGAAGCGTCTTCCAAACCCCAGTCCCCCAAACCAAACCATCTCTTCGCTGCAAACAAAACTAAGCAAGCAAGGTCTCAGCACCCGCCGAGCAAGCCCGGGGCAGTCCCGGACCAAAGGCGCCAGGCCGGCGCCCAGACTCGGCCACAGCCTCTCGGTACTGGCCTCGGATGAGCCTCAGCAGAAGGCCCATCTGGACTCACCTCTCCGCCGGCCGCTTTAGCTCCCTGGAAGCTGAGCTGCCGAGTTTTGCCGCAACGAGGAGAACCAGCCACAGAGCTGCCTCCCCGAAGGCTGGGCCAGGGCGCCTGCAGGGCGAAGGCCGGGCCGGGGCGCCTGCAGCGCGAAGGCCGGGCCGGGGCGCCTGCAGCGCGAAGGCTGGGGCACAGTCTTGGCTGGGGCACGTGGGGCCGGCTGTGGGGGATGGGCAGGCGCAGCTGGAGGGCGGGGGGGGGTGGGGCAGGGGTCCCAGCTGGGCTCAACCAGCTCAGCTCAAACTAGACGCGGCGGACTCCAGATGCCCAGAGCTCAGCTCAAACTAGACGCGGCTGACTCCAGATGCCTATAAAACAATCGGGCAAACTCCTCGTTCAGGAGTGGCACCTGGAGGACCCTCACGTCTTAAGCCCACGTGGCTCTGCGTTGGCCGGTGGGATGAACTTGGCTGATTACCCATGGGCTCAGGTCTCCATCCCGACTTGAGTGTGACAGCTGATACTTCAGTATCGGGCGAAATGCCGACCGTTGGCCAAGACTGACTTTCAGCCTGCTAATGAACTATCTCTGGGCGTCCCTGGTGGCTCGGCGGTAAAGAACTCGCCTGCCACTGCAGCAGGGCCAATGCAGGGATCGCAGGTTCCATCCCTGGTCCAGGAAGATGCACATGCTGTGGAGCAACCAAGCGCGGGCGCCGTAAGTGCCGAGCCTGCCCAGAGCCTGAGCTTCTCAGCAAGAGACGCCACCGCAGCAACAGGCAGTTGGGGAAGGGCCGGCGCAGCAGCCCACCACCGCCGAGAATAAGAAAGACACGTCTGAAAACGCACGAGAACCCACAACTGTCTCGATAGAATTTAAAAGATTAATAAGTCAATAAACTACCTGTATGAGCCTAGTTTGCTAAGTCTCTGGAAAATCGCTGCTGAGGGCCAAACTGAACAAACCCCTCTGCAGCCCCAGAAATGGCTGCGGGTTTGTTTCCTTGTGGAGATGCAGCTGGACTGTGGATAGGTTTCCAGTCACCCCATCGTCTTTGTGTTTCTGGGATAAACCCCGTTCGGCAGCGGTGCACTAACATTTAGGGTGTGTGGACTGGGGGTGCCGCCAGCCGGGCTGCCCAGCAGTGAGCCCCAGACGTCACTCTGGCTTTGCGGGGAAATAACCGCTGAGACGGGGCCTTGGTCCAGAGTGGGAGGGGCCTGAGCTCAGCTTCCCCTGCAGGGCCAGCCTCCTGCTCACTCAAAAACAGAACAAGAAATGAAGAATGAAGTGGGCTGGGGGCCGGGACGGAGCCCATGAGGACCCCCTAATATTTGCATCGGATTTCCAGGTGATGAGTCCCGTTCTGAATTATTAAAATGACAGACACATTACTTCTGTAATTGGCACAAAAAGCGATCTCCAAAGTGAATGATAAACCGCAGGGGCCGTAGGTTTCCCCATGGCGCTGCTCAGGAGTGACAATCTCCTTCCTTCGTATCCAGAGCCGGGAGTGACGGACCGTGGGGAGGGCAGCGGCCAGGCCACCTCCACGCGCTCCTTGAGAGCCGGAAGGTGACAGGCGGGCAGCGGGCCTGTCCCGGGAGTGCAGGGCCCCTTCCTGGGCCTGAGATGAGCCACGGCATCTGGGTGCTAGTCAGGGTCAGAGCAAGGCGGGGAGAGTGTGCGCTCAGGCTGGGAGTGGGCAGCTGGGGCCAGGGCGCCGTGTCGCGAGGCGGCTGTGGCCGACAGGTGTGTCCCCTCGCTCCAGCGCCGTGGCACAGAAAGTGGCCTGCCCTCACTCAGTGGCTGCTTCGGGGCGGGATGGCAACTATGAGACAGCTGGCAGGGTCCAAGCGCTCTCCACTGTGCTGAGCTCCTGGCGTTGGGCGGCAGGGGTGGGCCAGTCAACCTTTGTTTATGAAAACGTGCCTCCAGCCAGATTTGGGCCCTGGGCTGCTGCTGGCCAATTCCTCCTGCGGATCATAGAGAAGGAGAGGTATGGCAGGTGAATAGGATGGGGACCAGGCCCATGGCTCTCGGCAGACACGGAGGCCCCAGGTGACCGGGAATTACTGGGAAACACCTACGACCTGGTTCCCTCAGCCCAAAGCACCAAAGCCTCCCACCAAGGAAAGCCCCCAGGTCAGAATGTCCCTGGCTGCCCCCACCTGGTGTGGGCACATTGCGGCCTGGGCTTCCCCAGTGCTAAGAGCTTGGAAGGAAAGAGGTCACCAGATTCTTCCAGGGTCTGGCTCCCTCTCCTCTGAGATTGCCCACTATCAAGACGGGTGCTTTGATTGGAATAAAATAAAGCTTTGCTCCTTAGTTCTGGCCTAAGACCCTGCAGAGTTCCTGAGCCATGCAAATTGTTACTATGGCCCCAAATTCATTCAAACAGGGACTTGGAGGCAGAGATCCGTTACACCAGATGTGAAGAGAAGGGGTGATGATCCCCCCTCTTTCTCTAGTGAACAGTCCACTGCGGCCTAGGTTTCAACCGAGAAAGGATGAATGGCATCTTGTGGTGAACTGCTGTGACCTGAGCCAGCGCCAGCAGGCCTGTCCCAACAGCCGTAGTGGCCCCAGCAGGCAGTGATCCACTGGCCAGAATTCTGTTGTGACTGTTGCCCTAATATATCCCACAGAGGCCTCGTTCCTGCAGCCACCAGCCTCCACTCACAGTCACACTTGTTTCATACAGTAATTATGATAAAATACAGAAAGCTGTGACATCACTTTGCCGACAAAGCTCTGTATAGTCAAAGCTATGGTTTTCCTAGGAGTCATGTACGGATGTGAGAGTTGGACCACAAACACTGACCGCTGAAGAATTGATGCTTTTGAACTGTGGTGTTGGAGAAGACTCTTGAGTCCCTTAGACTGCAAGGAGATCAGTCAACCCTGAATATTCATTGGAAGGACTAATGCTGAAACTGAAGATCCAATATTTTGGCCATCTGATGCAAAGAGCCAACTCATTAGAAAAGACTCTGATGCTGGGAAAGATTGAGGGCAGGAGGAGAAGGGGACGAAAGGGGATGAAATGGTTGGATGGCATCACCGACTTGATGGACATGAGTTTGAGCAAGTACCGGGAGTTGGTGATGGACAGGGAGGCCTAGCGTGCTGCAGTCCATGGGATCGCAAAGAGTCAGACACAACTGAGGGACTCAATCAGCAACAGATAACACCAATTTCACTGAGGTGTGTTTTTTTTTTTTCCTTCTTCTATTTTTTTTCTACATGGCTCGCAGGATCTTAGTTCCCTCACCAGGGATCAGGGTGGAATCTGCCTCCCCTGCATTGGCAGGCGGATTCTTAACCACTGGACCAACAGGGTTTTTTTAAGCTACAAAAATTCCGCAGTTGGTTGCAAGGGGCAGCTCACTCCCTGCCTCCCTCCCTCCGGCGATACCTGGAGGGCAGAGTGGGTGGACGCCCGGGGCACGCGGCGGGCTGCCGCCTCCGCCTGTGCGGGTGGACGCGGTCCCCATGAGCTCTCGGGGGATTTTACCAAACCCGCGACTGTGCAGGCCCCGCCCCCGGTCCGGTCGGCCTCGGGCCCCGCCCCCGCCTCAGGCCCCGCCCCGGGTGCTGCCGAGGCCCCCCCCCCCGCTAGATGGCGCCACCGCCTCGCGGGCGCGCGTCCCGGCGCGGACCCCGCCCTCGCGCGCGCCCACGGGTCCGCGGGCCGCAGGGCGGCGTCTCCGAGACCCCCTCCCCGGCCCCTGCCCCCAGCACCCCGCCCCCGGGAAGGCGCGTCAGACGAGCCGACGCCGCGGCCTCCCGCGGGAGGTGCGCGAGGGACACGCGAGCGAACGCGCGGGCAGGGGCGCAGCGAGCGCCGGGGCCCGGAGCCGGCCTAGCTCGGCCACCTTCCGGAAAAGGCGCGACTGTGGGGGCAGAAAATGAGCGGTGGTCTCCCGGGGAGACAGGGAGGGCTGGAGAGCGGGAGAAGGAAGGGTTTCAGGGCAGAGAGACTGCTCCGGACCGTGCTGCAGCGGCGGACACGAGCCACCGCGCCTTCGCCCATAGCGTGTGCATCAGCGACCCCGCTGGGAACCGTGGGCGCTGCGGGGTGCTGGCCCGTCACCGCAGGCCCGCCAGCTGTCACAAATGTCCCGCTTGGAGGGAAGATTTTGATAATCAGGGTCACGGGGGAGGAGATATATGGGAACTCTCTGTCCCTTCTACTTAATTTTGCTGTGAACCTAAAACTGCTCTAAAAAAACAAAAAAACTATTTTTTTAGAAAAGTAATTCAAGGTGAGGAGGAAAAAAACTCTGAATAATGGGTCAAGGGAATATGAAGTGGGTCCTGGCTTAATGAAAGCTGTAGGATGAAGGCCAAGCTTTGTCTTTCTGTTAAACCAGGTTCTACAAAGTAGCTTTGACTTTGCAACACACGCAGCGGGACTCTGGGGTCTAACCCAGCAGGGGCACTCTGCCGCCCACTGCACCCCCACAGTCATTACCCAACCCAGTCATGTGTTTCCAAGGCACCCAGACCACCAGCTACGTCAGGCCCAGTATTCAGCCCAGCGTCACAGCTCACCCGGTGAGGCCCTGACCTCCTGACTTCTTTTTTTTGATGTGGTAAAAGACACATAGCATTAACTTTACCACCTTAACCCTTTTCAAGTGCATAGCTCAGAAATATTAAGTACACTGACATGGTTGTGCAGCCGTCACCACCAGCCATCCTGGTAACCCTTTTCATCTTGTAAAACTGAAACTCCGTCCCCACTAAACACTGACTGCCCACCCCCTCCCCCAGCCCTTGGCCCCCACTTTCTGTCCCTCTGTGAATCTATTGTAAACACTTCACGTAAGCGGAAGTATATAGTATGTGCTCTTCTGTGATGAGCTGATTTCGTTTTCATGTAGCGTCCTGCCTTCAGAGCTCACCCTTGTGTTATGTGTCAGAGTTTCTCCCCTTTTTAAGGGTAATATCCCATTGCATGAATGAACCTCCCTTTGCTAACCATTCATCTGTCGACGGACACGTGGGTCATTTCAGCATCTTCGCTAATGTGAAACTAACCTCTTGACTGACCCAGGTGACTCGGCCCTGTAGCTGGACTCATCAGCCAATGTCCTCACTCACCACGACCGTCCCCATGAGGACCCAGGGTACCTGCCCCACTGGACCCATCAATGTCTCTTCCACCCAGACTCCCTCTCGCGTGCTCACGCGCCCTCCTGCTTGTCCTCTGAGGGGGCCTCAACCTCTGCAGACACCCTCACCTGCCTCTCAGACCTCTGCTCTCCTAACCCCACCCCTCAGCTTCACTGCCCTCTTGGGGGGGGCCCTGCATTCCGTGAGCCTCCCCAAAGGGACTGATCGCTGGGTGTGTCAGGGGCGCCCCTGCCCTTGTCATAGCCTCTCTGTGGCCTTAAGGAAACCTTGGCATCCACATGGCTTTTTCCATCTGTGGCCACCTCACACCATCTTCCCAGCAGCTACTAGCTCAATCGATTTAAGCTCAAAACAGATACACAGACAAACGGACAAAATGGTCAGACCAGGAAACCAAAAGAAGCAGATGCCGGAAATCGAGTCCTCCAAAAAGGCCAGACTCTTTCTGTGCTCCCAGCAGATGAGGCCCTGGCGCACAGGCCCCGGGGGCTCCCTGGGGCTAGCGTTAGCTCCCAGGTGCTACCCGGAGGAGTGGCCGGGACCCAAAGACAAGGGTTGGGCCTGCAGGACCTCACAGGGAGACGCACCAGTCAGCGGGCAGTTTCACTCCCGCGATGGCGGCAGGAGGAACATTGGCTAACAGGGAATGTCGACCAGGAGAGGCGGCAGCAGCGGGGGTTTTCTGGAGCCGGACGATCGCGGGAGTCACAGGAGCGGACGAGGGGCTCTGGCGCACGCCAGGATCCTCTCAGGACCGGGCTCTGGGCTCGCAGTGGGGTGCGACCTCCAACACAGATAAATTCAGCAGTATCGTCCCATGACCGCCTCCTGGTGTGTAGTGGCCGGAGCGCTCTGGGCACTCCTGTGAGCCTGCGGGGTGCGTGTGTGTGCGTGTGCGTGCGTGCACGTGTGTGTGCGTGTGCTGAGGGGTCTGTGTCTCTCCCAGCACCTCTCGAGCTGGGGCTGTTGCGTGGCACGTGCCGGTGCCGTCTCCATGTCCCGCACCTGGTGGCTTCGCCCCGTCTCTGCTGGCCTGGCTGTAGGTGCAGGTGTGTCGGTGCCTGTGTCTGTGCGTGTGTCTGTGCGTGTGCGTGCGTGTCTGCACACGTGTTCGCTCGGTCTCTCTGCTGGTCTGGCTGTAGGTGCAGGTGTGTCAGTGCCTGTGTCTGTGTGCGAGCGTGTAGCTCGGCCTCTATGTGGCGTGTGCTCCGGCTCAGGCCTGCTCCAGTCCCACATTCCTCCCGCTCCTTTGTGCTCTGTGCTACAGAAAATATTTGCGTTTCCACGACTCATAATTTTTCCTCCTCAATCGCTACCAGATGTGGGTCCTGTGGTCCCCGTCCCCATGGCAACGGAGGTTCCAGCAGCCGCGGTTCCCTTTTGTGGCGCCTGCACTGGGAGCTGGCGCTGCTGCAGGCCCACAAGGCGGGGCAGTGGCTGTCGGGCGGGGGGTTCCCGGCAGCTCCCTCCCCAGGCTGCTACCTAGGGGTCCGAGGGGCTTCCTGGCCCAGGTGCCCCAGGCCACAGCATCTGCCCGCAGGGCACCCGGTGGCAGGGCTGCTGCAGGAAGCTCTAGAGGCACCCCTGTTCCGTGAGGCGCCGACACACAGGGGCTCCTGAAGTTCAGGATCTCCAATGCCCAGAGGCTCTGGGGCAGGCCTGGTGGACGTGAGATGTGGGGCCCAAGCCCTCTGGTCGCCCCACACCGTGCTGATCCAGGCCAGGGAGTGTTTTGCCTGCTGGAGCAGGGGTTGGGGGTCGGGGAACAACAGGGTGGGCACGGTGAGTGGGGGTGCCCAGCCACTGCCACCCGACCCACCGCCCTGCCTTCCACCACCCTCCTCCAGAGTGCCCTGCCCTCGCTGGCCTCTGCCCCTCCTGGCCAACGTTAAGGCTGTGTTCTCCGCCCGGCAGCCAGCATGGCCTGGTGCCGGAAGGAAGGGCTGAGGCTGTGGCCGGGCGCAGGGCCACGGCTGGGAGGGTGCCCGGCTGGCTCGAGGGAAGCCGCGTGCCCGGGGACCGGGAGCCTGCCTTCCACGTGCGGCCCAACCAGGCCAGAGACAGGGACCACGGGCACGGGAGCCACACCAGCGTCTCCGCTCAGCTGGCTCGGCCCCTGCACAGGTCAGTGACGTGGACCTCCAGGCGGCGTCCAGCCAGAGCACCAGAGGCTTGCCAGATGAGACGCCTGAGCCGCCAGCGCTGGGCACACTCCAGCCGCTCCAGGGTCCGCAGGACGGCTGTCTGTGGGGAGGTGATGGGAGTGTCTTGGCTGAGTCTCCTGATGGAAAGAGCTGGCAGCGGGGGGTAAGGAAGAGGCCTGCCAGGCAGAGGTGGGCAATGGAGGAGCCCAGGTGGGCAGGGCCAGCACACACCTAGAGAGGTGAGGTTCTGGAGCTCAGGAAGGTCACTTTCGAGGCCCTCCTGAGGGCCACAAGCCCTGAAGACATGGAACATGGGACCGCAGAAAGAAGGCCAGGCCAGAGGGGACCAGCTGGGGCCGGGCAGTGGGGGGCTGCTTGTAGGCCCAGCCGGGGCTCGGGGGTCAGGCGTGCTCCCCCCTCCCCCCAGCTCCCGCAGCTGGCAAGGCCTGCGCCTGAGCATTTCCGGCTGAGGACAGGGAGCCCATTGAGACAGACAGCGGGGCTCTGTGCACTGCCAGACGTGGCCCAGCTGGAGGCTGTGCCCCTGGCCTGCTGCCCCCTGGCCCCAGCCTCTGACCTGCCCCAGACACACCAAAGAGCTCAGGGCGCCAAGCGCACAGCACTGGGCCAGTGGGGCAGGCGCAGGGCAGGGTTAACCACCCTATCTGTTCCTGCCCGCCTGCCCGGCACCACCAGCAGGGGGGTGGGCCGAGTGGGTGCCCAGCACATTGGATAAAAAGACGAAGGCTGAGCAGATGGACAGGACGCGTTTCTCACGTGGTCCTGGGGGGCCACACCTGGGCTCCCAGACGCCACTTGGGTCATGGGGTGCCAGGTCTCTGGGGGTGACGTCCTTGTCCGAGGCCCAGCAGAGAGGGAGCAGGCAGACCGTGGCGGGGTGGGGGAGGCACTTTATTCGGAAAGCTTTGGCCGAGCCCCTGCCAAGAGGAGCCCGTCCTGGGGCCCCCGGGGGTGGGGGGTGGGGGCAGCCCTGCCGGGGGCCTATAAATACGTCTCCTCAGGCCACTGGAGTCGCCCCTCGGATTCCCAGGCATGTGGGGTGCTGGGAGGCCATCAAAACCAGCTCGACAGCGGAAGGGGCTGGGAAGGACTGGTGGGGGACAGCCAAGCCCCCTGAGGAGCAGAGACCAGCCCTCCTCCCCAGGCTCCTGTCAACCAGAGGCCCTGGGGCTCAGCCAGTGGAAGGAGCTTCCAGCCAGAGGCACCAGGCCTTGACCAGAGAGGCATCCAGGGTGGAAGTGCTTCTGGCCCCAGCCAGTGAGAAGGCGGCCCAGCCAAGGCACTCTGGGCCAGTGGGAGGTGTTCTCCAGACAGAGCCCTCCTGCCCCTGGCCTGGGAGAGCCCGGCGGGCAGACGGGAGCCCTCCCCAAGGAGGCCGTGGGAAGGGAGGGGTCAGCGAAGCGCCTGTCAGGCCTCAGCCACCGGATGGGGCTTCCTGCCGCAGTGAGCATGGTCCCGTCCAGGAGGGCCGCGGGGCCTGAATCAGCGAGACGCAGCCTCCCGCCAGGCGGCTCCAGACTGGGGCCCCCGCGGGAGACGCGGGGGCGCGGGGCGCGGGGTGCCAAGCAGCGCTGCTAAGCGGGGAAGTTGCAGGCCCACGGGGCGCCCGTACTACAGCGTGGGTGCGCCCGCCCGGCCCGGCTCGCCCGCCAGCTCCCGGCTCTTCTTGCGGGGCGGCTTCTGGATGGGGGTTTTCTTTCGAGGGGTGTCGGATCCCGGCGCGCCGGCTGCCGCCTTTTCGGGCCCCAGGGCCTCAGGCGCGGGGGACGCGCGGGCCGGAGAAGAGGGAGGCGCGGAGCGCTTGGCCTTTTGCGGAGGCGCCGGCTTCTCTCGGGGGCCCTGCATGCCCGGGGGCCCCTCGGCGCGGCCCAGGCTGCGAGTCTTGTCGCGCAGCTCGGCGGCCAGCATGGAGGCGGCCTCCGGCGCGCTGCGCGGGGGCCCGCCAGCGTCCGCGGGCTCTGGGAGGCCCGGGCCGCGGCCCCGAGCCCGAGCCCGAGGCGGGGAGGGTGCCGCGAGGGCTGGCCCCTCCTCTGCCAGCCCGGGGGGCCGCGCCGACGTGTCACTGGGCGTCCGTTTCCTCTTGCTGGGACTGGGAGCGGCCTCGGGGCCCGCGGGTGGAGGCGAGGGCGCGGGGGCGGCGGCAGCGGTGGCCCCAGCACCCTGCTTGCCATGGACCCAGGACACCTTGGGTTTGGTGGCGGGGTCGGGTGGCGGCGGCTTCCGGCGCTCGGGCGATGGCGAAAGCGACAGGCCTCGGGCCTCGTCTCGGACCCGGGCCGGCCGGGCCTCGCGCCGGGCCACGCGCGCATACAGCGCCCCTCCGGGCCCGTCGCCGCTCGACGCGGACCGCTCGCTGTCGGAGGACGCGGGGAGGGGCGCCGCCTCCTCCGCGGGCGTGGTCACCGGCGCCGCGGCGGGGGCCTCCGAATCCCGGCTCTCGGCGGCCGCCTCTGGCCAGGGAAGAGCGCGCCGGTCACCGCCCGCGGGAAAAGCTCGGCCCTCCAGCCTCCAGGCGCAAGCCACCGCCAGCGCCCCCTCCCGTCCTCCTCCCGCCCCACTGGCGCTCATGCGTCCTGGCATCCAGACAGGACTGGCACGCTCCCCGCGCTGACCGCAGACTTGGAGCCCTGGGCAGGACGAGGGGCTCCTTCCTGGGCCGCAGCTCCACCTTGGCCCCGAACCGCTTCCGCACCCCATTCCCGGCCTCGGGGCCACCATCGCCACATTTGACCCTCGATTCCGTATCCTTCCTTAAGAGCAATGCCTTCCAAGGCTCAGGGTCACCTGGCCACCTGCCCAGAGTCATTCACGGGGACGGTGGCAGGAGGAGAGGGGCCAGAAGCCCAGAAAGTGAGCCTGCTTCCTGACGTTTGTGAGCCAAGGCTTCCCCTCAAAGTGTGCCTCCAGACCCCGAAGACTCCCTTTCCTGTCTCCTCTTGCCAGCTCCTCCCCCAGCCCAGAAACTTCTCTCTACCTGGTCTCCCCAGATGTGAACCCAACTGTGGCTACCTCCCCAGACCCCCAGCCAAGTCTGGGGCTGGGCAGCACAGAAGCCTGACCTGCAGCCTCAGCTGTGTGTCCCCCACCCCTAGCTAACAGCATCACCAGCCCTTCCTCCCTGTTCCTCCGAGCCGAGATCTTTTCAGCGAGAACCCTTTGCTGGGTCAGAGCTAGAGGGGTCCTCATCCCAAGGAGGCGAACTCACCCTCGTGGGGTACGCAGTACACGGGGCCTTCATCCGTGGTATCAAAGGAGGAGAAGGAGGCCCGGGAGGACCATGATGGTGAGGGCTGCTCCAGCCCCGAGGGCGGCTCCAGGAAGCTGCAGTTGAGTGTGTTGTCCAGGTCGTGATGGGCCACTGGGGAGGAGGGAGGCACAGCTGCCAGGGGCCCTGCCTTGCCCGAGCCAGGGCCCTCACCAGCCCTCCTGCCACAGTGAGGTAGGGACCCAACCAGCCATACCCCAAGACTCTGAGTAGGACAGGCAACTCAACAGGCCTCTCCCAGCAGCCAGGGAGCTGACCGAGGTCAGGCCTGAAGTTGTGAAGAGGGAGCACCTGGCTGGGAGATGCCATCAGGCCCTCCAGGCCATGCTTCAGACCCTGCCCTGCGGCAGTTTCTGAGGGCAAATGCGCAGTGGAGAGGCCACCCTTTGGCTCAGCCCACCTCAGCAGGCTGCCACCCCCAGGCACAGCCTCCACAGATGTAGACCCCGCCAACAGAGAATCCCGGAGCCTGGCCAGCCTGTCCCCCTCGCACAAACAGGAGGTGGGCTCCAGCCCCTACACCTGTGTCCGTAGACCCCACCATGCTGAGTGGGCCCAGCGTGGCTTTTCTCAGCTGTCTCCACCTTTACCTCCCAGGAGCCTTCATCACCTCGTCCCCTTCATCTTTGGAAACAAGTGGGAAAGACACAGAGAGCTTCCACCCCGGTGTGAATCAGTGCAGACAGAGAAGAGAAAACGGCATGCCCTGCAACCCGGCAGCTGACCCGTCCTGACAGCGGTGGGGGCCCAGGGGTCAGCCTGCCCTCTTTCCAGGGAAGACTCTGGCACTTCCAGAAGTCTGGGCCAGGGGCGGGGGCTTCTTGCGGCAGGGCATTCCCACGCACCGGTCCCGCGTCCACCTGCGGCTCCGCACCAGGACAGACGGTGCGTTCACTCCCGCAGACTGCGGGGCGACGGGACGTCCAGGCCATCCCTGCCTTCCTCCCGGGCTCCCCCGTATCCGCGAGCCCTCTTTCCTCGCCCTGGGCGCACCTCCCCTCGCCCCTCCCATGGACAATCAAGGCCCCGCCGTTCCTATACTGACTCGGTCACGCCCACTTCCCGGCAGCCGCCTGCGTCGGGGGTGTTCCCCGGTCATCCTTACCTACGACTTTGGGCAGCTTCTGCCTGCGGAGCGGGATCCGGGGTAGCTTCATGCTGATACGACTGAAGCGTCCGCACAGGCGCTGCGGAGCCTTCTTCCTCCCCAGCGAGAGCTCCCTGCGGGGGCGGGGCCTGAGCGAAGGGGGCGGGACCGTGCCTTGGCCGGAGGGGCGGGGCAAGCCAGCGGGTGCCCACCCACGGGGCGGGGCCTGGCGGCGGGGCGGGGCCTACAGTGTACGCGGCCCCTCGGGGCGGGGCCTGAGCGAAGGGGGCGGGGCCACCCGGGGCGGGGCCAGGGCTAGGTCTGTACCTAGCCGCAGACCGCGCACGACGCGCGCGGGGCTAAGGCCCGGCCGCGAAGCCTCACCCGCGCGCTGGGTCCTTGCCGCGGCAGGCGCAGCAGCAGCCGAGCAGCGAGAGCAGCAGGCCGAGGAGCAGGGCGAGCAGCGCCCCCGCGCCCATCACGCCCTTGCGCTGGTTGGTCTCTGTGGGGAGAGCCCGATCAGAGCGGGGGCCAGCGACCCCCGCGCCCCCCCCGGTGGCCCCTACCCACTCACCCAGGCGGCAGGCACCGGTGACCGGGTCGCACGAGTCCTCGTGGCAGCTGCAGGCCTGGGCGCAGTCCACGCCATGGAGCCCGGGCGGGCAGGTCAGGTTACAGCTAAGGGAGCGGGAGGTCAGGGAGGCGGGCGGGGTCTGGGGGCGCCGCCGAGCTACCCTACGAGACGCCTCCAGCGCTCGACCCCGCGGCCGGCCAGCCCCGCGTTCCCTGACTCCACTCTCTAGGGACTGCGGCCACCCCCACCTCCAGCACGTCCTGGGCGATCAGTGTTTTGGAAATGCATAGGTGCACTCCAGCGCCGGGGAGTCTGAGGGCCCGGCCGAGATCACTGTCCGCTGTGCCCACTTCGGGGGCTGACTCTTGTGTACAGGGAAGAGAGGCTGCCGGACCAGATCCGTGGGTGAACGTGGAGGTCCCTGCTCACTTCATATCATCAGCTCAGGGGAGCCCACTGAACACAGGCTGACCTGGCCGCCAGATCCGGCTCGAACGCCGGCTCCACACCAGGGCAGGAGACTGCCCCCCAAGAGCCTCTGGTCGCTCCCTAGCTGGCTGAGGGCCAAGCCTGGGTCCCGCCTGGTCGCCAATACAGCAGAACCTGGGGTCTGGCTGGAGTCCTGTGCCGGATACTGACTCCTCAGACCTCTCGTCCCCGGGCACTCACTGGGGCCCATGGACGCCCGGGCTGCAGAGGCATCGTCCGGACTGGAAGTCGCAGTGGCCGCTCCCGCAGTCGGCGCACACGAACGCGCAGTCCTCGCCGTACGTGCCATTGCTGCACTTGGTCTCACACCTCGGAACGCGGGGGAGGGGGCGTCAGAGGAAGCAGGGCCAACGACCCTGCAGCGCACAGAGCCCAACGCGGAGGGCGGTCGGGGAAGGGAGGGCGGCGGGGGCTGCGTGTCCGGGGTGCACGCGCGTCGCTCACCGGTCGCCGATCCAGCCCGCGTTGCAGCGCGCGCACTTGCCGGTCACGTGGTTGCAGGCGTGCCCGTCGCGACACGGCGGGCATCGGCGGCCGCAGCCCTCGCCGTAGAAGCCGGCGGCGCACGGCTGGTCGCACTTGGTGCCGTTCCAGCCGGGCTCGCACGTCAGGCAGCGGCCCTCCGCCACGGTGCACGGCTGCTGGCCCTTGCACTGGCCGCATCTGGGGAAGGGGCGGGAGGCTAGGCGGGGCCCGACCGCCGCACTCCCGCCCCCTCGGCTGCCTGTCCCTCCCTCCCTTCCCTGGGCGGGGGCCGCGCTTACCGGCGGCGGCAGCCCAGGCCGTAGAAGCCGGCGGGGCACGGCTCCCGGCAGTACTTGCCCCTGTAGCCGGGCTCGCACGCGCACGTGCCGTCCAGCGGGTGGCAGCGGCCGCGGAAGCACTGGCAGTAGCGCTCGCAGCGCGCGCCGAACGTGCGCTCCCGGCACTGGCAGCGGCCGCTCTGCTGCTCGCACGGCGACGCGCTGCAGGCGCACTGGTTGTTGCAGCTGCGGCCCCACCAGCCCGCGCGGCACAGGCACGCGCCCGTCTGCGGGTCGCAGCGCGACGTGGCGCTGCAGTAGCACGCGCTGGCGCACTGCGGGCCCCACCAGCCGGGCTCGCAGCGACACACGCCGCTCCGCGGGTGGCACGCGCCGTGCTGGCACTGGCACGCATGCTCGCAGCGTGCGCCCCAGCGCCGCGCGTGACACGTACACTGGCCCGTCACGTCCTCGCACTGCCCGTGCGGGTGGCAGACGCAGAGCTCCTTGCAGTCGGGACCCCAGAACTGGCGCGGGCACTCTGCAGGGGCGGAGACGGGGGCAGGCCCGGGCGCTGGCGAGAGAGCCTGCGGGCTTCCCGCCGGCGCCCCGCCCCCGAGCCAGGCCCCGCCCCTCACCGCCCCGCCCCTCTGGGACCCCGCCCCCAGCGCCCCGCGCCCGCCCGGATCCGCTCACTGGTGTCGCAGTTGGCCCCGAAATAGCCGTGGCGGCAGCGGCACTCGCCGGGTCGCACGCACACCTCGTTCTCCGAGCACGTGGAGTTGCCTTCGCACACAGCTGCGGACGAGACGGGCCGCCGCACTCGTCTCCTCTCTGTGCACTCCCGCCCCAGCCCCCGGCCCCGATCCCAGGGTGACCCACTCACCGATCCCACACTCGTCCCCCTGCTGTCTCCAGCCGGCGCAGCACGTGAGCTCCTGGGAGCTGCAGGCAGAGACTGGCGCCTGAGTCTGAGCCCCTCGCGCTGGGACCCCCCCCACCCCCGGCAATCCCCACCTTGCCCCAGGGAGGTGGTTATCGGAGGCGCTGCAGTAGGTTCGGGGGGCTCGAGTAAGTCACAAATTTCAGCCATCCAGACCAAACCCTGGGAGGCGGCAGAGAGCAGACCCCCTCCAAGAGCTCCCCAGCTCCCTCTACTTGCTCTCCTGATCTGTGCCCTCTTCCCCTATCTGCTGGGCCTGAAAAGAGACCCCAGGCGTCCGAGGAGGGGCAGTGGTGAGGTGGGGGTGGGGCAAAAGTCTCTGGGCCTCCAGGACCTGCTCCAGGCTAGGGCACCCCGGGGTGGGGCAGAGTCTGGCCCGATGGGTGTCAAGGGTTCAGACCCAGACAGTGCCAGGACTGGCTGGGTCAGGCAGCACATCAGGGTGCCCTGTTGGGGCTAAGACAGGCAGCCTCTGAGCGAGGTGGGCTCGGCGAGGGGTCTGCTCGGGCAGGGGACACCCAGGGAGTCTGTCCAGGTGAGGAGAGTGCAAGTGAGGGCTGCAGAGCACCAGGGCAAGACTCGGGCTAGAGGAAGGCCACGCTGGAACGTCCTCTCTGTGCAATTTCATGAAACCTCAATTTTATTTGGCTTTTCCAAGGTACAGTAGGAGATAAGAGCTTCCTAAGTGTCCCATGTCGGGGTGGTGCAGCCTCCTGAGCCCCGGGCTGATGGGGTGGGCAGACACAGAGGTTCGGTGGCCCTGCCCAAGTGAAGCCATGGCCCCTGGTGAGGGTCATGAGGGCTGAGGCGGGGTGTGCCCACGCTGCGGGCAAAGGAGGTCGAGAAGGAACAGACACTCACACTGCAGGTCTGTGGGGTCTCAGATCCTAAAGGCACACGGCCTCCGTCCAACCTCAGAGCAAAGGAGAGGGTCTCTCGGGGAGGATGGGAACCCATAACTGGCAGGTGTTGGTGGAGGAGGTGGGAGGGGCTTGATGGCCCTGGTGGGTGGGGTTCAGGGAAAGGAAAGGCTGAGCTGCCCCTTAGCAGCCCCTCAGAAGATGCCCTCCATGTTCCCAGCTTGAGATGATCACTAAACCCCAGGTGGCACCCAGGACCCCAAGGGAGTCCCCTCTCCCAGAAAGGGCTGGATTCTCCTTTGGGCCAAAGATATGGGACCTGGGGAACAAGACCCATAAAGCCCCAAACTTCAAGGAATGGGCCAGCTTATTTTCCACAAATAAAACTGGAAGCCAGAGACAGGAACACTCAACAGGCCTGGCTTTTCCTGAACCCCAGTGTCCCCACCCACCCAGCCCGGCGCTGCCCTGGGGCTGCGAGGAGCACATCTGCGGGGAGACCCATCACCCCCTGCCTCTGCCTCTTCTGCCGGCTCTCTGGATGGAGAGTCTCTGGAACTGGTCCTTCTGCAGGCGACCCCACCAGAATGGCCTGCTGGGACGGCCTGGGAATACTGCCCGCCTTCCGTCCCGGATGGCCTGGCTTCCTCGCTCTGTGACCAGCTTGGGAACCTGGCCTTAGGGCCACAGGAAGGTGCATAGGATGTCTGGGTCTGCCTCTTGCTGTGTGGGCACAGAACTTAACCTCTCTGGGCGCCAGCCACTATATCTGTACAATGGGTACTCATAGGCTTAGCAGGAAGATTAAGAGAGTGAGATGTCTCCAGCTTTTGGCACCAAAAAAATAAAAAAAAGTCACCCAGGAAATTTCCTGCTAACTCAGCCGGTAAAGAATTTGCCTGCCGTGAAGGAGACCCCGGCTCAATTCCTGGGTTGGAAGATCCCCTGAAGGAGGGCATAGCAACCCACTCTAGTATTCTTGCTCAGAGAATCCCAGGGACAGAGGAGCCTGGCGGGCTGCAGTCCATGAGGTTGCAAAGAGTCGGACACGACTGAGCAACTGAGCACAGCTCAAGAACTCACCCAAGGCTGCTGTGCACACTTCAGCCCATGCTGAATAGGCCCCAGGAAGCTCCCCCAGCGTGGCTGGCACCCAGGCCCCACCCAACAGAGCTAAGAACCCCACCCGCGGGCGGGCCAGAGCCCGTGTAGAGGGCAAGCCTGTGGGGTCTCTCCTCCTAGACGGGAGGCAGGAAAGGCTGGGACAGGCTGGCAGCCTGGCTGTCTCAGATCTAATGAAAGTGAGAGGTCAAGAGAGGGGGCCGGGGACAGGGCAGCTCCGACATCGGGCGGGACCCTGGGTGTGAGTCCAGGCCCCGCAGCAAGCAGGCGGTGCCCCGCCACGGAGCACGGTCCCTGCAGCTGCAGCGGTGCTGATTAGACCTTGATCTTGAACCCGCCCGAGCGCACTGCCCACTCACTGTGCCACTGTCTGCCCTGCCCTCTGCCCGCACCCCCCAGGACTCCACAATGACCCTGCTCTCCTCCCGTCCCACCACGGGCACCCTCCCGGGCCCCCTGCTCTGCCCACTCGGCTCCCTCCCGAGTCCCAGTGAGACACTGGCAATGCCCTGGAGGCCTCCTCCGTGTGAGCCCCCACTCCAAGGCGACTCCATCCCAGGGTAAGGCCTGTCTTTCCAGGCTGAAAGGCCGGGACCCCGCGCCCTCCCAGAGATAACCCCGGCTCAACCTTCCAAAGTGGACCCAGGAGGGACAGGCCACTTGTCCCCTGCCCCCTCACCCCCGCCTCATCCTGCCTGCTTCTCTCCCACCTTCTGCTCTCCTGCCCCAGGGTTTCCAGGGCCTCAGTCTTCTCAGGAGTGGGCAAGAGCTCGGGTGGTCTCTCCTCCACCATCCCCGTCCCAGCCACCCGGGCCCCTTCCGTGCTTCCAACAGGCCCTCAGCACGCAGGGCCTGCCCTCCCCTGGCCCCTCTCACTCATCACCTCCAGTTGGGTCTCCTGGCTGAATACCTCCTCCCTAGCCCTTGCCAGATGGCAGATGACTTGTGGTAAGTCTCCCACCCTACACGCACACACACGCACACACATGCGCGCTCACACACACACACACACGCACACACATGCGCGCTCACACACACACACACACACACACGGGACAGCTGTGCCCTGGCACTGCCGGGTCCGCACACACTGAGCCTCTGGGGTTTTACTGAGAGAGATGGTCCCCTCCGTGGTCCTCCTGCCTCCCGGCAGAGGCAACAGCTAGTGGAGCTTTGAAAGGATGGTCCAGACCCTGGGGAGGGAGGCGGGGCCCCCAGTGGCGGTGGTTCCCATTAACCAGCTCCACAGAGGACCAGGGTCATCCCCCCTCCCTCCCCTCCACGAGGCGGGTGCCACCCCTGACCCCATTTGTCAGGAGCAGGGCCTAGCCTGAAGAGCTTAAGCGATGTGCCCGAGGCCACTCGGATGCGGAGGCCTGGGGATCTGAAACCCAGCCCAGGCTCCCGGCAACTGGAACGGGCCGCCCGATGGGGAGGTCCGCGGCGGGGGAGCGCGGCCGGCCGGCCCTCGCATCCCCCGGTAGGGACCCCCACGGGGAAGGAGAGCTGAGGCAAGGCACAGGCCGGCGGCGATCGCGCCCTCCCCCCCTCCAGGCAGCCCCGCCCGCCGCCGCCGCCGCCACATTCCTGGGGCCGGGGAGGCCCGGGAGGCCCGGGAGGCGGCGGCGGCGTCGATGTGAAGCAGATGGCGGGCCAGGCCGGCCCCCGCCCCGGAGGCGGGGCTGGCAGCGGGGAGGGGTCTGCGCGCCTCGGGATGCGAGCTCGGAAACCCCGCGCGGCCCCTCGCAGCCCCTTGTCTGCGGCGACCGCCCTGCCCCCGGACGCAGCCTCCCTGGGCCCTGCGGCCCCGGGCGCCCCGACTGCCGGGGGCCCGTGGCCGCCTCTCCAGACGCCCGCCCGGCGCCTCCCGCCCGCGCCAGAGCACCCGCACACGCCGGCTCCCCGCCCCGCGCGGAGATGCCCTTGACCTCGCAGTGGCCGCTGACAGGCCAACCGGGCCCTCCGACCCCGGCGCACCCCCGGCTTCTGGCCCGCGCTCTTGGTCCTCCGTGCGCGGTCCTGGGCCCCGGTTCCCCGCCCCCCACAAGTCCTGTCCTCGCCCGGCCCACACGGGCTTCCCTAGCCTGCTCCTGGGGCACCCGCATCCCACCCGGGAGGGTCCGCATCCTCCCGAGGCCGGCGCCCGCCCTTGTCCTGTCCCGGCTCCCGGCCCACTCGGAGCGCAGGCTCCTCGACGCCCTGCTCCGGGACCACCCTCTTCCCACCCACGTCCGCTCTCCCTAAAACGCCAGTCTGTGCTTCCCACTCGCCTGGAGACCTCCGCGGCTCCCCCCGCGCAGGGAGGCGGCCGCCGCGGGCCTCTCGGCCTCCCTCCCTCCCGGCTCCGGCCACACTCGCCTGCCCGGGCCCCTGGCACATGCCCCGCCACGGGCTCGGAATGCTCCTCCCGTCTTCTTACGGCCCTCCCAACCCGGCCCAAAGGGTCTGAAATCTCGGGCCCCGTGTGTCTGCCCTCCCGGCGCCCGATGCCCTCCGCTCTCCTCTCGCCCGAGGTACCCTCGGACGCACCGTCGTGGCCCGGCGCCCGGGCTCGGGCTCGGCCTGGAGCGGAGCCGGCGTCGGGGAGGGCCGCCCGAGGGGCCCGCGCGTTCGGCGCAGGGAGGTCCCCGGCGCCCCCTCCCCTGTCCCGGCCCCCGGCGTCCCCTCCGGCCCCCTCCCCCAGCCCGGCCGGCTCCTACCCGGGTGCGCGGCACACGTTGCGGCCGCGCGGGCTCAGCTCCTGGGGCGCCGCGGGGCCGGGCAGCAGCCAGAGCAGCAGCAGCAGCAGCGACGGCCCCCCGGCTCCCCGGCGCCGCGCCGGCCCGGCCCCCCGGGGCCCTGCGCCCTCCATGCGGCGCGGGGCAGGCGCGGGGCGGGCGCGGGCGCGGGTGCGGCCGCTGCGAGAGCGGCCGGAAGCGGAGTGCACAGCCGGGCGGGGGGCGGCAGGAGGGGCGCCGGGCCGGGCAGGAAATTCCACATCGGCTCCCTGATCCCGGGCCAGCCGCGGCCGGCCAGGCGGCAGCGCCCGCCCCGCGCGCCAGACCCCACCCTCCGGCCGTGCCGCCGCCCCTCAGCGCGGCCCCCGCCCCCAGGCGGCCGCGCGCAAACTTGGGGCGAACTTGGAAGGGGCCCGCGGGCGGAATCCCCGGCCGCCGCGCCTTTCGCTCCCTCCCCGGACACCCACCCGAGAAGCGGCCCCTGCGCGCTCCCGACGAGGCCCGGCCCCGGGGCTGCGGGAGGCGGGTGGGCGCCAGGCGCGGCGCACCAAAGCTCCCTGGCCAGCGGCGCCTCGGGACCGCAGGTCAAGGCCGCAAGCCGGCCTCTGCTCCCGCGGCGAGGCCCTCCCGCGCCTGGCGGTGCGGTCAGCGCCTTCCGAACCGGGCGCAGTCAAAGCCTGCAGAGACGGCGGCGCCCGATGCTTGAGGCCTGGGCGAAGGGGCCCCTGTAGGGACAGACGGGAGCGCTGCCCGCAGTAGAACGGCCCCGCGCCGGCTCTGAGAGATCCTGGAGGTGAAGGCAGGCGGCAGAGGCTGCGGGGTCAGCGGTGGGGGCAGCCAGGGACGCAACCCCTGCCTACAAGCCCTTGTCGAGGTGAGAAGTGCGCTAGGAGCCTGGGAGAGGGATTCTGCTTGAGAGGCCGTTGGTCCCAGAGGGTTTCCAGAAGGTGGAGCCACTCCCGGAGGCCCAAGGCTCCTAAATCCGGAGTGGGGCAGAGGCGGCAGAGAGACGGGGTGCGTGGGGCCTGGGCACCTGGAGGAACAGGGCAGCAGAGGGGTCAGACCGAGGTCCAGGCCCGAGGAGCAGGGAGGGCAGGCAGGCCTAGGGAGGGGACGGCAGCGGGGCGGCCAGCTCCCAGCAGAGCTGAGCTGGGCCTCTAGGGACCTCAGAGCCAGAGGCAGGGCCAGGGTGGGGGGCGGGCTCCATTCGGGCTCCCCAAGGAGGGCTCCTGCCTGTCATGTGAGGGTCCATCAAGGAGGAGGGGGCCTGGTCAGAGGCCCCGACAGGCCCAAGGCTGTGGGCACTGCTGGGCTGCCAACAGACTGGTGCGAGGGAGCCCCGGGGGTTTGGGGCCCCCTCCGCCAGCCGCGCTGGTGCAGGATGGGGGCGGCCTCAGGCAGGGTGGCGGGGATGTCCAACTCCTGGGGTCACGAACGCAAACACTTCTCTGGGGCAAGTCAACAGGCCAACCACTTCCGGGCAGCCCTGCAGGGCACGGCCAGCTCTCCCAGGGCCCCGGCCCCTCCCACGGAACCCCCATTGGCTGCCCTCTAGGGTGGCCAGCAGAGGTCTGTGCGGCTGCTCTATCCGCCCTGCTCCTGGCTCTAGAGGCGTCGCCCAGCTGGACTGGGTTCACGGACAGGAACCTCAGACTCCATCACCTCCCCACCCCCCTCCAGCCCCAGAGCTCCTTCGGGCCCCAGCTCTGTGACAGGCCCCTCAGGACTGTCTGAATGCAACTCTCTGCCCGGCCCTGGCCGTGTGCCACCTGTGTCTGCTGCCCGCAGGACAGGACCATCCCCAGCCTTGTCTCAGGCCCACCTCGTGCCTGATGGCGAGTTTCCCGGCCCCACCCACGCCCCCATCGGGAGCCTGGGTACAGGCGGAGTGGGGGGCCGTCTGTCTGCCTGGCCTGTGCCAGGTGGATACCAAAATGAGGGCGTGCCCACACGACTGGCCAGCACAGAGGCCAGTAGTGGAGGCCCAGAGCCTGGGCCTGGCGGGGGTGGCTCCCGGAGGAAGCCAACTTTGAAGGGAGAGAGTGGCCTGGAGGCTTGAGTGCAGCCGGAGAGCCTGCCCAGCTGGCAAGGGCTGCCTGGGCTCAGGGAGGAGGGGGCGGGCTGCTGGCTGTGGGCCAATGCTGCACTGGTCCACGGCAGGGCCCGGCTACGGCCCGGGTCTTAGGAACCCTTCCAGGCCTCACGTCTACCCCGCCCCATGCCCTGGGGTCCTCACAGACTCCTCTCCATCCCCTGCAGACCAGAGGCCTCTCGCAGCCAGGCCTTGGTGCCTGGCTGGGGAGACAGCTGCGGCAGGCCCAGACACTCTGGGGCAGGACGGGCGCTTGGCCCTTCTTCACAGAAGCCTCCGAGGTCTGCAGGGTGGTGGCAGACACAGAAACAGGGGCCCCCACTCCGAGCTCATGGTCCCGCACCTCACCCTTGGGAGTCGGAGGATGACCCTGGACAAGTGGCCATCCTGTCCTGTGGGAAAGGACCACCAGGGTCAAGGCCGGGCTCGCTGCCTGGCCTGAAGTGTTAAGCGCGTGGTGTCATGTGGGGTGGGGCGTGGGGACAAAGGCAAAGACCCAGAGCGGTGGGGGTCTGCAGGAGGGGGTGAGAGGACCCCACAGGAGCGGACAGTGTCCTGGTGCAGGTTGGGCAGTGCGGAAAACGGCGTTGGAACCTGCAGGTCCCACCCACTCAGGAGGGTCCTTGAAGCTTACCTGGAGGAAATGCAGAGGCCCCTCCGCAGGACGTGCTCAGATGCAGGAGACAGGCGCCCCCTGAGGCTCTCACGCCCTCCCTCCCCAGGTGCTGAGCTTCCCTTGGCGCCAAGACGGCTACCGGAATCCTGGTTCACAGGAGAGGTCCACAGTGGGAGAGGCGCTCCAGCCGGGGTCCGCAGACAGGGACATGTGTCTTGGTGACACCCTCCAGCCGGGGGTGGGCTCCCCCCCAGAAGCCACTCAGCCCAGGCCAAAGGAGAGCAACACGCCTCGCAGAAGGTGCTTT
The DNA here is from genome assembly GCF_042477335.2 of Ovis canadensis. Classification (NCBI taxonomy): domain Eukaryota; kingdom Metazoa; phylum Chordata; class Mammalia; order Artiodactyla; family Bovidae; genus Ovis; species Ovis canadensis. The sequence continues at coordinate 82,674,220 of NC_091261.1, read as the reverse complement.
ATTTCATTTATCAACAACACGGGGGCAGGAAGGCCCAGCTGCAAGGCCCTGTTATCACAACCAGCCTCAGGCCCCTGGCTGGCTCTCTGCTCCCACTTCCGTCTCAGGAGCTGCTGGGCTGGCGATGGGCTCAGCCCGGCTCCCCCGCGGGGGCCCGTCCCCAACCCCCTTGGGAGAAGGCGCCCTCTCAGCCCAACAGTGACTAAGGCGGAGAGTGGTGCCGGCGCCCAGCCACGCCTGCTGAGGAGGAGAGGCTTGGGGGCTGTCTGGAGACCGGGCCCTTCCCAGAGGGTTCCTGCCACAGGTCTGCGAGCCCCCAAAACACCTGCCTACCTGCCGACGGGCAGGGTGGGGGACACCTGGGATCTCCCACTCCCCCGCCCCGGGAACCTAGTCCTCGCTGGAGTTGTCGAACTCCTCCCAGTCAGACACACTCATCACCTCGGAGGCGAAGTCCGGGTCGGCCTGGCTGCGGTCAGGGGTCCCCCGGGGCGGCTCGAGCAGCAGGGACCGCGGCAGGGTGAGCACACAGGCGGCCAGGCCCGAGATGGAGTTGTCCAGCGGCGGCCCCTCCTCCCAGCTGTCCTTGCCCGCGTCGTAGATGTGCACGTAGCCCGTGCGGCTGCCTCGGTTGTGTGAGCGGCCGCCCAGCACGTAGATCCTGCTGTCGAGCACAGCAATGCCCGGTTCCCCGTGCCCGGCCGGGAGCGGGCAGACGGACGACCACTGCCCGGATCTGCAGCTGTAGCAGGCCACCTGAAGGGCAAGGTGCGGGCTCTCAGGGGCTGGGGGCCCCCAGGGAGGGCTCTGACCGGCTGCTGCCCTGCGCCACCTCCCCAGCCCCTCAGCCGGCTGGTGGCCCCAGGCCCGCGGCTGTCTCCCCTTTGGCCTGGGGGTGCTGGCTCACTCCCCTCCACCGCTGAAGCCGAAACTCAGAAGCCAAGCGCACGGAGCACCGGGCAAGATGCAGATAAAATGGAGAGACAGGCTTGCTGAGTCGTGATGACTGTCAACATTCTCTTGGGAAGTACCCAGCGGCCCAGTGGTGAGGACTCGCACTTTCCCTGCTGGGGCCCCAGGTTCAATCCCTGGTCAGGGAACTAAGATCCCACAAGACATGTAGTGTGGCCAAAATAGAGAAAAAAAATCATCTTGCCTTCAAAGCTACCCCAAATAGTAAACGTGGGAACCAGGGGAAATGTTCAACCTACTAGTAATCCAAGAATTGCAAAACAGAACCTCAGGGACAAATCGTCAGCTGTTAACGAGCGGGCACTGGGGGAGAAAAGGCACCGGCCAGGCGCCCATCTGACCAGTCAGGGCGGCAACGTGCAGAGCTGCACAGAGCCACGTGGACGCCAGCCCTGCCTCTCCCACTGCGAGGAGGCCTGGCCACCAGGGCCGGCCTCTGCGGGCGGTAAGCGCAGAGACGTGGACACGGGCGGACGGGCGACCCTGGATCTTCGGGGACCCCTAATTGCACAGCCCTTGGAAGCATCAGGGGATGTGTGAAGGCCCAAGATGGGAGGGGAGCTGCTGGCTTGGAAGGGGAAGGGGCCCGAGCGGCCGGCCCAGAGGCTTCCAGAAGCCAATAAGGGCTTCAGCTCACAGCGGTGAGGAGCAGGACCCGGCCCCACCGAGGGGGCTGCGCTCTGCTGACACCCCGGGTGAAAGGACGCTAACCCTCCCGGGGCTCCGCTGAGGACGCACCCTGGACTGTCAAGTGAGAGCCACAGGCTGCCAGCACAGGCGCCCGCGGGTTTAGGCACCACACCGGGGGCGGTCTGTCCCAGCTGCCGCAGGAACTGAGACGCTGGGGCCTAGCGGCTCTGAGCGCTGGGGGCCCCGTCTGGGGACACCCAGCCAGGCGAGCTGAGGGCCAGGGAGGGTCCCATCTGGGGACACCCAGCCAGGCGGGCTGAGGGCCAGGGAACCTGCATTCCTGGTGAGTTCTCTCCTGATGTGGGTACTGCTGGCCCAGGAGCCACATTTCAAGGACCGCAGCTCTCGCCTCAGGAGATGACCCAAGATACGCAAACAGCTCCACGGAGCAAACGCTGCTTCAAATGTTACCTGAAACGGCCACACCTTGACCAGCCCCAACGTCAGCGGTCTGATGAACTCTGCACAGCCACTGGGTGGCGTGGGGCGGCCCTCAAACGAGAGGACACACCCACGGAGCCGGGGCAGGTGGGCGGGCGTTCAGGAGGGCTAACACTCCAGGCTGGGGGCCAGATTTCAGGAATTCTTGTCCCCTTTCTCCATTTTCCCAGAGTTCTGCAATGTGGTTAGACTAACTTTATAATTAAAGCTTTTAAGAATAGTGCAGGCAGGTGACACCTCTCTGTGACACCCTAGTGGTGGACACGTGCCATCTGTCTCAACCCCGACTGTGCACCCCCAGGAGTGACCCCCGGCCAGCCGAGTTATCAGCTGTAAGGACGCCACCCTGAGGTGCGGGTGCCAAGTGTGGGGAGGCGGTGGGCGCGGGGGCGACGGGAAGCCTCGCTGCTCTGTTCGGCTTGGCTGCGAAGCTGAAGCCGCCCTAGGAAACGCAGCCTAGTAACCAGAAACGCGCCCGTGTCCCCCCTGCAGCCCGCCTGCTGCGTGGCCGGCTCCTCACTGACACCCGCGGGGGGCGGCCCCGCTCACCTGGTGCACATCTCTGCGGTAGCCCGCGTCGTTGTTGCTGCCCCCGATCACGTACAGCTTGTCCAGCAGCGTGGCCATGCCGTGCCAGGCCCGCCGCACCGGGCCGTCAGCCAGCGCGTGCCAGGTGTCGCTGCCCGGCTCGTAGCAGTGGGTCTCCTTCAGGTAGTCCTCCCCGCGGCGGCCGCAGGTGACGTACATCTTCCCGTCCAGCGCGGCGCCCGCGTGGGCGTAGACCTGCGGCGGGGCACCGGCGTGAGCGCCAGGAGGCCAGGGGCCGCGCGACCCCCGCTCCTCCCTGGACGCCCCGTCCCGCCCCCCACCTTCCCCACGGAAGAGGATTCCAGGGCCCAGAGGCGATGCTGCGCTTCCCCGAGGGGAGCCGCAACCCCTCTTTCCGCACCACCCCCCCAAGCAATGTGCACCGGACCCAGAGGAAACCATCACAGCCCCATCTTCACAGAGGCCTCCTGACCCCCATGCCCGCCAACCCTCCAGGCCTGTTATCAGCTCCTTTTTCTGCTCCGATATGATCCTGCGATTTTAAATATGGTGAATCACACTGGTTAAATTTCGAGTACGGAACCAGCCTTTGTAATCGACTCTATTTGGTCATGAATTTCTTTTGGAGGGAGAGGGGAATTTGCTAATATGTAGTCACGAACATTCACATGTAACTGTAGGTATGGCAGACTTGCTCTATTTTGGGGGGAGAGAGAGGCTGCTGTCTTGTATGGTTTTGGTATCAATTTAATGATAACTTCCTAAGGTGAAATGAGAAGTATTCTCCCTCTTCCACTTTCTGGAAAAAAAGAATCGGTATTTTCTTTAAAAGTTCGGTAAATTCTCCAGTTAAACTATCTGGGCCTGGACGTCATTTCCGTAAAAGGTACAGGGCCATTCAAATCATCTGCTTAGTTTTCTGGGTGTCCTAGCACGATGTTTCGGAGGAACTGGTGTGTTTCACCGCCTACTGACAGGGCGTTAGTAATGCAGCCCCTCCCGCCACTGTTCTTGACACTTTTAGGAAGCTGTTTTCGCTCCCTTCCTCAGGCTTCCTAGACGCCTGTCCCTGCCATTGACCTGTGCAGACCCGGCCTCTCAGAGTCTCCTCTAACAGCCCTCCTTCCGCTCTGGTGCCTACCCCTTCCCTCCTCTGCTTGCTTTGGGCTCGCTCTGCTCTCACTTTTCCAGATTCTTGAGGGATGAGCTCAGATCACTCAGTTGAGACTTTTTCCCTCCCTAATGAACGCTTTCAGTGCCGCAAATGCCCCTCAGCACAGCTTCAGCGGGCACGCCACAAAACTTGACAAGCTATCTTTTCATTCTCACTCGGATCAAGGTCCCAGGTCCCTTGCTGGGTTGTCATCTTATCTCAACCTTTTAAGTTTTCCAAGTTTTACACACACATCCAGAGTTCCAGGTAGTGCTGAGCAGGAGGAAGTGGGAAGGACCCTGAGACAGGTGGGAGTGTGGGCCCGCCCTGCGGGAATCCTGAAGGCCCCTATAGGGGCTGTACGCCCACGTCTGCAGACCCGCGGACCCCGTGGCCTAGCAATGCCCCCAAGCCGATCAGAGCTAGCCCCCAGCCAGCACGGCCCTGCACTCACACATCTCCACCTCCGGTCTGACCTCCCAAAGCCTGGCTGCCAACCGGCTGTGCCCGGCAGCTCACGTCTGTCATGTCCTTCCCACAGCCCACGCCTGGACCACCCACGGGCCGGAGCCTGCTCCCTCTCTACACATGCACGCCCCTTGCTCCACCGCCTCCTCCCAGCCTGGAAGGTTCTGTTTCTCCCAATGGCTGCCATCTTTCCTGGACATGGTCGCACTGACACCTCCCTGCCCCCACAAACAGTCCAGCGAGGCCCTCCTCGAGCACCGAGCACCACCGCTGGGCTCGGCCCCAAGTCCCTTTCCGGATCTGTGCAGTGACCGAGAGCGCTCTCTGCCGCTAGGCTCAGCCACTGCCAGCACCCGATCCCCGGGGCTGCTGACGGAACAGACCCATGTGAGGAGCCTGGCCGCGGGGAGAAGCGCCGGCTGAAGGCCGAGGCTGCCCCTCCGTGGCCAGGCTGAGAAGCGCAGCCTCCCGTCCAGACAAAGAGCCCCTGGACCCCTCCCCCCTCCCCTCCGCGGGGGGTGGGGTCCGCCAGCGTCCGCTGCGGCTCAAGGACCCCGGTCTCTCCCCAGCACAATATGCCCCCTTCTCCTGAACAGGCAGGAAATGCTCTCCAGAAGGGCTTCCTCCCCAGAGTGGCCGAGGAGCGGGGTGCTGGGGAAGGGGGGCGCAGTCAAGAGGGGCGGGAGGGAGATAGGGGGAACGGAGGGGAAGGAGGGAGGGGAGGGGGGGACAGGGTCAGGGAGGGACAGGGTCAGGGAGGGGAGGGACAGGGTCAGGGAGGGGAGGGGGGACAGGGTCAGGGAGGGACAGGGTCAGGGAGGGGAGGGGGCACAGGGTCAGGGAGGGACAGGGTCAGGGAGGGGAGGGGGCACAGGGTCAGGGAGGGACAGGGTCAGGGAGGGGAGGGGAGGGGAGGGGAGCAGGAAGGGGCAGGGAGGCAGGAGGCCCGTCTGGCCAAGGCCTCGGGCAGGACACAGCCACCCTTGCTCTGCTCTGCCCAGTGCCGAGAGGTGCTCACAGATGCTGCGACCCGGGTGCAGCACAGACCGGCAAGGACCCCTCTTGCCCTGAGGTCCTGTGTCTGGTTTGGGGGCCAGGGTCTCAGCACCCCAAGTCCTTAAGCTCAGAGAGCCACCCCCTTCAAGCATCACCTCTGCAAGATGAACAGGTTAACATGTTTAAGCTGTACTGTGCGGGACACAGGATTTACAGAAACAGGAAAAACGGCACTTCTGAAACGTTTCTGGCTTCGTGAAGGGCCTGCCCTCTGGGGGTCTGAGGCTGTGGGGTCCTGCCTATCCCGTCCCTCCCGTCCCCCTCTGGACATGGCCCGGCTCACCTCAGTGGAGCCAGGGGGCAGGCAAGGGGAAGGCTTCCGTCCACACTGACCTGCAGGGTTACAGCAGCTGCCGGGGTCCAAGGTGAGGAGACCCAGAAGGGGGTGTAACTCGGGAAGGGGCCTCTCCCAATGCCGCTGGGAGCCCCCCACTCAAGCTCAGGGCACAGCTCGTGGAGGCAAGAGGGCTCTGGTCCTGGGCCTGGCCCGGCCTCCACTGTGTGAACCTGGGAGGGGTCCCTCGGGGGGCTTCCTTACCTCCCTCTTGAGCGGCGCCACGTAGGCCCAGGAGTTGGTGGCCGGGTCGTAGCGCTCCACGGCGGTCAGATCGTTGTGGTAGTCGCGGCCCGCCACCGCGTAAATGTAGCCGCCCACAACGCACACGCACAGGTCAGCGTGCTCCTGCTGCAGCGGCTGGATCTGGAACCAGCGGTTGTGCCTTGGGTCGTACCTCGTGAGACAGGGGACAGTGCGTCAGCAGGCCCCTCCCCCAGCACGCCCCCACAGCCTGGAGGGCAGGGCCAGGAGCGTCCTGGTGTGACTCACAGCGGCTTCCAGACCCTCCGCTGACCACCCCACGCTGCCCGATGGCTGTTCCTACATAGCACCTCCATCTCACTGTCTCACTCCCAGCTCCCCACGGCTCTGTGCTCACGGGGCCCGCAATTATGGCCTCTCGACTGGACGCCTGGGCACAACAGCCTCCAGCCAGACACCCCACTTTTAGCCTTTGCCCCAAACACAAGTGAATGCACTCGGCAGTTGCTGCTTCTTGCCACGGCCCCTCCCTGCCAGCCAGGAAGACCACACAGAGCCGGGCGTGAGTGGATCTGGGCCTCAGCCTTGTTCGCTCGGCTCCGCGCCCGGTGGGGTGATGCTGCCTACCACAAGGGACCGAGGGGTCGACATGCGTGATGAGCCCCTTCAAGCGCTGTGGCCCACGCCTGTGGTCCTGCGCCCAGGGAGCCTGGCTCGGGGCAGATCGCACTCGGTCTGCTCAGGAGAGACCAGGCTGAGTGAGGCTGTCAGGTGTGGAGCCGGTCACTCACTGGGTGGACATCACGGCCCTCGGTGCTGGCACCCAGGGCCTCCTTCCACTGCGAGCCGGGAAACAGGCCAAAGGGGGCGGAGCCCGTCAGCCTGTTCCCGGGGAGGGCGGGGCCGAGGCGGGGAGGGCGGGGCCGAGGCGGGGAGGGCGGGGCCGAGGCGGGGAGGGCGGGGCCGAGGCGGGGAGGGCGGGGCCGAGGCGGGGAGGGCGGGGCCGAGGGGGGAGAACTGAGCTGCCGGAGAGAACCGGCCCTGCCAGGCGGAGGCCCAGCCGGGGGGCGGGGTCGAGGTTATGAAGGCGTGGTTTCCTCCTTTCTGAACTGAGTACCCACTTCCCCTCTGGATCTCCCCCGCGTCTTGGGGCAGCGACAGCAGGGGAGGCCGAGGGCTACTGTCGCTGTCCCCTCCTGGCCCAGGGTCCGCCCGCGGGCTGTGGCCGGCCAGACCCGCCCCTGAGCAAGGCTGGCGCCAGCTCACAGCTGCCTGAGGCAGCCAGCAACCTGTGTCTGCTGTGCGCCTGTCCGCTTGTGCGGGGGGGGGGGGGGGAAGCTTCCCAGAGGCCCCAGATGCGGAGACCAGCCTGGAAGCCTCCAGGAACAGAGGCTGGGGGGCCTGCCCCACTTCCGCTGCTCTGACCCAAAGGAACAGGCTCGGAAGACCCCAGACTCACAGACAGAAAGCACGGCCTGCTCCAGACCTCGTGCCCGGCACATGGCTGACAGCAGAGCTGGGGATGCAGGGATTTGGCCTGAGGTGAGGTGGGGCTTGGGGGCCTGCCCCGCCCCCGGGCTGAGGACTGCATGCTGGGGGAGCAGGGTGACAGGCAGCCACCTTCCAAGGAGGCTGTGCAGCTAGGAGAGCGGAGCTAAGGGCACAGGAGAGGGAAGCTGGGCCGGGCTGCGAGGGCAGAGGGTGCCGGGGTGACCGTGCCCCCCAGGCCTGGACCCCCCCCTTCCCGCCACGGCACTCCCTGCAGCCCTGCACCCGCCAGAGGGCGGGGGGCGCCTGGGGGGGGGGGCGTGGGTCTCCCAGGAGAGGAGACGAGAGTGGGAGGAGCCAACGCCGCGGGCAGCCCCCAGCCGGGGCCCCTACCTCCAGCAGCGGGACTCCGCGCGGAAGCCCTGCACGTTGTTGTCCCCTCCGATCAGGTACACGAAGTTGTTGAGCACCGCGATGCCCTGGTTGGACATGCGGGGCGCCAGGGACGCGGTGAAGTGCTTCCACTCCCCCAGCAGCGGGTTCAGGTACTTGGCCTGGTCGCTGAGGACGGTGGACGGCGTGGAGTGGATGCCCCCGAAGCCCACCACGCACTGGAAGTCGGAGCGCAGCTCGGTCTGCGGGCCCTGCAGGCTGGGCTGCAGGCTCTCGTTCCGGTGGTACATGAGGGCTTCGGCCACGGTGTCCCTCAGCGGGCTGGGCTCCAGCTTGTCGTGCAGCCGCTGCAGGACCTCGGCCTCCATGAGGGGGAAGCGCACGGTCTCCAGGAGCTTGGGCGGCTCGTGCAGCGGGAGCCGGTCGGCCTGCACCTGCTCCGGCGGGTAGTGGTAGAGCAGGGCACCCTCGTACACCTCCGTCTCGCAGGACACCTCCAGGCGGTTGCTGCTCAGGAGGGCGTAGACCTTCTCCAGGGGCAGCTGGCGGTACTTGTCAGTCCGCGAGAAGGCCACGAAGTTCTTGAGGATGTAGGCATCTAGCTGCTCGGTCAGGCGGCTCAGGTCAAAGAGCTCGGCCAGCCGGTAGACGTCGAGGATGTTGTCCTCGTCCACCCAGGGCGTGAGGAAGTCGCAGCAGAAGTGAATGATCTCCGGGATCTGTGGGCAGAGCGGGCCGTCGAGCCCAGGCCGGTGTCCCTGGGGCACCTCGGAGGGCCAGCACGCGGGGGCAAGCCACCAACAGCTACTGGCAACACCAACAAACAGGAGCCGGTGGGCCGCGCACTTGGAAGCGTCACACCCGGCAAGGCAGAAGCCCAGCGAGTTAAACCCAAGACGGAGCTGGGCAGCGGGGGTGAAGGGAGGGCTGCCCCCTCGGGCCGGAGCCTCACCTGGAGCTGGCAGGCAGCGACCAGCGTCTCCTGGACGTTGCTCAGGCTGAGCTCCAGCTCGGCCGTGTAGATGAAGTGCAGGATCTGGCGCATCGCGCTGTAGGACACGCCGTGGATCAGGACCTCCTCCTGCTCCATCTCCTTCAGGCCCCCCGCGAACATGCCCCTGCACAGGGAAGACAGGGCACGGCCGGTGACGCCCGCGGGGCTGCCAGAGGGGCGGGCCGAGGCCGGCTCGCACCCTGAGCCGTCCGGCGGAGGCGCCCACAGCTCCTGACCAAGCTTGGGACTGTTCCGGAAACTCCATCTCACACGGCCCAGGACCTGCACGTGCGCCCCCGGGCGCGGGGCCAGCGGGCTCTCTGCTGCGTCCGCCCGTGTGATTCCCGGGGCTCAGCGGGAGAGGATGGATGGGAAGCAAACAGTAAACATCTCCGCTCAGCATCCCTGCCCCTGCAACCACTCAGCACCGGGAACCGGTCACGGGGCCGGCCCCACAGCGAAGCGAGTGGCAAGACCCCCGAGCACGGAGCTAAAGCTGGAGGACAGACAGAAGACAGGGCGCTGCCGGGTGTGCAGTCGCCGTCAAGGACTGAGACGGGGCGTCTGACGGAGGAGCAGCCAGCCCGAGGGGCCCCTGCCCGAGGAGGCCATAGAGGCGGCGGGCGCCCAGGCCCAGGGCCAGGATGACCTTGCAGGCCGGCTGCCGGGGGGCAGGAAGCCTGGGCCACATGCTGCTAGGCAGGGTCGGGTCTGGATGGACACCAGGCAAAGGAGGTGCCGTCGGAGAACTGATCCCAGGTTTGACCGAGGGACCTCAGATTCCAGGCTCCATGGGGCAGGGTGGAGAGGCTGCAGTAGGGGCAGGAGGCCCCGGCAGGCCTGGGGATTGGAGGGGAGACCCAATCTGGGGCTGTCCAAGGGTAGCCAGGACCCAGGGGTGAGGGGTCAGCGGGAGCCCGCCCCAGGCCCTACAGAGCAGGCACCTCTTAACGTCCCGGCTGCAGGGTCAGTCAGGGGCTAGAGGCGGCGGCGGTGGTCAGGGAAGCCTTGGGGCTGAAACGGGTCAGCAGCACGCTGCCAGAGTGGCCGTGTTCCATTTCGACACACACACGCACACTCACAAGACTGACAGGACGTGAAAGGGTGGAAGGCTCCGCCCGCCTTCGGCTCCGGCCCCCAGCTGCCCTCCCAGGGAGGCACCATCCCGAGGCAGGGGCCACGCCTGGATCCACACCCAGCTCTGCCTTCACAGGGCACCTTGCAAATGGCCTGGATTACCAGCACCCACAGGGCTGCCCCGGGCAAAGGTGCCAAAGGACGCAGCCATGCACACTGGGGTCCCCCAGGGTTCCTTCTCGTCTCCCGTCGTTTCGCCCGATGGACGGTTCTGCCCCAGGAGCTGGTGGGAATGCCAGGATCAATTCCAGGAGAGCCACTGCTGGGTCAAAGGGTCCACACACTCCCACCTGGATGCCTCCGCCACAGCCTGTCATGAAGCCCCACCTGGGGGCGGGGGGCCTGCCCGGACACCCCTGGAAGCAGAGGGCGAGGATGCTGGCTCCAGCCACCGGGGGGCGAGGGAGAAACCTGGCAGCGGACGGACCGGATGGACAGAGGCTTGGGTCGCGGGTTCAGCAGGTGTTTTCACTTTCTCTTCCAAAGAATGCAGGTGCTTTGCCCACTTCCTCTTAGACTCTTATCTCGTCAACTCAAAGAAGCCGGAGCCTCTGTGCACCTCTGGTGTGAATGCAAATTAGTGCAGCTGCTGTGGAAGACAGTTCGGGGTTCCTCAAGGCACGACACACAGAACTGCAGAATGTTCCAGCAATTCCGCGTCTGAGTATGTGCTCCACAGAACTGACAGCAGGGCCTCCAAGAGACATCTGCGCCCCACGCTCACAGCAGCTTTCCTCACAAGAGCCCAGAGAGGGGGACGACCAGTGTCCGTCGACAAGGTGGCCAAGCTGCAGCGCAAGAAACGGGAGCGCGTTACTCGCCTCGCGAAGGACGGCCTGGCGCCCGCCACGGCCGGGCGAGCCTCCGGGACGCGCCGCTCGGCCAAAGCAGCCGGTCCTCGAAGGGCAGACATCGTCTGCTTCCACTCACACGAGGTCCCGGAGCGGCCACGGAGACGGAAGCCCAAGGCGGCCGTACAAGGCGGCTGCCCGGGCCGGGAGGGGGCCACGGGAACTGTTTCTCGGCTGCAGGCTCCGCTTCACAGCTTGGAACGGTTCCGGAGGCTGCACCACAGAGTGCATGTAAGGACACTGAGCTGCACGCTGAAATGGTCACAATGGCCAAGCTGTAGGTTTTCCAGAAATCGCAGTAGAAAGAGCAGCACGTGCACCGAGTGTCCAGCAGGCGGGGATGGCCACGAGTGGAGGACACAGCACGCGTGCCGCTCCCGCGGACGCGAGGAGGCCCAAGCGGCCCGGCCTCAGGGGACCAGCCTCAACGCTCACTGCGAGGGCTGATGCTGAAGCTCCAGTACTTTGGCCACCTGATGCGAAGAAGTGACTCATCAGAAAAGACCCTGATGCTGGGAAAGGTTGAAGGCAGGAGGAGAAGGGGACGACAGGGAATAATATGGCATCGCTGACTCGATGCACGTGAGCTTGAGCAAGCTCCGGGAGTTGGTGATGGACAGGAGGCCTGGCGTGCTGCTGTCCACGGGGTCACCAAGAGTTGGGCACGCCTGACAACGGGCAGCAGAGACCAAAAAGAGGGCACTGGCAGGCCCCAATCCCCACCCAGGCAGCGCCGGGCGCCCCTGGCTCCCTTGGCCCTGAGGGGACGGGCGCGTCTCCAGCCCGGACACCTCCTCCACACCCTTGAGACCAGGTGTGTCTCGGAATCCAAAAGTTTCAGCTGGAGAAAACACTTATCTGCCACACGTATGATGTCACAACCCTCCATGGGAGTCTAAAATCAACACCTCGAATCCAAACACCTCAGTGTTTCCCAACCAGAAGTATGATAAAAGTAAAGAAGTCGCATCTCAGTTCAGGACAGGTTGCATGGTTTAATGAATTTGTGCCAAACTTTACATTTAAAAACAAAAAAAGCTGGTAAAGCAGAAGAATCCAGCTCTCCCCTTCCTCTCAGAGACCAGCTGTCCAGACAGACTAGACAGCTGTCCACCAGCAAAGCAGCTCTGGGGGCCTCCGAGGGCAGGGCCAACGTTCAGCAACACACTGGAACCCAACAAAGCAAAAAAGAGCAGCTCCAAGTTGTCAGAGGTTCGGGGTTGAGGAGTATGAAACAGGCTTTGCAAGAGACACCCTGTGGAGGCTGAAGGCTGGGTGAGCGAGGGGGTGGGCAGGGGCACAGCCGTGCTCGCCACGCTTTCCTACCCGGACAGCGACTCGGCGGCGGGGATGGGCGCTGGACAGGACTCCGTGCCCCTCGCCTGTCTGGAGAGGCCCACACGCCGGCTCAGGCTGGTAAGCGCCTTGCATCAGAAGAGAGGCTCCCAGCAGGGAGCAGCTGTCCCTCTGCAAGCAAGGCCCAGGGACGGGGGTCTGCTGCCCCATGAGCCCGGGCCTCACGGAGGGTTTCACACTCTGATTCACGAATAACTCAGCTTCCTCCGTGTTGGCTGACCCACAGAGCAGACCAGGGGGCTGTCAGCCCCAGCTGCACGTTGCCGAGAGCCTGGCAGACATCCCACAGGACATCCCCTGCAGGGCCCAGCTACGGGCCCACAGCCTCCAAAGGCCTTCGCTTCACTCTCGCTCGCGTCAGAGACCTTCCCAAGTCTCACTGCGTCATTTCAACCCGAGTCAATAAGCGAAATGAATAATAAAGAAAAAAACCTGCATAAGCTTGGGAATAATTTCTCACGTGTTTATCAGAGATAAGTGTGGGCTCTCCCTGGTCCCAGGGGGAGAGGGTGTCAGCCTGCACAGTGACCAGGCCAGAGAAGAGAACGCCTCCCAGGAGAAGCCTGCCCAGGGCCAGCTGCCAAGGGCTGAGAACGGCTCCTGGAGGACGCGGGAGACACAGGAGGCCTCCCGCAGGTAGGAGAGGCGGCGCCCGCCCCCGGCCCGCAGAAGAGGGCCGTGACTGGGACAGACAGCCGACGTGGGGAGAGAAGCTCCACGTGGAGGGCTTTCGAGGGTGCGGCCAGGAGGCCCTGAGCCGGGGCGACCCCAGTGCCGGACCTTCTGGGCTCTGAGGCCTCCCTGAGGGGGCTCCTGGCCACCCTGCCCCACCCACTGCCCAGGATTTCAAAGCTTGTGAAGAGTAAACGCCCATGAACCGAAGGGTCGCTGCCGTCCCTGGACACGCCCAGCCACCACTGGGTCGCCCTCTCCATACCCTCCTTCCGGAGAACAGGCTGTGCTTACACCACGAAGAAACACTTTGCTCATTAGCTTCTAAAATCAAAAGACGAGAACTACAGCCGAGCCTTGAAGAGAAAAGGACCCAACGGGATGGAAAGGGTCTCCGGCCCAGAGCCCTGTCCACCGTGGCGGCAGGGGGGCCGCCCCTCACTGGGCCAAGTCGGAGCAGAGGCACCCGCTCTGCCCAACGTGCCCGGGGCTGGGCAAGCCTTGCGCAGGAGACTGAGAAACTCGGGGGGTCACAGCGCCCACAGGGAGGGTCGGGGGCCGAGGCCCGCAGGATGAGTTGGCGTGAGCGGGAGGCGACCGGCCCAGTAAGCGTGTGAACGGGGCTGTGTGGACGACGCGTGCAGTGCTGACCGCCCGCGAGGGTCCTCACGGGCGTCCCCAGAGGAGCCGGGGCACGAGTGGGCTTCCTGACGGTGTCACAAGAACTCTGCATGGGGCTGAGATGAAGGCCTAAAGCCTCGTAAGGTCTTGAAAAATGGCGGTGGTTAGAGAGGCAGCAAGGGCAAACGTGGCCCAGTGGGAATAGGTGTCCAGCTCTTTGTAACACTCTTCTCAACATTTCCACAGGCCTGAATGTTCTTTAAAATGAAATGACGGGGAGCCAGAATAAAGTAGAGAGGGAATCTGTGCCACACCAAGACACTGTAACTTACTGCTGGAAAAGTCATCCTGGAAAATACAGCATCGTACGCAGAGCCAAGGATACTACCTTTAAAACAAAACAAGAACAGAGAACACGCGCCTACTGACCGGAAGTAGTCGCAGGAGGCAGCCAGCAGGATGCGGTGGGCCTCGAGCTGCTTCCCCTCCACCACCAGGACCACATCGAAGAGGATGCCGCTGTCCCGCAGGGCCAGCAGCCCCCGGAGCAGCGCCTGGGAGTGCTGGGCGCTCCGGTAGGTGTTGCTGACGCAGTGTGGGTGGGAGGGCTGCGTGGGCAACTTGCAGAGCCGGGCGAGCTCCTGCTCTTCCGCCATCCTGACCACCGCTCCCGACCTCAGCTCCGCGGCTGTCAGCTGGCAAGACATGGGCGAGCAGTGAGCCCGGGGGGCCACGCAGGGCTGGCTGCACTGCTCTGGGGCCTCCCTCGCGCTCACCCGTGCTTTCCCCGGAGGTTCAAGCCTCTGGCCCCCTCTTCCCTCCCACCGCAGTCCAGACGTGGGGCCTCCTTCCTCCCGACCTGTGTTCCTTCACAACTAAGACCCTCCTTCCCATTTCATCTCCTTTAGCGTCGCTGTGAGACAGAAGGTTCTAGAGATGGACCAACCCATGGGAACCCAGCCGGCAGACCCCCTGTGTGGTGAACCTCAGAGTGAGGCCCCTCAGCCAAGGAAAGTGAAAGCGAAAGTGAAGTTGCTCAGTCGTGTCCGACTCTTTGCGACCGCATGGACTGTAGACTACCAGGTTTCTCTGTCCATGGAATCTTCCAGGCAAGAATACTGGAGTGGGTTGCCATTTCCTTCTCCAGGAGATCTTCCTGACCCAGGGACTGAACCCAGGTCTCCTGCGTTGTAGGCAGACACTTTGCCGTCTGAGCCACCAGGGAAGTCCCTCAGTCAAGGAAAGGGGACTAAAGACAGCCAGTCCCTCGGGGCATTCTAAAATCCCTAGAGGAGAAATGAGGACCAGCGCAGACCAGTTCTCAAGGGCTCTTCCTCTCTCCTGTTGCGAAAGAACACTGGGTTCCCAACACAGGAACGGATGCAAAAGAAAAAAAAAAAAAAGACACCAGGGGCCTCCTAGGAGATCCCGTGATTAGAATTCCATGCTTCCATCGCAAGGAGGGTGGGACAGATCCCTGGTTGGGAAACTAAGATCCTGAATGCTGAGCCAACCAGAAGTGACTAGGGACAGCTTGCTGCTTCAGTCAAGGGGCAGCCAGTCCGCCCTGCACCAAGCTGGGGGGCCAAGCTGTGCACCCTCCAGGCCACAGGACCGCCAGCCAGTGGGCCACGCACCACAGGCCACGAACATCAGCCTTCCCCACCCCACGCTCCTCCACGATCCCCTCCCCTAATGTGCTGCTTTTCAATACCCTACTGGACCTCTGAAAGAAAAAATGAGAGATTCTACTATAAACAAAAAAAGTATATGATGAAATTTAAATTTCCTTCCCACTTACATCCCCAACCAGATCCCCTCTCAGAGGAGAGTATTCTACTTCCCCTCACCCTTCCAGGCAGCACCGATGCATTTGCAGGCAAGGCTGTAAAACTAAGTTCCCCCATTTAAGTAGATGTTACACCTTTACCTCGTATCCCTCCCACAGTCCATTGTGCGGTTAATCCTATTTTATTTAACCAATCCTTTTCAGGGAGACGTTTGGGTTTCCTCCAATTGTTTGCTGTTGCTAACAGCTTTGCACTGAAAATCAGAGACGTGCTGTGTGTGCGGCAGGTAAATGAGGAACATTTACTGGATACCGAGCTGCTGGGTTATCTTGATTTGACTGTGCAGTGGACCTTTCCATAGATACTGCCAAAATGCCTTCCATAGAGGGTGTACCAATTTATTCTCCCAACAGCAGAGAGAGAGAACCAGATTCCAACCAGTGTGTAGGACACCAATAGCGTTTCTTTTTCATCTTTGCTGACTTAACAGATTAAAAAAACAGCATTTCACAGTGAACTTTGTTTTGGTAACTGACGAAATTTCGGAAACTAAGGAAGGGAATGCCGCACATCCATTGGGGCTGCCTGCCCATGCCTGTTTTTCTGAAATACAGCTCGTTTACCTTGGGAGCTCACTCTCTGGCACCTTCAGCGAGCCCTTCCTTAGGCTCGGTATACCCTCAACCCGTAACGATCCCAGTCATCACAAGCAAGGCCCTGCGTGCAGTCCTGTGCGGTTCAGAGCTACCGAGGGAGGAGAAAGGAGGCTTCACGCCTCAAGCAGGTACAAACTCAAGGACGCTAAATGCACTTCCGTAAACTCGTGGATGACAGGGTCGGAACATCTCTGAAGAAATGTCCGACGACACCCTTTCCTGAGGAGGCACCCCAGTCCTCCGCGGGGCCCAGGCAGCGTCTGCACGAGGCAAGGGCTGCAACAAAGGGAGGGGGTCCTAGTCCCGGGAGGGGGGGGCCGCGCGGCGTGGACGGGTGAAGCGCTCCGGGGCGTCGCGGCCGCGGGGCAGGGAGGCGCCCGGGAAGCAGGCGCTGGGCCCGCGGGGGACAGAGGGGCGGCCGGCACTCCCGGCCGAGGCGTCGCGCTGACAGCATGGCCTCCAGGGCTGTCCGGCTCGGGCCGCGCCGCGCGTGCGGGCCGAGGCGGGCGGGCCGGGGTCCAAGGTCGCGTCGGAGGGGACGGCGTCCGATCGGCCGCCTGTTGCAGGGCAGCCAGCGAAGCGCCGGGAGGCGGCCCCGAAACACGCGCGGCGGGCGCCAGGCCCGCCCGGGGCCCGCTCGCCGGCGCCCCCGGGGCCCGCCGCGCCCGGGGGGTCCCGCCCGCCGCCCCCGCCACGTCAGGCTGCGGCTCGCCTCGGGCCGCCGCCCCCCTCCGCCTCAGTGCGCTCCGGGCCGGCGCCCGCGCCTGCCCGCGACAGCGCCCGCGCGTCCGCTCCGGGCCCGGGGTCCGAACCCGGCCACGCGCACCGAGACGCCCGCCGGCCCGCGACCGTCGCTCACCTGGCGCCGCCGCAAGCCGAGGCCGCACTCGCGGGGGCGGGGCGCGCGGGGCGGGGCCTCCGGCGTCACGTGGGCACGCCGCGCAGGCGCCGTGCGGACGCGGGGCGGGGCGGGGCGGGGCGGGGGGCGTGCCCGGGGCCGGGCCGGGGCGGGGCTGCAGGCGTGTCGTGGGGCCCGGACAGAGGCGGAGGGCCCGGGCTGCCGAGTGTCTGCGCGGTTCTCGGTTCCCTACCCCCTCGCCCGGCGCGGCAGACCCAGCAAAGAATGAGGACGTGAAGGAATGCGTTCTGGCAAGGGGTGGCGCCCTGTAAATCCGTTTCCTTCTTTCCCTCTGTCCCTCCCTCGAGGTCCCCTGAGTCGCCCGCCGCCTGCTGGATGCTGGCGGGGACATAATCACCGCCAGTGTGAACAGGGGTTTTCCTGTTTACCGAGATTCTAGAGTCAGTCTAGGAAGTCAAGAATTACCTGGCGTAACAGGCAAACTTGGCCTCGGAGTACAGAATGAAGCAGGGCAAAGGCTAGTGCAGTTTTGCCAAGAGAACGCCCTGGTCGTAGCAAACACCCTCTTCCAGCAACACAAGAGAAGACTCTACACATGGACACCACCAGATGGTCAACACCGAAATCAGACTGATTATATTCTTTGCAGCCAAAGATGGAGAAGCTCTATACATTCAGCAAAAACAAGACTGGGAGCTGACTGTGGCTCAGATCAGGAACTTCTTATTGCCAAATTCAGACTTAAATTGAAGAAAGTAGGGAAAACCGCTAGACCATTCAGGTATGACCTAAATCAAATCCCTTATTATTATACAGTGGAAGTTACACATGGATATAAGGGATAGATCTGACAGAGTGCCTGATGAACGATGGATGGAGGTTCGTGACATTGTACAGGAGCCGGATCAAGACCATCCCCAAGAAAAAGAAGTGCAAAAAGCCAAAATGGTTGTCTGAAGAAGCCTTACAAATAGCTATAAAAAGCAGAGACGTGAAAAGCGAAAGAGAAAAGAAATATATACTCAATGCAGAGTTTCGAAGACTAGCAGGGAGAAATGAGAAATCCTTCCTCAGTGATCAATGCAAAGAAATAGAGGAAAACAACAGAATGGGAAAGACTAGAGATCTCTTCAAGAAAATTAGAGATACCAAGGGAACATTTCATGCAGAGATGGGCTCAATAAAGGACAGAAATGGCAGGGACCTAACAGAAGCAGAAGATATTAAGAAGAGGTGGCAAGAATACACAGAAAAACTATACAAAAAAGATCTTCACGACCCAGATAATCACTATAATGTGATCATTCACTTAGAGCCAGACATCCTGGAATGTGAAGTCAAGGGGGCCTTAGAAAGCATCACTACGAACAAAGCTAGTGGAGGTGATGGAATTCCAGTTGAGCTGTTTCAAATCCTGAAAGATGATGCTGTGAAAGTGCTGCACTCAATATGCCAGCAAATTTGGAAAACTCAGCAGTGGCCACAGGACTGGAAAAGGTCAGTTTTCATTCCAATCCCAAAGAAGGGGAATGCCAAAGAACGCTCAAACTACCACACAATTGCACTCATCTCACACACTAGCAAATTAATGCTCAAAATTCTTCAAGCCAGACTTCAACAGTACGAGAACCGTTAATTTCCAGATGTTCAAGCTAGATTTAGAGAAGGCAGAGAAACCAGGGATCAAATTGCCAACATCTGTTGGATCATTAAAAAAGCAAGAGACTTCCAGAAAAACATCTACTTCTGCTTTATTGACTATGCCAAAGCCTTTGACTGTGTGCATCACAATAAACTGTGGAAAATCCTGAAAGAGATGGGAATACCAGACTACCTGACCTGCCTCTCGAGAAACCTGTATTCAGGTCAGGAAGCAACAGTTAGAACTGGACATGGAGAGTTAGAGGAGCACGGTCGTGAGGCAAGAAGCGGTAGGTTTGCAGCCGCCGTTTCTTCCACCTCGGGTCTCTGGATCTTTTGTAGAGCGTCCAACAGCGCTATGTTGGGACAGAGCATCCGGAGGTTCACAACCTCTGTGATTCGTCGGAGCCACTATGAGGAGGGTCCAGGGAAGAATATACCATTTTCAGTGGAAAACAAGTGGAGGTTACTAGCTATGATGACTTTGTTCTTTGGGTCTGGATTTGCGGCACCTTTCTTTATAGTAAGACACCAACTGCTTAAAAAGTAATCCATGAGATAGGAAGAGGAGCATATTAAGAGGTGCAGTCTCTTAAAAGGATCAGTCCCTTGAACTCAGCATCCTAACTATGTTTGTAAATAAACTTATGGCATAATTCCTTAAAAAAAAAAAAAGAACTGGACATGGAACAACAGACTGGTTCTAAATAGAAAAAGGAGTACGTCAAGGCTGTATATTGTCACCCTGCTTATTTAACTTATATGCAGAGTACATCATGAGAAACGCTGGGCTGGATGAAGCCCAAGCTGGAATCAAGATTGCGGGGAGAAATATCAATAACCTCAGATATGCAGATGACACCACCCTTATGGCAGAAAGTGAAGAGGAACTTAAGAACTTCTTGATGAAATTGAAAGAGGAGAGTGAAAAAGTTGGCTTAAAACTCAACACTCAGAAAATTAAGATCATGGCATCTGGTCCCATCACTTCATGGCAAATAGATGGGGAAACAGTGGAAACAGTGGCTGACTCTATTTTGGGGGCTCCAAAATCACTGTAGATGGTGATTGCAGCCATGAAATTGAAAGACACTTACTCCTTGGAAGGAAAGTTATGACCAACCTAGATAGCATATTAAAAAGCAGAGAGATTACTTTGCCAACAAAGGTCCGTCTAGTCAAAGCTGTGGTTTTTCCAGTGGTCATGTATGGATGTGAGAGTTGGGACTATAAAGAAAGCTAATCACCAAAGAATTGCTGCTTTTGAACTGTGGTGTTGGAGAAGACTCTTGAGAGTCTCTTGGACTGCGAGGAGATCAAACCAGTCCATCTTAAAGGAAATCAGTCCTGAATATTCATTGGAAGGACTGATGCTGAAGCTGAAGCTCCAATACTTTGGCCATCTGATGCGAAGAAGTGACTCATTGGAAAAGACCCTGATGCTGGGAAGGATTGAAGGCGGGAAGAGAAGGGGACCGCAGAGGATGAGATGGTTGGATGGCATCAGCGACTCAATGGACATGAGTTTGAGCAAGCTCTGGGATTTGGTGATGGACAGGGAGGCCTGGCGTGTTGCAGTCCATGCGGCTGCAAAGAGTTGGACACGACTGAGCGACTGAAGTGAACTGAGAGTAAATCTGCTTGCCAGCCTGCAGCTGGGTCCCTGCACTCCAACCAGAGGCTCCCGTGTTCATTTTTCTCCTCCGCCCTGCAGAGGACCCCATCCTGCGAGGCTCAAGCGCGAAGGCCGTGTCTGGAGGATGGAGAGCTCTGAGGGGAGGACAGAGCTAGGATAGCTCAAGCTTGAAAAGATTGGGGCCGAAAAAAAAAAAAAAAAGAAAAGAAAAGATTGGGGCCGGGGCGGGGGGGGGGGGGGCGGGGAGGCGGGCAACCGTGGATGAGGGAGAAAGTAAGTGGAGATACACTGTCCTGGCCGCGCACCCCGCTGCGTGAGGCACCTAACGAGATGAGTAGACCGCGCCCGCCCAGGAGCCGACGTTCTCAGTGGGAGAGGCCATCCAGAAGGACTTCTGGGAAGTGGTGGCCACACAGCTGTGCACCAGATGAGGACTTTGTGGGGAGCAGAGACAGCATTCCAGCTTGAAGACTTTGTCCACAGATCCAGTCTAGCGAGCGGTCAGCCAGCCGCCAGGAATTTCTAAGCATGAAAGGAAACTTGGAGACCAGACCCAGCCCTCCAGCCTGGGTCAGCCTGGGCAGGCAGATGGCCAGCTCATGGTGCAGAGACTGGCCTGGAGGGGCAGAAGGGAAGCAGTCGCCCTCAGCGGGGAAAGAAGCAAGTTCGAAGGGCAGTGTTGGCCGGAGACCTGGGGAGGAGGCAGGTTCCCCAGTACCTGTAGAGGGGAGTGATGCGTGAGGAAGGGTCAGCCCAAGTCATGGTCGGGGACAGCCGAGCTGGAGTGGGTTTAGGGAAAGACAAGGCCCTCCAGGGACCCAGGACGGTGAGGAGGCCGCAGATGTCCAGCTGAGGGCCTACCTGGGGGTGTCATGAGCTTCTGGAGGTGATACACTGAGCCAGGACAGGGATGGGGAAAGGAAGGTGAGCCGAGTGCAGAGCACACTTTTTCCAAGGGCACCCAGAGGGGCAGGGAAGGGGTGACCGCAGAGGTCCAATGGGGCTGGGAGAGAGAGTCCTCTCCTGAGGGTGGCAGCAGCCAGCCTGCAGTGACCGAGTGTGGAAGAGGGGGACAGGCCTCTGATGCTTCTTCAGATGAAGAGGGAGACTGGAGGAGGACACCTCCCGGGCAGGAGAGAGGAGCCGGCGGGTGGGGAGGACAGGAGGCCCGGAGCAAGACGGGGGTGCTGGCCGGGGACTGTGGGGAGCTGGAGGGACCCTTATCTCAAAATACAGCCGGCTCAAGTCAATGGTCCCTGCCACGGGAACGTCCGCAGCAGAGGAGGGACAGGGCGGGGGAGGCCTCAGGGAGGGACGGGCAAGAGCACCTGGTGTCCTCCCAGGGACGTGTCAGCTTCCCAGCAAAGCCTCTGTTCCCCAAGGGTCCCAGCTCTGGCTGCTCCGCCGTGGCTGTGCTTCTGCATGGAGAACAGGGCTGGCGCTTAGGAGAGTAAGAACAAGAGGAGGGAGGTGAAGCAGAGAGAGGTCAGAAGCAGAGATACTAGGCAGCAGGCGGGAGTGGAGAACGGGAGGTCTGACGTCTCCGCCCAGCGGGAAGGGCCTTAAAGGAGAGCAGCACCCGTGTCTGTCTGCAGAGCAGTTTGATCACAGCCATCCTGAGCAAGCAAAAATCAGTCGAGACTGGCGAAGATATTGGCAGCAAGCGGCAAAGAATCTGTGAAAAAATTCATCCAGTGAATCCCCTGGAGGCCCAGAGGTCAGGATGTGGCGATTTCACTGCTCAGGGAATTAACAGCCCCACAAGCTGCATGACACAGCCAAAAATGAAATTTCTTAAGTGTCAAACAATCACAGATGATATTGAGTCCATTAAATAAGTGGAAATGAATGTGAGCAGTTAACACGCAAAAGAGGACACAAACCAGAGAATTCCCTGGAGGTCCAGTGGTTCCGAAGCCTGGCTTCCAACGCAGAGGGCGCCATCTTCATCCCTGACTATTAACAAGACCCCACATGCCGCAGGGCAATGAAGTCCCGGCGCCCTGCAGTCAGGGAAGCCGGTGCTCCGAGGGGGACCAGCCCATGTGCCACAACGAAGAGCGGACCAAATAAATAAATAGAGACTTTTAAATACGTGCGTCAGTGAGAGTAAAACAACAAACCCCCGAGTGACGCCGTACATCAGTGAACGCGTTCGTCCCGTCACTGACGATAACCGTTCAGAAGGCGTCAGGAGTTCCTCTCCCAGTGAGGTCTCGCTCGATGCACAGGCTTTTCTCCAGGTGCGCGAGCCGGGGCCGCCGTCCTGCGCGGGGCCTTCTCCCTGCTCCTGCAGCTCCTGCTGCTGTCCCCTAGGGGACACAGGCTCTAGCAGTGGTGGCACGTGGGCGCAGTTGCCCCCCTGCACGTGGGATCTTCCCGGACCAAGGATCCGCCTACGTTGCAGGTGGACCCTTAACCACTCCAGGGGCTTTTTTTTTTTTTTTTTAAGAAGAACTTTTAAAAGTTAATAATTAGAAAGTGAACCAACCTGAAAAACGATAAAGGGTCTTTACCGGAAGCTCACAGAAGAGGAAGTCCCCGACGGTATGAACAAAGGAAGTGAGCTCAAGGGCAGTAATACTCAGGAAATGCAAATGTTACACCTCGCTTTCCCACGCTGGTAAAGAAAACACTATTCTGACACCTGTCGAAACAGTAAGAAAGACTGCTCAGGAAGCCTACTGCCGTCCTCGGGGCTCTCTCAGCGGGGGAGGGCTCCGGTTCTCCTCTGAGTACCGCAAAGACAGCTAGGGCCAGAATGAGGGGCTGCTGGATGCAAGATCACTCATGTGAGATGTCAGGGGTAGGGGCATTCTTGCTGCCCTGGCCTAACGGGATTATCCAGGGTGGGGAATGAGGAACTTGATCAGGTATCACGGCTGGGTGTACTCCCAGAACCGATCAGGCAAAGAGCTTTATCTAGGCTGGGCTAGGCAGTCAGGAACAGGGCAGGTGCCAGATGCGCCAGTTAGAGAGGTTTACAAACACGCCTGCAGGCACTTCCCTGGAGGCCCAGTGACCAGCAGTCTACTTCCCCGGGCAGGTGATGCCGCTGAGTGGAGAACTGAGCTCTCCCATGCACCAGCGAAGACCCAGCGCCCCACAGCTAGGACCCGAGGCAGCCAGATAAATAGATTTTAATTCGCTTCAAAAAAAAAAAAGCCTGGAAGATCTTTGACTCTCCTCCCACCAAGGGGTGAATCCCAGTTTTTCTTCCTGTCCTTGTGCGTGGCCTGGACTTCATGGCTGGTTCTAAGGGACAGAATGAGGCATAGGGAAGGGTGTGTTTGTGAAAGGCCTCAAGCCTTGCGTCTGCCTCTGTCTGCGCTCCGTAAGCTCTCGCCCCTGACCCCGTCGTAAAGACACTCAGGCAGCCCTGCGGGGAGGCCTGTGTGGACCCCAGACCTCTGTCAAAACCGGCCCCCACTTGCCTGCCAGGAGCCAGCTGTCTGGCAATCAGACCCTCCAGCCCAGCCAGGCCTTCTGAGCACGGTGATCCTCGGCGTCCCACAGCTGTCTGGAACCTCACGAGACGCTGAGCCACGGCTTCCCTCTGGTCCAGTGGCTCTCTGAGCTCCAGCTCAGAGAGCTTAGGTTCGATCCCTGGTCAGAGGACTAGACCTTGCATGCCGCAACCAAGACCCAGCACAGCCAAATGTAAGAAACGAGAGAGAGAGAAAGAAACAAGAAAAGAAAAAGACTGAGCCAGAACCCAGCTCAACCGCTCCTGAATTCCTGGCCCATAGGAAAAGGCAACGGCACCCCACTCCAGTGCTCCTGCCTGGAAAATCCCACGGGCGGAGGAGCCTGGGGGGCTGCCGTCTATGGGATCACAGGGAGTCGGACACAACTGAAGTGACTTAGCAGCAGCAGCAGCAGGAAGGATGGCAGACAATGGATGTTTATTGTTGCCATTTTCAGCTACTTGGCTGCGGCGTAATTTGTTACATGGCGGTACATAACTGATACCTAGAACTATTGGTATTGGCTATCCACATTTAAATAAATGCACAGTGGCTCTCCGCAGAGCAGCACTGCCAGTTCTGGGTATCCGAGGAATACCCCAGATGAAAGCAAGACAGTGTATGGAGGGTATTCACTGCGGCAGGCATATCGAGTTGTGAGAAAGCAGAACCAAAGCGGAAGTGAGACAGGAGGGAAGGGGGCAGGGAAAAACCATGACAAGATGATACAGCCTTCAAGGATGTGACATTAACTGGTTAGAACCTAGCAGGCCCAAGCGGCAAAAGATGTGACTTCCAGTGGACCTTGGGTCTCATTGCACGCTTGTTACAATCCACTAGCTAACTGACACAGCCTCTGAGGCCAGGACAGTCCCCAGGTCAATCATAAAAGGCCAGAAGGTAGACAGTAGCCTAACTCCTGGAAATCCCTACCCTCTCACCAAGGAGGCCTAGTGTGCCACAGTCCATGGGGTGGCGAAGAATCGGACACAGCTGAGCGACTGAGCTGAACTGAGCTGAACCCCTTCCCCAGACGAGCTGAAATGACGCTCCCACTCAGCCACCGAAATCGGGCGGTGGAGTTACATCGCTAGACTCCGTCCAACTCTTTGCCACTCAGCACGCCAGGCTTCCCCGTCCTCCGTCATTTCCTGGAGCTTGCTCAAACTCAAGTCCATTGAGTGGGTGACGCCATCCAACCATCTTGTCCTCTGTCGTCCCCTTCCCTTCCCGCCTTCAGTCCTTCCCAGCATCAGGGTCTTTTCCAGTGACTCAGCTCTTTGCATCAGGTGGCCAAAGTATTGGAGCTTCAGCTTCAGCATCCGTCCTTCCGAGACTGTTCAGGGTTGATTTCCTTTAAGATGGACTGGTTGGATCTCCTTGCTGTCCAAGGGACTCTCAAGAGTCCTCTCCAACGCCGCGGTTCAAAAACATCAATTCTTCTGGGCTCAGCCTTCTTTATGGTCCAACTCTCACATCCACACATGACCACAGGAAACACCACAGCCTTGACTGGACGGACCAGCAAGGAGATGTCTCTGCTTTTCAATATGCTGTTTACGTTTGTCACCCAAACTGTGAAAACGAAACACCCCGCAACCCAGGGCCGCCTCACTTTCTGAGGGGGACGCATCCTGTCCGTGGAGCCCGTTTGTACGTAAACTCGCTTTCTCCCTCCTGTGGCTCACTCCTGGATTCTTGCCTGCGTGAGGCCGAGGCTCCTCACTTGGCAGCTGGTCCCAGGGACCCACCTGACTTCTGGGACATGACCATCCACTCACACTCCCTTCTCTGGCAACACGTGTCCATAAATAAACCGGTTAGGTACCTGACCTGAAGCAGGTAATTTAGAGGCTGTGATGTAGCAATGACTCTTTTTTTTTTTTTCCTTAAACCAAGTGACCAAGGATACAGCCCAGGCCCCAGCAGCGAAGGCACCAAGTCCCAACCGACGGGCCGCCAGGGAATTCCCAACAATAACGTCTCAACTTCACCAAATAGCCAAGTAACCCCATTTCCCAACTGTTCTCTACATGTCCTTTCTCGCTTAAGGTTGAAATTTATTGGCATCAAGGTTCAGACAAGGTCGTGGCATTGCAGACGGGTGGGGAGCCTCTGGCTGGTCTTCCCAGGTGGTGCTGGTGGGAAAGAATCCTCCTCCTACTGCAGAAGAGCTGTGGGTGGGGAAGCCCCCTGCAGAAGGACCTGGCAGCCCACTCCAGCGCTCTTGCCTGGAGAATCCCGTGGACGGAGGAGCCTGGGGGCTGCAGTCCACGGGGTCACAAAGAGCCGGATACGCCTGAGGCGACTTAGGATGGGGCACCTCTGAAGTGTACCTTTGTTTCTCTTTGGGTTCCCCTTCACTTGTGTTTTTCTTCTTCTTCTTTCTCTTCTTTGTTTTTAGATAAGAAGTAGATTTATTCGGATTCAGAGAGATGCACACTCCACAGAGTGCAGTCTGAGGGAGAGTGTGGCAGCCTGCATTTTTCTTCTTGTTGAGGAAACCGGATCCTTTGTTTTGTAAATCCCTACCTGGATTTGCAATTCGTAATGTGACAATCGCCGCTGGGTACACGAAGTGCTACCTGCTTGGGGAAAAAGGTAAAAAAAAAAACCCTGTAAAGATTATGTGATATACTCTGGGCATCGTCTGGACCACACTTTTCTGGGCTGTCAGATTTCCTTGCCCTTGAACTAGTTTACAACTCTGTACATTACAGACAATCACAGTGCAGAATAATTCTTGTCCTTAGACGTGCAAATTCTGCCAGGTGGGGGGGGGGGAGTCTCTGTCACTCGCCAGGGGAGAGGTCAGTCTTGTCTATATTTGCATATTCATTTTGAAACGGAGCAGCAGCCTGTGGTGCTTGCTCCCCCCACCAACCACACTGCACGTCCTACACCAGCCTTTTGTCTGTAGAGAACCTTAGTCAAGGGGTAAGTTTAATCAGATAAATGAGAAAAGCAGAAACAAAGGAGAACGGTCGGAAGAGACCAAGTGATAATAACGTGGTCATTGAGCAGAGTCAGGGACCTCTAGCTCTTTCTCACGGACTGTAGATAGTATTCTGAGCCACATCCTGTGAGCTGTTAGCTACTAAAACCCCAGGTGGAAGAAATTAACTCCATGATGACCAGACTGTACCCATGGCCCAAGCTGCCACAGTTCTGAGAAGTGTCTCAAAGAAGCGGGAACAAACTGAGCCTGGAACTGAAGATTAACCGGACTTGAAACAATCAAGATGATGCCGGCCAGACCACCCGGTGTCCAGTCTGGAGATGACTGTCAGAGCTGACCCTGCTGCTTCCTGCCTGTGGTCCCGCACGCACCCCTACACTCGTGTCTACAGAAGCTCTTGCCCCAGAGGTTCGCCGGGGGGTGGGATGGGGGCTGGGGAGTCTGCCTTTGGACAGGTGTCTCCACCCTCCCCTGCCAGTTGCCAGCATTTAAAGTAAAGCACAGTTTCCTCTCCATCAGCATGGCCTGCTTATTGGCTTTTGAGCAGTGAGCAGCTGGACCCACACACACCACCACTAACAATTCCAATACTCCTGAATATTAAAAAGCTGCTAAGAAGTTACAGTGTTAGACTTTATTTTTGGGGGCTCCAAAATCACTTCAGATGGTGACTGCAGCCTTGAAATTAAAAGATGCTTACTCCTTGGAAGAAAAGTTATGACCAACCTAGATAGCATATTGAAAAGCAGGGACATTACTTTGCCGACTAAGGTCCGTCTAGTCAAGGCTATGGTTTTTCCTGTGGTCTTGTATGGATGTGAGAGTTGGACGGTGAAGAAGGCTGAGCGCCGAAGAATTGATGCTTTTGCACTGTGGTGTTGGAGAAGACTCCTGAGAGTCCCTTGGACTGCAAGAAGATCCAACCAGTCCATTCTGAAGGAGAACAGCCCTGGGTGTTCTTTGGAAGGAATGATGCTAAAGCTGAAACTCCAGTACTTTGGCCACCTCATGGGAAGAGTTGACTCATTGGAAAAGACTCTGATGCTGGGAGGGATTGGGGGCAGGAGGAGAAGGGGACGACCGAGGATGAGATGGCTGGATGGCATCACGGACTTTATGGACTTGAGTCTGAGTGAACTCCGGGAGCTGGTGATGGAGAGCCTGAGCTACTCCATCTTGAAAAAGAATCCCATTTTTGCAAGGGTTCCGGGCAAACAGACTTAGGCTTTGGATGTTGCCTAAGCTTGCCCCGCTATGCACGAGCCAATCAGCCCTTAGGATGAACCTCCTGACTTTAAGTTCAAGGATTCGTGATTTACCTTGGAAGTGATGATTTACCTTCGTGATTTACCTTGGAAGTGATGATTTACCTTTGTGAAATAGTGATTCACCATGTAAGTGAAAAAAAAACCAATCAGAGATCCACACACAACCCTATAGAAGAGGGAACCAATCAGTCGTCCTTCAGCCTGAACACCCCTTTTTGTTACCCTTTCACCTGAATATTCCCTATATAAGCAGTGTAACCCCAAACTTGGGCTCCCTCCCTATAGCCACTGTGTCGGTGCCGGTGGGAGCCCCAGCTCGAGCTTGGTAATAAAAACTCTCTTGCTTTTGCATCGGATACCGGCTCCCTGGTGGTCACTGGGAGATTTCACGACTTGGGCATAACAGTGATGGACAGGGAGGCCTGTCGTGCAGCGATTCATGGAGTCGCAAAGA
Source organism: Ovis canadensis (assembly GCF_042477335.2). Taxonomy (NCBI): domain Eukaryota; kingdom Metazoa; phylum Chordata; class Mammalia; order Artiodactyla; family Bovidae; genus Ovis; species Ovis canadensis. The sequence goes on along the minus strand of NC_091261.1, from coordinate 82,646,111 downwards.
GTCGGACACGACTGAGCGACTGAACTGAGCTGAGCTGAAGAAGTTACCAGCTTTCTCACCAATGAGTTAATGAGAGTTGTGATTTTTCCTTTTCAAAAAAATGTTTTAAATTAATGTAAAAAATGAAAAAAATTAATTACTGTGTTTTTGGCTGGATCTTCACTGCTGAGCGCAGGCCTTCTCCAGCTGCGGCACATGGCCTCCAGATCGCGTGGGCTCAGTAGTTGTGGCGCCTGGGTTTAATTGCCCTGTGGCATGGGGGGGATCTTAGTTCCCTGACCAGGGATCGAACCCACGTCGCCCGCATTGAAACTGGATCCTTAGCCACTGGACCACCGGGGAAGCCCCTGAAACCACCTTCTTTCACCGAGATCACACACCTGCACTCAGGATGTAGTGAAGCCCAAGTTACTTATGTGTCGTCACAGAAAGAATTCAGTGAAAGACAGAGTGATAGGTGAGAAGCGGCTTTATTCATAGAGAAACAGTCCGTGGAAAGCGTGCAGGCCATCTCAGAAGGCGAGTCTCCTGCATTGATGGGTGGACTCTACCACTGAGCCAGCAAGGAAGCCAAAAAAAAAGTGACTGTACTCCAATAAAAAATAAAGTTTCTACTGTGTTGCTTTTAGAAGCAACAACTACCCGCCCCCTCCACACTCATAAATGATTGCAGGCTCGAAGACAAACACAGAAAAGGGGTTACATCTGGCAAGTGCTGGCGTGGAAGTGAGACAGGAGAGAAGGGCGCAGGGCACAACCTTTAAAAGAACAGCATAGCCCTTGAGGACAGGACAAAAACTCGTTAGAATTGCCAACGTCCACAAAGGTGGAAGGTTTGACTTCCAGTGGACCTGGAGCCTCATCACACATCCATTGTAATATAATAGTGTCTGAACGTGTGCTCACAGGTGCTGTGATTGTTCTGAGGCTGACAGTTCAGTTCAGTTAAGCCGCTCAGTCATGTCCGACTCTTTGTGATCCTATGAACTGCAGCACACCAGGCTTCCCTGTCCATCACCAACTCCTGGAAGTTCCTCGAACTCATGTCCATTGAGTCTGTGATGCCATTCAATCATCCCATCCTCTGTCGTCCCCTTCTCCTCCTCCTCCTGAGGCTGACATCTAAGCCCCAAAAGTGGGTGGTGGCCTGGTTCCTGGAAATCCCCACCCAATCTCCAAAATAGTTGGAATAACCCTCTCATTCATTAGTCTATGAAATTACCCAGCCCTTAAGAACTAACCACCACGTATTTTGGGACTGCTCCCGCCCTTCGAGAGAAACTGTATTTTGTCTATGGAAAGTGTTTCTAAATAAATCCACTTCTTACCTGTCACTTTGCCTCTCGCTGAATCCCTCCTGCCCAGAGACGTGAAGAACCTCAGCTTCATTAAGTCCTGAGACCCGGTGTGCCATTCCAATTAAAAGACAGTGGGTTCGAGTCTCAGTCTGGATTTTGGCCGGGTCCAGCCCCCTATCCGAGGTGTGCGGTTTCAGGAGGGGCAGGTCAGCACCTTCCAGGATTGAGCACCAGAGTGAGGAGGGGGACCAGAGGGGGTCCCCGTGCAAAGCTGGAAGGGGAGGGCCAGAGCCCCCAGGAGGGTGTGCAAGGCTTTCTAGCGGGAAGCTTCCAGCTCCTGCCTCCCGCAGGGCCCAGCATGGTCTCCACCAAACGTGTGGCTGTGACAGGGTCCAGCTATGGCAAGGTGGTCTCAGGAACCAGCAGAGTCGAGTCTGGCCCAGCACCTCGGTGGCTTGGGAAAGGATCCTGCCTCCAGTCAGCTTCAGCTTCCTTTGCCATTCCTCCCCTAGAGTCCATTCAGGACCTGCCTCCCTGCGTCTCCCCCTCTCCCTGAGGCCAGGAGGTCTGGGGCCATCTCTGCCTCTCTTTCCCTAGTCACCATCCAGACTCTAACCAAGTTGTTATCACCTCTGGACCTCAGATAAAGGGATGAGTGAAAATAGAAGTCTGGAGCAAACACCAAAGGGGATAGCACTTAAGTTTATCTTGATGATAAATTCTTGACAATGTTCTGAGCCTCTTTGTCACAAGGAGCGACAGTAAGGACAGGAAAAAAAATCACTGAATTGGAGACACACACATACATAAGTGAACGTGAAGTCGCTCAGTCGTGTCCGACTCTTTGAGACCCCGTGGACTGTAACCCGCCAGGCTCCTCTGTCCCTGGGATTCTCCAGGCAAGAATACTGCAGTGGGTTGCCATTTCCTTCTCCACAATATACATAACCAATATTTAATTCATGAATCACTTGGTTTATTGAACACAATTAGCACACAAGGGTTAGTTGAAGCATACTTTAAAAGAGTGAGCTCTATGATGAGTGTATTAGATCTCAGTTTTACTAAATGTGCAGGAGGGACAGAGACAGGGCAATGAACCATTCCAGTCAGCCTGAGGGTGGCCAAGACATGGGCTTTGGGAGCTAAAACTGGGAAGTCCTAGGCAAACCAGCACAAGCTGATCACCACGGGGACGGAATTTTTTTGTTGACCTGGACACTTGTGGGATCCTAGTTCCCCACCAGCAGTCAAACCTGCGCCCTGTCAAGTGAAAGCTTAGAGTCCCAACAGCTGGCCTGGCAGCGAATTCCCAGGACAGAATTTTTTTAAATTATCTTTGAAAGAATGAGAGCAAAAACGTTTGAAGATGTGACCATCTGTCATCACTGCAGGCAATGAAACCTGAGGACCAGAGGGGCCCCTCTGTGGAAACTGCTCACTGCCTCCTCTCGCAGTCCCGTCCGTACTCCTGCCTGGGGCTCAGGGACACAGAGTGGGCACAGCCCGTCCTGGGCCTGGCGCTTAGTAGGCATCGGCAGGTGTCAGTTCAGGTTTTCCATGAGGCCCATCTCGGTGACTGTACATTCATTCAGTAGCCTTTGTGGACCACTTGGGCTCAGGATTCTTATCACCTGCCTTCCCTCCCCAGGGACGCAGACAAAGCCCCACAGGATCAATCCGGCAGAGATTTCAGCCTCCTGAGGGAATCCTCAGGCTTCACCCCCCCCCCCCCCCCCGGGTCCATTCCCGCCTGCTCCAGCTCCCCCTGCCTCCGCCCCTCGGCACGGTCGTGTGCCTTTCGTGAGCATCTGGACTACGCTCTCCACGGACAGGGCTGTGGGGCCAGACGGGACAGCCTGTGCGGAAAAATGAGCAGTGTGGTTTGGGCTCCTCACATTCCCAAGCCCTAGAAAACAGAGCCATTGGTGGGAAATGAAATTCCAAAAGTCTCCCGGAGAGAACCAGCGTGTGTGGTTCTTGGGATGCGGCCGCGGGAAGGGCCGAGCAGGTGCTGAAGTCTTTGATAAACAGTGTCTCCAAGGCGTCCGCTCAGATAGCGTCACGGGACCTGCGCGCAGCAGGGCCACGGGCCGGGCCGGCGAGCCGGCGCGCGGCGGGCCGTGGGGCGCCCGGGACTCCATTTCCCACCAGCGCGCGCGCGCCCGTTTCCCACAATCCCCGCTCCTCTTCCGGCGCGGCCGGGGCGCCGCCGACGGCTTCCGGGTTGGGCCTGGCTCCGCGACCGAGGCGGCGGCGGCGGCGGCGCGGGGCGCGGGCGGTGGCAGCGGGGCGGCGGCATGGACGTTTCGGGGCAGGAGACCGACTGGCGGAGCGCCGCCTTCCGGCAGAAGCTGGTCAGCCAAATGTGAGCAGGGCCGGGGCGGCGCGCGACCCCCGCCTTCCCCGCAGCCCCCTCCTCGGCTCTCCTCGCGGCGGCGGCGGCGGCGCGGCCGGGCGGCGGCGGGGCCCGGGGCGCGGCCCTCGCCGCCCACCCCCCGGCGCCTCTGGGCCGCGGCCTCGCCTCCCCGGGCCGAGCTCTTGCCGCTCGAGCCCCGGCTTCTGAGTCATCGTCCTGCGCCTTCGCGCTCGTCCTCCGTGTGCTCCGGCGGCGGCGGCCTTTCCCCGCTCTGCGCCCCACCGCGGACGCGGGAGCCCGGTGCCTCCCGTGGCGGCGTCCGCAGCGCTGGGCGCCGCGCGGCTCCTCCTCGGAGACGCGCCTGCGGGCGGGCGGGAGGGGCGGCGGGGTCGGGAGTCTCGGGGGCGCCCCTCCCCGCCGCGGGCTTCGCCGGAGGGTGACAGGAAGCGGCGGTCGGGAAGCGCCCTTGGGTCGGGAGTGGGCGTGAAGAGCTGGGGTTGTTAGCCGCCTCCCCGGCCTCAGCTGCCGACCGCTCGAGGCTAGGGGCTGCCTGGCGCTAGGGGACTCGGCGCGCCGAGCTCCCGCTTCTCCGCACTGGCCGCTTGCGGCTTTACTGCCTTCTGCTAGGGCTTGCGGGGCCGGCGGGGCTCAGCCCCTGCCCGCGGGGGCCGCGCCGCCGCCTCGAGGCGCAGTTACAGCGCCGGCTTTCTCCCACCGGAATTGACAGTTCGCTTGAGCAGGCCAGAAGCAGCCTCGGGGAGTAGGCGACGCAGAAATCGAGCCCCAGAAAGACGAGTGGGAGTGGGAAGGGCCGTCACCGCAGCTGAGGCTTGGAGAGAGTGAGCCCCCACCGCGCAGCGGGGTGGCCCTCGTGCTAGGCTGAGTCGTGGGATTTCAGGAGACGGTCATGCAGCGAGGGCGAGCGGGGGCGGCCAGTTAGTGGTGGAAGTGCAGCGCTGGGGAGGTGAGCCTCTGTTTGGCACAGGGCTTGCCTGGACGTGCTGAGATGCCAGAGTTGGGAAGATCCCTCGATTTCCCCACCCTCCCACCCCAGGCGGATCAAGAACAGAGGAGAGAGGCCAGGAAGGCCATTCGGAGAGTTTTGAGCTCTTGGGGGTCTGGGGACCTGTCGTTTATCATGCCTGAATTCCCCCCTGCTAGAGCCTTGTCTTTCTCATCGCTCCATAAAATCGCTGAGGAGTGACCTAGTCAGGCAAGCGCTTATAAAGGCCTGCATGAGACAGTGCTGGAAACTGAAAGAGGAAGACGATCCCAGGGAAAGAGGAGAGCGAGTGCAGTGGATGGTGCTTGCTGACTAACTGGATGGAGGGGGCGGGGTGCAACCGTGTGGAAGGAAGGAAGTGGGGGAAGGCAGGGAAGCCGGCAGTCCGGGGCAGGCAGCGGGGACTGGAGAGCTCAGCGGGGCCTGCAGTGGAGTTGGCTGGGACGCTTCTGCCCTTGTTGCAGACTCAGTGCAGCCTTGAGGCTTGGTCCACTTCTGGGCTCCTGTAAGAGAGGCCCCCAGGTCAGAGATTTCTCTTGGAGGAAGCCTGGAGTTTAAAGACGGAAGGAAAGAATTGTCCCCGAAGGAAGTGGGGCAGGTAGGGGAGTGTCTGAGGGCCGGGGGCACTAGAGAGGACAGACTTAGTACTTCTTGATCCAGCCTTCTGCTTCCAGAGCACCTGGGCCCTTTTTTTTTTTTTTTTTGCTAGATTGGTGCTTAGATATTACTTTTCTGTTGCTGCCTACGATTCGTTTGGTTTAAAACAACCGAGGTGTTTTATTACCCAGCAGTTTCTGTAGCTCAGAGGCCTCAGTGGGCTCAGCTGAGTCTTCTCCCCAGGGTCTCCCAGGGTTGAAATCAAGATGTTGGCAGGTGCTTTTCCTCCTGGAGGCTCTGGGGTGGAATTTGCTTTCAGGCTAGTTCAGGTTGTTGACAGTTCAGCTCCACACAGCTGGAGGCCTGAGGCGAAATCGGTCCTCACCGGCTGTTAGCCTTGCCAGGGTCAGTCTGTCTTTGTTCCCCGGGGCTGGCTCCATTCCCTCCCACACCCACATGCCCAGCTCCAGCAAGGGTGGGCTCTTCTGCCTCATCCAGAAAAAAATAATTCTCTGCTAGTGGCTCAGAGTAGATTGAGCTTGCCAGGATAATCCGGGATGTTGTCCCCAGTTTGAAGTCAATGCCTTGATTAGATCTGGAGAGGCCCTTCTGCCTCTCCTGTGGGTGTGTTCAGGGCTAGGGCCTGGGCACAGTGGGGAGTCCAGGATGAGCAGTTTCGGGAGCTGTCTGCCTCACTCGTGTGGGCGTTCTCAGTTCTCAGAGCTTCTGTTTTCTCTCCAGGTTTCACTTTGAAAGCTGGGATTCTCGGTGCCTTGATTTACGGTGCTCACAGAGTTACAAAAGAAAGGTCAGGGCACCTGGCATGCTGTCACTCCTGACTCTCCCCAGTGTTCATGCTGGTGCTTAAAGCTGGCTGTCTTGGGAAATGGTTTGTTGGTTTTTTTTTTTTTTTTGGTCCCTGCCACAGAGCATGCAGGATCTTAGTTCCCCAACCAGGGACTGAGCCTGTGCTCCCTGCAGTGGGAACCCGGAGTCTTAGCACCTGGACCTCCAGGGTGGCCCCTTGGGAAATGTTTTGAGCCGAAGTAATCTATAGTTGAATGAGGAAAACCAAGTGGAGAACTGGGCTGTCGCAAAGGGAGGGGAGCATCTCAGAGCGGCGCCCTGCCCTCACCCAGCTCCGAGTTGCTCTGGAGAGAACGTGCTTGGAGCATGGGCTGAAGCAGCTCCCGACTCCACTGTGGGAGGCGGTGTTAGCGGGGCTTGTCCGGAGGCCCTGCAGGGATGCCAGGGCAGCCTCTCCTTAGCCTCCCGACTCCCGACTTCTGCCTCCCCTCGCTCCCCACTGCCCTGCTGACAACTCCTCAGTGACTGTCCTCAGCGTCCGGACGGGGCTCCGGATGGCCTGGCGCGGCCTCGCCACCTCTCTTGAACCCCCGCCCTTGTCCAGCCTCTCTGGTCTTCCAGCTTCTTGCACATTCCAAGTTCCTTCTTTGTTCTTTCCCTTTAAGCAGTGTGTACTCCACGAAGGGTAGACTGCCCCCGCCTGCCCCCCCCTGCATTCCTGACTAGCGCCTTCTCTTTATTGATAGGCTGCTTAAATATCAGATTCTCCAGGCCCTGCCCGCCCCGCCCAGAGTGGGTCACCCCCTGTAATACATTCACCCCTGGCCTTCGAGCTTCCCGGAGGACTCTAATCCTGTGAAAATGACACCTGGCGTGTGAAACGCTTGCTGAAGCGCGCAGGAGCAGGCGGCGTCCTGGGGGCTGTGTGGGCCTGTCTCAGCCGCTGGCCCGGGCGACCGGCTCCAGCACGCACTCTGAAGCTTGGGAGCCCGTGCTTTGTCCACGTGTTAGCTGAGTGACCTCGGGCACATCACCTTTCTGGCCATCCCCTCTTGAAGGCAGGAGTCCAGTCGGTCTCACGGGGCTGGTGGGAGGGGAGTGGAGGGCTGGGGGCTCGCGGTGATGTCTCCCCTGCTGCCCCCACCCAGGCCCTGGCAGGAGGCGGGGCCAGGGAAGGTGGTGAGGAGCCCCACGCCGCTCACAGCAGCCCCTGGGGAGCGTAGCTGCCAAACCCTCGGTGGCTCAGATGAGCTCTTTGTGGAACCCCTGCTTTCCCAGACCGCAAGAGCAGCCCCCCAGGGCCCCCCAGCTGGCCTCTGTGGGCCTTAGACCCGCCTCCTGGGGTCGTTGGGTGAGTGTTGCGCACGCGTGTCCGATCTGTCGGCTTCTGGAGAACAAGCTTGTGCGAGAAGTGAGCAGCACTGTGAACGCGAGAAAGGGCTGCCTTGAGCGTCTCCAGAGACTCGTCTTGAGTTTTGTATTGATAGCTCCACCCTTGAGTACAGCAGGATGCACCTTCAGGTGTGGAGTGAATGGACGTCCGCTGGGCTGACAGATCCCAAGGGGTGGGAGACGGCTGGGGGAGGGCAGCCCTGGTCAGGGCTGCAGTGGGGGGCCAGGGAGGGCGTGCGGAGGGGAGTCGCGGGTGGGGGGCAGCAACAGGTCAGCCCCCTCTTCTGCCGCAGCCCCCAAGGGACGTGGGAGATCCAGGTCTGCAACCTAGGAGATGCGGAGGTTTCAGCCCAGACCGGAAGGAGCATGCCAAGCGCTGTTACCCAGAGGCAAACGAAACAGGCACAGAAGCCGAGGAGAGCACCAGACCGCACTCGCAAGAGTCTGGAGAGGCCTTCAGAGGGAGGGGAGCCTCCTGGAGCTTGGGCGCCTGCAGCCTGCCTGTGGCTTGTGGCCCCTCCCTCGGGCAGAAACCGCTGAGTCTTGGCCGATGCTTTTCCTGGCTTGGCCCGCAGGCCACAGCAGCCCTGGGCCTCCGTGGTGTGACTCTGGCCTTGTTCTCCAGCGCGGAGGCTGCTGAGACCGTCACTTTCTTCCTCGCCAGGTGCCGTCCACGTGGCTGGGCTGGTGTCTGGGCTCAGCCCACCACGAAAACGTCTAGGGGCCCTGTCTGGTCACCGTAAGTCCCAGTGAGACAGCCAGAACGTGACTAGGGGGATGCTGACTTCAGGGTCCTGAGCTTGGCTCTGTTCCCCTAGACCGGGAGTGAGAGTGGCCTGAGGGCACAGGAGCCCTCCATCACCCAGGAGTTCCTCAACGGCAGCTGAAATGTGGGGGCGTGCTCTGTGCCCTGCTGCGGGAGCTGGCCTGTTGGCTCAGCCACCGCCTCGAGGCACACTGCCTTTCCCTCCGAAAGGGTGGCCACGCCTCTGGGGACACTGAGGGTGGAGGTTAGCCCAAGCCAGATAATGCCGAGCGCGCTTCGGTGGGGCCACTGCCAGGGGGCTTCCTGTTGGCAGCTTTAGCCACTCCCCTTGGGCCACTGGGTCCCGCAGGGTGGCTGACACAGCACCGCCAGCCCCGCTGACCTCTGGCCTCACGGGCTGCAGCTCTTCACGCCGCTTCCTGGCTGGAAATGGTCTAGCTGTTGGTGCCATTCCTGACTCGGTGGCCGTGGCTGGTCCAGGACCCTGAGTGGGCATTCTAGGGTGAGGAGGACTGTGACCACTTCGTGAAGGGCAAGGGCTACTTGCCCTAGAAGAGTATCCCTGAGGGCAGTGATGTCGGTTATGAACCTAAAGGTCAGTTTTTAAAGAAATTCTGATGGCTTTTTAAAAATTCAAAATGGGTCATAGAACCGAGTGGTGTAAAGACCCCGCCACACCTGTGTGTTGGGCACTCGGCTTCAAGTTGTCAGCTCTCGCCTCAAGGACTCCACCCTCTGTCCCCAGTCACTCTGACACCCAGAATGTTTGGGTGGCAGCTGGTGGACTCAGCTCTGTGCTGGGATTCCTCCTCCAGAGTCTGTGCCGGCTGGCCCAGACCCTCAGGGGCGCCCAGCTCTGGGCCTGGCTGGCCTGCCTCCTGCTTGCTTCCCTGGCTCAGCACCAGGCCCCGAGCCCCGAGCCCTCCCAGCACACGCGGTCGGCCGCTGCCCCACCCCGGCGCTCTGGCCGCCTCGTCCACTTTGCACCTGGATTGTTGGAGTGCTTGCCGCCCCCTGGTCTGGGCCCTCTAGACAGGAACGTCACGAGCGTTCTCGAGTCACGGTTGCTTCCTGCCTCTCCAGGGATGACCGTGGGTCACCCTGATGGGTGCTCGTCTCAGAGTCTGAGAAAGGCACAGCACCACGCATGCGGGATGCAGGCAAGCTGGCGTCCCCAGGAGCCATGGATGTCAGGTGCAGGCTGCACTTGAGTCGTTAGCTTTGGCTGGTTGTCTGGGTGATGTTAGTTTCTCTGTGATCTGTAGTGCACGTGGGTACTGTGCAGTTTAATAGTCACCGTGTACTTGTGTGCAATCAGAAATCTTTGGAAGGAGAGGTAGACCCTGTGTGCAGGGCGGAGGAGGAGGGCCGCGGTCTCCTCCAGCGGCTGTGAGCTGGCGAGTCGCCCCGTGCCCCGAGTCAGGGTGGGCAGCCTCCTCCGCCTGGCCCGGTGCCGGCACGGCCGCCTTCAGGCGGTTCTGCCCTCCCCACCCCTGCTGAGAGGCTTCTGCTTTCCATCTGAAGCTGCCTGTCCGGGTTCCCTCCCCGCCTCTGCCCCCATGCAGTGGGAGGGCCACCGCCAGACTCCGCTGCCCCCTGCCTCCGGCTAGTCGTTTCTCCTCTCCCCTGCCGGGGGTCTGGCATCATCCCCACTCCTGACCCCTGACAGTTCCGCCCCCCGTGGTCCTGCTTCCTCCTGAGTTTGTTGGATTCTGGGATGCATCCTGGCGTGAACGGAACAGGTGAACTCTCTTTCGCGGTTTTGACACTCGTGGTTACTTACTTTGCTTCGCCAGCAGTGTTAGAAGTTTGTGGGGAGGAGGACCTGGTCACATCTCTGCGTCGTGCGCACCCGTAGGTGCCTCATCTCAGGTGAGGGACGTCGGGCGGCTGCAGGGAGGGGTGTGGAGAGCAGTGTGGAGCCGTGCAGACGAGGGAGTCCAGGCTGTTCTGGATGGTTCTGCTCAGCAGATAAGCAAAGGAGCACCTGGTCCCGGAGACGGGAGAGGGGAGTTAGCAGCCCAGGTGTGATTACCTCGAAACCACAATCCAGAGGGCAGGGGGCGCGCCCTCCACTTTCGTAAGAAGCTCTGCCCTTGAGGACACCCAGTGGTCTCTTGTTTGGCCCTGTCACTGCCGAGGGTGCGGTTCCACCCCTGGTGCGGGGGTCCCTCAAGCTGTGGGGTGTTGCCAAAGGCAAACAAAAGGAGGCGTGCCTTGTAACCCAGGCGGGGCCTGTTAATAACGGCCTCTGCCTGAATGAGTTGCGTATCCAGGTGCAGCGACCTGCTTGGCACCGTGAGTGCTTGGAGAGGACGCTTGAATTTGTCGTTTTTGAGGCTGTTTGTGACGGCAGAGCGCTCGGGCGCGTCCTCTTCCCGCTCTCCAGTCCTCCCTGGGCTCTGCTCCGACTTGGTGGTGAGCAGCGGGTGCTCCTCCTGACCTGGGGACCAGGGGAAGGACCAGGGCGGGGTGTGACCCGGTGGCCTCTGCTCAGCCCCTCGGCATCCAGGCCGGGCGGGGCAGGCAGGGGCAGAAGGCGCTGCCCGGGCACCTGCTCTCCGAAGACTGTCCAGGCTTTGGGGCTGGGGCAGTGCCCGCCTCATCCCCGCTGACCCTGTCCTCTCCCTTTCCAGCATCCTTTCTGTCCTCCTCAGAGGTGCGGTGTGAGGGAGTGATCTGGCCGCCGGGTGTGGAGAGAAGGCCCTGTGGGCCACCGGGGGCCCTTCCAGCCATCGGGTGCTGAGGGTCACCCCAGGGAGCACTTGGGGACCCCTGCCCAGGGCTGAGGTCAGTTTGGGCGCTAAAGCTGAGGGTGGGGCTGGGGCCCAGGGCCCTCCCCAGACTCCTATCGTGTGTCTCTGTGTTGAAGTAAAGCCCGCCTGCAGCCCAGGCTGCGTCCTGAAAGGGCGGCACCCTGTGCTTCAGCCGGTGCAGAGCTGGCCCTGCCTTCCTGACTTCCTGGCCGCGGAGACATCTGCCCCCGCACGAGCCGTCCTCCGGATCCCACGCTGTTCACCCCGGGGTCTGGGCTCTGGGCTCTGCTGAGTGCCACGCGCGGTACTCGTCCTCGTGGGCAGCGGCTCTTTCCGCCATTGCCCCGCGGCAGGGCGCCGTCCCCGGAGCTTCCCGCGGGGCCCATGACAGCCGCCGGCGGCGTGGCCCCGCCCCCGGCTGCGTGGCCCCGCCCCAGAGGCTTGGCTCCGCCCCAGAGGCTTGGCTCCGCCCCCGGGGCTGCAGCGCCGGCTCTCGGGACTCTGCCTCAGGGCGGGCCTTCACGTGCTTAGCGCCAGCCGGGGGTTTCCGAGGAGCGGAGGGAGACGTGGGGGAGCGGGAAGCCCGTCCCCAGCGCTCCGGTCGGCGGCGGCTGGTGGGCACAGCCCTCCACTCTGTTCAGGTGACGTTGCAGACGCTTTCGGAGCAGCAGGGCGCTGTCCATGCGCTCTCTGCCCCGCGGTGGCTGCTGCTGACGTTTTGTTCCCGGTCCTTCCGCCCTGTTTCTTTGGGCATTGGACTTGATGTGTGTGCATTGTATTTATTTGTGTGTGTGTGTGTGTGTGCATTTTAAATAAGCCGGCACACACAGCCCCATGTTCTTGAAGTGGAATGATACTCTGAGTTCAGTTTGAGTGGTGGCCTTCTCACGACCACAGTCCATGCCCTGGGGGACTCTGGCTGGGACTTGTGTGTCCGTGGTTCCAGGTCTCACGAGGCTAGACAGTGGTTCCAAATCGGAAAAGGAGTACGTCAGGGCTGTGTCGTCACCCTGCTTAGTTAACTTCTATGCAGAGCACATCATGCAAAGTGCTGAACCGGATGAAGCACAAGCTGGAATCAAGATTGCTGGGAGAAATGTCAGTAATCTCAGATATGCAGATGACACCACCCTTCCGGTAGAAAGTGAAGAGGAGCTTAAGCACCTCTTGATGAAAGTGAAAGAGGAGAGTGGAAAGGCTTGTTTAAAACTCAACATTCAAAAAACTAAGATCATGGCATCCAGTCCCATCACTTAATGGCAAATAGATGGGGAAGCAATGGAAACATTGACAGATTTCATTTTCTTGGGCTCCAAAATCACTGCAGATGGTGACTGCAGCCATGAAATTAAAATATGCTTTCTCCTTGGAAGAAAAGCTGTGACCAACCTAGACAGCACATTAAAAAGCAGAGACATTGCCGACAAAGGTCCATCTAGTGAAGGCTGTGGTCAAGTATGGATGTGAGAGTTGGACCATAAAGAAAGCTGAACGCTGAAGAATTGATGCTTTTGAACTGTGGTGTTGGAGAAGATTCTTGAGAGTCCCTTGGACTGCAAGGAGATCTGACCAGTTCATCCTAAGGAAATGAGTCCTGAATATTCACTGGAAGGATTGATGCTGAAACTCCAGTACTTTGGCCACCTGATGGGAAGAACTGACTCATTGGAAAAGACCCTGGTGCTGGGAAAGATTGAAGGCGGGAGGAGAAGGGGACGACCGAGGATGAGGTGGCTGGAAGGCATCACCGACTCTGTGAACATGAGTTTGAGTGAACTCCGGAGCTGGTGATGGACAGGGAGGCCTGGTGTGCTGCTGTCCATGGGGTCGCAGAGAGTTGGCAATGGCTGAGCCACTGAACTGAGCTGAGACTCGGCGAGCCTCTGGTCTGTCTGGGTGGGGAGGGACTGGACCGACTGCTGGTTACTAGAGCAGGTTTTTCTGAGGCTTAGTGCTTGCCCCGTCCCAGAGGCCCAGGCTCTCTAGGCCACATAGTGCTCCCTGTGTGGGGGCCCGAAGGACCCCACTGCAGCACACTTTGGACGGGAGCCTTCCTCACTCATCTCCACGGTGTCTTCCTGTGTGCTGGAAACGCCCGTTTGTCTGTCTGGGTGAAGTAGAAAAGGACACTTTATTACTTTGCCAGGCAGAGGGGGCACAGTGTGCCCCTGCTGTAAAAACTCTGTGTCCCCGCCTCCCCCGGGAGCATTTGCTGAGGGTTAGAACTGGCTGTAAGGGCGGGGTCTCCGACAGGATGAGGGTGTGAGCAGGCTTGCACCAGACGAGATGGCCCTTCTATTTCCCATCTTAAAGTCCCATTAGGACTTCTCCAACCCCGCACAGAAGTGGGGATCGTGGGAGTGCGGCCTCCCCGCTACCCCGAGAGCTCACATCACGGGACCAGTGTTTCCCCTCCTCCCCCGTCCCCCCTCCCCTGGGCTATCTTCAGTCACATCCGATGCCGTGTGAGTCTCACCGCCCGAATCAAGTGCGGATCTCTGGAAGACACGGCTTTGCTCCTCCCGAACACTTCACGAGGCCTGTGAGAGAAGCACGTTCATGAGCTCTTGGCTTGACACAGGCCATCCTCACCGGGTGGTTGCCCCGGGGTGGCTGGGACGCGCTCAGGGCTGGAACCTGGGGAGCCGCCGTGGTCCCAGGCCTGGAGCCCCGGGGTCAGTGCCGGGATGAGTCAGACGTGCAGAGTGGAGAGGCTGACGAACCTCCTGCGGCTCCTCTAGCCCAAATGAGACACACCCTCCCGGGAGCAGCGGCAGCTCCTCCAGGCCTCCTCCTTTCCCTGAGCCTCAGCCTCCGTTGAGGAGTCTTTCCAGCAGAAACTGGAGGGCTCCGTCAGACCAACAGGGCCGTGAGGAGAAAAGAGGGAGTGGAGGTCTGGGATGTGGCTTGAGACAGGCTCGCGGCTGCTGTGAGGGCGGGCAGGCGTCCTCCTCTCAGGCCGGGAGCATCTGCTTGCGGCTGGTGGCTCAGCCAGCTGCGTCCCATCGTTTCCTGCCCTCAGCGCAGCCCCCTGGGTGCCGGGCCGCGCCGCTGCGAGTGGTCTCTGCCGCAGGGGGTGCCGTGCGCCGGCCCTGTCTGGTCGGCCCCTCTGAGCCCACGGGCCGCCTGTGCTCGCCCGCCTGGCTCTGGCGGCCTGGGGGCGGGGCCCTCTCAGGGCTGGTGTCTCAGGGCCCTGCCGTCGGGTTTGCTCCCTGGAGGCTTCCTCCTCTTTCTCTCAGTGTCTCGGTCCAGCAGCCTCCAGGAGGGGCTCCGGGAGGCGCATCCATCCTGGTGCTCGTGGCCTTCTCGGTGGAGGGGCTCCCCGGGGACTGAGCCGCCCATCCTGCTGCTGCTTGGCCCCAGGCTGGGAGCCTCTCCTCTCGGAAGGCTTCAGGGCAGCTCGCCTCGCTCCCCAGCTCAGGGCGGCGCTTCAAGGAGCGCTCCCCCCTCGCTCCCCGGGGCTCCGCCCCCCCATCGGGGCTGTGCTCCTCCCCAGGGCTCCGCAGCCTCGGCCCTCCTCCTGTCTCCATCTCCTGCCTCCTGGCTCTGCCCTGCGGGAGACGGCTTCAGTTTCACCTCTGACCTTTCCCTGCTAACATCTAATAAACTTTCATTTGTAAGAACTTTTTTTTTGGCAATCTGACTTTTCTGGTTTTGCAGTGTCCTGTTCTTGCTAAATGGATGCGGTGGCTTGTCTGTTGCACTTGGATAATGAAGGTGGGTTCTTGACGGTTGCTGCCTCCTGCTGAGCATCTCCAGGGGGCCTTGATGTGTCACGTTAGGGGTGTGGGAGCCCGTGGTCAGCTGCTCACTCTGACAGGGCTCTGTGAAGGCAAGTGGAAATTATACCTGCAGGTTCAGTCCCTCTTTGCAACCTGGGTTTTCAGCTCTTACTTAATTTTACTTTTATTCAGGCGAGGTTATGATAGGGAATGTGTTTGTTTGGATCATGACTTAAGCTAGCGCCTCACCCTTCACATGGCTCTGTTCTTCGGCAGGTGGGCTCCTCTCCCGAGAGCCACAGTGCACACTGGGACCTGTGTACATACGTATTTACTTATTTTTCATTCTGGCTGATCCCTTACCATCCTCCTCTCAAAAAAAGTTCACGATCTTTAAAGAATTCGCTGCCTAAGAGAGTATAATACTTGAAGGGACAAACCAAAGAAAGTTTAGGTCTTCTCCGACTCGACAGTGTGGACGCTGCGGACGTGCGAGCCGGACGCAGCTTGCCCCCTCGCGGGGCCGGCGTGGCGACCCCCTCCTCTCTGCAGGCAGGCTGCCGGGCTTCCTTGGTGCCCGGCGGCGTTTAAGGAGGGTGGGACAGTTCTCTCCTGTGCTGGCCCGAGCCGTGCTTTGCCAGTCAGCTCCCCGGGCTGTGCTGCAGGTGTGGGGAGCTCGCCTCGGGCCCTGGCACCCCTCCTTGGGCCTCAGGGCAGGGCTTGAACTTCTCTCTCTAATGGGTGGCGGATGAAGATGTGGGACGAACCTCTTTTCCGTTGAGGCAGTCCGCGTGCAGGTCGGAATAGTCTCCAGGCACAGAGCCCCAAACCCGGCACCAGATGACGGGGCGGTCCGAGCGCAGGTCGGAAAAGAATTTCCAGACGTAGAGCATTTTAGGAGGCGGTGAGTTTATTAAGAACAAAGAGCAGAAATAACGTGGGCACCGTGAGTGCAGTGGCCTGAAAACGCCCGACAGTCTTCCTCTCAAGGGAGAGTCGACAGTTTTCCTGAGTTAATGCCAATTTTTATAGCCTCAAGACAAAGAAAGTGCCTGCTGGAAGGCTGGTGTGGAGTGAGCAGTTGGGGAGCCACAGGGTGTTCCCTGGAGTGGGCCTCTTTGCCTACTGGGGAGTCAGGAGGCTTGCTAGTGATGATAGGGAGGAGGGGGCTTTTGGCGATGGTGATGAAGGGGCTCAGTCAGCTTCGGAGTGACCTGGGTTCCGGGCTCCCCTTCCGTGGCCTTGGCGCAAGGCCTCGCCCCTGAGGTCTTGGGGGCAGGACTCAGCGTCTCCCGCCTGGCGAGCCCTTCCCGCTCTGTGCTGTGCGCGCTGGGGCTGTGCTTCAGAGGGCCTTGCCCCTTCCGCTGCGGGCCTGGCATGCCCCCTGCCGTCCTCCGCGCTGCTGCGATTCGGGTCTTACGCTGGGTGCAGGGTCAGCCGCCAGCCACAGGCTTCTGTCCCGCAGTGGCTGAGAAAGAAGCCTGCACACGTGGGCAGCGCCTGGACAGGTGGCCTGGGAGTGGGGCAGGGCTGCAGAAACCTCCACCCCCGGGAGGCCCGTTGGCTGATGGTGTTGTGGTGCCCAGATCGGGCATGTTTCCTTCAGTGGCATGAAAGCCTTTGGGTGGGCGGAGGGCATCCGGTCCCCCTGAGGCCAGGAGCTTCGGCACGGGCCCCAGAGGGAGGGGCGGGGTGCTGGGAGCGTGGCCCCTGTCACACCTGGGGCGGCCGCCGTGAGGGGGGTCAGGAGAGGCGGGAGCATGGGCGGGAGCTTCCAGCGAGACTGCTGCCCGACCGGCTCCTCCACACCCTGCGCTTCTGTGTCTGTGCCTGACGGCTCCTCCCGTGGCCTCAGCGCGGCCCCGCGAGGTGGCGCCGCCCCATCCGCCCTCCGCAGGAGCGCTGCGCGGGCTCCTGGAGGTGGCGCCCTGCACGGGCTCCCCGGTGGGGCTCTGGGTGGCCAGGGCCCGTGGCCTGAGCACACGTCCGGCTCATGTGCAGGCACGCGCACGCCGCGTCGGGCGAGGTCTGAACGCTGCCTCAGCGGAGCTCCCCACCGTGGAGGCCTGGAGGCGGAGGCCACCACAGAGCGGCCCGGGCGCGGTGAGCCGCGGGGTGAGGATGAGCCCAGAAGGGGAGGCCCCCAGGTGTCTTCTGGGCTCCGGCTGGGGGACGCGGGGGCCCGGGTGGTGGGTCAGGTCTGGACCAGAGACCAGTGGAGCTCTGCCTGGGCAGAGGGGTGGCCCCCCGTCCCCCCGAGGATGGGTCTGCTCAGTCGCCTCTGTCTGAGGTGCTTGGGGTCTCAGAGCCCACTTCCGTGTGGAGCCCCTGCCGCGCGCTGCCCCGGCCTTCCCGGCGCCTCTTTCTGAGCCTGGCTGCATGTGTGCTGGTGCGTGGGTCCCCTCCGCCCTGGCTGCCTCTCCAGCAGGAGCCTGTTGCTGCCTCTGGGCCTGGCGCAGGTGCAGGCTCGGGGAAGGAGGCAGGAGGTGGGAACTCTGGCCTCACGTGGGGAATAAGCCGCCTGGCACCGGGGTGGCTCCGTGGCGTCTCCTTTTCTCACACGCTACTGCACACCTGTCTGTCTCAGCGTGCAGCGCCCTTCCTGGGATTTCTTTTCTTTTCTTTTTTTTTTTTTTTTTTATACTCAATCATCTGTATTCCTGGGATTTCTTTTCTTTTTTTTTTTTTTATACTCAATCATCTGTATTCCTGGGATTTCTTTTGGGATGACAGGTGTGGTCCTGCAGCCCCCTGCACACTCGTGGTGCCCGGGGTGTGGGTGTGTTTGGAACTGCCAGAAGCCCACGGTACGTGCTGGACCAGGCTTGTTGGATTCTATTGTGGGGGTGCGGGATTCTTTATCAGCGAGCCCAGCTCTGGGGAGAAAGGCGGGGAGACCCATCCTGCAGGGAAGAGGGTGGCCTGCGAGCAGGGGCCCGGCTGGGGGCCCCTCCTTCCTGACAGGTGCACACCTGGCCTTACCTGTGTGGGGCTGCGGGGTGTGTCCTGCCACCCAGAGAGGCTCCAGCGCAGCTGTGCACACGGCTGTCGTCCTGCAGGCCGTCGCGTAATGGAGACCTGGCTCCGAATGGGTCTCTTGCTGTGTGTGTGTTGGCATCTGTGAGGTCAGCATCTGCCTTGAGCTGGAGGTTGATGAGGTCGGGCTCATCTCCTTGGTCCCCCTGGGAGGACCTGCATGTGGGAACTTTGCCTTGGGGGGGCTAAGGTGACTAAGCGCCGGAGCTGGGAAGGCAGGAATCGGAGGCAGCCGCCACTCTGCCGTCGACTGTGATACTGGTGAGCAGCCCTCGCCTGGCCCCACTGCCGGCCCGAGCCAGGCAGCTGCTTTCTTGCCAGGGTGACCACCGTTCAGGGCCCAGCCGCCTTTCCTTGCTGTACTGAGGGCCCCTCCCTCCGTGGCTGCCCTGGGCCTCGGCCTGGGCCCCGGACGGCTGCTGCGAGGCCGCTAGCCAGGGAGCCTGTGCCAACATCTCTCCCCCTTTGTATTCCAGCGAAGATGCTATGAGGAAGGCTGGAGTGGCCCACAGCAAGTCCAGCAAGGACATGGAGAGTCACGTGTTCCTGAAGGCCAAGACCCGGGTAAGCCTGGGGCGGCGCGGGGGGCAGGCGCCAGGCCGCGGGGGTGGGGCGGCCGCCGCTGCTGGGTGCTGCTCTGCGTCTGGGGGACAGCTGTGGGAGGGCAGCGTGTGGGCACCCAGGCCAGCCTGTTGGCACCCTGTCCGTGCCCAGCTCCCGTGAGTCCTGTAGGGTGCTGTTGGGCCTTGGCGGCTCCTGTGGACAGTGCCCCGAGGCAGAAACACTCTGTCCTCAGGCCCAGACCTCCCCAGGGGTCGGGCCCTGGCAGGTGGGCCCAGAAGGGCTCCCGCCCCTTTCTGCGTGACGCAGGTGATGCTCTCGGAGGGTGGGGCCCTGGCTGGGGGCAGCGGATCGAGTGATTGGGGCGGGCCCTCTGTGAGTTCTCGCAGGAACTGGGGCCACCTGGGCACCCCGTGACCCCTCCTGTCATTGTGAACGCTCCCCAGGGGCAGAGCTGCTGGTCGCAGTGAAGTGGGACAGACACACGGAAGGCGGCTTGTCTGGGCCACCTGGCTCCGCCGAGCGCCAGGCGCCCAAGCGCGGGGCTGCAGCTCTGGGGCCCTCTGTGTCGAGAGCTCAAAGCAGTACTTACGGTCGGGTACTGGTGTGGGTGAGCCGGCTGTCGAGACGCACAGAGCTCCATCCGGGAAGCTCGAGCCTGTCTGAGTGTTGAGATGAGGTGAATACTTTCTGAAACGGGAAGGTAGAGCTGGCTGGCCTGGGCTTGTAGACCAGCACACACGTCAGTGAGCACGTGTGGGTGGAGGCTGAGCCGCCCGTGCACACAGAGGATGGTGAGCATTTCTTCTTTTTAAAGCCTGTCAAGCTCTGACTCACACATCGCACAGTTCACCCAGTAGAGTCTGCGACTCAGTTGTCTTTAGGGCTGCACAGAGTTGTGCAGCCATCCCCATGATGTGTTTCAGAGGATTTTCTTCTCTTTCTTTTCCTGTGTTTGATGGCACCGCTTGGCTTGTGGGATGTCAGTTCCCGGGCCAGGGACTGAACCCAGGCCCTGGCAGTGAGAGCCCGGAACCCTGACCGTAGGCCCCCAGAGGTCTCCCCAGCGCGTTTCCCCGGGAAGCTCTGCGCCCATTAGCCTCGCTCACCGTTCTCCTCAGCCCTAGGCAGCCACCTGCCTGCCTCCTGTTGCTGGCGGTGTGCCTGTCCTGTCCTTTTCTCATAAATGCAGTCGTAAGGTACGTGTTTCCGCGACTGGCATCTCAGAAAAGCATTGCCGGCGTTTATCCACGAACTGTGTTGTGGCGTGTATTCCACTCCTCCCTGTTGTCGGGTGATATTCCATTGCGTAGGTGTAGCGCGTTTTACTTATCCATCCATCTAGTCAAGGCTATGGTTTCTCCAGTAGTCACGTATGGATGTGGGAATTGGACCATAAAGAAGGCTGAGCACCAAAGAGTTGATGCTTTCAAACTGTGGTTTTGGGGAAGGCTCTTAAGAGTCCCTTGGACTGCAAGGAGATCCAACCAGTCAGTTGTAAAGGAAGTCAGTCCTGAATATTCATTGGAATGACTGATGCTGAAGCTCCAATACTCTGGCCACCTGATGTGAAGAGCTGACTGATCAGGAAAGACCTTGATGCTGGGAAAGATTGAAGGTGGGAGGAGAAGGGGACGGCAGGAGGAGATGGTTGGATGGCATCACCGACTCAGTGGACGTGAGTTTGAGCTCCGGGAGACGACGACGGACAGGGGAGCCTGGCGTGCTGCCGGCCCTGGGGTCGCGCAGAGCCGGACAGGGCTGAGCAGCGGTGAGCCCCTCAGTCGGGGCGCACCTGCTCCCGCTTCTGGCTGTTGCAGCAGTGCTGCTCCGAACGTCTGTGTGCCGGCTTGCCCGGGCACGCGTGGATTCATTTCTCTTTGGTGTCTGCCTGGGTAAGAAGTTGCTGGATCAGATGGCAGTTCTGTTTAACCTTCTGAGGAGTCGCCAGATTGCTTTCGAAGCAGCTGCGCCGTTTTCCGTTCTCGGGGGGGTGCATTTTGTCCCAGCTGCTCCGTGCCTCAGCAGTGCTTGTCACCGGCCTACTGAGGCCTTCGTGGTCGTGCGAAGTGGTGCCTCACGTGGTTTCTAAAGCTGATTCGTCCGTGGCCGCGCTGGGTCTCCATTGCCGTTGCAGCCTTTCCTGAGGCGCGGCGCGTCGGGGGCGCCCTCTGGTTGTCGTGCGCAGGCCCCTCGTGGCGGTGGCCTCTGAGTGTGGAGCACGGGTGCCCGTGCGTGGGTGTCGGTGCCTGTGGCTCACGGTGCTGGAGCTCAGGCCCAGCGGCTGCGGGGGCAGGCTCCGTTGCCCTGGGACACCCGGGATCTCAGACCAGGGATGGAACCCGTGTTGCCTGCCCTGGCAGGCCCATTCCTAACCACTGAGCCGCCAGGCAGCCCCTCGCTGTGGCTCTGACGTGCATCCCCAGCTGGCTTGCTATGTTTATCGGTCATTTGTATGTTTTCCTTAGAGAAATGTTTGTTCTGACCCTTTGTCCGTTTTGAAATTGAGTCATTCGTGTTTCTGTTGAAGAGCTCTTTTCAAGGTTTGGAGACGCGTCTCACATTGAGTGTGTGATTTGCTGGTGTTTGGGGGATGAGATGAGCTGGGAGCCTTGGGCGCTTACTGGATGGTTTCCTCTGGAAACGCTCCCCGTGTTGTCTAGCACTGCTGGTTGCTGCTGTGTGAGGAGCTGCCCTGGAGAGTCGTGGCCTAGAGCGGCGGTGGTGTCCTGACTCTGGGTTGGGTGGGGGGTGGAGTAAACACCCCTTGCAAGGCCCGGGAAGCAGACGCAGCGCTGGGGTGGCCCAGCCGCACAGCTGCCAGGGGGCTTGCCCGGGAGGTCCCCCCCGGGGCCTGCGGTCAGAGCCTGCCAACTTTCCTTCACCTCCTCCCATCTGGCAAAGCAAATCCAGGCATCCAGTTTAATTCTTAACACCCGAATTCCAGCAGGTGGGTCTGCTCTCTGTCTCAGAGAGACTGAGGGAAGCAGAAACCACAGTGCCTGGGGGTGTGTGATCACCGCTGGCGCACTCTGAAGACTCGGCGGAGGGGGCCAGAGAGCCGACCTCTGTGCCGCGTGTGTGAAGAGGCTCATCACAGGCGTGTGCGTTGCTGATACTTGCTCATCATTTGGTTGTTTGTTTATTTATTTTTGTTTTTTTGAAGTTCAGTAACTTTATTGGACCATCAACAGTTCTCATCCACAGTAACCGCAGATTTTTGAAAGTGGTGACAGGCACATAGGGAACCCGCCTGTAGAACTTGTTCGGTGGGTCTCCGCCATGTCTTCTGGACAGCTGCACGCGGATCCGTGTGGGGCGCTCTGCAGCCCCTTGGCCCACAGCTCTGTTGGGCCTGGTGCTAATGCACACGTCAGGGAGTCCCCCCTTCATGGTGAATTTCCCGTTTTCTTGGCGTGCCCAAGGGGCACGCTTCTTGAAACCCACTCCATAGGTGCGCTTGTGAAAGTTGATGGTATTCTGTCTGGTCACCGCCTCGGTGACGGCGGACCACCCTCCTCTGTGGGAGTTTTTAGACGAGGCTTGTATGTTGCGCGCGGCCCAGCTCCTGTGCGTGGTGTACGGTCCTGTGCACAGGTAGCGCGTGTCTCTGATTTGAAGCGTGAGTTCCCATGGCGGGGGCCAAGGTGAAACCCAGGCACCAGGGAGGCCAAGAGCATTGGACTTGGGAGGCATCCTGGAGGCTTGTCAGAGGCAGGCCAGGGGCGCACAGATGGCCTGCTGGTGGGGACGCAGGGCGTGGCCTGGGAGAGGGGCGGCGCGCACGGCTGAGCAGGAGGCCCCGTCTTCTGCAGCCCTGCCTGTGGACCCACAAGCCCACGGTCGGCCTTTGACTGAACCTGAAGACGCCTTCTGCTGTGCTTGTTTGATCAGGAACAGTTATCGGACGAGAAGAGCACAGCTGTGCACACTGAAGACTGCGGACGGCCTGAAAAGGTCAGCATTCTCGCAGCAGCTGCGGACGCCTGCCGGAAGGGCCTGGGCGTGGCCGGGGTGGCAGGGCCGGAGCCGCCCCCCGCCGCCCGCCGTCGGGGGTGCCGCCCGGGCCTCCCGCTGCGCTACGCTGCGCCGGCAGGCTTCTTTGGTGCTCTCCGCGGTTTTCCGTGGCTCTGTTCCCATGCTGAGAGGGTGCTTTAGGAACGCTCCGTGCAGTCCCTGGGGCATGGGCCAAGCGGCACGGGGCACCAGCTTGCTGGCTTTCTTGGTTCGATCTTAGTGTTCAGTTTAGACTGGGCAAGGAGCCCGCAGCCGTTTGTCACGCTGATCGGTCTTTGTGTGTCTGGAACAGTTTGCGCTGTCTAAAGGTGAGGTGCGAAGCTGTGTGGATGGCGGCAGGGCGCTTGGCAGAGCTCCGGCCTGCCCTGCGGCTGACGCAGCTTCCCACACAGGAGGGGCTCGCAGGCAGACTCTGTGGAAGCTGACAGACTGCACCCGTGGGAGCTCCAGGGCCTGTCCCCGCCGAGTCTTGGAAAAGAGCAGCTTTAAAGTTACAAAAACTTAAAAGCTCTTGTGTATCAAAGGACATCAGGAAGAAGGTGAAGAGGCCTCTGAAGTCGGGGAGGCACTTGGGAACCGTGGATCCGGTGAGGGACTGGAGCCCACAGTGTAGAAAGAAGCACAGCTCCATGACAGAAGAGGCCAGACCCCCAGCTCAGACTCAGGCAAGCAGCGTGAACAGACGTCTCCCCGAGCAGACATTGGGATGGCCAGGCAGCACGTGAGGAGACGCGCAGTGTCAGCAGTCACTAGGGAGGAGCGACTCCAAACCGCCGCGCAGTGCGGCTTCACGTCCGTGATGGCGGTGATAACAACAGACGAACACGGCTCACTCACCTGAGGAGCGCTGGCGAGAAACTGGAAGCACCGGGCGTCGCTGGAAGGAGGGTCCGGTGGAGCGGCCGCCGTGGGAACGCTGGCGATTCCCCAGAAGTTAAGCAGGGGCCCTGTGTGCGCGGAGCGTGTGCGCGGAGCGTGTGCGCGGAGACCGGTGGCATCACTCCCTGCAGCCAGAAGGTGGGGGCCCCGCGCGCGCCACCCGGCTGTGGGGAGCCAGAACGCGGGCTGGCCGCAGCATGGGCTGTGCGGCGGGAGGGAGCACGGATGGCTGGCCCAGCGCGGCTGGACCTGGAAAGCGTCAGGCTGAGTGCAGGGACGAGGTCGCCAGAGGGCACGCGCTGTGCGAGGCGTCTGCGTAGCGTGCCCAGAGTGGGCCTGTCTAGAGAGACAGGGTGTTTGCTTCTTGCGGCTGCTGCGCAGGTCCCCACAGACCCGGCGGACTCCAGGCTCGTGACTTCGGCCTCAGGGCCCAAGGCTTTCCCCTGGCAGCCATGTTTGCAGCCGGGAGTTTATCGGTTTGACCTGTTTGCTGCTTGTAGACTTTGGGAGCCTGATGCCCTTTTAAAATGTTACCCTGTCTCCCTCTTTCGGCCCAGGCCGACAGTGGCTCTGCCGTGTGGCACTAACCCTGTGGGCCTCGTGTGTGTGACAGACTCCCTGTCAGATCAGGGGTCCCCACAGACCTTTCACCCCGTACTTTCATCCCCTGTCCTGGCGTCTGTGAGGTGACCCAGAGGATTCCTCACATGCCTCGTCTCCTTGGCCCTGGCGGTCTGTCCAGCCACACCCTCAGCCTTCTCTCCAGAGCTCACATTCCTACAGTGAATCTCCTGGTTTTCATGTTGGTTTTTTGGTGACTCAGACAGCCTGGGAATTTTCCAAACGAGGTCCAGGTTCCTCTCCGCGCTGCGTTTCTTCCCTGGGTTCCCTTCTTCCTCTCGCGTCTTCCTGCAGGCTGGCCGGCCCTCTCCCGCTCCGTTCATCGCCACGCGGCCCGCGGCCCGTGCGGCTAGACGTTTGCCCAGGGCCGCAGGGCTTCTCCCGGCTTTCGTTTCCGGTCACGCATTCTGCTTTCCCCGGAGCCCTCCCCAGAAGTACCTGGCACGTCTGCCTCTCTCCCAGCGTCCTGTTCCTGATGACGTCTGTGTCTTGAGGACGACGTGAGCGTCCTCAGTGACAGACTGCTCAGCACCATGTTCCCACCAACGACCTCCCCGAGGCCTGGCTCGGTCCTGCCTGCCCCGTATTTCCTGTGACCTGGGTGTTGGGTCCGGGGAGCGCAGTGTGCAGGGGTTGTGTTAGCAGGAGTGCGTGGGAGGTGGTGCCTCATTGTTGTGTGTGGCGTATGTACGGTATTTCTGGGTGTCTTGGTGTTCCCACAAGGCCACAGTTGGTCAGGAGTTGGGACAGGGACAGCCTGGCTTTTTTATGAAGTATCCCGTCCACTTACCAGCTAATGATTCCATCATTTAACTGGGCGCCGCAAACTGGTAATCGTCCTGAGTTCCGGCTTTTCCTCTACATTTATTAGGTGAATTTTCTTGCCAAGAAAGGCTTTCTTTCATCCACCAGGGCTTCTTGGTTGCCTGAACCGCAGTCTTTGGGGACCCTCAGGGACCCCTCTTTGTGGAACGGTGGCCGGGGGGTGCAGTTCAGCCGCTCCGCTGCTCTTAGCTCAGGGTCAGCTCTTGCTCTGAGGAGCCCGCGTTCCTGCGGAGGGCGAAGTGGACCTGGCGGCTTGCAGTGTGGGCCTGAGGCTGCTCAGTGCTTCCGCTCCTGTTGGAGTCCTAAGGAGGCCTGTGGTTTTGAAACGACAGCGACCTCAAAACCCCATCATTTCACACTGATGCCTCCAACTACGGCGTTTCACTTTCGTTTCAGGCATGTATCTGTTCTCTGAGGTCAATCTCTGGCCTGCTGCTGTCGCCGGCAGGATTGCTGCTTTGAAGGCTTGCAGAGTGGGCAGGCCAGTGTCGCCGCTAGTGCTGGCCGCGAAAGACGGAATGCGGGACGACCTTTAGGGACTCCTCCCAGCTGTGTGGGCCCTTAAACGTGTACCCTCTCTCTGGGGACGTTCTTGCGTTTTGTGTTTCAAGATGGTCGGTCTGAAAAACCCTTTTCCCTGTGATTCAACACCGCCTCGTGTCGACTCCTACGCTGGCTTGGTTCTGCATTTTTAAAACTTGTGCTTGTTCTGTAGTTGGGCTTTAGCTTCGGTTTGGTGGAAGATTTGTCTACTTGCAGCGTGGAAGCTGCGTAACAAGGCAGCAGGCCTCCTTCTCGGCGCTCGTCCTGGCCTCCCTGGGGTCTCATTGTCAGTCTGCAGCCTTCCCTGTGCAGATGGGAAGCGGAGACGTGTTCAGACTCCCCGAGTCTCATCCCGAAGGTCTGGCAGTGGAGCCTCTGGTGTGTAGCCTGGGCCGCTTCAGCCGCAGCCTCAGTGTCCCGCTCCTGCGTCCACTTGGTGAGGGGAGGCGTCCTCCGCCCTGGCCGAGATGTGGACGGGCTGGACCCAGCGTGGGAGCCGTGGGAAGCCTGGCCGCGCCCCTGTCCTCTGTACCCTGTGTCCCCGCCCCCCCGGTGTGAGGGGGCGCGGGTGGGTCTGTGGAGTGAGGGCTGCGCCGTGCCCGGCCACACCCAGAGCCAGGGTGGGGGGTGTGCGCCTTCTCGCCTTTTCGAGGCTGCCCTGGGAAGGGTGCCTTGGAGCAGGAGCGGGCCCGTGACCCGCGCGTCTGCCTGGGGGCCCAGAACTCGCCCGCCTGGGGAGGCCCGTCTGGACGGGAGGTCAGGCAGCCGCCCTGGGGGCTGGAGGGGCGGACCGTCGGCCCACGAGGGCTTGGCCCACAGGAGCACCCTGTGCCGGCCGCGCCCTGCCCCCTTCTCCCATCAGGCGGCCGCTCCTCTCTCTGTTCCCTGAGGTCCCCAGAGCCTCTGCAGCCCCGGCCGTGGGCAGCCCCGGTGGGTGTGGACCGCGGCGCCCTCTGCCCACCTGGCTCCAAGCACTCCTGGTTCTGTGCCAGGGGCTTTGGGGACACACGCCTGGGCCTCCTACCCCGTGTCTTGTGTCTGGCGCTGTGTTTGGCCTGAAGTGTGGTTGATCCGCACTGTTCCTGTCTCTGCAGCAGGGTGGTTTAGCTGTCCTTTCCCGCCGCAGGAGGTCCAGTGCGGCTGTCTGCGCTGCGTGCCTCGTCCATCCTGTAACCGCCTCCCCTGCCAGGCCCGGTGCCCCAGCCCACCCCTTCCCTGCCGCCTCCCCTGTGGCCACTGCAAGCCTGCCCTGGCACGCCTGTGAGGCTGTCTCTGCTTCACAGGCCGTTCGTGTGGCATGTTTTGGATTCTGGACGTGAACGATGGCACGTGGGATTTGTCTTCTCTGGCTTGGCTCCGCGGGGTCGCCTCCGGGCCCCTCCGTGTTGCTGTGGCTGGCAGTCTGCCGCGCGCGCCAGTGGACACTCAGCCGCTCCCCGCTGGGCTGTGCGCGTGCTGCTGGGTGCTGGGTGCGCGCGTCTGTCTGAATCGCACCGCGGGCTCCGGGGTCGTGGGCCTGTTTTCAGTTTGTTTGAGGAGCCTGCACGCCGGTCTCCGTGGTAGCTGCGCCGGTTTACGTCCCCATCAGGGTGAGAGGGTCCCCTTTCTCCACACCCTCTCCGGCACTTGTTCTTTGTGGATTTTTTAATAAACTGATGGCTTTGTAACCGGCGTCCTCTCGATTTTGAAGTAGAAAAAGCTCAGCAGATCCTTTTGAGGTTTCTCTGACCCAGAAGTTGGCCTTACAGAGTCAGCTCTCGACCTGGCCGGCTCCCCATCCCCATCTCCTCGCCTCGGCCACCTCGTTTCTGAGCTTCCTTCGGCCCCCACTTCCCTTGCTCCCCACTTGCCAGCCTGCTGCCCTTCAGGGGCCAGCCTGCTCAGGTAATCTGGGGACTTCTTTCCTCCCAGAAATTGAGGGGAGTCAGGAGGGGGCGTGTTGAGCACCCCTTCCTCACAGCCCCACTCCTTGCTGCCTGCCCTGCGGCCTCCTGGGCCTTTCCCCCGTTGTCCTCTGATTCCCCGGCTGAGGACAGGCTAGCGGCGGTTTGAGATGGATGAGGGCTCACAGGGTTAGAAAGTGAGCTCTGTGTCGCGTTCTTGGAGGCCCCCTTGGTGCATCGCCTGAGAGCCGTCCCTGTGCCCTGCGGCGGGTCCTGGTGAGGGCCGGCTGCGGCCCGGTGACTTAGGAGGGGCTTGAGAGAGCAGGCGGGCCGAAGCTCTGCCCTCTGTCTGCCTCGCGGGGTGGTTCAGCTTCTCTGAAAGAAGAGCTTCGTCACAAACATCCCTTCGTTGCCCCCAGGACAAGCTCACAGTAGTGATTTCCCGGGAACGCCCGGCAGTGAGTGTCCTTGGTTACAAAGAGGACAATCCGTGGAAGGCAGGCCCTGCTGGGCGGGTCCAGCAGCACCGGGAACTGGGAGGGCCGTGGGCGGGGGCCTTCACCTGCCTCCCTGAGTGGCGCTGTGCCCTCTTGCCCTCTCCCCGACCTCGCAGTGAGTTCACCAGGGGTGGGGGTGGCCAGCCAGATTTGCATGGAGATACCACCTCAGTAGTGCAGCGCAGCAGGCCGTGGGAAAAGCGGAAGTGCTTCTCCAAAGAGCCGAGACTAAAGCGGCCGGCCCTCCCGGCCTGCTTCCGAGGTGCCCTGTGACGCTGGGCAGGCCCCGCTGTGGAAGGGGGGCTGTCTGAGGCGCCCCCCACCCTTGCAGGGTCTACAGCGGGCTGGAGGAGCAGCGGCTTCCGCTGTCTGGGCGCCTTCCTGGCTTCTCTCTCTGTCTGCCTTTCTCTGGCCTGTGGGAGCCAAGCTCTGCCGGCCTTTCCCGAGGGATGGATTCCAGAAGAGGCCGAGCTGGACCGACGGACAGACAGCGCAGTCGCCTTCTCTGCCCCCGGGAGGATCTCAGAGGGGCTGGGGCGGGAAGGGGCGTTGCTCCACCTCACTTCTGCTCTGAGCTTCAACTGTTTCCTGTTTTTACTTTTAGGACGAATACCTTTCTCTGGTGGCCAGGCTCATTATTCATTTTCGAGACATCCGTAAGTAGAACGCCACATCTCTGGATGGTGTGCTCACCGCGGGAGGGCTGTTTGGACAGTGCCAACTTTCTGGGAGCTTCTTCACGGCTTCAGGCTTGGTCCCGTGTTTCCCAGCCTCCCAGAGCTTCAGCCTGGACCCTGCTGGTGTGGCCAAAGGGAGGTGTTAGTGTGCGGGGGTCTGTGCTGGACAGGTCCCGCTGCCTGTCTGCTTGACCTCCCCTCTTCAAGGACTGCCGCTTTGCTCTCTAGGCGGTTCCTAAACGCGCAGAGTCCACCCTGGAACACACACTTCCTTCCCTGATATCTGGGTTTTTTTCTTTGACCCATGGAGACTGGACCTAACCGTGTTCCCATCAGGCTGGACGCTACTGGGGCCAGCTTCCTCAGCACATCCCGCGTCCTGCCCTGGTGAGGCCTGGCCTGCATCCCGGCTCCCCTCGGGACCGCTCCGGGCTCCCAGCCACGGCGCCTCCTGCCGGCCCGCGGTGTGCGCCCGCAGGAGGCGGCACCTCCCACACAGCCCGGTGGGGCGGCTGCGGCTCCGCCGTCCCTCACCGCAGGCGCCGGGAGACGCCGGGGCCCCAAGTCCCTGCAGGACCACTGCGCCCTGCCTCACTGAGCTCTTAGACTGGCCTCCCTCTCTTGCCATGTTTGGGGCAGCCCCGTGGTGCTGGGATCAAGAGGAGCCACCACCAGGAGGCTGGGGCCTGAGCTGCCTGTCCTGGCAGGGGCTCAGCCTGACAGGCCGCAGGGCCCCTTGGGAGCTGGCCCTGGCACTTCCCTTGTCAGGGATGCCCACAGCGGCCTCACCCCAGGAGAGGGTGGAACCGCTGTGGCTGCTCCCCGCCAGCGCCAGGGAGGGCTGGGTCCAGCTTCTAAGCCGTCCTGGACAGACTCAGTTTCCTCACCCAGAAAACCTGGATGCCGCCCCGGAGCGGGCTGGAAGCAGGGCTCTCAGCCCCCGGCCACCCTCAGCCTCCCGTGTGTCAGCACTGCCGGGGGCGGCACGCGCGCGTACACGTGGTCACACGCACACACGTGTTCACACGCACACACGTGTTCACACGCACAGATGCTGAAGCCCTCGGGTGTGTTTCGTCTAGCTTCTAGGCAGAGTCGGGTCAGGGTTAGTGAATGACCTCTGGGCAAATGCTTCCTGCACTGACTTAGCATGGGAATAGGTGATTATAACATAGTAAACAGTTATACATTAAACATAAACAGTTTTAACTGTTTACTTTGGTTTCTCCTCTTTCTTCTTCTTTTTACCATAGATAACAAGAAGTCTCAGGCGTCTGTCAGTGGTAAGAGTTTCTCCTTTCTGAAGTTCTTCCCCAGCTCGGAGTGGGCGGCAGGGCCGGGATGCTGGGAGCTGTGGGCGGGGTCACTCTGCTGGGAGGAGCAGGTTCCCAGAGGGACGCCACTCCCGCCCCCAACCCCAATGCCAGGCCGCCCCGTCCCATCCCTCCTGGCAGACTCGCTGGCGGTGGAGGCTTGTCTAGAGTGGTGAGCTCCCTGGGAGGCCACCGGAACACACGGCGGTGCCCTCAGTGTAGTTGTCCGTGGTAGCATTTCGTAGAGAGTAGCCGTGAATCCACCCTAAGTTACAAAGTTTCTTTGCAAGTTGTTATCATTAATTTTATTTTTTAATTACAAGGTTTTATCACATGGGAGCCCTGTTGATTTAGCCCAGGTCTCGCTGAGCAAGCCACCAGTGAAGGGGTTTAGGTGACCCCAGCGCCCAAGCGGGAGTAGCCGGGGGGGTGGCGCTGCTGGCCTTCCTGGGCTGCTCGTGCTGGGGGGGCAGGGCGGGGTCAGCACGCCCGGCCAGAGGGCGTCTAGGTTCCGGTGTTGGACTCAGCGCCCTGGGGCGCTGGGTTCTGTGGCAGGGTGCTGGCCGGGCCGCTCCGCCTGTGGGTGGCCGTGGGCCTGCTGTGACAGAGCCTCAGCTCCTCCCCAGGCGCTGGCTGCTGCCCGGCATCGCAGGCCTTCCCCCACTGGTTCTCGGGGCTCTTTCCCGAGAGCTGCTCCTCTGTGGGGTCCTGCCCAGACTTAGCAGAGGTGGGCTTCTGGTGCGCACGGGACTCGTCACCTCTCTTGGGGGAGACCGGCTCCCAGGCTCCGCTGACTGGGGAAGGGCCCTCGACACTGTTTTCTCCGGGTGTGCCGCTGTGTCTCACCCCTGGGAGGGGCCTCCATCCAAGAGGGGCGGAGCCCCCACGGGCTGGCTCGCCCCAGCCCCAGGCCTGCTGTGGGCTGGGCTTCTGCCTGGAGGGGCCCTGGCCTCTCCGCGTTTGGGGCACTGAGGGCATCAAGCCTGAGGTGGGAGGAAGCGTGGACTCAGTAAGGCTTCCTGGCCCAGGAGCCTGGCCCAGGTTGGGGGGCACCACCCTGAGACACAGACCCTGTGCCCCGCAGACCCCATGAACGCGCTGCAGAGCTTGACGGGCGGGCCCGCCGCGGGAGCCGCCGGCCTCGGCCTGCCTACCCGGGGCCCGGGCCAGGCCCTGGGCGGGATGGGCGGCCTGGGCGCCATGGGCCAGCCAGTGCCGCTGTCGGGGCAGCCGCCCCCGGGCGCCTCGGGGATGGCCCCCCACAGCATGGCCGTCGTGTCCACGGCCGCTCCGCAGAGTGAGTACACGGGTGGGGCAGGGGCCGCGCAGCCTCTGCCGCCAGAGGGCGGGGGCGTGGGGGGCGGCCTGGTGCCCCAGCCCCGGGGCCATGCTCTGCCTTGGGGCTCCTCCGCCCCACCCCTCCAGGGGCAGCAGTCGGCTCCAGGACTGGCCCGGCCCCAGGCCTGGGAGGGCAGGGAGAGGGGCTGCACTGCGCTCCTGGGCCCCTGGAAGGTGCCGAGGAGCCGCGCCCCGCGTGCCCCTCCCCCAGCTCCCCACCGTAACATCCCAGTTGAGTCACCAGAGCCGCCACGGTGCCGTGCACGCCGGCCGTGTGCACGTGTGCGGCTCTGGGAGGTCTTGTCACGTGTGCAATGGAGTCAGCACGCCGAGCCTCCCCGCTAGCTGCCGTCCTGGCTCCGCCCTCCAGCCCTGAGCCAGGCAGTGTTCTCGGCCTCAGTGGTCTCTGCAGGTGTTGCCTCAGTGGGGCCGTGCGATGTTCATGGTTTTGAGACTGGCTTTTTCACTTGGCGTGATGCCCAGAGCCTCCAGGTCGTGCCTGCCGTCCTTCCCTGCTCACTGCTGAGGAACCTTCTGGGGCCGCGGTCCTTTCATTCGCCCAGCCTTGGAGGACAGGCAGGTTGTTTCCGTTTGGGCTGTTAGGCTAAAGCCAGTGTGAGTGCTCGCGGACAGGGCGTGGTGTGCCTGCGTGTCCAGCCTCTTGGCCCTCGCGGGACCCCGTGAGCAGGGCCGCTGTGGCCCCAGCGCGGGTTCTCTGCCCGTGTCCTCGGTCTGGTCCCCTCGCTTCTCCGAGGCTGGCCGCACCGTCACGCCCCAGCCACCCCCGCCCCCAGAGCGTCGTTTTTCCTCCTTACTGAGTCCTGCCTTGTGACACCTGTCTCCCTGCTTGGCTTTTCACCTTGAGCTCCGTGTCCCCGCTCAGCACAGGCGCACAGGGCGGCTTTCAGGAGGCTGCTCCGCCTCCTTTTCGTGTGATACTCTGGTACACAATTGAATTTCCTTTCATCACAAACTTAGGTTTTATAATAAAGTATAGGTCTGAATTGGACGAGCTTAGTGTGAGTCGCAGCCTCACTCCCGAGACCCGTGGCCCAGCGGGGAAGTGCTGGTGCCAGCCTGCACCCTCCCTGGCCCGACCTTGGCCGCATCCCGTTGTCATCCCGTTGCGCGGCGCGGAGGGCGTTGCTGTGGCCCCTGCCCTCATGACTCACTGCTGCCCCCACAGAACCCCCTGTGACCTCTGGGGCCTGGTCTGCCTGAGGTAGGTGTGTGCCCAAGGGCGCTTGCCACCCTTTTTCACACCTCCGAACACTGCCATGGAATTCAGGCTGCTCAGGCCCTAGTGCCACGTCCCAGAGTATAGGCCCTGGGTCCAAGGTTTGACCAGGGCACCCAAAGGCAGTCGAGAGCCCACTAGGCACCTCCAGGTGGCCTGGGTTAGTCACAGGAAGCACACTGCTGACTCTGGGTGAGGCTGGGCTTTTAAACTCGGCATATTTTTGTTTTTTGAAGAGTTTTATGTTGTATGTTTGAGACCAACTTTAAAAATCCGCGCTGTGTCTGGCTTTTGGGAAGATGGGTGCCTAGGGGCCCCCGCCCCGGATGGCTGGGTCCTGGGTGGCCTGTGTTTGGGCTGCAGGGTCCGTCCATGCAGGAAGGGTGTGGCGCCCTTGGCATCCCCAGCTGCACCGGAGACAGGGCTGGACTGGAGGGGAGTCTCCAGGGCAGGCCTGTGGGGATCGCAGATCCAGGTCAGGCAGTGTGCGTGGTCAGCAGACAGGATCCACCTGTGGACCTTCAGGGCCTCAGCTTTGCTGGGTGTCAGCGTGCGTGCGGGAGGAGGTGGGGTCCAGAGGGAGGAGCGCTGTGAGGCTGTGTCGGGACTGGCTGAGCAGAGGTGACCAGTAACTGCAGAGAGCCTGCAGGCGTGAGAGGAAAGCTTCTGGGAGAGGAAAGTGGGCGAATAAGCAGGTCAGTTACAGCTGGAGAAGGAGCTTGTGGGCTGGAAGCTGCCTTTGAAGGCGTTACCCAGCATGGAGCCTAGAGGAGGGGCCGTGGGAGCAGGAGGCTGAGAGACGGAGGCTGAAGTCGGAAGCGCGGCTGGCGTCACAGGGCGGCCCAGGGCGGAGGGGGCGGGGGTGGCGGCCGGGGGCCCAGGGCTCCACGCGGGTTCCCCGGGCACCACACCCCAGCCAGCCCGTGTGCCACAGGACACCAGAGCCCAGAAGGCGATCTCAACAGCCGTCTGTCAAGGCGGGAGCATTCGGCAGACTCAGGGGTGGAGTCAAAAGCCGCTTGTGATGTTAGCGCCCCAGGTACAGAGCCGCCAGCAGAGCCGAGGAGGCCCTCCCTGAAAGGGAGGTGAGCACACGGACATGATTTCTTTCCCTCACCACCTTCTCTGACCTCTCAGACCATCCTTCCCAAGATACCAGGTCTAAACAGGCAGAGCAGCATTTTCCATGCAAGGGTATCCACGGGCGTCAGGCCACGCCAGGGACTCTCAGCAGCTTTGCACCCTGGGGGCTGTTTGGCGGTGTGGGACGGTCGGGCTGTTGCAGCTCGCGCGGGCGGGCTCCTGGCCTCCGGCGGGCAGAGACCAGACGTGGTGCTGGGTGTCTTCCGTGTCCGGGCGGCCCCCGGCACAGCGTGCTCTGGCCCGTGTCAGGAGGAGCACGGCTGGGAATCCTTTCTGTAAACAGATTATCTCCGTGCCACGGTCCTCGGAGCTGCCCTCCACAGGCCCTGGTCTGTGATAGGTCGTTCTGTCCGGAGTCCAGTGTGGGGCGCCTCTTGCAGCCGAGGAGAGAGATAGAGAGCAGCAACAGAGCCAGGGTCCCTGTGGGGCTCCCGAGGCTGCGCCCCGGGCGCGTTCTGTCCCGCCTCTTCCTGCAGGTGAGCGTGAGACAGACAGGTGCCGAGCCAGGCCGTGTCAGCGAGAGGGGGTAGGCAGCGTGGACCCAGGCCTGTCGTGTGCATAGAAAACCTACTTTAAAAAGTATTTAGAGAGGAGTCTAAGGTCCTCATATTTAGGGAGGAGGTCTAAATATGGATAAACTTTATACTTTTTAAAGTTAACCACATATAATAATTGTAAGGGTCGTTGGTAAAACAATAGAAACAGTCTCAATCCCACGTCGATAGGAGAGACTGGGATGGCGCGGACACTGCAGACAGAAACCCAGACAGCATGTGGAAATCGGCCCAAGCGTCCAACAAAGTAGAATTCAGAAGAGGAAGAGAAAGCGCCAGTCATCTGTCAGCGACGCTGAAAGAGTTAGAAGGGGAGAGACAGATACGGACAAGCTGAAAACTATGGGTGACTGCTGCGGATGTGGAGAGAGGCTTTCCTGCTGAGGCTGGATGGAAACGAGGGGAGGGCGCAGCTCCTTCCTCCCGACGGGAGGCCCCTGAGACAGCACCCTGCACAAGACTTCAGACGAGGAGGCGGTGGGCCAGCCTCCTCCCAGAAAGTCAAGCAGACAGAAGTGATGCACCGGGAGAACCGAAGGATGTGGTGGGGAGCGTGCTCAGGAAGCGGTCTGCACACCGACGCTTTCAGCTGAAGGACAGAGCCGTGCCTGCTCTGTGCTTTATCCAGCGTTCACAGTGGCCGTGTCAGTAGAGACGGGGTCAGCTTGGCAGCTGCTGAGGGCTGGCACGAGGGCCTGTGGTGGTGGAGCTGCGCCAGGTCGTGACCGCGGGGGTGGCTGAATGTCACCCGGTGAGAAAATGGCGTAGGGCTTAAGCTGGACGCTCAGACGGGCGCACACCTCCCTGCGTTAGGGTGTTGTAGCTTCACAAAGGGCCCCCGTTGCGGGAAGCCGGACAGAGGGCAGTGTCTGTGCTGCGCTCCGTCGCCGCCGAAGTGCCTAGAGCTCCCGTCGGGCTTCCCGGGTCGCTCGGCGGTGAAGAACCTGCCTGTCAAGCAGGAGACGCAGCTTCCGTCCCCTGGAGCAGTAAGTGGCGACCCACTCCAGCATTCTTACCTGGAGAATCCCACAGACAGAGGCGCCTGGAGGGCTACGGTCCACGGGGTCACAAGAGTCAGCTGGGACTTGGGAGTTCACGCACCCTTTTTTGCGCACTGGGAGTGCAGAGTTCAGGAGTAGGTTGTGGCGTCGAATTGGAACATTTTCATCACCTGAAAAGACAGCATCACTGAAGATCTTGTGAGCGATTATCCCTTCTGTCTTTTTTGGCTGTGCCACGCATAGCGTGGGATCTTAGTTCCCCAACCAGAGATCAAACCCACGTCCCTTGCAGGGGAAGTGCCGAGTCTTAACCACTGGACCACCAGGGATGTCTCTGACTGGTGGTTTTTATCAGCATTTTTTCTAACCACCATGAAGTGGACACAACCCAGATGTCCATCAGCTGATGGACAGGTAACACAAAACGTGGGGGATCCGTATGGTGGAGTACTGTGCGGCCCCAGAGAGGAAGGGAATCCGGATCTGAGGCACAGCGTGGGTGAGCCTCACGAGTGCAGCGCTGAGGGAAAGGAGCCGGTCACCAAAGGCCCCAGCTGTGTCCAGAGCCGGTGGCTCCATTGAGGCAGGACGCAGACAGGTGGTGCCATACTGGGCCTCCGGGTTGGCGTGTTCCTTCCTGCCCCTTCATTACGGCAGAGTTTGTCCCGTTCCTACAGGGTGAACCCAGTTACTACAGAGTAGATTGGGCTCCTGTGGACTGGGTCAGGTTTCTGTCGAGTGGGTCGCAGTTACTGTGGGGTGGATCGCAGTTACTGTGGGGTGGATCGGGTCCCTGTGGAACGGATGTTGGTGGTAAGTCCTGTCATTGGCACCCCATTCCTCCCATGCTGGCGGGGATGGCACCTCCCCCAGCTGCACCCAGGACAAGCGCCCCACCCGTCTGTCTCCAGCCCAGCTGCAGCTCCAGCAGGTGGCGCTGCAGCAGCAGCAGCAGCAGTTTCAGGCCCAGCAGCAGGTGGCGCTGCAGCAGCAGCAGCAGCAGCAGCAGTTCCAGGCCCAGCAGAGCGCCATGCAGCAGCAGTTCCAGGCAGCGGTGCAGCAGCAGCAGCAGCTCCAGCAGCAGCAGCACCTGATCAAGCTGCATCAGCAGAACCAGCAACAGGTGCCAGCCTCGTGCCCCCGAGCCGGGGTGGGGGGCAGCCGGGGCGGGGCGGGGGCTCCCGGATGCAGGCGGCCACAGCGAGGCGACCCTCAACGGGAAGGCTGGCCAGGGCCGCCAGTCCTCCGAGCACGCGCAGGCCTCCTGTCCTCCCTGTCCCTGAGAGCTCTGGTGTCTGGACACCATACTGATCGTCCCACATGGGTGGCCGTGTCACAGGAAAAGCTCTTCTCTCACACAGGGTCTTAGTCACTGTCCTGACGGGTTAAGCATCTCCCACTCCAGCCTGTTGAGGGTTAGGGGAGGGAAGCCCCGAAGGACCCACTCTTGGCCGCCTGCTCCCGGCCTGGGCTTGCGCCTCCTTTCCCACGCTCCTCCTCCCGGGCTAACAGGGCGTCTTCAGGCCCACCTCTTCTCCTCATCCTGAAGCTGGTCCTGTGCCCACTTTGGGGGCCACACACGCACCCCTGGAAGGGGCTCCTGAGGTGTGTGGTCAGACAAGCGTTGCCCAGCTTCTCTGGGGCTATACCTACACCTGACCCCTTACCACGCCCTCCGGACCCTTCCCTGGACCCTGCCTTTGTCCCCTCAGGCCTCGGATGGGCCAGCATCCGTGGCCAGGGCCCTGTGACGCTGGGAGTCCCTCTGCCCCTGGGAGCACCACTGGGCCAGGCCACGAGCTGACAGGCCTGCTTATTCTGCCCCAGCTGCAGCAGCAGCAGCTACAGCGCATGGCACAGCTGCAGCTGCAGCAGCAGCAGCAGCAGCAGGCTCTCCAGGCCCAGCCGCCCATCCAGCAGCCGCCGCTGCAGCAGCCGCCGCCCCCGCCCTCGCAGGCCCTGCCTCAGCAGCTGCAGCCCCCACAGCACCACCAGGCCCCGCCGCAGCCCCCACCGCAGGCACAGCCTCAGCCTCAGCCTTTGGTGTCACAGGCTCCGGCCCTCCCCGGGCAGATGCTGTATACCCAGCCGCAGCTGAAACTGGTGAGTAGCGGGCGCCACGCGGCCGGGGCCCTTCTCCTGGCGTCCCCAGGGCTGTGGGTGGCAGGCCCTCTTCCGGCGCCGGGACTCACCCTGGCACCCCCACCCCGGCCCCCATATGCCGCTCAGCAGAGGAGCGCGTGTCCCACCAGCCGCCGCACCCCGTGGCAGTGCCCTTCCTTCCAGGAGGCACCTTGTCTTCTAAGCAGCCTGGCTGATTTGGTGGAGGACAAGGGCATCACGAGGCTGTGGCTGAGAAGGTGGATGGCAGGCCCTGCATTCTCAGTGTGGCAGAGGGCATGCCACCCGCCCGGCCCACAGACCACTCGGAGTTCTGTTCTGAGCAGAGGTCGTGACCATGTTTTTGAGGAAGGCATACGATACTATCTTGTCACGTGAAGTAAAGTCGCTCAGTCGTGTCTGACTCTTTGCGACCCCATGGACTGTAGCCTACCAGGCTCCTCTGTCCATGGAGTTTTCCAGGCAGTGGTACTGGAGTGGATTGCCATTTCCTTCTCTAGCGGATCTTCCCGGCCCAGGGATGGAACCCGGGTCTCCCGCGTTGTAGACAGGCGCTTTACGGTCCGAGCCCCCAGGGGAGTCCTTGTCTTATCGTGCATCTGTACAGAAGCAGATCCATGTCTGTGAACGGGGACATCACGTGGAAGACAGCATTGTCCCCAGCTGGGGGCGTCCGCTGTGTCAGGAGCCATTCTCATGTGTCTTGCGGCTTCCTGCTTTTGGTCCTTTGCTCCTTGCCTTTCACTGGGTGAGGTCGGGCAGAGCTGCACCGGAACCATGTGGCGGGTGTCTGGAGACCCCAAGGCGCAGGCTGCAGCGCTGGGGGTCCTGAGCAGGCTCCCGTCAGCAGGAGCCCGCTGGCCTAGGTTCCCTCGAGGAGTCGGGGCTGCGGGCAGGGCTCTCGCGGGCCGTCAGCGCCCTGGGCTCACCGCGGCAGCTGGTGGTGGCTGTGTGGTGGTTCATCGGGGCAGACTTCTCACTGGAGTCGGAGGTAGGGCTCAACTCTGCCGACTCAGAGCCAGGCTGGCGTGGGAACTGCCGACAAGCCACGGGTAAGGGTCGACTGGTAGCAGACGTCAGCCAGGGAAGCGGCGGGAGCCCCTCGGCTGGCCGCAAGGGCGCCCCACCCCTGGCCTGGCGGCTGCAGGTCGCTGCTCCTCCCTCCACAGGTCCGGGCCCCGATGGTGGTGCAGCAGCCGCACGTGCAGCCCCAGGTCCCACCGCAGACGGCAGTGCCCACGGCCCAGGCCTCGCAGGCAGTGGGTCCCGGAGTCCAGGTGAGGGCCCCGCGCCGAGGCTCTGGGGGCACCGCCAGTGCCTGCCACCCGTGGACGGCGAGCTTCTGGCTGGATCGGGCCAGTCCCGGGGTCCCCGGGGCAACTCCGCCCGGCGTGTCTGGGTTTGAGCTGGACAGGGCACGTGCCACGCCCACCCCGCGCCGCCCCACGTCTTCCCTCTTGCCTCCTTCCCCAGTGCGTGATGGCGGCGGGGGTGGTGGGCGGCGTACTCTATTCCTGCTTCAGCTCTGAGCACGGAGCCGGGAGCCGTTGCTCCAGAGACCAGGAGGAGCCCGAGGATGGGGTGTCTGGCTCTGGCAGTCATCCCTGACTTCCGGGACTCACCCCTGGGTGCCCACCCCCCGCACATCAATGTCGATGGATGGAAGGGCCTCCTGGCCTGGCCCAGTAGCAGCCAGTCTCTTTGTCTGGGGTGGGAGGCCAGGCCTTCTCCACAGGCCCCCTCGCCCCCCAGCCTGTGTCCGGTCCTGGCCTTGGTTCTTCCTGTCTCTGCCCACAGCGGCTCAGGAAGGCGTTGACTCAGCAGGTGCGCGGTGGTGAGACCCGTGGGCCCACAGGCTTCCACCCACCTGTGGCCGTGTCAGCCGAGCACCGTGTCCGGGCGGGGGTGCTGCGTGTCCCTTAGAGTCCAGCCTGGCCCTGTGGGTCGACTGCGGGGGAGCGTGCGGATGGGGTTCCCGCAGCCTTAGGAGGGTCTCTGTGGCCCCACGCCCCCTCCTCGGCTCGCCCACACGCGGTCTCGTGAAGCCCGCATCGCCTCTGCAGCCAGGGCAGGAATGTGGCCCATGTGCCCGTGTCGGCGACCTTCTTTGCCACCACTCTATGCCGGCCTCGTCTGCAGGCCTCCTGGGGCTCCCTGCTCTGTTCCCCTTCCCAGCGGTCACGCTGCCTTTGCTTCTGCTGGAGTTTGGGGCGGCCTGCGTCGCTTCGAGGGTGGTGTGGATTTGTGGCCTCTGTCCCAGCAGACTGCAGAGCTGAGGCGGGGACTCGGGGTGCAGCAGTGGGGAGGGGCGGGGTCGCCCCTCCTCCCGCAGGGTTTGGAGTTCTGAGGACCGGCCTTCGGGACGGGGGGCGTGCCCATGGCTTGCGTGCACTGGAGGCCAGCCTGGGTGGCCACGCCCCAGACGCCCCAGGCTCCCAGGTCTGCCCACGGGGTGGGGCGCTCGCGGGTCCCGGGACCTGGTGGGCTGGCCTCAGTGCACGCTCGAGTCTAGCAGCAGTGGGCGTGAGAAGACCCCTGGGGGAATGTCTGCTTCCTCAGCCCTTTGCAGCCTCGGTGGCAGCGGACAGGTCTGACCCAACACTAGGAAGTCAGCGTGGGTGGGGGAGGTGGGGCCGAGGGGGCAGACAGGAATCGTGGGTGGAGAGCCGGGTTGGCGGCTTTTCTTTCCTCCTCACGTTTCAGCAAAAGTCAGGCTCTCCTGGACTCAGTCCCCAGGGCCGCGTTGCCGTTCGAGCCCCTGTCCTCTGGAGCGGGTCCTGCCGGCCTCAGTCCCCGTCTGGTCTGGAGGGTTTTGCTGTTAGCAGTGGTGGGTGGCGTTTCTCGGAGTGACTCCGGGGCACTTGGGCCTCGGTCCCGACTGGAGCCTGGGACCCGGGTGTCTGAGGACGACTGGGCACCCATCTGGACACCTGGCTCCGGCGGTAACTCCAGCGGGGAGAGTGTCTCGAGGCCGCGAACTAGGACACAGGCGCAAGCCCCGCCTCTCCACCAGCCCCGCCCCTCCGCCAGCCCCGCCCCTCCGCCAGCCCCGCTTCCTCCGCCAGCCCCGCCCCTCCGCCAGCTCCGCCTGCGAGGCGGGTGTTCGATTCCCAGGCATCAGTCGGCCTCCTTCTGGAGGCTGCCTGGGCGGGCTTCGTTTCGTTTCATCCTAATGGTTTTGAGCATAGGCAGGCCCAGCTCTCCAGGGCCTCAGACCCCAGACTGAGGGCTCTCATCAGGGCAAGCCAGGCCAGCCTTGATGCCTCCAGGGGTGCAGTTGACGAGGGGGGCGCTGTCAGCTCGTGCTGGGACACGGCGGGCAGCGGGAGGCTGCAGTCGTCCAGGGAAGGGTGGGCAGAGCCGGAGGGGCCTGGGCCAAGCCGTGCTGGGGGAGCGGGCAGAGAGGGTGGCCTCGGGCAGCCTAGTGGGATCCAGGCTCCTGTGAGCGTTCCTCCGTCTTCCCTGACTCAACTGAAAACAGCCACCAGGCAGAGTGGCCCTCAGCCGGCATTTGCGGCACCGGGTGCAGACTGCAGGCCAGGGCTGCAGAGTGCGGCGGGCGGGCTGGGGGGCAGCTGGGAACTGCCTCCAGGGAGACGCTCGGCACACAGGAGGTGGCCGCAGTGTGCCGGACACCCCGAGCGAAGCCAGCAGGGCCTGTGGAGGCGTCCCGTGCGGTAACGGGCCAGGCTCTGCACGAGGCAGCTCCGGGGGCCTATTCCAGGGCCTGGTGGGCCGCCGTCTGCCCGGCCAGGACTAGCACCTCTCGTGTCTGGGTAGAAAGCGGTTTCCACACGCTCGCATTCCTAGTTCTTGGCCTGTGACCGCCTCCCTCGGTGTTCACAGACAGACGTGGCGGCCTCCTAGTGGGAGAGTGGGGCGGGAACACTCCGCGTTCGCTCGACGAGGGCTTCAGGGACCGGGTGACCCTGGGCGCTCCGAGTGCTCCCCTCGCTGCAGAGGTTGCTTGGCTGCCAGACCGCAGCTCTGGCCTGGGCGCTGGCGAGGGAGAGGCAGGGCAACCGCATGGCACAGCCTCCGCCATGCCCTGCTGCCCGGCTTGTCCTTGGGGCCCAAGGGGTCACGGAGGCTTTGAAAGGTCAGCCGTCACGTCACTGTGCGTGGTCACTGTGCGTGACACGCACACGTCACGTCACTGTGCGTGGTCCTCGCTGGCCTCCCCTGCCTGCAGGCTCCCACACGCACAAGGCAGGGGCCTGGCACGTCGTGTCCCCCACTCGAAAGTCTCTACTAGCCCAGGGCCAGCAGTCCAGCCCTGCCGCCAGCGTGCGGGCCGCGTGTGTGCAGGGGCGCACCGCGTGGGTGTTTGAGAGGCGGCGGCAGAGGGGCCGCGGGGGTGCGCGGGGCGGCTCAGCAGGCGCGCCCTCCCCGCAGGTCAGCCAGAGCGGCCTCACCGTGCTGTCGTCGCCGTCGCCGGGCCAGCAGGTGCACACCCCGCAGTCGATGCCGCCTCCCCCGCAGCCGTCCCCGCAGCCCGGCCCGCCCAGCTCGCAGCCCAGCTCCAACGTCAGGTAGGCCCGGCCGGGGCCCACCCCCGCCTCTGGCCCCGGCCCCGCCCCCGGCTCACCCGCCTCCTCTCTGCCAGCTCCGGCCCTGCCCCGTCCCCCAGCAGCTTCCTGCCCAGCCCCTCGCCACAGCCTTCCCAGAGCCCAGTGACGGCGCGCACCCCGCAGAACTTCAGCGTCCCCTCCCCAGGACCGCTGAACACCCCCGGTAAGTGGGGCGAGGGTCGGGCACAGCCACGCCCCCCATGGGCGGGGCCGCGCTCACCAGGCCGCGTCCTGCAGTGAACCCCAGCTCTGTCATGAGCCCCGCCGGCTCCAGTCAGGCCGAGGAGCAGCAGTACCTGGACAAGCTGAAGCAGCTGTCCAAGTACATAGAGCCTCTGCGCCGCATGATCAACAAGATCGACAAGAATGAAGGTGGGCCCGCGGGCCAGCAGGATGGGCGGGGCGGGGCAGGGACCTCCGCCCCTTCTGAGGGTCCGCTGCTTCCCCAGACAGGAAGAAGGACCTGAGTAAGATGAAGAGCCTTCTGGACATCTTGACAGACCCCTCCAAGCGGTGAGCCTTGGTGCCCAGCCTGTGGGGACAGGGCTGCTCCCATGCTCACAGAGGGTCCCACCCAGTGGCCCTCACGGCCTTCTTGCTGGCCTGGCCCCCGACGTGCGGGTGGCCTTGGGCTGGAGATGGTCCCAGTGCCCATGTGTGCAGAAGGGGCGCTGAGCTCACAGGCGCTGGCCGTGGGAGGGGCCGGACCCTCTGAGAGGGGCTCGAAGGCAGGGCCACGTCCTCACGCCCCTTGCTTCTCCCACGGGCCACGGAGCTGTTGAGGCCAGAACTCGGCCGGCACCCCCTTGCAGGTGGTCTGGCCTGAGGACCCTGCCCTCTCCTGGGGCCTTTGGCTCAGGCCAGGCCCCCTTCTGGAATGTTCTCCCTGTTTTGCTCACCTGGGCAGAATGCTGGGCACTGAGGGGTCCTGTGAGAGACGGACAGCCCTCCGGTCTCTCAGCCGTCATCGGGTGGGGGCAGGGGCCTGGCCTGCATCCCCCCTTGGCCTGCCATGGCGTGCCATGTTTTGGGCGCAGGGCCGCCCTGCCTCAGACTCAGCCTGGGAACAGCGTGGGCTGGCGGGCTCCTGGGAGTGGTGCCGGGGCCCAGGCCCCAGTCCGCTCCGTCCAGAGGAGGCCAGACTGTCCGTGGCTGGGTAGAGACCCGGGAGCGCTCGGCTCCCTGCCCCCACCTGGAGGGCCAGCCCTGTCTTCCTCCCTCAGGTGCCCTCTGAAGACGCTGCAGAAGTGTGAGATCGCCCTGGAGAAGCTCAGAAACGACATGGCGGTGGTGAGCGTGCTGCTCTGCCTGTGCTGTCCCTGGGGCCGTGGGCATCCCTGCTGGTCAGGTGACCGCGAGCCGGAGCCTGTAGTCCGAGGGGGTGGGGGCCGTGCCCAGTGCTGTGGGTGAGGTGAGGATGCCGGGGAGCCTGTGGCTGCGGCCTCGTAGTGCACGGCTCTCGAGGCCCGCGGACCTGGCCTGGCTGGGCCTGTGGTCTGGAGCTTGTGGGGAGGCCAGGAAGGCCGGCTGGGCGAGGACGAGGGCCGGGGCCCGCGAGTGGGCTGCTGACCCCGCCGTCCTGCCGCAGCCCACGCCCCCGCCGCCCCCAGTGCCCCCCACCAAGCAGCAGTATCTGTGCCAGCCGCTGCTGGACGCCGTCCTGGCCAACATCCGCTCGCCCGTCTTCAACCACTCCCTGTACCGCACGTTTGTGCCGGCCATGACTGCCATCCACGGCCCGCCCGTCACGTGCGTACCTGCGGGGCTTGGCGGGCGGCAGGCCAGACCGCAGCCTGGCCAGGGGGTCAACACGGCTGCCTCCTGCAGGGCCCCGGTGGTGTCCACCCGGAAGCGGAAGTTTGAAGAGGACGAGCGCCAGAGTATCCCCAACGTGCTCCAGGGGGAGGTGGCGCGGCTGGACCCCAAGTTCCTGGTGAACCTAGACCCTTCGCACTGCAGCAACAATGGTGCCGTCCACCTGATATGCAAGCTGGGTGAGTGCTGGGCCGGGGCTGGCGGGACCGCCTGCTCGCCCAGCCCAGCCCTCCTGGAATCTGCCCGCTGGCCTCCTCGGCCCACACGCGATAGCATGCGCACTTGCCTGGGGGCTGGCCCTGAGCCTGCACGCGCTCATATCCCTCCAGGCACGGGAGCCCCCTCCCTCC
Organism: Ovis canadensis; assembly: GCF_042477335.2. NCBI lineage: Eukaryota > Metazoa > Chordata > Mammalia > Artiodactyla > Bovidae > Ovis > Ovis canadensis. The sequence continues at coordinate 82,602,429 of NC_091261.1, read as the reverse complement.
CGTCCAGCTGCAGCTCCGGGCCTGAGGCCGGAGGGAACGGGAAGCGCGGGAGTCGGTGCCTGGGCCCCGCGCTGGCCTCTGCGGGGCCTCCAGGCCCGGTGGGCACTGCCGGGTCACCGGTGGGTCACAGGTGGGCACTGCCGGGCCACAGGTGGGCACTGCCGGGTCACCGGTGGGTCACCAGTGGGTCACAGGTGGGCACTGCCGGGTCACAGGTGGCACCTTGTGTTTCGCAGATGACAGGGACCTCCCCAGCGTGCCGCCGCTGGAGCTCAGCGTGCCCGCCGACTACCCCGCCCAGAGCCCGCTGTGGGTCAACCGGCAGTGGCAGTACGGTGGGTGACGGGGGGCAGGCGCCCGGCGCTCCTCTGCCAGCCCCCGCCCTCCTGAGGCCCTCCTGAGGCCCTCCTGCCCTCTTCCTCAGTGGACAGAGCAGGTGGCCGCACAGGCCCACGGGAGGGGAGGCTCCCTGCCCACCGCACCCCTGCAGTCCTGAGCAGCCGGCTCAGGGCTGAGGCTGGCCCAGCAGCCCCTGTGGGCCTCTGTGAGGCCCCTGGGGACCCATCTGGGGGACAGGCCCTGAGGCCACGCCATTGGTGCAGACGCTCCTCCCCAGGCTCAGGGCTGGCCTGCGGAGAAGCAGGCGCTGAGGGCAGTCCCCCCCAGCTGTCCACTGGCGTATGGGAGCTGGCACCCAGGCCCCAGGCTGGGGAGGGCGGTGGCGGTCCTGGCAGAGGCTCACGGCCGCCCTTCTCTGCAGACGCCAACCCCTTCCTTCAGTCGGTGCACCGGTGCATGACCTCGCGGCTGCTGCAGCTCCCTGACAAGCACTCGGTCACGGCCCTGCTCAACACCTGGGCCCAGAGCGTCCACCAGGCCTGCCTCTCGGCCGCTTAGCCGCACCGCCGCTGCATGTCCGGCTTCCGCCCTCCGGGGGCCACGGGGCAGCTGGCAGCCTCCTCGGCCCCATGTCGGACGTTTCTGGACGCTGGCTTCCTTAGAGAGCCCGGACCTCGGTTAGCTCTTCTGCTTTCCCTCCGCCTCAGGACCAGCTACACGCTTCCACACGCGGAGAGGCCCCAGCCGCACCCCGGCCCTGCGCGCGAGGGCTTCTGTCCCCTGCAGGGCCCGTGTCCACTTGGCACGGTGGGTCCCGCGTGAGCCTCGTTTGTGTGCTGGAAAGCCTTCTGCCGTTTCCCGGGGGGCGTGCAGGACACAGGAGACCCTGAAGACGCACAGCTCTCCGGCCACAGTCTGGGGTCGCGCGCGCCGCGGGATGCCCCAGGGTTGGGCGCTCACTGCAGGGCCCCGCCACCCTCCTCCCGCCCGGCCTGGCGCCCGCTCGGGTCAGGATGCTGTCCTCAGAGCCGGCGTTCTGAGAGACTGAGGCTCCTGCTGGGGCACTGGCCAGCTGGCCCCCTGCTGGAGAGAGGGTCCCCCTTTTTGTACGTGCATCCCCATGTCTTCTGTGGTTCTTATAATAAATTTATTATTCCTGTGTCTGCCGTGGGTCTGTCACTGTGTCCCCCTGCCTCCCTGCCGTGAGTCCGGGGCCCTCTGTCCAGTGAGGGGCGCTGTTGGGGCGGAGCGAGGTCCCCCACTGGAGGGGGACGCCTAGACTCCATGGGGCTGGGAGGACTGTCCTGCCAGACTGGTCCAAGCCGAAGCTGTCACTCTGGCAGACGAGGGTGTCCTGCGGCCATCGCCGGGCGGGCCAGCATCCCGGGGAGGACCTTGCCCCGCGGCCATGGCCCCGGCCCTCGGTGGAGGAAGGTGGGCCAGGCAGGGCCGCTCACCAGCTGTGTGTGCCGGTGGACGCAGGACGGTGTCGCGCGGGTGCCTGGCAGGCAGCCCCCTGCACTCGGGGAGGAGCGTTAGGGCCGTGGCTCCGCTTCTTTTCTTCCAGGGCAGCCGCCGGGTCCGGCAGGTGGGGTGACTCCTGGCAGGCCCCGCCCGCCACCAGGCGCAGAGCCACCTGCCGCCAGGTGCAGAGCCCAGGTGACGGACGAGGCTCACGACTGGGAGAAACGAGCTTTATTTTCAGTCTTCAACAGGCTCATGCTTATTCCATAACACGTGCGTGAGAACGCAGGATAGCAAAATACTGAGGGAGAAAATAGTTCCCAGCCCCGAGACCACGTGCGGTGTCCGCCGTGGGCCTGGTCGATCGGAAGCTGGCTTGGCTTAGCGCACTGGGGGTGCGTGGGGCACAGTCCCGCAGGGTGGTGGCTGGGCCTGGCGCTCAGAGCACCGAGCGGTGCAGCCGCCGGCCCTGCACCGCCTGCAGCCGCCGCTGCCGCTCTGCGAAGCTGGTCTTGAGGCTCTGCTTCAGTGCCGGCAGGATGGCATGCTCTGCCACGGGCGCCCGGCTCAGGATCAGGCTGGGGGCAACGGAGGTCACTGCAGGCACCCTCCCCACCCCGCAGCCCCCGGGCGCAGAGGCTGCCCGCCTCCCATCCCGGCAGGACTTACCATTTCTTAGAGATGCCCTTGGCGGTGACCTTGGGGAGCTGCGTGGCCCCCAAGTGCAGGGCCTCCTGGTCTCTGGAGAAGGGATTTGGCCGTGAGCCCCAGATGAGTGGGCCCAACCATGCCCCTGCAGCTTCCCGGCGCACCTACCTGGGGGAGCTGGGCCCAGCCTCCTCGGGGCCGGCCCTGGGCCTCTGGCTCCTTTCCAGGAGCGACTTGAGGTGCTGCAGCTGAAGGCAGGGAGGAGAGGCGCCCTGGGTGGGGCGGTGGGGCCCTGGGGCGCCCAACCCCTCCCCGTCCCCTTCTCCCCCCTCCCCTTCTCCCCCCTCCCCTTCTCCCCCTCCCCTTCTCCCCCTCCCCTTCTTCCCCTCCCCTTCTCCCCCCTCCCCTTCTCCCCCCTCCCCTTCTCCCCCCTCCCCTTCTCCCCCCTCCCCTTCTCCCCCCTCCCCTTCTCCCCCCTCCCCTTCTCCCCCCTCCCCTTCTCCCTCCCCCCCACCTCCTGTGCCTGCAGGAGGTTGGCGTTCCACAGCTGCCGGATGACGACCTCACACTGCTGCAGCGTGGCGGGCTTGCGCAGGTGCAGGGGCAGGCCCTCCGAGGGGGGCGCCCCTGGCACCTGCATGCCCTTGTGCTGGCTGCCCACCGCCCAGGGGGGCACTGTGTTAGCGCTGTCTGCTTCTTCGTCCCTGAAACAGTCATGAGAGCTGCCGGGGCGGGGGCAGGGCCGGGGCAGCCTGCCATGGGCGGTCTCACCAGCTCTCAGGGTGGCACTTGCTCCAGAGTGCGGAGGGGGCATCTCCACAGCCTGGCTCCCTTCTGTGCCCGGCAGCAGGCCCACCCCTTCCTCCCCTCACAGCACACACTGAGGGGTGGGTGTGGTCGAGCTGCCCGGGGTCCGGCGCGGGGTGCCCACAGGCTGCAGAGAAGCAGGGGCGGGCCCGCTGTCCCAGCAGACAGCAGGTGAGTCCCAGGGAGGCCCTGCCCTGGTGTGCGACCCTGTGCCCTCCAGAGCCCAGCACGGTTCGTGGGGGAGCCCCAACCAGACTCGGGGTTCTCTGGGTGAAAAGCAAGCTAATGTGGAGGCCTGGACGCTTTGCTTCTGTGTTTGAAAGCATCCTTTAGGGGTTGCTGCCAGCCCCTCCTGCAGATTCAGGCCAGTTCAGGGGGCCTGCTGGGTCCCGGGGAGGGGAAAAGGCAGTGCCCACCAGGTGGGCCAGCCCAGCCTTCAGGAGCCTGTTTCCCGCTGGAGACCGTTTGAAAAGGCTACGCCGTGAGCGGGTTCCAGGCTGTGAGCCTGCCGAGCACACCGTCCCACGGGCGCAGGGAACCTTACTTGACAGGCCCCTGCACCCTGAGGGCCTTGTCCACCATGCTGCCGTGAAGCAGGGAGGCGACCGAGGTCTCCTCCAGGTCCGGCTGCGGGGGGCCTTCAGCTTTCCAGTCTGGCTTCTTAGAGGACCCGGGCTGGGGCTTTGCCTTGCCCTGAGAGCCGGCTGCAGGTCAGACCCAGACAGGGCCTTGTCACCAGGCGTCAGTGGGCCACGTGCGCCCGCGGGGCCCCACCTGTCCCTCGTAAAGGGCACAGGGGAGCAGCCTCCTTCTGGGCGGGGTGCTGGGAGGCACAGAGGCAGGGTGGGGCAAAGCCCGTGGGGGTCTGAATGTCCTGAAGGGGCCACAGTGCTGAAGGCTGGCTGCCCCAGCAGCTGAAGCAGGGAGAGAGCCCCACACGCCCTGCAGAGTGGTCCTGTGGGCCTCGGCAGAGCTCAGGGCCTGGGCGGGGGCGGGGTTGGCCGGCAGCCATTCCCTGACTCTGAACCCCATTTTGGGCAAAATGAAAGTGAAGGCAAGATCTGGGCCCAGCCCGCACGAAGCCTGAAGTGTCAGAGGCACCGTCGGGCAGGGCAGCTCTCGAGGCTACACTTGGCTCCGCGTTGGGGCCCCCACCTGCGTCCTGCCTGCTCTGAGGGCTGAGCTGAGCAGGCGGAGGACCCCGGGGCTCCTGGGGCACACGTTCTGCCGCCTTGCACCCCACACTGATGGTCGTCCCTCCAGCCAGCCCGCTGACCTGGCCCCTGGCCCCAGCTCCCTCCTGGGCCTTCAGCTCACAGGCCCCTGGGGACCTTCCTGGGTCCCTTCAGCGTCTCCTTGACCCCCGAGTCCATGGGGCCTGGCTGAGGCGCCCCCTGAGGACCGCCGTGGGCGCTCAGCGTGCTGCTCAGCACCCCACGCCCGCATCAGGCCCGCAGCACCCGAGGGGCCCTGCTCTACCCCAACCCCAAGCACAGAGGCGCCGGCGCACTCACCCGACACTGTTGTGTTCGAGACGGACTTGTTGGACTGAAGGCTGGAGCTCGACGTGCTGCCTGTGGGGCGCAGGGGGTCAGCCCACGGCGGCAGGGCCACGCTCCCGTCCCACCCGTTTCTGTGCTCCCTCCACACACGAGCAAGGCTGCCCCAGACCCTGCCAGTCCCGGAGGGAGCCGTGGAAGGGGGCTGCGGCTGGAACCGGGGTCCTGAGTGGGAGCACGGCCTCTCCCCAGGTCCGCTCGGGGCCCCAGCACTGCCTGCCCACATCAGCGCCTGGCGGCTGTGGGGCCCCGACAGAGAAGGGTCCCCGGCACTCCCCCTGCGTGCCTCCCAGGAAGAGCGCCCTGGGGGCCTTCGAGGCTGGCACCGCTCACCACTCAGACCGCCTCCCAGTGAAGGCCTGGCCTCAGCAGGAGGAGGGGAGGGGAGCCCTGGGCAAGGCTGCCGGACAGGCAGGGCCAGCCGGCGCAGATGAGGCCGTGGGCGGTTGCCGTGGAGACAGTGGGGCGGCCCGAGACCTCAGGGACCGGAGCTGGGGCTGTGCTGGGCCGGCCTGTGTTTTGGGCGAACGTCTGGGGCCGCTGTGCAGAGGACGAGCCTCCAGGAGAGTGAGGCTGGGGTCCGTGGGGGCGCGAGGGCGCTTCTGTCCACGGCCCCTGCTGCGCTCTGGTGCGGTGGCCCAGGCTGCAGCTGGGAGCTGTCTCTCTGGGCTAATCCGGGGGCTGCTCTTGAGGGCAGTCACTTTGCACGAGGCACCTGTGGGCCTCAGCCTTACCTTTCTTCTGTGGCTTTTGGTTCATGATGAGCTTGTAGTGGAGATCTGAAAGCAAGCATGGGCTCTGCTCGGGGCCACTCTGAGAGACACGGCTTGGCCCGTGGCCCAGGCCTCCCTGCTGAGGCCCTGAGGAGCCCTGCCCTGTGGACCCAGACACGGCTCCCTCGGGCGGACTCGGGGTGCCCCTGGCTGCTCCCTGAGCCGGAGCCCCTCCCTGCATCCGTGACGTCGGCGGGGCGCCCTCTGCCGGGTGGGCCCAGGCTCCGGGGGGGGGGACAGAGGGAGTCAGGATGACGCAGGGGGCCGGGACCCATCTGGGTGCGCTCGGCTTGGGACAATCCATCGGCCTGCCTGCGCGGACCCGGGGGCGGGGGATGGGGGGCGGTGTTTCACTTCGACAAAAAGGTTTTCAAAGGGGGCGGCCGGGTTTCCGTTGCGCGCAGTGTGGCGGGCTCGGGGCCTGGGTGGCGGAGTCCCGCGAGGCGGCCTCCTGAGGCCCGGCCCGCCGCCCGCCTCACCCTTGTTCTCGCGCTTCAGGCGCTCGATCTCCTCGTGGAGCTTGACCAGCGTCTCCGAGTGCTGGCGCTGCAGGAACTGCACGCTCTTCTCCAAGTCCAGCACCCGCTTCTGAGCCTCGTTGAGCCCGAGCGACGCGCCGAGCTGCCCGGGCTGGGGGACCGCCGGCAGGCGCGGGCGCGGGCGCGACGTGCCCCGGGAGCCCGGGATGCCCGAGCTGCGGGGCCGCTGCCCTGCCGCCACCCCCGCCGCGCTCATGTAGCCGCTGCCGCTGGACGCCCACTCGGTGGCTCGGCTGCCGCGACCTGGCGCGGCGTCGCCATGGAAACGGGAGAGCCCGCTGGGCGCGCGCGCGGCGGGGCGGGGCGCCCGGGGGCGGGGCGCCCGGGGGCAGACCCTTGACTTCGTGCGGGTGTCGCGGCCCCGCCCCAGTGGGGTAGCTCGCTTGATCACAGGCCGCCCCTCATTTCAGAAAGTGAAGAGGAACGAACTAAAGAGCCTCTTGATGAAGGTGAAAGAGGAGAACGAAAAAGTTGGCCTAATGTTCAAAAGGCTAAAATCACGGCATCCAGTCCCGTCAAGATGAGGAAGAAGTGGAAACAGGGACAGATTTTATTTTCTGGGGCTCCCAAACCACTGCGGACTGTGACTCCAGCCATGAAATTAAAGGACTGCTGCTCCTGGAATCAAAGCTATGATAAAATCAAAGCTAGATAGCATATGAAACAGCACAGACATTATTTTGCTGATGGTGCATAGGGTCACAGCTATGGTTTTTCCCGTAGTCATGTATGGATATAGAGTTGGACCATGAAGAAAGCTGAGCACCAATGAATAGATGCTTTTGAACAGTGGTGCTAAAAAAGATTCTTGAGGGTCCTAAAGGAAATCAACCTTGAATCTTCACTGGAAGTGCTGAAGCTGAAGCTGCAATACTCCGGCCACCTGATTCAAAGAGCCAGCTCATTGGCAAAGCCCCTGATGCTGGGAAAGATTGAAGGCAGGAGGAGAAGGGGGCCACGGAGGATGAGATGGCTGGAGGGCATCACCGACTGGATAGACATGAGTTTGAGCGAGCTCTGGGAGTTGGTGATGGACAGGGAGGCCTGGTGTGCTGCAGTCCGTGGGGCCGCAACGAGTCGGACACGACTGAACGCCTGAACAGCAACATTCCTCTGACAAACCGCAGAGGCCCATCCTCCGTTACAGGTCTTAGTTTAGTTATGTTCACTGGCTGTGTTTCAATAGTTCGTGTTCTAAATAGCTGATATGGTTACAGATGATACTTTAGATGACACGATTTTGTCTCAAAAATCAAAAGGTAGAATTTCCACTTCCAGTCATCGCAGACCCCTGTGCTTTATGAAGTGTGAACAAAACACGAAACAGTTGTCTGCAGGCACCAGAGGAGAACAAAAAGCAAACAGAATTTGCAAGAAGGCAGTGCTTGAAGAGCCATTTTCTCCTGAGGGCTCCCGATCAGCGAGACCGGAGCGGAAAGCCGCCGGCTTACTGGATGGAGAGCGTGATGGGTGGAAACTGAGGGGTGCTGGAAAGTTCGGAGCTATGAGCTCCCTTCACGTGTGTGGCCTGAAACGCAGACGGTCCCAGGGCAGGACAGAGCCAGAGGCCAAAATGGCCAACTCCAGGGGAGACCACGTTTGGGAACTAACAGAGATGCTTTCAGAGAAGGCAGAGAAGTTTTTCATTTAAGCTCCCGAAGAGTCACAGCTTGGGAATAAGGGCCGTACTTTAGAAATAAGAGATTTGCACGAAGAGCAAGGACAAAGTCAAGCTTCATCTGCCCCTATAAAATGCAAAGCCCAGCCTCCACAGGTCCTCTTCCGGTAACTCAGCCGCCCAGAGAACCAAAGTCAGAACCCAGAGCCTCACTGCCAAGCGACCTGTGACGTCAGACCTCCACTAGTGAAGCCCAGACGCGGTGGGGTCAAGCGGAAGAATTCAGATTCTGCCGACAGAAACAGGTCACAAGTAACTCTAGACAAGAGTTTCCAGCAGAGCGGTGGGGGCTTACTTGGCCAGTCGTGTCCGACTCTTTGGGGCCCATTGGCTGTAGCCCACCAGGCTCCTCTGTCCATGGGATTTTCCAGGCAAGAATACTGGAGCGGGTTGCCATTTCTCTCTCCAGGAGATCCTCCCCACCCAGAGATTGAACCTGGGTCTCCTGTATCGCAGGCAGATTCTTTACTGACTGACCTACCAGGGAAACCCGACAGAAAAGTGCTGTATAATACCTGTGTAAAGTCTGCAGAAAAAGGCAGTTGTGGTGATTGAAACCATGGAGAAGTTTAAACACAGTTGGGGGGAAAATATATACACATGTATTCTGGTTTTCTGGCCCGCAAGAAGAGCTGAACACACTGAAAATCACCAACTGTTCTTAGACCCATCACAGCCCTGAGGTCTCAGGGCAAACCACTGCCCTGTTTTGGAGACAGATGGGTACAGAGAGCCACAGCTCAACCGCAGCAGCGGCCTGGACAAGAGCCAGTGCCAGGCGGGGGGCGGGCGGGACAGCCTAAAGTGCAATTGATGAATTGCTGACCTGGCTCGGTGTGAACAAGGCTGAGAGTTAAAAAGTGGGAGGAGACGCCTCCTATCTCAAGGGGCTCCCAGCGCTCCTATTGGGCTCTCACAGGGAAAGGTGGGTACAGGTGGGCCACGGGCACTCGGTCAGGCTTGCAGGCAGCTGCCCATCAGCCGGGCAGAAGTACGTCCTCCTGGGTAGAAAGGACTCAAACGACACAGAGGCCCCCACGTCCACCCCGCCCCTGTCCCGAGGCGTGGACGCCGCCCAAGCCTCCTCTGTGCTTACGCACTTCCGCTGACACGCCTGTGGGTCGGGCTCATTTGTCTGCTATGACTTTCGGCTGTTTTCCTGTGACGGGGGCGTGGCAGACATCCTGCTTTGCAGCTTGGTTTCTGTTTTCTCCGCGGGTCTTGGTGCTCAGGGAGCTGTCAGTTCCTTGCTTTGTTGTTCTGTAAACTTTGGCTGGCTGTGCTGGGGCTCAGGCGCGTCACTGGGAGTGCAGAGTCTTGGCTCTGGACCACCGTCACATCCCTTTGGTGTTCTTTTTTTTGCTACACAGCGGTCTCTGGGCTCTTCCTGCTTCCGCTCTCCTGGGCCATCCTAACCCTCCCGGGCAAAGTCAAGGACAAGCTGGCTGTGCCGGCGACCGTGCGGGCCAGGGCTGTGCAGCGCGGGAGGCGGCTCCTGCCGCTGCACCTGCCGCAGCCCCGTGAGACCAGCTTCGGTTAAGAGGGAGGGACGTGCTTGCTCGGGGCCGGCCAGGAAGACAGACTTGGCTTCTGTTCATCATCCTGGCGACTCTTGTGGGGAATAAGTCAACCGGGAAATGACCACTGTCTTTTCTAAGGGCAGTGACACGGAGGCCGCGTTCTTACTGTCCCCTCCTCCCCAGTCACGCGCACCTAGAGGGCCGGTGTCGATCTCGCTTTGCCCTTTGTCAGGGCCAGCGGCCCCGCAGTTCCCGATCCCGGGACAGGGAGCGCGCTGTGCACGGGCGCCAATGCTTCCAGCGATCTGAGGGGAGACGCGCGTCGTGAAGACGTTCGGGCCCCTGAAGTTTTCTCTTGCCACTTGCCCTTTTCTTGTCATACCTGAAAAACCAGTGAGCTCACTTTTCAATATTTGCTCCTGTGTTTTCTCCTAACGGTCCTAGTTTTAGCTTTTTCTTTAAAAATAAGTAATTCGGCTGCACCAGGTGTTCCTTGCGTCATGTGGGAACCGTGTTGACTGCAGTGTTCGGCTTGTGTAATCTGAGTTCCCCGACCAGGGACCGAACCCACGTCCCCAGCGTTACAAGGCGGACTCTTAAAGAGCCATCAGGGAGGTGCCTGTAGCTGAGTTCTGCGTCAGTCTGTGATCTGAGCCTTGGTCAGGCCCCTTCACTCGTCCAACATTAGATTAAAGGACCCCGTCCTGGCCCTTTTCTCGTCATGGACAGGCTAACGTATCCGCTAGCTCACATTTTGGTCCCTGGATATGTATATAATAGGTATAGTAAGATACCTGTCAAGCGAATGTACTTGTTGGGCAGCTCACTTGCTCAGCACTGGAGAGAAAAGAGGACAACCCTCGTCCACAGAGAGCAAACGTCCTCATTGGACGGATGGTCAGTCATGAGTATTTATTCATTTATTCAGCATCTCCAAGTGCGCAGCACCACACAGATGACAAGAAGTATGTCTTTGCTTTTATCTGTGGACAGTGGTTAGTCCAGAGGGGGCCCTCCGTCCAGCCCGGGGGACAGAGGCGGGGAGGACGGACTGGGGCCAGGGGCATGGGGCTCCCCGGGCGGGAGGGAGGGGGTGCAGACCCTCAGAGGCCTGCCAGCGGGCCGAGCAGCACCCCGGGCTCCCTGAGAGGAGGGTGGCGGTGGGTCCGGCCGGGCAGGGGGCTCTCGCTGATCAGGCTGCCCTGAGTGTGGGTCTCTCTTTGGAGGCTTCAGACGCACAGACTCTGAGCTTCCTGGGGACATTCTGTAGGACACGGAAGCTTGAAACAGACAGGAAGGCTTCTGGGAAACAGTTCAGGAAGGACGGTGAGCCCAGCGTTGGCTGCGGGGCTGGGAGGCCGGGGGCTCTGAGAGGCGACTGGTGTGCCCAACTTGGGCAGCACTTGGGTGGCCGAAAGGTCGAAGCCAGGGCACTGGGGCTTGAGGGGGTGGGCAGCTGGCATAAACCGCCTGAGGCTCTGGGTGGGGCTGAGATGTGCAGAACCCCCACCTCCAGCCTGCCCCCGACCCCGGGCTCCAGGCCAGCAGCCCCTCCGCAGGGCTCTCCCCTCGCTGTGCCCGCCTCCTGCCCCCTTCTGCAGCTCAGCTGTGGGTGTGAAACCCCAGGCCCATCAGCTAGATCCGCGGCGCCTGTGAGCAGCCTCCCCCACCGGCTCGCTCCACTTGTTTCTACAGAAACCTGCATGTCCTCCCGAGCGGCTCAGAGCCACGAGGTAGGACGCGTGCTCAGGTTGTTGCTCCGGGAGCTTGGCGGCACAAGCTGCGGTGCCCGCGGGCGGGAAGCCACCTGGGCAGGCGTTGGCAGCGAGTAAGGCTGTTATTTACAGGGTGCCATGCAAGGGAGGGGAGCCTCAGGCCCACTGCAGCATGGCCGCAGAGTTAAGTGTCCTTTCCAGCGATCTCTCCGTCTGTGCTGGTCTTCACTGTGTCTGTGGGCTCTTCTCCGGTAGTCAGGAGTAGCTTCTCGTGCTGTGGAGCTCAGGCTCAGCAGTCATAGCGCACGGGTTTAGCTGCTCCGCGGCACATGGGATCTTCCCAGATCAGGGATGGAACCCATGACTCCCGAAGCGGCAGGCGGGTTCTTCAGCACTGTGCCGCCAAGGAAGCCCAAGTGAGTGGCTTTTGAAGGGGAAGTGGAGGGGCGGGGCTCACCCCCTTAGGGCTGGTGCCCCCGGGTCTGGGGCTGTAGCCGGCTGCCCTGGAAAACGACTCAGGATGCCTGTCAGGAAGCTGCACCTCCAGGCACCCGGCAGCATCAGGGGCTCAAATGCAAACTCACCCCGGCACTCGGTTCCCACCCGGGCCTCTTCAGAACCGGGGCCCCTGCCCACCTTCCCGCACCTCCCCGCCTGGGACGGCAGCCTTTCTCCCCTGGGACCTGTCTCCTGGGCTCCGCTCCTTCCCGTACCGTCTCCACTCTGCAACCAGAGCCCCCACACCACCTCAGGGTCCGTGTGATGGCGGGGTCCCCAACGCCCCATCCGTTGGGCCCCCTGGGCAAAGCTGCCAAGCATTGTGGGCCCTGGCTGCCCTCCACACCCCACACTCCAGGTCTGAGCATCGGTGGCACCCGGCCCCCCAACCTCAGCGTCCGCTTTTACTTCTGAATCCTGCTCCGTGAAGACCCCCCAGGTCCTGGCACAGCTGCGGGTACCACAGTGGGTGGCTGCTCCACAGTTAATGGTGTGTGGGCAAAGGGGGGGCGTGGCGGTGAGCAGAGCCCCGGAGAGATGGGGGTCCCCAGCCTTGCAGGGGTGTGGTCAGGAGCCAGTGCTGTGGACATAGGACCCCAGACATCATCTCAGAGGTTGGTCGCAGAGCTGGTGTCCACGGGAACCGGTGGAAACTAGAGCCCCCTGTGCCCACAGAAGCTGACCGATGGCACCATGGGATTCAAGACCAAGAACAGGTTTATTCAGGTCCAGGGTCAGTTACAAGTTTGGCTTTTGGTCACAGGCCCCAAAGGCCACTGTTCTGAGTTTAGATTAAAACACAAAGCCCAACATTTACAGTTTGAAAGCTTAAAAAGACAGACACCAAAGCCTTTTAAAAATCTGGGCTGGCAAGTGCCCCCGGTGTGTCATCTGCAGGACAAAGGGCACGGGAGGCCGTGAGGGTCTGTGAACCTGCAGCCTCGTGCACTTGGAATGTTTCAATGTCACCAAACCCTGTCCAAGCACCTGCTCTGAGGAGGACACAAATGGTGCTTCTGACCGCCTCTGGCTGTGCCCCAGGGCGGGCAGCCCGCCGTCTGCAGGGACAAGGCCTGCACACGGGGCAGCCCCGGCCGGTGGCCGTCTGCGTGCCTCTCCTCAGATGCACGTGTGCAGCCCGGACTTGGCAGCAAAACTGGCTTAAAATCATGGACCAGAGAACCCCCATCTGATTTTCTCAAGACTCCCATTTGGGGCCTGATTCTTCTTGGGAGCCAGAAGCTGGTCTCCTGTTCTGCGGTCTCACTGTCCCCCCTTCCAGGGCCATGAGGGCAGAGACTGCAGGCCCCCCCGGGGAGGCCTGACTCCTGAGCTTCACACAGTGAAGAGAAAGGCACCTTCTTGCGGGGCCTCCGGCTGAGGCAGGGAGCCCACCGCTCCACCCTCCCCCTCAGGGAGGCCCAGGCCCTGCCCAGCAGGCTCTCGTCCTGCCTGCCAGGCGGCGGGAAACCAGCTGAAGACGCGCAGAGGTGACGGGCGCGGGGCGGCCCGGGGGCGGCGGGCAGCCGCTCTCAGAGCTGGTGCAGCTTGCCACGCTCGGTCAGCAGCGTCATGGCCACGGCGTACAGGATGTAGCCCAGCACGAGGAGCAGGGCGCAGAGCAGAGGCCCCACGCAGAACAGTGAGGCCACCGAGAAGGCCAGCAGCAGCGACAGCAGCGTCCGGTAGCTGCCCAGGAAGCGCAGGCTGAGCCGCGGGCCGCGCGAGCGGCTGGCAGCGTGGCCCCGCCCCACCGGGCTCAGCAGGCGCCGGCCTGACAGCCCCGGCTCCAAGAGATGGTAGCGGCAAAAGCTGCCCAGGAAGTCAGCCCGCGAGCACAGTGCCGCCATCTGGCCTGCGAACTGGAGCGGACGCAGGCTCAGTGGGCGAGGGGCGGGCTGGCGGGGCCCTCCGCACTCACCCTGCGGTTGGGGGCTGGCGGGGCCCTCCCCACACTCACCCTGCGGTTGATGGCGGACGACAGCTGGAATAGCGCGCGGACCAGGCTGGCGATCTCGTAGCTCCGGATGGGCTGCAGCTCCCAGTCACCCTGGTATTCGACGTCGAAGCGCCGCAGCCCGCTGACGATCTGGGGACGCAGGGCGCTGAGCGCCGGGCCGGCCCCGCCCCGCCCACTGCCGGCAGCGCCCCGCCCCTGGCGCCCGCCCCGCCCACTCCCGGTATTGGCCCCGCCCCTGGTACCCGCCCACTCCCGGTAGCGCCCCCGCCCCGCCCCGCCCCCGCACCTGGTAGCGGCCCAGGGGCGTGAGGATGAGCCCGTCCTCGCCCACGATGCAGTCCGGGAGCTGCTTCTTCCCGTTCTCGTCCTGCGTTGTCCCCAGGGCAAGCGTCAGCTGGGCGAGCTGGGCCTCGCTAAGCTGCGGGGCGGGACGGACAAAGGGTCTCGTTCGAGGCCTGGGGAGCCATCCCCACCCAGACTCATCGCCCCGAGGGCGGGGGCGGGCGGTGTACCCGGAAGGCTTGGCACAGGCACTCCAGCGCCTTCTCCAGGTACTCATCCGTCTTGCGGACACTGTCCTGCCCCATCTCGTCCAGGTCGTTGCCCGCGTAGGAGCCGTTGCTGTCCGCGGGGTAGAAGCCCAGCCAGGACAGGAAGGGGCGGCCGGCCGCACCCTCCCCGCTCTGGTCTGAGAGGGACTTGGCCGTCTGCTTGGCCCGTGTGATGAGCTGCGCCAGACGCAGGACCTGCGGGCGGGCGGGCGGGCGGGCGGGGGTCAGCGTGCTCAGCTGCCTCCTGGCGCCCGCACCATGAGTGTTTCCGGCTGAGGCGCACCTTCCAACAGACGTGAGGCGGTCACCCGCATGAACTAGGCTCCCCCAGCCAGACGGCGAGCAGCGTGGCCGCGGACCACTCACCAGCGCCCGGACCTCGGGTCCGAACATCGGCGTGTACTTGCAGTCCTGGCCCTCCAGGCTGTACACGTGGCTCTTCACCTTGAAGGAGGCGTCGGTGACAGCCGGCGGCCATGACGAAAGGAAGCTGCCGGTGAAGGAGGGCGCTGCGAAGAGCCGGTGCTGCCGCTGCGGGACGCCGAGCTCGGGCTCCAAGAACAGCTGCTCGCCTGGAAGGCAGGACGCCAGCCTGGCTGTGGCCCCCGGCGCGGGCGGACCCCCGGGGGCCCCAGGGCCGCCAGCAGCGGGCGCGGCCCAGCGCTCCGGTGCCCTCTGAGTGGGGCCTCACCCCGCTGGATCATCTCGGCCAGGTTGGGCTGCGCGAAGACCTTGGCCACGCGGAACACCATGAGCGCGTTCTTGGGGCTGACGAGGTCTGTGCGCAGCGCACGGTTCAGGAAGCCCAGGAAGAGCTTGGTGTAGACGAGCAGGTTCTCCTGCACGAAGGGCGCCCTGTGGTGGGGTGAGTCAGGACTCCTCCGGGCTCTGTCTCCCGAGCCTCGAGCGGGGTGATGGCAGGGGTAGTGCAGAGGGCTGAGGGCAGGGTCCTCATGAAGAGGCCCTTCTCTGGGCGCAGGCGCGCGGCAGGGCTGAGGGGCTCTGCCTGAGTGCGCCTGGCGGGGGACGATGGGGGACCGCCCCCACAGCACCCTGGGCGGGCTCACCATCTCTCCGACACGCCGCGGGCCTGGCAGCCGCTGCCCGGGGCCTGCCTCTCAGGCGCATATCTCCAGGGCTGCAGGTAGCTCAGCCACATCTCCAGCACCTGGCGAGAGGGAGGGCTGGCGCTGGGGGAGGGGGGAGGGAGGGGAAGGAGGGGGGAGGGAGGGGAAGGAGGAGGGAGGGGAGGGAAAGAGGGGGAAGGGGAGGGAAAGAGGGGGAAGGGGAGGGAAAGAGGGGGAAGGGGAGGGAAAGAGGGGCCCTCCCCGCAGAGGTGAGGCCGGGAGCCGCATTCCCCCCCACCCCCCCACCCCCCGCGGGCAGCTGGGTTCCGGTCAGGGCTGGCGGAGCGCGCCCTCCCTCCCTCGGCACGCGCAGGGCGCAGGCCGGCGCGGCGGCACTCACGGCTCTGAAGGACGCATCCAGGGGCCAGTGGCCGAAGCAGTGCTGCAGGAAGAGGTACAGCTTCTGCTGGACGAGCCTCGGGACGGCGGCCCTGCGGGCACGGGGGCGTTACCCAGAACCCAGGCCGCCTGGCGGGCCGCGGCAAGGCCTCCTGTGTGCAGCCCCCTCCTCAGAGGACACCCCAGGGGCACAGCACCCGGGCCTGGCCCACAAGCCGCTGTGCTGCCAGCCCCCGCTGGCCTGAGCGCCAGCCTTGGCTCTGCCCTGCTGGCATGGGGGGTGCGGGCGCAGAGCTGAGAGGCTGGGCTCTGCTGCCATTGGGGGGGGGAAGCGAGATGGGTCTCCCTGCTGCCCCTTCCTTGCCAGGAGGGGTCAAGGGACCGCCCCCGCCCACACACACCTCTTGAACTCCTCCAGGGGGCTGGCAGCGTGGGAGTGGGCGGAAGGAGAGGCCTGCTCAGGCCGCAGGCTGTTGGAGAAGGCGTGCAGGTGCTTCAGCAGCAGCCGCACGACCAGCACGTGCTCCTCCGTGGGCATGAAGGCCTCCTGGGGGCCGGGCGGGGCGTCAGCTGACCCAGCAGTGTGTGCCGCTGACGCCCAGGGGGCTCCCTGCCCTTGGGAGCGCTAGCGCAGCCTGTGAGCTGGGCTTCGGTCCACAAGTGCGGGCGGGCCTGAGCCCACTGTGGGCTGCTCCCCCGCCCACCCCCAGCCAGGGGCTGCCCAGGATGAGCTGCGCCAAGATGGCGCAGAAGGCTGGGCCCAGGGCACAGTCCCACAGGCCGCCCCGGCACGGACTCGGCCACGCAGGCCCTGGCGACCCCCAGGGCGGCGCCCCTTCTGCCTGGGCTACCTTTGGGCCTCTACGTGCTAGGCCTGCAGCACACCGGAGGGAAAGGGCTACCGTGACGGCAATGGAAGCACAGGGCCCCCCGGGCCTGCCCCCCAATGCACCTCGACCCCCAGCATTTCTGGGCCCACTCCCCCCCTCGGCCGGCACCCGCACCGCAGCCCGCGGGTTGCCTCCTCGCTGTCAGGCAAACCGCCTTCTTCAGTGCCTCCTGGCCTGAGGCAGTGCCCACGGGAGCCTGTGGCTGTTGCCCACGCCCTCTGCTTTCAAGACACCCACGGGCTGGCCTGTTGCAGATGACCCTGCTGCTACCCAGGAAGGCCCTCCCCTGTCCATGGCAGCCCTTCTGGAACCTTCTCTCCTCTGTGCGGCAGTCAGGCAGGAATGGAGCGTGACATCTCATCCGTGCTCAAATTTAAGTTCAGGGCTGCAAGGCCCCACCCAGGGCAACGCTCCCTGACCGTGAGCGAGGCCCAAACTGCCTGAGATCACATCGGGGAGCAGCGAACCTCGGGAGCCCACTGGCCTCACACTCCCATCCCGCTGCCTGCACTCCGTCCCTGGCACTCCTGCCTAAGCAGATCGCAGCCCCCAGCCGCCACCCATGAGCCCAGAGGCGTCCTGTCCTCGGTCAGCCCTGGCACCAGGCCTGTGCTCCAAAGGCCGCACGGCTTCCCCCACGAACCGGGGCCGAGCACGCAGCACCACGACCCCTGCGGGCTGGACACCTGGGGTGGCCTGGAGCTTGGCCAGGCAGTGCCGGTGACCGCAGCACAGCCAGCGGGTCCTGGGTGTCACTCTCGGCCACCTGGCTGCACCCCGAACCCCAGCGGGAAGGCCTGGCTCTGCTCGGAAGGGACCTCTGCGTCACCACAGGGCGGGGTGGGAGGGGGCGGGCGGGTGGACAGAACGCGCGCGGCCAGTACTTGGTGGGCGTGGAGGGCCTGGAGGCTGGGGTGGGCGGGGCTGTGGAGGGCGCTGCAGACGCTGAGCCGGTAGTGCAGGACCTCCAGCTGGGCACGGAGAAGCCGGCGGGCGGAGAGGAAGAGAGAGAGACAGTGAGAAGGAGCCCCGCAGCCACAACAGACAACAGCAAGAGCACGTCAGGGAGAGCCTGTGCCACGCACCAGGCCCCGCAGCCCTGGGCCGGGCACCAGGCCCCACTCGGCCCCGGCAGCAGAGGCAGGCCCCAGGGTCCCTGGGGCTCCGTGGTCCACCCACGCCCCGCGCCGAGGCAGCTTGTATGTCTGTGGCCTGGACACGCCGCTGTCACCAGGGCCCACAGGGACAGGCCCGAAACGTACACGTGAGAAGCCAGTTCTAGACAGTGGCCTCTCCGCCCAGAAGAGAAGACTCAGCAGTTTACGGGACTTCCCAGGCTGTTCCAAAGAGACTCATCAGCACATAACGGGATCAATTCCCGGTCAATTCCCAGGTGTTGTGACACCGAAGGGAGCCCCAACCTGGAAGCTGTCTGCACGGGCTGGTTCCCAGAGGGGCTCCAGGCAGCACACCGCCCAGCAGGCCCATCCTGGACTCCCACCTGGAGACCAGCCCCGGCCTTGCCAGGCCCGCAGACACACAGCCTCCCATCAGTCCTGCGGGCGTGGCCACACACACCCGGAGGCCTGGATCCCAGCGAGGGGCAGCGAGGCTGGCGCACTGCCCCGGACCCTTGCCTACCCCCCGCGGCAACCAGAGCCGCCCGGCACACGGCCTGCCCCTTGGGTGCCAATCTTCACCCAGGGGACATGCCAGACGCCGGGAGACGACCGAGCCGCGCTCTCAGCAAGGAGCTGGGGAGCCTGGGGACCCCGCGGGCCCACAGCCTGCAGGAGCTCCAGAACAGCGACCCCAGGGCCTCTGCGGCTGGCTTTCCACACAGCCTGCCTCCTCCCGTGTTATTTTCCTGTCCCAACAGATGGCAAAAGGCAAAAAGTTTCTGGGCAACGGGCCAGGCCTTCCCACTGCCTCCAGCCCCAGCCCCCGGGAGGAGGGCTAGGCCCCCAGCTGACAGGCGGCCTGGAGCCGCGGCTGAAGACTGATGTGGGAGGCTCCTGGGCCAGGTGCGCAGCACCTGGCAGAAGCAGGCGGGGTGGGCGGTGGATGGGAGGCCCAGGGTGGAGCCTGCCCCACTCGGCCCTCCTGCTCCTGGGGCGCTCTATAGAGCAAACCCCCGGGGACGGCAGAGGCCGCGGGGCTCGGGCCTGAGGACCGCGGCCTGCAGCAAGGGCAGGGCCTGTGGTGGAGCGCCCTGCGGCCCGCCTGCCGCAGCAGAGCCCCCCGTCCCCGACCCGGCTGGGGGCCACAGGCCTCCGCACACACAGGTGCCCCGGCAAGGGAGGGGGCCTCCGCGGGAGAGCGGGGTGCAAGCCCGGCACTCCGCACAAGCCGCCTGCCGCCCGGCGCCTGGGGAAGCAAGCCCACAGCCCGCCCTGGAACAGGAACGCAGCACGAGCAGGAGCAGCAGCACAGACCTTGGCGTGAGGGGCCTGCATCTTCTGGTACATCTCCAGAGAGTAATGATGGAGCCACATTTCCACAAACACCTGCAAGAGAGCACGGGCAGGTCAGCAGGTGCCCGGCGAGGGCTCCAGACCACTCGGCAAGGGGACGAACAAGCTTTCCACCAAGGCTGCCGGGAGAGCAGGACCCCACTGCACACGGCGCCGTCAGACCCTCACTCAACCCGTAAACGAGAAACAACGCGCAGTGGATCAAAGACCCGACACGGGGCGGAACCGCAGCGCTCTGCGTCCCACAGCGCTGGGCTCGACGCTGCCTTCCTACGTGTGGCTCCAGCAGCTCAGGCAGCAGAGGGGGGAACTGGGCTGCATGGAAACTGAAAGCTCTCCTGGGACTTCCTTGGGGCCCCGAGGTTAAGAATCCGCCTGCCAGCGCGAGGGACACAGACCCAGCCCCTGGTCCGGGAGGACCGCACGTACCGTGGGGCACCTGAGCCACACGTGCCGAGCCCGCGCACCGAGAGCCGGCTCCCCCGCGGCCCCCACAGCCGGGCAGCGGCCCCGCGGCCAGCAACGAGGGCCCAGCACGGCCAGCGAAGGAAACTTCAGTAAGCACTAATTAAAAACCATCTTCTGTGCGTCAAAAGACACGCCGCGCAGACTAAAACAGCAGCTCACAGAACGGGGAAAAGGCTGGCCAACCGTGTCTCAGGAAGGTTAACACTCAGCTTATACAGAGACCGAGGGGAAGCCAGTAACAACAAAAACGCCAGCTCAAAACCCGGCAAAGGCCTCGAGCAGACACCCCTCCCAGGCTCACACATGGCCAACAAGGGCGAGAAAGGCCGGTCACCACGACTGGGACACGGCAGTCAGGACCCAGAGCGCCCGAGCGTCCCGAGGACGCGCGGCAAGTGGGGCCCGGGCGTCCCGCCAGGGGCGAGGACAGACGGCCCCGCCTCCGTGGAGAACAGCACGGCAGGCCTCAACAGCCCCGCAAAGGGCCAGGCTCAGGACAGCCACAGCAGCCAAGAGTGGGGGCAGCCCACGTGTCCGTCAGAGGGACAGACGCGGCACGCGGCACGCGTGCAGCAGGACCGCGCTCGGCTTCAGAGGGAGGGGCGCTCTCAGCCACTACGCAGACGAGCCTGCGGCACCTGCTAAGGGAAGCGAGGCCAGCGAGCCAGAGGCGCTGCTGATGCCCAAGAGGCACCGGCGGGGGGCCCGTCACGGAGCCAAGCGGGACGTGGGTGCGGGGCTGGCGGGGCGCGGAGGGACTGCTCTCTGATCAGACGCTGGGTCTCATGGGTGGAAGGTTCTGGAAACTCGTTACGACACAGCAAACACCCTAACGCTCTGTGACTATTGCCTTAAAGCGTTTCAGACTTACGCTCTACGTTATGCGCTTCGCCACGTTCCAAAAAACCCTAGAACCCCACTGCGGCCACTCTCCAGGTTCTCAACAAGCCGGCTGTGGTGACGCCCGCAGGCTCTCTGGGGCCGGCTCAGGGCACAGGCGTGCGGCTGTGTGACACCCACACGGGCCCTGCAGGGAGGGGCGGGCCTGCTGACCAAGGGGAGGCCCCGTGCCTCAGTGCCCGAGACACGCGGGGGGCCGGAGGCGGGGGGCCCAGCCACGGGAACGGAGGCTGGAGAGTCCTCGTGTCACCAGGAGAGGAGGCTGAAGCTCCACGGACGGAGCAGGGAAGACCGCCAGCGCCACAGGCGACAGTGGGCACACGCCGTCCCGGCGGCAACGCTCCCCGCCAGGCGCAGCCTCCTGGCTCTGCCCGCGGGGTGGGCGGCGCCCGGCACCGGACCGGCTCCTGCAGACGGCTGAGCTCACCTGCAGCAGCGTCTCCGACCGCCAGATCTCGTGGGAGGCGGGGTCCGCGTT
This sequence comes from Ovis canadensis, assembly GCF_042477335.2. Classification (NCBI taxonomy): domain Eukaryota; kingdom Metazoa; phylum Chordata; class Mammalia; order Artiodactyla; family Bovidae; genus Ovis; species Ovis canadensis. Next base: position 82,581,702 of record NC_091261.1, on the reverse strand, counting down.
CACCGACGTCTGGTGGGAGACGTGCCGCTTCAGGAGGCTGGTGTGGTGCCAGCCGTAGGACGCGAAGGGCATGGCCGGCGTCCTGGGGACAGGCAGACAGAAAGCACATCGGGGGACAGGGGACGGGCCGCCCGGGGGCAGGGGCAGGCCCAGCCGAGCTGCTGTGCATGAATACAGGGGAGGAGGCTGCCTTCAGGGCCGCACCGAGGCGCGAGGAGGCCGGAAGACGGGAGGAGCGTCAGCTGGCACTGCCCATCCACAACGGGCCCGGCTGAGGACCGCAAGGGACGCAGACGCCACCCACGAGGTCCCCCAGGTCCGTTACTTGAGACCCAGGCACTGATTCACCTTCCCCGGAGGAGGGCTGCGTCATCCCTCAGCCCGGCCAGCGTCTGACCGCAGGGGACACCCCGTCAGGGTTGGGACCCCCTGGACAACGGGGAGACAGCCACGAGCGGGAGGCAGGGGCTGGTGAAGCCCGAGGGGGCTGTGGAGCCAGGCTGGAGGGCCCTGCTCTGCAGAAAGGCCAAGGAGACCACGGCTTTCAGAAAACACTCAAGAGTTAAGGCGTGACAGCCACGTGTCTTGTAACTTGTTCAAATGCTCAGGAAAACACACACAGATTCACAGAATAGAACAACTCGGAAATCAGGCGGGGAAGGGCCTGTGAAGGTACACATAGTAACCTGTAAAGCCTGAAATTACACCTTAGAAGGAGCAGGCCACATCCGGCCCAGAGGTCCAGCTGGCAGCAGAAGCCTGTCTGGGGCTGTGAATGCCCCCCCAGCCCCTGCTCCACACCCCCCACTCGTCCTGTCCTGTCCTCGGGAACCCTGCTGCTCGAGTGCGGGGTGACTCAGCACGTGCCAGCGGATGGCGGGGTGCGGGGGGGCTCTGCAGGCGCGCCCCCCCCCATTCTTCACAGCCAGGACCATCAGCCGTCCCCAGGTCCGAGTCCCTCGCCAGCTGCTCACCGCCTGGCCTGGGCTCATGTGCCCCATGGGGAGAGGGCAGCCAAAGGCGGAACACAGCCTGGGCCCGTTCCCAAGGCCAAAGAACCTGCCGCTTCAGAGAAGCCCGGGCCAGGGCGGCTGGGCCGTGGAGCCTCAGGCCGCAATAACGTGGACAAGGCTGAGCACTCGGCACGCAGGGCAACACCACCATCCCAAGGGCAACGCACCGCCAGGAGGTAGGGGCACCTCGGGCACGGGCCGGAAGCCTCACCTGGGAGCCGGCGAGGGGCTGGGCCCCCCCGGGCTGGAGAGCGGGGGCAGCACGCTGCCTTCCGTGGGCAGGAACCATGCCAGGTACCTATCCACCAGGATGAAGTAGGCGCAGTCGGAGGTGCGGACGTGGAGCGCCCCGGGGGGCGGCTGTAAGCAGAGCCCCGTGAGCGCGGCCGTGGACTCCGCCCCCGGCAGCTGCCCCTGCCTGGAAGGCACCCTTGCGGGAAGCCCCCTGGACCAGCACTCGGGGTGCCCACCTGCCCCAGCCCGTCACCCTCGCTCGGGGAGGGCAGCCTGAAGGGCGAAGGCTGTGGGCACCGGGGGGACAGGAGGTGGCCAGCTCAGCCTGCCTGGACAGGAGCCCTGGACACCCCCGCCGCGCCCCCAGGCGGCTTCAGCCCTCCTCACCTTCTGGGCGATCAGGCTCCAGGCAAAGAAGAACATGTAGTACTCGAAGGGATCTGCGGGCTCGTCAGGCGGCAAACGGCAGGGCGGCACCCCCCCCCCCCCGGCCGGCACTCCCCCCCCCGCCGGCTCCCCCATCCCGCCTCCCATGGCTGACAAAGGATACTGAGGGCCAGGTACAGGCCGAGGCCCCCGGTGGGGGGCAGCTGCACCTTGTTGTGGTACAGGGGGCTGTCGGGAAGCACACGCTCCTGGATGGACGCCTTCACAGGCCCCTGCAGGCACAGGGGCGGCCTGGGGAGGCTGCGGTGGAGCCCCGCCCTGACCCTGCCTGGGGAACCTCGCTGTCGCCTGCCCGTCGCGTGCTCCCCCCACGTCCCCACCAGGCCCGCCGCAGCAGGGCGCATCTTGGCCCAGCCAGGCACATGATGGATCCCATCTGTTGTGCATCTGAGCCCCGTGAGCAAGCCCGCCTTTAACTCGCCCACAGAACTGGAGACTCAGTAAACAAAGCCTGTAGGCACAGGTCCTGGCACTCAGCTGGAGGCCACTGGGCCTTCCCACTGCGAGGTTCAGATCACCTCTGGGAAAATAGTAACTGGTGAAGTTCCAACGTGTGGTGCCTCCTGGGCCAGACGCCAGGGTGCTCTGGCCACCGTCCCACCCTGCAGGCCCGTCCGCTGGCAGCACCGTGACCACGAGCCCACCTCCACCACCGCGGCTTGCTTACGGGCAGGTAGGAGACAGGAAAATCGAACTTATAGTCTTCGGCCTGAAGCTTATACACCAGTTTCATCATTGGGCCTCTGAACGCAAACGACAGAAGCAGGCAAGTGAACGGCGAGCCAGCCGGGACTCCCAGAGCACTCTGGCCCCGCGCGGGCGAGGCGACCTACCCAGGGTCCAGGAACTCCACGGCCACACTGTGCTCCACGGGGCTCACGCGGCCCTGCAGCCAGCGCAGGCTCCACCCGGGCAGGACGCCGTCCAGGCTGCCGAAGATGCTCTCGACCAGCCATGGGAAGACGCTGTGCAGCTCCTGTAGCAGCGGGCGCTCAGAGCAGACTCTCCAGGCGGCCCCGCCCGCCTCCCCGCCGGGCCTGTGCCCAGGGCCCGCTCCCCGGCCCGGGGCAGCCGTGGTGATGTGGCCACTGCCTGTCTGGCTCTAGCCGGCACGGCGCACCTCTGTGCTGGACGCGGCTCGGGCAGGCGCGGGGAGGGACGCCAGGCCTCCATCTGCCCCGCGCTGGCAGCGCCGCCCATGTGACTACCATAACCACCTCCAGACACAGCCAAAGGCGCCTGTGGGCCGGCAGCTGAGAAACCCCAACCTACGTGCCCTCGTGCTTACACATCACAGACCTGAGTTACACCCGGGGTCAGGCCTTCGCAGGGAGCGCTCGGAGGTGCGAGGGGGGCTTGTGGACCCTCCTCTGGGAGCATGTGGGACACGTCCCCATGAAACACAGACAGCGGAGCCTTACCTTTGCTGGAAAGTCCTCGATGACTTTAACCAAGTCTTGGCAGCGCTGTGCAAAGGGCTTGTTTATAGAGTCGGCTTTCAGGCTGGCCTAGGAGACGGAGCCAACCAGAACATGGTGAGCACCCTGCTGGGAGTCAGACCGGAAGTCCAAGTGACAGGCAGGAGTCGGACACAGAAGCCGCGCGCCATTCCGACCGGAGAAAAGACGGTCAGCGGGAAAGGCCAGGCTTCACCCGGGGAACGCAAGGCCCCGGCCGTCTCCACACAAGGGTGGGGTCCACAGCATATCGGTCAGCGGCGAGACCCTGCTGTGCAGGCTGGGGCTGGATCTGCTGGCTTTCGAGCAGCACCAGGAAGACCCTGCTCCCAGGTCAACATCCACAGGAAAGCCGAGGCCGGGCACCCCAGCAGAGCAGGGGACTTCCGACTGTCACCAACAGCAGTTAAGCGTATCAGAACACCTCGCCTTCATGCAAGGATTTACGAGACGTGAAGATGCAGGCGTCCACTCTTCACCCTTGCCGGCCCCAGCCAGGAAAACCGGGCAACAGACATTTCTACGACCCCTTCTTGTAAATGAGAAAACGGGGCTCAGTGGCTGCATAAACCAGCACACACCAGAAGAGGGCAGACTCGCCCCAAAAAGCAGGCACTGCCGAGTTCTCCAGCCCCTCTGCTACAGAACCCCTGTCCTGTGGGCCCTCGGCGGGCAGCGGACACTTACCAGCAGGAAGCTGGGCTGCTGCAGGTGGGGGAACGCCATGGCAGCCTGCCTCGCAGGGTCCGGAGCGGCCGTCTTAGGGGACCACTGCAGGGACAGAGACAGAACCTCAACGACGAGGTTATCGCAGCACTTCACAGAGCTCAAGCAAGGCCCAGGCTCTGCAGAGCGCTGCGCACGTGCAGCCCAGTGGCCAGCTCCAGAGCCAGGACGGTGGGGAGAGCCTGTGGTAAAGCAGGGCACCGGCCACGTGCCAGGCCTGGTTCTGGCGGCTCAGCATCCGCTCCTCATTTACTCCTCGGGCCAGGCAGGCAGGATTCTAAGGCCAGCCCTGCCAGAGTCCCGTCTCCGGTTGTTCAAATGCTCTTTGAAAGGGGTTTTACAGACAGGTTAAAGTCTCAAGTGTGAGAGCCGTAAGATTCAGAGTAGTCCTGGCTACCAGGCAGCAAGGAAATGGGGACCTTGGTTCCACCCTGCAAAGAGCCGGACCCGCTGGCAACCTGCGTAACCCTGGAAGCAGGTTCTTCCTGCGCCTCCAGATGAGAGCAGAGCCGGCCAGCACCTTGAGGTCAGTCTTGAGACGCCCTCCGCTGAGCCAGCTGGGCTGTGTCCTCAAACACAGCCATGAGGTGCCAGCGGGTGCAGTTTTAAGCTGCGAAGCCTGCTAAGCAAGGACAGAAGGCGCATCCTCACGGCGACCTGCGGGGCAAGGCGAACGCTGAGGGAAATGGAGGCACAGCCGGGACGGAGACCCACCCGCCTCCTCACGGCTCTCTAGAGAAAGGCGGGCGCACCTGCTCTATCCTACCTGCACCCTCTGAGAAGGGAGCGGGGAGGGGACGAGCACGCTTCGCCAGCAGAGCCTCTGACGCCACTAGAAACTCAGGGGCAGCTCTCCAGACTCCCCCTCCCTGTGCCTGCGGGGCAGAACCCAGAAACACGCAGACCCAGCAGAGCCGGAGGCTCCGCGCCCTCGACGGCACTCCGGGCACAGCTCTGCCCACGGCCGAGCAACAACGCTGAGGGGGCAGCTGCCGGGCAGACCTCTACGTGCGTGGAGAGGCCGGGCGGGCATCTCTGCCACTGGGCATTACGAACACCTCCCCGAGACCAAGCGTGCTGGACCCCCGCCCCCGGCACATGGCCCCCAGCCCTGTCTGTAGGAGCTGAAGTCTGCCCGGCACCCCTGTGTCACAGAACACCCGGCACCAGCAGCTGATGGTTGGGAGAGTCTGATGCGCAGTCCTGAGTTGTTTACAGACGCTCCAGCTGCCAGAAGGGAAGAGCCAGCTGCGCGACGACGGCACTGCAGCCACAACGAAAGGCGCTCCGTCCACAGCCGGCAGCTCCGAGAACCGGCCTCGAGACAACGGGTCGGACGCTGCTGTTCATGATAACCTACGTCTCTGTGGGCTTCGAAATAACTGTAGCTTGCTCTGCCTGCGTATGTAAACAGGCTGAAACTGTCAGCAAGAAGATGCTACAGACTCACGCCTGCATCTTCCACCCAAGGAACACAGCGTCCTAGGTCCACAGAAGCAGTTTCGGAAGACAGGCTTTTGCCCCGAGTCCCGCAGAAACGGAGTACTGGCCGGGGGATCTGTAAGCAGGCCCTTCGCCCTTTCCTGGATGCCCATTTCTGCCCTGCTCAGACCTTGCAGAAATGAGGTGACCTGGTGGCATGCAACCTAACTCCTGACTCAGGGTCTACTGAATGCCCACAAAACCCTGCCTAACTTGTTGACTCTTTTCCTAGACTAAAAAAGAGTAGGAATGGAAAAGAATGACCAGCTCTCCGCCCCCAGGTTCCCTCCTGGCAATCCTGCAGATTAGCAGGCAAGACAACAGCTGAAAAACGGCCAGGAGGAGACCGCCAGCCTGCACGAGATGGAAAGTGACGCAGAGCCTGACGTCCTGCCGCAACGATTCTGAGATTCTTTCCCCTTATCCCTTTAAAAACTCACTGCGGAGCATAATCTTCAGAGTTGGCTCTGGAACACCAGTCTGCCTTCTCTAGCTTTCTGATTAAAACCACCTTTCTTTTCTCTTGACACTTGCCTTTGGAGTATCCGCTATCGAGCTGTGAGTAGCCAAATTTCGGTCCAGCAACGCGGAGTCTGCTTAACTCCTAATTAAACTAAATATCGGCCCCAGTTTTAAGGATGACTTTAAACGCTCAATCCTGAACCGAGCGGTCCAGAGAGCGGCGTGCACTATTCAGAAAACATCAAAGCGGCATAAACCCTGTACCGCGGGCCCGGGGCAGAGCTTCAGAGACGACGAGGTGAAAGCGGCTCCTTCCTCGGAGAAAGCGGGCAGCGGCAGCGGCTGAGTGAGCCCGAGGCGCCCAACCGCGGAATTTCGGGGAGAGGGCAGCGTCCCGATTCTCCTGCCGCGCCGCCTGCTCTGGGAACCCAGCCTCCGCTTCACCCCGCCACCTCCACACCCGCTGCCGTCAGGAGCGCCTTCCGACCCGGCTTCGAGGTCCCTCCTGGAGCCGCAGCCTCGGCGGCGCCCATCTCGTCGGGGCCTTCCTCCGGCCGCGCAGCGAGCAAGACGCCGTCCCGTCTGCGGCTCGCCACCTCCCGGCGACCCTCGGAAGCCGAGGCTCCGCACGGCCAGCACACCCGGGGCGGGGGAGGGCGTCGGGCCGGGACCCACCCCCGCCGCGCACAGCGTTCGCCGGGGAGCCCCAGGCTGTCGGTCCCCCACCGCGCGCGGGAACGTTAACCGGGCGCCCGCCTGGGCGAGGCCCGTGAGGCGCGCGGGAGGGCGGCGGGAGGGCGCGGCGCTCGACGCCCTGGTCCGATGCCCGGGGCTCGCCTGGGAACGGAGCCGACTTCTGTGGAGGTTTGAGGCGGCTGCCGGGACGCTGGTCCCGACCGCGCGAGACTCCCACCACTCACCCAAGGAACCCGCAGCTTCAGGGACGGAGGCCGCCATTCGGCGACGAGGCGCCGGAATGTCGTCATCAAGCTGCGCGCGTCGCGTCCCCGGGCGGGCGCGGTGAAAAGCGCGTGCGCAAAGCCAAGCCCCACCCCGCCCCGCCCCGCGGGTTTATGGGAGGCCCGCCTCAGTGCGCGCGCGCGCAGCGGGACCTGGCGGCAAGGAGCGCGCGTGCGCAAGAGAAGCGGCCTCGCGTTAAGGTTCGGGCCTGGAGGCGCGCCCCCTGTCGGGGGGCCGGCGCGGGACAGCCGCGCGCCGGGCCTGGCGGGCATTTACCGGGCGACCGCGGGGCTCTGCGCGCGGGCTTCCTGCTGAGCGCGCGCGGGAGCCCAGTCGCCAAGGCGCGGGTGCTCCGCACGTCCGCCGCCGCTCGGGCCCGAGCACCGGACGGCGGGGCCGCTGCGGCGCGCAGGGCCCGCGGCGGGCCGGTAGGGGGCGCGGCGGGGGGCGGGCGGCGCGCACCCCCGCGCTTCCTCAGATGGCGGCCGCGGGCGCGGGGCCGGGCCCCGGGCCGGGGGCGCCCCCGGGGCTGGAGGCGGCCCTGCAGAAGCTGGCGCTGCGGCGGAAGAAGGTCCTGAGCGCCGAGGAGATGGAGCTGTTCGAGCTGGCGCAGGCTGCGGGCGGCGCCATGGACCCCGACGTGTTCAAGTGAGCGCCCGGGGGAGCCGGGGGTGCCCCAGGGCGGCCGGCCGGGGCGAGGAGGGCTCACTGCCGCCGCGTGTGTTCTCGCCAGGATCCTGCTGGACCTGCTGAAGCTGAACGTGGCGCCCCTCGCCGTCTTTCAGATGCTCAAGTCCATGTGCGCCGGGCAGAGGGCGGCGAGCGATTCCCAGGACCCCGCGGCCGCGCCCCTGCCCACGCCCAGCGTGCCTGAGACCCGAGGTCAGAGCCGGGCCGGGGCGACGGGTGGGCAGCCCCTGGCACTGGGCGCGTTTGGTCCCGAGTGGCCAGGCCTTTCTGTTCGTGGGCACATCCGATGGCTGGCCCCTTGGGCTCCAATCCCCAGCTTGGACTTTGCTATCTTCCACCCTGGAGCGTGCCCGTCCACATGGGGAGGGCGCAGGGTGGGAGACCCAAAGCCGGGCAGACCTCGTTGGGACTCTGCGATCCGTTTCTCCCCATCTCTGCACTCAGGTCTTTTCCCCACGAAGCTGGGAACAGGCGGCTTCGGTTCCTTCCTCCCTGGGGCTGTAAGCCTGTACTTCAGTCCTCAGGGAGCAGGGCGGGCAGAGGCTTTCCTGAGCTCGCTTGTTGGCCCCCCAACCCGGCCCAGGTCCTGCTCAGAGTCTGGACAGTGAAGCTTCCCTCTGTGGGCAGCTCCTGGCTGGCAGGGTGCAGAGAGCCTGGGGCGCTGCTCAGTCTGGAGGTCGTGGCTGGGATGAGCAGAGGCTGGTGACCAGGGTGTCACAGTGGAGCTCTAATCCACTTGGCGTGTCCCTTCTCCTCCATATTCCAGACACACTTGAGATGCAGCTGAATCTCCGGGCCGGCTCCTTGGCCACAAACATTCTGAGAAGGGGCTTTCGGGGCAGAGGGCAGCTGGGCCCCTAGTTGGGAGCTCCAGGGCCCTGGGCGCCCACGTCCCTGTCCTGAGAGGCCCCCTCCTGGGCGCTGCGGTGCGGGCCTCCCCACTGATGCTCCCTGTCTGCTCTCTTTGTCTCTCTCTGACCTCCAGAGGCCTCCTTTCTCTCTGCCTGGAGCTGTAGCCCCCCTGCGAGGCCCTCCTTTTCCTGCGCCCCGCAGCCTGCGGCCTCTCCGGTTCTGCTCCACGGCCCAGCTGCCGCGCACTCGCCTCTCTCTCCGGGGCCCCCCGGTTCCCTCCGGTTCTCTTGCTGCCTGTTCTCTCCTTTTGCAGGTTGCGTTTATTGGTTTATTTCTGGGGGTTGGTACTGTTTCCATGGAAACCGCCATGGCCTCCAGAAAGAGCAGCCCTGGGCTGCAAGGGTGCGAGCGGTACTGTCAGCCCCCAGAATGGCTGTGGAGCATCAGCCCCCGGGGTCCCCCTTGCCTGGCTCCTGAGCTGGGGATGTGGCCGCTCCGGCCCTCGCTCAGTGCCAAGAGCACCACGGGGCAGACGCACTCCTCTCCAGCTGCACCCAGCCGTGTGCCCAGCAGGTCCGCGCGGGGACCATCCCCAGAGGTGTGGGCCAAGGGTTACGGGGCACGTGTGCAGCCCGCGTTGCGCACTGGGCGTTCAGTGGCTGGTCTGCAGCACCGGTCAAGCTCCTGCTGGGTGCTCCCCACGCCCCCACCACCCGCCGGTCCTGGCCACCAGACCCCGCCAGCCTGCTCAGCAGGCTGCGGTGGGCCCCCCACCTCCTCCCACAGCCTGGCCCATCCCACAGCCTGGCCTCGGCAGCTGGCCGGCTCCACAAGGGGTGCTCTCATCACCCAGGAGAAAGCTCTGGGCTTTTCTGGTTCTAGTCCCACTCAGCGCTGTGGCAGAGCCCGCAGCAGGGGTTAGGGGCTCCCCAGCTTCAGGGGCCCCCGAGTCACGACTGGCAATGGGCCACTGTTTGGGGGGGTTCACTTCATTAGGGGAGTAAGCTGGCAGTGATTCGTTCAGTAAGGATGACCTGGTTCACTAGCATCACGGACTCCAAGGACATAAGCTTCAGCAAACCCCAAGACGGTGAAGGACGGAGGCCTGGCGGTGTCCGTGGGTCGCGACTTAGTGACTGAGCAGCGCCGATGACCACCGTCTGTCTCGACTCTTAAGGGCCCCACAGGAACTGGGCTTTACCCTTGGCTCAGCCTCAATCCTCATCTAAGTCCGTTCCATCTGACCCAACGGCCACATCCGAGGAAGCTGAGCAGCATGACTAGCTCTGAGCTCCCAAACGTGCCTTGCTGGGTCCAGCGGGCTCGAGGCCTGAGTGGGTCTCCCCATGAGCCCCAGGGCTGTGCGGCTCCTTTAGGTGCTGAGAACCACCCTGAGCTGGATGAAGGGCCTGCTTCTGTCCTGCCGTGGTTGTCCTGACCCCTCTGATGGCTTAAGGGTGGCATCGGTTTCTTATTTCCGGGTTCATCAGCCTCGCCAGATTTGAAGGTTACCCTTACTTTACTGTCTCCTCACCCTTGAGTGTCTGGGGCCCTGGTCCTCCTCAGTGGGGGTCAGGGAGGCACGTGTGCAGACCCGGAAACAGAGCTGCAGAGTGGCGTCCGTGGCGGTGGCCGTCCTGCCACCGAGGGAGCTGCTCCTGCGCTGCGCTTCACTGGCACCCAGGCCCCAGGGGGAAGCCGCAGGCTCGCAGACCTGACTCGGCCTGGCCCAGCCTAGGGGGGGAGCATGGCCTCCCAACTGGGTGGCCCTGTGGGTGGGGACGGTGCACTCACGGGAACAGAAGGCTGGCGTCTGTACTGGGCAGAAGGGCGGGCACAGCCCTCTTGGCTCATGTTGGTGGCCCCTGGGCAGAGCTGCCCCGCGTCACCCCACCACACACTCCACTCTGCTCCCGCTCAGTGCTGGGTGACCGTGGCTGCACCTTATTCAAATCGAGTTCACACGGGGAGACCAGCTGTCAGGCTTCCAAGCTGGGGCCACTGCAAACGCCCCCCAATGCTTTGCCAGGTGGCTCAGACCTCCTGCCGTTTGACGGAGAACTTGCCAGAGACTCTGGGCAGGGGAGCCCTGTCTCTGCAGGCGTGCCGGTGGCAGGATCAGAGCTGGTGCCATCCATGGCGCAGGCCCCCACTCCCCACTGCAGGCTGCAGGGCTAGGAACCAGCGAGGAGCCCGGAGTCCCGCCCCTGCACCAGCCGCGGCCAGGGGAGAACCCGGGCTGAGACGTGTCAGCGGGGCGAGCCGGGCCAGGCACGCCGATGCCACTGCTGCACCCAGCTCAGCCCAGCCGCGGCTGCAGACCGTGCCGGCCGACGGCCAGGGCAGTGGTCGGAGCCGTGCTCTGCAGCTGAGCGGGGCCGCCCCACGGAGCCTCAGGGGAGTCCCTTCTGGGGACCGGTGGTCCTGGATGTCTGTGGGACAGAGGGGAGAGGGAGCCGACCAAGAGGAAGCACTCCCAGGACCGGGTCCAGAAGCCGGCCTGGCGTGCTTCCCGCGCCAGCCGCCGCGCATGCCTGCACTGCCCTGGGCCCTGCCTGGCTGCTGACCCCTGCGCTCTGCGTCCCTCAGGGAGAAACAAAGGCGGCGGAGCCCTCGGCGGAGGCCCGGCGCTGGCAGAACGCGGCGGCCGGGACGGACCCAGCCAGAGGATGCCCCGCCAGCCCAGTGCCTCCAGGCTGCCCAAGGGAGGCGGGCCGGGGAGGAGCCCCCCGAGGAGCGGCAGCTGAGAGCCCCCCAGCGGGCGCCTCGCGCTCCTGCGGCTAATAAACCTCTGAGACGCCAAGGACCCGCTCCAGCTGTGTTCTGTCAGCCACGTTCCGCTCGAGCCTTTCGGCTTCGCTCTGGGCGCTGTCTTCGCCGCCCGCCTCCTGGGCCTCTGAGCCAGCGGGAGCCGAGCGTCTTGCCCGGCCTCTTGCACTTTCACCGAGGCCCTCCCCGGCAAACAGGTGCACCAGTGGTTTGAGCACAGAAGGACGGTGAGCGGCGGCTGGTAACCGCCCCGAGGGTCACGCGCACCAGAGAAGCAGGTAAGACCCTGCCTCCCGGCGTCCTGAGCGGCCACATCACCCACAGGTCCAGACTGTGGACCCTCTGCAGACCCGAGGTTTCTGCACTCCAACCCCAGGGCCTTATGCCTTAGGCCGCCTGTCCCAACAGAGAAGCCTGGGAAATGGCAAATTCAACGGGAAAACCAGCGGGGGGTCCTCCACACTCCTGCAGACAGATGAGCTTGTCCTAAGCACAGGTTTAACTGAGAAACTTTAATAGGGAAACATCTGTGAAGGGGCCGTCGGGGGACCGGGTGCGGGGCTGCGGCCCCGCCCCCCTCAGTACTCCTCCCCTTCCTCGGCCTCCGCCTCCACCGAGTCCACGCCCACCTCCTCGTAATCCTTCTCCAGCGCCGCCAGGTCTTCCCGGGCCTCCGAGAACTCGCCCTCCTCCATGCCCTCCCCCACGTACCAGTGCACGAAGGCGCGCTTGGCGTACATGAGGTCGAACTTGTGGTCCAGGCGGGCCCAGGCCTCGGCGATGGCCGTGGTGTTGCTCAGCATGCACACGGCCCGCTGCACCTTGGCCAGGTCTCCCCCCGGGACCACCGTGGGGGGCTGGTAGTTGATGCCCACCTGCCGGAGAAAGAGAACATGCTCAACTTGGGAGTGAGGCCTCGGAAACGGTAGCTCGTTTCTAAACATGGGGGCCATGGACCCACTTCAGACGACGCCCTGTAGGAACGGGTACTCTCTTTTTCGGCAGGATCTGGCAGTTTAATATCCCACGTTTTCACTTCTAGAAGGGACTTGAGCTTTTCAGCCTTCTGCATGACTAAAATATCTTGCCACATACACACTTTTATAATGAGAAAACCTAATACAAACGTGGGAAAAGATTCCAGGAAAATGGTGACAGACGGTCGTCAACACGTGACGCCACACCCAGACTCACAAGTGAGGATTCAACACCGTCAGGGGTGAACTGTCTTCCGTGGGGACAGCAGTGTGACCTGTACCTCCCCACAGACTGGCCTCCCCTCTGGCTCACAGACCGGCCAGGAGGGGAAGCCTGGGCACAGTGCCAGGCACCCCACACAGCGCTGCCCAGCTGACAACGGCTTGGGTGGCAGCCTTGCCTTCCAAAGGTCAAAGTAAGGGCACTGAAAGGAAACTTCCTCAAACCAAGAATGGAAGAAAAAAGACGTCCCTGGTGGTCCAGCCGTCCAGATGCCGTGGTTTACGGCAGGGGGCCAGGGGCTGGTATCTGGCCCAGGGACTAAGATCCCCCGTGCCCTGTGGCATGGCCAAAAAAAAAAGCTTTCACCCCCAACCTATAACCTAACATTGGAGACCTGCAAACATCTATGGGAGGTTTAATTTCGTGGATATTTCCAGAATGGTGAAATCTGTTACATACACACTTTATCCCTGGGAGTCGTAAACCCTCAGCTGGGCCGCGTCAAGGGGTCTTGAAGTGGGGCTGAGGCCAGGTGGGTGCAACAACGTGGGTGTGGTCAGAGGCGAGCTCTGATATTTAAAATGGGAAAACGCTGCTATTTATCCTTATTTTCAATCTGCAAAGACCCTGGGGATGGCAACTCCCAGACACTGAAGGGACCCATCAGGGCTCAGACGCAGGATCCAGACTCTATCTAGCGCAGATGGCTTGTGAAAAAGGACTCAACGAGGAGGAGGGCGCAGGGTTAACAAGCCCAGGCGTGGCCAGGCACTGCGCCTGGTGATCGCGGGTCTCAAGTGGGACATTCTGGGACTTGGCTTCGAATTCAGGATGCTCTTCTCTGGGCGGACGTTTCACGGTGACACTAGACGCAGTCGGAGGAGCCGCTTCGTTATTAGTGTGGTTTTGTGTGGCGGCGGCACTCCAGGCCTGGCTTGGAGAAGCAGCAGTGAGCCACCCTTGGCCCCACAGAAAGTGCTGCCTAATGGACAGAAGATCCTCTGCAGGCACGCGAATGCTGCCTAAGCTTCAGGGACCACTGGCGACTGAAGTGGCGGGGAATCGGAACCCACTGTTTCTATCACAGAACGAAGCCACACGCTCTGACAAGGTTCTTGGGCGAGCAGCGGGGAAACATGAGGACAGGCAGGCCTGCAGTCAGAGGTCTCTGAGAGCTCCCTCCTTCCGTCGCTGCCCCTGAGGCCCTTCGGCTCTAAAGGCTGTCTCAGCCTCTGTCTGAAGTGTAAGATACTAGGAACGCTGGCCCACGAGCCCACGGCTGTAAGTAGTAAAGGTACGTGAAGTACGGATGGAGACCAAGGCATCTAACACACTGATTACTAACCTTGCTGTCCCTGCAGCCCAGCTGCCCTGGAACAGGGGACCCTCCGCGGCAGGTTAGCACCCCGCCCCGGGGCCGGCCAGGGGCACAAAGCCGCACACACGCTCCCGCCCAGCCTACCTTGAACCCGGTCGGGCACCAGTCCACGAACTGGATGGTGCGCTTGGTCTTGATGGTGGCGATGGCCGCGTTGACGTCTTTGGGGACCACGTCCCCCCGGTACAGCATGCAACAGGCCATGTACTTGCCGTGGCGAGGGTCACACTTGACCATCTGGTTGGCCGGCTCGAAGCAGGCGTTGGTGATCTCGGCCACGGACAGCTGCTCGTGGTAGGCCTTCTCGGCCGAGATGACCGGGGCGTACGTGGCCAGGGGGAAGTGGATGCGGGGGTAGGGCACCAGGTTGGTCTGGAACTCGGTCAGGTCCACGTTGAGGGCGCCGTCGAAGCGCAGGGAGGCCGTGATGGAGGACACGATCTGCCCGATGAGCCGGTTGAGGTTGGTGTACGTGGGCCGCTCGATGTCCAGGTTGCGCCGGCAGATGTCGTAGATGGCCTCGTTGTCCACCATGAAGGCGCAGTCCGAGTGCTCCAGGGTCGTGTGCGTGGTCAGGATGGAGTTGTAGGGCTCCACCACGGCCGTGGAGACCTGGGGCGCCGGGTAGATGGCGAACTCCAGCTTGGACTTCTTGCCGTAGTCCACCGAGAGCCGCTCCATGAGCAGCGACGCGAAGCCCGAGCCGGTGCCGCCCCCGAAGCTGTGGAAGATGAGGAAGCCCTGCAGCCCCGTGCACAGGTCCGCCTGCAGGAGGGAGAGGCGTGAGCCGGGCCGCACGCGCCGCCGAGAGCCCTGGCCTCCCCTTCTGCCCGGGAGCCCCCCGCGCCCCCCTCACCAGTTTGCGGATGCGGTCCAGGACCAGGTCGACGATCTCCTTGCCGATGGTGTAGTGGCCACGGGCGTAGTTGTTGGCCGCGTCTTCCTTCCCGGTGATCAGCTGCTCCGGGTGGAAGAGCTGCCTGTAGGTCCCCGTGCGCACCTCGTCTGCGGGGGGACAGCGGCCGGGCTTGGAGGACGCCGGTCTCACCCCCGTGGCCGGCTCCGGGACCCGCCTGTCTGCAGGCCCGCGCCGCTCCTCCCAGCCCGGGGGTCAGGTCTCCCAGGAGTCTCCCAGACACACACGCCCCACCTGCCATTTTCGGCTCCGGGAGGGTCCATCAACCCGGAACAAGCCCCAGCGTGGCGGTTCCCAAAGGACAGGAGCACCCAGGCGGCTCTGTCTGCGCCTCTCGCCCACACCTGCCGCTCCACCCCGGGCGTCCCTGGGACGGTCCTGCCACCCTGGACGGATGCCGGCCTGACTGCCCCGGGTACCCCGTCGCCTGGGTCTCCCGGGCTCTGGGGCGACTGTCTGGCGTCTCCTGGGTGGCCGCTCCCCTCGGAAACTACGTCGGGCTTCTGACTGGAGGCACCTGATGAAGGTTCTGGGCTTCCCTTGCCAAGCGGGAGGGTACCTACCGACCACGGTGGGCTCCAGGTCCACGAACACGGCCCTGGGCACGTGCTTGCCGGCCCCGGTCTCGCTGAAGAACGTGTTGAAGGAGTCATCGCCACCGCCGATGGTCTTGTCGCTGGGCATCTGGCCGTCGGGCTGGATGCCGTGCTCCAGGCAGTACAGCTCCCAGCAGGCGTTGCCGATCTGGACGCCCGCCTGCCCCACGTGGATGGAGATGCACTCGCGCTGGAAGCAGAGCAGAGTGAGGCCCGGGGACATGGCAGTGCTCTCTGCGTGGCACGCAGACGTACCTGACTTCTTAAATTAATAGTTCTAATATATTTTGGTTTCTTAGGGTCTTGTCAGACTTTGTCCCACAAGCTTCCCAGGTTGATAGGAGCCCAACATGCTAGTGGAGAAGAGCGGAGAAATAGCTCCAGAGGGAATGAAAAGGCTGAGCCAAAGTGGAAACAACGCCCAGGTGGTGAAAGGAAAGTCTGATGATATAAGAACAACATGGCCGAGGAACCTGGAGTGTTAGGTCCACGAATCAACGCGACTGGAAGTGGTCAAAACAGGATCAGCAAGAGTGAACATCGACATTTTCGGAATCGGTGAACTAAAATGAATGGGGAAGGGCGAGTTTAATTCGGATGACTATTGTATCTACTACTGTGGGCAAAAATCCCTCAGAAGAAATGGAGCAGCCTTCATAGTCAACAAGAGTCTGAAATGCAGTACCTAGATGCAATCTCAAAAATGAAGGAATGATCTGTGTTCGTTTCCAAGGCAAACCATTCAATATCCCGGTAATCCCAGTGTACGTCCTCATCACTAACGCCAGAGAAGCCGAACTTCAATGGTTCTATGAGGACCTATGAGACCTTCTACAACTAACACCCAAAAAACATGTCCTTTTCATCACAGGGGACTGGAATGCAAAAGGAGGAAGTCATTTTCTGTCTGAGCACCTGCCTATCCAGCACGGAGACAGACCGGAACTGTGAAGAGGAATACAGTCGTTATAAACGTCGTCCCAACACTCAGTAAAAAGCAGCAAAAACCTACACAGAATCAGCATCGAGCCAGTGTGTTTCCACCCAAGGCTGGATTTAGCAACCTGATGTAACCAGTGGCTCCAAAAATCAGACACAGTGTATGAAATAACACTTCTCAGTCATCAGACAACAGGCCGCACAGAACAGTGAGCGAGTCCTCTGAGCAGGGAGCAAGGCGAGCCCGGCCGAGGTCCCAGCATGTCCAGGCTGCAGCTGGGACAGGAGCCCCGAGCACAGCCCCGGGATCGCCCGGGGTGAGTGGGGGGTCCCGTGCTGAGAGGCCAAGGCAGCGGAAAGCCTGGTGCTGGAGGAGAGACAGCTGTGCCGAGGGGCCCAGGGCAGCGGGGGCCCAGGCCCTCACTGGCTGCTCGGCACAGGGAGGGGCTGAGCCCACACCTGCTGTGACAGGAAGACGTCCTAAGCTAGAGAGCTCCGGGGCGGGGGGTGGTCCTCAGCAGTGGGGCTGAGTGAGGCCGCCCCTAAAGACTGCCCTGAACCCACCCAAGAAAGCTTAAGAGCAGGACGCAGAAGGATCAAACTCTTCCCAGGTATATTTATAGCATCCCAACAGAAAGCCGAGAAACAGCTAAGAGAAAAGCCGGAACAATCCAACGTCCAACAATGTACAACTCCTAACGCCTGCTACCCACTGCTGCACTGAGCACGGGTAACAAGGACTCAGAGAAGGCGATGGCAGCCCACTCCAGCACTCGTGCGGAAAATCCCAGGACGGAGGAGCCTGGCGGGCTGCAGTCCATGGGGTCGCTGAGGGTTGGACACGACTGAGCGGCTTCCCTTTCACTTTGCACTCTCATGCACTGGAGAAGGCGATGGCAGCCCACTCCCATGTTCTTGCCCGGAGAATCCCAGGGACGGGGGAGCCTGGTGGGCTGCGTCTATGGGGTCGCACAGTCAGACACGACTGAAGCGACTCAGCAGCAAGAAGGGACTCCTGCAGAGCAGAGGCCTCTGCTCAGTGTCAGGCGGCCGCCTGACGGGAGGGGAGTCTGGGGGTGAATGGAGACACATACGTGAATGGCTGAACCCCTCTGCTGTCCACCTAAACTAGCACAACACTGTAAATCAGGTATACCCCAAAACAAAATAAAACCTTTAAAAAAAAGACCCCGAAATGACAGATGATTAGTAGATTAATGACAGAATTAGTAGAATTATATGCCTCAGGAAGTACAGGAAAAATGAGCATGAAAAGGAGAAAAACATTTGATATATAAAAAAACACCTAGATCAAATTGCCAATTATGAAACAGTCTGAAATGGAAACACTGGATGTGATTAATAACAGACTCTATGTATTTTAATAACCATAAATGGAGAGTAACCTTTAAAGACTATATAAAAAACAAAGCAACAAAAGTTCCCAGCAGATCATGCACTAAGGAGGTCTCGACGGGGGGCAGCTCTGGGCGCAGTGGCTGCGCCGCGCGGGGCCGGGCTCAGCAGGCGGGACGGTAGCTGCCGGCATGCACACTTCGCACACACACGCGGAAGAGCTCAGCGATCAAGCGCAGCTGCGGTGCAACGACATGGGTGAATCTCATCGTGGTGAGTGAACGGATCCAAACAACAATAACAAATTAACGCAACAAACCGAAACCGTCATATAAGATCCTAGAAAACACAGAGGCATGGCTAAGCGGAGGAGGCAGAGGGTCGAGGCCGAAATGAGGATTTACAAAGGGATGTGAGGTAACTTTCCTGGTGGCTCAGAGTTTAAGGAGTCTGCATGCAATGCGGAGACCCAGGTTCGATCCCTGGGTTGGGAAGATCCCCTGGAGGCAGGCACAGCAACCCGTTCCAGTATTTTTTGCCTGGAAAATGCCATGGATGGAGGATCCTGGTGAGCTACAGTCCATGGACAGGACTGAGCGACTTCACTTCTTTTTCACCAGGTACCTGGGGGGTGATGGATATGTTCATTATCTTGACTGAGGTGATGGTTTCACGGGTGATCAACATGTCGATATTAAACCTGGCCAAGTTACACACTTGCAAATAAAGATCTTGCATGCCAAACTAAAAAAAAAAAAAAAAGGTCCCACAAGCCCCAGGGAAGGTCAAAGGTCACGCACGCAGCACTGAGGCCCGATGCAGCTTAATCAGTGTGTGTGAAAGAAAAGCTTGCAGTTCGGTGCTTTCAAAACCTCAACACACTGTGGCACCTTTTCGTCTCTGCCCGTGCCAGGGGCACGTGGGATCTTAGCTCCCTAAACGGGCCGAGCTCACGCCTCCTGCACTGGAAGCACGGAGCCCTCATCACTGGGCTGCCAAGGAAGCCCCAGCACTGCATAGTAAAGGTCTTACTCTTAGAGAATTCAAGTAATACAGAATATGTTTTCTGAAACTAGTATTAAATTACAAATCGAGTTAACACAAAAATGTCTGTGAAGTCCCCAAATATTTGGGAATGGATAACAAGGAAAATGAGAAACTATTTTGAAAGGAATAAAAATGAAAACATGACGTGCAACGTTTGTGGGCGAAACCTAGAGCAGCGCTCAGAGGGAAGCGCGCACCCATGTGCTGCATCTGTGTGCACGCACGCACGTGCTCAGCTGCGTCCGACTCTGCAACCCCATGAACTGCAGCCCACCAGGCGCCTCTGTCCAGGGGATTCTCCGGGCAAGAATACTGGAGCAGGCTGCCATTCCCTTCTCCAGCGGATCTCCCCGACCCAGGAACTGAACCCACGTCTTCTGCACCTCCTGCACTGGCAGGCAGCTTCTTTACCACTGAGCACGGGGGGCGGGGAGGAGGGGGTGTGGGGTGTGTGTGTGTGTGTGTCTGTGTGTGTACCTGTAAAATCTGATGGAAGGATTTCCCTGGTGGCCCAGTGGCTACGACTCTGCCCTGCTTGGTTCAATCCCTGGTCAAGGCACTGGATCCCACATGCTGCACCTAAAGAGCCCAAGTGCCACGATGAAGGCCAGCGCAGTCAGATGAATAAATATTTACAAGAGAAACAGCTGGCGGAGCTCGGGGCAGGCCACCCCAAAACATGCTGGAGGCATGCTAATTGCTTCTAATTAACATTCCTTGAGGACCAGACGGTAGAAGCAGCAAACGCTGACCCTCCTTTGTCCCCTGAAACCAGGTGCAAAGCTCCTGTCGGGAGGACGGAGGGTGCTGTGGTCCCTGGAGACGGGAGTTAAGGCTGAGAAAGCTGCAGAAGCAGGCTCTGCTACTGCTTCACTGTCTTGCGGCCCCCAGCAAAAACCCTGCTCTTTCTTCAAATCTTCATCAATAACTGGTTCTCTGTCTGAAAAGAGGTATACAGAGCCTGCTTTCATCACTCCTCAGGCCCGATGCTGACGGGACCTCCACATACATAAAGTGAGACTTGGTTTCCTCATGCTAATCGGTCTTCTGTTAACCTGATCGTTAGACCAACCAGAAGAACCCAGAGAGGAAAATTTTTCCTGCCTTACAAACTCTTCTGGGGCTTCCTAGGTGGTGCTAGTGGTAAAGAACCCGCCTGCCCAATGCAGGAGACACGAGACTCAGATTCCATCCCTGGCTTGTAAAGATGCCCCGGAGGAGGGCTGGCAACCCACTCCAGTATTCCTGCCTGGAGAACCTCATGGACAGAGGAGCCTGGTAGGCTAGTCTACGGGGTCACACAGAGTCAGACACATCTGAAGCAACTTAGCATGCACGCAAGCTTCTGCTTTAATCAACTAGAACAGCAAATATCCAAGTTGTGAAGACAAAAAAAGCAAGTATAAGAAGCAATGTAAGATAAAAAGCCAAAAAAAAAAAAAAAGGCAATAAAAAGCATGTATAAGAAAAGAAACTGAACAGAAAAGAGGGGAAAAAAACCCAGAGAAGAGTCAATGAAACCAGCACCTGGTTGGAGCTGAACAACCAAACTGATGAGCCCCTGGCCACGTTTATCCAGAAAAAGACAAGACTGATTACCAGTATCAGGAAGGAAAAAGAGGATTTCACTACTGATACAGATTGAGATGGATAAATTCCTTACACACACTACTAAAGCTCATTCAAAAGGAGATAATCTGGGGAATTCTGGCCATCCAGTGGTTAGGACTCCAGGTTTCCACTGCAAGGGGCACAGGTTCAATCCCTGGTTAGGAAACTAGGATCCTAAAAGCAGTGCAGCAAAGTTGAAAAAAAAAAAAAGATCACCTGAGTGAAGAGAAAATGGGCCATCAAAATGGCCATATCATGAGACAGATAATTTTAAACACACGTATTATTTTCCCACCAACCATGATCATACCCCAGGTTTTTAAACTCCAAGCTCTTACGAGTGAAGGTCTGGAAGGCTAGAAATTCAGCTTCTGGTCTTGTCCTTAGTAAGTGAAAGAAAAGGGGCCAAATCCTAGCTGATTTTCTAGTTCTTTCTGATTCCAATCAAACTGCAGTGCTGAACCAGAAACACATCACCCTCTGAGGCCAAGCAGGTTCTCCAGAAGGTACTCAACTTTGTGATGAGCCTCTAGGTGCAGAAAATAGGATTTTACAAACATTTTTGTTGCTGTAATTCCCATTAAATTCATCTTGAGACATAAACCCTTCTAACACAAAGGGAAGGCATCTGCAATGGCTGACGCTTTATTGGACTTCAGTGTAATTTACGTCAGGTTATATCACACCGACTCACCACCACCTCCCCATCACCACATTTCCGAATTTTGTTGGTTAAACTAAGTACTGTGAACTTGACATTTCAGCTTGAGAAAACCCTGTTACACCAACAAACAACGGCTGAATAGCTCTTCTAAAAGTGTTAACCATTGAATTTTTCTTATTCAAGACACAGCCTTTGCTAAAAATAGCTGCCCTTAATGCACAAACTCCTAATCCTGAAGCATCCTTATACCCGTCAGGTAACAGAGGATACCTTTCCTTTATACTTGGAATAATTCACTGCTAGAAATAAATGTTTTTGAGCAGCTAGATGTTATGGTGTTCAATAACCAAGAAGAGAAACCTCAAAACCAAGTGTTGCAAAGGGACAGTGCACAGGTTAGTGTGAGTTATTAATCCAGTGACGAACTTTGTTCAGTTTGAAAGCTACCACAGGGATGAGAAGAGGAGGATGACATCAGTCTCAGTTAATCGGGAGCAAGGCAGACGTGAACTGGGCCAGGGAAAGCCCTGCCAGGCACCATCCCGGCCTCTCTCCACAGGTGACTGGTCTAGGACACGCAGTGATGGGTGCTGGCTGCCTTCCGCGGGTGTGCAGATTATTAATGCCATTAATAACTCAACAGTTAACTAGAAACCTGCGACTTGAGAACGTAAAAATGAACAAATCGAGGGCAGAAGCCTAACCCTGCTTCGGGAAAACAAGAATTCTCATATATGTGTTGGTGATGAAAGGGAATCTGAAACTCTGTCTCATTCACTTCTGGGGCCCCACATACACCAGTGAGAAACACTGCAGCCACAGATTCCTCCACGCGTAAAAGACTGGAAAATACCCAAACATTCAGCGATTCAAAACAGGCTCAAGACACGCCGTCACCCCTAGAGTACTAGGCAACAACTGGTAAACAGGGACGTAGGTCTTTGCACACGAAGGGAGCCGGGCTGTTTGAACACTGAAAAAACCAGACGTGAGAAAAGGGGAATATAAGCACTATTCCTGTTTGCTTGGTTTTGCTTTAAATGAACAAAACAGGAGAAGGAAATGGCAACCCACTCCAATATTCTTGCCTGGAAAACCCCATAGGCAGGTGAGCCTGGTAGGCGGCGGTCCATGGGTCACAGCTTAGCAACTGAACAACAACATCGCTGTTAATGGAGCAATTACACAGATGCACTGGAAGTTTAAAAACTAAAAGTTGTTCTGAAAGTGGCAAAAAAATAAAATAAAATAAATGAACAAAACACCTCACAGCCCTATCTAACCGAGGGAGCCACTTCTTTTCAGCACACACTCAATATCTCAAGGCCTATTTCCGTAGCTGCCCTCTGAGCTCACACACAGACCAATAAGAGCGCTCGGGCACAGCCCCCCGGCTTTTGCTTCGAGACGCAAGAGTCTGGATGGGCGAGGCTGAGAGCCATTTATGCACCTGCGAAGTGAGCCGCGCGCCCGCCCCCGACCGGCACACTCCAGACACCATCCCGCCACCTGAGCCCGTCTCCCGGCCCCGCCGCCAGGCCAGGCCCGTCCCTCCTGCCCCGCCGCCCGTCCTCCAGGCCCCGCCACCCTCAGTCCTGTTCCCCAGGCCCCTCAGCCGGTCCAGGCCTGTCTCCCAGGCCCCCTGTCCCACCAGGCCCGGCCCCCGGCCCCGCCGCCCGTCCTCCAGGCCCCGCCACCCTCAGTCCTGTTCCCTAAGCCCCTCAGCGGCCCAGGCCCGTCCCTCCTGCCCCGCCGCCCGTCCCCCCAGCCCCTCAGCGGCCCAGGCCTGCCCCGAGGCCCCTCCGGCCCCTACCATGGTGGTCACCCCCGGGCCACAAGCCTCCTCAACCTCTTCTCAGTCCGACGCCACGCGCCCAACTGCCGAGGCGCTTCCCCGCACTGCGTGTCCTGATTGGCTCGCCGGCCGCGGGCCGCAGGATGGCCATTGGCTGCGACCGCTCTGGGGGCCAGACCCCGACCCCGGCCAGGACAGCAATGGTGATTGGCCAGTTCTCCCGGGCGAACTCGCGTTTCATTGGGCTTCACTTTGGGCGGGAAGCGGCTCCTGTTCTGCGTCGGCAGGAAGCTGCGCGCTGGCGCCTCCTGGGCCACCGCGGAGGGCGGAGACGGGCCGGCGGGAGAGACCCCGCTGGTTCATCTGTAAACTGCGGAGCGGCGCGGGGCGCGAGAAGCAGCAGGGCTGGTCCCTGCAGGGGGTTTGCGGGCCTGGCAGAAACGTGGAAACGCTCTTCAGTTGGCAGCCTGTTGCTGGTGGCACGTGCTGCCGACCACGTGACAGGCTCCCAGAAGGCGGTGCCGCTGAGCTGGTGCGGGCACTTCCGCCTTCAGGGACGGGACTTAGGCACGGGTCTCCAAGTATCCCGAGTTTCCCAAGGATCAAAGCAGGGCAGGTGGGTGGGAGGGCGAGGCTAGGCTGGGCAGGGGGACAGGGACGTCGGAAAGTTGCAGTGAAGAAGGGCTGACGGTGGCCAGGCCAGTGGGCCTGGGTACCTACCAGTGGGGGCGGGTATACACTGGCAGCCGAGGTGGGTTAGCGTGGCCATTTTTTACTGGGAAGATGGGACAGGAGACCTCACAGGTGGTGATTGCACGAGGCCAGAGAACTAACCCACCCACAGACCTTGGGTGAAGGACCCATGGAATTTCCCAGGTTCCTGGAAGGGGGGCTGGATAGCCTCAGCTCACTACTCTCCCAAATCCAGAGATCCTGCTGCTGGTGCGTGGGAGAATCTGTGTTTACCCGACAGAAGAGAAGAGCCCCTTCTCAGCACAACCGGAATGAGCTGAAATCTTTGAGAAGGCAGGTCCAAAAGGGAGCTAAGTTAAGCGAATGTAAGTAAATATAAATTATATATAATAATCTATAGGCATAAATTATAAGCCAGGTGTTGATTGCAGCCATGAAATTAAAAGATGCTTACTCCTTGGAAGGAAAGTTATGACCAACCTAGAAAGCATATTCAAAAGCAGAGACATTACTTTGCCAAAAAAGGTCCGTCTAGTCAAGGCTATGGTTTTTCCAGTGGTCATGTATGGATGTGAGAGTTGGACTATGAAGAGGGCTGAGCGCCGAAGAATGGATGCTTTTGAACTGTGGTGTTGGAGAAGACTCTTGAGAGTCCCTTGGACTGCAAGGAGATCCAACCAGTCCATTCTGAAGGAGATCAACCCTGGGATTTCTTTGGAAGGAATGATGCTAAAGCTGAAACTCCAGTACTTTGGCCACCTCATGCGAAGAGTTGACTCATTGGAAAAGACTCTGATGCTGGGAGGGATTGGGGGCAGGAGGAGAAGGGGACAACAGAGGATGAGATGGCTGGATGGCATCACTGACTCGAGGGACGTGAGTTTGAGTGAATTCCGGGAGTTGGAGATGGACAGGGAGGCCTGGTGTGCTGCGATTCATGGGGTCGCAAAGAGTCAGACACGACTGAGCGACTGAACTGAACTGAAGCCAGGTGTTGCAGCGGCAAAAAATCCACCTGCCAATGCAAGAGACGCAGGAGACGATTTGATCCCTGGGTGGGGAAGATCCTCTGGAGAAGGAAATGACAACCCATTCCAGTATTCTTGCCTGGGAAATCCCATGGACAGAGGAGCCCCGTGGTCTACAATCCAAAGGGTAGCAAAGAGTCAGATGTGACTGAGCGACTGAGCACACAAAAAGTAAACAGGGTTAAAAGCAGAGATGAGGGACTTCCTTGATGGTCCAGGGGTTACGAATCCACCTTCCGATGCAGGGGATCCGAGTTAGATCCCTGGTCAGGGAATTAAGATCCCACAGGCTGCAGGGCCTCTACTGAGCCCTCTCGCCAAAACTGAAGAGCCAGCGTGCTACAAGGAAGATCTGGTGGCCGAAATTTTTTCAAAGTAGGTGGAAAATGCAGATTTCTTACCCCGCCTACCACTGCTAGGCCAATAGAGGCTGGGGTAATGTTCACAGTGGCAGACCAAATGATCTGGGTTTGAGCCACACTCACCACCATGGATTCAGTGTGACTAATTTCAGCTCCATTTCTCCCTTGCTTTGAAAGATTTCAGAGACTGTGGCCTGGGGGTTAGAAGGGTGGGGCAGCTAGCCAGAGAAAACCAGAAGCCCTCCTCTTCTTCAGGGAGGTCCAACAGGATTGGTGCAAGGAACTTGGGCCAGCTGTGGGCAGAGGGGCCGACCGGAAATGATGGAGAGTGACCAGCCCTAGTAAGGGCTGGAACAGGTGCCAGTGCCAATGGCAGGGGACAGAAACAAGGAAGAGGGACTTCCCTGATGGAAAACTAAGATGGTGCAAGCCTCGAGGCTCAGCCCCAAAGGGAAAACAAAAAGGAAGAAGGAAGAGCTGGGAAACCAGTTCGTGGGGAGGAGTCATGAGGGTCAGTTTGGAGTGAGAACACGGCACAACACGTTGATGGGCTTTGAATGGTGGACTCTGGGCTAAATGTGGCCCAGGGGAGAATAGCAGACTCAGGGTGGCCAGCATTAGAAAAGAGGACAGAAGCTGCAGCAGACAGACAAAAGGGGAGAAAAAGATAGCAATGACGTGGGGAAATGTGAGATTTCTTTGGCCCCAACTCCTTTGTCCCACTGTTTACCAGGGGAACGTCTCTATTGAGCAGCCAGAGGCTTCATCTGGTTCTCTGGCCACTCAACCCTTCCTGTCCCTGGAGTTCTTTCTTACAAACAACTGATGCTTTATCTTTTATTTTTATAACAACTTTATTCACATACCATAATATATGCAGAGTCCACCATTCGAAATGCCGGGCTGGATAAATCACAAGCTGAAATTGAGACTGCCAAGGGAAATATCAACAACCTCAGATATGCAGGTTATATATATATGCTAATAGCTGAAGCACCAATATTTTGGCCACCTGATGTGAAGAGCCAACTCACTGGAAAAGACCCTTATGCTGGGAAAGATTGAAGGCAGGAGGAGAAGGGAGCAGCAGAGGATGAGATGGTTGGATAGCATCACCAAATCAATGGAGATGAGTTTGAGCAAACTCCAGAAGCTGGTGAAGGACAGGGAAGCCTGTCGTGCTGCAGTCCATGGGGTTGCAAAGAGTCGGACACAACTTAGTGAATGAACAAATAATACTCCCCAGCTTAAAATGTACAGTTCCTTTTTTTTTTTTATATCCACGGAACTGTGCAACTATCACCACTATCTAATTTCAGAACATTTTAATCACCCCAAAAAGAAACGCTGTACCTGGGAAACAGTCACTTCCCACCCCCTACCCCCAAACCCCCATGGAAACCATTGATCTACTCTCCATCTCTATGGATTTGCCTGGTCATGTGAATAAAATGATACGAAATGTGGTCTTCTTTAACTGGTTTTGTTCACTTAGCATAATGCTTTCAAGATGTATCTGTGTGATCTCAACACTTCTCTTTTTTTGGCCACACCTCACCGCACACCTGATTCTGGTTTCCCAGCCAGGGACTGAAGATTGAACCCCCACCCCTGCCCTGGGAGCATGGAGTCTCAGCCACTGGGCCGCTGCAGAAGCCCCACCAGTTACTTAATCCTCATAGAAAAGTCATATTCCGTTGTAGGGATATTTCATATTTTGTTGATCCGTCGTCAGTTGGATGTTTGTACAGCTTCTGCTTTTGGGCGCCTCTGAGTAACGCTGCTGCGAAAACTTACCTGCAAGTCTTTGCGTGGATGCATGTTCTCGTTTCTTGGGTATATACGTAGGAGCAGGATGTCTCAGTGACAGTGAAAGTCGCACAGTCGTGTCCCACTCTCCGCGACCCCGTGGACTGTACAGTCCATATGATTCTCTAGGCCAGGATACTGGAGTGGGTAGCCTTTCGCTTCTCCAGGGGACCTTCCCACCCCGGGGATCACCCCCAGGTCTCCTGCATTGCTGGCGGATTCTCTACCAGCTGCGCCACCAGGGAAGCCCAGGAATACTGGCGTGGGTAGCCTAGCCCTTCTCCAGCGGATCTTCCCGACCCAGGGCTCAAACGGGGGTTGCACACACTGCAGGCGGACTCTCTGCCAGCTGAGCTGTGCCTGGATCATACAATTGAAGGAGGAAACAGAACAGGCTCCATCTTGAAAGCAGGACTCCATCTTGGGCTGGACTGTGGACTTTGAACTATATGCCCAGGATCTATGGAAATGCCATACCAACTGGAAAACCAGACACACACACCCCCAGAAAGAATAGCCCCAGGGCTCATACGTTGACTCTCCACCTAAAAGAATGCCCTAATCATCTGTGTAACTGAATAGAATCATACATTCCATTATGTTTATTGGGGCATGACCACAGGCCTATTGATAATGGCCCACTGTTAACTACCTAGGCTTAAGGCATTTGAATCATGGGTTAAGTTTGATTGTATCTTTTCCTTTGTTCAGACTAGTTTCAGGGAATTTGGGGAGGTGGGTTTGGGCACCTACACTTAGGGTATATAAAGTTTTCACAAAAGCTGGTCGGGGCCCTTGGAAACCCCGCCCTGGGCCCGCCGGTGTGATGAACCGCAGCCCACTCTCTGCGCTGTCTGTCTGAGTGAGCTTGTTTCCCGGAACATGTGGCTACAACACAATGACTCCATGCTTAGCATTTTAAGGGATCACCCAGCGGGTCTCCAAAGCATCTGCCCCAGCTTACCGTCCCCACCAGCAGTGCCCGCGGGTCCCAGTCACCCTGCAGGATGACCGTGCACTGCGGTTTGCCTTTCCCTGATAACGAATGATGTTACGAGTGTTTCCACGTGCTTGGGGGACGTCTGTGTACCTTCTTTGAAGAAACGTTTTGGGGCTTTCCTGGTGGTCCAGTGGCTAAGACTCGGCGCTCCCGATGCAGGGGGCGCAGGTCAGACCCCTGATCAGGAAACTGGATCTCACAGGCTGCAACTAAGGGTTCACATGCCCCCAAGTAAAGATCCTGCAAGCCGCCGTGCAAATCCCTCGGGTCACAACAAAGACCCAGAGCAGCCAAATAAAATTGAAATAAAAGAGAAGGAAATGTCTATTCAGATTTTTCACATGTTTTTTAATTGAGTTGCTGAGTTGTGAAAGTTCTTCACATATTCTGGATACAATCTCCTTATCGGATATAGGATTTGCAAAACTCCCATTTTGTGGATTTCTATCGTTTCACTTTTGGGGGGACCGTGCCGCCCACTTGCAGGGTCTTAGTCCTCTAACCAGGGAGTGAGCCCCCACCACACAGTGAAAGCACCAGGTCCTAATGACCGGGCTGCCAAAAAATTCCCTCTCCACTTTCTTGATGGCGTTTGTTTATTTATTTATCTTTTACTCTATTTAAATTTTTTTCTTTCTTTTTGATGATATCCTGTGAACACAAAAGGTTTTAACTCTGATGAATTCCAACTCGTCTACGTTTTCCTTAGATTGCTTGAATTTTTTGTGTCACATTGGGGAAACTGCTCTCTGGAGACTCCACTGGCCCCTTGTTACTGTTCAGTCACCAAGCTGTGTCTGACCCCGGGCCTGCAGCACGCCAGGCCTCCCTGCCCCTCACCAGGTCCTAGAGTTCGCCCAAGTTCATGTCCATTGAGTCGGTGATGCCATCCAACCAGCTCATTCCCTGTCACCCTCTTCTCCTGCCTTCAGTCTTTCCCAGCATCAGAGTCTTTCCCAATGAGTCGGCTGTTCGCATCAGGTGGCCCCTTGGTGGGTGTCTAACCAAAAGATACGACCGAGTCAAAGAGCTAGGGAAGGGAGGCCCTGTTACTTGCAGCAAGTGGGGACAGCTCCAAGGCTGTCCCAGAGCGGTGTCTGTCCCACCAGCAAAATCGAGGCAGACATAAGTGAAGGTGCATGAGTATTCGCAAAGGGGCTTGAGCAGGAGTCCAGCACAGCACGCTGGCAAAGGTGGAGAAAGTCCAGACCCTGGTTGATTGGAGCATGAGGGTCAACAGTGCGAACACCATCATTCCTCAGGTTCCAGTTAATCCGGTTATGTTAAGGAACTATATTGGGTTCTCTTCCTTCAGGGTCTTCTATACCTCCTGCAGGGACCAATCTGTACAAAATCACTGCCTTAATCCACATTCATGAAGGGTTACTCATCTGTTTTCCTGTAAAAGTTTGTTGAGCGTTTATAACCCTGTCGTCTCGTGCCTCCGTTTTGTAGGGTCATGCAGCCTGCAGGGGTCTTGGACAGATATCAGCCCACCCCAAGAGGGCATGCCCCAGATAACAGACTCACAGCTGAGTAATCTGAATTTCTAAGAACTCCTCCTGATAAGCATTCTCTCCCACCTCCCAGAAACAGACCCCCCACCCCGTGCGATCCTCAGTTAAGCTTGCCAAAGCCCCACTCTTTCTGCTTTGGACCGATCAATCCAGACCCAGCCTAGAAAACCCAAAGCCCTCCACCTGTGTGCTGACTTACTTCAGCCGTGTACAACTCTGCGACCCCATGGACTGCAGCCCGCCAGGCTCCTCTGTCCATGGAACTCTCCAGGCAAGAATGCTGGAGTGGGTAGCCATTCCGTTCTCCAGGGGATCTTCCCAACCCAGGGATGGAACACGCGTCTCCTGCCTTGTGGGCGGATTCTTCATCATGTGAAGCATGACATGCTTCCTAGGACAGCCGAAATCCGAGGTGCTTACACCACCGCGTGCTGGTGGCGGTGTGGGGTCTGGGCGCTGTGCTGCCGGGGACGCAGAGAGAATGGCCACTCTGGAAGACAGTCTCGCGATTCTTCATAAAACTAAACGTACTCTTACCTCATGATTGAGCAATCACGCTCCTTGATATTTACCCAAAAGAGCTGAAAACTTAACGTTCGCAGAGAAAGCTGCACGCTGATGTTTACAGCAGCTTTATTCATACTTAGCAAAACTTGGAAGCACCCAAAATGTTCTTCAGTAGGTGAATGGATAAACTGTTGTACATCCAGACAAGAAATGCAACGCAGCACTGCAAAGAAATGGGCGATTAAGCCGCGAAGACATTAGGCACCCCCCCAAAAAAGATACAAGACCTTTAAACACATATTGCCAAGTGGCACCCCCCCAAAAAAGATACAAGACCTTTAAACACATATTGCCAAGTGAAACAAGCCATCAGAAAAGGTTACATACTGTATGGTTACAACTACACGATGCTTTGGAAACCGTCATGTGGAGCTGGTGAAAAGATCAGTGGGTAACTTAAGAAGCAAGTCTATCCTGATTTCAGTAACACAGCCCTGATGACGTAGCGTTATACTTAGTTTAAAGGAAGCAAGAGTCCTCAGACTCTGTTCTTTTCCAACACTGTGCTGGCTATTCTGGGCCCCTGCATCTCCACATGAATTTTAGGGTCAGTTTGATGATTTCTGCACAGTAGGCAGCTGGGCTCTGACTAGGGACCCCACTGCATCTACAGATGGGGAGTGCAGCCGTCTCGAGCACGTTAAGTCCGTGAAGGCGGGCTGTCCTTCCACTTACTGAGGTCTTCTTCGTTTCAATGATGTTTAGCAGATTTCCATGTATAAGTCTTGCATTTCTTCTGTTAAATTTATTCTGAGCATGTTTATAGATAAATTTTGGTGCTATGTAAGTAGAATTGTTTTCTTAATTTCATTTCTGGACAGCTCATTCCTAGTGTGTAGTAAGGCAACTGATTTTTTTTAACAGACATCTTCTATCCTGTACCTTTGCTGAGCTTGCTTATTAGCTCTAATATTTATGTGAGTGCGTATTCTTTGGGATTTCCTAGTACACAAGTCATGTCCTCCGTGACGACACAGTTTCCCCCTTCCTATCTGGATTCCTTTTATGTCATTTTCTCACCGAACTGCCATGATCAGACCCTCCAGTAAGGTGTTGAAAACGAGAGGCGGGAGTGGACATCTTTACGGTCCTGCCAGGAAGGGGAGGCCTTCAGTCTTTCACCACTGAACCCAGGAGCCCAGGGGTTTTCACAGATGGTCTTCATCGGCTTGAGGCCAGTCCTTCGATTCCTAGTTCCTTGAACGCTGCTTTGTTTTTTGAGATGATGGTGTGGTTTTTGTCCTTTATTAGTGTAGTGTACTACACGGATTGATCTTCACGTATTAAATCAATCTTGCATTCCTGGGATAAATCTCACTCCTTTTCTATGCATTCCTGGATTTGATGTGGTAGTATTTTGTGGATCAATTTTGTGTCTATATTTTCTCCTCTTTGGCCACAGGACTGTAGTTCCCGGACCAGGGATTGAACCTGTGCCCCTGCAGTGGAAGCTCAGAGTCCTAGCCACCAGACAACCGGGGAATTCCCGTCTGCATTGCTAAGCGATGCTGGGCTGCGCGTTTCTCGTGATGTCTTTGTTGGGCTTGGCGTCAGGGCAGTCCTGGCCTTGTACAGTGAGTCGGGAAGTGCTCCCCCCCTTTGTTGGTTGGTGCTATTTTCTTGCCGCATCTTCACGGTGTGCCTCTATGCACAGGGGGCCCTGCCATATCCTTGGCAGGCTACAGTTTACTGTGCCAATCAAGCGTGGCCCTGACTGCCCACTGAGTGTTAGTGCCTACGGTAAGAGCACTGCTCTGGGCACAGAAACGCAGTGCCGTGAGGCACGCGCAGCAACTCTCTCAGCGTCACCAGTGAAGCCTCTCGGGACCTCCCGTCATAAAACTGCCCAGCCCTCTGGGCTTGAAATGCATTTTTCTGCGTTTCTGTGGAGGCACTTCAGAACAAAGAATACCTGCTCAGTTCTGGCCACACGGGAGCAAGTTCAGGCGGACATGTTTCCTGCAGGAAGTGGGAGCCCATCTGAGAAGCTCCTGAAGACATTGTCAGCCCGGGACTTCCCTGGGGGTCCAGTGGTTAAGACTGCGCTCCCAATGCAGGGGGTCTGGAGGTTTGATCTGTGGTTGGGAACTAAGATCTCCACGCTGCAAGGCACAGCCAAAAGTAAATAAAAATAACAATTGCTACCATTCTCATTAAAAAAAAAAAATGCAGCCAAATAACAGAAGGGAGCAAGGGGGCTGGCTGAGGCAGTGTCCCGAGTCGTATCAGGTTGCCGGGAGCCCACCATGCCGTCAGGAGCCCACTGAGCCAGACAGACTGCAGGGGCCCCCGAAACCGTAATTCCACAAGCCACAGGGGAGCCTGAAAGTCAGTACCGGAGGAAGTGGCTCCCTGTTTTGGCTTGGCTTTGCTCGAGGGATCGTCACCATTCTTCCATGAAAGAGTGAACACCGTCACGCCCATGTTTTCACTTTCAAAGAAGTGGGGGGGGCAGGACAAAGCCCCCCTCCGTCCCAGGAACAGACACGCCTGTCACGGGACACGACGTGGGCCTGGCCGTGGTGTGGGCACTCAGGACGTTGCGCCTCTTGCTGACATCACCAGTAGGGGGCTGCCCTGGGGTCCCCCAGGGTCCTCCTGGCCTGGCACAGGTGGCCCTTGGCTAGAAGTGGCAGCTGTTGGGATCTGAGGGGCCTGGGGGTGCCGGGTGCTGGCGGGCTGCAGGTGGTGCCCCACAGACTGCTTGCTCCTTTGGGACACAGTCTGCAACCAGAGGCTCAGAACAGCCAGCAGGGCCTCTTGCCAATTTACAGGCCCTCCCGGCCGTGTATGCGGCGGCTTCCAGCCGCCCCACGCAGGCCACTCGGCCAGCCCTGCACCCTTGGCTCACCAGGGCCGGCCTGACTCTGGAGGGCCCAGAGCCCCAGCGCTGGGGGTGGCGGGATCAGAGAGGGAGTCTGCTCCAGCGGAATGCAGGTGGGCTGCAGACGCGTCCCCTGCCCCCAGAACTGCACCCGCTCAGGGGCACCCCGCTGGCCTTGGCCTGGGCTTCCTCGTCTGTGAACCAGGCCCCGGGATGGGGCGCCCCTGGAGCCAGGGTGAGGAAGGGGTGGGCTGCCCGGCTGTGTGTCAGCAAGGTGCGGCGGGCTCGCTCAGGCGCCCGGGGATGGGGGCGGGCTCTGCGCGCGGAAGGACCGCACCGGCGGGCGGGGCGGGCGCAGCGCGCAGAGTGGCGGCGGCGGCGGCAGGCGGGTGGCAGAGGGGACGGGTTCGGGGGAGGAGGCGAAGGCTCGGGTACCTGAGAACGGGGCGGCGTTCAAGGTGAGGCTGGCTCCAGGGGCGGCGGCGGCGAATCCGACCCGGGGCGCAGCCAGGAGGCCTGGGATCCCCCGCTCGTTCGGGCCTGCGGGCGGACGAAGGGGATCCGGCGTCTGAGGCCGGGTGGCAGCCCGGGAGACGCCCAGCGCCTGTTCCGGGTGCTGGAGGCCTGGCCCAGCTCCCGGGAAGCCTCGGGTTTCCACCTGGCTCTGGGTTCCCAGGTCCAGAGGCTGGGCCCCCAGTTTGGCTCCCTGGGGCTGCCTCTCTGAGCCCTCGAGGCCACCCCACCTCCCCGGCACCCCACCCCCCACACACATAACAGGCCCAGATTCAGCTCCACTTGGATTCCCTGCCCTGCCCTGGAGGCAGACAGCCCTCCCGCCCAGCCCAGCCCATCCCTCTGGCAGCCCAATATTAAGGGCACTTGGGACCCGGGGTGCAATCACGCAGCAGGCGGGGCAGCGGTCACTCCCCTCTGGCCCTGGCAGGTGCCTGCAGCTGGCTCCCGGCTCCGCTCGGCTCCTCTCGGCCCACGATGGCTCCTGGACGGCCCTGTGCTGCCGGCCTGGCGCAGTTCTGCCAGAAGCTGAAGCGGCAGAAGCCGCTGGAGGACAGCGCCATGGAGACGTCGCTGCAGCGCTGCCTGTCCACGCTGGACTTGACCCTGCTGGGGGTGGGCTCCATGGTGGGCTCTGGCCTCTACGTGCTCACGGGCACCGTGGCCAAGGAGATCACGGGCCCTGCCGTGATCGTGTCCTTCGTCGTGGCCGCCGTGGCCTCCCTGATGGCGGCCCTGTGCTACGCGGAGTTCGGGGCCCGTGTGCCCCGCACGGGCTCTGCCTACCTGTTCACCTACGTGTCCATGGGCGAGCTGTGGGCCTTCCTCATCGGCTGGAACCTCGTGCTTGAATATGTCATCGCCGGTGCCGCCGTGGCCCGCGCCTGGAGCGGCTACCTGGACGCCATGTTCGACCACCGTATCCACAACTTCACCGAGGCCCACCTGGGCGTCTGGCAGGTGCCCTTCCTGGCCAGAAGTCCAGACTGGCTGGCTGCCGGCATCGTCCTTCTGGCCTCCGCCTTCGTCTCCTGCGGGGCCCGCGTCTCTTCCTGGCTCAACCACACCCTGTCGGCCGTCAGCATGGCCGTCATCCTCTTCATCGTTGTCCTGGGCTTCATCCTCGCGCGGCCCAGCAACTGGGGCGAGGCGGAGGGTGGCTTTGCGCCCTTCGGCTTCTCCGGCATCATGTCTGGCACGGCGACCTGTTTCTACGCCTTTGTGGGCTTCGACGTCATTGCCGCCTCCAGCGAGGAGGCCCGGAACCCAAAGCGCGCCGTGCCCCTGGCCGTCGCCCTGTCACTGGGGCTGGCGGCTTCCGCCTACATCCTGGTCTCTGCTGTCCTCACCCTCATGATCCCCTGGCACAGTCTGAACCCTAACTCCGCGCTCGCCGACGCCTTCTACCAGCGGGGCTACGGCTGGGCTGGCTACCTCGTGGCAACTGGCTCCATCTGTGGTGAGTGGGGTCCTGCCCTGGTCTCCCGGAGTGGGTGGCGGTGGAGGGGGGACACACATCTCCGTCTGGGCTTCAGTTTTACGAGCTGTAGCCCAGTGCAGTCGCTCAGTCGTGTCTGACTCTTTGCGACCCCATGGACTGTAGCCCACCAGGTTCTGAGGAGCCTCTCAGTGCGTGGGAGGTGCTAATTATCAGACTCCACCCAGACTTGTGGGCACGGACCCGCTGGCCCCCTTATATGTGGGATGTCGGCCTGGGCACGTGCTTCCCGTTCACAGGGACTCAGCCATCACCAGATTGCCGGCCCCCAGCCCTCAGCCTAGCTGAGGCGTCCCATTCCTGGGCTGGAAGAGGGGCAACCACCCTGCACCTTGCAGACACTCAGGCTCCCTCCGAGAACCCAGATAAACTCAGGCACAGGCTCCCAGGGACCCCTGCCACGGCCTCTGGGGCTCCTGCCTGCTGGGCGCGCTGACCAGCCCTCGCTCTCTGCCATAGCCATGACCACTGTCCAGCTCAACGGCCTCTTCTGCCTGCCGCGGATCATCTACGCCATGGCCGTCGACGGGCTGTTCTTCGAGGCGTTTGCCTACGTGCACCCCCGGACGCAGGTGCCTCTGCTGGGCATCCTAGTGTTCGGGGCCCTCACGGCTGTGGTGACGCTGCTGCTGGACATCGAGGCCCTGGTGCAGTTCCTGTCCATCGGCACCCTGCTGGCCTACACCTTTGTGGCCATCAGCGTGCTTGTGCTGCGATTCCAGACGGCCTCTCAGTCCGGCTCGCCCAGCCTGGCTGGCTCCAGCCTGAGGGCCAAGGAATACAGCTCCTTCTCTGACCACTTGGAGCTGGTGGGCGTGGGGCACGGCCCCGAGCCGGGGCGGCTGCGGCCAGCCCTGAGGCCCTGCCTGGGCTTCCTGGACAGGGGCAGCCCCGGCGCGGCCGTGTGCAGGGCCATCTGCGGGCTGGTGGTCTCCGC
This sequence comes from Ovis canadensis, assembly GCF_042477335.2. Taxonomy (NCBI): domain Eukaryota; kingdom Metazoa; phylum Chordata; class Mammalia; order Artiodactyla; family Bovidae; genus Ovis; species Ovis canadensis. Next base: position 82,546,360 of record NC_091261.1, on the reverse strand, counting down.
CGTCGCCCTGGGCTGCGTGCTGACGCTCGGGCACTCCGTCCTGCACCTGCCACTCTGGGGCTTCCTCCTGCTGCTGCTGTGCAGCGGCGTCACGTTTCTGCTCAGTCTCCTCGTCCTGGGGGCCCACCAGCAGCAACGCCTGAAGGACACCTTCCAGGTAAACCCCCGCCGCCCCCCGTACCCACTGTCAGCCCGCCACCCCGCGTCCTCCGCCGGGCACGTCCCCATGTCTGCGGGTGGGCCCCAGGCTCCAGAGCCTCCAGAGGCAGAAACAGGCTTGGAGGCCTGCAGAAGCGGGCCCTGGGCCTGTGGGCCCCTGCAGCCGGCCCAGCCCTGCCCTTGCCCCCCAGATGCCCCTGGTGCCCCTGATTCCAGCTCTGAGCATCGTCCTCAACTTCTGCCTGATGCTGAAGCTGAGCTACCTGACCTGGCTGCGCTTCACCATCTGGCTGCTGATGGGTGAGTGAGGGGCTGGGCTGGGGCGCAGGCGCTGCTGCTGGGAGCGGAGCGGGGGTGGCGGTGGCCTGCGGCTCACGCTTGCATCGCCCCGGCAGGACTCTCGGTGTATCTCGGCTACGGCATCTGGCACAGCAAGGAGAACTGGCGGGAGCCGCCGGGGCTGGTCACCGCCCGCCACGCGGCTTTCCCCGACGGCAGGCTGGAGGAGACAGCGCAGGATCCTGGCCAGGCGCCGGCCCAGGGGCCTGGCAGTCCGTGAGAGCTGCCCGGCCTCCGTTCAGGGCAGCTCGGTGGGCTTGTGGGCCTGCCCACCCGAGGGGGCCCCGGGACCTGCGGACCCTAGTTTAGGGGCTGGTGCTGCACGTCACCCTTGGAGTGGGCACAGCCAGCGCTGGGGCGGTGGACTCTTTGAGACCCTGTCCAGCTACTGGGGCGGGTGTGGAGGACATCCTGTCTCGGGGACCCACAATAGGAACCACTCAACCAGCCGTGTGGTCTTGTCACGTCCGTGGATCTTGAGGCATCGGGTCCTCGCCGGCCCCTGGAAAGGGCTTGCTCGATTGTCAGGGTGGAACAGGGTGGTGCAAGGTGGAGTGCTGGGGTTCCGGGCGGGGGAGGTGCCGGCCCGGGACAGCCCTGGGCTGAGGACACTCAGGCCAGTGCCCTCTGCCCCTCCGAGGGTGCCACAACCCCCAACGCGCCAGCGCAGAGGAGCAGAGTCAGGCTCCCCTCCCCTGGGGGGCAGGCCCAGCACAGACGCCCGGGCCCCAGGGAGGCCGCCTAGAAGGGCAGCGGAGTTCCGGGGTGCCCTTGTCTCCCTGGGTCCCGGAGAGCGTGGCGTGTGCCTGAGGCCCCCCTGGGGAGGCAGAGGCACGCCCACACGAGCACATGCACCTCCAGACACACACCCATGGGCTCAGCACCTGCAGACTGAGGCCCCAGGCCTCCAGGCTCAGACCCTGGTGCCTCCCCGGGCTGGGCGCCCGAGAGCCTGAATCCTTCCCAAGTGCCCTCCAGCTCTCCTCCCACCCCTGGCCCTTGGGAAGGGCCCAGGCCCAGCCGCATGGCCGCCGGTCTCCCAGGCAATGCTGTGCCCCCGCAGATACCACCAGCCCCGTCCCTGCCTGTAAGGAGCACGCGGGAAACTGTGGCTTTGGCAGGCTTTACTCCCCGACCTTGCAGCCATCCGTCAGTGTTGTCTGGGCCCACACCCCTCGCCCGAGCCCTGAGGGCCCCCCGCCCCCTCGGACACTGCTCTAGGGATCAAGAGGCAGCTTGGGCCCAGCCTGAGCCCGGCGCTTCCCTCCACAGCTGGCCCGCGTCATTGCCCTGGCCACGGCCAGCATGCCTGGTCTCTGGGCCCCATGAGAAAGAGCCCCAGGCCTCCCACGTGAGCACCCCCAAAACTCTGCCATGAGGAGTCCAGCAGGTGGGACCCAGACCCAGGCCCTGTGACGACCGCATACCAGACCCTGGCCAGCCTGCGGTGGCCTCTGGGACTTGTCTGGGACATTCCTTCCAGCCTCGGGGCTCTGCTCCCGAAAGGCAGGACCTCCAGAGAGCCGCTGCTGCAGGCTGGCCCTGGGGGTGACCTTGGGCGGTGGCGAATTCCCCTCCCACCAGCCGTCCCCACCCACACGGCTCCAGGGGGCGGGCTGGGTGTTTCCAGGGGCTCTGCCCGCCGCCGGAGCAGCTCGTCCTTGGTCTTCTGTCGGTCTCAGCATCCCCAGAGCCTGAGAGCTGCCACGGGGAAGGGCTGGGCCGTCTGCCCGCCCCAGTCTGAATTCCAGGAGTGGATCCCAGCAGCAGAGACACTCTGCCTTAGACCCCGAGGCTCCGGGATGGGGCCTCGGGATGGGGGTGCTGACCGAGGAGAAGGCTGGGGTCTGTGCAGCCAGAGGAGGGGCTGTGCGGGCCAGTGGTGAGGGGGCCACGCTGGGCACCCTGGTGAAGAGCTGCGAGACGGTTTTCCACACACAGATGCAGCTGGAGCCCCGGGACAGCACCCTGACACGCCCTGCTACAGGTCCCCGCACAGGCGGCTCTGGGGCGCTCCCCGCCCCAGGAGGAATCGTCCTCACACCCCATCCTAGTCCTGGGGGCTCCATCCACGGGGGGTGTCCCAAGGCGAGGTCCCTGCCTTCCCAGCCCCGACCCCCACCAGCAGGGAGCAGGCCATCTAGCGGGTCCACAGCCTCCGTGTCCAGCTCCCGGTAGCGACCGTGGCCGTCAGGACAGGCGCTGGGCCCCCTCTAAGGCCCCTGGACGGCCGGGCGCGGGGGTGTGGGTGCCGGCTCTGTCTGCTCGGGCTGGGCGGTCCTCTTTGGAGCCTTTGCCTATGGGTGATGGCAGCAGGTTGGGGCTCGGGCTGAAGCCCCGGACAGGCGGCGCCCAGGCCCCGCGGGCGCAGCGTACCTCCTCATACTTGGTCCTCCAGTAGAAGTGCGCTTCTCCGTCCACGTACAGCAGCAGCAGGTCACAGAGGAAGGTGATCTGGGGACGGCAGAGCTAAGCTGTGCCCAGACCCACCCCCCAGGCCTGCCCTGACCAGACCCGACATCAGGCTGGGCGCATGCTTGCCCACGCTCTCCGCACTCACCACGCCCAGCCAGGCTGCTCCTGTGCCCAGAGAGATAAGCGTGGGGATGAGCCCGAATTTCCCTGCCTGAGAGACGGGGTGAGCCCTGAGCCATGACCGTCCCTGCCCCCCAGCTCCCCACCAACCCTGCCCGCCTACCCACCCAGTGGTGTGGCCGTCACCCCCTGCCCCCACCAACCCTGCCTACCTACCCGCCCTGTGACCAGGATGTCGAAACGGATCCCATAGAGCTTGAGCAGGCTGCGGGCCTCCACGCCCGGGCTCTCCCACCAATGTGTGGCTGTCCTGGGGGCAGGAGAGAGGCTGGTGGCCTATTCCACCCGCTCACAGCCTCCATCCCCCTCACCTGCTGACCCCCCAACCCCCCAGCCCCATCCAGCGTTCCGGGAGGCTGCTGAGGACACGGGGGCAAAGCAAGCTGGGTCCCACCCCTCAGGAGCTCCCTGCCTCCCCAGGGAACAGGGCAGAAGGGGCCCTAGACAGACACCAGCAGCGGGGGAGCTGGGCGCAGGCCCAGGGCCGTGGGGTCCAGAGGGGGGACCGCACTCTCCCCTGGAAGCAGGGAAGGCTCTGCAGGGGCCCTCAGGTTGGCTTTGCAGAGGCCATGAAACAGTTCTGCACAAAGCAGCCGGGGGGGGGGGGGGGGTCAGTACAGCCAGGCCAGGCAAGGCCTAGGTAGCTGTTAAGGCCGTCGCCTCCAGGCCTGGGGGCTATGTGAGCATGTGTTCGTGTTCGTGTGTGCTCATGGGTGTGAGCATGTACATGTGTGTGCCTGTGTACTCACGTGTGAGCATGTACACGTGTGTGCATGTGCTCTGTGCACGAGCACGTACATGTGTGTGCGTGTGTGTACTCGTGTGTGAGCACGTGCTCACGTGTGCTCGTACATGTGAGCGTGCTCACGTGTCAGCATGTACACGTGTGTATGCTCTGCGCGTGCGTGTACGTGTGTGCTCGTGTGTGAGCGTGTGCTCGTGTGTGCTCGTGCGTGTGAACATGTGTGTGTACACACGTGATGAGGTGACATGAGGCGGCAGGACAGGGTCCCAGGGGGCTCTGCTCGGGAGACTCAGACATGACAATAAGGGCAGTTCGAGCTGCCTGGCCACACCTTGGATTCGAAAATAAAAAAGATTTTGGACTATTATTGACACAGTTCAGGAAACTCAAGCCATTAGATTCTTTTTCTCAAAGGTGACATGGGTGTTCACGGTACTAGTCTTTGAACTCTTCTATAGGCTTTGGAACTTTTAAAAATAAAACCTACAGGAAAAAGTAAAATAAGAAGGCGCCCGTGTGGTGGAGGGAATGCTGGAGGCAGGACTGGGGAGGCGGTGCAGAGTGGAGGCTGGACGGCGCCTGTGCTGGGGGCCCCCGCCCCCCGCAGCGGGCCTCCGGGGCTCTGGGGGCCGGCCGGGCGGGGGCTGTGGGGCCGTACCTGAAGTTGTAGCTCCGCTCCTGCAGCTGAAAGGAGTACTGGGGCTGGCAGTCCGCGCCCCTGCTGTCCAGGTCGCAGTCCCAGCGGACGTGGACACCCACGGCCCCGCCCTGCATACAGCGCGCACTGGCCCAGCGGCTCTCGGGGCCTCCCCGGCCGCCAGGAGCCCCGCCCACCCCACCGGGGACCCACCAGCAGCGCCAGATCCTCAAAGACCCCTCCGGCTGCAGCCACGAGGTCCCCAATGCGGAACACAGGGCAGGCGGGGCTGGAGCGGGGGTCATAACGGCAGAGCTTGAAGTAGGTGGGGTCCTGGGTGTCCAGGGCGTTGGACCTGAGGGGCAGGAGGGGGTCAGGCCAGGCAGGGGGCAGGAGGGTCTTCGGTCTGCTGTCCCCCACCTCCAAACCCCCGCTTACTTGGAGAAGTTAAACTTGCTGAAGGTGACGGTGTTTTTGATGAACAGGGTGAAGTTCTCAGCCTGGAGAAGCAGGGGCTTCCTGCCGGGTAGAGGGGGGATGTGAGAGGCAGGCTCCGTGGTCGGGGGGCGGGCGTGGGGCCTGGGGGGCTTACACGGGCGCAGCACCGCTCTCCACTGGACACCAGCCCCGGATTTCGCAGGTCCTGTGGGTCGCATTGAACACCACGCACTGGCCCGTCTTTATGCCTTGGAAACACAGGACAAACCCCAGGCCCTCGAATCTCCATGGGGCCTGGGCAGGGGTTGGGGGAGGGAGGCTGACAGGAAGGAGAGGCGCAGACCACCCGGGGTCCCCTGGGCCGGAGCCCCCAGCCTGGGGAGGCCCTGCAGGGTGGGCCCACTTACCATGACTCTGTGTCCCCGTCTCCCCCTCGGGACAGTCCCGGTCGGCCCAGCAGTTGGCCAGCGGGATGGACGGGTGCTGGGGGCAGAGAGCAGACCGCCAAGGGCCTGGAGGGGCCTCCCTCGGGGACCCTGCCCCACAGGGCAGGGGGACACGCCCCTTCCTGCCTTAGCCCCTCGGGAGTCTGAGTCTGGGGATACCGGAGAGCTGGAGGCTGCAGGTAATCACGCAGGTGGCAGCCTCAGTGGGAGATGGGTGCAGGCAGAGTTGCAAGGCTGAGGAAGACTCCTGACCCGCTCCTCCTGGGGGGGCGGGAGTGATGTGGCCAGACCCAGCGGCTCTGGTCCAGTTCAGAGGACGGAACAGGGGAGGTGGCGCGCGGTGGGAGGGTGAAGGCATGCCGGGTGGGGCACTGGGCGGTGACCGAGGGCGAGCCCCGTGGGAGGGCCTGAGAGCACACAGGCTCACCGCATCCCTGCCTGTTCTCCTGTGAGGCTGGGCCGTGGCTGCCTGTACAAGGGGACCAAGTTTTGGGGGTCAGCCAGCGGGGAAGAGGGTGAGCTTTCCGGGGCTCCAGGCCCCAGAGGGAGGCACAGCCTCACAGATGCAGGTTTGCGGATGTGTCCTGGCTGGTGCTGGACACCGTTGCCCAGGCATCCAGCTCAGGGCAGCGTGGGGAACACTGGTGGTCGGAGGGCAGTGTGGGGCCACCTGCCCTGCCTCGAGGTCCCCACCTTTGTCCCACGTCTGTCCCTCCTCTCCACCTGGCTGGGCCACCGTGGGCACCCCCCAGGCCCTGTCCTCCTCCATCCGGCTTCCCGAATGGCCCCTCTCGAGGCACCGGAGATGGAACGCCCCTCCTCTGAGCCCCCTGCACCGCCGTGCTCCTGTGATCAAGACCAGCTTCTCCACAGAGCCCTTGGGATACCCCCCCCCAATCCAGTCCAAATGGAGGCTCCAGCCCCACTGAGCAGCAGGTGACTCCTGAGATGCCTCACCCCACACGGGGGGCCTTTACCCACGCAGCCCCCTCTGCCTGCACAGCCTGAAGACCCTCCTTGAGCCTGGGGTCCAGGGGGAAGCCCTGCCCGAGCCCCCGGGGACTCCCAGCTGCAGCCTCTGCGCCACCCCAGGACCTGCCTTGGTGGCTGGCTGTCTGCCCCAGAGCCTTGGTGTGTGTGGGTGGGCTCTGCAGCCCCTGGGGGAGGCTCTGCGGGTTTCTGAAGGCTGTTGCACTGCTGGGAGGGCCGGCCCACCAGGACCCCCGGAGGAGCGGCTCTGAGGAAGGCGGCCGGTCAGATCTGATGCATTACGGCACGGCCCCCGCCGTTTCATGGGAAGAGCCAGAAGCTGGGACATGGAGCAAAGAGGAATCCCATGGATTCCAGAAAAGACAGAACCACAGCCCCAGCAAAACTTCAGGGCTGTCCACACACTGAACCAAGACTAGACGTCCGCGAGAGTTTGCAAAGGGAAGGGCATCGTGTGTTTGCCAAGGGAAGATGGGGCCCACCGGGCACACGGGACGCCCCAGCAGCAGCAGTGGGGCCACCGAGCAGTACTCAGGGGCAGCTGACTGCACCCTTTCTCTCCAGCCAGTGAGTGAGTACATTTTAGCCTTGATGAAAGGAAAAGGGCATCACAGAGGTAAGCTTCCAAGGCGGTGTCCTGGGTCAGGACTCTTTAAGCAAAACCCACAGCCTGGAAACTGAACCCTTAAAAATGGTTAAGACGGTAATTTTGTTTTGAGCTGTTTTATTTTTTTAATATAAATTTATTTATTTTAATTGGAGGCTAATTACTGTACAATATTGTATTGGTTTTGCCACATATCAGCATGAATCTGCCGCGGTGTTCACATGTTCCCCATTCTGAACCCCCCTCCCAAGATGGTAATTTTGATGTTACGTGTATGTTATCACAATTTGAAAAAAATCGGATTAAAAATCCACAGCTGGAGAGAAGGGTCAGTGGGCTCAGTGACAGAGGTCCACCCTGGGATGCCCTCAGGTGAGGAGGAAAGGTGCGGTTTCTAGGGACGGTGAGATTTTCTGGATGGCGGGGACCACAGCTGCAGGGCAAAGTACGCTGAGATAGTGAGCGGCCCTGAGCTCGGCCTGGGCAGCAGTGTGCTGTTTGCAGACAGGAACGGAAGCTGCTCCCGGGACACATTAATAGAAGCTGTGTCTAGAAAAGGGAGGTGATCTTCCAGCTTGCCTCTGGCTGTCGGAGTCCACCTGAGTTCTGTGCCTTGTTCTGGGTGTTACCTGGACAACCTCCAGAGTGCCCAGAGGCAGGACCAGGATGTGGAAGGGCCCAGACACTTCTGGAACTAGGGACCCATGGGAAGCCCTCGGGCAGTCTTACCTCTGGGCACCTGCCCTGGACTTGTCCTGGCGTCACAAGGAAGTTGGTCACCAAGAAGAACACGTTCTCGCCCTGGAAGAGAAGTGTCAGGCTGGGTCTCTGCTCCCCGCCCCCCACCAGGAGAGGCCAGCAGCTGGCAGCTTGGCTCGTTCGGGGAGGGGCCCTGGCTCCATCAAGCCACCAGCCCTGAGCCCCAGGAAAACACCCCTCCAGTGTGGCAAGGGTCAGAGACAGGAGCTCAGTGGGGCTTGCAACCCTTCCTGAGCCCATGTCTGCCTCCCACATTCACTTAGTCGCTCAGGCAGGATTTTCCAAGAGCCCCCTGATTCCAGACACTGCAGATCCAGGTTAGAGGCGAGGTGGATCCCTCACTGCAGACAGGGCCGGGGCCAGGGGGCCAGAGGGGAGCTCTGTGGGGGTCGACGATGCCTGGAGCCTGCATGTGGCACACGCAAGCTCAGCAGGCTCCTGGGGTGCGCACGCCCAGGAAGAGGCATCAGGGGTGTCGGCGGTCAGGATCCAGAGGGGCCTGGTGGGGACATCCCTGCTGGTCCAGTGGAGAAGAATCTGCCTTGCAGTGCAGGGGACTCAGGTTCGATCCCTGGTCCAGGAACTAAGAAAGATTCCCACACACTGCAGAGCAGCTGAGCTCACATGCTGCCCACTAGAGGGTCCGTGCACCACAGCGAAAGGTCCCGCAGGACGCGACTGAGGCCCGACACGGCGAGATTAATTAATAAAGGGAACTTAGAGGGGCTTGGTGGACCCCCACGAGAAGGAGGCTTCTGAGGGTGGCAGGTGGGGGCTGGGAGAGCCAGCCCGGCTGCTGCATGGGGGCCCAGCGGAAGGCCTCCGTCAGCCCGACCCAGGGATGACGTGGGCGGCCGTGAGAGCTGTTAGGAAGTGGAATGAACCAGAGGGAGGGGCAGGGAGGTGTCCAGTGGGCCCAACATGGACACTGAGGGATGTCACTGGAGGACGATAGGCCATGCGGAGGGCGGGAGGTGATTTCCCGTCGGATGAGGTGGGCCTGCCCCCGGGAGGCAGCTGTGCTCAGGGTGGGGGTCACCAGGGTTAGAATCTGGGCGTCAGCAGGACGGGAGGAGACTGAGGCAGCGGACAATCTGGGTGACGGGAGGAGGGGCAGGAGACACAGCGTGGGAGGGGGCAGGGGAGGAGTGCCCCCACGGCCCTCCCAGCCCACCCTGTAGCGCACGCGTTGAGCTCCGAGACACTCCTCCCCTTTCCAGATGCAGACTTTTTGTTTTTTTCTTTTCCATTATGTTCTTTTAATTGTTCTTTAACTTGCAGCCCATGGGATCTTCACTGCGGTGTGGGAATCTACAGTCGCGGCAGGCAGGACCTAGCTCTCCAACCAGGGATGACACCTGGGTCCCTGCTTCGGGACGGCGGAGTCTTAACCCCCAGACCACCAGGGAGGCCCCTCCGCTGTGGTTCAGTGGAGGGTGCTGAGTATAGTTTTCTGTGCTACGGGGCAGACCCTTATCGCTCACCCACTCTGTAATAGTTCACCTCTACTGATCCCAAACTGCCCCCCCCCTCCCTCCCTCGCCAGCACCCCCCCCCCCCAGCCTGGCAGCCACGAATCTGGGGTCTACAGCTGTGAGTCCGTGTCGTAGATGTGTGGATTCGTGTCACACTCCCGATTCCACATGTAAGTGATATGGCTTGTCTTTGTCTGATCGTCTCTGCGTCCACCCGTGTAGCTGCAGATGGCATTATTTCATCCTTTTTCTGGCTGAGCAGCATCCCCCTGTGGGCTTCCCGGGCGGCACTAGCCGTAAAGAACCCGTCTGCCAGTGTAGGAGATATAAGAGACAAGGGTTTGATCCCTGGGTCGGGACGATCCCCTGGAAGAGGAAATGGCAACCCACTGCAGTGTTCTTGCCTAGAGAATCCCATGGACAGAGGAGCCCGGGGGGCTACAGTCCATGGGGTCGCACAGAGCGGGACACGACAGAGCATCCGAGCGTGCACAGGCGGCATTCGGCCATGCCCAGCGCGTCATCTCTACCAGCCCCGGATGCAGGCTTGCTGAACGCGTCTCCCCGGCCTGGCTTCCTGACCGTCTTCTCCGCTGGAAGGCCACGGCTCCCTGAGGCCCCGCCCTGAGCACGGCCCTGGGCCAGAGCTGGCACCCCGTTCCCCCTACACACACTCACAGTTGGGGGGGGGGTGTCAGAGGGGCCAGCGCCCAGCAGCGGCGCCGGGTCACCCACCTGTGGTGGCTTCACGAAGTCAGCCACGTCCCACAGCCGGTTCCCCAGCTCCTCGATCCGGGTCACGGAGACCCCCTTGAGCTTGGTGATGACAGAGATCTGGGGGTCCAGGTCCTGCTCCTGGTAGCCTTTTTTGGTGAGGAGGGCCCACCTGGGGGCGACGGACAGGCAGTGTGGTGCATCCCTGGGCCGCGTCTCCCCCACATCCTCCTGACTCCCAGCCCGGGGCTCCGGGGCCCTGCCTTCTCTCCACCTGGTCTCCCGCACCAAACCCCTTGCCCAGGCCAGAGCTCTGGCCATGGGTCAGAGGGCCAGGGCCCTTGCCGGGCACCTGTGAGCTTGGGGACACCCGCCATCACCTCCTTCACCAGCCAACAGCCTCCCCGGCCCTGTCTAGATCCGCTTCCTCCTCAAAGACGCCCCCAACCCAGCTTGAACGAGTGGTCTCTACCGGGGTCCTTAGTGCTCCAGCTCTCACGAGTGTCAGGGACCACCTCCTGCCTGGCCAAGGGCCCCCGGTGCGGGGAGGGGGCCCATCCTGCTGGGCGCTGGAGTCCAGCACGGGGCTGGGAGAAGGCCCGGGAAGGATGCAGGGAGGCACCTGAGCACAGGACCTGCTCTGACACTCCCCCAGCCTCTAGACAGACAGAGAGCCTTCCTTCTCCCCACCTCCTGCCCTGCACGCTGACCACCAGCCCAGACCCTGAAGACTCAGCCCCTCGCCCCTCGGCCCAGCAGTGACCCCTCCGGCCAGCACACCCAGAAGCTGTTCTCTTACCCCACCACGTAGACCACGACCCCCAGCTGCAGCAGCCTCTGCAGGGCGCCCACCCGCCAGTTCCGGGTCATCACATACTTCTCCGTTTTGTAATCCAGAAGCCCCCAGCCCACCCTGGCGCCTGGGGAGCCCATGTTCCCAGCTCCTGCTGGCGGCCAGGCTGCGTGAGTCAGCACAGCAGCTGCAGCCACAGCTGAATAGGGAGCTGAAGCAGGTGCCAAGCGGGGCCAAGCCAGCAGCTATTAAAGGGACACTCAGGCAGGACTCAGCCTCCACCTCCCAGCCCCTGGGCTCAGGCCCAGCCTCCCCGCTGCTCAGGGCCTCCCATCCACCGCAGACTCCGCCAGCTGGGCCGTGGGCACTAAGGGAGGCGCGGTCTCCGGCCCGTGCCCTCTAACCCGTCACCTCCAAGAGATGGCAGGTGGGACGGGCACTGTGAGAGGGCGGCCTGGGCCAGCTGGAGCCCAGACATCAAGGAAAGCCTCGGGAAGGGAGCTGTCCTGTGCAGACCTGAAGCTCGACAAGCAGCGCTGCGGAGGGCAGTCCTCGGAGGAGGGAGAAGCATAGGGGACTGCCAGCGGGCGAGTGAGCGCTGGACCCACAGGGTGGGAGTGGGATCCTGGCGGCAGAAAGCAGTCAGCCGAGCCCTGCCGGGCCCTGCCGGGTCCCCCAGCCCCCTGTGCGACGCCCCCGAGAAGCTGCCCCTTTCCCAGGCTCCCGATGAGGAGGCAAGCCCGCCGCAAGCCGATCAGTCCTGGCTGCGAGCGGGCCAAGGGCAGCGCGCGCTCTTGGCGGCATCCGCAGCAACCAACAACTTGGGGTCACCTGGGCAACCGCTGCCGGGGAGGCGTCCCTATTGGCTGCAGCGGACAAGCGCCCCATCAGATTGGCCAATGCGCTGGAGGGCCCGCCCCCATCCCCGGGCCGCGCTCGGCGGCAGTCCCTCGCACCCCCGCTCTGTGGCCGCTACTGCAGAGTGGGCGTAACCATGGAGGGTCCCCCCCAGGAGCCTGGGGAGAAGGAAGGCCAGGAGGAAGGGGGAGCGGCGGCCTCTGGGCGTCCTGCTGGGGTCCCGGAGGCCAAGAAGTGTTCAGACGCGGATTCGGACTCCGACCAGGAGACAGAAGGTGCCTACTGGCAGGGGGTGGGGGGCAGGCTGGGGCCGTGTAGGCAGGGGACCCCGTCCGGCAGGAGCGCACCCCTCCGTGGGGTGGGGGGCGGCTCTCGCCCTATGCTTTCCCCACCATGCTCCTGGCGGCATCAGTCCCATCCTTAGAACAGGCTTCCAGAATGAGGTTAAGAGGCAACCCCCCCCCCCCAAACAGTGTAAGAAAGGCTGTCTCACCCTGGCCATCAGAAAAAGACTAAAGGAAAGGAAATAGGGGACTTAGAATCGCATCAGTTTCCTCCCCCGTAAGAGGTCCCCACAGCCCTGTGGTCTGCAATCCGGTGGAAGAGACAGTATGCACAGCAGGGTCCCGGGGGTGGGCGGGGAGGGGAGGCCCAGGCCCAGCTACACAAGCGGCGGGACCGTGATCCCCGCCAGCACAGGAGGAAACGTCTCCAGAGGGGAGAACAGGCTGGGCAGTGGGGCCGGCCGGGAGGGAGCCACGTGAACCCCGCCTCCCAGCAGGCGCCCACAAGCCTGGCGAGCTGGGCAAGGACACCCTCTACCTGAGGTCCTGCCGGGCCCACAGCGTCGTGCCCGCCTCCTGCTTTCTGCGCCAAGGGAGCGCCCCAGAGCTCAGCCTGCGGCACCGAGGCCTGGGGCCCCAGGTACCCCAGGAGGGACCCTCGGGCAGGCTTGGAGGGCGAGGACCTGGGAGGCAGCAGCCTGGGGAGGGGTCCCTTCCTGAGCCCACCCCACCACACTCCCCTAGCCCTGCTCGGGGTCCCAGGCATCTCCCAGCCCCCACACTGAGTGGAAGGTAGGATCAGGGCTATGACAGAGTTCGGTACAAGGACTGTGGGGCCTGCAGGGCACCCCTGATTTGTTGGGTCAATCTCCTGGGGAGACCGAGAGTGGGAAGCCGGCATCCCTGGGCCTGTGGGAATGAACCGAGCTGGCTGAGCCCCGCAGGCAGAGCCCAGGGAGTGCCCCGCCGTGTCTGCAGCCCCGGGAAGGACCAGGCCCCTCAGGTCCCTCTCTGTCCCAGGGGGCCCGGGCTCTGGCCCGAGCACTGACCTCCAATCCCTACATCAAGCGGCTGGACCTTCGGGACAACGGACTCTGCAGGGCCGGCGCAGAGGCCCTAGCGGGCGCTCTGAGGAGAAACTGCAGCACCTGTGGTAGGTTCTGAGCCTGGGGTGCGGCTGGGCTCCCCACACGGGGCCTTCTCACCCCGCTCCCAGCTGCTGCTGCTGCTTGGGGGCGGCTTCATCACAGGGAGGGTGGGGTGGGGCACCCGGAGTTGTGGGGCCTCTTCCACTGTCTTCGGCCGGCCAGCACCCTGGGTATATGGTGGCCTCCCAGCTCCTCGATGCAGAGAGGCAGGGGGCAGACGGGCAGGGACCGGGCCGGGCGAGAGGAGAGGGGCTGGATCCAGACGCCGCCTCTGCCACGGAAGGGCAGGGAGACCCTGGGCAAGGAGGCAGCCTTGCTGAGCCTCACTTTTCAACACTCAGCCCTTGGAAACGTGGGGACATACACTCAGCAGAGCGTCTGCTCACGTAAGCCCTCCGTGCGCGGCCACCTGGGCGTCACTGCCAGTCCTCGGAAACGTGGCAGTGGGGCTTCCTCGGGCGGGCCACATGGCTGCCAGGCGTGAGTCACCCACTGAGGGGCTGGGTTCGTCTACATTACAGCCCCGCAGAGTAGGTGGCATTAGCCCCCAGACAAAGCTTGTGGACACGTGGCCTGGGGACGGGGCTCTGGGGAGCTGCTTGGGGCCGCAGGGGACCCAGCCAATGGGGTCAGACTCACCACCCACCCCGGGACAGTCCGGCCACTAAGTCCCCCATGCTGGGACAGGCTGCGCAGCTGTGGGGGACAGAACGGGCAGGGCCTGCTCTGGAGCCCGTCCCTGAGGAGTGGTGCTGCCCCCAGATGTGGACCTGTCGGAGAACCACCTGGGAACGGAGGGAGCCCGGGCCATCTGTGCCGCCCTGGCGGTGAGCCCGGCTGTGCAGAGGGTGCAGCTGGCGGGGAACGGCCTGGAAGAGCAGGCAGCCCAGTGCCTGGCTGAGCTCCTGCTGGCCCACACCGGCCTGAAATCCCTGGACCTGAGCTACAACCAGCTGAATGACCAAGCAGGTATACCATCCGGCCGCCGGCCTGGGTCACCACAGCGGCGCTCCTGATTGTCTTCCTGGGGCAGGCTGGGCGGAGGTGGGCAGGACCACTCCAAGCATCCGTGCCCGCTCCTGTCCCTGCACCCCCACCCCTGGACTCTCAGCCCGTTCCCCAGACATCTCTCTGCCCAGCACTGCCTGTGGGCCCTGATGGCCACTAGGGATCCAACCAAGAACTCAACAAAGCCCTTGTCCTCCCGGAGGGCTTCCCAGATGGTAAGGACCTGCTTGCCGACACAGGAGGTGCAGGAGACTCGGGTTCAGTCCTTGGGTCAGGGAGATCCCCTGGAGGAGGGCACGGCAATCCACTCCAGTGTTCTTGGCTGGAGAATCCCATGGACAGAGGAGCCTGGTGGGCTATAGTCCATGGGGTCACAGAGAGTCAAACACGACTGAAGCAAATTAGCAAGCACACCCTCACTGGACACGTGGTAACAGGATTACCCTCCATAATTATTGGTGCTGCGAAAGGAAGAAGCAGGGCAGGATTCTGGAGAAGAGCGGACTCCCCCCACTACTTTAGAGAGGTGACGTTTCAGCTGCAGCGTGCAAGAGGGAGAAAGTCAGTCATGGCAAGACCAGAGGGAGAGCATTTCAAGCAGAGGCACCAGGGTGGCTGGGCTAGTGAGCCAGGAGAGAGGGGCCCGGCGTGGGATGGGGTGGCGGAGGGGCCGCAGGGCCCCCATCAAGGCCGGACGTGAGGACGTTGCTCCAAGCACTGTGGGAGACGTCAGTGGGACGCCCCCGCCTCAGCACCTTCTCCCCAGGGCTTCTGCACGGGCTGGCCGCCCTGCCAGGAGCACACACTTCCACCCGCCTGTCCTCAACCACCCAGTCGATTCTGAGAATCACCGGGGGGGCTTCCCTGAAGCTCCAGCGGCTAACACTCTGCTTTCCCAATGCAGGGGGCCTGGGTTCAATCCTTGGTCAGGGAACTGGATCGTATATGTTTCAACTAAGACCTGGTGCAGCCAAACAGAATTTTTTGAAAACATTTTTTTTTTTAACTAAAAAAAAATCCCCTGGGACCCTGGGTTAGGAATACAGATTCCATGGCCTGGGATCTGCTGGGCCTCTGAATCCTCTTGGGGGGCACTGTAACAGCTGCCCCAGGAGATTCGCCTGATCCAGAAAGTTCAGGAATCACTGATCTGCCCGCTGAGCCTGAGTGAATGGCGCTGGCCTCGCTGTGGGAGAATCAGTCCTAGAGTTCAACTGCAAGACAGACAGCCTGCCTTCTAAGAAAACTGCTGTGGGAACAGGCAAATTACAAGAGAAGCTATTTCAGGCTTTCAGCAAAGTCTAGGTGTCGCTCTGGGTCAGCACCAGACAGTCAGTGAGGTTGGAGGGGCTTGGGACTCGAGGCCCTTTGAAGGCTGCACAGCGCGTGGGGGTCTGTGGGTGGGCCCGCCTCCCCGAGGGACCTCAGCCTCCCCACCTGACCCGAGGCCAGGGTAGCACCGACCTCATGTCGTGGCTGTGGGGGTCGTGAAGAACACGCACCGGGAACACAGCCGGCTGGTTCACGGCTGTAGGTCCCGCTCACCCTCCCGCTGCTCAGCAGAGAAGGGGCCTCCTGCCAAAGCGGGCGCCACTGCCGCTCGCCTCTCCCACCCAGCCCTGGACGTGTCTGAGACCCCGTGGCTGTCAGACTTGGTGCCGGATGCGGGGTGGGGGATCCGGATCTCAGGGAGGCACCGGGAGTCCTCGCGGGCTTGCAGGGAGCTCTCCAAGGTGCTGCCGCGTCTGCGGACCCGGCCGCTGAGCCTTCTGCTCTGTGCTGGGTGCGGGACTATGGAGAGGGGCCAGGCAGGGCGGTCTAACACTCAGAGCCCAGAAGGATGGACACAAGAGCAGACAAGGGGTCCGAGGTGGCCCGGCCCGGCCTGGCTGAGTAAGCAAGGCTTCCCGGGTGGGAATGAGGCGCTGTTTCCCAGGTAAAGAAGGGCGTCAGCAGTTGCACACGGGGATGGGGGTGGGGGGGGAGCAGGGGCAGCCGGAGCTGAGAACCAGGAGTAGGTCAGACCCACTGAGCCCGGACTCGGCAGAGAGGGTGGGCAGGGCTTCTGCCCATCTTGCATGTGAAATAGTTCTCGGGTTTTTTACCCACCCAGCCCTGCTCTTTCCTTTCATTTTTCCCCCTCTTTTGACGATTTACTTACTTACTTATTTGGAGAAGGGCATGGCAACCCACTCCAGCATTCTTGCCTGGAGAATCCCATGGGCAGAGGAGCCTGGTGGGCTGCAGTCCATGGGGTTGCAGAGAGTCGGACGTGGCTGAGCGACTTTCACTTCGCTCCTTATTTGGCTGCACTGGCTCACAGCCGTGGCATGCAGGCCCTTCAGCTGCAGCATGGGGGATCCAGCTCCCTGGCCAGGGGTCCGACCTGGGCCCCCTGCCTTGGGAGCTCGGGAGCCTCAGCCACCGCACCACCGTGGAAGTCCTCTCCTTTTCTGCATCACTGCCTCCTCTCTACCGCAGCCACGCTGACCTTGTCACCTCCTGGGTAGACGGCGGCACAAGGCACCCAACGGGTCCTCTGACCTCAGGTTCCCGCCCCCACCCACCATAACCTTGTCTCTCCTTAAAGCATCCCTCTAGTGCCCATCATTTCTACGTCCCCTCACAGCCTCACCTGGGGGGGCCCAGCACCAGGCCTGTGTGTGTTTCCACGAGCCCCGGGCTCCCTGTCCCCTCTTCTCCCCGCCACGTTCGGTCTCCACGGGTGCATGGGGTATCCTTTCATCTTCAAGGCTCTCTCTGCTTTCCTGACCCCACTCCAAGGCAGGGTTAGCCCCCACTCTGTCCCCAAGCCTCCCTGTTTGTGGTTGGAGAGCTCACACCCCAGAAATGCCTTGAGGGCAGGGCAGGCCCATGAGGGGTTGGATGCCCTGAGGCTCGTGCACAGCGGAGGCCCACAGTGGGCACCACTATCAGTTCTTGAAGGAATGATCAGAGTGAATAAAAGTCTGTCGTGGCGTTTCTGAAGGGGAGACGCTTGGACCAGCCCTGGCAGAAAACACAGGACTCACGGAGCTCAACGTGAGCTGGAATCACCTGCGAGGCCTTGGAGCTGCAGCCTTTGCCAGAGGACTGGAGGTACGAGGCCCTGCCTAGCAAGCCCCTCTGGCCTCCTTCTGGGGTGGGTCTCCCAGGCCCCCATCTCTTGCAGCTCTTCAGAAATGAGCCTTAGGCACTTCCCTGGCTGTCCAGTGGTTAGGACTATGTGCTTTCACTTCAGAGGGCACAGGTTCAATTCCTGGCTGGGGAACTAAAA
The DNA here is from genome assembly GCF_042477335.2 of Ovis canadensis. Taxonomy (NCBI): domain Eukaryota; kingdom Metazoa; phylum Chordata; class Mammalia; order Artiodactyla; family Bovidae; genus Ovis; species Ovis canadensis. Next base: position 82,529,088 of record NC_091261.1, on the reverse strand, counting down.
TCCCACATGCCTCATGGTACAGTCAAAAAAAGAAAAAGAAAAAAAAAAGAAGGAAGGAGGCTTGGCTCTTCCCAACAGCGCTCAGAGGATGCTTCTCCAGGTGGCTTCAGTTTCCCTGGCTCTATTTAATGACGACAGTTTGGCCTCCCTGCACCGACTCTCAGGGCGCTGAGGGAGGAGTCCACAGCTGGAGACACACGCCTCCAGAGACGCCACGGACGTTCGGGTGGGGGCGTGCACCGTGTGGTCCAGTGACGCGCACTCACCGCTGGGCAGATGCTTGCCTGAGACGATGGCCCTGGGCCCCGGGCCCCCTGCACACCCTCTCACAGGCTCTGCCTGCCCCCTGGCCCCAACCCCTGGGGAATGGGGGGCACAGGGCCCCGTGTGCCCCTGGGGGCAGCTGCCTCTGCGGGATCCTCCTTGGGGAATGGCAGGGTGGCCTTGCCCTCCACGACGCGCAGTGTCGAGGCTGACCGGGGTCCCGCCCCACAAGCTGGGCACCCACGGGCTCCCCACTTCTCCCCATCACAGCCCTCCAGGCACATTTCACCCAACAGTCCTTCACTGGCGTCCTCCTTGAGCCCTGGGATGCTCTGTGCCTTGGGGTCCCTGCCCGAGAGGGGTCCCCGTCACTGTCTCTGGGCCCTGCGGCCCCAGGGCAGACCGCTCACTCTGAGGCTCACTCACGTCCATGCCCACCCTCTAGGGCTCTCCCCTGCAACCTCTGTGGTCTTCTGCTTCCGGTCCACACTCTGCTCCTCAGCTCTCCTGGACTTGGGGGCGGGGGCCTGACTTCCTCCACTGACACGTGTGGTGCTATGGGGTTGCTCCTTTGTGTCCCAGGCAAACATCTTCCTGAGGGTCCTGGACATCTCGTACAATGGCTGTGGGGATTCTGGAGCCTCCGCGGTGGGGGAGGCGCTCAAGACCAACAACGTGCTGGAGGAGCTCTACATGAGGTGAGAGCAGGGCCCCCTCCGCACCTCCAGGCCCCCTGCCACCCGGGGACCGGGCTCCTCCTGCTGCTCATCCTCAGGGCTGGAAGCTGCCACAGGCCCAGGGCACGCCGCCCTGTCCCTCTCACTCAAGTTCACCCTTGCCACGTGAAAGTGTTCGTCGCTCAGTCGTGTCCGACTCTTTGTGACCCTATGGACTGTAGCCATGGGATTCTCCAGGCCAGAATACTGGAGTGGGTTGCCATGCCCTCCTCCAGGGGATCTTCCCAGGACCGAATCTGGGTCTCCTGCATTGCAGGCCGATTCTTTACCCTCTGAGCCACTAGGGAAGCCCGTCCTTTGTCCCTGGGGACTCGTAATTCCTACTGCATGGCTGGGGGATGGGAGGTGCAAACACGTAAACCTCTCCAGCAGAGCCGGTGCGGGCGGGGGCGCTCCACGTGCGTGCACCTCCCTTTCAGGAGGGGTTTGTGCCCTGTCCAGCACGTGGCTGCTGGGGGCCTGCCACGGCTGGGCTGCGCCTCCAAGCCCAGGCAGGGTCCCAGGCCTCCTGGGAAAACCAGAGGGAAGGGAGGAGGTGGAGGTCAGACAGGTCATGGGCTGTCCGCCATTGGCACAGGCATCTGCTCCATCCTAACCATTTTCCCCTCCTGGTGGGGGAGAGCTGGGGTCTGAGAAGATAGAGGGAAGTGGGGCTGGCCTGGAGACAAAGCAGCCAAGAGCGGGGAGGGGACCTGGAGCAGAAGGTGGGGAGGGAGCTGGCGGCTGTCGCTCGGACAGAGGCAGGGTGCAGGACGCGTGGGAGCACGTGCTGAGCACTGAGGGCCGGGAGCAGCAGCTGGTCTCCACTGGGGGTGGAGGTGGGGGGAACAACCCTCTAGGCACGTCTGCTGGACCTTGAACACGGAAGACTCCACTGAAGCGTCTACACACTGACCTGCCCAGGGCCCCCGGGGAGTGCTTGGAGGCTGGACCTGGGGGTTGCACCAGCAGCTCCAGCTGCAGCCCTGGGGCAATGTGGCTCTGCACAGCTGCCTGCACGGCAGCGCAAGTCACATGTCTTTCTGTTTCAGCAACAACCGCATCTCTGTGGCGGGAGCCCTGAGCCTGGGCCTGGGCCTGCGAGTCAACCAGACACTGAGGATTCTTGCTGTGAGTGCCAGCCTGATGGGGGAGGCCCCGGCACAGACTGCCTGTGCCTGTCCACACAGCCCCCTCCCTGCCGCATCTCACCCTGGTGCCTGCGGGCACACGGGGGAGGGGGCGCCCGGCTTCCTCCTGCAACCTCATCATCCACTCACCCATCCTTGGCCTGGCCCACAAATTCCTTCGGACTCCCCCCAGGCCCACCAGGCTTCCCCTCACCTCCCCATGGCCTTGCTGGAACCCAGGGGCCACGCAGGTGTTCCGTCTCCCGTGGGGAGGATGTAGCCGGCCACTGAGAGCAGAAGGCAGTGAAGGGAGGCCGGAGCAGGCCCTCCAGGACCTCTCGGCCAGCTGCGTGTGCCCCGAGGACAGTGCCAGCAGGTCTGGGGACCTCAGCCCTGCCTGGCCCTCAGGGAGCACAGGAGCCCCCAGCAGCACCCACTTCCCCAGCCCGAGGCTCACTCTTGCCCCCGAGCAGAACCCAGACCTCTGTCTAAGCTCTGAGTCTCCATTTCTAGCCTGCCTGACGGTCCCCTAGATGAGAACAGGCGCACGGGATTCTGGGAGTCAAACCTGACCTCGCCGTCCCCCCCAAGGCCTGCCTCTAGGTGGGGGGCTCCTTTGCATCTTGTCAGCTGGGGCCCAGTGCTGACCCCCCTCGTCCCACACCTTCCCTCCGGGGAGGGGGATGGGCTGCCCGCTGCTCCTCCTCCCTGTCGGCCATCAGGTCATCCTCCTAAACAGGAAACGGCCCCGGCTTTAAATCTCTCTGGAAAACGCCAAGCTTAGTCATCTGCTCATTCACAGCACATGGGCGCTGCGCTCCGCCAGCCCCACGCTCCTCCCCACCTTGAGGCCCTTCACTCAGGCCCAGTTCAGTTCAGGCTCTCAGTCGTGTCCGACTCTTTGTGACCCCGTGGATTGCAGCACACCAGGCCTCCCTGTCCATCACCAACTCCCAGAGCTTGCTCAAACTCATGTCCACTGAGTCAGTGATATACCATCCAACCATCTCATCCTCTGTCGTCCCCTTCTCCTCCTGCCTTCGATCTTTCCCAGGATCATGGTTTTTTCCAATGACTCAGTTCTTTGCATCAGGTGGTCAAAGTACTGAGGTTTCAGCTTCAGCATCAGTCCTTCCAATGAACACCCAGGACTGATCTCCTTTAGGATGGACTGCTTGGATCTCCTTGCAGTCCAAGGGACTCTCAAGAGTCCTCTCCAACACCACAGTTCAAAAGCATCACTACTTTGGCTCTCAGCTTTCTTTATAGTCCAACTCTCACATCCATACATGACCACTGGAAAAACCATAGCTTTGACTAGACGGACCTTTGCTGGAAAAGTAATGTCTCTGCTTTTTAATATGCTGTCTAGGTTGGTCATAGCTTTCCTTCCAAGGAGCAAGCTCTTTTAATTTCAGGACTGCAGTCACCATCTGCAGTGATTTTGGAGCCCAAGAAAAGAAAGTCTGACACTGTTTCCACTGTTTCCCCATCTATTTCCCATGAAGTGATGGGACCAGATGCCGCAATCTTCGTTTCTTGAATGTTGAGTTTTAAGCCACCTTTTCCACTCTCCTCTTTCACTTTCATCAAGAGGATCTTCAGTTCCTCTTCACTTTCTGCCATAAGGGTGGTGTCATCTGCATATCTGAGGTGATTGATACTTCTCCCGGCAATCTTGATTCCAGCTTATGCTTCATCCAGTCCAGCATTTCTCATGATATACTCTGCATATAAGTTAAATAAGCAGGGTGACAGTATACAGCCTTGATGTACTTCTTTCCCAATTTGGAACCAGTCTGTCGTCAAACAAGGAGGGAACACGGCCCCGCCCCATCAACAGAAACTTGGATTGAAGATTTACTGAGCATGGCCTCACGCATCAGAACAAAAGAGTTTCCCCCACAGTCAGTCTCTCCCATCAGGAAGCTTCCATAAGCCTCTTATCCTTCTCCATCAGAGGGCAGACAGACGGAAAACCACAATCACAGAAAACTAATCAAACTGATCACATGGACCACAGCCTTGTCTAACTCAGTGAAACTATGAGCCATGCCGTGTAGGGCCACCCAAGATGGGCGGGCATGGTAGAGAGTTCTGACAAGACGTGGTCCACTGGAGAAGGGAATGGCAAACCACTTCAGTCTTCTCGCCTTGAGAGCCCCATGAACAGCATGAAAAGACTCTCAGCCCAAGCTGCTTGCAGTTTCCCAGCCATGAGGTAAAACCTCTCAACCCTGCTTTGCTCCTGTGGCTCTTCTTGTTGAAATGCCCAGCGCAACCCACCTGGCCTGGAAAGCTCAGCTTGGGTGTTTTGTCCCATCCACCCCCCACTTTCCATGGAGCGTTGGTGCAGGGGTCTCTGAGCACTCTCCACACTGCCTTGTTCTGTTTGCTCCCCTCTCCTCCCTGCGACAGTGAGCTTTTAAGGGTAGGGTATGTCTTGTGTGTCTGACTCCTGACACAGAATGGGCACAGGGTGGGCGTGCAGCCAGTGTCCACTCCCGTCCACTACTCCTGGTTCCAGCACCACCAAAGGCATCATGTCACAGGGAGGAGCCTTTTGAGCTGAGATAGTGAGGCTGCCCAGAGCCACATCCACAAAGATGGGGGATCCCTCCTGCTGCCCTGGGCTCGGCGTCCCTCACTGAGGGACTTGTGTGCTTCTCAGGTGTCCAGGAATCCCATGAGAAGTGAAGGCTGCTGTAGTGTGCTCAAGTCTGTCCAGGCTAATCCACAGTCCGCACTGGAGCTTCTGGACTTTTCTGTGAGTTTCTCATAAACCTTGTCTCTGACCCTCCCAATAGCCCTGCGAGATATGACTTTCTCCATTTTAGGAAGAAGTGTGGATTGGAGAGAGTGCCTGGCTCAGGTATACGGTGTGGGCATATCCGAGCTCCAACCTGGCCACTGTGACTCCGCTCCTGCCCCTGTGTGGGGTGTCATGGTGGTCTCACCTCGGACCCCTGCCTGGGTTCTTCATTGGCAGAGAGAGAACAGGTGGCTTAGACGCCCATGCTCACTGATGTTTGGATTCGCAGGTTCAGCTCTTGCAAGGCAGCCCCTCCTCCCAGCCGGTAGTGCCTGCGAGTTGATCCCAGTGCTGGAGATGCACATGGGGGGCTGCACGAGAGGTGATAACCATTTCACTCCACTTTGCCTTTAAAAAGTTCTTTATCGGCAGCGTGGAGTCTTAGCCACTGGACCACCAGGGAAGTTCCGGTTTTGCCTTTTAATGTAGCAAAAATGTCACTCTTTTCTAAGGCAGTTAAACACAAATGAGAGAATCCCCCAATACAAATAACGAAGAGTCTAGTTACAAATCACTGCTCATTCTCCCTCTGATTTATTTAAACCCAGGCTTGAGTCAAAGCCTGTTCAGAGATGTGTTTACAGTTTCAATTGTTCAAACGCGGGACAAACTGATGCCCTATGAGGTTTTTTGAGACCTTGTGTGTGTAAAATGGTCAAGTTCTCAGAAAGTGATAACATCCTGCCTGGTGATGGGTTTCTCCTCAGGATATCCAAGTGAACAGAGAGTTTGATGACCTCGCCAGTTCAGTGAAGGTCATTCTTCCAGGGCTTTGCATAAAGACGGGTGCGCGCAGAGTGGAGTACAAAAAAGAACTGCTGGCCGTCTTCACACCATCTGAGTGACTATGTTGTGTGACTTTCTTCTCTCCCATGGGCCACTTCAACTTCAAGGTGCCTTTCAACATATGAGTGCACTGAGGCCCCATGTCAACCAGGTGGAAGGCTACAGAGCTGGCCTTCATGGTGACTGAGGCTTCAGTGTTAACCAGGGTCTTCCGTCATTCTCATTCGGGTCCCAGATTTGTACTCCTAGAGAAATGAAAGCATGCCCACACAACAGCGTGAGCCTCCATGCTCATGACAGCATTATCCGTGCCGGCCACCAAATGCAAATGCCCACCAACTGATGAGCGGACAAGTAGAACGCAGTGTGCTTATACAGTGGAATATTACTTGGCAATAAAAAAGGATGGAATTTGGCATGACGGCAATGTTCTAAGACTGATGATAGTAACGGTCTCACAATTTCAGTAACGTACTAAAAGCATCTGAATCGCGTGCCTTAAGTAGATGAGCTGTACCGAATGCGAACTGTGTCTTACACAGTCGCTTAGGAAAAAGAGGAGTGGAGTAACGGCACAGGCGACATGATGAACCACTGCCCTGAGGGAAAGCAGCCGATCACACAAGACCACTTACTGCGCCACTTTACTGGGTGACCTGCCCAGCATGTACATTATATCTCAGAAAACCGCTGCTGCTGCTGCTGAGCCGCCTCAGTCGTGTCCGACTCTGTGCGACCCCCTAGACGGCAGCCCACCAGGCTCCCCCGTCCCCGGGATTCTCCAGGCAAGAACACGGGAGTGGGTTGCCATTTCCTCCTCCAATGCATGAAAGTGAAAAGTGAAAGTGAAGTCGCTGAGTCGTGTCCGACTCTGTGCGACCCCACAGACGGCAGCCCACCAGGCTCCTCGGTCCCTGGGATTTTCCAGGCAACAGTGCTGGAGTGGGCTGCCATCGCCTTCGCCGCCGCTTCCCTGTAGGGCCTGCAAATAAGCAAGCCAGTCATTGCACCAAGCCCTGGCGCCCTCCCCAATTAACAAGGAGGCCCCGGGGGTGACGCGGGTGAGGCGGGGTGGACCAGAGCAGGCCTGCGGCAGGGCGCGGGAGGGGCGTGGGCGGGACGAGCTCGAGGAGACCGAATAAGGAGCCGGGCGCGCTCCGCCTCCCGCTCGCAGCCTTCCCGCCAAACTCATGCCCAATCAGAACGCACCACAAACTGGGAGTCCCATGTGAGCCAATCAGAAGCGGGATTCTAGGCTCCGCCCCACCCCGCAGCGCTCTGCACCAATGGGCATCGGCGGCGGCGGCGTAGGGTACACGACGACGTTTGGGGCTCGTCCAAGCAGCGCGAGGCTTGGCGTCGGCAGTTGAGCGCAGCGGCGGCGAGAGCGGTTGCGGTCGGTGTAGCGGCGCGGTTGAGCTCAGCATGGTACGGATGGACGGAGCGGGAGGGCGCGCGGGCCAGGAGGCCTGGGGGCCGTGCTCCTGGTAGGGGGGCTCAGACCGAGGACGCTGGAGAAGCCCCGTGTGGCTTCTGGTGTGAATCACGCGCGACCTGAACAGAGGCTGAGAAAGAGAAACTGCGAAGGCAGAGCCGTAGTTGCCAAGAGCACCGACGTCCGAGGGCCTCGGCGGCCAGCGCGCCTTAGCATGTGGGACCAGGGCTCATAGGAGGCAGGCAGTCCCAGGTCCAGCCCCCGGGGCGCGGACAGTGGGCAGTGCCGGGCTCCAGAGGTTGGGGGGCGCGTGCTCGGGAAGGAGGTCATCTACCGAGGAGCGGGGGCACAGGATTCGGTCTGCGGGAGCTTTGGGAGAGGAAATGGAGCCAGGGACAGGAATGTCATTAACCACACTTCAGTGCTCCAGGCGAGGACGGCGGTGCGCTTGCCTTTCTGCGGAGGAGAATGATTTCCCCGAGCGATTCCTTTCATTGTTAGTCAGGTGGACATGGCCTCTGCTGACCACGGAGCTCCCCAGCCGCACTTTGTAAATGAAGACATTGGGTCACAGAGCTGACCCCGAACACACTGGGGCTGGGCAGGCAAGAGTAACAGAGCCATGCTGTGAAATACAGCCGTTGTGGATTCAAAGCGAACACCGAGCGTGTGAAAACCATGTGGCTGGGTGGGTTTCAAAAGCCTTCCAGGGCGCTGTTAGAGTCTCCCCTGGAAGAGTGAGCGCTCTGGCACTGGAGGAGGTCTTTCCAGAGCCCATTGCTTCCCTCCGGAATGAGGTGCAGGGACTACTGACTCACGTTGACCTCTGACATGATGCTTGTGTGACAGAAACAGAACTAAGCTCCTAGGACTGTAAGTTAGAATCTACGGTGGGCGGCACTCCTCAGATCTCACTTGATCTTCTCTATATATTTGTTCGGATGATGTGTCTAAAATCAGCCAGACGGTTAGGGAATATAGGGTTACATTCCCAGCAGGAAATAGAGGGTATATTCAAAATATTTAATAGGTACTGTGAGTGCAGTCTGTTGGAAGATAGTACTTATAAAGATGGGTGCAGGGTTTACGGAAACGACCAAAGGACAGCGCAGTGTCCCAGCACATGGCGTTCTGGGAGCCATTAATCCTAGGCTGTAAGGAGTGAGCGGCAGCAGCGCGTACACGGAGCTGAGTGCGTGGGTTCCTGACGACCGCTGATTGCCCCCAGTCTGAGCCCTTGAAAAGGAACCTAAGGCAGCCAGGCAGAGAGGGAGTCAGGAGCAAACACCCTGGCCACACCTTCCTCTAACCTGCATCTCTTGCTGCTGACTGGCACGGGCCAAAGCAACCAGAAGCTAGGGGGCACAGGTCAGCCTGGACACAGAGCTGGACAGAGAACAGAGGGGAGACCTAGAGGGGCAGGTGGAACCGTGACTTAGGTCCTGTCCACTTTTCCTTTCCCAGCAACATTACAGCTTATCCTTTGGTCAGGACACGCTCAAATGGGTCTCTTCTTCAGGGAAGTACTGGGACCAGCTGTAACATGGAGTTTGTTACTGACATTAGATGGCTTGGAAGTTTTAAAGTCACTGAATTTACCTAGGATAGCAAACACATAGGCTTTGGGGCTAATTCTGGCGCTATCAGCTCAGGTGCTTTGGAGCAAGCGAGTTTTCACAGGGTTAAAGGGTCACATAAGGCTCCTTGAAAACAAGGCTTCAGAAAGCCTGAGACACTCTGAGGCACTTAAAAACACTGAGTTAGGTCTGCGTGCCACGCAGAGAGCACTGCCATGTCCCCGGGCCTCACTCTGCTCTGCTTCCAGCGCGAGTGCATCTCCATCCACGTGGGGCAGGCGGGCGTCCAGATCGGCAACGCCTGCTGGGAGCTGTACTGCCTGGAGCACGGCATCCAGCCCGACGGCCAGATGCCCAGCGACAAGACCATCGGCGGCGGCGATGACTCCTTCAACACGTTCTTCAGCGAGACCGGAGCCGGCAAGCACGTGCCCAGGGCCGTGTTCGTGGACCTGGAGCCCACCGTGGTCGGTAGGTACCCTCCCGCTTGGCAAGGGAAGCCCAGAACCTTCATCAGGTGCCTCCAGTCAGAAGCCCGACGTAGTTTCCGAGGGGAGCGGCCACCCAGGAGACGCCAGACAGTCGCCCCAGAGCCCGGGAGACCCAGGCCACGGGGTACCCGGGGCAGTCAGGCCGGCATCCGTCCAGGGTGGCAGGACCGTCCCAGGGACGCCCGGGGTGGAGCGGCAGGTGTGGGCGAGAGGCGCAGACAGAGCCGCCTGGGTGCTCCTGTCCTTTGGGAACCGCCACGCTGGGGCTTGTTCCGGGTTGATGGACCCTCCCGGAGCCGAAAATGGCAGGTGGGGCGTGTGTGTCTGGGAGACTCCTGGGAGACCTGACCCCCGGGCTGGGAGGAGCGGCGCGGGCCTGCAGACAGGCGGGTCCCGGAGCCGGCCACGGGGGTGAGACCGGCGTCCTCCAAGCCCGGCCGCTGTCCCCCCGCAGACGAGGTGCGCACGGGGACCTACAGGCAGCTCTTCCACCCGGAGCAGCTGATCACCGGGAAGGAAGACGCGGCCAACAACTACGCCCGTGGCCACTACACCATCGGCAAGGAGATCGTCGACCTGGTCCTGGACCGCATCCGCAAACTGGTGAGGGGGGCGCGGGGGGCTCCCGGGCAGAAGGGGAGGCCAGGGCTCTCGGCGGCGCGTGCGGCCCGGCTCACGCCTCTCCCTCCTGCAGGCGGACCTGTGCACGGGGCTGCAGGGCTTCCTCATCTTCCACAGCTTCGGGGGCGGCACCGGCTCGGGCTTCGCGTCGCTGCTCATGGAGCGGCTCTCGGTGGACTACGGCAAGAAGTCCAAGCTGGAGTTCGCCATCTACCCGGCGCCCCAGGTCTCCACGGCCGTGGTGGAGCCCTACAACTCCATCCTGACCACGCACACGACCCTGGAGCACTCGGACTGCGCCTTCATGGTGGACAACGAGGCCATCTACGACATCTGCCGGCGCAACCTGGACATCGAGCGGCCCACGTACACCAACCTCAACCGGCTCATCGGGCAGATCGTGTCCTCCATCACGGCCTCCCTGCGCTTCGACGGCGCCCTCAACGTGGACCTGACCGAGTTCCAGACCAACCTGGTGCCCTACCCCCGCATCCACTTCCCCCTGGCCACGTACGCCCCGGTCATCTCGGCCGAGAAGGCCTACCACGAGCAGCTGTCCGTGGCCGAGATCACCAACGCCTGCTTCGAGCCGGCCAACCAGATGGTCAAGTGTGACCCTCGCCACGGCAAGTACATGGCCTGTTGCATGCTGTACCGGGGGGACGTGGTCCCCAAAGACGTCAACGCGGCCATCGCCACCATCAAGACCAAGCGCACCATCCAGTTCGTGGACTGGTGCCCGACCGGGTTCAAGGTAGGCTGGGCGGGAGCGTGTGTGCGGCTTTGTGCCCCTGGCCGGCCCCGGGGCGGGGTGCTAACCTGCCGCGGAGGGTCCCCTGTTCCAGGGCAGCTGGGCTGCAGGGACAGCAAGGTTAGTAATCAGTGTGTTAGATGCCTTGATCTCCATCCGTACTTCACGTACCTTTACTTCTTACAGCCGTGGGCTCGTGGGCCAGCGTTCCTAGTATCTTACACTTCAGACAGAGGCTGAGACAGCCTTTAGAGCCGAAGGGCCTCAGGGGCAGCGACGGAAGGAGGGAGCTCTCAGAGACCTCTGACTGCAGGCCTGCCTGTCCTCACGTTTCCCCGCTGCTCGCCCAAGAACCTTGTCAGAGCGTGTGGCTTCGTTCTGTGATAGAAACAGTGGGTTCCGATTCCCCGCCACTTCAGTCGCCAGTGGTCCCTGAAGCTTAGGCAGCATTCGTGTGCCTGCAGAGGATCTTCTGCCCATTAGGCAGCACTTTCTGTGGGGCCAAGGGTGGCTCACTGCTGCTTCTCCAAGCCAGGCCTGGAGTGCCGCCGCCACACAAAACCACACTAATAACGAAGCGGCTCCTCCGACTGCGTCTAGTGTCACCGTGAAACGTCCGCCCAGAGAAGAGCATCCTGAATTCGAAGCCAAGTCCCAGAATGTCCCACTTGAGACCCGCGATCACCAGGCGCAGTGCCTGGCCACGCCTGGGCTTGTTAACCCTGCGCCCTCCTCCTCGTTGAGTCCTTTTTCACAAGCCATCTGCGCTAGATAGAGTCTGGATCCTGCGTCTGAGCCCTGATGGGTCCCTTCAGTGTCTGGGAGTTGCCATCCCCAGGGTCTTTGCAGATTGAAAATAAGGATAAATAGCAGCGTTTTCCCATTTTAAATATCAGAGCTCGCCTCTGACCACACCCACGTTGTTGCACCCACCTGGCCTCAGCCCCACTTCAAGACCCCTTGACGCGGCCCAGCTGAGGGTTTACGACTCCCAGGGATAAAGTGTATGTAACAGGTTTCACCATTCTGGAAATATCCACGAAATTAAACCTCCCATAGATGTTTGCAGGTCTCCAAGGTTAGGTTATAGGTTGGGGGTGAAAGCTTTTTTTTTTTTTTGCCATGCCAGAGGGCATGGGGGAATCTTAGTCCCTGGGCCAGATACCAGCCCCTGGCCCCCTGCCGTAAACCACGCATCTGGACGGCTGGACCACCAGGGACGTCTTTTTTCTTCCATTCTTGGTTTGAGGAAGTTTCCTTTCAGTGCCCTTACTTTGACCTTTGGAAGGCAAGGCTGCCACCCAAGCCGTTGTCAGCTGGGCAGCGCTGTGTGGGGTGCCTGGCACTGTGCCCAGGCTTCCCCTCCTGGCCGGTCTGTGAGCCAGAGGGGAGGCCAGTCTGTGGGAAGGTACAGGAGGTCACACTGTTGTCCCCACGGAAGACAGTTCACCCCTGACGGTGTCGAATCCTCACTTGTCAGTCTGGGTGTGGCGTCACGTGTTGACGACCGTCTGTCACCATTTTCCTGGAATCTTTTCCCACGTTTGTATTAGGTTTTCTCATTATAAAAGTGTGTATGTGGCAAGATATTTTAGTCATGCAGAAGGCTGAAAAGCTTAAGTCCCTTCTAGAAGTGAAAACGTGGGATATTAAACTGCCAGATCCTGCCGAAAAAGAGAGTACCCGTTCCTACAGGGCATCGTCTGAAGTGGGTCCATGGCCCCCATGTTTAGAAACGAGCTACCGTTTCCGAGGCCTCACTCCCAAGTTGAGCATGTTCTCTTTCTCCGGCAGGTGGGCATCAACTACCAGCCCCCCACGGTGGTCCCGGGGGGAGACCTGGCCAAGGTGCAGCGGGCCGTGTGCATGCTGAGCAACACCACGGCCATCGCCGAGGCCTGGGCCCGCCTGGACCACAAGTTCGACCTCATGTACGCCAAGCGCGCCTTCGTGCACTGGTACGTGGGGGAGGGCATGGAGGAGGGCGAGTTCTCGGAGGCCCGGGAAGACCTGGCGGCGCTGGAGAAGGATTACGAGGAGGTGGGCGTGGACTCGGTGGAGGCGGAGGCCGAGGAAGGGGAGGAGTACTGAGGGGGGCGGGGCCGCAGCCCCGCACCCGGTCCCCCGACGGCCCCTTCACAGATGTTTCCCTATTAAAGTTTTTGTGTTGAGCATCATCTGTGTATTGCTTTGCGGGAAACGGTGTTCCTCCCCACGGCAGTGTGGCGGCAGAGCCGCACGTCTGTCTGACTCTGCCGACCGTCACCGGGCGCGTTAACCCGGGAAGGAGCGGGGGCGGAACCGGGACGCGCGCTCCACCTACACACGTCGGGTCAGCGAGCTCCTCGGGGCAGGAAGCGGACCCGAGCGGGTCTGCGGATCGGGGCCCGCATCGCGCGCCCCGGAGCAGCGGCGCTGGAGCCACCCCCAGCCCAGGGCAATCCCCTCTGCCGGCACCACCCGGATCCGGGCGGCTGGGCGAGGCCCGCGGCCTCTCCCGCCGCTTCCGGGGCCCGCCCCTCAGCGAGCGCCGCGCGCTTCCGCGTCTCTATGGTCCCGACTTCCGCGGCTCGGCAAACCTCGCGAGACCTCGGCGGCGCCGCAATGGCGAGACCGTGAGTGCCGCAGACAGGAGTCGGAAGAGCGGGCTGGGGCGGGACTCGGCGAGGTCCGGCCGGGGAGACTCTCCAGGCCGCGGCCGCCGGAGCGGGGCGGCGGCCTGGACCCCGGCGGCCGCTGAGACCGAGCGCCCGCCTCTGCCCCAGATGCCGCGTCACTGCTCCGCCGCCGGCTGCTGCACACGGGACACGCGCGAGACGCGCAACCGCGGCATCTCCTTCCACAGGTCGGCGCGCCGGCGCGCGCAGGGCCCCTTGCGCATGCGCCCGCCCCGCCGCCGCGCACGCGCCTTCGCGCCGGGGGCGGGGCTCTGGCGGGGCGCGCAGCGGGCGGGGGCGGCGCCTGCGCTGCGCGAGGATGCCGGGCGGGCCTGTCTACCCGGGAGCGCGCGGTCTGGGTTCGCAGGACGTCCGCGGGCGGTATGAGCCGGGCGCACCTTCCCGTCGCGCTCACGGGCTCGCGGCCCCCGCAGGCTTCCCAAGAAGGACAACCCGAGGCGGGGTTTGTGGCTGGCCAACTGCCAGCGACTGGATCCGAGCGGGCAGGGCCTGTGGGACCCGGCGTCCGAGTACATCTACTTCTGCTCCAAGCACTTCGAGGAGAACTGCTTCGAGTTGGTGGGAATAAGGTGAGCCTCCTGGCAGCTGGCGGTCGGGAGGGCGTGAACACGGGGCGGGTGGCCGGTGGGGAGGCCGCCGGAGTAGCAGGTCTGGTGCTTCCCACCTCGTCACCTCAGCTTCCGCTCCAGGCGGACCTGGGCAGCGAGACCCTAGCCCCACGCCTGCCGCACCGGCCACAGGCGGAGCGCGCTCCCTGCAGCCCCAGCCCTCCCAGCAAAGGCGCGGAAGAAACCCGTCCTTCTGCCTGCTGCTCCGGTGGTGGGGGGGCCCTTAACTTGGGAAACTCCCTGAACTCATTGTCGGCACGCTGCCTCCCACTTCCCACGGAGCCAGGGTGGCAGGCTGCTCTGCCGCCTGCAGTGTGGCAGGACTGTGTTCCGTCTCATCCAGACCACTCTCCCCGCAGTGGGTATCACAGGCTGAAGGAGGGAGCGGTTCCAACCATATTTGAGTCTTTCTCGAAGTTGCGCCGGACCAAGACCAAGCGGCACGGTTACCCGCCGGGCCCCCCAGAAGTCAGCCGCCTGCGGCGATGCAGGAAACGGTACGTGCTGTCCCGCTGTGCAGCCCCGGAGGGACCGGCCTGCAGGGTGCTGGCCAGCAGCCTTCCTGGGCGCGGCTGGGAGCCTGTGGAGTGGGCTCAGGGATGGGGGTGAGCGGGGCTGTGAAGCGGGTCAGGGCGCGCTGCGCCTGGCCCGGCGCGTCAGTCTGTCTGTCTCCTCCCAGCTGCTCTGAGGGCCCGGGGCCCACCGCTCCATTTTCCCCGCCTCCACCTGCTGACGTCGCCTGCTTTCCTGTGGAAGAGGCCTCGGCACCTGCGGCCTTGTCTGCCTCCCCAGCCGGGAGGCTGGAGCCTGGCCTCAGCAGCCCCTTCTCCGACCTCCTGGGGCCCCTGGGCGCCCAGGCAGATGAGGCGGGCTGCAGCGCCCAGCCCTCCCCAGAGCGCCAGCCGTCCCCCCTGGAGCCGCGGCCCGCCTCGCCCTCGGCCTACATGCTGCGCCTCCCGCCGCCCGCCGGCGCCTACATCCAGAGCGAGCACAGCTACCAGGTGGGCAGCGCCCTGCTCTGGAAGCGGCGGGCCGAGGCCGCCCTGGATGCCCTGGACAAGGCCCAGCGCCAGCTGCAGGCCTGCAAGCGGCGGGAGCAGCGGCTGCGGCTGCGGCTGACCAAGCTGCAGCAGGAGCGAGCGCGGGAGAAGCGGGCCCAGGCCGACGCCCGGCAGACGCTGAAGGAGCACGTGCAGGACTTCGCCATGCAGCTGAGCAGCAGCACGGCCTGAGGGGCCACCTGGACAGGGAGCTGCCCTGAGCCATGTCTGCCGCAATAAAGGGGATCCGCAAAAGAAGCCCTGCTCTCTGGCTCAGCGGAGCGTTGGGGCCCCGCCCCCTGGGTACCACGTCCATCTCCCCCGACCGGCTATAGCCCGCTAGAGGGCTCGGCCCTGCACTCGCGGTGGTCCCCACGCCCCCAGGCTGGCCGAGGCCCCCCTCACTCAGGCCGTTGCCGAACTTCCTGCGCCTCCAGGTGAGCGCCCCTCGACCGAGGCTGTCCACCCACCCGCCACCCCCGGGCCCGCCAGTCAGGCCGGAGGTGTGGCAGGCCCTGTGTGGATCCTGGGGGCACAACCTGAGGCAGGAAACGAGCTTTAAGGCTCAGAAGACTGTTTTCCCCTAAGTGGCTTCCTGGCAGCCTGGGCACAAGAGATGTTGTTCCCAGAAGGGGGGCAGAATGGTGCCTTACCCACTGGGATGGACGCAGGACAGAGGATGGGGAGGCCCAGCCCCGCCCAGGCAGGAACCTCCAGGCAGCTCAGGAGTACGGCAGCCAGCAAGGGGCCAGGAGAGGCCGGAGGCTGGCCTTCGTTCCTCCCCGCAGCCCGCCTTGGGGGCTGGGGAGCAGCTGGAGTGAACAGAGAGCCCTGCAAGGCTGGTGTGTCCTGCGCCCTCGGGCTGCCTGGCCTCACCGTGGGAGGACTGCGCGGTGAGCTGTGGGTGCAGGTAGCGCTGCTGTGCCTTTAATGGAGGCTAGCCCATTGACAGTAGATGGTGGGAGCAGGCGGGGACCTGGGACGTCTCCGACTTCATTCTGGGACACCCAGGGCCCCGATGTGTGCCCACGCCGGGGGGTGCCCGGCCGTCCGGAGGTGCTGACCCCTCCGGCTGGGAGCTGAGCTCAGAGCCCTTCACGCCTCACAGTTCATCTGGAGTTGGACTCCACCTGCCCAAGCTCTGGGTAGCAGGACAGGACCCTTACTTACACCGACCTTGACGAGGGTCAGGGGTTGCTGTGCAGCCCACATCAAGGCGCCTTGGCAACATGACCCAGTGGCGGGAGGCACAAACCATGCTGGGCCCCTGCAAGATGGTAGGGGACCCAAAGCCAGCTCCCTGCTGGGCTCCTCTGCCCCTCTGGGCCCCTGGCCAGGTGCTTCCCCCTGTGGTGGTCTCACCATTGAAGCCTGGCACCCCACCCTGGGGCGGGCGCGAGTCAGAGGCCTGCTTCACTGTCCATTTCCCGGGGGATGTGTGTCCTCAGCAACGAGAGGGGCGTTTGGGGCACCGCCGTGTCCGCTCAGCCCCCTTTGGGAGGCTCTGGGCACTGGGCCCCTCAGCTGGAGGCCCAAGTGTGAGTGGCACGGGCTGCAGCGGGCGGGGTGGGGCGGGGCAGCATCGCTCGGCCCTCATATGTCGGCCCCCAGCTCTGCACACTGCTTGTCTGAGATGTGGGAGGCCAGCGAGTCGATGATGTCCAGCAGCAGCTGCTGGCTCAGCAAGCGCAGCGTGGGCAGCTTGGAAACCTGCGGAGGCAACCAGAGGCCAGAGGTTGGAGCCAGGTGCTCCCTTCTGCCCCGGGCCAGGCGACCACGGTCTTTCGGGGATGGGGGGGTGGGGTGAGGAGCGGCCAGCGTGTGGACCTCTCCGTGTGGTTATCCCCAGCGCCCACTGCTGCCAGGGCCAGGCTCCAGTCCCCTGCACCCGACCCGGACCTGGCTGGCGACAAGGGGGGTGCGCCCTGAGCCCTGACCTTGGTGAACTGGTGCACGATGATGTGCAGACAGTGCCGCTTCATGTCCAGGGCCTGCGTCTTGTCCGCCGCCTCCAGGATCTGCAACGGCGGGCTCCCTAAGCGAGCTCCCTAAGCGGGCTCCCTAAGCGGCGCTGCCCCGGCGCCCCGCCCCGCCCCGCCCCGCCCCGCCAAGACGCGGAGGGCCAGGCCCAGACCCAGGGCGGCCACCTGTAGCACGTTCTGCACCGTCACGTTCATCTCCAGGTTCTGCTTGCAGTAGGCCTGCAGACGGTTGTTGTAGAAGCCGTAGTAGTACGGCGCTGAGAACAGGTAGCTGGGAGCTGGTTAAGGAGCCGCCGGCCAAGCGAGCTTGCCTCCCCTCCCCGCGGAGGGCCTCAGGACATGGCGGCCCGCCCACCACCAGGACGCTGGGCTCCCATCCAGGCAGGGCAGACCTGTCCTCTGCCTGGGCTCTGAACCACTTGGGGGTCCAGGGCCCAATTCAGGATCCAAAGAACACCCCAGACTCCTCTCCCAAGGGAAGTCCCCCACGCACCTGCAGACCCATCCTCCCCCTCCCTGGCTCCGACCAGCACACAGCAGACGTGCCCGGGAGCCACGCGTCCTCAGAGCCCCCCGTCCCTCCTGGCTGCAGAACCCTCTGAGCTGGACTGGCTGCTCCCGAGGGCTCAGGGGAGATGGGGCCACCAGGAAGCCTTGGGAAACCGCCCGGCCAGGCAGGGCCGGCGGGCGTCGCCGGGAGCCCGGAGGCGAGGATGCAGCGAGTCCTCGGGCGGCATGTTGACCTCGCCGTAGTAGATGTACCGCAGCATGGACTCGAAGGCCTGCCTGCTCGGCACCATCTCCCCGATGGAGATGTTCACCTGGCCGTCCTCGGGCATGAAGGACCGGAACATGGCCTCGAAGTAGCTGCGGGCGGCAGGCAGCCTCAGCAAGGCAGCCGGCGCCCGACCCCGCGCCCACGCACCACACCCCACCCACCTGGAGCGGGCGGCCAGGATGGCCTTGTGGGCTGGCCGCGGGTGACCGTCCAGCAGGAGGGTGATGTCGCAAAACTCCGCGCCCGCGCCCTCCAAGTATGCCTTCATGTCCTGGATCAGAGACGTGCCTGGGGGTGTGGAGGGAGCCTGCTAGAGGGCTGCTCCCGACTTAGGGCTTGAGGCCCGCCCCCTGCGCGTCTGCCACGTGGCCGCGCCCCCCACAAGCCCCTCCCCCCGCTCTGGCCCTTGGGGCTCCGCCCCCCACTCCACAGCCCGGCCTCCTCCGTGATTTGGCCCCCGGAGCCCGCCCACCCCTGTGCTGTGTCACCTGGAGCCGGGGCCAGGTGGTGAAGGAGCCTAAGGTCCCTTCCCGGCTCGGTGGGGACAGGGCAGGGAGGCACCGAGCATCTGAGGGCCGCGCCCACCCGTCACCAGGCCCCAGACCTGGGCGCACCTGGAAGAGAAGCTGGCCCACTAAAGACAGACCCTCAGGCCTGGCGCCCCAGTCAGGGCAGCAGCTGCCAGCGAGGGCCCATGTGCCCCCAGGAACACCTCCGGAGGTGCAGCCCTGGCGCCCAGCCCACTTGGCGGGGCTCCGCCTTGCCCGAGCATGAGTCGCCTGCGGTTGGACCCTGTGCCCAATGTGCCCTCCGCCCTCGGAAGAGGAGGGCTCCCTACCGATGTCCACCGGCTGGTCGGAGGGGGCGCGGGGCGGCGGCTGCTGCTTCCGCCGCACAATCTCCACGATCAGAGGGGAGGAGAGGCGCTCAAATTCCTTCATCATGATCACCTGGTTGAAGTGCGACTCCTTCACCACAAAGTTCAGGCAGTGCTCCTGCACACACAGGCGGTGGGCGCCGGGTCAGGCTCCCCGGGTCGGGCCGCAGCGGGAGGGGCGCGGGTGGGGGCCGCCGGGGGACCCCGCCGGCACCTTGAGCTGGCCCAGCTGCAGCCGGGCGGCGCTCTCGCACACGACCAGCACGTTCTGCAGGTCCACCGAGGCCTCGATGTATTGGCGACACAGCTGCTCCAGGCGGCAGAGCTGGAAGCCCAGCGCCAGCTTGTACACGTCCATGATGAGCAGCACGTCCTCCACGTGACCTGCGCCCCCAGAGCCCCCTTGAGCCTCGGGCCGCGCGGGGGGAACGGGGCCCAGGAGCCGCAGGCCGCCCCCGCCTGCCCGCCTGGGGCCCACCCACCGGGGCCCGCCCCGTCGCGGCGCGCCGACCTTTCCGCGGGTACTGGATCTTGTCGGTGTACAGGAACTGCATGAGAACCTCGAACGGCCGCGCCTCGGCTTCGCGGATGGCCACGCGCAGCAGGGGCGGCCGGGCCGCTCCCGCAGCAGCCACAGGGCCCTCCCTGGGCGCCGGGGCCGCCTCCTCCTCCAGCTTCTGTGGGCAGAGGAAGAGGGCTCAGGGCGCCACGGAAGCGGCGGACGGGCCGGGGCAGGGGCGCCGCGGGGCGCGCGCGGCCTCACCCGCGCCTGGGCGATCTTCCTGCGGAGCCAGCGGCTGCGCGCCGTGACGATGGCCACGTGGCCCTGCACGCACTCCTCCTTCTGCGGGGAGAGGCAGGGCTCAGCGGAGGGCGGGGCCCGGGGCAGGGGCCGCTGGCGGGCACGGGGGGTGGGGGAGCACCCACCTCGCCCAGCACGAACTCCACGTCGCAGAACTGGCGGGCCTCCCACAGCCGCCCGTAGTCCTCGTGCAGCGTGCACTTGGGGTAGGAGGAAAACTGCAAGCAGAGAGCGCGCTGCCGGCCCGCGCGGCGCCGCCCAGGCTCCCCGGGCCCGCGGCGGGCCGCCCCCAGCCCGACCTCGGCGGCCGCCGCCCCACCTGGAACCTGTACATCTCCCCGCTCCGGATGTTGTTGTCCACTGTGCCCCCGAAGATGTACATGGCGTCCGAGATGACGGCGGCCGCGTGGAAGAGTCTTCCGCTGGGCAGCTGGGTGGAAAGGGGTCAGTCGGCGGAGGGGACAAGGAAGGCGCGGGGGTGTCCGGCGGCGGAGCTGCCTGAGGCCCCGCGCCGGCCTGGCTGTAAACAAGGACGGCACCAGTGGCCTGGAAGAGCGGGGGATCACAGGACAGGAGACCAGACGCCCCCCTCCCCAGAAAAACCACGTGTGGGGGGAAGGGGGGCCTGTGTGCGCAAAAGGGAAGGATAGACCCTGTGCCCCGCGAGGCGGCGCCAGGCGCCACGCCCTGCACTCCTGCAGCCCGGCCAGGGGGCGTGGGCTCCGGGCCTCCCCTCACGTGCTGGGTGACCCCCAAGCCTCCGTCTCCTGACCACACCACCGGCTCCAGGGCGTGAGTGAAGGGCGGGGGGGGGGGGGGGGGGGGGCGCGCAGCAGGGGCCAGGAGGGTGCCGGGCCTCACCTCTGAGGCAGGCAGGGAGGGCTGCCTGGAGGTGGTGCTGCCGAAGTCCAGGCCGAACACGTCCCGGGACTTCTTGCAGCCGGTCCGCTCCTCGGAGCCGGGAGCAGGCACCTCCTCGGAAGCGGACGCTCGCTCTGGCATCTCGGCCCCGCCGACCTGGGGGCAATAGGCGCGAGCAGGGCCCTCAGCAATGGCTGGGCGGGCGGCAGGAGGCCGCTGCTGGCCCCGCCCAGCTTGTGGATGGGTGCTGGGGCCACAGTGTGGGTGTAGGAGGGGCTGGACGGGGGCTCCCCCAGGCACAGCGGAGACGGGATGCAGGCCCCGTTCACGCGCACATCCCAGGAACGTGCCCGGCATGGCGCACGCACACCGCTGCTGCGCTTTACTGCGCGGGTGCTCAGTGGAGGGCAGAGGGCTGGGCCGCAGCGTCCGGCGCTGAGGGCCCTGGGCACCCTGGCCTCGCTGCTGCCGGCCGCCGGGGGCACCGCAGGCCGGCCGCACTCACCTCGCTATCCGAGCTGGGCTGGATGACCTCCCAGGTCTGGAAGTCCACGTCATAGCAGTGCAGCTCGTTGGGGAGGGTGTTGTCGGCCGCGCCCCCGAACACATAGAGGTGGCGGTCAAAGGCCACCATGGTGTGCCCGTAGCGCCGCTGCGGGGGCGGCGGGGCGCCCCGCAGCAGGTGCTCGGTGGGGATGCGTGTCCACCTGCGAGCCGGGCTCACGCTGCATATGACCATCCATGAGGCGGCAGCTCCTGCCGCCCGCAGCCTCCGCCTGGGCGCTGAGCCCCCCGCCCCAGTCCACCCCGGCACCAGCCCTGTCTGGCCCCTCAGGACCACCGTGGGGTCCGTCTCAGCCTCCCTGCCCCCCACAGAGCAGGCAGCAGTGGAGGGCCAGGGGGCGGCTCTCTTCAAGCTGGGACCCAGAGGGCGGCCATCCAGGCTGCAGTAGCGCCCTGGGCCAAGGCGGCCAGCTGTGTGTGGGGCCCACAGGGGCAGCCCCCAGGCACGGGTGTGGAGCGCTGACGGGGGCCCCGCCTGCAGGGAACTCACGTCTGGTCCTTGAACTCGAACTGGAAAAGGTTGTTGGTTATCTTGGCCCCACTCTGGCCCGAGAAGACGAACATCCTGTCCCTGCACACGGCGGCCGGGAAGTTGCAGCAGGAGGGCGGGATCTCGCCGCTCTGGGCCACCTGCGGGGTGGGGAGGCCGCTCAGCCCGCGCCCGGCCCGGGCCGCTGAGCTGGGGCTATGCTCACCCCAAGGACTCACAGCCCGCGTCCGCACAACAGCTGAAAGCCCCACGTGGACGGGCCCAGGGTGAACAGCGGGGGTGCCTTACGACAGGGGCGGCAGGGCAGCGGGCGACAGGCCACCCAGGACCCCAACAGCAGTCGCCCCCATCGTGT
Source organism: Ovis canadensis (assembly GCF_042477335.2). NCBI lineage: Eukaryota > Metazoa > Chordata > Mammalia > Artiodactyla > Bovidae > Ovis > Ovis canadensis. Next base: position 82,507,470 of record NC_091261.1, on the reverse strand, counting down.
CTGAGGAAGGATGCATCATCCCCAGCTATGGCAGTCACAGGCTCGGCCATGGTCTCCCGGCCCGGAGCAAGGCGGCCTCCCCAGCCCACGGCCCTCACCTCCTCCCAGCACGTGAGCTCCCGGTCCTGGAGGCCGATGGTCCACATGTCATTCAACCTGCATCGGGACAGAGGGGGTGGGGCCCCGCAGCTGGGCTGGAGGTCAGGGTGGGCCTGGGCCCGGCCGGGACAGACGGCCCCAGGAGGGAATCTGATTGGGGACTACAGAGCGGCCTTGGGGTGGGGGCTTCGGCTGGGGGCTGCCCGGAGGCCCCGGGGGCCACCACGAAGCCTGCGGCACTCGGGGCTTCTGGAACTGGCTGGGGTCCTGGGGACTGAGCGCTTGGTGCTTTTGTAATCAGAACACAGCAACGTCGACGTTCGCTGACGTTCCACAGCAGGAAGGCGCCTGCCTCCCCCGCTCTGAGCTCTGAGGACACCAGCTACGGTCCTGGGCGTCCTTGGCCAGCAGTCTAGACGTGTGGGGCCCACCATGCCTTCAGTCACCCCAGGAGCTTCAGGGGTGCCAGAGCGCCTGTCCCCGGTGGGGGTCCGGCGGGGGGGCCTCCACTCAGTGGCCTTCCCCCAGCCGCATCCACATACCCAGCCTCCTGGGAAACCCAGCTCGTGCCTCCTCCCCGGGGCAGGCGGGCCGCTCTGCGCCCGGCGTGTCTCTGGCCACGGCCTACCTGGCGTTGCCATCATAGCCGGCAAAGATCCACAGCTTGTCACTATACACCGTGGCACCGTGGGCCGAGCGGGCGACTGGCAGCCTGGGGCAAGTGGAGGGCAGGGCTGGGGGCACCCTGGGCAGAGCTGAGCCGCACAGCCCCACATAGCCCGGGTCCCAGCCCTGTGAGCCCCACCGCCCTGGGGCGAACGTGCCCACACCCGCTGACCCGGGCTGCTGGGAATAAGGGACCTGGCAGAGTCTGAGCCCGCATGGGCACTGGACGAGGAGTCACACGTCCAAGGGCACAGAGCCCCCTCCAAGCCCCTGCCTGGTGTCGAGGGGGCGCCTGTGAAGCAGGGCCAGAGGAGGCCGTCCGCAGAACACTGGGTCTCCCTACCCTCCGGAGGGGTCCAGGGGAGCTGAGAGCCAGGGATGGGCAAACAGGGCCAGCTGGCGGGTGCTGCGGGCTCCCAGCTCGGCCGTTGCGGGCCCTCACTTTCAGGCTGCGGGCCCCTCTTAGCTTTTAGAGTTAGGGTTAGGGTTAGGAACACTGCTTCCGTCTTGGGCTTTCGTCCTTTGGCCGAGGCAAGTGGGATCGTAGCTCCCTGACCAGGGTTCGAACCCACACCCCTTGCCTTGGAAGGCAGTCTTAACCCCTGGGCCGTCCCGGAAGGCCCCTTCATCTGTAACCCCACAGAAGCCAGTCCAGGCCCGCCGCCCCCCGAGACCCAGCATGACAGCCCGTACAACCCCAAAGGTCTCAGCACAGTCTCACCGTCCTTCAATTTTCCACTCTGTCCACTGGCCAGTTGCAAACTTGTATTCAAAGAGGTCGTTTTTGTTCTTCAAGTTTGAGTTGGAATAGATGTCGCCAGTGTAGCCCCCTGTAAAGAGAGCAAGAAGCCCCCACAGCCCGGGGCGTCAGCTCAGTCTGCAAACCCAGGGGGCGGTGGGCACGGGCGGGGTCTGCCCTCGGTCAGCACGTCTCCCAGGACCCCTGCCGCCCATCAGCTCCTGCTCGAGGCTCTGGGGACAGCAGCCGGGCGCAGAGGCAGACGGTGCCCCCTGGAGATCAGGACGGTTGGGGGAGGGGACCCGAGAGGCCCCCGACCCAGCACAGGCGCTGGAGGATGGGGCATAGAGAGGCTGGCCCAGCACAGCCCGGGGCCGAGGCTCGACGGGAGGCGGCGCTCACCGAAGACGAACATGCTGCTCCCGTAGACCACGGCGGAGTGGTGGTATCGGGGGGCCGGGGGGGTCCCGGTGGTGAAGGCCCTGAGGGGGGAAGGGGCATCAGGTGCAAGCGGGGGGCAGCCCCATCACCCCCAAACTGCTCTCTGCTTTCTCATTATAGAAGCCTTAAAAAAACTGCCAACTAAGGGAAAAACAAAACCTCACATATAATCCCTTTGCCAGAAACCACTATCCACAGCTTGAGGGTACACCTCCCCACCTTCCCCACAGTTACGCCTCTGAGTAATTTTCTGTGATTTCTCTATGACCAACTCAGTGAGCACGAATCTGAGCAAACTCCCAGAGACACTGGACTTCCTTGGCGGCTCAGGGTGAAGTATCGGCCTGCAATGCGGCCCCCAAGCCAGCTGCAGGAGACCCAGGTTCAATCCCGGGGTCGGGAAGGTGCCCTGGGAGAGGAAAGGGCAGCCCGCTCCGGTCTTCTTGCCTGGAGAGCCCCACGGACAGAGGGGCCTGGTTGCTACAGTCCACGGGGTCACAAAGAGTCGAACACGACTGAAGCGACGCAGCACAGACCCCCAGCAGGAGACCGTGGACAGGGAGGCCTGGCGCACACCCCATGTGGCCGCCGAGAGTCAGACGGGGCTGAGTGGGATCTCCGCAGTGGGATCTCGCGCTGGCCTCCTGGCCCCTCTGGAGCCATCCCCCCTGCAGCCCCAGGCTGGGCCGTGCTCTGCAGCGCAGGTGTCCATGCGACTTAGCTGCTCCTTTTCAGACTTTTAACTGAAGCAATTTTTAACCATGAATTCAAAGTCTCGAGAGTGATTTTCCAGTTCACCCGTAACTCCCGCACACAGTTTGCAACCAAGTGCGAGAGAACCACCAAACCAACTGACCTGACCCCAGCGCCTCCTGGGGGTCTGGGCAGGGTGCCGCTGCGAGTCTCAGGCCCAGACATCCTCCTCTGTCAAAGGCGGGGCGGTGAGACCCCCCAACCCCGCGGAAGGCAGGGCCCAGAGCTGCTACAGAGGCCGGCAGTGGGCACAGCTCAGGAGGAAGCCCAACACTTCCTAGCCCCGGCATCTTCTCCTCCCCTCGGCTGGGAGCTGCCCCCAGCGGGGCTGGACTGGAGCAGAAGGGCACAGACACCCAGAGCTCAGAGAGGGCGTGCGTCTTGCCCAAGGCCACACAGCAGGGAGGGCCTGGGACCTGCGGGCTGCCCGCTGCCTGTGCGGGGCCTCCCGGAACGGGATGGGCCTGGGGAAAGGCAGGGTGGGGGGCAGCTGCTGGGTGGCCCCTCTAGTGGCGGAGACAGTCCTGGAAGGACCCGTCAGCCCACGGCCCCCCAGTGGGCTCCCACAGCAGCCCCTGGCCTGGGAGATGGAGCTGGTGATGGAACAGCTCTCCTGAAGCAGAACCTAAGGACCCACAACTGGATCCCCTAAAATCACAAGATTCGGAAAATCCAATCTCAGCCTCAGACCAGAAAAGAAAGGAAGCAGAAAGAAAAGAGAAGGCCAGGGGTCACTGAGAGGGGCTGGATGCGGTCATCAGCTCCTTGAAGCACCTCTAGCCTGCACGCGCGGGACCCGGCCGGGGGCGCTCGTGTCTGGGCCGGGGGCTCCCACCTGCACCAGGAGCAGTCCTTCACGTCGAAGCGCAGGAGGTCATTGAGCATCGTCTTCCTGAAAGACAGTGGGGACCGGCGGATGGACACGGGCAGCTGATTGAGAGGCTCAGCCAGGGCAGCTAGCTGATGCTCGAGGGTCCAGAGACGGGACCCCAAAGGGAGCTCCCCGTGGATGCGGGACCAACCCGCCCAGGGTCGGGACGCACGCCTGGTTCCAGGCACCCTGCGTCTCACCAGCCACCCCACTCTTGCTCCCAGGCCGCAGCGGGTCAGGGAGGCCCCATGCCTTCTCTCTCTTCCTGTCGCCTCTTTATGGCAGAGCCAAGATAATAACCACATTCGAGATACAATAAAGCACAAGCAGAACCACAGGCCACCTAACACCACCCACCCGTTACCCCCCAGCCCTCACAGGAAGAGCGAGAAGGGCGTCCACCCAGGAAGAGCCCAGCACCCCTGCCCGTGGGCCAGGCCTGCGCCTCTGCTCCCCCTTGAGGAAACAGCCTGGGCGACCACAGGGCCTGAGGCCACGCCCCACGGGCAGAGAAGCAGGAGAGACCGGCCCCTCCCTCGCCCCTGCGCACCCCTCTAAGCAGGAGGAGCCACTCTGCGCTGTTTACAAAGTTCCAGCTCAAGTGAGACAAATCCTTCTCTGTTTCTTAGTGTCTCTTTGCAGAGAAAATGTTTCTGCTTCCGGCTACACAGCTGTCACTCAAAGGCTGTGTCCCCGGCACAGGGTGGGGGACTCATCACCCCCGGCCCTGCGCTGGCCACTAGGCCTTTTCTGGCTCGCGGGAGTCTCCTTCAGGCTGCAGTAAACCCCTGGGGATGGACGCCTCTTCCGCGTTCCATTCCCGCCAAGGGCACACATGTGTGGAATTAGAGCTGGGACAGAGCTCCAGCCCCGGCCAAGGAGAGACCCAGCGAACATCCGGCTGCTCTGAGGACCAGTGGAGCCGGAAGAGGGGCAGAAGCGGAGGGGAGGCCACCGGCTGGTCCAGCTGGTCTGAGGGGTGGGGGGGAGGCCTCAATCCCAGGAGATGCAGAGGAGGGGCAGGGAGGGTGGGAAACAGGGAGGCAGGGGGAGGGTCCTCACGTGCAGCCAAGTCACAGTGAGGCAGGGTGCCCAGTACCACACAGGCAAGGGCAGCGGCGCTGTGGACACGCGTGCAGGGTCTCACACGCTGCCAGGAGGGCGCGCGCCTTTCCCCAAAGAGGGGGCCGTGCCGGGTTGTGAGCCAAGAAGGAACATGCTCCAGCCGGCTGCGCGTGGGCAGAGAGGCTGGAAGCCCCTTCTCCCCAGTGTGCAGGCCCCACGGAGGGATCCTGTGGGACTGCGGCCACAGCCCGTCAGAGGCCAGGCCTGCCTGAGCTACAGGCCAGTGTGTGGCGGAGAGGGGCGGACAGGCTCAAGGGCGGGATCGGTCTGTGCCCACAGCGCCCGCCCCACGGGGACACCTGCGTCCCGGACCCTGACAGCCCGGGGCTCACTGACCCTCAGGAGCACCTTTCAAAAGCAAGGCGGAAGCCCACCGCCTTCGACAGAGGAGACACGGGGCAGTGGAGGGTTGAAGCCACGTTCTCAAAGCCACCAAGCTGACCTCAACCAAGCCCTGTGTGTCCAGGAGCCCAACTTCAGCCTCACACCCCGCTGGCTCCCAACCCTCCAGAGCCCCGGGGGCCATCCCTGGCCTCTCCTGTGTACACCCGGGGTGCACGCGGCAGGGAAGCCCAGCAGACTCCAGGCAGCACAGTCCTGCCACACGGATCTCTCTGCTCCAGACTCTTCCTCTCTCCTGGTGCAGAATAAGCCTGCCGGCCTGCTGTGGTAGCCCGGCCCGGCCCCGCCCTTGCTAAGACAGCTCCGTCTCTCCGGGGAGACGCAGCTCCTGGAGGAACCAGGCCAGCAGCAGGACGCGGCCGCACAGACCAAGGGCCACCTCAGCAGCTGCTTCACAGAAGGAAGCCAGCCACCACTGAACCGGGAACCGTCGTGGGGTGGAGACGGGCCACCGGGAAAGGCTGTTTGCCAGGCATGTGCCGCGAAACGTAGGGAAACCCTCGTGCAAGTGAGCAACGCTGGAAGGCAGGAAATCTGTGTTCTCTGAAGCTCGTCAGCCGCCCGCGTGGGGCGCGGGGAAGGAGCAGCGCCTGGCCGGGGCGCCGGCCGGGGCAGACGCGTCTCCTTCAAGGCTGCGTCCACTCATGCAGGACAGGGCCGGCTCCCTGACTTCAGTGTGTGCTCCCCATCGCTGAGAGAGCCTCACGGATTCGGGAGCTGGGCCCAGGGCTTAGCTCTCATTTGGAAGAGTGGCGGTGGGGCTGCAGAGACCAAGTCCCCACCACCCTGCTCCTCCCTTGAGACCCAGACTCACCCGTTGTCTCCACCAAACACGTAGATGGCGTCTTTATAGGCTACCACTGTGTGCTTGCTGCGCCTGCAGACAGAGAGGGGCGGGCGGCCGTCAAGCCAGGACGCCCCTGGGGGGCACCCGCCAACCAGACTTGGCGCGGGGGGCTACCACCTAAGTCGGATAACAACCCTCCTCCCCAAGATCGGTGGAGACTCCCAAGCTCCACCAGCACCCTCAAAGGGCTCCGCGCGTGGAGACCCCGGACTCTCCCACCCCACTGCGGAGCCCCGGGGCTCCAGCTCCACATCCACAAACACAGCGTGGCCGTAGCCTTCAGCCCCGGGCACTCGGGGGTCCCCTCGGAAGCCCCTTCCCCTAACCCTGATCACCAGCCCCCCCCCGCCCCCCAAATACTACCGCGTCGGGCCCCGGGACAGCGCGGCCCGGCCTCGCGCCGGTGCCCCGCCGGAGACCTGCTCGGACACCCCAGCCCCGGGGCCCCGCCCCGCCGTACCGAGCCCCCACGAACTCGTCGCAGGGCGGGAGGCGTCGCCAACGATGCACGGTCTCAGAGGGCCCGAAGTTGAGGGTCAGGTACTCGACGCTGTCCGAGCAGCTGTGGTCAAAGTCCACGCTCGGGGCCACCTTGGACCGCGCGCCGCCGGCCAGCGCCCCGGCCCCGATCGGGCCTCCCGAGCCTCCCGGCCCCGCCATGCCGAGTCCTCGGCTGATGGGACCCGGGGGCCGCGGGAAGCGCGGCCGCCGCCCCGAGCCGCCCCGCAGAACTACATTTCCCGGCGAGCCCTGCGCCGGCCGGCGCCCGCACTTCCGGGTTCCGCCGCGCACTTCCGGGTTCAACCGCGCACTTCCGGCCGGCGCCGTCCGCACTCCTGGGCGAGTCTCGGGTGGACTCTACCCACTGGCCTGAGCGGCGAGCTCATGGTGGTCTCCCCAGAAATGTTTTCCGCGGGGCGCGGTACCCCTCACCCTCGGCTCCAGAGTACGTGGACGCGGCAGCAGCCCCGCACGGCCCGCATGTCCCCGGCGCGGCTCCCTGCATGCCCTGCGCCCGTGGCTCTGTCGCGATTGTCCGCCGCGCCCGGAATCCCGGACGGAAGGGTTCCGGGCTCGCAGCGGCCCCCGTGGTCCCCGCCGCCGTCCCCTTCCTGCTGAGTCCCCAGCCCGGCCCCCGGCATCTCCGCTCCCCTCGGCCTTCCTTCCACGTTGCGAAGCAGCGTGGTGCGGAGGCTCTGGGTTCTCGGTCCTACTCTAGGCAGAGCCTCAGCTGCTTCATCTGCGAAATGGGCATTCAGGAAGCTTAGGCTGCCACGAGACCCAGTCCTCGGCCCTAATGTGGTCAGCGCCGCGGAACTGCCAAGCGCGACCTCCTGTTTCAAACTCTTGGCACCCTCTACCTGCAGTGCCCTTCCTTCAAAATCCAGACCCAGGGCTTCGATCTGCGGGGGCGCCTTCCCCAATCCCCGGGGGGTGCAGAATCAGCTGCTCCCTCCTCGGGGCGCTCCTAGACCAGGCTTCCTCCGTGTGACACTTCGCTGGTCTCTGGTCCTGCCTGTGTCCCCCGTGATCTGCTTTCTCCCCCGTGAGAGTTTGCCCGGGTATAGTGGAAGTCACACAGCTCTGCAAACGTGTGCGTTTTAATGTTAAGATAATATCTAGTACGTTGCAGGGTCCCACAGGGGACCAGTCCCAGTAGAGGAAGAGGCCAGCCCGCCCACCCCCACCCCACCACTGCCAGCAGTCCTCAGCACCGGAGGCCTTGGGTGGTGAGCATTTCCTGGAGGCGACCGAGGCCTTTCTGGGTGGGGGAAGGGGGGAGCCAGGCAGCCGAAGGCAAGCACTGAGGGCGCTCAGGGTCTGCCCCCTGGGGTCCTGGGAACTGTAGCTTGGCACTTGCCCCCCGGGGCTCAGCCTCTGTCCCTGACGCCCCAGCAAGACCGTGCTGTGTGCAAACTCAGGAGCCTTTCCCTGTGAGCCAGGACATGTCACCGGTCCTGTAGGAACGAGGGAGGAGGCGTGAGGGCAGAGGGCGGCAGGCTCCCCCTGGGCACCAGGAGCAGCGGGAGCTGTGTGTGGCCCTGGTGCCCGGTGGGGAAGTGCCCGTGGGCAGAGGGGGAGACCACCAGGCGCAGGCTCCGGGCTGAGGTGGGAAAGGCCCAGAGGAAGGAGAGGACGCACGTACTTGCTGAGCAGCACAGACAGCCTTCTCGAGGCAAGAGGGAGAGACAGAGAAGGCCCGGGAGAAGCCTGTCATTCCTGCCCCTCCCTTGGTTCCCGGTTTCCAGCGTGAGCCCCCCTGTCCCGTGGCCTCCAGGCTTTCCTTGACCCTGGGATGGGTGTGGGGTGTGGGGGTCTCTGCAGGTCGGCTGAGCCCACAGGGTGAGTCCCGGTGGCGCCGTGCCAGGGTGAGGTTACAGCAGCAATGGCTGCTGCCCGGTGTCCCTCAGACGCCGAACAACCACCCCAGGACTGCCAGGGCGTCCCCAGGAGGAATGAGAATCACGTTTCTCCATGGCTGTGTTCTGGGCAGCGGGGTGTCCCGGGCCCCGTGACTGCCCTGGCAGTGGGTCTTGACCCTTCCCTGCAGCACTGGCCGCGCCCTGGACACGGCCTCCTTCCCTTCTATCCACAAGAGCACAAATAAGCAACCTGCTCCCAAACCACAACCCTTGTCCCACGTGACACCGTAGCCCTGGGAGCTTCAAGCTGGTTGATGGGGGGACGGGGAGAGCCCCGGGAGGCTGTGGGGGCAGCTCACTGCCGTGGGCAGCTTGAACCAAGGCCTCCGGAACGTCTGCCCCCTCCCCGGGGCCTCCAGCACCCACACTCACTCCACTTCCCGCTTCCGGATGGTGCGGCCGGAGGCCAGAACCTCAGCCACCTTAGACACGATGGGGTCGTAGTTCATGCTGGCCACAGAGATCACCTCGTCGCCCCTGCAGGGAGAGGTGGCCGAGCCTGAGGACTGCCAGCAGCAGCCCCTGTCCTTGGAGACCGGATGCAGCTGGGGCTCAGGGAGGCTCCCACTCCGGACCGAGGGAATGCTATGACCACCTGGCATCCCCTTGGCCCAGCACAGCTTCCGGTCCCGCGGGACCCCGTGAGGCTCCTGCCCAGTGGGGTTCACGGCTGACACCTGTCCTGGGACCCCGCCCTCTACCAGTGACCCTCTGTCCAGTGACCCCAGTGTCGCTGTCCTCGGTGTAAAAGTAGGCCATCAGCCCCCATCTCCAGGAGCTGACCTCAGATGATGAAGTGTCCGCCTCCCGCGGGGCGGCTGTGCCCCACTTCTGTGCCCCTCTCCTGGCCGGCCTCCCGCCTAGCTGGCCCCCCTTGCCCCTCGGCCCACCGCCTGGCGAAGCTGGCTCCTCCAGAGCAGCAATTCTCCCGGCCAAGTGGCCCCCTCACCCTCATGGCTCTCACTTGGTGTAAAAAGCCACGAACTTGAGCTCGTCCAGATCCCCTTGGATGATGACATCGTCGAAGCCGTCTCCGTAACCTGCAGGACGGGCGGAGGGGACGTGGCTTCACCAGGTCCGCGTGCAGCGCCCTTCCCACGATGCCCTCGGCGGACCTGTAAGGGGGTCCTGGCCCCGCCGCCAGCGAGCTCCTGGCTTCCACCTGCAGCCGCCGTGGTCCCGCCCCCGGGATGCTCCTCACCCCGCCCCGAGACGCTCCTAGTACCACCCTCCGACGCTCCTGGCCGCCCCCCGCCGCGGGATGCTCCTGGCCCCGCCCCCGGGTGCTCCTGGCCCCGCCCCCGGGTGCTCCTGGCCCGCCCCCGGGTGCTCCTGGCCCCGCCCCCGGGTGCTCCTGGCCCCGCCCCGCGCTCCGCCACACCTGGGCCCCGCCCTCAGCCGGACCCCTTGGCACCTGCGTAGCGCAGGCTCTTGCCGAACATGGCTGTCCACAGGTAGGGCACCGTGCTGATCTCCGCCTCCTGCGCCAGCATGTTCTGGGCCGCCACGCGCCCTGTGGGGCCCGCGGTCGTGAGCGCTCCGCCCCAAGGCCTTGCCACCCCTCTACTGCCTGCCCGCCCCCTCCCGCTCTCCGGGGACCTCTGATATGTGGGGCAGGGACCGGGAGTGCCCATCCCTGCTTGCCAATGATGGGTGCAGAGGTCACGCGGGGCCCAAAGCTGGCCATTGACGTCCAGTGCCTGGACTGGGTCCGGAAGGGGCCGGCTTCCCGGGGCCACCCATGTCAGGTGTGACTCAGACACCTCACCAGACAGGTCAGGTCTCAGGAGGGAGGCGGGACAACGGGGCACCAGTGTCCAGGGGAGCAAGGACGACAGGCTGAGTCAGCGTCTGAGACAGAAAGGGGGCGTGGCTCCCCTCTTTGATCGAGGGGTCCTGTCGGACCCCTGCAGTTGGATGTCTGTGACCGTCCCCTGGACCCTCCTGGTTAAACATCAATTATACAAGCAGTTCAAAAGCTTGACGCTTTTGAACTGTGGTGTTGGAGAAGACTCTTGAGAGTCCCTTGGACTGCAAGGAGATCCAAGCAGTCCATCCTAAAGGAAATCAGTCCTGGGTGTTCATTGGAAGGACTGATGCTGAAGCTGAAGCTGAAGCTCCAATACTTTGGCCACCAGATGGGAAGAACTGACTCATTGGAAAAGACCCTGATGCTGGGAAAGATTGAAGACGGGAGGAGAAGGGGACAACAGAGGATGAGATGGCTGGATGGCGTCACCGACTCGATGGACATGAGTTTGAGCAAGCTCCGGGAGCTGGTGATGGACAGGGAGGCCATGGGGTCGCAAAGAGTCGGACACGACTGAGTGAGTGAACTGAACTGATATGAGCAGTTTGTGTTCCTTCAAACCTAGCACCAACCGCAGACCTTAGGCCTGAACAGAGGCTGGCACCAAGAGAGGGGCTTCAGGCTCAGACGGCGCGAGAGTGACGAGAACAGAAGAGGGCGCAGGGCGTCTGGCCATCCGGCCTGAGCAGCTGACTGGCTGTACCGGCAGCTGAGGGGCCTGGACCAGGTGTGTGCAGTGACCGCCCACGGGGAGGGGGACGTGGGTTTCCAGGCCCAGACAGCCACCTCCCAGGGGCCTGCAGGCGGCAGCCAGCTTCACAGTCTGTCGGGTGGCCCAAAGGGGATGCAGTGGGGAGCTGGACTGGGTCCTACTAACCTCCCAGCCCCCGGTGAGTGCATGGGTTGGTGAGGACTTCTGAGGAACGTGATGTTTGAGAACAGCGGGAAAGGAGAGGCTGGGGCAGGGGTAGTGGGCTGGGGCGCTGTGGCGGCGGAACTGGGCGCCCAGAGGATGCTGGAGGGGTCTAGGGAAGGAGGTGGCAGCAAGCCGGCTCCATCGCCTGTGTGAGGCTGGCCTGATGGGCCACTGCAGGGCCCTGAGTGGCAGACCCCAGGAGCAGGGCCCACAGGCAGCAGCTGAGGGGCGGGCCCGGGGGGAGGCTGCTGCCACCGGGCTGGCGGTACCCTGGGCGTGAGCCATCTGCCAGTGGGGGATGTTCACTCTGCGGTTGTTCCTCCAGGCCAGAGGGAAGGTGACAGCGTCGCCAGCTGCAAACACGCCGGGGATGCTGGTCTGCATCATCTGTGGGGGGGGCGCGGGGCTCATGGGTGGGACAGGCACCCCAAGGGGGTCCTCCCCCACCCCACCGGCAGCTTGCCCACCTGCCCCAGCGGCCCCACCTTGTTGACGGGGATGAAGCCTCGGGAGTCCAGACTGATGCCACTCTGCCTCAGGAAACCTGTGGCAGGCACAGCGCCTGGCAGGACAGGGCCCCTGTGTCCACAGCAGTCCAGCCCAGCCCATGCCTTCACAGCCCGTCCCCTCTGTGTGCATCCCCAGAGACCCTGTGTGTCTCCCATCGGGCCTCAGGTACCCCCTCCGAGAAGGTCTCCGTGAAGCGCCTGGTGGGGGTGGGCATCCGCACCTTCCCCCAGCCCGTGCCACCTCCTCCCCCAGCTGGAGCAGGGGCCAGCTAGAGCCTCACCTGTGTCCACGCAGTTACTGGGCAGGCGTCACTAGAAGCATGCCCCATGCCAGCCCAGGCCAAGTACCGACTCTCCAAGAGCCCTGACCGGTGGGTATGGTCAGACAGGCTGGGGGAGCGGAAGGGACTGGCCCGAGGTCAGCGTTGAGCAAGAGGGGGTGACCCTGCTCCCTGCCACCGCCCGCCCCCTACTCACCGATGCCCACCACACAGACGTCGGCCCGCACCACCTTGCTGCTCTTCAGCACGACCTCCTTCAGCTACGGAGAGTGGCGGGGCGGGTGAGCAGCTCCGGGGCACAGGAGAGGGGACAGAAGGGCCGGGATGGAGGGGAGTGGAGGAGGGCCCACCTTGCCCTCCTGGGCCCGCAGCTCTGACACCTCAGTCTGCATGTAGAACTTGACACGGTTGTTCTCAAACATCTGTCAGGCGGTGGGTGGGGCGGGGGTGCAGGGGTGAGAGCTGGACAGGAGGGACAGGACAGGCGGGGGCCCGGCGCGGTTGGATCCCCAGGGGGGCTCACCTTCATGAGGGCGCGGCCGACACGCTCCCCCAGGAACCTCCTGAAGGGGGTCTCCTCCACCTCCACCACGGACACTGAGTGGGCCTTCTCAGTCAGGTAGGCGGCCACCTCCATCCCTGGGGCAGGGGGGGTGATGCGGGCTGGCACCCTGCACCGCCCCTGCCAGCGCCACCCCAGGCTCCCCCGGCTGCTCACCCAGGAAGCCGGCCCCCACGACCACGGCGTTGCGGCCCCGGGCCAGCCTCACCACGCGGTTGGCGTCCTCGGGCGTCCGGATGGTGAGCACATTCTCCACGTCTTTGCCTTTGCAGCTCAGGGTCTTGGGGCTGAGATGGGCCAGAATTGGGGAGAGGGGCGGCTCCCGGCCCCGCCCCCAGCCCTCTGCCTGGCGGGGGTTGCGGGGCCCCTCCCACCTGCTCCCAGGCGCCAGCAGCAGCTTGCTGTACTCCAGCTTGAAGCCATCCTTGAACACGGCCTTCTTGTTCCTCACGTCCACTGTGACCACCTGAGACCCCCGGGGGAAGAGCATGGCCTCCACCACGCTCCGCGCCTGCCAGGCCCTCTGGGCAGCTCCACCACCCGCTGAACCTTCCTCCCCGCACCAGGCAAGCCCTCTCACACTTCAGCCCCACCTCCTCCTCAAAGCCCTCCTGAAGCCCCAGGGCCTACTTAACCCTAACCCTAACCCTACCCTGGGGCCCTGTGTGTACTATGATTCCCCCAGGCCTCGGGCATCCCTGGGTGCCTGGGCCCCTGGGCAGAGGGGTGTGGAACACACCCACACCTCCAGGGGCCTCACACCCACCCTCCACGGTGCCCAGGAAGCCCTCCCAAGCCTGCTCCCCTCGTCCACACCTGGGCCTCGGTGAGCACCTCGATGCCGTGGGCTCGGAAGAACTCCTTGGGCCTCAGGGCCAGCTGCTCCGGCTGTGCGTCCAGAGACTGCCGGGGACACTGGCTTGAGATGGGGCCAGGCGGCCAGCGTCCCCTTGGCAGCTGAGGACCGAGGCCTCGTGGATGCGGGGCAGCCTGGGCCACACAGAGGCTCCAGGGCGGAACTCTGCCAACTAGACCTCCTGGGCACCACAGACAGGCCTGGCACGGGCAGAGAGGGCAGCCGCCCGGTTCCCCGGGGGACCTAACTGTGGGCAGAGGGGCGAGGGTCTGGCCCTGCTCAGAGCCATTCGCGCCCTGCCCACCTTGCTGAGCTTGGGCCGGTCGTAGGGAAGGTGGCGGTCCAGCGTGCACAGCACGATCCGGTCTGAAAAGCCCTCCTGCCGCAGCGTCTCCGCGCACACCAGGCCAGCTGCCCCTGAGCGGAGGGGACGGGGGGGGGACGGGTGTCAGGAGCCCTCTCCCCAACCCGCCCTGCCCCGAGGACCCAGCACCAACCTGCGCCCACGATCAGCACGTTGGTGCTGACGCTGTGGCCGGCGCTTGGCGAGATGCATGTGGCCATCACCTTGGTCCTTCGCTGCAGCTGCAAGGCCTGGGGGCGGCCGGCTCGCTGGGGGCAGCTGGGAGCGGGGCTCACTGCCGCCCCCTGTGCCCACCTGGCGGGCCAGGCTCTCCTGCCCCGGTGGTGCCTCTTCCCCACCGGGGAAGCCCTCGGCCGGCCTGCCAGGCTCCCTCCCGCCCCAGGGACCCAGAGGCCCTCGAGCCGCATTTCTCCCTGCCTGAGTCCCCAGCCTGCGCCCTTACCTGCTTGCTGGCCCGGACGTGCACCTTCTCCTTCTCGATCTTCACCTGCAAGGGCTGCGGAGCTCAGGCCCAGGCTTTGGGGTGCTCTGGCCCCTGCACCCCCAGGGGCTCACCCCGCTGCACGCCAGTCCCCACCTGGAACTTGTGCAGACTGTCCAGGCCCGGGAAGTCCTCCAGGTCCCCGGTGCTGACGTTGAAGCAGGCGCCGTGCCAGGGGCAGCGGACCCGGCCACGGGACAGCACTCCTGCAGGGGGCAGGGCTGGGCCACCAGCAGAGGCCGGGCTCCAAGGGCACCACGGTCCCGTCCCCACAGCCCCAGAGCCCCCCACCAGCAGATGGGGCCCCCACGGGCACCCACACCTCACCTTTCACCAGGGGCGCGCCATAGTGCGGACATTTGTGGCCCAGGGCATGGAGCTCCCCGTCCTTCACCAGCAGCACCTTCCCCCAGCCCAGCTCCACCTCCCGCATCCTGGGTGGGGGGGGGTGCTGCCTTCAGAGGCCAGGGAGCGGCCCCCAGCCCCAGACCAGCAGCAGCCTCCGAGGCCGTGCCCCACCCCCTCCCATGCCCTCCCAGGCCCAGCACCCACTGGCCGTTCTCCAGGTCCTTGACATGGCAGACAGCGGCCTCCACGCAGTCCTGGGCACCAGGGTAGGGGTGGGGGGCAGGCAGGCGCTCATCCGCGTGGAAGTGGCGGGCGGCGCCGTTGCCTTGGTAGGCCCGGGGGCTGCCCTTGCCGCTGGTGGACAGCTCCTCCTTGCCCCGGTCCTTCTCGGGCAGCACCACCTCGATCTTGAGCTCCACTGGGGGTGGGCGGGGTGTGGGTGAGCCTCCAGCCCAGCCCATCCCTCACTCACCCCTCCAGTGGGAGGCCGAGCGGAGGTGCTGGGGGAGCCCTGGGCAAGCGCGACGTGATGTCTGTGCGTTTTTTTTCTCACTAACAAACTGAGCCAGGGGCACCAGCAGTGTGCGTTTGCCTGGAGCGGCCCCTTCTCCAGGAACCCACATGCAGGCGAGAATCTGGGGCCGGAACCCTGACTCCGAGGGCACAGCCACCATGGAGGATGGGGGTGGCCCGAGAAACTTGGGACGCAGCCCGGGTCAAGGTCCCTGAGTGAACCTGGGTAACCGAGGCCTGCAGAGGTTTGAAATTTTTTCAAAATTAAAAGAAAAAAGTGTATATGCTACATAATTTCAACTGGAGATAGCTGCTCTTGCCAGCTGGAGAACCCTTCATTATTTGCCAGGTACTGAGTGCAGAGGGCCTTGGGGGTGGACCCCACCCGGGCAGTGCGTGCGGAGGACGCAGGCGTACCCCCCTCCCGTGGGGCTGACTAGGAGGGGCACTTAGCAAGATTATCACTTTCTTTATACTTCTCCACATTTTCCAAATTCCCGACTCGAGCCTCGGGTATTTTTCTAATTAGAAGGGAACAATAAACAGAATTTTCAGCAGCGATAATCCGGCCTCCCGGCCCGTGGCTGCAGGGAGCGGGGCTGAGCGCAGGGCACTGAGCTCTGGTGCAGCGTGGGCGCCCCCCGCCCCCAGCCCTGGGCCCCTGAGCCCCCAGGCCCCTCCCCCTAGACCTGACCTCCAGAAGCAAAGAGCCCAGGTGGCTCCTCAGGGCCTCAGCCCAAGCGGTGGTCCCCTTGGCCTGGGCCCTTGTCTGTTTCTGGCACAGCTCAGCCCTGCTGGTCCTCCTAGACACAGCCCAGGGGCCGCTGCCACTGGCCGCCCCCCCGCCACGCTGCCCTAACCCCCCAGCCTGGCCCGGCCCCTCATCCGTCCATCCAGCGCCCCCACCCGCCCCACCCAAGCTGCAGTCAGGGCTGAGCTTGGTTCCCTGATTCCGGGGGCAAGAAGGGCCGGCCCACACATTGCGCTGAAGCTGCTGCTTCAAGTGGGGGCCTCCGGGTGGGCTGGGCTTTTGCCTTCATTTTCCACACTCGAAGTAACAGCGATCGAATGTTTTCAGAAGAATTAAAAACAAACATACTGTGGGCTCAGCTGACACCAGTTACGTGAGCTGCACAGACCAGAGCTCACAGCAGCAGCCCTGCAGGGGCCCAGAGGACAGCCACGCCAAGGGGCTTTCACCCTCCCTCCTCCAACAGAAGACCCGAGGCGCTCGATGATGTGGCCTAACGGGAAGGCGCCAAGGCGGGGGCCGTGCGGGACCCTTAGCCCCTTTCAGCAGATGCCCTCATTGTAAAATGAAAGAGCAGAGCTCACCCCCTTGGGGGCAGTGCAGCTGAAGGCAGTAATACATGCAGCTTAGGGCAGACGCCCAATGCGTTTCATTGCTCAGCTCTGAGCCTCCTGGTGGCCACGGCAAAGAGGGAAAGCCTTTGAGTACCAGAGTGCCCTAATGACCGGAAGGTGGCCGAGGCTGCCCTGGTTGCACAGTGGGTAAGGGTCTGCCTGCCGGTGTAGGGGATTGTGGTCTGGGGAGACTCCACATAGCACGGACTGGCTCAGCCCTGCACCACAGCTGCCGAGCCCGTGGACCCAAACCACGGAAGCCCGCACGCCTAGAGCCTCTGCTCTGCGACGAGAAACCCACTCACCGTGATGCAGGACGGACCCTGCTGGCTGCAGCCAGGGAAAGCCCGGGCAGAGCGATGGAGACCCAGTGCAGCAGCAGCAACGGCAAAGGCAGGCGACCAGATGCCAAGAGGCCTGCACGTGCTCCCGAGCTCTGAGCTCAGGAAGGACGGGCGTGGAGCACTCCCCGAGAAACGCGGGGCTCCCGGGCCCGGGCTGCGCTGGGCGTGCCCTGGAGGTGGACAGGGAGGACTTCGCCCGAGCCTCTGTGCTCCTTCTGGTCTCCCTGTGGGCTGGGGACCCCCAGAGAACTCTCCTGGCCGGAAGGCGCTCACTCCCACGAGCTGAAACCCCAGACCTGCCCCGAGTGGGCCCCGGGGCCCTGAGTTCCTGCCCCCCCTGCCGCAGCCCACAGGGAGCCCCGCCCCCCAGACAGGAAAGAACAGCGTCCTGCGAGGGCCTCCCGGGTGCCGAGCCCTGTGCCAAGCGCACCAGCAAGCGCGGGGCACAGTTACGAGGCCCGTCTCACAGTGAGAACACAGAGGCTCAGAGAGGCGACGTCGCCTGCCCAAGGCCACGCAGTCTGGAGCAGGCACCGGATTTGAGCTCGAGAGCACTGCCCCTGGTGTGGTAAGAGTGACCCGCCCCTGTCCTGGGGGTCCTGGGGCCGGGGCTCCGAGAGCAGCAGGAGGCCCCCTGGGCCAGGGCATCCAGCCAGCCCAGCAGCCCTGCAGGAGCCTGCTACAAGGCCAGCCAGCACCCTGGGGTCCACTGCCGACGGGCGGGAGTCGCGGTCAAGACAATTGCGTCTTTTGCCCAAGGGTTGGGTTTCTGCAGCTTGGGAGCGGGGACCAGACGCAGGGGGCCTCTCCCGGACTGGCACCCCTGGCCCCCAGGTTCCTCCTCAGGCCCAGGGAGACGAGAAAAGGCTCGCGGGCTTCAGGTTGTGGAGCCGCCGGCTATCAGGTAAGGGCAGCTGGGTGAGCGGGCAGGGGGCCTAAGTGCTTGGGTCTGGCAGGGTGGGGATGTCCTCCACCAATGGGGAGTGTGTCCAGAGAGGCCTAGGAGGCGGCCCAAGGTCACACAGTGGTCAGAAGAGATGGCAGGGCTGGACCTGTCCGCTCCACCTCTGAGTGGTCTAGAGAGCTCAGGCTTATATATTTTTGGGGTGGGTGAGGCTCAGAGAGGTTGCTCCCATGCCCTGGGTCACATGGCGGCTGAGTTCTCTCCAGAGCCCCCTTCCTCAGCCCTGAGGGGGACAGACCTCCCCCCGCCACCCGCCTGCCCCCAGCAGCAGGAGGAAGCCTCCCCTCCCCTCTCTGAGAAAGGCACTGCCGTCGTTCCCACCGCCAGCACCCTGAGCCCCAGATAAAGAGGGCTCCAGCTGCCCCCCCTGCCCACAGTGTTAGCATTCGGCGGCCTCCGGGTCTGACCTACTTCGGAGGCAGAGGGGGAGGGACGGAGGGAGGCAAGAAGGGAAGAGGTACCTGGCTTGGGCTTGGAGAAGCAGCCGCCCATGGCGTGGGGCCTGTGGGGCGGGAGGGCGCGCTGAGTGGCGGCTGTGGGAGGCCTAGGGTGCCCCCTGGGTTGCTGGGCCCCCTGCGGCTCTCAGAGATGCTGGCACTACCATCCCAGTGGGAGCTGCCTCCGGCAGCTTCGGAACCAGGGCTTCGATGAGGCTGCGGGTAGAGACGCAGAGAGATGGAGCCGGGGGACTTTGGAAAGGGGCCGCCCTGGGGCCGGGTCCCCGAGGAATCACGGACCGCACCTGCCTCCTGGCCCCCCAGGCTCAGCACCCTCACTCCCCTCCCCTCTGGCCTACCTCCCCCTTAGGGCAGCCTCCCTTAGGCCCAGGAAACCCCACGATTTCTGCGGCCCTCAGAGCGCTACTGCCTGGGAGCCCCGGGACCCTTCATTCTCCAGGGCGGCCACCGTGCCTGGGGTCAGACTCGGGTCACCTTGACCGATCAGAGCTCCTCCTCCAGCGGGGGGCGGGGGTGCACATTTAGCACTCCCTGGCCCTGCCCCGACCTCGGTGGGCAGCCCTGGTACCCACCTCTTCCAAGGGCAGCTGTTGCCTCCCGTCCCGGCGCCAGAGTGGACCGAGGCCGCCCGTCCGGGAAGGCAGGGCCAGGGGCAGGGGTCCAGGAGGCGGCCCGGCGTCCACCCCTCCCCCAGCGCGCCGAGGCCAGGAGGGCCGGGGGCGGGGCTGGGGGCAGGCCACCGGTCCCCAGGGAAACCCAGCTCCATGTGAACAGAATGGGCTGCCCGCCCGGCCCGACGGCGCACCGCCCCGCTTCCGCTCCCCTCCCCTGCTCTTCCCCAAAGCCTCTGACGTTGGGGTTCTGCCCAAAAGCAGATGGAGACACGGGAGGGGGCCAAGGGCTTGCCAGGGCCAAGCAGCTGGTGGGGGCATCCAGGTGGCCTCCCACCTAGTGACTTCCAGACAGACAGGGACCCAGGAAGGCCCTGTACCGCCCTGCAAGCCGCGGGGCTGAGGAGGGGTTGCCCCATCCTCCAGGAGACCCGCGCGGCTGGAGCTCCCAGGACCACAGGGGGCCGCCCGGAGCATGCAGCTTACACGCGGGACTCAGAGGGCCCAGGATGGAGCTGTGGCTGCCTCGCTACGCTGATCTCCCCAACTTATCCCCCCGAAGTTCTTCCTGGAGTTTAAGCAGCTGAAGTCCAGCTGGTCTGGTTCAGATCCCAGCGAGGACCCCAGAGGGTGCCTGAGAGCAAGGGGCCTGGGAACTGCAGGGAGTCTGGGGGGGACCGTCTACTGCCTGGCACCCGCCTCACCGCCCTGGCGGGCCGCCGCAGGAGAGGTAGTCCCTGAAGGCCACCTGGGCGCACCCTTGCTCTTTCCCCCACTCCGTGCCAAGGCAGGTCGGTAAGACCGGGCCTCCACCCGCCCCACCTGCCCTTCCCTGGGCACACGGGTGCCCCTCCCCAGGCCCTGGCTCAGCCCTGCCCACCGCCCTCCTGCCTGACCTCTGGCCTTGCGTCAGGCCTGCTGGAGGCTGGCTTCCCAGTGTGCGTCTCACTCAGCGGCGGCTGCTCTGCCTTCTGTCCCAGCGGAATCCAGGGTGGCTGGGCAGGTGGACAGAACTCTGGGTCCAGCCCACAGGCACAGTGGGTGAGCTCTCAGGGGCTGCTTCCGCCTGGGGGCCTGGGCGGGCAAGGGGCTGTAAGCTGTCAGACCTCGGAGTCCTCGGGGTTGCTGGGCCACCGACACCCCAGGAAAGGGGCGACCTCAGCTTGTCTCCAGGTGCCCAGACGTCCAGACCCCCGAGGTCTTGGGCCTGGAGAGAGATTTGCTGGGGACAGAAACCTCCCCAGAGCTACCATGCGCCGGGCTGGCGTGGAGGCCCCCGCTCCCGCAGGTCCAGACACCCCCACCAAGCAAAGTCCCTTTGCCAGGACACACCAAGAGGGCACCCCGAGTCTTGGCAGGCTGCCGCCCATGCCCACAAGCTGCCCAAGCTGCAAACAGCCCTCTGGGACCCGCGTGTGTCCCCCGAACAGCCCCAGGGACCCGCTCCCCACTGCTCCAGTCCGCCTGTCCCGGGGGCTCCCCTGAGCCCTTTCCGCACCCACCCCGAGGGGCACCCCCAGCAGCTGGCTTCGTTTTCTGGGACAGCGACTGAGCTGTCTGAGCTCCGCCGGCCGCCGGCCCTCGAGGTCGGGGGGCGCTGTCCGACCTCCCCCCACGTGAGCCCGTCCCCCCGGGAAGCCCCTTCCAGCCTGCCTCCGGGACCCCTACCGGGGCCAGGAAGGGCATCAGCGCGCGGAAGCTCCCACGGCCGCGAGCAGGCGCCGAGTCACGGGACAGGGGGCCGAGGAGAGAGGGGCGTCCCGCCGGGCAGCCCCTTCTGGGCGCCGCCCCCAGCCCCGCGCGCTCACCTGAGCTCCGCCGGCCTCTGGAGCCTCCCGGCCGCGCTCGGGCGGGCGGGGCGGGGCCGGCGCTGCGGCGACGCTGCGGCCGGAGCCGGGAGCCAGCGCCAGCCGCTGCCGCGGAAGTGGGGCGGCCCGGGGCAGGCCGCGGGGGCCTCGGCCCCGGACGCCGGCGGGGTCTGGGGCCCTGACATCCTGGCGACCCCCATGGGGCTCCCGGCTGGCGGCAGGCCGGTCCTTTTTCCTTTCCTGTCTTGGAACCAGGGGCTCCTGGCAGCGTGGGGGCAGTGAAACCTCCCGCAGAAAGCTCCCAAAGTGAGCCCAACGGACCCCGACACCTCGACGGCTTTGGGGGTTCAGCTCCGTCCCTCCCCGCCCTCCCCACACAACGCCTTCCACTTTGTACTTTATGACAGTGTCTCCTTCCCAACTGTCCCTGCATGTGCAGAACTGCCCGAGTCCCTGTAAATCATGGTGTAGCCTGGTGGCTTGTCACGTCCCCTCCTCCAGGAAGCCCTCCGGGGGCAGCCTTTCTCCCCTAGCCTGGAGGTGCTGTTCCTGCTCTGGGGCCTTCCCAGAGTTTCCAGGTACTGACCGTCCAGCCTGTGCTGTGATCGGGTAGGGCTGGGGCTCAGCGAACCTGTCACTCAGCCCAGCGGGCCTCCGACCGGCATCTCCTGTGCCGGCTGGCATGAGCCCTCTTACTTGCCATCTCCCCGGTTTCTGGGCCTCCGTTCCCGCCGGCAGGGGTGCCAGGATGACCAGCCTTCGAGGCAGTCTCTTTATGTCACAGGCAAACACCCAGGGGGCAGGCATATCTCCCCACGTCTTACAGATGGGGGAGCTCGGGCAGGCACCCGAGGGCAGGGGCAGGGCCTGCGGGGATCACTGCTGCAGGCAGGTGTGGGGCCGGGGGCTGCAGGGGGTCACTTTGGTCCACCTCTCCCTGCTCCTGCCGCAGGAGGGGCCCCGACACGGGCAGATGGTGCTGCTTGGCGGGGTGCCCTGGGCCTCCACCCAGCCTGCCCCGACTGCGCCCTCTGCTGACCCTGTAGCCCTGTCCCTGCGCCCCCCGCCCCCCCAGCCAGGAAGACACTGTGCTCCTTGGGAGAACCGTGGCTGTGGCGTCGGGCGTTGTGGCCGCTCTTGGCTCTTCCCGGCAGCCGGAGGAGGGAGGTTCTCTGGGTCGTCTCCATGATACAGGTGTGAGAGCCAGGCCTCAGGGGACTTGGGGGCCCCCCCACCCCGAGCCATGCTGCTGGTGAGGGGCGGGGCCTGGCCGGGCTGGCAACTCAGAGCAGGGGGATGGGGGCGTCTCCAGTGCAGGGCACCCGTCCTGGTCTGTGAGCTCTTTGAGTCAGGGAGCCCTTTGTTGCCCGGGTCCCCAGGAATCAGGGGGCACCTGCAGTGCCCTCCAGCGAGGCTCCTCCAGGACAGCAGACAGGTGCAGCCTGGGACACGGCGGTGCTCAGGGTGGGGCTGGGGGCTGCGAGGAGGCCGAGGACGGGGTGCATGGTGGGGGAATGCCCATCCACCCCACACCCCGGCCTCATTCTGAGCCCCTGGGGCAGCCACGACTACATCCTTGTGGAGCAGAAGTGGAGCCGGAAAGCAGGCGGCGGCCTCCGCGAGGGCCCTGGCTTAGAGGTGGTGCGTGTGGACATGGGCCCGAGGTCCTCACCTTGCCCCGAGAGGAGATCCGTCCCGGTGGCCTGGACGGCACCCGACCAGGCCCCAGCAGCGAGGGAGGGCCGCCCAGCAGACAGCTCAGAGTCCACAGCGAGCCGCGCGTGAGGGGAGCCGCGAGGGGCCTGTCCCCCTCCTCCCCGCCTGGCTTCGCCGAGCGGGCCGCGAAGTGAGGGCACGGCGCCCCCTGGAGGCCGACCCAAGCCCCGCGGCACCCTCCCTGGCCTTGGGTTCTTGCCGGGGCCTAAGGTGCGTTTTCCAGATGGGGAGACCTCCATGTGCCTTCCTGGCCGCGGGGGAATGTGCAGAGGGGGGCTGATACAGCACAGCCAACATCTGAGCTGCGGCCGGCGTGAGAGGGACGAGACGCGGGCGGGCCTGGCGCCCTCGGCTACCTATTCTTAGGAGGCAGAGGCTGGGGGTCCCCAGGCTGGGGGACCTGGCCCGAGTCCACCCCATGCCCCGGCCTCATTCTGAGCCCCTGGCTTGCTCGGGTCGCTGCAGCCCGGCCTCCCTGCCCGCATCGCTGGTGGGCTCACACAACCCTGCCCCAGGGCCCCCAGGGCCCTGGGGGCTCCCCCACCCTGCTGGGGCCGGCCCCCACCCCAGCCCCGGTGCTCCCGGAGATGCTGGCATGCCGTGCGCCCTGTCCTGTCTCTAGGCTTCGTGATGACCAGTTCTGATTCCAGTCCCCATAGAATTTTATGTTTTTTCATTTTTGTCTTCAAAGATGTTTTCTGTTTGTAAATTAAAATAATTTCAAAAGAGGGAAAAAAAAAAACCCTCCAACCAACAAAACAAGAACCCTGGCAGCAACTCCCGCATCTAAGACATTCAGATGGACTGTTGCCAGCTGCTCCAGCTCATTCAGGCGCTCAGTCGTGGCCGACTCCTCGAGACCCCATGGACTGCAGCACACCAGGCCTCCCTGTCCATCACCAACTCCTGGAGCGCACTCAAACTCATGTCCATCGAGTCAGTGATGCCATCCAGCCATCTCATCCTCTGTCGTCCCCTTCTCCTCCTGCCTTCAATCTTTCCTAGCATCAGGGTCTTTCCCAAGGAGTCAGCTCTTCTCATCAGGTGGCCAAGTACTGGAGTTTCAGCTTCAGCATCAGTCCTTCCAATGAATATTCAGGACTGATTTCCTTTAGGATGGACTGGTTGGATCTCCTTGCAGTCCAAGAAAACTCTCAAGAGTCTTCTCCAACACCACAGTTCAAAAACATCAATTCTTTGGTGCTCAGCTTTCTTTATAGTCCAACTCTCACATCCATACATGACTACTGGAAAAACCACAGCTTTGACTAGATGGACTTTGGTGGCAAAGTAACGTCTCTGCTTTTTACCATGCAGTCTAGGTTGGTCAAAACTTTTCTTCCAAGGAGCAACCATCTTTTAATTTCATGGCTGTAGTCACCATCTGCAGTTGAGTTCGGAGGCCCCCAAAACAGTCTGTCACTGTTTCCCCATCTATTTGCCATGAAGTGATGGGACCAGATGCCATTATCTTAGTTTTCTGAATGTATAGAATATTTATTGTTCAGCGATGTCAGGTGTCTACAAAAGATTTGTAAAATGTATTCACATAGATTGCTGGATAAAGTGTAAATTGAGGCAATCCTTACACGCCGCTCAGAGGAATGCACTTCAGTGCGTCTGAGAGCTGGGGACTGGACAGGCCCTGCACGCCCACCTGAGACGGCGGCTGCCCCAGTGCCAGCAGGCCCACCTCATGGGCCACGACACGGCGAAAGAACAGAGGCGTGCTCTGGCGCACGACCTGACAGAAGAGTCAGCGGCCCATGCCATCTCTCTGCAGGGAAAACATGGGAAGCCTGCCTGTACGTCGTGCAACCCCGGGAGATCCGCAGTAAACAGGCAACAGGGAGATGGTGTGTGCAGTCCCCGGGGCGGGGGCCCCCTGCTGACTTCAGTGCCAAAGCCCAGCTCCAACAGCTCCTCCCGGGCAGACCATCCCTCCACGCACTGGCCTCGGGCCCTGGGCAGCCCTGGGTGCCCAACCCCCTGGGACCTGAGCTTCAACAGTGGGTTCTCTGCTGTTTCCGTGCCGGGAGGCAGGGGCACAGGCTGCCTTGGGCTCCGAGACGGGGAGCCTGGGGCACTGGTCTGAGGGTGTCCCCCCGGACAGCAGGCACGGGTGAGGATGCCCGACTTCTGCAGCCCCCATTTGGACACGGGCCTCACCCTCCTGCCAGGGAGCCTCAAGCGGGGCCAGGATCTGGAGCCGCTGTGGGGTGGCAGGACCCCAGGCCCTGGCGCCTGCCCAGCCTGCGGGGAGGCAGCCCCACTTGCAGAGGGTTTCTGCCACGGGGAAACCCAGCCCTGCACCGCGTGCCCTCTCGCGCTTCAAGGACTCTTCACGGGCGTCTCTGAGACCTGCTGCCTTCTGGGACCAGAGCCGTGCCCAGAGCAGGGGTCCCAGAGGCAGAGCGGGAGACGTCCGGGCACCCCCGCATCTGGAGACCCCTTTCTGGTGACACTGGGCCCTCCTGACACACAAGTAGGGGCAGGGATGGCACGGGCTGCGGGACCCCCGCAACCCCAGCTGGTGGCCAGACAGGGAGGCGCGGGAGTCAAGAAAGGCAGCCGGGTCCCTGCCCTGCTCTGGGACGCTCCGAGGCCAGCTTGAACATCAGACCTGCTCTGACGCTCTCAGCCCAGGCTCCCTGGGGGTGCCGGACCCAGAACCATCACGGGGCCCGGGGCCGCAGGGCTGGGCGCCAAGCGCAAGCAGCAGGTGGCCACTGCTCCGCAGGTGGGGGCGGGGGTGAGCAGACACCGACACAGAGCAGGGCCACCAGCGGCGGTGCACGTTTATTGAGACAATGTACAGACAGGCCATGGAAACAAGGGTCTGAGGCTGGGACCAGCAACGCAAACGGATACAAAAATAAAAAGGCACTGATCTGTTAAGAAAAGACACTCCATGTATTCTAAGAATATAAGTCATTTAATACTGTTAATTTTATAGCACAAAATAAAACAAGCTATGATCCCCAAAAATAATTTTAAAAGCTTACACAGAAAGTATTATTGCCTGAAGTTTACGATCTTTAAGTTACAGGTCAAAGAGTCTGTGTTGTGTGGCTGTTACTGTAAAACACACAGTGACGGCCGTCGAGAGGCAAGGCCGCTGCTCCTCCTGCAGAGCCCTGGCCTGGCTCGGGGGACCCTCCGTCACGGGCGCACCCAGCCCCGGAGACACGGGCCTCCGCCCCAGCGCCGGAGGCCGTGGGGGAACCTGGGGTGTCTCGCGCTCCACGTGAGAGAGCACTCAGGACTCATTTTAAGAGGTTAATGAACACGACATTAAAGGATTAAATTATAACGCCCTGGCTCGACAGCATCCCTTTTCCAAGTGAGATGTTCACGCCCTCTGAGCACACGGCCTGGCCGCGGGGGCCCCTCCTGGGCTGTGTCTCCAGGGGGAGTGGGCGGGCAGGGGTCATGGGAGAGCCCGCCCCAGGGTGAGCCCAGGGCCACGTCCAGGTGAGCTGCTGAGACACCCACAGTCCGGAGGGACACACGCAGGGCAGGCTCCGGGGGTGGCGCCTCCGAGGACTCCGGCCTCCTCCTGTGCAGTCTTCTCAGGGCCCCGGAGCGCGGCCGGCAGCCATCCCCCGTGTGCTTGGTGTTTCCCCGATTAAAAGCTAACGGGGTCGGAGTCACAGAGGCCCTGCCTTGGCCCACGTCCAGAGCGTGCAGCTCTCAGTCCGCTCGGGCTCCGAACCCCAGGGCAGCCGCGGAGACGGGCACCAGGTGAGGACGCAGCACCTGTCAGCCCCAGGAAGAGGGCAGGGGTCCTGGCACGGCCACGGGTGAGGCAGTGGCGATGGGCAGCCTGGGGCGGAGCAGCCACGGCACCCAGGATGAAGACGCACCCAGCACAGCCTCTCAGGAAGCCACAGAGACAAGGGAGACTGGCGGCACTGGCCAGCCCTGACCGCAGAGCTGAGAGCGAGCCCGAGAGCAGGGGCCAGCTGGTTCCGACCCTGGAGAAACTGCCCCCACCCTCATGACCCGACCCCGGGGTCGCGCCCCGGCCCCAGCAGACTCGGGGGACGGGACTGTTCAGGCTGCGACCCCAGGCGGGGCTGATTCTAGCAGAGGCCTGTCTTCACCGGGGCCCGCAGGCCACAGGGCCTGGGCGGGGCTCTGCCCGGCCGGCCGTGCACTGTGGGATTGTGTGAATGGATCGTGTGAACAGACCTCGAGTATCCGACGGGGACACTGACCACAGGGTGGGCGCTGGCTCACCTCCTGGGCCCGGGGCCCGACTCGGCCATGCTAGGGGGCAGCCAGCATCAGCACCTGCGCCCTCAGGCAGCTGGGCGAGCGTGAGGCCAGGCAGAGCCGGGCTCGGTGAGTGGGCGACAGGCTCCGGAGTGAATCCAACTGCTGAGAAAACCCGGGCCATACTGTCCAGGGGTGCCTTCACGGACAGGCCACTCCTCTGCCGGCAGACAGGGTGAGCCCCCGGCTCTGATGCCTTTGATGATGTCGTCCGGAAGGCTGTGCACACAGCGGGGAAACGCAGGGCCAGGAGGGCAACTCCAGACAGGAGGACCTCTGCCTCGGGGCTCCATCCCTCCTGCCCCCACGGGGACAGCGGCGCATCCCTGATATCACAGAACCCAACCTGCTACTTAAACACCTCTTCAGAACAAACAGGTCTAATTAACGAAGCCTTCCAAAACCAAACCAAACAGAGGCGGGAAAGAAAGAAAAACCAAAAGCCAGATGTGGAGAGTGTAGGGCAGCGTCCCTCTCCCGAAGAGTCCGCGTTCCGCTCGCCCCTGGGCACAGCCCCGCCGCCGCGCGTCCAGGCCGGGGGCACCTTCTTGCCCCCGTGCGCCTCCACCAGTGTTTCCAGTTTATGACCCAACGACTCTACGATCAGCTACTCTGAGACAACACAACTATGACACACTGCGGGCAGCCCTGAGCACGCCCGGGCGGGGCCGCCGCTGCAAAGCCGAGGCGGGCAGTGCGGGGCCTGCCCAGGGGGGCTTCCCCAGCGGGAGGAGACAGAGGGGCAGGACGAGCAGCAGGTGCGGGGCGGCGGCGGTCACTCGCTCTCGTCCGGGTTCTGGGGGTCGATGATCTTGACGTGCGTGAAGGGGAAGAGCCCTTTGCGCCCGTTCACCTCGCCCTCCCACTGGCCGTTGATGTTCATCCTCGTGACCTTCACGATGTCACCCACCTGCCGGGGAGAAGGGGGACAGAGTTAGTGCTTCCTCCGAAAGCCACACCCACAGACGGCGCCACTGAAGGGATGACTCTGTTTTCAGGACTTGCTGTCTCCCGGGCGCTACGGTGGGGACTGCGAGCGTGTGCAGCCCCCAGAACGGGCTCTGACGCGGCCCCTGCCCGGCCTGGCTGCCGCTGCCAGGGGACACCCACCACCCGGCTCTCAGAATAGCTCAGCCCACACAGGAAGCGCAAAGCCCTCTGGCAGCCTGCTCCGGGGAAAGGCACGGCTGCCAGCAGGAACCCCTCTGCCAGCGGCCAGGAGCCACGGGGCTGCTCTGCCGTCAGGGGGTAGCAGCTCTCTGGTGGGCACCCCTGTCGGCCACAGGCCCACAGGCTGCGAGGAGGTGCGGGGGTCAGGCGGGGCTTCAGCCTCGTGTATGAAGCCTCTTGAGGCAGGCGTGGGTGCTCCTGCTTGGCTGGCTGCTCACCGGATCCATCTGCCCCGTGTCTGACGGAAGGCCCCCGAAGAGCAGGGCCAAGGGCGGGACACATCGCTCGCCCCGAGGACACTCCAAAACGAGCTGGTGGTGGGACGAGCGCGAGGACGCATCGATTGCTCATGGCGTTTCCAATGTTCTCTGGCCCCTGTAATAGGCACCCCCCTCGACTGCCTTCTTCATTCCGGTGGTTCCCAGCTTTTTACGAAACCACCTTGTATGATTTCATTTGGGAAAAGGCACCTCCTGCTAAAGCTACTGGGCGAGCCAGCTGGCTGCTGGCCTCAAGTGACCAAGGGCCCAGGGCTGCCAGGTGGAGTGAGGAGCCCCTCCGCCACGGCGCCTGAGCACAGGGCCCCAGGTGGGCAGGTACTGGGCTCTGAGAAAGGCGGACCCACGGGTGGGAGGGCGCCTCTGAAACAGCCATCTGCGTTACTGCACATCCAAGGCTCACAATGCAGCAACCGTGTTCAAACAGACGCAGGGAGTCTCAGACGAGAAGCGCGCTGCGCAGGGACGCTAACTGCAGACCCTCCCAACGTATGAAGAGCTCCTACAGCCCAACAACAAAACGCAAACAGACCGATTTAAAAATGAGCAAAGGTCCTGACCTCCATCTTCCCAGAGAAGACAGGAAAATCACCAAGAGGCCCAGGGAAAGAGCCTGCCGGTGACTGAGAGTCGGAAAGTCACTGCCACGAGCTGCCACTTCACAGCCCTCCGGGCGGCTGTGGTGACTCTCAAAAGGAGGAGAGCAACAGGTGCTGCTGAGGCTGGACTGCAACCCCGGCCAACTGCTTATGGGGCTGGAGGCCGCTGCGGGAAACAGTCTGGCTGACCTCAGCAACCCAGCAATGCCTGCTGGGCAGATTCCCTGGAGAACGGCCAGGCCTTCCCCGCAGGCTCAGGCGGTAAAGAATCCGCTTGCAACGCTGGAGACCCAGGTTCCATCCCTGGGTCAGGAAGATTCCCTGGAAGAGGGAATAGCAACCCAACGCAGTCTTCTTGCCTGGAGAATCCCACGGACAGAGGGGGCCTGGAGGGCTACAGTCCATGGGGTCACAAAGAGTTGGACAGGACTGAACGACTTTCACTGGAGAACTGGAAACAGGTATTCACAGAAAAAACAGTGCACAGAAGCGTCCATCGCGCCGTCCTCACAAGAGGAAGGCAGGACCGACGCTCATGACCGTGGTCTCGTGAACGGGCACACACCGCGTGCCGTCTGCACAGAGCCTCGTGCTGGGCCACAGAGAGAATGAGCACACTCGCTGCGACTCGAACCTCTGTGAAATGAGGCAGATGCAAAGGCAGAGGCCCCACTGCCATGAGGAACTGGCAGACCCACAGAACAGAAGGTGGGCCGGAGGTTGCCAGGGTGAAGGACACGGGTGGGGCATTCCTGCCCGACGGTTACAGAGTTTCTGTCTGGGGCACTGAAAAGGTTTCGGGACAGACAGTGGTGGCGGCTGCACGGCCAATGCCGCCGAACTGCACCCTTAACACCGGCAACCTGTTACGCAGTGTGTGTGTTCAGTCGTGTCCGACTCTTGCGACCCCCACGGACGGTAGCCCGCCAGATGCCTCTGTCGGTGGGATTTCCCAGGCAAGAATGTGGGAGTGGGTTGCCATTTCCTTCTCCAGGGGATCTTTGCAACTCAGTAAAAGGATGAGCGATGTAACATGCCGAAGCCCAACGGGCTGTGCACGCTACGTGGGTAAACTAAGATGCGTGGGTTTCACCTCAGTAAAGCTGCTGAGAGAAACACCGCGGGCTGAGTCCTGGCTCTGCCCCGTGCCCACCACGAGACCGCCAAGCTCCAGCTCCAAGTGCATGAAGCAGGGCGGCGGCAAGCATGCCCTCGTGTGCCCCGCCCTCGTGTGCCCCGGCCTCGTGTGCCCCGCCCTCGTGTGCCCCGCCCTCGTGTGCCCCGACCTCGTGTGCGGCACAGGCCCCTGAAGCCCCTGCACAACAGCTGCGGCCACAGACGGAGACTGCGGCCCGCACGGTGAGCAGTCTGTGTGGCCTGCAGCAGGGCCCCGATTCCACGGCCTCTCACCCCGCTCACATGTGAAGAGAGGAGCACTCTTCTGCAGTTCACAGCCCAGGGAGAAAACGCTATGCCCGGAGAGACTGCTGCCTCAGAGGCGGGTCCCTAAAGCCAGATGCTGGGAAGGACCACGACTCAACGTCAGTGAGAGGGTGCAGGGGGCACCCGGGGGCACCCCGCCAGGCCGCGGCGGCGGGGGGTGTGCTGAGATGCCTGACGGGCCTCCCGCCGCAGATCCGCGTCCCTGGGCGCACAGGAACGGCACCCGGGCCTTGGACACAGAAAGGCCAACTCAGAAGGTTCTGAGACCAGACGCAGTCCAGCGTTGAGGGGTTTTCAAATGGGGGCAGACAACCCAAGAGATGCCAACACAGCAACTGAGAGGACCCGAGGGGAGCGAGAGCAGGCCTCCCGGGCACGCAGGTGAGCCTGCGGAGAGCGCCCGACGAAGGGCGTCCTCCTGCCGACAAGGACGGGCGGCCACGGGCTGACGGAGCCCGCTGGCAGGCAGCACAGGCCCGTGCAGGCCACCTGCCACAGAGAATTACGTCGCGGGACCCTGGCGTCCTGACCAAGCGTTAACTCTCTCGGTTTTTGCGGCAACAGGGATGATGGCAAAGTCTACAAAACATTCACAGTGAGCTTGAGACCACACCTGGACAAAGTTCTAGACACAATTAGCAAACAGGTGGTTTATGAGGATTTAGGGGAGATGGGTCTGGAAGGCTGCATGCGCTCAGCCAGGGCCAAGCTGCACCACACAGAGCTTCCTGTCCTTTCCTAGAGACGGGCTCTGATCAGGAGGGGCGCAGAGGAGGCCATCGGTCACATGTCTGTGAAACCTGCAGTTAATATGAAGCCGCACAACACCACCAGGACTCAAGACCACAGCCCTCAAGAGGGACAGCTGGAGGGAACACACTGAGGTCCGAACCCTTGGCGAGGCAGGAACAGAGTGAGCTGTTCTCCAGGTGGGGGCCTCCGGACCGTCCACACGGGCAGAGCCGGTGCCACGAGACTGTCCCGGGCTCCTCGAGGACCGGCCCCGTGCCCCCCGAGCACCTGGTGAGCCCCTGCTGTCGGACGGAGGTCCAGAGGAGTCCACGGTGAGGCCGAGGGCCGCTGTGGGGACCGCAGCCCCAGGCAGACGGGCACGCGCCAAGCCCTCCTGGGGGCCCATCAGCGCCGTGGCCCTGCTCCGTCCGGGGGCCCCCGCGGACTGCAGCCCCTACCCCTCCCGCCACCACTCCCTGAGGCCCGTTCAGACCCGGACACGCCGAGTGCACCCGAGCCAAGCCCAGCTCTGCGGGGCTGGAAGATCTCTTCCCTTTCGTTTCAGGTCAGGAAAGCTGGACTACGAGTGTGTGAGACTGGTATCTCTAGCGTCTGCCCCCAGTTACTTAAAATCAATCAGGAAAAAGGTAAGCTGTTGGCAGGCTTCCCAAGGTCTCCACCTCATCAGCCTGGCCCTGTGACACAGCGGCAGCCGCGTCCAGGCGTCTGTCTTTGGCCCAACACCCAGCACTCCCCCCAAGCTGCAGCCACGCAGGTGCGTCCTCCTGTTCCTGCAAGCTCCTGCTCTGCCAGGAATGCCTCGTCCCACTTCACCCAGTCAGCTTCTAGTCACGCTTCAGAACTCAGTTCAAGGGTCACCTCCTGCAGGAAGCCCTCCCGGACCACACCCCCACCTTCCCAGCTGCTCCCTCCGTCTCCCGGGCCGACTCCATATCATCAGCTCACTCACCCACAGCTGGCTCCTGCCTCCAGACTTCCGACAGGGGCAAGCTCCTTGGTGGCAGGACCCTACACTGTAAGGCACCCCTCAGAGCTGGGACGCATGACTGGCTGAGTAAGGAACCACCGTGCACCGTTCTGCTTGGAGCTGTAAGAGGCGTGCCCGAGACCACACCCGGGGCAGCCGCTGGGTCAGAGGACACAACTCGGGCTTCCGGTGAGCCTGCAGCGGCCCCGGGGCCCTTGTTCCAAACGCTCTCTTCCCCCAAGAATCCTTCTTCGGAAAGGCCAACCCTGTTTCCCTGAGCCCTTCCAGCCCTGCTCCACCAGGCATGGGAGGTCCCGCTTCAGACTGAATCCCAAGGGGCAACAGAACCAAGGGTCTGATGAAAGCCTTCGCTTAAGACAGTGCTTTACGGGCAGGAATGTTCTCTCAGAGTCAAGTTTCACAGAAAAAGCGTGAACTAATTCCGGCAGTGAAGTTCACCCGCAGCCCCGCCACAGCAGCTCAAAGGGAGCAGCGCTGCGTCCATCCGGCACTTTCCGTCCTACGTGTCTCACCTTCCGTATTTTAATTTTAACGTCTTTCCTGGTAGCCTAATTGTAAGCGCCTCAAGAGGGTCCAAGACAGGCACCAGCTTTAGAAGATAAGGTAGCTCCCAGAACGCTCCTTTACGGCCCGGCCCAGAGCCCCGCGTAAACACACAGAGCAGTGGGATCTGGCCAAGGGCCCCTTCCTGGTCCACGACGCCCTCTGGGTGGATTCGCGAAGGCGGCCGACCGGGCGGGCGGCGTCACCGGGAGCCTGGGGCGTGCAGGCCTGTCTCTGGGGCCCGAGGCTGGAGGAGCGGCGACACGGCTGTGAACACAGGTGGTCTCACAACGAGCTTCCTTCTCCCCACCCTGGTCTCCCCAGGGCCCGTCTACGCGTCCACTCCTCCAGCTGCGAGCGGCCCCCTCTGCAACCCCCTACCCCACGAACAGGGGGGATGGGGTTTCTACACTGCACGCCTTCCAGTCAGAGGCCATCAGGCAGACGCCCTCAAGGGAGTGTGGCTTTAAGCCCTGGCTCAGGTGAGAACCCAGCTCCTGACTTCCTTTAGTGGCCTGGCATTCTGACTGGGAGCCCGGACTCCCGCTCACCCGTGTGTGCCGATGGCCCGCTGCACCACACAACCCTGAACCTAGCTCCCGGCTCCCCTAGGGGGCTGGGGGTGCTCCCAGAGCCTGAACCCTTATAGAAGCCAGCGGCCTGTCGGCCCGGCCCGGGCAGTGGGGGCCTCCCTGCCTCCTGTCCGGCCCTTCCTGGGACGTGTCAGAGGGCCCGGGGCTCCCCAGCCGCGGGGCTCCTCCCTTTGGGCCAGCATGAGACAGAGAAGTCACCTCGGGCTCCGAACCAAGCCTCCAGGTGAAGTTCACTGGGTAACTCTTGGTCCAAGACACCTCAGGATAACCAGTGAGAAAAAGCAGGAAAACCAGGGCTCCCACCAAACCTGCGGGCAGGCTGCGAGGAAGCAGCAGGCCACCTGCCCCACGGCGGCCTCGGGGCGCGCGCACGGCTCCGCAGGAGCTGCCTCTCAGGGCCTCCACCCGCGCACGTGACCACATGACGACTCTCACACTGCAGGGGTTCACGAGCTACCAGCCAACGAAGGCGCGAGGAGCCGCAGCTCCAAACCTCAATTCTAGGACAGGCGCCCGCAGGCCCGCCACGGGGTCCGTGCTCACACGGGGTTCCCTGGGCGCACCGACGTCTCACCAAACTCCTTCCTCCTGCAGCTTAGCCCCCCCAACACACAGCTCTTCGTATTTTGACAAGCCACAGTCATACATGACGCCTTGCCAGAGCCTTTGTCCTCTTATGAAGCAATTCACAATCAGAGGAACAAAACTTGGTGATTAAAACATTAAAGTTCTCTTTCACGCTGTTACAGTTTACAAAATCTCAAGGAACTGAAGCCTGAGACACTGGAACATCCTTCCCTCGCCCAGCTGAAGAGGAGTCCACGCTTATCCCCATCTCCCAGCTGCTCGCAACGCTAGAAACGTGGAGCTGTGTGCCCGCCTGTGTGCTGACTGCATCTCTAAGGCGTGCGTCTGTCTTAACCACTGTCTTCCCTTACTGCCTGGAGAAGGAAATGGCAACCCACTCTGGTACTCTTGCCTGGAAAATTCCATGGACAGAGGAGCCTGACAGGCTACAGTCCACGGGGTCACAGAGTCAGACACGACTGAGCGATTTCACTTCCTTACTGCAAAGAAAACCGACTGGTCTGGGAGCGCACCTGAGGCGCTGGAAGCAGAACCCAGCCAGGCAGCCACCGTGGGGGACGCGGAGCCGCCCGGGACCCTCACGCGGGTCTTCATGGGCATCCAGCTCTCATCCCCGTCAGGTAACCTTAAATGAGCAGTCCTGGCCTTACAGAGACAAGATTACAGACAAAACTGAGGAAACTTCCTGGCAGTCCGGACTCCGCGCTGTCGTCGCTGAGGGCCTGGGTTCCATCCCCAGTGGGGGAGCTAACATCCCCCAGGGCCACGGCCAAACCCCAGAAAACCCAAGTGTCAAAGCCCCAAAGACCCAGCCGGGCAGCCTTTACCTCTAAGGCCAGGGCGGTCTTGTCGTAAGCACAGGGCACGCGTTTCTGAATTGCTTTTGCAAAGACAGGTCCGTTCTGTGTGGACGGCAGGGGGCTGACCGCGGCCCCGGGGGCGCCGGCGGCCTGCGGGGGCGCCGTGGTCTGCGGCTGTGCGTAGGCGTGGGCGGGCTCGGGGACCCCGTAGCTGTTGGAATTCCTGTTCCCGGGCTTGCCCTGGGCCGAGGCCCGCACGAGCTTCTCCACGTAGGGCACGGGGATCATGCCCACCCGGCCGTCCTTGTTCCGGGCGCTCCACCACTGCTCCTCCGGCTTCTCGACGATCACCAGGATCTCGCCCTTCTTGAAGGGCAGGTCCTCGGCGTCGTTCCCAGGGAAGTCGTACAGAGTCCGCACGTACTCCAGGCTCTCCTCCGCGGTGGGCAGGCTGGGTGCGGACATGGAGCCCACCGGCGGGCTGGGGTACCTGCAGGGGGAGAGAAAACCGCTCTGAGAGGAGACTCACTCCGTACCAGCGTCTGCCAAGCTTGTGAGTGACTGCCGACTCCCTCCCCTCCCTGCGTCTCACTGAGAAGGCCCCGTCCCTGACTGGCTCTCTGGAGCCTAGCAGCAGAGACTCCTGACCATCCTGACCAGGGCGCCTCCGCCCGTATCTCACAGGACCCTCTCGTTCACACGCGCAGACGCCTGGCCTTTAAAAAACCCCCACTAAGTGCAGCTGCGCCTTCCTGAGGCCCGTCACGATCACCACACACTCCTCTTGGTCCTCACCTAGGGCTGGCGTCCTGCACGCTTCCCCAGGCACCCAGAGAGAAGACGACAGGGCCCTTCAGGCCCCTCAAAATACAAAAGCGGGAAAAGGGAGTCTGCGCTTGCGTTACAAAAAAAGGAAAACAAAGAAAAACCACCAGCCTACTGCATCTCGTATGGCAATCACCATCCGAGCCCCACGTTTTCACAGACAGGCTCAGAGGCGTGTGCCCTGCGCTGAGCACCGCGGCCCTGGCCAGCTCAGAGCTCCTGGGAGCCAGCGCCGCAGGCAGGAAGCCCCTGGGGTGGGTCAGAAAAGCTGCCCCCTCCTTCTGCCCCCTCCTGGAGCGCCCCTTCCTCAGGAGAAACTCGGAGGTCTCCTTCCACCTAAAGAGCGTCTGGAAAGTTGCAAATACATGATGTTTGGGGAAAAACTATTTCGCCGTGAGCAACTGCCCCCCCCCCGCAGCTTTGCTGAAGCCCAAGCTACTTGAGAAGCTTCCCCCGGCGTCTCCACCTCTCGGGGGCGCAGCCTGCACAGCTGTCTCTGAGCTGGGGCAAGAGCTAGGACAGGACACGCTGCTGACCCACCGACTGGCTGTGTGTTCCCCGCAGGGGGCGGCCTTGCCCTTCCTCCCTAAGTCAGTGACCTGAAAAGCTGTTTCGCGGGACAACATCACAACATGGCCTCCTGCACTGAACCATTCTAGTTTATAGAAACGTTTCCTTTAAAAAAAAAAAAAAAAAGGTCAACATGTTACAACAGCAAAAAAAAAAAAAAAAAAGGAAAACGAGAGAGCAAGTCCCCGGCCGCTGCCCTAAGGAGGCCAGTCGCCCCGCCCACCGTCCACTGTCCCCGCCCGCGTCTGCTGGGGCGGCCTTCCTGCAGCGCGGCCCCTCCACCGCGCCTGCCCTCGGGTGCCTGCTGCGAGCGAGCCCCCGCGTCCCGACGGTCCTGTCACCGTCTATGACACCACCACACACTCCCACGCGTCATCTCCCTGGATTGCGTCCCCGCATTAAATACACCAACGTTCTCAGGGGCCTCGGACACTCGGCCACACCACCCTCCAGAGCGCAGTCATCTGGCAGAACGCAGGTCTTTCTCATGTGAACAGTGGGCGGCACAGCAGTCAGGACGCCTGGCGGTGGCGGCGAGCAGCCTGATGAAACACCTCCAAGGCCTCATTCCTTGAGAACCTGACAACTGAGGGGGAAACTGCTTAGCGCCAACACCTCCGAGAGCGCGGCAGGAGCAGCCTCGGCGAGGAGGCGCTGACACCCACGCTGCGGTGCGGGCTGAGGCCTCCTCACGGGGCCCTCGGGTGGGTGCGCCTGGCACGGGGCCCCAGAGCCCTCACTCCTGCCGGCCGCAGCGCCCGAATGAGCGCTGTGCCAAGCCCACGGCAGCCCCTGACCGGCCCCGAGCCCCCAGCGCACACCCCTGCTCCTATCTCAAGGGCCAGAGGTTCTGTGAAAGTTTTCACCAAACCTCAGCGACTTTACCAAGAGTGCTCGGCTCCGGGGCAGACGCGCTGAGGTTTTTACTGTCTACACAGTTCACAGGGAGAAGCAGGGAGTCCCACAGCACAGGGCCTGAGGACGCCAGAGCAGCTTCAGCGAGGCTGGCACTAAGACATCCATCTACCCAGGGACCCGCTGGCTCTACTCAGAGCTCAGGGGACAGACAGGCTCCTGCTCCCAAGACTGCAAACGCCACCCTGGCAGACTGGAGGGGAAAGGAGCGCACACGCCATCCACGCCGCGGCCGGGGCGGCCGGGGTCAAGCTTCAATAAGGGTCAGGGGACAGGCAAGTGGCGCCGCACAAACACTCGCCCCCGGGCGGCCGGCGGTGAAGAGCCCGTCCGCACCGCAGGAGACGCACCAGACGTGCGACGGGTCCCTGGGTCGGGAAGGCCCCCGGAGAAGGAGATGCCAGCCCACTCCAGCACTCCTGCCTGCAGAAGGCCATGAGCAGAGACGCCTGGCGGGCTGCAGTCCACGCGGTTGCGCAGAGTCAGACCCGACTGAGCGCGAAAAGACCTTGTGGAAGACGGGCTTACAAAGGTGCTGGTTCTCCACCGGGAAGAGGCTGCAGACCGAGGGTCCAGAGGCGCCCCCTGCGGGCTCCCCACAGCTGCTGGCTGGCTGGTCCTGGGCCAGCCGGCCAGGCCCTCCCCGCACTGCTGCAAAGGGCCAGTGCCCCGTGAGTCCACCAGCTACCTGTGCTCTTGCCAGAGCTTTTCACAGAACCCTTAAGCAAGCGCACGAAGGCTCTTAGCGCCAATACACTACACAAAATCCATCAGTGTGGCAGAGGGCTCCACAAACCACAGTCTGCAGGCCCACGGCTGGTCCGAGCGGGCGGGCCGGGACGGCTTCAGGGCCCACAAAGCTGACCAGCAGGCCCTTCCCCGAGGAGGTGTCGCCGCTCACAGCGGGCTCAGACACCGGGAACGCCACAGACCCCGAGAACCAGGAAACAGCAGCGGAACCAGCCCCTGCGCCCCGTCCTTTCGCAATCTGTCCCGTGACCAGGACCGTACGCGGTGCCCAGCACACACAGGGGCCCAGGCGCAGACCGCAGCTCCCTGCGAAGGCCGGAGCACGTGCCTCAAGCGACTGCAGGCCGGCCGCCGCCTCCAGGCAAAAGCTGCATGGCAAAAAAACCCACTCAGGCATCTTCAGCTCTAACAACATCCCTGGTGGCTCAGAGGTTAAAGCATCTGCCTCCAATGTGGGAGACCCGGGTTCGATCCCTGGATGGGGAAGGTCCCCTGGAGAAGGAAATAGCAACCCACTTCAGTATTCTTGCCTGGAGAATCCCATGGACAAAGAAACCTGGTAGGCTACAGTCCACGGGGTCGCAAAGAGTCGGACACGACTGAGCGGCTTCAAATTCAAAAAACAAAGCGAAACCATCAACTGGCAGGACAGATTTTCAAAGGCCCCAGGGTGACGGACACGGAGACCGAGACCCCCTGCGGCCGTATGAAAGATTCCACAGCAAAAAGGTGGAAAACAGAGCAACGTTCAA
Source organism: Ovis canadensis (assembly GCF_042477335.2). Lineage (NCBI taxonomy): Eukaryota > Metazoa > Chordata > Mammalia > Artiodactyla > Bovidae > Ovis > Ovis canadensis. The sequence continues at coordinate 82,469,353 of NC_091261.1, read as the reverse complement.
GCACCCATCCCAGGGAGACTGGCGACACGGCCGTGCAGTCAGAGCGCTCCGGGCTGGACCCCCACATCCCGCCCCCGCCCCCCGGGCCCTCACTCTGCGCCCCCAGCTCTTCTGCGGGCTCTGCCGCTTCCACCTGGGCTCAGACTCAAATCTGTCTATTTAGCCGGAGCCCTGCCCGGCCCCCTGCTGCAGACCCGTGTCCCTGCCCCAGCCCTGCCTCGCATCTCTCACCTGAGGCGCCGTCCCATCAGCCTGAGGCCACACCTCTCGCCTCACCTCCAGGAAACTGCCCAGAGCAGGGCGCCCCAGCGGCTTCCTCCCGGACTCCCCACGCAGGAGACCTCAGTCCAGCTTCTCACGCTCCCTTCTCCCGTGACAGCCCTTAATCCACGCCGCACTCCAGACTCGCCCCACCCCGGCCCACCTCGGAGCAGGCTGACCGCGACAACCCTCTTCTTAAAGACTCTGGAACGCTCCCACCGCTGGACGCAGGTACCAAACGCAGGAGGCCTGTCACAGCTGAGCGTGCTCCCTTCAAGCCTGCGGCGGCGCCTCGTTCGCAGCAACCACAGCTGCCCTTCCACCTCCCACAGCAGCCCTCACCCTTCAAGAGCCACTCCACAGAGCACCTTTTCCTCCAGGCCCTGCCTGACCCCCGGCCGGCCATCCGCGGCACCCTCAGGGAGCTGAGCTCGGCGGCAAGGTCACGGTCTACTTCCATGACGAGGCTGGAGTCCAGCCTCGCGCTCTGGGACGGAGGAGGCCTCAACACACTGAGATTCCTGCTGAAACTAAACCGCCACAGACACAGGGAAGCCTCTCCCCCAGGCCCCGGTAAGTCTGTTCCACAGACAAGGAAACCCCGTGTGCCACCGGGCTTGCTGCCGGGCCCCTTCGTCTCTGCGCGGCCAGCATCCCCGACTAGCGGCCCCACCTCGCTGGGGAGGCCCTATCTGGACTCCCACTAACAGAGCACTGCCTCCTTTTACTTATCAGAAGGAAAACGCTGTTGCCCGAGTGAACCTCAAAAATAATCCAGTCCAACAGTTCAGATCAAGAGAATCATTCTTATATAAAACGTCCTCTGAATCCAACTCTCAAACGAGAGAAAGGTCACAGGTCAGACGGCTGTCAGCACTCAGGCGCCACGGGGACAGAACTCCCGCCTGGCTGAGGTTCCATCCAGCGTCACAACAGTTCTGTTCCCATCTAAACTGAACTCAGGGGATTTAAGCTACCAGTAAGAAGAGACTCAAAGGTTACCCATAGTGCCGAATTCTATGTCAACTGAAATCAGCTACCGCTCCTCTCCTACCTGCTACTCCTAATTACGAGCCCAAATGCCCCCTTAAACACCCAGGTTGCGGCCGTGGGAGAAGGCGTGGCCTCTGCCGGGCGGCCGTGAGCGTCCCCTCTGGGCAGGCGCTCAGGTGAGGTTGGGCATCCTTTCTGGCCCTCGCACAGCTGCTGCCTGTATCAGAGGACGCGGTCTTTAAAGTCAGCATCCAGGAAGCTCCAGAAGAGCCTGACAGGGAGTGCTGAGCAACATCAGATCTGTACCACCAGAGCGTGCTCTGAGCAATATCTATCGAGCAACAAAACAGGGGGGTGGGGGTGGGGAGGTGCCTCTATGAGCCAACTCGCCTCTGTTTTTCCCATCTTTGCTCCTCACGACCCTCCTCCCAGTCATCACACAGCTACACGAGCTGGAACCGGAAACTTCATAAGAGAAGCGACCTACGCAAAGCACACTTCCAATTTTCTAGACCCGGGAAAATGTACTGTCTCTAAACTGAACCCACTCAGAAACTGGACCCTGTTGTTAAACTGGAAACAGCCTCTATTAAAACGGAAAGAAAAACCCAGGAGCACTTACCTAACACTGAACAGAACTTAACAGAATCTTAGAAGTGTTCACACTCAAGTAAGATGGAGGTAAAGTGTCTGTTTATCCAACAAGCTTCAGCCTACAAGTTGCACCCGTGTGCGGAAAAAGAATCCTTTAAAATCTGTCATTGGAAAACCAGAAGCCACTGACACACCTTAAATGTAAGATCCAAGACAGGACTGAATAGTGCAACTCAAAAGGCAAAATTAACAAGATAACCCAGAGGACAGGCAACTGCAAACACACCAAGTCATCTGCCTCTTCCTTCCTCCTCTCCGTTCCCCTCCCATCAGCAACCGTCTTCAAACCACAGCCGTCCGTCAGCCCTGCCAGTCAGCCTGCGGAACGTCTCTACTACAGATGGACGCAAGGACGGACGGACAGCTCACCAATCGTCATCACCGTGACCTGGATTGCAGTAATGGCCCAGGTCACTTCCTGACTGCAAACTCCCCCCTGGCACCCCACTTCCTTCCTCTGAGCAGCCGATTCAAGCTGCCTCTGCAGAGCCACAGCCCTGGCGCGGCCGGCTCCCCACCCTGGGCGCCCTCTCGGCTTCGGCCCTGCTCTGACCCCCCTGCCTCAGGTCAGCCCCGCCTGCTAGACCCCCTGCCCACGTGGACTTTCTTCACACCGACCAACGCTGTCTTTTACTTAAATCTCTACTTCCCAGCCTGTCTCCTCACTGACATCTAAGGCCCATGATGGAGAAAGCACGTCACCCCTCTCTCCCAGTACGCATCCCTGGGATTAACTCTCCTGTAATGTCTGGACAAGGACGTACACTGTGAAGTTAAGGGGGCGTCCCTGTGGTGCAGAGGTTGAGACCCCAGCTGCCACTGCCAAGGGCTCAGTTTTGGTCCCTGGCCAGGGACTTTGGCTCCCACACGCTGCACGGCCAAAAAAGAAAAAGCTACTCCCCCAACAAAAAAAAGAGATCAGTCCTTAAATTCTGAGGAAGCCAGTAAGTCGTCACTTTTTACTGAGCAAAATGAACCCCAAAAAAGAACTATTAGCCAAAGCGCAGAAGCTCTGGCTTCAGGAGCTCGGTTCTGAGGCCTGAAAGAGCCTAACCACTTCATCCATCCTGCCTGGGGCGTGGAAGCACACGGCCCTGATTTTTGCCTTTGGCCAAAGCTGGCCCGGCCTTGTCTTCTACACTAGCTGAGTAATAAGCGCATCACACAGATCCGCGGGTTTCTGGCTCCGGGAGAGGCGATCCAGGTTCAGTGTGACCAAGTAAATCCTGCCAGGATCTCATTCAACTGGGGCAGCGGCAGTCCTCGGAGACACCAGGGGAAGGAAAACTCGACGGCAGCGGGACGCCCGGGGCAGCGGGCGGAGAAACAGCAAAGCTCAACTGGAGGCGGGGGCAGCGCCAGGGAAAGGCCCCAAGGGCAGGGAGGCACGCCCGGTGAGGGGCGGGTGGGGCCCGAGCAAAGGTCCTCAGGCGCGAGTGGGCGTGTAGCGCGGGCTCCCTGGAGGCGGCGGGAGAGGGTGAGGACGGGCATCTGGGAAGCAGCACGAAGGGAAAGCTGGGGGTGGCGGCTGCGGGCACTGGGAAGCCAGGGCCGCGCCCCTTTCTCTCCACCCAGAGGGGCTCGAGTCGCTCCCTCACGGCTGCACTGAGGCGCGCGGCGAGGCCCAGTCAGTGCCCGAGAGAGCGCTCAGTCACCTTCACAAGCCAGAAGAGCCAGTTACGCGAACGCAGCTGAAGCCTCACCACTGCGGGTGCCGAGAGCCCCCAGCCTCTCACGCTGGAATCACACTGTGCTGAGCGCTGCCTCTAGCTCCCAGGCTCTTCGGGGACCTGGAGGCCTCGCCAGTCAGACTCGCCGCGGCTAGGCCTTTGTTACGCAGTATCTGATTTATAATCCCTGTCTCCCAGCTTTTAAAGTCCATTTAGTTCAGCAGTTAACCTCCTGGTCATTACACCGCGAGGGCTTCATTCTTCTCTACCTCTAGTCCACAGAAGCATCCAGTGCGTCCCCCTTTAATACGACAGCTTCTCATGTTCAGAGCTGAGACTACTATCTTGTCAGCAGATCTATCAAGTCAGAACCATCTCACCCTGAAAAAAACCTGTATTAGCACCCTGTCCTTTCTAAGCGGACGCTTGAAAAGATCAATACCTTTTATTTTTAAAACCCTACGCCATCTCTTTAGCTCAAGTTTTGCATAATCTGCACAAAAGAAGCCTCGAGCAAAATATTAAGGCCAATAATGAAGCCCAAATGAAAAGGGATGCCCAATGCTCAGTGTCACTCTGGGTTATTTTAAAATAGATACTAAGTCATGCAACTCAGTACAAAAAGGACATCTGAAATTCAACTAGCGTAGAATCTTCAGTGGAGTGTCATTCAAAATTTCCTCTTAGTAACAGTCTAGACTCATTCCACCTTGGAATTTAACCAAATGGATTTCCAGTCCATTAAAGGCCCAGCTTGGAGGAAATCTATTTAAAAAAAAAAATTCCTCGTTCAAGCCGACCTCTTCTACAGTATTTTCAGTTAATGTGTTATAAAACAGACGCCTGGCTTATTTCAACCCTGGCACCAGGCTATCAATATATGGCCCTGATATTTCACAGGTAAAGGCATTTCGTTTCTACCTGCGAAGGCATTTCCATCTCTAGAGTTTCCAAAGGCTGCCGTCCGGGAGGTCCAACCCCGGAGCTCAGAGACCCTGAAAGCGGTGCAAACTCGGGAGGGTGGGGGGCAGGGAGGGGCCCGCGGGGCGGGGAGCCGAAGACTAGCTTCAGAGTCTCAATCCGTGGCCCCAAACCGGCTGCAAGACCGGGAGCAACGCCCTGCTTCAGCAGGTAATTTGCACCGAGGGCGCGACGAAGGGCAGAAAGCGCCCCTTTTCTAACTGGGCGCCCGCAGCGCGAGCTGCCGGGCCAGACGCTCCGCCCTCACCCACGGCGCCCCCGGCCGGCGCCGCCGCGCCGAGCCCCGCGCCCCCGCGCACCTGGGCGCCGGCTCGATGAGCGTGGTGGTGTCCAGGTAGTGGATCTTGTAGAACTCCAGCAGCGCCGGCAGGTGCTCGAACTCCTGGTCCCCGATCTTGAAGCGGCGGTTGGGCAGCGAGTTGATGATGTAGTGGGACACCCGCGAGTTCTCGGACACGGACAGCACGTAGTCCCCCGGGCAGGTGGACGAGTCGCGGACGAGGAACACGCCGTGGCGCTGGCCCTGGAGCCGCGTCTGCGCCTCCTGGCGAGACACGGGCCCCATGTACCAGGCCGAGCGGTCCGAGGAGTCGAACCTGGCGGAGGACATGGCGGGCGGCGCGCGGGGGGCCGGGCGGGCCGCTCTCGCCGGCGCTGGGGACGCCCCGCCCGCGGCGGCTGCGGGCCGGCCGGGCCTCCGGCTCACCGCGCGCCTACAGGCCCGCGCCCGCGCCTTCCTCGCGGCCGCGGGCCCGCAACATCCTCCGGGCCGCCGGCCTGCTCCGGGGCCGCCGCGCGGGCCCAGCCGGCTCCGGGCGCGGGCCCGGCCGAGCGCGGCGAGGGCGGCTCGCGGCGCCTCCGCTCAGCCCTGGCCCCGGCGCGCGGCCGGCCCCGCGTCCCCGCCGCTCCGCACCGAGCCCCGCGGCCGCGCCGAGCCCCAGACCGCCCGGGAGCGCCGCGCCGCCGGGGCCGCCGAGCCCTGGCCCGCTCCCGAGAGCCACAGCAACAAAATGGCGGCCGCGGGCGCAGCGGCGGCCACCTCCCCCGCCCCCCCCCGCGCCCCGCGACTGCGCACGCGCGCGCGCCCGCTCCCGGCGGCCGCCGGCGCCGCCCCGTGACGTCACGCCGCGCGGCCAATCGCGAGGGCGGGCGTGCGCCGCCCGTGCGCGGCGCCGCGCTCCCTCCCGGGCCCGCCGGGGGGCGCTGCGGGGAGGCGGCGCTTCTGGAGCCCGCTCCGGGAACAAAGCGGGCCGCGCGGGCCAGGCCCGGCCCCCGGGCGCGGCCCCGGGCCGTGCGCAGCCGGGCCGGCCAGGTTAGGGGGTGGCGGGGCCGACCGCCGCGGGTGCTCAGGTGGTGGCTGACGAAGCTCCCGCGTCCTCTCGGAGCCCTTGCCGCCTTGGCCCCCCCAGGACCCCCGCCCCAGAAGCCCCGGCCCCTGGCCGCACCCCCGTCCGCGCCGGACCGTCCGTTTAACGGGAGCGGGGTTTGGTGCGCCTTGTTCAGCTCTGGGCCTGGCGCTTCTTCGCCCCGCCCTACGCTGATCTCAGACCTGGGCGGAATGAATGACTGTCGGGGACCCCCCGCCCCCGCCCCCGCCGGCCGGTGGAGGAGAGAGCGCCTGTCCAGAGAGGCATCGGAGCCCGGCTCTAGACTCCTGGGGAGCCGATCTCGTTGCTGGGCTGAGCCTGTCCTGCACTGTAGGTAGGGCAGGCGTCCCCAGCTTCTGCGACCCAGTGCCTGATGACGGGAGGTGGAGCTGATGTAAGAATAACAGAAAGAAAGTGCACCGTGAAAGGAATGCGCTTGAATCATCCCCCGCCCCGAGGAAAAACTGTCTTCCACGGAAGGGTCCCTGGCGCCCAGGATGCTGGGGACCACTGTGGCAGGGTGATGGCTGACGTTCCTTCCGGGTAAACTCAAGGGGAATCGTCACGGCCTAGGGCCTTTCGTGACTCAGCAAAGCAGGTTTTCAGCTTCCCTCCAAATACTTTCGCGTCGTGTTACTTTCGGGCACAATTTGAATAGCTCAGAATTTGAAGAGGAAGGCTTGAGTTCCAATCCTAACCTGACTTACCAGTTGACTGTATCATTCCTTGTCATATTTTTTTCATCTTCTAATATTAATTTTTCTTTCAGTTTTATAGAGAGATAGTTGACATACAGCACTGTACAAGTTTAAGGTGTACAGCTTCATGGCTTGACTTGCTTACATCATAAACTGATTATCACCATAAGTTTACATATAGATACAAAATTAAATACAAAAAAAATGTTTAGTGAGCATCTCAAAGATACACAATTATATCTCAGAGAAGTTATCATAGGTTGTATGCTTTGCAAGAGGCACTCAGGGAGGTCTTTTGAAGTCCAGGGCTCATTTCAGTGTTACACAATTATTGCCTATAAGTTAGTCCATTTTGCTTGCTTTGCTAATGTGTGTGTGTGTGTGTGTGTGTGTGTGTGTGTGTGTGGCGGGGGGAGCTATTAATTACATTATTCTACTTTTGTGTATGTTTGGATTTTTTCACAATAAAAATAATTAAGTAATTTCTTATTTTTCCTTAGCACAGCTGAAACAAGCTTAAAAACTTTTTCCCCCCAAAAAACAGCCTAGACACTAAGAGGTAATGAAATGGAAATGAAGGGGACAAACGACAAGAAGCTTTAAAAAGGGGCCATAACGTAAAAAAGATTTGTGATTCTGCTCTAGCTTGCTCTTCCCGAGGTTTCCAGGTAGCATTGTACTTACTCTCTTCTAAGATAGTTAGTTTAGACTCAATTGACAAGGCTTTTCCAGCAACTTGCCAGGGTTCCTGTCCCTGAGGCTGCCTCTGTACTGAGGATTCAACGCCAGCTCTCTTTTTTGGCCTCGCCACGTGGCATGCAGGGTCTTAGTTCCCCAACCGAGAATCAGACCCGCAGCCCCTGCCTTGGAAGACAGGGTCTCAGCCACTGGGCCGGCAGTGAAGTCCCCTCACAGAGGAATCTTTTTAATTATGTGTTTGTTTCCCTTTTCTGTGCGGGGTCTTCATGGCTGCATGGTTTTTCTGCACTTGCGGCTAGCGGGCTTCTCTTTGCGGTGCCTCCTGCTGCAGGGAAGGGCTCCAGAGCGCAGGGCGCGGTGGTCGTGCCGCTGCTGCCCAGCTGCTCCGTGGCTTGTGGGATCTTACCAGATCAGGGACCCAACCCACGTCTCCTTCACTGATAGGCAGATTCTTTACCCAGTGAGTCACCAGGGGAGCCCCCACCCCGCCCCACTGACTTCTGATTCTCCCCTGTCTGGTCCAACCCTGCAAGCGATGGTTAAGGCCGGACGGTCTTCCCAGGTTGCTGCCTTACTGAGGACCCGGGAGGACAGTGTCTGTCCCTCCTTCCTGCCCTAGATTCTTTGCTGGCAAAGACAGTAAGGTAGAAGAGGCCTGCCTGTGTTACGGGGAGACGCAGCAAGCGCGCTCACCGCGCTGACCTGATTGGGTCGGGGGTTCTCAGGCGTGGTCTCCACGAGCCCTGGTTGACCACTGCCTGGGTTAGACACATCCTTGGAGACCCGCCTCGCCCTCTCACCCTGCAGTTCTCCGTCACTGCTCCCCCATGCTTCATGTCTATTTCCAAATTTTTCTCCCTAACACAAAAGAGGAGCTTATTGGTTATCTTCTCCCCCACCATTAGTTTGCTACTTCGATACTAATAAAATAATGTCCAATCCCGATTATAATTTCCCATGACGCACTATTTAAAATATTAACCTGCTCATCTCTTCTTTCCCAGGGGGACATCTCTGCACGAGGCTTGGCTGCTGTGTTAGGAAGTTCTACCGACCCCTCTAGAAAACACTGGCCGACTTAATTCCAGTGTCTTAAAGTCTGGTCATGGCTCCGCCTGGCATTTTCTAACCTAGTTCTAATGGCTCTGCCGCCTCTTGTATAAAATATCCATTTTCTCGGACTTCCCTGGCGGTCCAGTGGCTGAGACTCTTTGTTCCCAGTGCAGGGGGCCCAGGAGTGATCCCTGGTCAGGGAACTAAGATTCCGTGGACCGCAACTAAGGGTTCGCACACCAGACTGCAGACCCCGTGTGCTGCCCACTTAGACTCGAGACAGCCACGTAGGTAAATAAATTAGTTTTTTTAAAAGTCCACTTTTGTGTCACTTGAGCTGAAAGGCAGCTTGTCTTGTTTCTCCTGATTTCAGAGCATCCTGGAGTGCCTTCAGCGAAATCCCCTAGAGGCACGCTGATTCCCTCTCCCATCCCTTCTCGGCCAGTGCTGTGCAGCCCTTTAGACCGGGCGTCCCCAGATTTTCCTCTAAAGATCCAGACAGGAAATATTTAAGGCTTTGCAGGACAAAGAAGAAAATCGAGGAGTGTTATGTAATCTTGCTCCAGCCTCTTGATCTTCCTCCCTGGCTCCAGGAGAAACTCCTGGAAAATGGGAGCATCTTAACACCTCAGGGGATCTGCACCCGTTTTTATCAATCTGGAACATTCTCTCACCTGATGAGAAAAATTTTCTGCAATATTTTAAAAGGAAGTTCAGAATATCATCGTAGTTGAGTGTTAACTGTTTCATCACCCGAGCATGCGAGTGAGAATAATGGGGCTCATCGGGGACAGTATTTCACTTCATTGGGCTTCAGTATCAGTGCCCCCTGACGCTGAAATGTTGACCTGCCAGTGCTGAGCTGCGCGTAATTAGGCTCTGTGTCACCCCTGACGATGTCTCGCACCCAGACGGTGCTGCCCACCCTGCACAATTTTAATGCAGCATGTTCGCTGTGGGATGAAAGCGCAAGAGTTAGTTGCTCAGTCCTCTCCAGCTCCGTGCGACCCCGTGGACTGCAGCCCATCAGGCTCCTCCGGCCACGGGATTCTCCAGGCAAGGACACTGGAGTGAGAAGCCATTCCCTTCTCCGGGGGATCTTCCTGACCCAGGGATTGAACCTGGCTCTCCTGTGCTGCAGGCAGGCTCTTTACCGTGTGGAGGCCCTAGGGAAGCCAGACTGTGGGATGGTATGTGCAAGAATTCTCCGAGATTCTTCTCTGGACATTTGCCTTTTAGCTTGTTGTTATGAATACGTTGCAGATTAATCATCTTCAGTTGAAGTTTGGGTGGGAACTCCTGAATTGCCCAATTAAATAGATTTTGAAATATGGAAGTTTCCATTGCGCTTGGCATCAAGGTCTGAAAGATTCTGCTGGAACTGTAGTTACAGCTCAGAAAATATATCTGGTGCAGGTCTGTGTGGGAATGAGATCTTGCTGCCTCTAACTGCGACAGCACAGGAGGGCACAAACCCGCTTAACATCCCTCTAGGCTCTCAGCGTCAGTGCTCGTCAGAATGCTTTGCGCACTGTTTTGCCCTGTCATCTCATTCTGTTTTACCGGCCGAGCTACACAACTTATAGGGCTCTCAGTTCCCTGACCAGGGACTGAACCCAGGCCCTCGGCAGGGCAGGGGCAGAGTGGTACTCACTGGACCACCAGGGAGGCCTCAGGGAACATCACTTTAATGTCAGCGATAGGCAGAAAATTGCAATCCCAAGTTCCCCTTTCCTCACACAAAATGAAAACCTCAAAAGCCAGTCGGAAAGCACCAGCACTTCCTCCTCAGGACCCTCTGTACACATTTCAGGTTCCTCCACGTTGTGATGGCAGTTCCCCGAGGCGGGGTCGCAGAGAGTTGGACATGAGTGAAGTGACTTAGCACACACATGGACATCGTGCTTCTGAAAATGAAGACTTCAACAAAATGTAACGTACTTTTGGCTGTACTGGGTCTTCGTGGCTGTGCAGGCTTTCTCTCTAGCCGCAGTGCTCGGCCTTCTCGTTGAGGTGGCTTCTCTTGTTGAGAAGCCAGGAAATGGCTTGGTGGTGGTCGCTATAGGGCCCACGGGCTTCAGTAGTTTTGGCTCAGGGCCTCCAGGGCACCGACCCAGTATCTGTGGTGCACGGGGCTCAGCTGCTCCATGATTTGTGGGACCTTCTCAGGTCAGGGGTCAAACCCATGTCTCCTGCACTGGCTGCTGCTGCTGCTGCTGAGCCGCGTCAGTCGTGTCCGACTCTGTGCGACCCCATAGACGGCAGCCCCCCAGGCTCCCCCATCCCCGGGATTCTCCAGGCAAGAACACGGGAGTGGGTTGCCATTTCCTTCTCCAGTGCATGAAAGTGAAAGGTGAAAGTGAAGTCGCTCAGTCGTGTCCGACTCTGCGACCCCATGGACTGCAGCCCGCCAGGCTCCTCTGTCCATGGGGTTTTCCAGGCGAGAGCACTGGCGTGGGGTGCCACCGCCTTCTCTGCCTGCATTGGCAGGAGGATTCTTTACCAGTGAGCCACCGGGGAAGGTGGAAGATTGTTTTTGTTTAAACTCAGGAATCACCCAGGATCCTCTCCACTCTTAGAGCAAAGTCTATTAACTGCTATGATTCAGCTTGGGGTCCAGCCCTCCCGCGATCAGGCAATCGGACCCGCCCATTCCTGCAGCCCTAGAGTGACTCAGTGATCTCAGGAGGGTTTACTCAGCATGGACTCCCAGTATAACCATCTTTCCTCGGCCAGCTTTCTGCTGTGAGGATTAGAAACCCCGATTCAAAATAGTCGAAGCAGGAAGGGTACCTGTCATTCCCTGTGACAGGAGGTCTGTGGTCAGGCAGCTCAGGAGCCAGGATGGGACTTCCCTGGTGGGCCACTGGCTAAGATTCCTGCTCCTGATGCAGAGGGCCCAGGTTCGATCCCTGGTCTGGGAACTAGACCCCACATGCCGCAACTAAGACCTGGTGTCCGGGTGTCCAGACACTGGGTTTGCGTCTTTGATTTTCTTGGTCGAGATGCCTTCAGCTTTTGACCTCACCCTATGGCTGATGGCTACATGGCCGCAGCCACCCGTCATGGGGTCAACGGTGAAAACACACAGCCCTGCCTGGCAGTGCTCAGCCTAGAGAACAACAGAGCTTCTGAAAGAGAAGCTTCTGATTTTAACCAGGCCTCTCCAATAGCCTTCCTTCCGGCAGGGAGAGGACGGGCTTTCAGTGGTGGGAGAATTTTACTCCCCCTGCCCGAGTCGCACCGAGGTTCAGTTGCTCAGTCACTTCCTCCTGCGCGGCTCCACGGACTGCAGGATGCCAGGAATCCCCTTCCTTCACTGTTTTCCAGTCCACTCAGATTCATGTCCATTGAGTCGGCGATGCCTTCCAACCAGCTCACACTCTGCTGCCCCCTTCTCCTGCCTTCAGTCTTGCCCAGCATCGGGGGCTTTTCCAATGAGTTGGCTCTTCACCCCAGATGGCCCGAGTACTGGAGCTTCAGCTTCGGCATCATTCATTCGGCTTCCGATGAGTTCATTCATTCATTCGGCTTCCGATGAATACTCAGGGTTGGTTTCCTTCAGGATTGATGGATTCAATCTCCCTGCTGCCCAAGGGACTCTCAAGTCTCGTCCAAGACCACAGTTCAAAGGTTGGACCATAAAGAAGCCTGCATGCTGAAGAATTGATGCTTCCAAACCAAGGCATAGTTGAGGCAGAACCTTTCCGTTTCAGGCGTACAGCACAACGCTTAGACATATGCACGCACTGTAAGACAGTCCCCACGGCAAACCTGGTCAACACCCAGCGCTTCACCCAGTTTCGAGTTTCCAGCTTGCTCGGCTGCACCTGGCCTTAGCTGCAGCAGGTGGCATCTCTATTTGCGGCTTGTGGGATCCGCCCCTCTGACTAGGGACCATTTGATCCCAGGACCCCTCCATCGGGAGCAGAGTCTTAGCTACTGGAGCACCAGGGAAGTCCGTCAATTCTTTTTCTTGTTTTAATCCCTTCTCTCAATTTATCCCTCTCCACCCTCCGTTTTTTTCTTCTGATGAGAACTGTTTAAGGTTTGCACTCTCAGCCACTTCTCTTTTTCCCCTTGTGTTTGGCCACACGGTATGGCTCTCAGCTCCCCGACAGGGATGGAGCCTGCGTCCCCTGTGCCAGAAGGCAGATCCTTAACCACTGGACCACCAGGAAATCAACCCCCTCACCCAGTCCCCACCATGGGAAGCAGAGTCTGACTAAAAAATCACATTTTATTTCAAGGACTATGGTCGTTCGTTGCATTGAAGGCATGAAGCACGGGAGCTGCTCTGCCACTGACTCCGAGCAGGAGTCCCGCTCGGGTGCGCTTTGAACGGCGCGCTCGTCACTTGTGCTCGAGACATTTCACTCATCAGAGCGGGAAACGCGTAACAACACCGGTAACGTCAACAATTCTGCAAAGGCTCACGGAGGCAAACTGTAAGATTTATACTGAACTGGTGTAGTGTCCGCTTAGAATCACGTTATCCACAACGAGAGCTCAGAGAAGGCGAGATGAAGGCAGGCTTCCCCTCTTGCTGTCCACGCTAAGTGCGGGTCTCCTGGGCCACAGGACGCAGAAAAGACGCCCAGAGGCCACTACAGCCCACCCAGGATCAGAATGCCGCCCTGGGAGGGACTCTTGCCTCTAAGTCTGGAGCGCGTGTGACGTGGAGCCAGCCTTGAGTCAGGAAAGCTGCTCTTTGGAAGGCACGGTGTGTTTCCAAGTGGACTGTGGAAATCCAGGTCTGTCGTTCGGACCCCTCATGGCAAGGCCACGGCCCCAGCCCAGCAGCCCTGGGTCTCCTGACACGTGCGTCCGGAGGCCCCTCAGGTCCTCCTTTGCCCTCCAGGAGTGTGAGCGGCTCTGCCGGCTGGCCCTCAGTGGGTGTGGGAGTAGCTGCCCGCCCAGCACGAGGCTCAGGCCTTAGAATAAACAACTCGAACAAGAACAGAACCAAACACATGGACCCTCTGTGTGTGTGTGTGTGGGGGGAGGGGGGCGGACATTTCCAGAAGAGTGAGGCCAACCTTCCCTCCACAGCTTGGGGTAAGAGGCCAGGGCTGGGGGGAGAGCAGCCTCACAAAGTCAGGTGCTACACTGCCTTGAGTCAGTGCAGTCACGAACCCCGTGATGCGAGGCAGGCTAAGAGTGTTCGGCAGTGGCCTTTGCGTGTTTACTGACCCATCACAGAAGCTTGGGTCACGGTGCACTGACTCACCTCCAAGGGCCCACACCTGAGAGCGATGAGCGGGAAGTTGCCCCAATCCCGGCGGGGGAAGGCGTCAGGGAGGAAAACCCAGGGCTGCCACCGGGTGCTGCAGTCACGATACGAGCCCTGAACGGGTTCAGTGCAGGCTGAGCGGACGTTTAACATTTTTCCTTTTCCAGTTACCAGAATGAGCACGACGTCTGGAGGGCAGACGTGGATCGGGTCACCTTCCACCGCGCCCTGGACGTTCCCAGGGATACACTACACGTGAGGGTCAGCCTCACGAGGCGGCTGCAGTGTGATATAAAGCTGTGTCTGCCCGCAGAGGTGGTCCCTGCAGAAGTGGTCAGTGTTTTCCGGAAGGTCGGGCGTCAGGGGTGGGAGTTTTGTGTCGAAACTGCTGCCATCAGTGCTGAGGCCTCACTGCAGACCTCCAGGTCTGTCCTGTGCTTTAAGGGGCTTTGTTTGCCTGCAACTGAGCCTGAGCGGTGAGGTAGCCGTGTCAGGCCAGGTCTCACGGTGAACAGCACGGTGATTTTAAAGCTTCTGACCTGTACTGTCTCATCAGAATTAGTCCCTTTCACTGTCTTCAAGTTTAAAGAGACCTTCTGCCTTCAATTATTTTGTTGTAGGCACCAACAGAAAGTCATTTAAGTTCAGAAATCAATTTTAATTAGTGCTTTTAAATGATTCTTCTTTAATAAAATGAGAAGCGAGAACACGCTAGGGTTGTTAGAATAACCTCTGGGCTTTTAAAAAGCCAAATGCTTCCAGGCATGGTCTGCCACGGGCAGATTCCAGTCCTAAAACTGGGGGGCAGACAGCCAAGAGATGAGTCAAGGCGTGTGGCCGGCAGCGCGGGGAGAGGGTGGGCACCCTGGACGGGCCGGGGACCCCCAGAACCGAGTGAGCGCTGCTGCGTGCGGGCCCGGTCCGGGTGACCCGAGGGCAGAGAGCTCGGCGGAGCACCTCCGTGAGGCGTGCCCATGTGCGCTCCGGGGCCCGGCCGGCCATGCAGCCTGGGGCCAGGGTCGCACCTGTTCCTGAGCCCAGGCTCGCCTGCTCCCAGAGTGTTTCCAGGCATCACAGTGAGCAGGACAGGTCTGAAGCCCCTTCTCCTCTTGAAATCAAATGCCTGCTGAGTTCAGGGGCCGGGAGGGGAGGAGGTGGCGTCTGTCCACGCAACAGCGAGGACGCCCACCCCCTCCACTCCGAACCTGCTGCTGGCCTCTCCTGGGGCTCAGAGGATCATGATGGGCTCATGGCGGGGGAGCGCTGCAAACTGGGGTTTCGCGGCCCTTGGCGCTCTGCTGTGGGCGGCCTGGGGGCCACACGGCACATGGAGACGCTGGCCGGCCTGACCCGCCCGGCCTACAGCTGTCCGGTCAGGGTCCTGAGGGGAGGGGGGCCCGTGTCCTCTAAACAAAATCTCGCGAAACCCACTCTGTTACAACATCTGGAAACACATGTTAAACCACATTTTGAAGTAGTAAGTGAAGGTTCTCAGAGTTTAAAAGAAGGCCTTTGAGATCTCTCCGCCGAGGTGGGCCGGAGTCGGCCTCCGCCTCACAGCTGCCGCACCTTCCTCTCGGTGCTGGTGATGCTGGCGTCTAGCTTGTCCACCTTGGTCGTGAGGCGGTCGAGGATGTCGTCCTGCTCGTCAATCTCTGTCTGTATCCCCAGTGCGATGTCCTTCAGCCGGCCCAGGCCCACGGACAGCTCATCTGCAGGACAGGAGGGTATGCGTGTCCTGAGCCCAGTCAGGGCGTCGGGACCTGCACCCCAGATGCCCCCTGTGGTCACCGGCCCGTCCTCCTGGGAGATGGCCAGGTGCCAGGGCAACAGTTCTGGTTCCAGGACACACAGCGGTGAGTCAAGCAGCAGTAACTGGCCGATGGAAAAGCACCCCCTCCCGAGCCCACTGTCCGTACATGGACACGGTGTTTCTTCTAGAAATTCACACAGGGCCACACAGCTTCCAGCTGCCTTTAACCTGACGCTGCGTCAAGCACAGATGCTGAGTTGCAGACGGGAGGTCTGCCGCCTGGAAGCAAACCTGAGACATACCCCAGGCTCCACCCCTGACACATACCCCGGGCTCCACCCCTGAGACACACCCCAGGCTCCACCCCTGACACATACCCCGGGCTTCACCCCTGAGACACACCCCGGGCTCCACCCCTGAGACGTACCCCGGGCTCCACCCCTGACACATACCCCGGGCTCCACCCCTGAGACATACCCCGGGCTCCACCCCTGACACATACCCCGGGCTCCACCCCTGAGACGTACCCCGGGCTCCACTCCTGAGACGTACCCCGGGCTCCACTCCTGACACACACCCCGGGCTCAACTCCTGAGACGTACCCCGGGCTCCACCCCTGAGACACACCCCGGGCTCCACCCCTGAGACGTACCCCGGGCTCCACCCCTGAGACGTACCCCGGGCTTCACCCCTGAGACATACCCCGGGCTCCACCCCTGAGACATACCCCGGGCTCCACTCCTGACACGTACCCCGGGCTCCACCCCTGACACGTACCCCGGGCTCCACTCCTGAGACGTACCCCGGGCTCCACTCCTGACACACACCCCGGGCTCCACTCCTGAGACGTACCCCGGGCTCCACCCCTGACACGTACCCCGGGCTTCACCCCTGAGACATACCCCGGGCTCCACCCCTGAGACATACCCCGGGCTCCACTCGAGACGTACCCCGGGCTCCACCCCTGACACACACCCCAGGCTCCACCCCTGACACATACCCCGGGCTCCACCCCTGAGACATACCCCGGGCTCCACCCGACACATACCCCAGGCTCCACCCCTGAGACATACCCCGGGCTCCACACCTGAGACGTACCCCGGGCTCCACACCTGAGACGTACCCCGGGCTCCACTCCTGACACATACCCCGGGCTCCACACCTGAGACATACCCCGGGCTCCACACCTGAGACGTACCCCGGGCTCCACTCCTGACACGTACCCCGGGCTCCACACCTGAGACGTACCCCGGGCTCCACACCTGAGACGTACCCCGGGCTCCACTCCTGACACATACCCCGGGCTCCACACCTGAGACATACCCCGGGCTCCACACCTGAGACGTACCCCGGGCTCCACTCCTGACACGTACCCCGGGCTCCACACCTGAGACGTACCCCGGGCTCCACACCTGAGACGTACCCCGGGCTCCACTCCTGACACGTACCCCGGGCTCCACACCTGAGACATACCCCGGGCTCCACACCTGAGATGTACCCCAGGCTCCACTCCTCTCTGTAATAGATGCTTTCCCGGTGAAAACCAATCTCAATTTGCCTTTAAGGGGAAAGGTGTCCGTAAGGTCACAGTCGGCCTCGAGTACACAAAGGCTTCGTCAGCATCGTGGCAGAGAGCACTGGCTATGAGCAGGGAGGGGTCGGCGAGGGCCTGGGGTTCCCCGACTCAGCTGTGCCAGCCGCGGAGCGGAGTCCCGGCCCGACTGACTGTCCGGGTGAAGGCAAAGCTCCTCCTTCGGGTTCTGTGGCTGTGTGTGTGTGTGTGTGTGTGTGTGTGCACACGTGTGCCTGCAGATATGTGTGCGGGTGTGTGTACCTGTGTGCCTACGGGAGTACGAGAGTTTGCACACACACAGGGAGTGGGGGGCACGCCCAGAGCGGCTCTCTGCTCTTCCACCAGGTAAGAGCGAGGGCAGCAGAAGCGCGGTGCTCCGGGAGGCTTGTCACTGAGCTAAAGACAACGGGGCAACCGAAGGAGGCTGGCTCAGGGCCAGGTGGAGGGGGGCTGGCAGACCCCGCCCCTGCCGCTGTCACCGCCCAGATGAGAGGTGGGGACAGAAGCAGGCGGGCAGAGCCTAGTGGGGGTGAGGGGCTGGGAGCCGTGCAGGCGTGGGGTGGGTGGGGGGCAGGCCCCTGGGCCCGGTGCGGGCGGGCGTGGAGGCAGCGGCGCTCTGGGCTCACCGAGGTTGCTGTCGATCCTCTGGTGACAGGCGCGAAGGTGCGGGTTCTGCGGGTAGGCCTCGGAGCTCACAGCTGAACCAGCCCCTCCAGGGACGGAGTCTGGGTTGACAGAGAGGCACGGGAGGACGGTTAATGGACAGCCCCTGAAGAGTCGCCTCATGAAACTCATCTTTAGCCTGGACAGTTGGTGGAAGGCCCAAGGCGTTCAGGTCCGAGGCCACTGAGAGAGACGGGTGGGGATGGGGAAGGTGGGGGAAGGCGATGCTTCCTTGGGGGCAGCCCTTCCGAGATCACAGACCCCCAGGTAAGGGTGGTCTGGCCAGACCCTGGCCCTCGAGCTCAGCAAAGAGCTTCGTGCAGGTAGTGATGTGCAATGGAGCGGTCGCCGTGCAAACCCGCACAGGCTACAGAAGACCTGCGGACAACACGCGCCTGCCCCAGGAGGCCTCCTCCAAGCCTGTTTCCGAGTGCACGCAGAGAAGCCCGGGCCCTCAAGCCCCGTCTCCTGGGACCAGCTCTCGCTAGACTCGGGGTCTCTCTTTGCTCAGGGGCACAGCATTCACCCCTTCCTCCAAGGCTCTCACCTCCTAGACGCCCTCTGGTCCCTTCTCTGCCAGACCCTGCAGGTTGGTTATGTCTGACGTGCCTGGCTCTCTGGGGTGCATAGAAGCCCCCAGGAGGCCAGTTCCTCTCGAGACAAGGGACGTTTCTGGGCCCGTCATTCACCTTCCCTCCTGTACTCCTCGTCCAGTGGCTGGGCCTCATAGGTTGCGTTAGCCGCCCTGACAAACTCCCACAAGCCACCCTCGGTTCTGGATGGTGGATGTCAAAGCCGGGGCCCCTGGGCTCAGACCCAGGTGTCGGTGGGGCGGGGCTCCTGCAGGCTCTCGAGGGGAGGCAACTCCTGGCCCCATCCAGCCCTGGGGAGCCAGTCCTGAGGGCCACCACTCTCTCCTTTGCCCCCCTCCCACGAGCAGAGAGCCTCTGTGATGTCACTGGGTCCGGTCGGAAAACTGGGACAACTCCGCCCACAACGAGGCCAGCCACTGGGCAACCACACTGTCCCTTTTGCCACGTGGCCCGGAATATTCCAGGGGCTTGTAGATTAGGCTGAGGGCATCCTGGGGGTCACAGCCTACTCAGCAAAGGCACTTCCCTGCCAGAAAAGCTGGGAGCTACTCGGGACAGGCTCCCACTTCCTTATCCCTCCCTCCATGGGGGGAGGGGCCGAACCCCGCAGTAATGCCCACTCCCAGCTCCCCGAGAGAACCGCTTGGCCCTGCGGCCCCACCCCAGCCCAAGACGTCCCCGAAAACCTGAGTCCCGGAGCTTCCTGAGGTTCGGGTGGCTGGCCTGGTACCGTGCCTCCTGCTCTTTACTGGAGCTGATGGCCTCCTTCAACCTGTGGATAAGAGAAAAAGAAAACTTTCAGAGGAAAGGAGAACCACTTGTGATGGTGCAGGCAGTCTTCCCAGCAGTGCCCGTGGGAGAACGGCAAATGCCTCCTCTGACCAAGCCGCCAACGAGCGGCCTGACTGCTGGTGTCTGGTCGCTTGGTCGTGTCCGACCCTTTGCGACCCCATGGACTGCAGCCCGCCAGGCTCCTCTGTCCATGGGATTCTCCAGGCAAGGATGCGGGAGGGGGCTGCCATTTCCTCCTCCAGGGGATCTCCCAGACGCAGGGACTGAACCCGCGTCTCTGGCATCACCTGCAGTCGCAGGCAGACTACTTCCCACTGAGCCGCCAGGCAGCCTGGATGTCCTGACGGGAACTATGGAAGTGCGGGGGAAGCGGAGCAGCCTGAATGCTTTGCTGCAGGGGCAGGGTGTCGGTTTTCTGTGCCGCGGCGAAGCTGCGCAATGATGGAAGAGCTGGCCATCTGGCGCAGGGGCAGCAGCGCTCGTTCCAGCAGAGACGCGGTCCTTTGTTTTAGCATCTGACATTTACACGCCTGCCCACCCTGCACACGCGATTTTATCACGTCTCTGGTCAACACCTGAAGCAGATAATCTGTGACTTTAAGGTGATAATGGGCAGCTTGGGTCAGGCATGGGAAAACATGACGTGAAGGCTTTTTAGAGCAACAATTCTGGAAGCAAGTCACTTCGGCACTGGTTAGAGCGACCGTTCTCTTTCAAACCGCCGGGAGCAGGAGTTTACAGGGACCCAGTTCACGCACAGCAGGCAGACTGGACGGCGGCTGCGTCCGCGCTCTCAGGAGTAGCGCAGAGCACTTGCTTCAAGTCCGTGCTCTCAGGAGTAGCGCAGGGCACTTGCTTCAAGGTGTCTCAGGACAAACGGCTCCCGTGAATGACTTTCAGGGTCCCCAGGGCCCTTTAAGCCACGAGAGGTGGTCTGAACGCCCGTCCACCCACACCAAACCCCCTGCTGCTGCTGCTCACCGGCCGGCCGGGCACCTGCTCACCTGCCACTGGGCTGGGGGGTGAGCATGCCGTTCTGCGCAGGCGGGGTCTCAGCGGGTTTGGACCTGAAGTAATTGACGAGCCCCCCGAACACACTCTTGATGGAGCTGATGTGCTTCTGGCTGGTCTTCAGGTCCTGCTCCATCTTGTCCACCATCTTCTCCGTGCGCTCCAAGGCCCCTCGCTGGCGCACGAGCTCCTGGGGAGGACGAGATGGCCTGGCGTCGCACCCCCTGTAACCCCCACCACCTGTAGAGGCAGGCCCTCCCTAAACCCTCAGCCAGCATACCGGGGAACACACACAGACTTGGGGCTCTGTCCCGGCAGAAGCAGGGGTCAGGTGGCTGAGAACCACCAGGGCAAAGGCAGCAGGCTGCTGCCCCCTGCTGTGTGCAGGGTGCTGGGGGGGCAGCGGGTGGCTAGCTCAGCAGGCCTGGCTGTCTACACCGCGTGTTCCCCAGGGAGGCCTTGTCTGGCCCTGTGCCCTGGGCAGTGCCCTGGACAGTGCCCTGGCCCTGTGCCCTGGGCCCCCCTGAAGAGTAGCTTGGCTTCCCTGGGCTCTCAGGCCAGCCTGACAGCTTGTGCAGGCAACGTGGTTACAGTGGGGCCTTGAGCCACACGGTGTGACCTCTGGAGAGGCTGGGTGGGCAGCCGAGCCACGGGGAGGACGCGTGTCACCCCGGGAAGTGCTGGCCGCGCACAGCTCCTCGGGGGGAGCACCAGGGGAGCCTGTGCTGGCTCTCCTGAACTCTGCCCACCAGCCTGTCCCCTGCGTGATGCTGACCTGCACCCTTCTGCTGTAACAAACCACAGTGGCGAGGATAACAGCTCAGAGGATTCTGTGAGTCCTTCTAGGGGAATGTTAAACCTGAGGGTGGTTTTCAGGACCCCCAGCATGGCCTCTGGAGAGCAGACAGCCCTTCGGCTTCCCCAGTGCATCACCTGCCCAGCAAAGCAAGGTCCCCCTGGACGCCGTGGTGGCCAAGAGCGGACATTCCAGGGAGGAGCAGATGCAGCTAGCCGCCACGGCGCTGGCGTGTGGTTACGACCTGCCGGGACGAAGACGGCCTGGCCACACAGGGGCCTCCTCACGGCTAGGGGGCCAGCAAGCTTGACCCTGGGACTTCTCCTTCAGCCACGCCATGCTGCACACGGGATCTTAGCTCCCTCACCAGGGATCAAGCCCGTGCCCCCTGCAGTGGAAGTGAAGAGTCTTAACCACGGGACCGCCAGAGAAGTCCCTCCCAAATCCTACAACTCTTCAACTTGACCATCAATAGCATATTAAAAGAAAATCACCAAAGTAATCAATCCAGGAGAAAGCTACTTCCTCCAGAGCCACACGGCTCAGGTCATCCTTTGCCCTGCACCCCTCCTCCCCCGGCCGGGTGGCCTGCGCACCCGCCAGCTGCCTGGGAAGTACCGTTACACGCAGGGCCAGTGTGCTGGCCGAGTGTGGGAGCAGAGTCTGAGCAAGACACAGCTCCTCCTCCACAGTCAGAAGCCAAGGGCAATCACCCAGCTGAGCAGCCGTGTGCCACTCTCCATCGGCTTCTGCTTCAAGCCAGGCCTGTGCGAAGAACTCTGGCCGCGTCAGAACCAGCCCAGGCTGCCTTGGAGGGGAGCCTCTGGTTAGGGTCGCCCTCGCCTGGAGTGTGGGAGGGTCTGGCCAGAGGACGAGGGATCCTCTAAGTCACGGAGCCCCCAGGACAGACGGCCAAGACGGCCTCTGTTCCCAGACTGGAGAGGTGTCCTCCTGGGCCCAGCTCTCTGAGTCGAACGCCCAGTGGAGTTTCGGTGACTGTGGGGTGTGAAGAGACGCCGCCGGGGAAGGGGCGCGCAGGAGGCCGTGCGCAGGTGTGCTGGCCGGGCTGGGACGCCCTCGGCGGCCCAGCTCCGATGCTGCCGTGCTGGCCACTCAGGCCCTGGTCCAAAGCCTGCTGACGGACTCCCTGAACTGAGAGCCTGGGCCCCACGAAACGTCAGTGGCCGGAACGGGGCAGGCAGTCGCCCTGGCCAGGGTGGTGAACAGGCTCACGAAGACTGCGTCCACGTGGGACACGAACAGGCAAAGGCCCAGCGTCCAGGGACTGGCTGCAGAGACAGAGGCCGCCCACTAGAGGGAGCACCGCGCAGCCCAGAGCGCAGAGCCTTGGGGAACTCCCCGGGATTCAGTGGTGAGGACCCTGTGCTTCCACGGCTGGGCCTGGGTTTGATCCCTGCTGGGGAACTAAGGTCCTACAGCCACTGGCACGCGGCAGGGTGGGAACAGCAGCACGTCCCAAGTCGCTAGGGAGACGCCCTCCGCCCTGCTAAGCAACGTGCCGCCTAGAACATACGAAATACTTCTGCTCAAGTTAACGTTACAAAAAACAGAGGAGGAGGATGATAAGTGTATCTCCACACAGGCTCCCTCCACAGGGGCACAGGAGGGGCGGGCGAGGCTGGGCCGGGAGGCGGGTGTGGGGAGGCTCCGCAGCCTTCTGCGTGTCCTCTGCTTCGAAGGCCTTGGCTCGATCATCACAGAAATTAAAACTCAGGAAAAGAGAGGCAACAAATCGTGCCTGCGCAGGAGAGAGTCGGGGGGCCCACAGGTCTGTGGTTTTGGACCGTGCTCCTCAGGCCAGCCCACCTTGCCTCGGTCCTCCGGGGTCAGGACCCGGGGCGATCGCCTCCCCGAGAGGTGACCCCTGTAGGTTTCTCACGAGAAGGGCAGCTCTCCCTTGGAAGGGGTGACCTGAGTGACCTTCCCGCTGCTGCCACACTGGGCCTGAATTATGACCTCCCCGACCTAAAAAAGTCAAGTCTCAGCCCTTTAAAAATTGAGTCCTGTTGTGACATGCCTCGGTGCTAGGTACGTGGTGGGTTCCCATCTGAGTCGGGAGGTTAGTGGCTCAGGCGGCTTCGACCTGCTGGGACAGAGCTCACCCCACCCCCCAGGAAAATAAGAGCGATGAGAGAGATTTAGAGAACCTGGAGAGGGCGGGGCGGGGTGGCATGGGGGTGCCGACTGCTCTTGCTTCCGAGAGCAGATGCCTGAGGACTGATTCAGCCCTGGGCAGGGTCAGCGTGTGACGACACGGCGACAGAGACTGCCACCTGCCCAGGCCCCGTCATGCCGCACCTCTCGGACAGCGCCTGGCTTGGCCAGGTCAGGCCTCACGGCCTGAGGAGCCGCTCTGTTGCTGTTCTCTCGGTCCATCGTTGGAGAGAAGGACCCTGGGGGGCAGCATGGGGCTTGTCCTCACAGTCCCTGTGTTGCTCCTGACCTTCCCTCTGACTGCGCCAGGTCCCAGGCTCCTCCTCCAGGCCTTTCCTGGAAGCTCCCTGGGGAGCCCTTCCCTGCCCAGGAGCCCTGGGCTGCAGGGCCGGCCGGCATGCAGCTTGCCTCCTCTCTTCCTGGGGAACGTCCCTCCTCCTCCTATCTGCACCTTAGCCGTGGAAGCCAGGCTCCAAGGCCTCCTCTGCTCCACCGTTCTTCTTCCCGTCCCTCTGGCCTCCTACTCCTCCTGTTCTGTCGTCACAGACGCCTGTTCAAACAGTTCCCTGCTGACATCCTTGGGCCTGGGCCCTCTAGCCAAGTGACCCTCCACCAGGGCCCTAAGACCCCAAGGAATCCTCCCAGATATAAGTCAACACCTTCTACTTAGATTTCAACACAGGAATCCAGCAGACACTAGGTAAACTCCTTCAGAGAGGCTAAAGACAGGCAGGATAGGCCAATGAAGGATATGGCGACAGGAAGTGGCAGCGGGAGAATGCTGGGATGGACCTCAAAATCCTCAGAAACTGCAAGTGACCGGCTCTGAGGGAAGTGTGCCAAAAGAGAAAATTATGAAGACACGTGGTGAGGAAGACCATGAGCTACAAATGCTTAAGGCTAATTATTTTTAGCTGACATAGTAACAACCTTCTTACTACTACATTCTTAAGAACATTTAACAATAAAGCCCAATCTCAGTGTTTCATTACTGGGCTGGGGCGAGAACTGTGGTGGCTAAGAAACAACAGCTCTCAGCCAAGGTCCTAACACCTCTGAAACCACCTATGGATGCGGAGGAGGAGGACAGGTGAGCTGGTGCGGCAGAGAGTCACAGACCGCACCCGTACGGCTAGGACATCTTGGCTGGGACGGGCAAGGAAACCAAGGGCCTGGAGACCCGACCCGACTGGGACTCTCCGGCACTCAGCAGCGTCCAGGCAGACAAGGCCCCTCTGCTCCCCTTTCGGAGAGCTGGAGGAGCGCTCAGTGCCAGAAAGAACCCAAAGGCCCATCTCCTCGGACGCTTGACGCCATAGGCACAGGAGGAAGGGCTGAAGCCCCGGGGCCCCGGCTTCTGCCCAGGCAACGTGTAAAGGGAGCAGACCCTCCACGTCCCTAGCCCGGGCTCTGCTGTCCAGAGCCTCTACCTACCTGAACCGGAGAGCGTGGACATGCCTCTCGACGACAAGGAGGACCAAAGAGCAACACTCCGGCGGACTGGACTCCGGAGACCGCCGGGAGCAAACCGCCCCTTCGGGCGTGAAGACGGCGCGTCTTACCGTCGCCGACAGACTGTTGCCGACCGTGCAGTCAACCGAGAGCGCGCGACCCGACCCGGCCCGGCCGATCGGGCGAGCCCCGCCCCGCCCCGGCCCGGCGTCCCGGCGGCCGCGCACTCACCTCGGCGGAGGCGACCCCGACCCTCTCGGACTCGCACAGGAGCGACAGGGACCTGCCGGTGCTGGCTGCCGTGGCCTCCGCGCGGCGCAGCGCCTCCTGCCGCAGGGCCTGCTGCCGGTCGGCGGGCGCGCCGGGCCCGTCCGCGAGGTCGCGGCTGTTCGACCACGGCGCCGGCCGGGCGTCCTCGGCCTCCGCGTCCTCGTCGAAAGGGTTGTAGCTCCGGGGGTAGGCTGACATGGCGCCGGCGCTCGGCCCGGGACGCGCGGCAGGAGTCTGGTGCGGGCGCGGCGAGGCGAGCGCTTGGGCCGCGGGGACGAAGCCGCAGCCGCCGCGCCGGAGGCCCGAAGAAGCGCCGTCAGCCCGCCCGAGGCGCCGCGCGAGCTGCTTCCGCCCCGGTGGCGGAGGCCCCGCCCCCGGCGCCGACCATCGTGCCCCGCGCGGGGGCCCACGCCCACCGCGCGCCGCGCAGCAGCCGGCCGCGCCGCGCCTGCGCCCCCCGCGGCGGTGGGCCCGCCCGAGGCCCCGCCCCGCCGGCGTCGGCCGCCGCCAGGTCACGTGGCAGGGCCGCCGGAAGCGGCCGCGCCTGCGCCGTGCGCCCCGGCGCTCGCGGGCCGAGTGCGGGGAGGCCGGCGGGCGGCGCCGCTTCGCGATGATGGCGGCGGCCGCGGCGCGCGGAGGCGGCGGCGGCGGCGGCGGCTCGGGCGGCGGCGGCGGCGGCGGCGCCTCGCGGGGCTTCTACTTCAACACCGTCTTGTCGCTGGCCCGCTCCCTGGCTGTGCAGAGGCCGGCGTCTCTGGAGAAGGTAGCTGGGCCGCGGGCGCGGGCTGACAGGAGGAGGGCCGGCGGCGCGCGGGGCGGGGCGGGGGTCCGCGGGAGGCCGAGGGGTCCCGGCGGCCGCGGGCGCGTGGGCGAGGGGCGGCGGGCCGGGGCGCCGGCGGCCGGCTCGGGGGAGCCCGAGGCCCGTGGGGCGGGCGCGGGCGGGGCCCGCAGACCCGGCGGGCTGAGGCGCGCGGCGGCCCGGGGCGCCCGGCGGGCCGCCTCGCCGCGGGGCTCCGTGACCTTGGGGCGATGCCGCCCGCGGGGCCGCGGCGCTTCTGGGCGCGTCGCGCTCGGCGGCGACGGGCGGCGGAGCAGCGTCTCTGAGCCGCGGGCCCGCTGCGCGGCGCCTGTCTGTGAGGCCGGAGGGGGCGTTAGAGCGGCCGAGAAGAGGGCGTTGCGCCGCAGAGCTCAGCCCGCGGGTTCCTCGTCTCGGGAGAGCCGTGAAACGACGCCCCGAGGGTGCCTGCGACGGTGGCGGAGATGCGGCCTTTCGGAGGGCAGGTCCTTGCGCCGTCACCGTGGGCTGTCTCGGTCAGGCGACCTCAGCACTCGGAGCCTCTGGTGTCCTCCTCTGTGACCCGAAGTTCGTGAGCGTTAGATGAGCTCGAGGAGAAGGGGCCTGGCCCACGCAGGTGCGCAGGGAAGGACCGCTTTCCTTCGCCACCGGGTGTGAGGATGAAGGGGATGACCTGACCCTCCCCCGGCTTCCTGGCGGGTGGAAAGAACCTTATCCAACAGTGGAAGAGCGGTTGCGGGGGGGTTTTGTGGCTCTGGGGACGGGTGAAGCTGAAAGGCGGTTGCAGGCACTTTGGCAGAGTGACCCGGGCCTTCTTGAGTCCTGTAGCTTCCCAGGCTCGCAGAGGGAGCGGGTCTCGGGAACCTCCTGCCAGCCTGGCTTCTCAGTCAGAGGAGTGTAATCGAATGGAGAGAATATGGGCTGTAGAGATAAGACCACCTGGATTTTAATCCTATATCATTCCCCTCCAGTAGAGTGACTGGGCAGCTCCGCAGCCTAGTTCTCTGCTTTTTCCTGCAAAATGCAAAATACTTGATGAGAGAGTTGGGAGGATCCACAGAATGACTCGTGGAGACCTGGGTGCCTAACGGACACTGCCTGCTGTCCTTCCGTGCGCCTGCCTGGTGGGCCACAGCACTGGTTCATGAAGTCAGGTCTGCAGCTGGTCAGCGCATTCTCTTCCTAGGAGGAGGGCCAAGACTGCTGTCAGAAGTTTGCTCACTGGACTCGGAGAAGGGGGTGCATCGAATTGGATGGTCTTGAAGGAGGGTGTCCTGGGGCTCCAGCAAGGGCAGCCCGCTTCCCCGCTCAGTAGCTGGAGCGTGTATCTTGAGCTCGGAGCTCCTGCTTCAGCCTTCTCCGCCTGCCATAGGGACCTCCTGTGGCTGCAGCCTCGTTGTCAGCAGCTTTGTCTCTTGCCCTGAGCTCGCTGTTGTCACGGTTACAGACTGCGTTACAATTAACAGACTGTGATACAATTAAATACCACAGCTTTCCGGTGGGCAGGCTCCCTAACCATCTTTTACTGTGCCTTCAGTGGCTCTGTCTCATTTACAGACCACTGCAGGAGAGAGTTAACAGCAAGCCCCCAGGGGTGCTGTCTTCAGCAGGGTCTGCTCAGGAAGTTGGCCCTTGGCTGGTGTGGGGAGCTTTGCGCTTGAACTGCCCCTCCCGCCCCTTAGCTGATAAGGGTGCTTCACTGGTCTGACTCCACATAAGCAGCGTGGTTTCTGTTGAGCAGCCAGTTTCTAGGCAGGCAGTGCCTAAGTGCCCAGCCCTCAGCAAAAACCTTGGCACGATCCTCGCTGCTGTTACGGCGTTGCTTGCTGCTGTGAGGGGAGCGTGCTTGGGGTGCACCCTCAGACGAGGGAGGGCCAGGCGGAAGCCCCTGCGTGGCTTTCTCCAGACTCCGGCTGTCCTCTTCCTTGATGAGACCCTTTCGCTGTGTGACGTTTAGCCGTGAGGACACCTGAGTGCGTGCGGCCGTTCTCCTACTTTTGCGGGAGGAAGGTCCGGTGGCTGATTCCAGGGGATATGTGTGAATTTCTCCTGTTCTCTTATACCTGCCTGAGGCTTGGTTACACCCCGGTGCACTGTTCCTCTTCAGCCCTATACGGTGTGTTTGCTCGCTCCACTCCCCTACTTAAAACGGTGGACGAGAAGCCCTTCGCATTCCTGAGGGAAGGATTCTCGAGGTTCTTAAGAGTAGAGTTTCCGAGTACCCACCTGGGGTAAGAAAGTGGAGACTTACGGGGAGAGGTCAGTGTTGAAACCCTCCCCTCCTGTTTCTTTATCTTCGCTACTCTCTTCTCCTTTCTTCTGAGGAGGGCAGAGGCCTGAGTGGGCCCTGGTGCAGACAGCTTCGGCCCAAGGAAGGCTGTTTTCTGAGCTGGGCTTGCCGCCTTGGCTCAGACATGGGCGCCCAGGCAGCCGGCCGTGCTTTTTGCAGCCCTGGGGCGTGTTAGGGACACGACGTCAAGGTGCCCTGTCTTTGTCCCTCGGCTTGCCACGGGGGAAGGGGGTGGTGCACTCCGTTCACCCACCCACACCCAGGCTGTGAAGCCAGGCTTGTCGCAAGATAGCGCGTTTTGCTTGTACGTGATTCCTTAGTTTGCTCTTTCTTCCAGAAAACACGTATTGATCGTCAAACGAGAAGCTCCTAACTTGGTTGCTCAGGTGACCAGCAACAAGTCAGCTTTGCTCTGTGTCCCCTGGGTGCTCCTGTGTCCCGGGTCTTGTGACCAGGCTCCAGGGCTCTCGGCCTCTCTTCTCAGATTCTTGTCTGAGCTTCGGCCTTTTCCTGCTAGGCTGCTTCTAGGAGTGCAGTCCCAGCCTGAGGTTGCAGCCCACCTCCAAGGGCCCCTGTGAGGCCCACTCAGGCCGCAGCCCTCCGCCTCTGGGGGGGAGCGGAGCGGAGCGCGCAGCCCTCCACCTCTGGGGGGGAGAGGAGAGGAGCGGAGCACACAGCCCTCCGCCTCTGGGAGGGAGGGACGGAGGGAGCGGAGCGCGAGTCCTGTCTATGGACACCCGTCTCTGGCTTCCATGTGCCCGCCCATCTTCGTGCTCCGCGTTCCGGGTGCCTGCCTGTCTCGAGAAGGTTGCTGAGCTGCCGCCGCCTCCCGCCCCCTGCACCCTGTGCCACACGGCTCTGTGCCCTGGACATCTGGGGACCCGTTCCTGCCTCCTCGCATGGCCTGTGCTGCATGAGCAGACCCCGCGCCCGGGGCGAGGGGAGCTCCGAGCAGACCTGCGCAGCAGGCGGCCTCCCGTGCCCTCCTGCCCCTCTTCCCGCCCTCAGGGAGCTGGGTCAGGTCCTCCCCTGTGGCTCTTGCTCAGAGTGCCGGAATCTCGGGGCGCTCAGCTAGCCGCCCCGGCGTCTGAAGGGCCCGGCCTGCGGCGCTGGGGTCGGAGCAGACCCTCCCTGCTGGCAGATGTGCTCCAGGCGGGGGTGGGGGGTGGCCAGGAGCTGAGACGGTGGGCGCTCTGCAGTTCACGGTGGTCCAGGCTGCGGAGGGAAAGTCCTGAGATTGGCATTTCTTCAGCATCACGAAGCTAAAGTCTCTCCTCCTGCCGCCTTTTCTTTGTGAAGAGAACCACTGAGTGAGAGGGGAGAAAGGGCTTTGGCAGCGGGTATTCGTGCCGCCGGAGCCGGAGCTGTTAGATCTTCTCTGAAACCTTTCAGGAAGTACTTGGAAGAAGAAGAAAATCTTTACCTGGAATCAAGCCACATTTAACTCTACTAGTTTGCTGGGGCTGCCATAACTGAGTGCCACCTACCATGGCTTAAACGCCAGAAGTGACCTTCCTCGCAGCTTGGAGGCTCAGCCGGGCTGGCCTCTCTGGAAGCCGCGCTCTCTGGCGTGTAGACGCTGTCTTCTCCTGTGTCTTCAGTGGCCTCCCTCTGTTCTCTGTGTCCTGATCCCCTCTGCTTAGAAGGAAGCCAGTCCTGTTGGTAGGACCGGCCCTCCCTGATCACCTGATTTTCACTTAATCACCTCTTCCATGACCTGTGTCCAAATGCAGCCTCATGCTTAGGTACCTGGGCGTTAGGACGTCAACATATGACTTTGGTGAGAGGCCCAGCCCAGCCCAGCCCATGAAGCCGGGAGCACTGTCATTTCCTAAAGCGGTTTTTAGTCTTTGACCATGTATAGCCATACTGTTTGTTTTGCAGAAGTGACCGATAGTTATTGTTTTCATGGTGGGACATGCTCTTTTTTGCATTGAGGAACCACACTTGGGCATTTCTCTGTTTAGACTTGCCGGATTTTCCTTGTGAAACAGCATGCTTGTACAGCTAGTACCGAGTCTTCTTCTGAATTACGTCCTTGTGTTACATCACAGCCGAGTCTTGATGTTTATTGCCCACCTGCTTCCAGAAGGTTCTGCGTATTGTGACAGCATCGGTGAGACACCTGGTACTGGTTTATCTGTGGCTTCACAGGGTTGGATTTTGTTATATGTTTCCCTGCCAGCTCAGAGAGCATGAGAGAGTACCTTCTCCTTTTGAGCCCAAGATAACGTTTGGCTGCGGTCGGCTCTGTCACGTCGTGAGGTGAGCAGCCAGCCCACAGGGCAGAAGCGCTCTCGCCTTCTGCGCTGTGGGAGCTTGGATTCCGTGCTCTCTTCACGCCACAGCCCCGCTGCCTGAGTCCTGACTCCGGGCCGGGTCTTCTCTGGGCCTCCCAGGCGCGCGGGGCCTGATCTCAGCCAGCTTTGCGGTTGCAGCAGTCCGAGGGGCTGGGCTGGCCAGTGTCTGTCCAGAGAGGAGTCTGCGGTGGGCCCTGCGGCTTTGGGATAGAGTCCGCTGGGAGGACACTTGGCTGCTTGGTATTTTGCTGGGGTGGGGGCGGGGAGAGGGAGGCGCAGATAACTTCTAATGTGGGCCCTAAACTCTTTCCTCGTGGCTCTAGGTAGGTCTGTGAAGAAAGTGATAGACGGCGATAAAGTGGACGAGCCCTGAGACAGCGAAAGCGCTGCAGGCCTTGCTGGGAGGTCGCCCTCAGCCGAGGCTTTCCGCGGGACGGCTGTGGGGTTTGCAAGCGCTGTGCGCTCTGGCTGGTGGCGGAGGCCGAGAACCAGCGGTGGGAACAGGATTTGCTGAAAGAGCAGCGTGGAGACAGAGGAGAGCAGGCAGGGTCGGGAGTCAAACCCAGAGGCCACATCTGCCTGGGGAGCCGGGGAGGGCCTGCGTCCGTGGAGGAAGCGCTTGTGGCTGCCTCGAGGGGCGCTGGGTTCTCCCGGGAGCGTGTGCGGCACCACCGCCCGCGCCCCCAGAGGGCAGGAGTGTCCTATTTCTGACTCCTGCTTGTGGTTCGGGCCTGCCTGGGCCGTCTGCGCTTGCTGGAGACGGTGCCTCAGTCCCTTCCCCCAGCAGCTGTTCCCATCATCGAGTTCAGTCGCTGAAATGCTTCTGTGCGCTTGTTCTCCTGGTTTCTTATTCACGTGTCTATTCTTGTTATCTGCTTCTCTCGTGAAGGAAAGCTTGGCCTCTTGTGCGAGTGACCCCAGCATCCAGAGCACGGCTTGCAGTTGCCGAGCCCGCCGCGTAAATACAGGCTTGCGGCAGCGACTCCGGGCTCGCTTGCCAGTATTCACTGAGTCTGAGAGACTCTCTGCTGAAGCCACTCTCTTCTGAGCATCTCTGTTCAGAGCTCTTCCAGAAGCTGGGATTCGGGCTGGCCGCGGGTTCACCACGGTGAAAGCAAAAGATGCTGGCGTCATCCGCCACTCATTCCCGCACGGTCTTGGAGTGCCTGTGGAGGGCCAGGCCCTAGAGAGGCGCCCCGTCTTGCAGTTATGGGGCTTACCGTGGAGAGACAAACCAGCGTTAAACAACTGCCAGTAAGCACGTGAGATGCGGACAGGCGCCATGAAGGAAAAGTACACGGTGTAACTGGCTCACGGCACGCATCGGCAACATTCTCTCGTTGCAGAGCAGGGGCTGTAGAGCCCACGGGCCCCGCTGCCTCTCTGGGGATAGCAGCCGCGAGGCCTGCACCGCGAGGTGGATTCTTCACCCTGGAACCAGCAGGGAGCCCCAGCTGCGGGCTGTCATCAGGCTGAGGACGCTCCCGCGCCTTCCTGGTTTGTGGAGCCTTTGTCCGGAAGGCTTTGCACGTCTCAGCTGATCTCCCTGAGGTGGTTTTAAACTTGGTTAGGGCGGGTCTGAAACGGCTTTTGCCATAGGGACACTCCACTCCCCTGCAGAGGCGTGGCCCTGCGGGTTCTCCACGGAAGCTTTGTGGGCTTGTCGCTCTGGCTGGAAGGAGCCCAGGCTCCTCCCAGCTCACCGAGGGCCTGGGAACCGTTCAGCTCCCAGCTCCTTGCTTGATTTCTGCCCCACTTCTCAGGGTATGACCCTATCCTGATCTGTCTGAGCGTGTGCATCAGCGACTCGGATTTGCGGAGCTTCTTCCGGCTGAGCACCCCCTTCTCCGGGCTGGCTGGCTGCTTTTCCCCGCTCCTGTCTCCGCAGCTTCATGAGACCAGCGTGACCTGCTCTGTGGCCTGGGGCGTGTCTCCTGGCAGGAGTCCGGGCAGCCGCAGGGCTCGCCTTGGCGCCTGCCTCCCCGGCCCTCAGCGCAGTGTGCGAGCCCATGCTTTCCCGTGTCGGCCCGTTTTTCTGTTGTATGGCAGGAGGCTGTGTCCACGTCCCACCGTGCCCTCAGCGCTGCAGGTGGGAGTTCTCCGCTCACAGGATTTCACTGCAAGAATCTGTCCCCTTGCTCTTTTCTTCCTGAGAAAGCTGAGGTTTGAGGGAGCTGCTTTGCCAACCTGCCAGAATCGTCACAGGCACCGCTGTCTATCAAGGCAGCTCTGAATCTCTTAGAAAATGCTGACTTACGCCCCGTGTTCTCCAAGGGGGCAGGACATAGAGTGACAATTCAAAAACAGATTTAACAACGAGAGACGCCTCTGATACTTCCAGCTTAGTGTTCAGTTCTCAGGGAGTTCTATTCCCCAGGAGACTATGCCCAAAGGCTCCAGGTGACAGAAGTTGTGTGCTTTGCAAACAGTTCCGTTGGCCAGCGTGTAATGAAAGCCGTGACCGCAGCTCTGCTGTGACCTACGCACCTGATGTCCGCCCACTCTTGCCCCTGCGGCGCTCGGCCTAGGCGTCCTGACTTGGGAGGGCGTCTGGTTCTGGGTAACGTGCTTGGCCGTTTCCTCACTCTGGCAGTAGCTTCACCTTGTGGCACAAGGAGCTCGTGGCAGTGAGGCTCCTGCCCACCTCCAGGGATGGGGGTGGCTGGGAAGGCGGGGTGCCACCCCCCTCGACGTGTCCATTCCAGAGGACGGCTCCCAGACCCGCAGAAAGATCCCTGGTCATAAAGCGTGCACAGCGCCTGTCTAGCCTTCAAAAGAACGTGTGTCTTTCCACGAAAAAGGAAAACCCTGCCAGTGGCGTTCGCCAGCGTAAGTTCTCAGAGGAGGAGGGGAGGAGAGGCTTGCAGGGAGAGTCAGCCCCTTGCACGACCTCGCCATCACCTGGTTTGTCCCCTGCCTGGAGTGAGGGCAGGGCTGGGTCCAGGGTTCACTGCGCCGTGGCGCCTCCTCTGGTGGTGCCAGTGAGCAGAGGGGCAGTGGGTCAGAGGCGTGCTGCCCCCACCTACCCTCATGGGGCAGGTGCTGAGCCTGCTAGGACTGTGCTTCGGTGCCTGGCCGCGACGGGATGCCGCGTAGACAGGAGCCTGAGGCTCTGCGCGTCGCCGGGTGACTCCGGGTCTAACTCCAAAGTCCACGTGCGTCTCACTTCCGTGATCCTTACCCTGCCCCCCAAGAAGCCTGCAGGGACAGAGGACAGGATGGGGGCACGCTGCTGAGAAGCTCAGGCTCGGCGATGTTGGTGCCTGGGAGTGCTGACCAGCGGTCCTCTCCATGTTTGGTCGGGAGGCCTGGCCAGCGGCGCCGCGTTTCTGAGTCTCGCTCCACCCTGCAGCCCCCCAGGGTCGCCCCGGCTGTGCTGCGTGGGGCAGGGCCTGGGTCAGCACGGTGCTCCGTCAGCTCTGGGCCTCCGTGGCGCCCTGCCTTGCTGCCCGCCGCGGTGGGGCTCTTCTGCCTGAGCATTAACTCACACAGGGTGGGTTTCTCCTCTTGCACACCTACGGATGTGCTTCCTGACTACGCAAGGACTCTGTATCTTTGGAACATATTATGGCAGATATAAAAAAACGTGAAGAAGAAACGTAACGTCTCTGGTCAGCCTGTCTGTCAGAAGTATTGACACTGATTTTTTTTTTAACCCCAGCGTGCAGCTTTCAGAATCTTAGGTCCCGGACCAGGGATCGAACCCCAGCCCTAGCAATGAAAGTGCAGAGTTCTAACCAGTGGACTGCCACGGAGTCCCGTGCCGCGTTTTCTTCCCGTGCTTTTTATGTGTGTGACTCAGGTCCTCCCTTCTGCTGGCTTCCCGGACATTGAGAGCGTTGTTCCGTGCCGTTGCGTATTGTTAGAAAAATACTGCTGTTAATGTCTGTGGTATTAGGCTAACCTTAACAAAAGATCAAAACGTCTGCATAACAGCAGTTTGCTGGGGATCAACCTAACATTTGATCAGACGGTGACCACGGTTACTCTTGCAGCGTTCCGGATTGTCTCAGTTCTTCAGTTTGTCAACATAACCCTGGGGCGAGAGCATTTGACATAATTTTTGCCAGTTTCTCTAAAGAAAGCTGAGCGCCGAAGGATTGATGCTTTTGAACTGTGGTGTTGCACAAGACTCTTGAGAGTCCCTTGGACTGCAAGGAGATCCAACCAGTCCATCCTACAGGCAGTCAGTCCTGAATATTCATTGGAAGGACTGATGCTAATACTTTGGCCACCTGATGCAAAGAACTGAGTCATTGGAAAAGATCCTGATGCTGGGAAAGATTGAAGGCAGGAGGAGAACGGGACGACAGAGGATCAGATGGTTGGATGGTATATCACCGACTCAGTGGACATGGGTTTGGGTGGACTCCGGGAGTTGGTGATGGACAGGGAGGCCTGGTGTGCTGCGGTTCATGGGGTTGCAGAGAGTCAGACACGACTGAGCAACTGAGCTGAACTGAACTGAAATTGGCAGTTTCAGTTTGTCCTCGTGTATTTTCTGATTTAAAATCTTAGGGGAGCAACAGAATTGCTTTCTGTAAAAAGCCCTCAGTGGTAATTGACTGGTGGCTTTCAGGGCAGACGCCAAGCACTGGGTTCAGTCTCCTTTGCCCGTAAACCGTCCCACCAGACCCCGTGAACGTCAGCGGCAGCTTCTCGTCACATCTCTGGGTTGCAACGTTAGGGCCTCCTGGCGCCTTCAGAGCTTCCTCTGCAGAGATTTCCACCTATACTGTCACCCTGCTTATTTAACTTCTGTGCAGAGGACACCACGAGAAATGCCAGGCTGGGGGGAGCACAGCTGGAATCAAGCTTGCCGGGAAAAACGTCAATAACCTCTGATACGCAGATGATACCACCCTTATGGCAGAAAGTGAAGAGGAACTAAAAAGCCTCTTGATGAAAGTGAAAGAGGAGAGTGAAAAAGTTGGCTTCAAGCTCAACATTCAGAAAACAAAGATCATTGCATCCGGTCCCATCACTTCATGGGAAATAGATGGGGAAACAGTGTCAGACTTTATTTTTTTGGGCTCCAAAATCACTGCAGATGGTGACTGCAGCCATGAAATTAAAAGACGCTTACTCCTTGGAAGGAAAGTTATGACCAACCTAGATAGCATATTCAAAAGCAGAGACATTACTTTGCCAACAAAGGTTCGTCTAGTCAAGGCTATGGTTTTTCCTGTGGTCATGTATGGATGTGAGAGTTGCACTGTGAAGAAGGCTGAGCGCCGAAGAATGGATGCCTTTGAACTGTGGTGTTGGAGAAGACTCTTGAGAGTCCCTTGGACTGCAAGGAGATCCAACCAGTCCATTTTGAAGGAGATCAGTCCTGGGTGTTATTTGGAAGGAATGATGCTAAAGCTGAAGCTCCAGTACTTTGGCCACCTCATGCAAAGAGTTGACTCATTGGAAAAGACTCTGATGCTGGGAGGGATTGGGGGCAGGAGGAGAAGGGGACGACAGAGGATGAGATGGCTGGATGGTATCACTGACTCGATGGACGTGAGTCTGAGTGAACTCCGGGAGTTGGTGATGGACAGGGAGGCCTGGTGCGCTGCGATTCATGGGGTCGCAGAGTCGGACACGACTGAGCGACTGAACTGAGCTGATTTTCCTTTTCACACTGAGTCCCGATTTTCAGTTCTTTGGTGGCCTACCCTGCTGGTTCGCTCTGACAGTCATCCGGTGTTTTCATCGGTTCCGTTCACTGCTGCCTGTCCGCCCACCGCCCTCCACTTCCCACCAGGGCACATGTAGTAGTGGTGGACACTGTTTACAGAGTGCCTGCTGAGTGCCCACCCCGTCTCGAGTGCTGTGCATACACGCATGGAGTGTAGAGAGCCTTAAGTGGGGGTGGAGGGTGCCTGCGGCTTTTGCCACTGCTCTCGGGCGCCACTGGGCAGCGGGGACCCAGGCTGCCCCGACACCGAGGGGCAGACCCCAGCCGTTGAGCGCTACTGCCGCAGGCACAGCCGCTCAGCTCTCGGCCCGGGGTCCTCAAAAGGCACGTGCACCGTCACTTCAGAGGCTGCAGGTGTGCTTGCTGTCATCTTTAGCCTGGGGAAAGATGACCTGTTAGCTGCATAGACTGACTGGGCTTCTCAGTGCTGGCCCGTTCTGAATGTGGGTCCATGTGTTTGTAATCCGTGCTCCTTGTCTCCTTTTCTAGGTCGAAAAGCTGCTCTGTATGTGCCCAGCAGATTTCCATGGGATCTTCCAGCTGGACGAGAGGCGGAGGGACGCGGTGATCGCGTTGGGCATCTTTCTCATTGAATCTGACCTCCAGGTGAGCCTTTGAGAAGTGAAGTGTTTCTGAGTGCAGAAGGCGGGGCAGCTAGGGCTGGACTTTGTGCCCGCTGCTTTGAGCCAGATCAGAGCCGGAGGCTCGGGTAGCTGGATGGGCGGGGACTTGACTCCTTCAGGGCTGCATCCTCAGGGAGGTGTGCTCTGGTCTCAGTGGGGTGAGCTGGTGCTCTGGGAGGGCACTTGGGTTTCGCCTCAGCAGAGCGCTGCCGAGTCAGACGCAGAGGAGCCATTATTTTCCCTTTCCAAAGGACAGCACTCTGAGATAATCGTGGTGTCTTTTTTAAAACTACGATGGATATGAATTAAGTTTTAGAGCGTGTGTTAACGTGCCTTTTAAAGGTGATTTTAAAAACCCTTGGCAGAGTATGCAATCATGTTTTCGAAACCACCGTTTTCTCAGCATCTCAGGACGTCTGATGGTGTCCCCTTGTTGGGAATTAGCTTGTCTGGTCCTTCAGTGGGAGACCACCGAGCGGGCCCGTGGGGGGAGGTTATGAGCTGACTCCCTGCAAGTGATTTTTCCGCCGGCTCCTGCTGGCTGCCGTCTCATGCCCCTTCAGAGAGGAGCAGAAGGAAGCGAGTGGGGGTGCGTTCAGGGGAGGAGGGAGGCTGAGAGCAGCCGCGGCAGCCTGGCGTCCGGAAGCCTCTCTCTCCCGGAGCGTCTGGCCCTGAGGCCCGGCTGCGGGGCTGGGGGCTCTGAGCACCCGTCAGGGAGCCGCCCCGGGCGAGTGCACACTAGCCTTCTGCCAGGCGCCAGAGCTGGCTGCACCCGGGGCAGCAGGGGCAGGCGCCGGCCTGCCTGTGGGCTGCCGTGCGCACACCCTGCTCTGAGACGTGGAGCCTGTGGGCGTGCTTGGCTCCTGGTTCAGCCTGTGCTCGAAAGCCATGTGTTTAATTAAATGTAACCTTGTTTGTTTTTTTCTTCAAGCACAAAGACTCTGTGGTTCCCTACCTTCTTCGACTTCTTAAAGGTCTTCCGAAAGTGCATTGGGTAGAAGAGAGCACGGCTCGGAAGGGCAGAGGTAATTTGGCTCGGCGTTCCCCGGAGTACGGGAAGCGACCGTGTGCTCCCTGTCTGTGAGGTCGATGCTGCAGTCCTGGCACAGCAGCTCGATGCCTGCAGCCAGTTCTGCTCCCTCAGGGGGACAGCGGCCCGCCTGCAGCGCCGCAGGCCGCAGGTTCCCACGTGCCCCAGAGCCCCACGCAGGGCCGCCCGAGTGGGGCCACGGGGACCCTCGGGAACCTCTGGTCACGTCCCCCTGGGCAGCAGTGGGCGCCCGGCTGTCCCCTAGCTGGTCTGTCACCCTGCAGGCAGGTCAGCTCTCCAGAGGCCTGGCGGCTGCTCAGGACCGAGGGCTGGGCCGCAGCGCCCTCTCTCAGCAGTCGCATCGCTTCTTCAGTACTGCTGCGTTTCCATTGCCTTCTGCGTCTTTAGAAATGGACTAAATTCGTGTGCTTCTGTCTAGCTGGTATTTGATTTTGAAATCTCTTCAAAGACAAAGAGAAAGTGGGATAATCTCCCCTCTTCCTTCCACTGCCCTCCCCTCCCTTCCTCCCTGCTTGCCTCCTTCCTCCCGTCCCTCCTGAAATATTTACACAGTCCGACAACATGCCAGGCGTTGTGCTAAATGCTTATAACGCTCGTGGTCTTGTGAACGGATTTTCCAAGATGCTCAAGTCAGCTTGGAAGATCTCCAGCATTTCAGAGTTCATGAACCTTCAGACTGAAGTTTCCTTGTAACCTCTCTCTGAGGCCTGAGGCCCCCACCTTCAGACCTCACTGGGGCTTGATGCCTGCAAGACGGCCCCGTCCGCCCTCTCGGTGGCAGGGCCTGCGCTTGTTGGGTGGGCCCACCTACTGGCCCCGTGCTGTCCTCGGGCACCGCCTGTGTGTGTCTGCCCGGGCCCCGCCTGCCCTCTGGAGTTTCACCATCGTTGGCGGCTGGTGTCAGCCTAAAGCTGGCAGAGTCTAGGCTGTGCAGATACCCTGGAATCTGGCAGCCTACGGATGAAACAGCATGGTAGAAAGTGAGACGCCTGTGTGCACCGTTGCTGTCTAATCTGGAGAGAAGCAGAGTCTTAGAAAACGTTGATGTGTTTAATTAAATGTGTTGATCCTAGTTTATTTCAAAACTAATATCACTTCTGTACACGTGGACTCGCTCTCGTGAAGTTTTGAGCATTATTCAAGATCATTGGAGCTGTATAAGTACCCGATTACTGGGTGACACCTCAGCCTCCCAGTTTCTATTCCGGCAGTGTCGCTCAGCTTTGATGCATCCAGAGTAGCAGCTCCTCCTCGGGGCCGTCTCTGGACCAGCAGCTTCAGCTCGGGGGCTTGTCGGAAGGCAGAGTCTCAGCCCCTGCGTTGGAGCTGCCGAGTTAGGACTCTGGCCAGGGAGCAGACAGACCGCTCGCTCCAACAAGCCCTCCTGAGGTTTCCGGCCACTCGTGCTTGAGAAGGGCCTGGAGCTGTGTCTCTGGGTCTCGTGGGAAAGTAGACACGTGGCGGGTGGCTGTCGTGTGCGTGCGTGTGTGTGTGTGTGTCCTTGAGTAGACACGTGGCGGGTGGCTGTCATGCGTGTGTGTGTGTGTGCCCTGAGTAGACACGTGGCCGTGGCTGTCATGCGTGTGTGTGTGCGCATGTGTGTGTGTGCGTGCATGTGTCCTTGAGTAGACACGTGGCGGTGGCTGTCGTCCGTGTGCGTGTGTGTGTGTCCTGAGTAGACACGTGGCCGTGGCTGTCATGCGTGTGTGTGTGTGTGCGTGTGTGTGTCCTTGAGTAGACACGTGGCGGGTGGCTGTCGTCCGTGTGTGTATGTGTGTGTGTGTCCTTGAGTCGGTGCTCAGCGTCCAGGACGGGTTACATGTTCAGTAGGGACCTGGTCTCCACGGCGGCAGGCCTGGCCATGCCTCAGTGCCCTTGACAGAACTGCCGCTTCTCTTTCGGGCCTCTGGGTGCAGAGCTGCCTTCCTGCCCTGAGGCCCTGCTCCTGAGACGCTGCCTCCTGGCAGGCTCAGTCGGGAAAGGGCCTGAGCACCCGTGAGGAGCGGAGCGCGCCTCTGGACGCTCCTCTCAGCGTCTTAGATCTTCTCCATCCGCCAGAAGAAGAGAGAATTAAGCGTTAGCTCAGTGTCCAGTGATAGTGATTGGTCTCTGGAAATCAGCCTCCGTGAGGTGCCCCCACACACTCAGGACTGAGTTCCCAGTTTCATGTCGCTTGGAAGTAAGCTGTGGAGGCTGTTGTGGTGAAAAGCACTGTGATCTCAGACTATAAATGGGCTCAGGACGCATCAAAGTTTCTTGAACTGAAACATTTTGTTGCGAGGAAGGCAGGGGTGTTTCTCAGGAAACATGCTGGGCCCCTACCCTGTTGAGAGCGGCCTCCTTGACAGTGTGTGAGGGGGAGCAGCTGGGCAGGGTGAGGGTCCAGCTCCTGTCTCTGCCTCCAGGTGCCCTCCCGGTGGCTGAGAGCTTCAGCTTCTGCCTGGCCACCCTGCTGTCCGACGTGGCTTACAGGGACCCTTCCCTGAGGGGTGAGGTGAGTGCCGCCCCGCGGTGTGCTCGTGCGCAGAGCCGGTGACGGCGGGACAGGAAG
This sequence comes from Ovis canadensis, assembly GCF_042477335.2. Taxonomy (NCBI): domain Eukaryota; kingdom Metazoa; phylum Chordata; class Mammalia; order Artiodactyla; family Bovidae; genus Ovis; species Ovis canadensis. The sequence continues at coordinate 82,429,369 of NC_091261.1, read as the reverse complement.
CAGGCCCTCGGGCTGCCGGCGCGCGGTGGACGCCGCCGCTGAGCAACGCGGGGCTCTGCCTGCACGGCTGCCCCCGCCGGCCCCCCGGTCCGGCTCGGCCTGCTTGCCCGGCGCCCCGTGCAGCGAGAGGCCCTGGGTCCCGCCGCCTCCACGCTGGGGATCAAGGGGGCGCTTAAAACAGAAGCGCTTCTTTCTAGGAAGTGGGGCCGTTTGTCGCTCTAAGAGCCCCAGTGTTTTTTTTTTAGTTTATTTTGGTGGAAATGCTGCTTCAGTGTTTTTCACACTCTCTCCTAAAGAGGAATAGGATGGTGACAAGCTTCGTCTTAAGCAGCTCTGTTACTGGCAGAGGCGGCCTCCCCGCAGCCGGCCTCAGGCCCTGCCGGGGAGCCGGGTGTGCCTGTGTGCCCGTGCTCCCAGCTGGCTGCCGCTCTTCAGTCCCCGTGTCTTTCAATTTTTCAAATCTCTTTCCTTACTACTGCTGTGACTCCGTTTGTCCCTGTTTCTGTCGTTACATTGGTCTCCCCCCTTCTTTCTTAGTTGAGGTTCTTTATTGTGGATTGGCTCAACAGGTAATGAGCTAGAGTACAATCACACGGTGTTACTTAAAACGTTAACAGGGCTTTTTTATCAGTAACACCCATGAAATAGAGAAGCGCCACGGAAGACGGTGATAGAACTTTAACACGTGAAACGGACAAAGCGCTGCTTTTCACGTCCTCACGGCTTCCGTGTCATTAGGCAGAATGGGAGCTGCGGCCCCGTCGCCTCAGACCAGCTTCGTCCTCTGTCTGGATCCCTTCCCTGCAGTGATGGGCAGTGAGGGGCCGAGAGGGGCTCCCTCTGGCGCTCGGTTCCGAGCCTGGACCACCCGCCGCTGGCCCCCTGGGTCAGCAGTGTGGCCGAGGGCAGGGCTCGAGGACCAGCCAGGGGTGGAGACCTGGGCCACACAGTGTGGACACTGCCAGCCTGGGCACTGAGGACCCACCCGACGGACTCAGCCTGCACCCTGGGCTTTTGTGGGGCTCTGTGACAGGCCAAACAGACTGGCCCCTCGGGGGAGGGACACAGCCTGGGGCAGCAGGTATGGAGAGGCTGACAGGGCTCACCTCTGTGAGCCCGTCCGGCAGCCGCATGAAGGGGCTGGAGAGCCAGTGTCCCATCCCCGGACGTCTGGAGTCCAGCTGAGCCTGGCGATAACCCAGGGCAGTCCCGGCTCCCCTGGCGTAGCAGTGGGAGGCCATTGCCGATGCTCGACTCCAGTGAAGTCAGGCTGGCCATTAGCAAGGCCGTGAATCGTAGGAATGGACTGAAAGAACCAAGGGTGCTGAGCCGTCAGGGGATCCGGGGGCCCTCTGGACTGGCCAAGAAGCGGGCCGTGTTCCCGAAGGTGCCGCCCGCGTTCCCGAAGGTGCCGCCCGCCTCAGCAGAGCGCCTGCGCGGGGGGCTCGGTCATGTGCAAGGTGGGACGCAAGGCCGTCCCACGCTGCCTCTGGTTCTGAGTTGACTGTGGCGTCACCCTGGTTTTCTGGATGAGTCTGTGTGTCCTGTCTCCTCGGCTCTTGCAGATATTAGAGGCGCTGCTGCGGGTTCTGCACGTGCTCCTGGGGATGTGCCAGGCCCTGGAGATTCAGGAGAAAGGTATGGCTTCTTTCTTTAATGGTACTGCGATTGTCTTTTCCCCGGCGTTTCCCAGTCTTCAGAGTTCCTCTTCCTGGAGACCAGTGTGCCTGTGGACGTTAGCTCAGTTGCTTGTGGCCCGAGAGGCAGGGTGTGGGGAAGGGGGCCACTGGGGGCGGGTCGTGAGCACAGCTGTCCTGCCCGAGTGCTGGTTCCCTCCCTCACCCTCTGGGAGCTCAGTTTCCTCCCCTGTGGCCTATTTGGAGGTCCTTTTCCCTCTGGTGGGAAGCTGTCTACCTGCTCCCAGCAGGATTGGCTGCGCTGGTGCTGGCCTGGGCGGAAGCCTGTCGGGTGGCATGGCTGAGGGCTGCCGAGAGCTGAGGGTGGGCCCGCCGCGGGCCGCGCCTGCTGCTGGGCTGTGGGTAGGTTGGAAAGGTCAGCGCCGGGCTGGGTGCTGCTGCCAGGCTGTTCGGGCCCTTGGATTTGCGGTTGAGGGGTGGCGAGGCGGGGACCCAGGGCCCCTGGGTGCCACCACGGCCTCCCTTGTCTTCCAGAGTACCTCTGCAAGCACGCGGTCCCGTGCCTGCTGGGAATCACCCGCGCCTTCGGGCGGCACAGCAGCTCAGAGGAGTCGCTCCTGTCCAGGCTCTTCCCCAGAGCGCCCCCGCACTCCCCCCGTGTCCCCGAGGAGCTGGAAGGCGTGCGCAGGCGGTCCTTCAATGACTTCCGCTCCATCCTCCCCAGCAGCCTGCTCACCGTGTGCCAGGAGGGCAGCCTGAAGAGGAAGGCCAGCAGCGCGTCCAGCGTCGCGCAGGTGGGCCGCGCTCCCGGACAGCCGGGGCCTGGGGCTCGCGAGGGCCGTGCAGCGGTCTGAGGGGACTCAGAGGCTCTCGCGGGAGTTCTCTGCAGGGTTGCGGCTGCCACGTCCTTTCTGAGATCTACACGAGTCATCTCTGGGCGCGAGGCTCTTGTTTCCTAGCCGTTGGGTACAGCTCTGTTCTGAGCAGGAGACGGCACCCCTAGGAAACGTGTGGCTGGCTCGTGGAGAAAGCCAGGGAACAACAGGAACCTGGCTCAGTCAGCAGGCACAGAAGTGTGGCGAGACCCAGTGCTCACAGAATTGCAGCAGAGAGCCGTAGCCGCGGGGCCTTCAGGGAGGAGGGGCTGAGCGAGGCGGCGGTTAGAAGCCCGAGGTCTGACTGCCTTTCTGGTCTGTTTCAGGTCAGCCCTGAGCGTGGGGCGCCCCCTCCCAGCCCCCCCGGAGGATCTTCCTTTCACTGCCTCGAAGGTGGGCCTCGCCCTTCTGCAGAGCGCGCTGGCTAAGCGGGGGCAGGGCCCAGGCCCCCTGGTCTGCGAGTGCCATGCAGCTCAGTGCCAGGCTGACAGGGCACCCGTTTTCTGTTCCCGATTAAACTTGCTGCTCTTGAATCTGAAAGTTTCCAGCATGGAGACAAGTGTTGAGAGGGACACGCAGGGCCCCCGGCGCCGGCCGTCTGAGTCTCAGTGTGCTAGCCTTGGGAGTGCCCGTTTTCAGGCGGCAGTGGTGACGGCCGGTCCTGCTCTTGCTTCGTTTCAAGTCGTTAAGGACTGGGGTGACATTAAGGCATGTAGTAATGAGAGTGAAAGCTTGCCTTTAGCAGCGCTTTCTGTGGAACTTGCTGTCCACAGAGGACTCCGGGTCATTTACCGAATGTGGTCGTCTGTCAGCCTGTACCATCAGACCCACGTTAGGCAGCCTGTGGCGTCGCCTCCGGGGACTGAGACAAGGTCGGGTGGGCCGCAGGGGCGCACGCCCTGGAGCCCTCCGCTCCTCTGCCAGGTGGCGCTTGCTCGAGACCATTTCTCAAGGGCATCTGAGATGCCTGGGGAGTTGTTTTTAAAAAGCAGCGGTGTGACTGAACCAGAGAAGTGTGGACAGCACGGGTACACTGTCTCCGGGCTGTGAGAGGCCGAGTGTGCACACCCGAAGGCCAGGCTGTGTGTAATCCTGGCAGAATCCTGCTGGAGGGAGCCTCCGTCCACAGCCTGCCCCCACCGCCATCACACCCTGAGGGCCCTTGGGCTGGGAGCCTGAACTCAGGGCCATCCCCATCGTGGCTGGTGCCAGGCCTGAGGGAGACCCCCTACGCTTGCTCACACGCTCCCCACTCCCCGATGGTCCAGGCCCTCTCCCAGGCACCACAAGAATTTATTTTTAAGAAGTATTTCTTAAAAGCACAAATTTGATCATTTCTTTTCCTGCTTAAAAGCTCTTGGTGACCTCACTGGATAAATTTCAAACCCAAGCCTCTTGGCCCCTGGAGCGCCCGCCTCCTGTTTGCACGCCTGCCCCCTCGCTTCCTCCGCCACGTGGGGCTTCATCCTCTCATTGTGCTGTGTGTCCAGGAGGCGCCCTCTGGTCACAGGTTGCTGGCCTGCCTGTGTGACTGGCATTATTTTTTACAGTGAGCTGGCTAGTCCTTCAAGGGAAGGACCCAGTGGTCTGCTGCACGACAACGTGCTGGGGCCGTGGCCCTGGCCGAGCTGTGAGCCGTGGGTCTCTGTGTGCGGGAGCACGGAAAGCCCCCTCAGCACCTCTGCAGCGCCCAGTGCAGCGGGGCTGGGGCCCCCCACACTCGGCCCACAGAGCTGCCGCCTCCCCGCCTCCCGCCCCGGTTGCCGCCACTCTCTGCTCCCACATCTTCACCTTTGTAAAAGTCCGCGGATAAGTGGCATCCCGCGGCACCTCTGACTCGATTCCCTTACTCTGAGAGTCCCTAGCTCCACGCCTGTTCTGCAGGCGGCACTGTTGCGTCCTGTGTGCGGCTGAGTAGTGTCCACTCGGCGTTTGCAGCACGCCCTCCTTCATCTGCCATCGGACACTTGGGTCGCTCTGGGTCCTGGCTGTTGTGAGCAGTGCTCCTGTGGACCCAGGGGCGCGCGCATGGTTTCAGCTCATAATTCGGATGTATGCCCAGGAGTGAGATTGCTGGATCATGCCAGCCTCTGTTTCTCTTGGGAAGGAGGGAATTGAGTGTCAGCGTAAGCGTGGCCGACGCCTTTGGTGGGTGCTGCGAGCGCGTCCAGTCGCGTGCTCCGAGACCTACTGTTGCTTCTGCCCCGTCAGCCTCTCACTCACCCGACGGGAGCACCTCGGAATCCGACTACTACTTCTCTGCTGTCAGCTCCAGTTTCTCCGTCTCTCCTCTCTTCAACGGCGTCACCTACAAGGAGTTCAGCATTCCCCTCGAGATGCTCCGGGAGCTCTTAAACCTGGTGAGCGGAGCGAGGGGCGGGCAGCCCGCAGGCAGACACCAGGGAGGCTGTGGCGGCCACAGCGCGGCTCGCCGGGTGCCCGATTAAAGAGAGGAGGCACACATCCTTAGGATCCGTGTGGCACGGGCCCGTCTCGCCCCTGCAGCAGCCGTGCGGGGAGACGGCCACGAGCCCCAGCACGAGAGGGGGCTTCAGGTGGAAGGTCAGTCTGGCCTGGAGCCTGGGTGCTTCCGCCTCTGGCCGTGGAAGCCTCGTGTCCCCGGTTCTGAGGGAGCGGCTCCTTTTCTGTCTGCTCTCCGCCCTGTCCAGCGTAGGAGAGGCCCCAGGTGCTGGAGGGTGCGGGGCGTTTGGCGGGGGAGGGGCGTGGGCGCCAGTGACGTGCGCTGCTGGCCTCTCGCTTCTGCCCCATTTTTCAGCAGGAGGTGGTGACATGGTTTCGTCGTGGGCAGGCTCTGCCTTTCCATCTCCCACGGTGGCTGCCGGGGGCTCACCAGGCCTCATTCTCCTCGCAGGTGAAGAAGATCGTGGAGGAGCCTGTCCTCAAGTCTCTGGACGCAGTGGTCACAGGTGTGATCGAGGTGCGTCCTCTGAGGGCCTCCTGCCCGGGTCCCCTGGCAGTGCCCTGTCCTGACCGCTGAGCAGTGGCCAGTGTGCCTGCCGCAGAGGTGCGAGACAGGCTCGGACGGACTGACGGTTGGTGTGGGAGCTGAATTCCAACCTGGGCTCGACTGCTCTGTGTGGTCTTTGCCCCAGGTGCCACTCCGGGGCACGCTCCTCATGGGTGCAGCGCTGCAGGCCTCGCTGGTGGGCGTGCGGTGTGTGCCCGGCTGCCTCCCGTCCTTAGCCTGTGCAGGACCACGGCCCACAGCTGCCGACGTGGTCAGGAGGTGTCACTGCCCAGAACCCTGGCAGCGCTGGGCCAGGCCCCTTTCGCGTCTCTGGGCGGCGTCATTGAAGGAGGTAGCAGAAGGGGACCTCAGCGACAGGCTGTGTGGGTCACACCCATGCCCCCGCCTGCAGGCCAACCCCAGTGCCGACCTCTACTACGGCGCCTTCAGCGACCCCCTGTGCGTGGCTGTGCTCAGGATGCTGCGAGATACCCTGTACTACATGAGAGGTGAGGGCCGTGTCACTGCGTCCTGACCCGGGGCAGCCGCTGGGAGCATGGCTTCGCCGTCCTCGCTTGAAAGACGGTCTCCTCTGCTCTCCTCGGTGCTGAATGCACTTCGTGACAACGGTCTTGACGACCACGTGGTGTCCAGCGGATGTCTCTGCTTTCCTTAGCCATTTCCTCATCTGACCCCCAGCGCTTCTGGGAGCCAAGCCTCGTCGGGGCCGCAGCAAAGGTTAGGCTGTGGAGGGCAGTGGGCACCAGCAGCTGGGCTGACCCGCAGCCCGCGGCCTCCCCAGCCAGCTTGTTGCAACCGCGATGGCCCGTCTGCTCGTGTCTGTGCTGCCTCTGGGGCCTCCTTACCATCCAGGCCCCGAGGACGCACGCTGGGTCAGGCTGTGGGCTCCAGCTGCCTGCTGTGCAAGGGTCCTTCCTCGGCCGTGTCCAGGCTCCCACATATGACAAATGACCTCTTTTCAGGAAGTACCACTGGAGTTCAGTTCAGTCGCTCAGGTGTGTCCAGCTCTTTGTGACCCCATGAACCACAGCACACCAGGCCTCCCTGTCCATCACCAGCTCCCGGAGTCCACCCAAACCCATGTTCATTCAGTCGGTGATGCCATCCAGCCATCTCATCCTCTGTCGTCCCCTTCTCCTCCTGCCCCCAACCCCTCCCAGCATCAAGGTCTTTTCCAATGAGTCCCCTCTTCGCATCAGGTGGCCAAAGTATTAGAGTTTCAGCTTCAACGTCAGTCCTTCCAATGAACACCCAGGACTGATCTCTTTTAGGATGGACTGGTTGGTTCTCCTTGCAGTCCAAGGGACTCTGAAGAGTCTTCTCCAACACCACAGTTTGAAAGCATCAATTCTTCAGGGCTCAGCTTTTTTCATAGTCCAACTCACATCCATACATGACCACTGGAAAAACCATAGCCTTGACTAGACGGACTTTTATTGGCAAAGTAATGTCTCTGCTTTTTAATATGCTAAGTTGGTCATAACTTTCCTTCCAAGGAGTAAGGGTCTTTGAATTTCATGGCTGCAGTCACCATCTGCAGTGATTTTGGAGCCCCCCAAAATAGAGTCAGCTACCGTTTCCACCATTTCCCAACCTGTTGGCCATGAAGCGGTGGGGCCGGGTGCTGTGATCTCAGACTTCCGAATGTCACGCTTCTGGCTATCTTCTTCACTGCCCGCTCACTTCCATCAAGAGGCTCTTTAGTTCTTCACTCTCTGCCGTAAGGGTGGTGTCATATCTGAGGTGATTGATATTTCTCCCGGCAGTCTTGCCTCCAGCTTGTGCTTCCTGCAGCCCTGCGTTTCTCGTGGTGTGCTCTGGGCGTGAGCTAGCTCACATCACTGGAGTGCTTCCTGTTAATGAGGCGGTTCCAGAGGTGGCATTCCCCTTTGTGTCTCGCGTGTTCAATGTCGACCGTGTTGACAGCTTGGGACACAGCATGGTTCTTTCCTCTGGGAATGATTGTTTCCTGAGTGTCGGGTGGCCCACGTGCAGGGTGGGCGTGCGTGCCCGTCCGGGTTCGCCTAGTGGGCCTCCCTAAAAGCACGGGGCCGCAGCAATGCTCTCTCCCAGGGGTCTGTATGAGGGGCGGTCCTGAGTGTGTGTGCTCTCTGCCCACAGACCTGCCCACCTCCTTTGTGAAGGAGGTTCACGACTTCGTGCTGGAGCAGTTCAACAGCAGCCAGGGGGAGCTCCAGAAGATCCTTCACGATGCCGACCGGGCCCACAGCGAGCTGAGCCCCCTCAAGCTGCGCTGCCAGGCCAGCGCCGCCTGCGTGGATCTCATGGTCTGGGCAGTGAAGGACGAGCAGGGTGGGTTCCCCCGCCGCTGCCTCCCTTCTGCACGTCAGAAGGGATGGGGGATGGGGCCTGAGTTGGGGGCGGGGTCTACCCGGGGAGGGTGGGGCCTGAGTTGGGCGGAGCCTGGCCCAGGAGTTGTGGCAGGGCCTGAGTCGGGGGGCAGAGTGGGCACATGGGATGGAGTCGCCCCGGAAGCAGGACAGGAGCAGGGAGCCGCCCAGACCCTGAGGTGGAGCTGCCCAGAGTCCTGGGTTCGGGTTCTGTCGCGGCCTGGGGGTGGCGCCTGTGGCGGCGACATCTGCTGAGGGTCTGTACTCGCCCGCGTTCTGAACTCAGGCGCAGAGAATCTGTGCGTCAAGCTGTCTGAGAAGCTGCAGTCCAAGACTTCCAGCAAGGTCATCATCGCACACCTGCCGTTGCTCATCTGCTGTCTGCAGGTCTGTCGCTGACCCTGGGAAGGGGTGGACTTCCGTCCGCAAGACCTTCTCACAGCGTCCAGGCCGAGGCCGGCACCAGCAGCTGGATCTGAGCTGCTGTGCCTGGGAACTTGAGCTTGAGCCTGCCGCGGACAGGGTCCCTGCTGGAAGGCCGCTGCTGACGGCTAGCGGGCTTTCTGCGAGCAGGATCCAGGCACAGCCGGGTACCATGTTGCGGAGGCTCCCCAGCGTGTGCTGGGCCTTTCCAAGGCGGCAGACGGGAACCTACCCTGTCGAGGCTCTGACCCATCCCAGGCCCCATGACTCCCGTCTGCCTGTGCAGAAGTAACGTTCCCAGTGAGCCCCGTCTCCCCTACGTAGCTTGTGGAGGTGAAGGGCAGGTCACCAGTGAATCTCACCTTGAGGTGGAGTCCCCAACCCCCTGTCCTGTCGGCATGCCTGGTGGCACGTGGACATGACGTGACTCCGGTCATAGTGGTGTCTGGGGGGGTGAGCGCCGCTGCCCCGGCGGCCCCTGACAGTCCGTGTGCGTTGCAGGGCCTGGGCCGCCTGTGCGAGCGGTTCCCGGTGGTCGTGCACTCGGTGACGCCCTCCCTGCGGGACTTCCTGGTGGTCCCATCCCCCGTGCTGGTGAAGCTGTACAAGTGCCACAGCCAGTACCACACAGGTGAGGGCCCCTCCTGGGTTGGGGGAGGTGCCCAGCTTCCCTGCAGGCTGACCCCGACCAGAAACCTCCCTCCAGGCCCCGCCCTCCCAGACACCTTCCTCCAGGCCCCGCCCTCCCGGGCCCCTCCCTCCACACCATCTCTCTCTGGCACCTGCTCTCCCGGCAGCCTGCAGAGTGAGTGCCCTGAAAATGTGGGCCCAGACCACATCTTCTGACGTGCAGTGAGTGAGGTTAAGTGCCGCTCGGTGGGTGCGTCCTCCTCTCCCTTCACTCAGACTGAGAGCCTTGCTCTCAGCCCACCTTCCCGGCTTCCTGCTTGTGATCCCTGGCTGGGGGAGAGGTCCCATGGCCCTGCCCCGTTCCTTACTTAAGATGTGACTCTTCTACGTATTCACCGCCTTGTAGCCTAAGCGTTCATCGTTGTAAACGCTCCCTGCATCCTTCCTGTTGGCTGACACGCTGGGTTCTGGAATGCTAGGAGAAATCTCTAGAGTGATTGCCTTTATGATTAAAAACGATCCACGTGTAATTTCAGCTTTGAGTTTCAGACAAAAGCATGAAAGGCGACAGGCTCAACCACATGCACGTTTGACTTTTCAATTCCAGTTGCCGGCAGCGACATAAAGATCAGCGTGACCAACGAGCACGCCGAGCCGGCCCTTAACGTGGCGCCGGGGAAGAGGAGCCAGCCGTCCATGTATGAGCAGCTTCGGGACATCGCCATCGACAACGTCTGCAGGTGGGCAGCGGAGACTCACCTCAGGCCCTGTGGCCGGGACCCAGATGTGAGGAGCGAGAGAGGACTGAGGGCCCCGTGCTCCCGGGGGCTGTGAGAGCTCCCTCTAGAACACAGCGTCTCTCCGTGCAGCTCACAGCCCGCCACGTAGCTGTAACGTCCGCTCAGCCACCTGCTTACTGTGCCCCGCTGAGGAGCAGGGAGGCTTGGTTCCCACCTTTGTTCGGTCTTCGTCTCTGGCTGTGCTGGTTCTTTGCTGCTGCGCGCTCTCTGCTGGTGATGAGCGGGCTCCTCTCTCGTTGGGGTGTGCAGGCTCCTCACTGCCGTGGCCCCTCTTCCTGCGGAGCACGGCTTCAGCAGCTGTGGCTCATGGGCTTACTTGCCCTGCGGCCTGTGGGCTCTTCCTGGACCAGGGATCGAATCTGCGGCCCCTGCATTGGGAGGCGGGTTCCTAACCACTGGACCCAGGAGGTCCTCCGGGAGTTTGATTGGAGTTGGGATGAGTATGGCATTCTGAAGGGAGCAGTTTGGGGCAAAACAGTGAAGTTATTGTTTCTGACCGAGACGTTTACCAAGTGGTGTGACACGAAGCCATTGTTTGAATTCATTGCGTCTCGGTGTTCATTCAGATTTCTGGGGGGATGCATTCAGGGCAGTTCTTTAAACCCTGCAAACTCGAGACAGAAAGACCAAACCTAGACCAGACGCAGGCGCCCACCTGCTGCTTGTGCTGCCTCACACTGCTCAGGTGCCTGAAGGCGGGCCTGACCGTGGACCCGGTGATCGTGGAGGCCTTCCTGGCCAGCCTCTCCAACCGGCTGTACATCTCCCAGGAGAGCGATAAGTACGCCCCGCCCCTGGGGACGGGGGTGTGGAGTGGGGCGCGCAGACCCCTGAGGCTCGGGCTGGCTGGCGCGCATGCTCCCCAGCTGCTTTCTCGTCCAGCCTGGACTCGGGTGCGGGTCTGTCCCACCGTGTCCGCTGCAGCCCACCTTCCGTGTACCCCCGGACGTCGTTTGGGCTGCGCAGCCCTGCCTTCCTGCCTGGCGCTGGTGTCGACAGGCCCCCGGCAGTCCCTGTCAGACGCGCGGTCCAGGCCCCCCGGCTCCACCTCCCGCTGTTTTGGAGCTGTGCTGCCAGGTCCTGTGTCCCCCCTGTGCAGGGACGCACACCTGATCCCCGACCACACCATCCGAGCCCTGGGCCACATCGCGGTGGCGCTGCGGGACACCCCGAAGGTCATGGAGCCCATCCTGCAGGTCCTGCAGCAGAAGCTCTGCCAGCCCCCCTCCCCGCTGGACGTGCTCATCATCGACCAGCTGGGCTGCCTGGTCATCGCTGGGAACGTAAGCGAGCCGCGGGCCCGCGCGGGGGGTGCCGAGGTTTTTCTCAAGTAGGGGAGCTCAGAGTAGTGGTTTCTAGACGGCCAGGTAAAGCGGCTTGAACTGAGCTCTTGCTGATGAGACTAGACTGAAGTGGAAGTGGAAGCTGTGTGCGTGGAGGTCTGCGTAAAGCGGCAGGGGCAGCCTTGGCACAGTTGCAGGCCCACAGCTCTGGCCCACGGCGCCTTCCCTCTGGGTGTCCGTGGAGGGCGCTCTTGGCGAGAGGTGGTCACAGGTCCCTCTCTCTCTTCCAGCAATATATTTACCAGGAGGTATGGAACCTCTTCCAGCAGATCAGCGTGAAGGCCAGCTCGGTCGTGTACTCGGCCACCAAGGACTACAAGGACCACGGCTACAGGTAAGCCTTCCTGCCTCCCTGTTGCTCTCCATCCTTAGAAAGGGGGCCACTCGGGGTCTTGTCCCGTAAATTAACGCCGCTTCTCACAAAAGCACCATGTGCTAGACATCCATGCTTCCTGGCGGGGATGGCCTGCACCTCGCTGCCCTCAGCAAGCACCTCCTTGCTCACACCCAGCCTGCCCAACGCCCGGTGGGCACGGCACCTCGCCTGGCCTGCCCGTCGTCAGCCTGCCCTCGGGGCAGCAGCGCTGCAGTCCGCCCAGCCCGAGCCTCTGTGGTCAGGGTGGCACACCAGCGAGGGCTCCCGTGCCATCCTCAGTGGGTCCTGAGCATGGGCACCACAGCCTCGGGTGTGCGACGCCCAAGGACAGACGCTCCTCCTGTGTTTGCAGAACCTCCTTTGGCTTGGCCAGGCCCAGGCAGGGCACAGGGCGGGGTGGAGGTCCTCCTTGCCCCTCTTTCTCCCCAAGGGGAGCGGGCGGCTGGGTGGCCGTGACCTCGGCTTGCTCACCAGCCGTGTGTGTGCGTGGCGCCACGTGAGTCCCCACAACAGCCCCGGGCTCGGGCTGCTTGTCTGCGGGCTCGCTGCTGCCTCCTCGGGAGCCTGGCCGCTGGACCCCAGGGCTGGCTGGCCTGGCTGCGCTCACTCACCTCCTCCTGCTGCCTGTCTGTCCCTTCGCTCCCGCAGGCACTGCTCGCTGGCGGTGATCAACGCCCTGGCCAACATCGCAGCCAACATCCAGGATGAGCACCTGGCGGACGAGCTGCTCATGAACCTGCTGGAGCTGTTCGTGCAGCTGGGGCTGGAGGGCAAGCGGGCCAGCGAGCGGGCCAGCGAGAAGGGGCCCGCCCTCAAGGTGGGCGCCGCCCCAGGCCCCACTGGGAGTGGGGGCTAGCGCTTTCCTGGGGGCTGGTGGGGGCCACCCTCCGGGCTGAGTGGGACGGAGAGGTGGTGGGAACAAACAGGTGTCAGGTGGCCGCAAGACCTCTTGGGGGGCGGCGTCCGAAGTGGGCGCTTCGCAGGGGGCCCGAGTGCTTTTCAGGCGTCACGTCTGTAGCACCGCGAGGTCTTCGTGCAGAGTTGCCACGGCACACGCGCCGTGTCCCCCGTGTGACGTCGATTGTGTCCTGTCTTGACTGTAAGGTGGAGCACCTTTACCCGTCTCCCTGTGCGTGTCTTTCATCGTTTTGTTTGAAGGAGTTTCACTTTTCACGATGCCGTGTGGGGCCTTTCTGTCTTTCTGTTTGGTGAGACAAGGGGTGCTGGTCAGTGACCTGGCTCTGTCCCCCGCAGGCCTCCAGCAGCGCGGGGAACCTGGGCGTGCTCATCCCCGTGATCGCAGTGGTGAGTACCTGCCCCTCCGCGGTGCTCCCGCAGCTGCTGCCTAGGGTGGCTCTGTTTACACAGGTGGTTCCCGAGCGCCCCCTCAGCGCACCCTGGGGTGGAGCCCCTGCGTCTGCTGCCAGCTCCCTCATCACTCGAATCTCGAGCCCGTACGCGTGTGTCCTCAGCTGGAGCTACACAGGGGCTGACCCCCAGCTGCAGGGCAACCCCAGAAGTGGAGGCCAGGCGGGTGGGTGGAGAGCCCATCGGTGTTTCGGGAAAGGGGTCTGGGGGCTTGCTCTGGGGGTGTTCATCATGTGAGTCTGGGGGCCGCTGGGGATGTGGTGTGTGCTGGCCAAGGTGGACAGGAGCCCACAGCCGACTGGCGTATATGTAGTTCTCAGCTCTGTTGGTGAGGCGTCACAGGCTGAGTGGAGGGAGCATGCTGCCTCTGCCCCAGGTTCGATCCCCAGGTTGGGAGGATCCCCTGGAGGAGGGCACGGGAACCCCCTCCGGTGTTCTTGCCTGGAGAATCCCATGGACAGAGGAGCCTGGCGGGCTACAGTCCACAGGGTCGCAGGGAGGTGGACAGGCTGACGTGGCTGAGCACACGTGTGCACTGTGAGTTAGCACACGGGTGTCAGGGTCACCGGGGCAGGGGTGGAGCCCTGGCCCTGCCTGTGGGGTCCTAGTGGGCGTCCCAGCCCCCACGCACACTCCGCCTGCCAGCAGAGCTGCTCGGAAAGGCGGGGCGGCCGTCTGGGGGGCCGGTGGTCAGGGCAGGCAGACTTGTGAGCTGTGGCCGGCCAGCGCTCGCTCACCTGAAACTGTCTGCCTCGCTGCCGTGACCGTCACGTGAACGGGGTACGTGCTGTGGAGTCAGCAAGTTAATGGTTACACTGGGGGCGAGGGGACAAATATTGGTTGTGTTGCTTAACGCGGAGCCTGGAGAGCGTGGTTCCAGCCTTTGCTCCAAGCAACCGGATGTGCGTGGAGGCGCTGGCTTCCCTCCGTGTTGGTTTGCTCTGATGTTCTACACTCTTTCCAGCTTGGGGCCTTTTGGTGGCACGCTGTCCTGAGTTACCCTGTCGAGGGCACTAGCCAGTGGGTCTGGGCGGGAAGTAGGGGTTCCTGCCCTAAGGCAGCCGCTCCCTCCTGGGTGACCTTGGAGCCCGGGGTCAGGGAGCTGGGTCCCCTGGCCACCGAGGCGCCTTCCTGCCTGAGGGTCGTGGGCTGTGTCCTGCGACTCTGTGAACGCTCCTCAGAATGTCCCAGGTTCCACAGTTGGAACCTGCGGCTTGAGCCGCAGCCACGTGACAGGCCGTGGAAAAGGTCCACTCAGGCTGCTCGGCCAGGGGCCCCTTGCAGCTCCGGGGCCTTGGGCGGGTCACTCATTCTCCCGGAGCCGTAACACAGGGTCGTGGACTAACACTTTCAGCTCACTGGCCCCTCTGAAAGCTGTGCCCGTTCTCTCGTGGGAGTGGCGTCTGTCCGCAGGAGTCTATACTTCACCTCAGGCGGAGAAGGCGAGGGGCCCAGCAAGGCCCCCGTTAGGGCCCCCAGGCTGGGTGGCTGCCCCAGGACTGTGCCGATCCCCTTCAGGCAGTGACCCACTTTATCCTCACTGCAGTCCTGCGAGGCAGGGCTCTGTCACCCCCATTTCACAGACGGGGAGCCTGAGGCAGAGAGCTCGCCTCAGAGCGCCGGAGGTGCGAGTGGGTCTCGGGCCGCACCGTGCACGCGGCCCCCAGCCCCAGCTGCGCTGCCGTGTCCGAGCCGAAGGCGTGCCCTGCCCTGGGTCACCGTGGGGCCCTCAGGTCGCTCTCAGCCTCCAGCACTCCGGGGCGTCGGGCAGTGTGAACTCGGCTTCCCTCAGTTACTTGTGCTTATGAGAGGAGGGCACACCCGGTAAAAGCGTCACGTTTATTAAGCCCTGCGTGGGAGGCGTGCCTGCGGCCCACGCCCTGCTCTGAGCAGACATGCCTCTGCCAGCGGGCTGGGCCTCACTTGAGGAGGGGCTGGCTGTCAGCATCTTGGGGGCCCTCATGCTCCATAGTGGGGAGCAGCTTTGGGTGGCAGAGGGGCACGGCTGGGCCTGGGGCTGACCTGTGAGGAGGGGGCCTTGTGTCTGCGCCAGCACCCTTCAGTGACAGCTGTCCTGCAGGCTTGACGGTACGAGCGTCGCCTCCTCATCCGCGTCTCCCGGAAAGGGGGCTGGGCCACGGGGTCCCGGCGCAGGCACCTCGTGGTGGTTGTCAGAAGGGAAATAGGATGGTGGATGCCCCAAAGCACTCGAGACGCCCAGGCCCCGCCACTAAGGCCGGGTGGGGTTGGCGACCCGGCCCAGGAAGAGCAGGCAGCCGGTGCGGTGCTCGTAGATGAGGAACAGGAAGGGCCGGTCGACGCTGAAGCGGACCTGGGCGGACAGCGGCATGAACCCCACGGCGGTCACGGCCGCGGCCTGCGTGCCCTCCTCGTTGACCGTGATGGCGCCTTGGTGCTTGAACTGCGTCGGGCACAAGGGACGCGCGAGGGGGCAGCGGTCACACTCGGGGTTGGGGTGCAGAGGCTTGTGTCCTCCCGGGAAGGGGCGGGGTGATGGGAGAGGCCGGGCTCACTGGGTCTGGACAGCCCTCGGGACTCGGTGCCCACCCGTCAGCTAAGCTGGGGCTGTGCTGTGCAAGGGGCTGAACAGTGTCACCTCTGTGGTGTGCACCGCGGCCACGTGGGACTCCCCAGGGCGCTCGATGAGCAGGCCCAGGGTCCGCAGGCGGGGTGGGGGCTCGGGGGCCCTGCCCAGACGGGGCGGGTGAGGGCGGGTGTTACCAGGTCGATGACGATCCTCTGGCCCGTGATCCCCGTGGTGTTGCTGTGCTTGTCAAAGAGCGCCGTGACCCCCAGGGCCCGCAGGGCCCCCACCAGGTCATAGTCCTTCTCCAGCTTGAACTTGGGCAGGAGCACCTCCCGTGTCCTGGTCGGGAAGAGAGCATGTTTCTGCCCACGTCGCATCCCAGAGGAGCCCCATTCCCTGAGGTGTAGCAGCCGTGCCTGCCTGCGGCCCGCACAACGGCCTGGCTTCTGGGCAGGCCTGCCTTTCCCCCGGCTCCTGCTCCGTCTGTGCTCTGGTTCTACAGGGAGGCCTGGACCAGGGTCACGTCTTCACACGGGCCCAGGGAGACTGGGAGGTGACGGATGCGTCCCTCCCGCTCCGACCAACCACAGAGCCTGTCCTGACAGGGACCCGAGACGGACAGGCGCGGCGGACGACCCCAGGGCCGTGGCAGGGCTGTGGCAGAGCCACGCCGCTCCTGTCCCCACGCCTTTTCTCACTGGTGCGCCCTGACCACCTCTGCCCGAGCAAGAGCTCTGGGCTGAACTCACAGTGGCCTGGGGGACAACACCCCTTCCCCTAAAGCGACCGCGGCCCGGCGCCCCCTGCCCCCGAGGCACCTGTTGGTCATGCTCCTCTGCCACCGCTCCACTGCCTGGGGTGTCAGCTGGCCCTCCAGGGTCTTCATCCCCGACAGCTTGTGTGGGACCACCACGAGCATGCTGACGCCCCCCACGTAGTCCAGCCGCAGCACGTCGCAGCCCAGCTCCTGATCGCTGGCTGCCAGGAAGGCACCCTTGGTGTGCATCATGGGGACCTTGACCACCTCCCGCTCACTCAGCCGGAAGCTGTGCTTGTGTGTCATTTCCGCCGGGAATTTGCTCACCCAGGACCCTGTGAGGTCAGCGAGGCAGGGCCTCTGTGACAGCGGCATGGGGGTCGCTGAGACAGGCCGCACCGCCCCCCACGGTCTGCCCCGCACGTCTGGTTTGGGCCGGGCCCGGGTGGCACGGATGCAGCTGCTGTGGGGGCCGCACTGGAGAAGCGCTGCTCAGAGGCTGCCCTGACCACAGGCACGCACGCGGCTGTCCCGCGGCCCTGCTGCTCCTGGCTGCCTGCCGGCTCCCTGGGCGGGGGGGCTGCTGGGGTGTCCTGGCTGGGGTGCCCACAGGGCATTGCGAGCCAGGCCTGGGCTTTACAGACCCGCACTGCCTACTCTCTGGGGTCCCAGGAGCCTGTGTGCACGTGTGTGGGGTTTGGAGGTGCCTCGCTGCTGGCCCAGAGCAGTAAGTCTAAATGTGGGCTTGATTTCCCCGCCCCAGCTGTCTGGGGAGGAGGGGGCTGTGAATGTGAGCTCCTCAGGCCCAGCCGGTCTCCAGCCGTTGGTCCGACCCGAAAGAGAATAAGAAAACTGAGATCCAGGTGGGCCTGATGCAGAGAGAGGCACCAGCTCAGGTCTGGCACGGGCGGGAGGGGACGCTGAGCAGCCCTCACCTGCAGTGGTGAGACGGAGACGCTGACAGCAGCAGCCTGTAGTGGCCGCAGCGAGGCGTGAACCACGGGCTTCCTCGCCGGGGCCTTCCCTGACCCTGCAAGCCACCCTGAGCCTGGCTCTGCAGGGGTAGTGGAGGTGGAGGCTGCAGGCCTCGCTGCCCTGCCCGCGAGTCCAGCCCGGGCCCGTGCTGCCTCCTACCTTTGAAGTAGAGGCAGTTGAGGAGCAGCATCTGCGTCGCGGGGTCCACGTCCTGCAGCGCCTCTCGTATGAGGCCCTTGGTGAGCCGGGCCACGTGCCGGTTCGTGTGGGCGAGGAAGGCCGGATCGGAGAAGTCGGCCGCCCGGACCTCTGCGAAGTAGTACTCCCGGACCTTGGCCTTGAAGTCGTCCAGGACCGGGAGCTGCTTCTGCACGTAGAGGTCACTGACAGAGCGCAGCGTGTACCCGAAGTCCCTGCGGAAGAGGCGGTGGGTCAGCTTCCGGAACAGGTTGTGGACGGTGCCCAGCTCGTAGGTGGTGCTGGCGTTGACAAACTCGGCGAAGCGCAGGGCCGCGTGCACCTCCCGGTGGGTGTCGCCCGCCAGGCCCAGGGAGAGCATGGCCAAGGCGGCCGACACGCCCACTGGCGCCAGGAAGACGTTGTCGGCCGAGCCTGCCCGCGCCGCCAGCGCCCGGTACAGCTCGAAGCCGAACTGCGCGTTGAGGAGGTTGAGCCGCTGCACGCGGCTCTTGCCGGGGAAGAGCGGGAGCACGCTGCCGGCGCCCGCCCCGGGGCGCGGGGGCGGGTCCGCGTCCACGACGTCGCCGTAGTCGTCGCCGTCCTCCCCGAAGATCTGGCCCAGGTCCAGGTAGTCCTCCTCCTCCTCCCCGTCCGTGGCCCACTCGGTGGTGACCGTGTTCTCCTCGTGGAAGGCGGCGGCCGGCAGGGGCCGGCTCACGTTGCTGCCCTTCAGCCGCCCCCACTGGGGCTCCGCGGACTCGGGCTCGCCCCCACCGCCATCTCGCCGCCCCCGCGGGCCAAGGGTCCTGCAGGCAGATGCCAGGAGGAGGGCCAGCAGGAACGGGCGCAGGGGGCACCGCATCCCGGAGGAGCTGGAGCTGGGGGAGAGCAGACGCGTGAGAACGGCCTGGGAGCCCCCACACCAGCGGGGCCCCGGGTGCCCGTCCCCAGACACGCTGGGATCCGGTAGAAGACAGACACGCCTGATGTTCCGTGGGGCCTTGTGAGGGGCACCGCTCAGAACCCCTGGTGGAAAGGTGGGCAAAACCCTGGGGCCTGGGGACCCAGGGAGTTTCCTTCCCACTCGTGTACTGAGTTCGGGTCAATTTTTCGAGTGACACCCGGGGCCCTGGAGGCACCGTGGTGTCCCCCCGTCGGCCGGGGGCCCGCGTGCAGTGCGGAGGGCTCACGAGGACGGTGCTGGCAGGGGCTGGGGGCCACCTCCTGTGCTGGGAGTCCGCGGGGTCTAATCTGCGTGACCTGGGCCGCGTCTGCGGTGCAGGGGTCGCCCGGGCCGCTCACAGCCCCGGGGGGTGAGGGGTGAGCATCTTAGATCTGCCAGTCACTGCCCGCTGCTGCGGGAGGGCCCCGTCTCCACCAGGATCCCCATAGTGCCCTGGGTCAGGGTGTGGGGGTGCTGTTAGAAGCGCGTACCAGAGGCCTGAGGGGCTTCCTCCATGGGAGCGGGGTGCCCCGGGGGGGGGGTCTGCCTGCCGCCCCTCCCCTGCGTGCCCGCCTCCCTGGCTGGGCACTGCCCCTGGGGAGAGCGTAGCTGTCGGCGTGCCCGGTTCCCAGGAGGGGGACAGCACCCAGTGTCCCTTCAGTCCCCTGCGGGGGCATGTCTTGTTCAGTGTGCGGGTGTGCAGCCGTCTGCTGGGCCTCTGGGGACCAGGACTTCTGTTCCCCACCCAGGCTGGGAGAGCACCGTGGGCTCCTGTGAGGTGGAGCTGGGCTGGTTGGCCCTGAGGACGGGCTCAGTGCACTGAGGCCCCTGGAGCTCCGTGAGTCCTGCCCGAGCCACTGCCTGTGCACGGGGCCAGGCCGGGAGCTCCGTGCTGAGTGCCAGCCTGCAGGTCCCGCCTGTGCTGGGTCAGGGGCTCAACCGGACCCAGGGTCATGGCCCCTCCGCAGTGTCCAGCGCTCGGCCCTCAGCCCTGTGAGTGCGGCCAGCCGCATGCCCGGAGCACCACATTTGGAGAGGGACAGGCGCGTGGCTCGCGACTTTGACCCCTCTGTTGTAATCGAGGGTTCAGGAGGCAGTCAGAGCCGACAGGGAGGTGGAGGCGAAGGCGCCTGTGTCTGCCCGTGTGCACTCAGCACAAGTGGGAGCGTTCCGTGTCCTCTTGCGTGTTCCATGCTGACAAGCCCATCACGCTCATTACGCCCTCGTCAGAGGGAGCAGGGTGTATCTCCTGAGACCTCGCGTCCTGTGGATAAAAGCTAGGGACCTGGAAGGTACACCTCTCTGTCATCTTGGCATTCAGCATCATAGGAGTTAAGTAAGATGCTTCAGAATTATCGCTCGGTTGTGTTTAAATCCAGGGTAGTATGTTTGAGGAGAAGCAGTGCTTTCTCAAGGTGAACCATGTGACAGCTTGCTTTCCTGGGCCTGTTCTGTGGCGCCGCCTCATGCTGGCTGCTGTCCCCCGGCCCAGGAGGAGCGTGGCTGACAGCTGAGGACGCTCTTAAAGGGGATGGGCCTTCAGACTCAGCACAGCAGACCCCCAGGCCTGTGTCCCCAGGCTCGCCACCCCCGGGCCCTGTCCCCGGGCTCGCCACCCCCGGGCCCTGTCCCCGGGCTCGCCAGGTCTGTCTGCGTGTGTGTTTGCACACGTGTGACACACACATAGACACATCTTCCTGAACCGATTGTGACACCCCAGAACCAGGATGCCCCCCCGACCAGCCCTGTCCCCAGTTCAGGTCCTTAAGCTTGTGCAGACCCTCCTCACGGGCGGGCAAGATGGACAGAAGACCCTTCCATTCCGAAAACAGCGGTAGGGACTATGGGAAGGTGTTGCCAGACAGAGAAACAAGCCCGTCACCCACCTCACCCGCAGAAAGGTTGGAGACCTACTCACCTCTGTGCCGCTGGTGCAGAGTGGCTCTGCAGGGGCAGAATCGGCCAAGGTCGGCCGCGCGCTTCTGCGACCTTTGGTGCTGGGCTGCAGTTGCAGTCTTCCAAAGTACACAGGTCGCAGGTGAAACACCGCCCCCCAGCCTCGTCAGCACAAAGCCCCGCTGTGTGCCCGGTCACCGCCCAGCAGCTGCGACGCCACATTTGGAGGCCCGTCTGTCTCCTTGTGGACGAGCCATCAGGACCCTGTGGCCAGAGCTGGGTTGTGTCATGGGGGTGGTTTCGACGCTACCCTGGATGTGGGCCCCCACCACCGTGCATGCCGACCTCAGTTCTCGGCCGAGGGGGCCACAAGGAGACCCTGGCCCAGTCCTGCGTGCCGGCCCTGGTCCCTGCAGGGCACCCAGCCCAACTCCCCTGTGTCGCCGGGAAGCAGGGTCGCACCGAGGCTCCGGGGCCTGGGTGCCTCTGGGTCTACTTTGTGGGGTTCCGGTCTCCGGAGGTTCTCGGGGCGTTGGCAGGGGCCGTCGGCCCTGGGCGCCTCTGGGTCTGGTTGTGGGGTTCCGTTTGTTTGGGTCGTGCTGCACAGCTTGCAGGGTCTTCGTCCCCGACCAGGGGCTTAACCCGGGCCCCTGGCAGTGCTAGTCCAGTCACAACTGTGGACTGCCAGGAAGCCCCAGGGTGTCTTGTTTATGGTGCGTATTTTGAACTCACTTTCCAAGAAGGGTTGTATTGATTATCATCCTACCCCTTGCCATACCCCCACAGCAGTGGGCATCACCGTTCCTGGCCACCAACCTGGCACGTACTCGGTGCTTATAGGTCGTAGTGCACGTTTGAGCTGGGGAGACCCACTTGCGGTGGGTTAGTTAGCACCGTGTGGGGGCGTGGCCTCTCCCAGAAGCTCGGGAGGGTCTACGCGTCTGCCAGGTGCTGTGTGCGTTTACCGTTCTCCATACCTGAGCCCCCCAACACACACGCACTCGCGCGCGCACACACAGCGGGACGCTGCCATGGGGGCGGCTGCGGGGAGTCCAGGCCCGAGAGGCTCACCTGTCACCTGCTTCATGCACTGGGCTCTGCCCATGGTCCCTGCGCCTCCCTGCCCGCAACCCCACACCCCCGCACCCCCGCCTCGGGCCTGGTGCCCCCGCGGGCACGCCGCCCTCCTGTGAGCACCCGGCCGAGGTCCTGGGGCTGCTGCCGCCCGCTCACTGGCGGTGAAGCATGGCTGGTCCTCCCGGCACAAAGCCTGCCTGCACTCGAGGGCCCGGGAGGGTTTCCAGGGGGCCTGCTGGGGGCCGCTGGTCCAGCCGTCCCCTGCTGGGCCAGGTGGCTGCTCCTCTGAGAGGAGGCCTGGAGGGCGGGTCGCGGGCTCGCGTCCGTAGGGCTCAGCTCCACGTGCAGACAGCCCCCTTCTCTGCCTCTCCTCCCCAGCTCACCCGGCGGCTGCCGCCCATCAAGGAGCCAAAGCCGAGACTGCAGAAGCTCTTCCGGGACTTTTGGCTGTACTCGGTGCTGATGGGCTTTGCCGTGGAGGGTTCAGGTAGGGCCCCGGGGACAGTGCAGAGTGAGGCCCAGGGGCCTGGCAGGGCGTGTGCACGCGCAGGGCGGCCGGTGTGCCTGCTGCCTCCACAGTGGGGACGCGCTTTAGGGCTCTGGGACACCACGTGCCTTCGGGGGCCCTGCCTCGCTTAGGAAACAGACTTGTTTCTGTTCCCATCCTGAGACGGGCTCAGGCAAGGGGCCCACGGCTAGAGCCGCTGTCAGCGTGGGCCCCAGTGGGGCGCCTCCCGAGCCAGGTGGCGCCTCAGCCCTCCCCGTCCTGCAGGACTCTGGCCAGAGGAGTGGTACGAGGGCGTCTGTGAGATCGCCACCAAGTCGCCGCTGCTCACCTTCCCCAGCAGAGAGCCCCTGCGGTCCGTTCTCCAGTACAATTCAGCCATGAAGAACGACACAGTCACGCCCGTAAGGATGCCTCCCTGCCAAGCACGGTGCTCCAGGCAGGGTTTCGGGACGCTCCCGGGGATGAGAGGGCTGGTCCTGCGTGTCTGTGGGGCCGGTTTCGGGGATGGAGCCACCTGCACCCACGCAGCGCCGCCGCCCACAGGCCGAGCTGAGCGAGCTGCGCAGCACCATCGTCAACCTTCTGGACCCGGCCCCCGAGGTGTCCACTCTCATCGGCAAGCTGGACTTCGCCATGTCCACCTACCTGCTGTCTGTCTACCGGCTGGAGTACATGAGGTACGCGGGCTGGCCCTGTGCACACCGTCCTGGCTCGGGCTGTGCCGCTCCTCCTGGCGTGTCAGCGTCCTTAGAGGCGCCAGCCCAGGCTCCCGCTCTTCCGTGTGCACCTGCTCCCTGAGCCCCCGATGCCCCCGGGCTCCGGGAGGCCACCTCCACTTGGGCCCGGGCCGCTGAACTGCCGCCGGCGCGGCCGCCAGCCCTACACATGGCCCTCAAGGCCCCAGAAGGGGCAGCCATGCTCACGGCCTCGCCCATCCGGGCGGTGCTGCAGCTGCCGGCCCGAGCTGTGCCCTCACCCGGGCCGTCCCGCAGGGTCCTGCGCTCCACCGACCCCGACCGCTTCCAGGTGATGTTCTGCTACTTTGAGGACAAAGCGATCCAGAAAGACAAGTCCGGTAAGTCGGCACGGCGGGCCGCTGAGGTGCGTTGGGGTTTAGTGGTGTAGGCGGAGTGTGCGCCCTGTGTGCTTGGAGAAGGCAGCTCCGCGCTGCTGCACGCCGCCTCAGAAACATGACTGTAGCACGTGGCCCGGGCCCCTGGGAGCAGGGATGCGCTGGGCGGCTCGTGGCTGAGGCACGGTCTTGCTTCTTAACACTGCTGCTGAGAGGACCAAGGCCAGGGTGCAGAGCCCACACGTGGATACGTCGCTGCTGTCTTGCTTAGAAGAGGGAAGGCACACCAGGGCGCCGTCTTGGAGGAGGGGGTGTGCGCGTGTCCCCGTGTGCCTGTGTGGGCAGCGGCTAACTGTTCCTCCACTGGTGGTGGCGACCCCACGGATTGTAGCCCGCCAGGCTCCTCTGTCCCTGGGGATTTTCCCAGCGAGAGGACTGGAGTGGGTTGCCATTTCCTTCTCTAGGGGATCTTCTTGAACCAGGGATCAAACCCGGTCTCCTGCATTGCAGGCAGATTCTTAACCAACTGAGCTACAGGGAAGCCCGTTTCTTCCAAGTGTTTGTAAATGAGTGACTGTAGGTGCTCCTCTCGTGCGATCAGGAAGGAGCCACGGGGTCCAGGGAGAGGTCGGGCACCTGTGTAGAGCCACCCCTGGTGCCAGTGACTGGGTAGGAAGGGTGCCCTGCAGCTGATGGGCAGAGACGTCCCACGAGCAGCGGTTAGAGGGGCTAGTCAGCCAAGAGCAGACAGCTCGCCGTGGGGCACCTGCCCCCCCCGGGGCATCCTGCGTGCTGCAGCAGGCCTGCCACTCCTGAGCAGACCCAGCGGCTCCCACACACCTCCAGCAGTAGGATCTGTGGGCCACACCTGGTTTAAGGCCGCGTCCTCCTTTCCTGGGAGCTTTCAGGACGTGAGTCTGTGTGAGACATGAGGACTTGCAGGCCCCTGGGTGCTATGCATGGACCCAAGGTTCACCGTCCCAGCAGGCCCACACTCGAACCTCTCTGTGCTGTCAAAGCGTGCCCATCACCAAAGCCCTAGTGAAGCGAACCTAACGTAAGAAAAGGGACAAGACCACGCAGGAATACTGGAGTCGAGGCAGCAGAGAGAAGCAGCGCACGGCCTGGGCGCTGTTTGCGTTTTAGTGGGAGAGCAGAGACAGGCTGCCGCGAGGGCCGCGTGCTGACTCGGAAGGCGCCTGTAAGGGGCTGGTGGGAACATCCGGGTGCGGCTGGGGGCGCGGGGCGGCCCCCCACTGACGCCCCCATGTCACAGGGATGATGCAGTGTGTGATTGCCGTCGCCGACAAGGTGTTTGACGCCTTCCTGAACATGATGGCAGAGAAAGTAAGCCTGGGGGTAGGCCCGCCAGAACGCGCGCGCGCGGGGCCTGCCGCGTGCCCGCCAGAACGCGCGCGCGGGGTCTGCAGCCTGTGTGCTCCGAACCCAGGCCAAGACCAAGGAGAACGAGGAGGAGCTGGAGCGGCACGCGCAGTTCCTGCTGGTCAGCTTCAACCATGTCCACAAGCGCATCCGCAGGGTCGCCGACAAGTACCTTTCCGGGCTGGTGGACAAGTGAGCTCCGCTCCCTGCCGCGCCGCACACCGCCCCCCGGCCCGCAGCCCCCCAGAGGCCCCAGGTGTCCCCCTGGCTCACAGGAGGACCGGGCCCGCCCTGAGCCCCCTGCACCCCACGCTGTCCCTGCCTTGCCGGAATGACTGCCGGGGCAAGGCACTGAGGGCAGCCCGGGCCTGCCCCACGGCCACGTGATGGCCTCAGACAGCGAACGGGCCTGCATGGTCCCCGAAGCAGATGCCGTCCAGGCAGGGCCAGAGGGCGTGTCTGAGCCGGCCTCCACGCCCGCAGCCTACTCCGTGGGTGCCCGGCTCCCGGCAGCTCCTCCCGTGAACCCCAAGGTGCCACACACACGTGGCTCTCGCCACACTTGGGCTTCCGCGAGTGCAGCCGGTGCCCCCAGCCCCTGTGGCTCAAGGGCCCCGTCTTGCCGTGTTCAGTGTGGGGGTAGGGGCCGTGGATGGAGACAGAGGGCCCCGTGGGGAGCAGCGGGGCTTGGCCGGTGGCGGCCAGGGCGATGGGGTTGGGTGGTCTCAGGAGCACAGCTCTGGGCGGCAGGCTCTGGGCCTTGAGCAGGGGGCTCTGGGTGCAGGTTCCCCCACCTGCTCTGGAGCGGGACGGTGCTGAAGACCATGCTGGACATCCTGCAGACCCTGTCCCTGTCGCTGAGCGCAGTGAGTGCCCTGCCCCCGCCGAGCCTGCCTCACGCCCCAAGTGGGGAGCGGGGGGCGCCCGTCGCGGATGGGTGGGGGCAGGGAAGGAGGCGCCCGTGGGGACGCGGCGCGAGGCGGGGACGCGGCGTGAGGTGGGCCCTGCGTTCCCAGGACATCCACAAGGACCAGCCGTACTACGACATTCCCGACGTGCCCTACCGCATCACCGTCCCGGACACCTACGAGGCCCGAGAGGTAGGCGGGCAGGGCCGAGCGGGGCCCGGGGCCACAGCCCAGCCCTGGGGCGCTGAGTGCTGCCTGCCCTCGCCCCCTCTGCCAGAGCATCGTCAAGGACTTCGCTGCGCGCTGCGGGATGATCCTTCAGGAGGCCATGAAGTGGGCGCCCACGGTCACCAAGTCCCACCTGCAGGTACTTCCTTGAGGTCGGCAGGAAGCGGCCTTGGTGAGCTCCCTCCAGCTGTTGGGAGCTTTACCCAGACACGGCGCTGGTGTGTGGGACCAGGGACAGTGGGGGCACCTGGGGCAGATGTGCCAGCCCGGGGTGGGGCGTGCGGTGGGACTGCGGAGGGGCTCAGTGCAGCTGACCGGGGAGGGTGGTGCCGGCGGGGTGGCGCCGGCTTGGAGGCTTGGCTGGCTGCCTGCCTGCCGCGCAGAGGCACGCCTCAGCTCCGCGGCGACGCGGTCCCGTGGCAGGAGTACCTGAGCAAGCGCCAGAACTGGGTGTCCGGCCTGTCGCAGCACACGGGGCTGGCCCTGGCTACGGAGGGCGTCCTGCACTACGCCGGCTACAACAAGCAGAGCACCAGCCTCGGGGTACGTGCGCCGCGGTCCGGGTCCGGCCCCCGCCTGGGAGCTTGCGGCAGGCCCCAGACTCCGGAGCCGCAGCCTCTGCTTCTGACGGAGAGCGGGGCGGGCGCTCTGCGGGGGCGGGCCCGCGCGGTAGGCGGGGTCGTGCTGGGCGGCGCGGCCACGTGCTGTGTGTGCAGGTGGCGCAGCTCGCGGAGCGGCCGGCCTGCGTCAAGAAGGACTATTCCAACTTCATGGCCTCGCTGAACCTGCGCAACCGCTACGCAGGCGAGGTGCCTCCCCCGCCCAGGGGTGGCGGGCGGTGCGTCTCTGGGGAGGGCCCAGTCTTTGAAAGGGGTGGGAGCTCTTCTCAAGTCTTGGAGAGAAACACATCAGACTCCCCCCTGCCCTGGGGGTCCGTCCAGAGCATTGGGAGCAGCAGGTGCTTCTGGAGGAGGAGCTCTGGGGGCGGGAGGTGGGCTGCGGGGACTGTCTGGCACTCGGCGCGGGCACGGATCTGTGGGCTGGGCAGCCAGGCCACGAGCGCCTCCACTGCCTGCAGGTGTACGGAATGATCCGGTTCTCGGACGCCACAGGCCACGCCTCGGACCTGAACAAGATGATGGTCCAGGAGCTGAGGGCGGCACTGGGTGCCGGTGACGCTCAGCAGTACACGCAGGCCATGTTCAAGCTGACAGCGAGACTCATCAGCAGCAGAGGTGCCGCCGTGCGCGGGGGCGGGGGCCGCAGCCGGCTGTGCGCGGGGGCGGGGGCCGCGGCCGGCCGTGCGCGGGGCCTCTGAACGGCGTCCCCCTGGTTGCAGACTGTGACCCGCAGCTCCTCCACCACCTGTGCTGGGCCCCCCTGCAGATGTTCAACGAGCACGGCATGGAGACCGCCCTGGCCTGCTGGGAGTGGCTGCTGGCCGGCAAGAACGGGGTGGAGGTGCCGGTAAGACGCTGGCCATGGGGCCCGAGGGGTGGAGAACCAGCCTTGGCCCCCTGGCTGTGGAGCGTGGAGACCCCGGGCAAGCACCCTTGTCCCCCCGGGGGCCTCTCATGTCAGCAAGACGGTGATGGGAAAGCCTGACCCCAGGAACGCTTCCCAGCTGAGAGGGGACTTGGGTTCAGGGACCGGCGGTGCCTGACGCTGTTGCTCCCCCAGCGCTCGGCAGGGGGCGCCCTCGCTCTGCCGGTGGCTTCCATCCCTGCCGTGTCCGACTCTGTGTGACCCCTTGGACCATAGCCCGCCAGGCTCCTCCGTCCATGGGGTTCTCCAGGCAAGAATACTGGAGTGGGTTGCCATTTCCTTCTCCAGGGGATCTTTCCGACCCAGGGATCTAACCCCGCGTCTCCCACACTGCAGGCAGACTCAACTGTCTGAGCCACCAGGGCGCTTGTGTTTATCCACAGCAGCCAGGTCCCAGCTGCCCAGGAGGGCAGCCCCCTGTGCCCATGTTTCTGGACTTCCTGCTGGAGGGGCCCAAGGAGAGGAGGGTCACATAACATCTGAAACAGATTTATGTTTCCAAGATTCCCATTAATTGCCATGGTGACGCGGATGTGCCTCGGTTTTCCTGCTTTTATTAAGCTGAGATGCATGGTCAGAAGGGGGTTCTGTGTTCTTGCCCCTGAGGGGGTTAGCTGGATAATTTCCAAGGATGCAACTGGGTTGTTCAGGCAGGGGCACACTCGTGGCTGAGGTGAGGGGTCACTGGCCGTGCCCCCCCAGAGGGAGGTCGGCTGGTGCTGGGCTGTCTTCAGGGCCCGCGGCAGGTTCCGACCGCGTGCCCAGGGTGACGGCATGGGCCCTGCACGCTGTGTCCACCTGGCCATCTCACGCGGCTCTTGTCACTGTGGGGAGGGGGCGCTGTGGTCACGGCT
This sequence comes from Ovis canadensis, assembly GCF_042477335.2. Taxonomy (NCBI): domain Eukaryota; kingdom Metazoa; phylum Chordata; class Mammalia; order Artiodactyla; family Bovidae; genus Ovis; species Ovis canadensis. The sequence continues at coordinate 82,401,703 of NC_091261.1, read as the reverse complement.
GTGTCCCGTCCCATCAGAGCTCGTGCGTGGCTCGCGTCCGTCTGTGTTGCTGCTGCAGGTGACACGCGCCTCGTAACAGGGCTGTGTGTGTCGCTGGGCTTTTCCTGAGCCGGCGGGTCTGTCCAAACCATGTCCGCTCCTCCCGTGGGAGCCCGGCTCCGCGGTTCTCTCCGCACTTCCTGGGCTGCAGGCGGCGGGAACATGCTCCTTCATCCTGCACAGAGGCAGGTTTTCCCGGGTCTGCGGTCCTGAATTGACGGCTGTGTGGTTTCGATCTTTGATCTTTTAATAACTTGAGTCTTAGGTGCCTGTGTATGATTTCCTGTGTATTTTATGTTGGGACTTCCTGGACTTACTAAATTTAGAGATTTCAGACTCTTCATCACACTTGCAAAACTTGAGGCCAGTGTTTCGTACTTTTCACGCCATTTTCCCCGTCTCCTCACTTGGGCTCTGGGGATGCTCGTTTTGGACCTCGAGACAATGGTGGTGCCCACGGACACCGGCCCTCCCGCGGGCCGCGTTCCCTGCCTCACAGTCTGGCCCACTTCGGTCGGGCTCTGTGCAGTTTCCCCGGACGGTCCCTGCCTTAGGCGCTCTGTCAGGAAACCACTTTCAGTGTTAAGTTTTGTTTCAGGATTATAATTCTCAGGCCTAGGGTTCCCCTTTCTTTCTCATGCTTTGTACTTTGCTGACAAATCTCTGTCACCTCTTCTGTCTTTTCCTGTGAGTCTTTGAACGTCTTTGTAGTCATTACTTGATGGTCCTTGCCTGCTTGGTTAGTTCTAGCATCAGGGTCATCTGTGCTGAAGTTGGTGCCTGTGGACCCGACACCCTGGGAAGCAATGGAGCCCACGGGGCCTGGTGGCCGGGGCTCCGTGGGGCTGCAGGGAATGCCGCACCCCGGGGGGGGGGGCAGAGGCTTGGCGAGAAGGGCTGTGCTTCCTGGCTTACACCCGCCCTCACTTTCTTTCTTTCGCCAAAATGAGGAGAGGGCTTACGGAACAGTTTTTCTGCCCAGCACTTTGCTTTTCATTTGGGGTCTGTGAGACTCCAGCCTGCCTCCTGCCATCACCGGTCACTAGGCTGGCTTGAGGTCTCGGCCTTGTTAGGACCATCCGCCACTTGTGTCAGATGACACGCTGGCCACGGGTGTGCCAGGGAAGTACCACCTGTGGAGAGCCGCTCCTCGCACGCGCTCTGCCCACCACCCTCGAGGCCCCCGGCCCCACGCTGGCTCCTGTCCTCTGGCCCTTGCTGCCGGCTCAGGGCTGCTGGCTGGCTGTCGCCGCCCTCGCCTCCACAGGGAGGTGTGGGCCGGGCCCTGCCTCGCCTCAGCAGAGAGGGGCCGCACCCTTTATTGCTGTGTCTTCAGTTTCTGGACTTTCCTGTTACCGGGCAGCGTGTGCTGTTACAGAGGGCATGACGGAGGGCAGACAGACCAGCTGCAGCCCTAACTCGGAGGCGAGCCCTGCCGGCTTCCTGCCGTCTTTTTTGGGTTTCTGGGAAGATAACATGCGAGCAGCCTTGTTGACCTCATGCAGCACAGGAATCAGGGCCTTAGTGCCACTGAGGTGGGAGGGAATCCTGGCCCCTGGTTCAAGTGCCCAGGCCCAGCCTGGCCCTGCCGCCCTCTGGCTGTAAATGCCCAGAAGGAAGCTACTGCATGGCGAGCCTTAGCAGATGCTGCCAGGTCGACCTTTTACCTCTAAGGCATCTTCAGAATCTGACTACCTCCCTGCCCTGAAAGGAGTCAGTTCAGTTCACTTGCTCCGTCACGTCCAGCTCTTTGCAACCCCGTGGACTGCAGCACGCCAGGCTTCCCTGTCCATCAACAATTCCCAGAGCTTGCTCAAACTCGGGTCCATCGAGTCGGTGATGCCATCCAGCCATCTCATCCTCTGTTGTCCCCTTCTCCTCCTGCCCCCAATCTTTCCCAGTATCAGGGTCTTTTCCCATGAGTCCCCTCTTCAGATCAGGTGGCCAAAGTATTGGAGTTTCAGCTTCAGCATCACCAGTCCTTCCAATGAATATTCAGGACTGGTTTCCTTCAGAATGGACTGGTTGGATCTCCTTGTAGTCCAAGGGACTCTCAAGAGTCTTCTCCAACACCACAGTTCAAAAGCACCAATTCTTTGGCACTCAGCTTTCTTTATGGTCCAACTCTCACATCCATACATGACGACTGGAAAAACCATAAGCTTTGACTAGGCGACCTTTGTCAGAAAAGTAATGTCTTTGCTTTTGAGTATGCTGTCTAGATTGGTTATAGCTTTTCTTCCAAGGAGTAAGTGTCTTTTAATCTCATGGCTGCAGTCACCATCTGCAGTGATTTGGGAGCCCTGCAAAATAAAGTCTGACACTGTTTCCATTGTTTCCCCATCTATTTGCCATGAAGTGATGGGACCAGATACCATGATCTTAGTTTTTTGAATGTTGAATTTTAAGCCAGCTTCTTCACTCTCCTCTTTCACTTTCATCAGGAGGCTCTTTAGCTCCTCTTCACTTTCTGCCATAAGGGTGGTGTCATCTGCATATCTGAGGTTATTGATATTTCTCCCGGCAATCTTGATTCCAGCTTGTGCTTCATCCAGCCTGCCATTCCATACGATGTACTCTGCATATGAGTCAAGTAAACAGGATGCCAGAATACATCCTTGACGTACTCCTTTCCCAATTTTGGAACCACTCCATTGTTCCATGTCCAGTCCTAACTGTTGCTTCCTGACCTGCATACAGGTTTCTCAGGAGGCAGGTAAGATGGTCTGGTATTCCCATCTCTCTAATTTTCCAGTTTGTTGTGATCCACACAAAGGCTTTAGCATAGTCAGTGAAGCAGAAGATGTTTTTCTGGAACTCTTGCTTTTTCCATGATCCAGCGGATGTTGGCAATTTGATCTCTCGTTCCTCTGCCTTTTCTAAAACCAGCTTGAACATCAGGGAGTTCACGGTTCATGTATTGCTGAAGCCTGGCTTGGGAGAATTTTGAGCATTACTTTACTAGCATGTGAGATGAGTACAATTGTGCGGTACTTTGAGCATTCTTTGGCATTGCCTTTCTTTGGAATTGGAATGAAAACTGACCTTTTCCAGTCCTGTGGCCACTGCTGAGTTTTCCAAATTTGTTAGCATATTGAGTGCAGCACTTTCACAGCATCATCTTTCAGGATTTGAAATAGCTCAACTGGAATTCCATCACCTCCACTAGCTTTGTTCGTAGTGATGCTTTCTAAGGCCCACTTGACTTCACATTCCAGGATGTCTGGCTCTAGGTGAATGATCACACCATCATGTTTATCTGGATCTTGAAAATCTTTTTTGTATAGTTCTTCTGTGTATTCTTGCCACCTCTTCTTAATCTCTTCTGCTTCTGTTAGGTCCCTGCCATTTCTGTCCTTTATTTTGCCCATCTTTGCATGAAGTGTTCCTTTGGTATCTCTGATTTTCCTGAAGAGATCTCTAGTCTTTCCCATTCTGTTGTTTTTCTCTATCTCTTTGCATTTGGAAGGAGTTGCTTCCCTCCAAACCCCACACCTTGATGGTGGGGACTCAGGCTCCACTTGGCCCCCGCAGCTCTTCCCAGGCCTGGTTTGGGGCATGAAGGTGTCGTCGTGGGTCCGTGGGGTGGAGGTGGCACTGGGTTCTGGAGGCCCTGAGCAGGTGGTGCAGTGACAGGGGGGCATCGGGAAGCGGGACATGCATCTGGCTGTGGTCCTGGACGGGCGTGTGGTGAAAGAAGGCCCGGGCTGGGGCCGTCATGGGACCGTGTGGCTTTCCTTTTCTTCACACGCCCTCAGCTTCCTAAGTCTCCAGCGAGCCTATCCTCCTTTCATAACTAAGCACCGACAAGAACACGCAGCAGGCCCCTCCCTGTACCGCACGGAGGTGCTGACGGCCAGGTTTTTGCAGTTCATGCGGGAGATGGCCGGGGCCTGGCAGATGACCGTGGAGCAGAAGTTCGGCCTGTTTTCTGCGGAGATAAAGGAAGCAGATCCCCTGGCCGCGTCCGAAGCCAGCCAGCCGAGACCGTGTGCCCCCGAGGTGACCCCTCACTACATCTGGATCGACGTACGTGCCCCCCAGGCTCCTCCCACTCTCCCCCGGGGTTGGGGGGCTACCCCGGGGCTCCAGGTTGAAGATGCCCCTCCAGGAGGGGGCGGTGCTGGCCCTCCTCTCCCCCAGACCCCCACCCCCTGCCTTGCAGACCCCACCTGCCCTCCGGCAGGCCCCACAGGCAGCGTGTCCCCCCCCCCAGTTCCTGGTGCAGCGGTTCGAGATCGCCAAGTACTGCAGCTCCGACCAGGTGGAGATCTTCTGCAGCCTCCTGCAGCGTGCTCTGTCCCTGAGCATCGGGGGCGCCGCGGGCAGCATGAACCGGCATGTGGCGGCCATCGGGCCCCGCTTCAAGTGAGGCCCGGGGGGCCCGGGGTGGGGTCCGCTGCCCGTAGGCAGGCCCCGAGCTCAGGCAGGGGGAGCCGGAGCGCTGACCTGGCCCCCCTTGCAGGCTGCTGACCCTCGGCCTGTCCCTGCTGCATGCGGACGTGCTCCCCAACGCCACCATCCGCAACGTGCTCCGCGAGAAGATTTACTCCACCGCCTTTGACTACTTCAGGTGCCCCCCGCCCCCGCCCCGGGCCAGGTCCCCCTGCCCAGCGCCTGGCTCTCACCCTGGCCCCCGCCCATCTGCAGCTGCCCCCCGAGGTTCCCGACCCAGGGGGAGAAGAGGCTCCGTGAGGATGTCACCGTGATGGTCAAGTTCTGGACCGCCGTGTTTTCAGACAAGAAGTACCTGACCGCCAGCCAGCTCGCTCCCCCAGGTACGCCGGCCCGCTCGCCCCTGCCCTGCCACGCTTGGCAAGGGGACGCCCTCGGCCTAGCTTCCTAGCGCCAGGCTGTCCACGGGCTCCCCGGACACCCGTCAGCCCACCCTGGGCTGCGGCTGGTGGGCCACGAGGGGCCAGGCACAGTCCCTTGCCGCCCAGCAAGGCAGTCCTGTCAGGAGCGACTCTAACATAAGTGCCGTGGGGGCGTCCCCGTGGTCAGGCCCTTGCCTGCAGCAGCTGGGGCCCCAGGGTCTCCGCAGCAGACGCACACAGGCGGCCTGCCACAGGACGGGGGACGGCAGCCACAGCGAATGTCCCAGTGGCTCCTGACTCCTCTCGGAGCAGGGCTGGCGGCCCCACATCTGCCCCGGGCCCCCCGTGTGGAAGCACGCCTGGGGGCAGGTGCCCCGTGGCTGCCGGGGGCGGAGCTCGGGCTGCTCTGCTTTGGGCTCGGGGAGCCCCGCGCGCTGTAGGAAGCTTCTGCTGCAGTCCTCTGAGCCCCCAGGTGCCTGGCTCTCTGTGAAGCTGTCTCCCCGTCTGCTCCCCCGTGGCTGCCTCGTCCATGCGGAAGGTCCAAGTCCCTTTTTCTGGAATGCTGTGTCTGCCTGCAGACAACCAGGACACCCGGAGCAACCTGGACATTGCGGTCGGCTCTCGCCAGCAGGCCACACAGGGCTGGATCAACACGTACCCGCTGTCCAGCGGCATGTCCACCATCTCCAAGAAGTCGGGTCAGTGGGGCTTTTCACCTGGGTCCCTCGGGTCCTCAGGGTCGTGGAGTGTCTCTGAGGGAGACCCTGTGTCCACCCCCCGCCCCAGGTATGTCCAAGAAGACCAACCGGGGCTCCCAGCTGCACAGATACTACATGAAGCGCCGGACCCTGCTGCTGTCCCTGCTGGTGAGGCCCGCCCGCCAGGCCCGCGGGGCAGCTGGGGGCACGCAGAGGCGCAGCCATGTCCTTGTCTGTACCCAGGCCACCGAGATCGAGCGTCTCGTCACCTGGTACAACCCGCTGTCCGCCCCGGAGCTGGAGCTGGACCAGGCTGGGGAGAGCAGCGTGGCCAACTGGAGGTCCAAGTACAGCAACCTGAGCGAGAAGCAGTGGAAGGACAACGCCAGCCTGGCCTGGGGCATCTCGCCGCACCTGGCCGTGCAGCTGCCTGCCAGGTGCGCTCCAGGCCACGCCGAGGCCCAGTGCCCCGCAGCCCCAGGCCCGCCTTCCTCGACCAGGAAAGGCAGCAGCTGCGGTGACTCCCGGGGCGTCCTTGGGCAGCAGTGCCTGTGTCGTGAGCTCTCCCGACGGCTCTGGCCGGCGGGAGCAGAGGGGGCTGAGTCCTCACAGACCCCCACCCCGTGTGCCTGTGTCCGGGGCGGGGGGGGGCCTGTCACCCCCTGAGCCCACGCTGCCTGCCCAGTGCTTCCTCCCACAGGCGCCAAGTCCATGCGGGGCGGCCTGACCGCTCACCTGCGCCCTCCCACCCGCTGCAGTGCCGTCTGGCCCACGGGCTGCTTGGGGCCTGGCCACGGGCGTTGGGGTCCTTGAAAGGGGAGGGCAGACCCTTCCTGGCCCAGGGCCCTCTGTCCTGGGTCACCGCACACGCCAGAAGCGAGGGTGCTCAGACGCTGCTGGGCGCCGGCCACATTCCTCACTCCCGGGCTCCTTGGCCCCGTCCTCAGTGCCTGCGCCCCACACCCTCTGCGCCTGCAGGTTCAAAAACACGGAGGCTATCGGCAACGAGGTGACGCGTCTGGTGCGCTTGGACCCGGGAGCTGTTAGTGACATCCCGGAAGCCATCAAGGTAGGGGGCAGGTGGTGGGCCACGGCAGGAACACAGGCTCTGAAGCGCCCCGGGGCCGCCTGGAGGAGCGTGACCAAAGCCCTGAGCGCCGTGGGGTCTGAGCGCCGCTGCCCCACGCTTCCCACCCTGGGACGAGGCGTGCACTATAGAAGACGGCCTCGGCGCTCCCCCCTGGCTGGGGCGGCGCTGGGGACAGAGCGTGCCTGCTGCCATCGGGAATGCCTCTCAGGACCACCCCGCCCCTCCTCCCTCCAGTTTCTGGTCACCTGGCACACCATCGACGCCGACGCGCCTGAGCTCAGCCACGTGCTGTGCTGGGCGCCCGCGGACCCGCCCACGGGCCTGTCCTACTTCTCGAGCATGTACCCGCCGCACCCTCTCACGGCGCAGTACGGGGTCAAGGTCCTGCGATCCTTCCCGCCGGTGAGCCCCTCTGCCGGGTGGGCCTCGGGGCTGCCCCCCACTGCTGTGGAGTGGGAGGCACTCAGGGACACGCCGTGGGGGCAGCCTGGTGGAGGGTGAGGCTGGTCCAGGCGGGGTGGGCTCCTGGGACCCCCGCCCTGGAGTCACAGCCACACCCTGCCCCCCCCAGGACGCCATCCTGTTCTACATCCCCCAGATCGTGCAGGCGCTCAGGTACGACAAGGTAAGTGTGCGCCAGCCCGGAGGGCCAGGCGGGCAGGGGCACAGGGCTAGGACCTGAGCCTGAGCTCTCCGCCCACTACGTGGCCGTCCAGCGCCTGAGGCCCAGGCCTGCTATGCAGGTGAGCAGCTTCTGGAAGCATCGCTGGCCGCCACTCAGGGTGGGCAGCCTGGCCCGGGACCTGTCTACTGGAAGGGGGTCTTGGCAGGCCCTGACTCCCATGCCCAGCTCTCTGTCTCCTGGGAGGAGAGGCCGGGTGTGCTAGCAAGCTGGGGCCACCCTGGAGGAGTCCACGGGCTCAGAACCTGAACAGGCCTGGAAGCTGGATGTCTGGGGTCCAGGTGGGGCGGGCTGGCTCCCCCGAGGCCCCTCTCCTCGCCATGAGACAGGGCCACCGCCCTGTGTCCTTCTTGTCTGTGTCCCGATCTCTTCTGAGGACACGAGTCAGCTTAGATGAGGCCCCCACTGATCTCACATAACTTCACCAGCTTTTCAAAGGCGTATCTCCAGCCATCTCAACACGAGGCCTCCAGCAAGCGCGGGGCTTCAGCGTGTAGATGGGGGACGGGGCCACTCAGCCATGAGCGAGGGCGTGCCCCGAAGGGGCCTGGACAGACAGCACCTGCAGGGCGACCCCGCTGTGCCTGTGCCTCTCCACGCCTGCGCCTCCGGGCACCAGCAAGTGCCCTCCCGGCCCAGCCCAGGGCCCCCAGACCACCGTGTCCCAGCCCAGCCCCAAGCCTGCACCGGAGGTTGCGTGTTCACGGTTCAACGTTCGATCTGCTTGCTGAGTTAGAATTGGGTGTTTTGAAGCCTGACCTCTTTGGGAAGTGCACCCACCAAGTCGAGGACATCCAACCAGGGAATACTTTACCAGACGGAGGGGGAGGAGCCCCAGATGGGGGCAGAGGCGGCTGTGGGGAAGGAGAGGCTGCCCCCCAGGAGTCTTCCAGAAAGGCCAGCGCCTTCGTAACCTAGACCGGGGACTCACCCTGAGCTGGGCATGCCGGGGGAGGAGAGGTCACAGGTGGGCAGGGACCACAGCGCGCAACCACCAACTTGTAGGGTTTTCTGGCACCCACCGCCCCTGGGCAGCTCACAGGGTGGCGGTGGAAGCCCGCCTGCCCACACCTCCCGCTCCACAGCAGCAGAGGTAGGCTAGAGTCGGGGGGAGCGGGGGCGAGGCTGCACCTGCCTGAGGTGAGATGTGGTGGCCGGCTGGCAGGCTGACGTGCTGGTCCCGCGGCCCAGGACAGCTGCTCGCAGCCAGCGCAGGGCCTCACGGGGCTGGGCCGAGCTGACCACAGTCTCGCCCCTGTAGATGGGCTACGTGCGGGAGTACATCCTGTGGGCCGCCTCCCAGTCCCAGCTACTGGCGCACCAGTTCATCTGGAACATGAAGACCAACATCTACATGGACGAAGAGGGCCACCAGAAGGATCGTGAGTGCCGGCTCCCGTCAGGGCACCTGCCCTTCCCCTGCCCAGGTCACCCCTCCACTCCCACCTTGGCCCCCGGCCCCGCGGCTCCGTCCCGCAACTCCCCGGGCGGCCACCCTGCGCGTCCTCCGGGTGGGGTCCACAGAGATGGCCCCGGGCCCAGGCTCAGCCACAGCAACTCCGCAGCCGACATCGGTGATCTCCTGGAGCAGCTGGTGGAGGAGATCACGGGCTCCCTCTCCGGCCCGGCCAAGGACTTCTACCAGCGGGAGTTTGACTTTTTCAACAAGATCACCAACGTCTCAGCCATCATCAAGTAAGTGCACCTCCTCCAGGCCCCACGCAGGCGAGCCGCCCCAGAGGCAGTGTGCACACAGCCCCGCCCCCTGCCCCGTGGCCACCGCCGCAGAGCAGCCGGCTGGGAGCCTGCCTGCCGTCCTGGGCTCCCGCGGCCCCTCAGGTGCACGGAAGCACGCATTAGCTTCACGTCGGGTCTGAGGCCACTGCTCTGGAGGCTCCCAGGGGCCCAGCAGCGTTAGGCAGCCCGACCCACTGGCCGCCCTGGGGCCCTGTCTCAATTAACCTCTCTGGTGCACGTTCACATGGGGCGGACATCAACCTCAGACACCCTGGCCCCACGTTTGTGTGGGACGGGCCTTGGGGTTGACACTGGCCGACCCCGGGGAAGGACCCTGGCCCCCTCTGTCCCCAGAGCTCCGGCTCATGCCCAGTCACCCCATCCTCACCTGGCTGTCCGGGTGGGCTCCCTGGGCCACCCTCTGCATGTGAGGGCGCAATTCCACGTCAGCCCTTCATCTTGGGGCATAGAGGTCTGGGGGCCGCCAGAGGCCATGCAGGGCAGCGGCCCTCAGGGAGGAGGGCCTGCCGCCAGAAGCGTGGAGGTCAGCCTTTGTGTCCTGGTCCCCAGGCCCTACCCCAAAGGCGACGAAAGAAAGAAGGCCTGCCTGTCCGCCTTGTCTGAAGTGAAGGTGCAGCCTGGTGAGCGGGGCGGAGCCTGGTGGGAAGGGGGGTGTGGGCCCTGGGTGCCTGGCATCCCTCTCCAGAGCCTGCCCTGCCCAGCGGCCACTTGGGGGCCTACTGGCTGCAGCTGTTTTCCGAAGGCCAAGCCCTGTCTCCAGCAGCTGTGGTTCTAGAAGGTTCCTGAGCTCCAGGGTAGCAGAGGCAGTGTGCGTGGGAAGGGGCGTCCGCGGTGTGCTGGGGCCCATGGTATGAGGGCCCGTGCCCCGCCCTGGTGCTGCTGGTTGGCAGGACGGAGCCCAGATGTCACCGCACAGCTCCCAGTTATTCACTGCCACACACGCGCTCTCTTCACACTCTGGCCCTGCCTGCGTGCCCAGGCCTGCTCCACGGTGGGCACCGGCCCCAGGGGGGGCGTCTCCCGACCATGCTGAGCCCCGCCCAGCCTCTGAGAGGACTCCTGCTGCTCAGACACATCCCAGAGGCCCTGGGGTGCGAGCCGGCTGCAGGGCGGAGCTGGGCCATGTGAGCGAGGCTGGGCCAGTGAGGGGGGAGGCAGGGGACCTCGTGGTTCCAGCGCCAGTGCCTCCGTCGGGGCCCCACCTGGGGGGCTCTGGGACTGCAGCCTCAGACCAGGCTGGGGCGTCCTCTCGTCTTGCCAGGCTGAGCTGGGGCCAGGCGGGCGGGGCCGGGGCTCCTGTGTGTCCTGTGGTGGGGCACCCAGGAAGCTGAGGGTTCAGGCGTCCCCTTGGAGACGTGTCTGGGGGTGGCGAGGGCCATGTGGTCGTCAGGACAGACCCAGAGGAACGGCAGCCAGGGAGGGCGGGCTTCCAGGCCCCAGCACCGCCCCGTCTGCCCAGGGCGGGCCTGCCTGCTGGATGGGCGTGTGCTCCTGCATCCCGCCCACACCCGTGACAACCCTCCCACCCTCGCAGGCTGCTACCTGCCCAGCAACCCCGAGGCCATCGTGCTGGACATTGACTACAAGTCCGGGACGCCCATGCAGAGGTGCGACCCCCGGCTGCCCCTCGCAGGCCCCCTGCCCCATCCCTCGCGCCCCTCCCCCATCCCTCACACCCACGGTCTGTTGTCTTCTAGCGCTGCCAAGGCCCCGTATCTGGCGAAGTTCAAGGTGAAACGTTGCGGGGTTAGTGAGCTTGAGAAGGAAGGTCAGTGCCTTGTCCCGTGTAGTCTGGGGTTCCTGTGAATAGTGGCGGGTCAGTGCGGCCCCTCATCTGGGGTCAGCAGGCACACGGGCAGTGACGGGGACCCCAGGAGGGCGGTCTGCTTGGCCGCCGTGCGAGCGCCCACGGGCAGGCCGGCTTCCATGGCAGGCGTCAACTGTCTCCTGGTGCTGAGCCCGGGGTGGCCCTCTGGGCAGGGTCCTGCGCCTCCCCCCAGCACAGGGCCTGGTTGGTCCCCGGCCTCGGCTGGAGTTCCCCCTCTTCCGTCTCTGGGAAGGCACGGCCACCGGTCAGGGCCACGCTGCCTTCGCCACTTGTGCGAGGCCCTGCCACCACACGCAGCCACACTCCGCAGGCCCGGCGGCGCGGGCTTGAGAGGGCACCAGCCAGGGTGTGGCCCCGGCTCCTGCTGTGCACCCCCTCACGGGGCCCAGCCCTGACAGTGCCCGCAGGTCCTCTCTCCAGCGAGAGGGGGCTCTGTCTTCAGCTGTTCTCAGGAGGAGACGCGGCCCTGTGGCCCCACCCTCTGGCCTGGGTGTCTGCCAGGCCTTCATCGGCCCCCCTCGGGCTTTCAAGGCACGATCCCTAAGGTTCTCGGGGTTCCTTCAGGCACGTGAGCAGGGCGCCCCCCAGACTCCCACAGGGCCTCTCCCCGCAGGCCTGCGGTGCCGCTCAGACCCGGAGGAGGAGGGCAGTGTGCAGGAGGCAGACAGCCAGAAGATCTCCTGGCAGGCGGCCATCTTCAAAGTGGGGGACGACTGCCGGCAGGTAGAGCCCAGCTGGGCGGGAGGGCAGTGCGGGTGGCGGGGGCCTCTCCGCGGCTGCCGGCGGCGGCGGCGCCCGGCCTCACACAGAAGCGTGAATCTTTGCTTCCCTGTGGCTGCCCACCACCATCTGTGTCTCCGCCTCCCAGGACATGCTGGCCCTGCAGATCATTGACCTCTTCAAAAACATCTTCCAGCTGGTCGGACTGGACCTCTTTGTCTTCCCGTACCGGGTGGTGGCCACCGCCCCCGGGGTAAGTGTCCCGAGCAGAAGCCCGGCGGCCCCTCGGTGCGGCCCTCGCCTGCAGCCCGGCCCTTCCTCCCTAGTGCGGGGTCATCGAGTGCATCCCCGACTGCACCTCCCGGGACCAGCTGGGCCGCCAGACCGACTTCGGCATGTACGACTACTTCACGCGCCAGTACGGGGACGAGTCCACGCTGGCCTTCCAGCAGGTGGGCGCCCGGCGTCCTGGCTCCTCCAGTCTGGGTCCGCCCGGGCAGCCATGGCCTTGCTTGGGACTGGCGAAGCTCTGGGTGGGCCCCCGAGGGCCGACTCTTGGAGTGCGGGTCCGCCCTGCCCCCGGCCTGGAGCGCGGGCCCTGAGCCGCTGTCCCCCGCAGGCGCGGTACAACTTCATCCGCAGCATGGCGGCCTACAGCCTCCTCCTGTTCCTGCTGCAGATCAAAGACCGGCACAACGGCAACATCATGCTGGACAAGAAGGGGCACCTCATCCACATCGGTGGGTGGGCGGGGCGGGCTGTCCATCCACAGCCTCCACGTGGGGGGGGCGGGACTTTTCTCCCGTCATCCACCGCGGGGGCGGGGGCGGGGCTGTCCATCCAGGGCCTCCACGTGGGTGGGCGGGGTGGCAGGGGGCGGGACTTTCCTTCCATCATCGACCTGGGGCGGGGCTCTCCCTCGGGGCATCCACATGGGGGCGGAGCCAGGAGGTGGGGCTCTATCCCTCCGCCCCAGCCTGCGGCTGACCCCAGCACCGCGGCTTTTTGGGGCTTTGCAGATTTCGGGTTCATGTTTGAAAGCTCCCCGGGAGGCAACCTCGGCTGGGAGCCGGACATCAAGCTGACAGATGAGATGGTGATGATCATGGGGGGCAAGATGGAGGCCACACCCTTCAAGTGGTTCATGGAGATGTGTGTCCGTGGCTACCTGGCTGTGCGGTGAGCCTCCCGGTCCAGATGAGGGAGGGTGGGGCCCGTGCTGGGACCACGCATCCAGGCTCCCTTCCCCTCGGGTCATCTCAGACCTTGGGTGGTGGGGGGGCGGGTTTGGGGTTTGGAGGGGCGTGTGCAGGAGGTCCCTGAGGCCTGGCTCCAGTCACATATGCCGTCTCTGCCAGAGCCCCTCACTCGGCCTCGGAGCCCCCACGTCTGCACCTCCCAGGCTCGGCCTTGCCTCCAGTCGGTCCAAGTGCCCTCCTCACCTTTCTTCCTGAGCCAGAGCCCGTGGTTTCCGACGCCACGTGGCTAAGGCCACAGAGCAGTGTGGTGACACCCAGGCAGGGCCCATGCGCAGGCTGGACTCCACTCACCGCCCTCCCTGCCCTTCCCCAGGCCCTACATGGACGCTGTCGTCTCTCTGGTCACTCTCATGCTGGACACGGGCCTGCCCTGCTTCCGTGGGCAGACAATCAAGCTCCTCAAGTATGTCCTGGGCAGACACCGGGGTGGCTGTCCCTGAGACGGGGCCTGCCCCCCGGGCCAGGTGCCCCCGGGGACACCCAGACCCGGGCACGAGGTGCGCCCTGGTTTCTGTGGCCACGAGGGGATGTGCCCGTCTGCCCTGGTTTCTTAGGGCACATCGAGGCCAAGCCCCTGCCCATCCTGCCCGAGCTGCCGGCCTCACGGTTGGGAGCTGCTGGGACAGGGCCCAAAGCCTTGAGGCCAGCTGGGAACCGTGGCCCCACAGGACACCAGACCACGTGCACGTGAGCAGGGCGGCAGCCCTGATGTGGCCCTTCCCCCACAGGCACAGGTTCAGCCCCAACATGACGGAGCGAGAGGCCGCGAACTTCATCCTGAAGGTCATTCAGAGCTGCTTCCTTAGCAACAGGCAAGCCCCCGGTCCTGCCCTCTCCTGTGCCCCCACCCGGGGTCCAGGGGGCTCTGGGTGGGGCCGCTCTTGGGCCCGGTGGCTGGATGCACTGCCTTGAGACGCCGGGCATGGTGGGGTGAGGGGCTGTGGGGGCTGTGATCGGAGGGGCCTGGCCTCAGTGACACTCTGGGGGACAGGTTCCCGGGGCTGTGACCGTTAGAGGTGGCCTGGAGGTTTCCAGGTTGAACGACGGGGTGGCCCACGGGAGGCCAGGCCCACACCCTGGGGTCGGAGAACTGACCCCGGTGGGCCCACCAAGGTCCAGGGCGTGCGGCCTGGGGGTGCCACGTGGTCTTGGTGGCCCAGTGGGAGGAGTCTGGCGGGCAGCACGGGGCGAGATGGCTCTGCTGTGTGCTGGGCGGGGGCGCACAGACCCCCAGCCTGGGCTCAGCTCTTAGGACAGGAGGCAGCCAGCTGAGGAAAGGTGTCTGCCTGAGCCTGCGTTAGGTGCCCACGAGCGAGGAGATGGGGCAGAGCCGGGAGCTGCCAGGGAGGGAGCCTCCACGGGTCCCAGCGGGCGAGGCGCTGCGGGGCAGAGGTCCGCGGTCGGGCCCCGAGCCTCCAGGGCAGCTCAGAGGGGTCAGCCCCTCACAGCGCCCCCACCCTGCGTCCGCAGGAGCCGGACCTACGACATGATCCAGTACTATCAGAACGATATCCCCTACTGAGGGCGGCCGGCCACAGCCCCGCTCCGCAGGCGCGCCGGCCGCAGCCCTGCTCCGCAGGCGCGCCGGCCGCCGCTCCACCCGAGGGACAGACGGGCCAGAGGCGCCCCTGCCGAGCTGGAGACTCCCGGTCCCGGGTGCCACCCGCGCGGCCAGAAGGACAATCAGAGCCGGTCTGGGCTTGGGCACGGGCTCTTCCTGCACTGGACACGTTCCCCACCCGTCCTGTCTCAGAGGTACAGGGAGTATATTCTTAGGCATGAAAGTCAGAAAAGCGGTATTTAACCAACGTGAGCAAAATAAAAACAAAAACACTGCTGCGCTGGAACCTGGTTTACTCTTGGATCCTAAGTGCACATTTAGCTGGGGGGGGGGTGGGCAGCAAGGGGCTCAGGGCCGCCCCCGGCACCCTGACTGTGAGCTTCGCAGAGACGGCAGCACCGCGCCGGTGGGGCGAAAGCACCTGTGCTCTCCCTGCCGGCTCAGGGCCAGCGGTGTCCCTTCCTGGCCTTGCCTCCGCCGCCATTGATCCGCCTCCTCCCGGTGCTTGTCTCCAGCATCTTCAGGTCGCTCTGCTCCGCAACCACACCGTCCTCCCGCACTGACCCCCCACCCCACCCCCACAACCCTCCAAAGATCTGAAACTAAAGAAACGAAACATCTAGAAGTGAGCCGCCCAAGAGGTTGGTACATAGCACGTAAGACAGAGGTGAAGGGAGGAGCCGTGGGTGAGAGAACAGGCACCTAGAAGGGGCATGAAGAAATGGGAAGTGGGGTGGGACACTCCAGCCCCCAGCAGGACCCCAGAGCTGGCACAAAAGCACTCAGCTGCAGGAAGCGCAGCAGGAAGGCAGGCAGCCAGTGGGGAGGCAACAGCTTTGTCAGACGTGGGGCCAACCCAGGAAGGGAGGTCATCACGGGGGAGCAGCCGCACGACCGAGGCACGGGCCCACTGCGTCACTAGCCCTGTGACCTGTGTGCAGACTGTGCCCACCCACGAGGAGGCAGGAGTTCCAAACATGGATGAAATGTGAGACCTGATTACATCCTGGCGAGAGATGCTCTTTAAATACAGTCACAGGCCTGATGCGGAAGGCGGGGGGGAAAGTCCCCATCAGCACACACACGTGTGCCTCTGAAGCAAAACGTGACAGAACTCAGGAGAAATAGACTAACAGGGCTGGAGGCTCGCAGCGCCCTTCTCTGCACAGGCGACGGGACTGGCAGGGAAGCCAGTGGGCAGAGGACAGCGGCACGCACGCCGCCCGACAGCACGCAGCGCCCCCCTGGCACCGGCGGCAGCGCCCGTGTGCCCGTTCACCACCTCAGGCTGATTCTGTGCTATTGTGAGGGATTGACGAGAGCTGGAGCAGTGGAGCTGGAACAGCAGGCAAAACACACGTAAAAGACAGAGGCTTTCAGGCTGTGTCTGGGGAGGTGGGTAGAGATGTTCAAATAAGAAGCAAACCGGAATACAGGGCATGACCTCCAGAAGCAGCCCTCGGGAGACTGGGAGCGGTGGGCCGGGAGAGACGCAAAGCACAGGGTGAACACTCGGTAAAACAGATTCACCCACTGCAGGACTGATGTCCACCTCACGTGGAAAGGAAGGCTGTCGCCTCGGCTTTGAAGGGAAAGCTGAATGCCGTGAACAAGACGGGGGCAATGTGCAAACTGTATGTTTTTAAAAGTCAGAAATAAATGCTCTTAACAATGCTGGGTAGAAAGTCTAAACCCAAGAGCTGATAAGCAAATAGATCTCTTCAGAGACTGGAAACGAAATCTAAAGTGTTGAAAGCAATCAAGTTCCTCTTCCAATAATACAGTTAATGAAAGACCCACCCGAGAGCCCCACGCCTCAGGACGGGTGTGCCCTCCCGGACCACACTGTCCTCACCGCCTCTGCTCAGCGCTGGGCCCTGGGGCCCTCGCCAGGCTAGTCAGAGAAGGAAACAATTGGAAAGAGAAGCGACTCAGGAATGGCCAGTGGACACAAAAACCCACAATAACCTGGGTCTGTTCTACAGCCGACGTTCAGGATACAGGTGGATGTGAAAAGTCGGCTGTGTGTACCCACAGCAACAAAAGGGATGAGAACAGTTTCATTTACAGTCACAGCCCCAAACCGAGGCACAGCCACAACGGCAAGTGACATGGATAGTTGCGGGAAAAGAAGTGCCCCTGGCCCTTATCCACCCCCCCCCCCGCCTTGATTATAAGGTGAATGCCAGCTAAAGCCACCCTGAAGGGCCCTCGCTCACCCATCACACCCACCGTGCACGAGGCGGAGAAGGGGTCCTGTCCTGTGGGAAGGGGCCTCTAACACGGCCATCCAACCCCCCAGTATGCATGTGGTCACCCCTGGCTCACAACCCCACTCTGAGGAACTGGTCTCACAGATTCTCTGGCAAAATACAAAAAGATGTTTGCAGAAAGCTGCCTGCCGAGGACACATGGGGACCCACTCCCGTCACCGTGGTGGCTGCGGCGTAAGTGGACATAGAGGGGCCTGGAGGCCACAGAGGTCGTGTGCCCTGCTGTGCTCACCCGGAAGGGGGAGGGATGGTACGCAGTCCACTTACTGTGGGGAAAAAAGTCCACCTTAAAAATCAAGTGTCTTCCACAGAAGTGGGTGGAGGGCTCGGGGGTAAAAGCTCGAGTTCCCTTGTTTTATGGATGAAACGTGTTATGGATGTGACTGTGTGATCACAGAAAGTAGAGAATGCAGTGCCTGAAAACTGAAAGCAGAAAAATCACCCCCGTTAGGATGGCTGTTATTAAACAAGAAGCAGAGAACCTAGCAAACTAAAGTAAAGGACCTGGGGAAGCCAGCCCCGCGTGCACTGCTGACGGGGCCCTGTTAGCTGTTCCTCAAACAGTTAAACAGAAGCACCCTTGGACCCAGCAAGCCCACTCCTGCGTAAACACCCCAAAGAAGCGGCAGCACACACTCAAGCCGTACCCAGCGGTGAAATCGAAGAGGCGTAGCCACTGGGCTCCACTGAGGAAGTCCCTCATTGCAGAATGACCCACTGTAACCAGAGTGGGACCGCACAGAGGGCCGTCTGGGGATGACCGAACGCGAAGTCACAGGAGGAGGAGGAGTTCCAGCAGAACAGCGTGACCTCCAGACGAAAGAGGAACTTTTAGGGCTCAACCCGCAATTCTTAAACTGCACAGAAGCGCGAAGACAAACTTAACCCCAAACCCTAAGACGTGCAATTAAATCAACGAGAAAAGGACTGTTTAAAGACCAGAGCGAAACACAACGCCTGTGTGCGCAGGACATGCAGAAGTTTCACTACCAAAAAAAAAAAAAGGAAAATAGAGCAAGCGTTTGCATCAGACGAAGTGAAACTCGAGTTCCCCCTCCATTAAGCAGGATATTTCACAGAAACAGACAACGCTAGACAAGACCACAGTGATGAAGGCTCAGGGCCCCCACTGCCCGGACGCCGGAGAGGCCGCGGACCAGGGGGAGGACACCCGCGCCCCCAACAAGGGACCCACTAGGGACGAGGGTCGCCGCGGGTCTGAGTAACCAGCGCGCGGACGCGGGACACGGAGCTCCGCGGGGACCCGCCGGCCAGCGCCGCGAGCTGGATTTGCCGGCGGCGAGAGGGGGTTGAGTCGTGATTCCGACCCCTCCGGAGTGGGCGGACGGGCTGGGGGAACGGAGGGGTCGGACGGAACCGAGGGCAGGGCGGAGGGACCAAGGAGGTCCCTCGGAGGCGGGGGGGGGGGGGGTGCGGCGCCTGCTGGCCGGAGGACACAAGACATCCCTGCCCCGCGTCCCCGGGTTTCTCGCCGCCACGCCCAAGCCCCTTCCCCTCCCCTTTCCCATCACACCCCCTTCTCCCTCCGTCCACACACCCCCAATCCGGCGCCCAGAAACCACTCGGGAGACTCGGGTGCGGGCGGCCGCGGCCGGCGTGATGCGCTAGGCGGGCAGCAGTCCGCGCGCACGCAACTGGAGCAGCGGGGCCAGCGTGTAGCGCAGGCGGCGCAGGGCGGCGTCCGAGCCCGGGCGCGCAAGGCCGCGGCGCAGGGCCGAGGGGTTCACCAGCGCCAGGTAGAGCAGCGGCAGCGCCACGACGCCCAGCGGCAGCAGCAGCAGCGTCTGCAGCGCGCCCAGCGCCCACAGCCTGCGGACCGACCACGCACCGGCAGATGGGCGCTGGCGGCGCGGGGCGCCCCCCCAGGCCCCAGCCCCGAGCCCGTTCTAGCCGCCCGCTCACCTGAAGCCCGCCGCACCCGCGCCGAACAGCCGCTTCTCCTGCGGAGACAAGAGAACACCTTCCTGCCGGACGCCGCGGACGGAGCGGGACCCTGGGGTGCGAGGCTCGTGGGGCCGTTGGGCTCCCACGCGGGCGCGGTGCTTGAGTGAGCAGCCCCATGATGCTTGTGGTCCCCAGTGGGGTTGGCATGGCGAGCTGGGTCCCTGGTGGGGTCGGGGGGGGGGGTCCCTGACGGGGTGGCCCCCGTGTGCGGGGGGCGGCCCCGCGAGGCAGGTCTCGGCTCAAGCCCGCCCCCGCCAGGGCTCACACACTCCGCCTTGGCCACCTCTTCCATGAGCGAGCCCGCGCAGTCCTGCCCCCGTCGGGGCTGTGAGTCGCACCTGCCGGGAAAGGCAGGAGGATGGGCCCTTCGCGGGGCCCGCAGTCGCGCCTCCCCCAACTCCCGACATCCGACAGTCTTAACCCCCTTACGGCTCCGGGCCGCCCCGCGAGCTGTCGAGTGCAGCCGCCGCCTCCATCACCTTCCCCTGCAACTCCTGGAGCGGGTGGTGGGAGTGAGGCCTCACACGCGGGAAGACTTGGGTAGGGCGGGGGCAGGCCGCCGCGGCTCCGGGGAAGGGCGGAGCGGAGGCCGCGGCGGGGTCGGAGGCGGGGAGGGGCGGCACCTGCAAGACTCCGCTCTGCTCCTGGAAGCTGGCCCAGGCCTCCTCCATCCGCCGTGCGCTCTGACACGAGGGGAGCCCTGCTTAGACGGGGTAGGGGGCACTCGGCCCTGCCCACCGTCCTGCACCTGCCCAGCCTCACGCACACCCCAAGCCGGCCCTCCCGAGAGCCCGGCTCTGCCGCACCTGCCGCAGGGCCTCCGCCTGCATGGTGTGCTTGGCCTCCACCAGCGCCAATTGTTTCTTCCAGAGAATCCAGGGAGAGTCAGGCGCCGGGCACTCCGCGAACGCGCCGCGCTTGACCCCGCCCAAGGCCCCGCCCCCGGAGCCCCAAGGCCCGCCCCCGCCCCCTAGCCCCGCCCGAGCACCTGCAGGGCCGCCAGTTGGGTCCCGAGCTGCTGCTCCGCCCGCTGCTGGCTCAGTTGCTCGCCTCCGTAGTAGAAGAGCTGGGGGTGGGGCTTGTGAGGGCCGGGCGGGGCTGCTAGGGGCGGGGACTATCCTGGGGGCGGGGAGGGGCGGGGAGGGGCGGGGGCGGGGACTGGGGCGAGGCAGCCCCGGGGGAAGCGGGAGACAGAGGCCGTCTCCGGAAGGTACCTGGCTTGACAGCTCCTCCCACTGCTCCTGCAGCTGTCGGTTCTGCTGCTCCTGGACGGGGTCGAGGGGAACTTCCAGGCCTCTCCGGGGGCCCCGCCCCAGCGCGGGCCCCGCCCCCGCTGCCGGCTCCGCCCCATCTCAGGCCCCTCCCTCTCCACTGCCCCCGCCCACCGGGGTGCCGCCGCAGCCTACCGTCTCGCAGGCCCCGCCCCACCAGGGCTCCGCCCGATTTTGTGTCCCTCCCCTCCACTGCCCCGCCCACCCAGAGGTCTCGCCTCAGCTTAGGTCCCGCCCTCTCGCGGCCCCGCCCCGCCCAGGCCCCTCCCTTTCCACTGCCCCGTCCGTCTAGAGGTCCCGCCCGACCAGGGCCCCGCCCCACCAGGTCCCGTTGGCGCTGCTCCGCCGCCTCCAGCAGCCCGCGCGCCCGGTCCGCGCGCTCCCGCGCCGCCTCGCGCGCCTCCCCACGCAGGGCCCGCGCCGCCTGGCTCCGCCGACGCTGCAGGCTGCGGAGGGGAAACTGAGGCTCCGCGGCCGAGGGAGGCCGCGTCCACACACAGCCCGCCCCCTCGCGGCGCCCACACGCCGGACGAGGGGAGGGGCCGCCCGCACCCGCGCTCGCGCTCGCTCAGGTCCTGCAGGCGCGCGGCGAGGCTCTCGCTCTCGGCCTCCAGCCCGCGCACCAGCTCCTCCAGCTCCTGCTTCCGCAGCCGTCCGTCGCGGTTGTCCTTCTGCAGCTGCAGAAGCAGCTCCTGCGCCTCGGCCATGGCCTGGCTCTGCCCGCGGCCGCCGCCGGGCCCGCGTCACAGTGGACCGAGCGCGGAGCGCTTTGGAACCGCGCGCACCGCCGGGTGCTCGCGCCGGAGGCGGAGGGCGAGGCCGGCTCTTTCCCGCCCGCTGCCGGGGGCACTGTGGCCCGGGCAGCCTCTGATGGGAAAGATCGGGTTCCGTAAACAAGTTTCCCGTCTCTGGACCCAGGGATCCCCTCCTGGGAAAGCCAGAGAAAGACAAATGCCGCATGCTGCCACTTACAGGTGGGATCTAGGAAGCGACACAAACGAACCTCTCTATGAAACGCATTGACGGAACAGACCTGTGGCTGCCAAGGGGGACGGGTGGGGGAGGGAGGGGTCGGGGGTTTGAGGTTAGCAGAGGTAAGCTGTTACAGGATGGATAAACAACGAGGTCCTCCCGTATGGCAGGGACCTATATTCACTATCCTCATACACCATCACGGAATGAATATGAAAAAGATTGTATGTACATGTATAACGGAGTCACTTCGCTGTAAATCAACTACAGTAACGTTCCTCTAAAAAGCCTCTCCTCCCGCTCCTTCTCGCCTGCACAAGCCCATCCGTGAGCCCCCTTCCCAGGGTCTTGTTCCTCAGGGTTCCAGGCTGTCCTTCCCCTGCCCCAGAAGGAAAGCGGGACTGGTCTAAACCCACGGTGGCTTTTAGCTTCCTTGTAGGATTCTGCCAGTGAGATTCAGGAGCAGATGTCAGCTGGATGTGGATTTCCGGCAGGAGGTCTGCCCCGCTGTTAAGGCAGAGAGGCGCCGCGGCGGGTGTTGAGATGGGGAGGGACTGGGCGCCACTGATACTGCGCCGCGCCCAGGGTCCCGCCCCCACCGCTCCGCCTGGTCCGCCCGGTTGGAGCCGCTTCAGTTTGTGCAGGTGAGGGTGTCGGCGTGAGCGTCCCCCGAGCTCTACACCTCAGGTTCTGCACCTGTCAGGTGGGGCTACCTCCCCCTACCCCACCCCAGGTTGCTTTTCTGCAACTTCCAAGGGTGAGCTAAAGGGCACCTTGACCCCTCTCCACCCCACGGGGAAAGCCTGGGGCGGACAAAGCCTCCGGGGAAACGCAAGCCAGTGCCTGGGCGGTGGGGCCCGAGGGCGGCAGGAGCCGTGGCAGCAGACCCCCCCAGCCTGGGCTCCGGCCCTTCGCTCCCAGCAGACTCGAGGCCGGAAGCACCTGCCTGCCTCCCCACCCTGCCCGCTGGCCCGGCTCTGCCCCTCCCCCAAGGACTGAGGTTCAAGGTCCTCCTCTGGGGCCTCGCTGCCCACCAGGGGGCCCCCACGGAGGGGCGCAGCCCAGGAAGGGGGTGGTGCAGGACTCCCCACCGTCCTCAGGACTGAGCCCGGCAGCGGCACACTCAGTGCACCGTCAGCTGAGGACTGTGTGGGATGCCAGGGGCTCAGGAAGTGTCTGATGGGAGAAAGAATTAGTGAATAAGCATAAAACCCACGCCTGTGGGGGTTTGTTTTTGTTGCCGTAAGTGAAACAGTTTTTGCCTGATAAGAGAGAAAAGGGGGATTCCCTGTGGTTAGGCCTCCACGCTATCATTGCCAGGGCTCAGCTTTGACTCCTGGTCGGGAACTAAGATCCTGCAAATCTAAGTGGAGTGAAGTTAAAGTCGCTCAGTCTCGTCTGACTCTGCGACCCCATGGGCTATTATACAGTCCATGGAATTCTCCAGGCTAGAATACTGGAGTGGCTAGCCGTTCCCTTCTCCAGAGGATCTTCCCAACCCAAGGATCGAATCCAGGTCTCCCACACTGCAGGCAGATTCTTTACCAGCTGAGCCACAGGGAAGCCCCCCTGCAAACCACGGCACAGCAAAATAAAAAAGAGAAAGAGGATTTCTATAAACCCTGATGCGTCACACAATGGATGACGCAGAGTCCCCACGACGCGGGCCCACTGGCCAGCACCCGGCCTGCGCCCACTCCAGCCACAGGGCGGTCGCCTCAGCCCCGTGAACAGACCACGTGCCCTGAGGCCTCTGCTCTTGGCACAGGCTGTTCCTCACACGTGGGTGGCCCTGCCTGAGGGTGTGGTCTGACCAGCTCCTCACAGCCCTCCGCCCGCCTGTTTGCCGGGGAGTGGTTGACTGACTGTGATGAAGTCTGTGTCCCCATCAGGAAGGGGTCCTCAGAGCATGTGCAGACAAACACTGGCCTGGTCTCTGCCCAAGTCCTGGAGGCGCCCCCAGGGCCTGGAAAGTTTGCCTGTAGCTCATAAAGATGGAAGGCTATGGGGGCCCCATTGCCAAACGCGTCCTGGTGTCTCGGGCTCCTGGTGGCCACGACCCAGCCCGCACCACACGCCTCTGCCGGGGCCTGTGGTTAAAGACAGCAGCACAGAGCAGAGGGTGATGAGAGGCCTGCTGGGCGGGGGAGGGGCCTCGCCAGTTCCTCAGGGGTGGGGGGCACACTGTGGGGGCTGACGCGCATCCGTGACTGCTGAGGGCAGCGGGGGCCTGCACCCTGGGGCAGGGGGGAGGACACTAACCCTGTGAGCAGGGCCCACGCTGCAGGTGATGCCAACACAGACAGAGGGCTGCTTGGGCCCCTGCAGCCACACGTGGAGGTCTGTGTGCCCCGAGGGCTGAAATGTGCCCCCCAGCATCTCAGAATGTGACTGTGTCTAGAGATGGATCTCTAGGATGGGCCCTAACCCGGTCTGACCAGGGTCCTCCTTCAAAATTCCCCAGGAAAATGGTGTCCAACCCACAATTCCACACCCAACACAACAGCAGTCATAAACTCCACGTCATTTAAACATTTTTAACATTTTAAGTCTCAAAAACCTACTTCCCACGTGTGGTCAGGAAGGTCCTGGAGGAAATACACGTCACCCAAGGGAAGGAAGAACACCTGGGAGCCAGAAGCCAGGACCGCGGATGCAGGACAGGAAGGCAGGACCTCAGGAATCGTGTCCGATTCTGTGGAAAACTGGCCCAGGAGGCATTTCAGGGCGAAAAGGTCCTGAATTGAAAAAGTACGATCATTATTAAGCCTCCAGAAATATAAACAGGGGCAGGGCCGATATGCTCGCTGGCCTAGGATTAAACAAATGTGCGCCGTGATGGCCGTCACGCATGCGCACAGCGCCGCGGTTGGTGCGTGACCGCGAGCATGGCCACGCCCGCTTTGGCTGCCTCTGCTCTGAGACTCAGAGGCGAATCGCCACGGAGACCGCGTGGCCCACCACTTGCTATCTGGCGCCTTCCTGGGGAGAGTTTGCCAAGCCCCAGATCACACTGCCTGCCTGGTAACTTACTCAGGGGTGTGCGGAGGGGAAGAGGGTAGACACGACCCGCAGTGATCACCTACCCTGCGGCCAGCGTGTGGCAGTGGGCTTGGAAGGACCAGAAACCGTGCTGAGTTTTTAGTTCTAGGCCTTTTTAAGAGCCATTTGATAATTGCAACTATCTTTGAGTACCGCTTTTGATAAACCAAACAAATACAAACCCCTTTTTAAACAGCTGAACAGAACTTACCGAGGGCACAGCAGCAATGTCCACGCTGCTCTGGGGGCAGCCCATCGCGGGCCTGTAGCCGCCTGCGGTCCCTGGAGCCCGGGGGCTGAGCTGGGTAGACACCCTCCCAGCCCCAGTCCGTCCCTCCTCCTGGGTCTGTCTCTGCCTGGGACCCCCGCCCGGGTTCAGGGGGGACAGCCCTCTAGGAAATGGGGCCTACTGCGCCGACCCTGGAGGCTAAGCTCACCCACTTCCCTACCAAGTGACCAAGGAGGGCTGGACAGGAAGGAGCCGGCCCCGGCCCCAGCCCCATCCCGCTGCCCCAAAGGCGATGCTGGCCACCAGGTCCACAGCCGGTCTACACACCCGCTGCTTCCCAAACCGCCTCAGCCGGCTCGAGCCAACAGTGCAGACCCCACCGCCCAGCTCACCTGCCACCGAGTGAGGACCCAGGCCCCTCTGAAACTCGCTCTTAGGACTGAGGTGGGCAGCTCCCACCTCCCAGGTCCTGAAAGCACTGGACGGAGAAAGGAAAGCAGTTGGTCGTTTAGTGAAAACACAGCCAGAGAGCAGAGACCTCACACACGTTTCGAATCAAGCTTTTAATGAAAAGATCATAAAATAACAGTATCTCCTCACTGTACATTAAGACTGCACGCTCTGAATGGAGACATCAGTGACCAGCTTTATGATACTGGAGGGCTGCGCACCCCCAGCTCTGACCTGAATTATCCAGACTCTGGAGGGAGGTGAGGGCAGTGTGGTGCCTGACAGCGGCGGTGGCCAGCACAGGAGTGCGATCGCGCGCCCCCTTCCTGAGAAGGGCGCCTAGCGGGACGTGAGTCCGCCTCCAGTTTCCGGACAAGAAACAGCGGAATCCCACCCCCCCCTCTCCGACGAGGTATTTGTGAATGGGACAGCGCCCAAGCTGGGCTCCCCAAGACGGGGAGAGGGAAGCAAGTGGTGGGTGGGGGCAGGGGGCTCCCCTCAGCACCTGGCCCCGTGGGGCCCCGCCGAGCGGCGGGGAGGAGCCCCGGGGACCTTCCCTGCCCCGAGTGAGGTCTGTTATGCAGCATATTTGAGGTCAATAAATTACAGCAATAAATAGCAAGGTGAGGTAGGGGGAGGGGCTCCCGGTAGAAAGTCGCAGTGGGGTGACAAGCCGGGGGTCCCGGGCAGCCTCGACTCCCACGGTGTACCCCCACCCCCCTGACGTGGAATGTCAAACCGGGCTCTGGGCGGGCCTGCTCCACCCCTCCAGGGATCAGGTTCGCGGGCTCGGGGACCACCGCTGCCGGGGGAGCGGGGCCTTGGTCCCTGCACGGGGCACCGCCAAAGGCCCGGCGCCTCCGCTTTCGTCCCCAAGCCGCAGGGAGGGGTGGGCGGCCCTGCCCTCCTGGCTGCCCAAGCCTCGCCCCGGCCCGGGATGGCTGCCGGGAGGGCGGCTGGGGTCCGCCCGCCCCATGATCGATCGCACTCCTGTTAGCGGCCAGTCCAGTGAATACTGACGGGTGGGGCTGGCGGACAGCCGGCGCCCCCGGGTGGCGGCTGCCGGGAACACACCCGGCTGCGTGAGGTTCTGGGTCCAGAGTGTCCGTTTCACAGGCTGAGGTGTATGGCTATGCTGCGCGTCTCTGAGATTCAGATCTGCTTAAAAGGTCCGTCTTCTCTCTACTTTCTTTTTTTTGCAATCCTGGAGGAGCCTCGGCGGCGGGCTCGGTCTCCCGGGGGAGCGTGCGTGGCGTGGCGGAGCCTGGCCTGCCGCTCGCCCCAGTCTGAGAATAAATACATTCATCACTGCACAAACATATTGATACAAAAGCAACACTGTCCCGAGTGTTCGCACCGTCTGTGTCGGTAAGAACCGGCCCAGTGAGCCCTCCCACAGCTGGACCCGCTGCAGTCTCCGCGGAGGCGTGCGAAGGTCCTGGCTTTTTGGCTTGAGAGGGACCCTCACATCAACCCAGCGGGGGTCTCACGGGCAGAGCAGCGGGATGGGATGCACCTCCATACCGGGGCCCCAGCCCAGACTCGGGTCCTGCGGCCACAGCCGAGGCCACCCTGCTGTGCCAGCTGGCCGGGACCGCTTGGCCTGGCCAGGAGGCCTGGGGGCCGGTCGGCACAGGCCCCTGCTCTTTGGTGCCAGCTGGGCTGGGAGGAGGGCTCTGCGAGGACGGCGCCTCCACGCCGCCTGAACCCCCCCTCCACCCTGGCGGCCCCTCTGCCCGTGAGCCCTCCGGGCCGACTCAGGGCCTCGAGCGGAAGGTGGGGACTCACTGGTACTGGCCTTACAGCTGCTGAGGTCTGAAACTGTAATAGTTTATGTAAACAATGAGATAAATATATTAGTATCTTTTTTCTGAGCCCATTGAGGTTCCATATGCATTCAAAATGTGCTTTGGTTTAAAAAATAGCTTTTGTGAATTTGGGTGTGAGCTTTTTTTTTTTTTTGCCTTTTTTTTTTAAATCCTTTCCTACATGACGTCTGCTATTGTTTCCTGTTTCTCCGAAACATTCAGGAATTAAGTGACTAAAGCAGAGAACTGTAAGCCGCCCTGGGCCTCCAATGGCCTAATCTCCTGCTGAGGCTCTGCACACATGTCCACACACATTCACGAGCACGCACTCCACGTGAAACCAAGGTAAAGGAGAACAAATCCAAGTGTCCTGTGAACCCCGCCCCGCCCCACAAACCCTTAACGTTTTAAATAAGAAACTAGTGTTTTGCTTTCTTGTTAAAATACAGAGAAGGCTCGATACAATACTCAGGTGGGTACAATACTATGTCACACGAAGGTCCCTGAGGGCCTCTATGCCCCGTCCCTGAAGCTCTGCCCTGAACCACCTGCTTCACCGGGGCCGCGCCCACGGGCGTGTGCAGCTCCCGCTACAGACTTTTGTCGTGTGGCTTAAGTGCTGATGGAGGGGGGGGTCGGGAGAGCAGAGGGGCTGGGGGGTCCTGTCTGACTTGCCGGAACAGGCGTCCCCAGAGGGGACGGCAGCGGGCTCAGCAGGGCCCCACGCGGCCCGAGCCCCCTCACTCCCCGTGCCCTCCACCCGGGTCCCTGGTTTCAGCTGGAGGGTCTCTGGAGGGGGGAAGGGATGACTCCGGAATTTTTGGTCTGAAATTAAAGTAGAGAGAAAAGAGAAGAAATAAAAGCAGGAAGCAAAATGAAGGAGATAAAGCCGCTGGTCCAGCCCTGGACTGCAGCTGGCTGAGGACAGCGGGCTGACCTCGTGACCTTGGCCCGGCCTTGAGAGCGAGCCTCTAGAGCCCTGGAGGTGTCTGAGATTGACAGAGCCCAGCGCGGGGGTGGGACTCAGGGTGAGCCCATGGTGGCTGCCAGTCTGCCCAGAGGTGCCAAGGTGAAGGGGGCCGGGGGCCAGGCACCAGTCAGGTTGACTGTGCTGCTCTCTGGAGGGCAAGCCCTCGGGGGCTGGGACCCAGGCGGGGAGGGGCTCACTTCCTCCCCTGCTCCCTGGGCACGGAGCGCCCATGCCCACCGGGCCGGGTCAGGGCGGCGGCTGGCCAGACGCCCACCAGACACTGACCGGCCCAGAGGAGAAAGCGAGTGTCGCGGCCACAACTGCCATCACCAACCACATCCTGTTCAAGAGGTAGCGAAGGTCGGAGTCTCTCCACCTTGATGGGAAGGGGGCGACATGATCCACACACACGCTGCACACACACACACACACACACGGAGAAAATGGAAACGTACCGACCCCGCACCGCGGCCAGCCCCCCGCCCCCCGCCCCCGAGACCTTCCAGTTCCCACACTCACATACACGTTACACGGGGTTTTCTCGTGATCAAAACAAGTACCTCTAAACAAAGAAGACTCCTGGGCAACTATGGGGAAGCACTCTCTCCTGAGGCGGCCGGGGGGCTCGAGCCCAGGAGAGCCTTTGGCCGAGAAGGGCTCCTGGGCCCAGAGGGTGGGCCCTGGTCGCAGCCGGGCGGGGGGGGGGTGGGGGCGGTGAACCCCGTACATTCAGTCTGCAGAGCCAGGCTCAGCCCCGAGGGGCCGGGAGAAAAGAAAATCTTGTTGGTTTTGGTTTAAAAAACAAAATTCAAAACGAAGAACAGAACAGATCAGTAGGAATCACAGCCACACCGGCCCGGAGGGCTCTTTAGCTGTGGAGAGGTAGGCGGTGGGGGCCCGCTGTCCCAGCGCCACTGAGCGGTGACCCCTGGCTCGGGGAGGGAGGGCGCGGACCCCCTCCCTCCGGCACCGTCCCCCCCCTCCCCCCGCACGCCCGGGGCCGCGGCGGTGCGGGGCGGGGGCAGGGGCGGGGCGGGGGCGGGCGCGGGGCCGCGGGGTAAAGCTGCGCGGGGCCCGCCGGGGTCTTTGGCTTCTAGGAGGGCGCGGTGTGCATACGCAGGTGGCTGATGAGGTTCCGCTGCTGCGTGAACTTGCCCCCGCAGAGCTGGCACTCGTAGGGCTTCTCGCCCGAGTGCACCCGCATGTGCTCGGTGAGGCGGTACTGGCGCGTGAAGCGCATGCCGCACTCGCCGCAGGCGAAGGGCTTGAGGCCCAGGTGGCTGCGCATGTGGCGCGTCATGGTGCCGCGCTGCGTGAACATCTTCCCGCAGATGCCGCACGGGAAGGGCCGCGCCAGCCAGTGCGTCTTCTCGTGCTGGCGCAGCGTGGCCGCGTCCTTGTAGCTCTTCTCGCAGGCGGAGCACTGGAAGGGCCGCGGCCCGGCCGCCGGGGCCGCGCTGGGCGCCGACAGGTCCTCCGCCTCCTCGTCGGCGCCCGCGCTGCCCGCCTCGTAGGCGCCGCCCTCCTCCTTGATGAGCAGCTCCTCCTCCGCGTGCGTCTCCACGTGCGCGTTGAGCTGCTCCGAGCTGGGGAAGCCCTTGGCGCAGGGGATGCACACGTACAGGTTGTCGCCGTAGGGCACCTGCTCGAAGCCCTCCTGCCGGTACACGTAGGGCGCGCCGGCCGGGCCGCCCTCGCTCCCGCTCTGCGCGCTGTCGTCGCTGCCGTCCTTGCCATTCTCCTCCTCCTCCTTGCAGGCGTGCGGGGCCTCCCCGAAGGGCCTGCCTGCCGCCGCGCTGCCGGCCAGGAGCCCGTTGGGGACCCTGTCGCCCAGCCCTTCGGCCTCCTCCCCCGGGCACGGGCCCTTGGGTGCCACGTCCCTCCGCTCAAACGGGGAGGCGGCCGCAGGCTCCTTCTTGGCCCACTCCTTCTTGCGGGCCGAGTGCCGGAGGCTCTTGCGGGGCGGCGGCCCGCCCGGCCCCTCCAGCAGGCACAGCGGGTTGTCGTCCGCCGCCTCCAGATCCATGGGCTCACTGAGGGCCGCCCCCAGCTCGGTGTAAGAGGCACTGTTGGCGACGGGAGGGGCAGAGGTCGGGAGGGGCGAGCCCTGCTGACTGTCGCTCAGCTGGGCTGGGTCGTCGGGGGTGAGGGAGGGCCCAGGGGTGGCGGGGGGCAGCGGGGGGCTCTTCTTGGACAAGTCCAGGCCCAGCTCCTGCTCACAGCTGCCGCCGCTCCCGTTAGTACTGCAGCCGCCCAGGCCAGCCTCCCCGCTGCCGGGGCAGACGGGCCGACCCAGGCCGTGTGCGCCCTCCTGGCTCAAGCTGCCCAGGAAGAGCTCGTCGTCGGAGCCTTTGGCCTGGGAGAGCTCCTGGGGGACGTGGGCCCCTTTGCGCCCGTCCACGAGGCCTGGGTAGCGGGTCTGGATGACCGAGGCCGTGGACAGCCGCTGGCTGCGGGGGGGCCGCCCCAGGCCGGCGCCGCCCCGCCCCGAGCCGAAGGGCTTGCCGGCTCTCTTGAGCTTGCGCCGGCAGAGGGCCGCCAGCTCGGGCAGCTGGAGGTAGCTGGCGGCGGTGAGCAGCGTGCTGAAGTTGGGCTCGGCCGGCGGCTCACCGGGCAGCAGGCGGCCGGTGTAGATGAAGTCCAGGATCTGCTGGAACACCGCGGAGCTGACCATGTCCGTGTCCAGGCTGATGAGGTTGTCGTGCAGCACCAGGGACTTGAAGTAGACGCTGCTGGCGGCCAGCACGTTCTTGTGGGCGCGGAAGACGGCGTTCTCCACCATGACGATGACGTCACACAGGAAGCCCTGCGTGCGCTGCTGGTTCAGCTGCAGCAGGAGCTGCTTCGAGTGGCTGGGCAGCTCCATGTCGGGCCCCAGGTCCCCGCGCCCCGCCCACACGCACCACCTGCGGGCAGGAGCAGACACACGCCCATCAGCGGGGGGCCTCCTGGGGCCTCCCCCAGGCTGCCCGCCTGCCACCAGCCCATCTGTACACTTGAAGACGCAGGGACAACGAGGGGCACAAGTGCGGGGCAGAAAAACCAGGGCTCCATCCCCTAGAGGAAGGTGACCCCATGCCCAGACGGACCTGTGGGGAAGCGGCGGAGGCCACAAGGGCACAGAACCCCTGGCGGACACATCGCCCACGTGGGCGCACAGCAGCCCGGCTTTCCGGTCCAGCCGGAAATTGGATCTGCACGCGGAGTCGCCCAGTACGCACTGAAGCCACCTTCTCCTCGAATACCACGCGGGCAGGCAGGACCCACAGCCTCCAGCAACCTCACGTGACGCTGCAGCCCGGCCATTCCCCCACCCCCGTCATCCCCCAGGCCTGTGCCTCTGGGTGCCGAGCAAGAGAGGTGACCTGGCCAAGCCTGGTACCGCAGGCCCCAGGGCCTTCCTGGGCAGGGCAGGTTGTCTGAGCCTGGGAAACCCCGCTGAGGCTGTGCGCGGGGGCGGCTGCGCCAGGCCATGGCCCCGCCCCTCCGGCTGCTCAGGCGCGCGTGCCTACCCACAGGGGCCTTCATGTCCCTGGGCTCAGGGCCTGACCCGGGAGAGGAGCGCACTGCCCAGGGCCTCCCCCAGCAGGGATCCAGGGTCCCCGCCCTCCCCCTCGGGAGGGGTCGCGCCCGCCCACCTGCCCCTTGTCTTCAAAGACAGAGAAGCCTCCACACCCCATCCACCCGGGAAGGCTCTGCGCCCGGTGCCCACGTGGGCCAGCACTCAGACCCGAGGGAGCCAGCCCCTCTCCCCGCCCTGGCCAGCCAAGAGGGACAAAGAGCCCAAGGCGCGGAACACCTGGCTGGGAGTGCAGAGGGCCATGAGCCCACAGCCCCTCCTCCCCCACGCTGCCAGCGCTGCCCACACACAAAGGCCGGGGCCAGCACGCAGGCCAGGCGCTCAGCTGCCCGGAGTCCCCAGGAGGAGGAGCAGCCCCCGCCCCCTGCCGCACCCCCAGCCCCCCCCTCCCCCAGCCTACCGGAGTGCCAGGGGCCCAGAAACCATGTGAGCAGCAGCCAGGGGGGGTGGCCTCCTCGAGTGCGCGGCCTCCCTGGGGGTGCATCAATGCCTGGTCACCTGCAGAGAAGGTGGACAGTTAGCAGGCAGGCCTCGCACGGGGGGCGGAGGGCTCGAGGCTGGAGCCAGGCTCCCGGCTGCGGCGGGGTCGGCGCCCGGACAGCTGGGCAGGAGGCAGCAGCAGGGTGCCTGCGGCCCGGCTGGTGGCAGGAAGGAGGCAGGTGTGGGGTGCTTGGCCGCACCCCCACAGGAAGCAGGGTGCTCCGGGGGCCGCCTCGGTCGGGGCAGTGGGGGGACAGGCGCGCAGCTCCGGGCGGGCGGGGTGGCAGGAGGCCTGGGCAAGGCCCTTCTAGGCTGGCCACATTTACATAACAAAAGGGCAGAAATGGAGGCGCTGGTGCAGCGGGCTATTTATAAGATCCAGTCTCAACCGCTTCTGGCTCCCCAGCCCCCTGCCCTGCCCTGCCCTTCCCTCTGGGTCTGCGCTCGCCCCCTCCCTGCCAGAGCCCAGCCCCCTCCTGCCCAGCCTGGCCTGACCACATGGCCCTCGCAGGCTCGCCCTTTCAATACCAGCCCGCCAAGGCTGCTGGCAGCTGCCACCAGATGCGGGCGGGCTTCCCGGCCCCCGAGAGCTTCAGGTCCTGGGAGAGGGGTCCCGAGGTCCTGGCTGCTTGCCCCCCACCGCGGCAGGCCTGGGCACCCTGGGCATGCAGCCAGGCAGGGGGCGGCAGCCTGAGCCAGGAGCCCCTCCTGGCGCACCCCTCCCCCGCCCAGGGCCAGGGCGGCCGGGCCGGTCCTCAGGAATGTGCCCAGACCCGGGGTGCGGGGTGGCCGGGAGGCCTTGCTCCAGCCTGCCAGCTGCCTCCTGCCCCTAGCATGGCTCCCCGCTGGCAGGGGTGGCCGGGGAGGGGGCCGGCCCGGCTCACCGGCAGCGCAAGGCCCGCTGGTGTGGGGCCGCTGCCCAGCCTGGCAGGAGCCGCCACAGGCTGGAACGCCCCGGCAGCCGGTCACCCCGCCCCGCGCACCCACTCCACCGTGCCCAGAGCCTGGACAGACGGACAGGTCAGAGAGGTGGGCTGGGAGTTGTCCCTGCTAGGCTGACCCCGACACCCCTCAAGGAAGGGGTCTCTTGTGAACAGAGGCCCTGGGCGACTTTCCCAGCCCTCTGCTCCCACGATCGATGACCAACGGGTCCTGGCCGAGGTCCCGGGCGCCCTTCCTCCCCCCAGCTCAGGCCTCACGGAGGGCCTCTCCTGACGCCTGGGAGGGCAGGAGGCAGTGAGAGAAGCCCTCAGGTGCTTCAGCCGGATTCCACAGCAGCCGGTCCAGCTCGGCCTGGACCGCTATGGAGCCCGGAACCAGGGAGGCTGAGCCCTCGGGCTGCCCCATCCTTCAGCCTCTGGGTGGAAACACCGGGGAACAGGGTGTGGTACCAGGCGCCCCTCCCTCCAAGCAGAGAAGGGGGCATCCCAGCCCACCTCCACCCCACCAGGGGACCGTGAGCCCCTCAAGATGCCCACTACCTGGCCGCCACGCCCGAGGGCCTTAAGCACTGCGGGCTCGTCACAGGCCACAGACACACGGCGGCCACCAGCGTGGGGGCCCAGCTGACCCGGCGTGAGCGCCCTGAGCTCCGGGTGTGGTCCCGGCAGGTGTGAGCCAAGCCCTCCAGGGCTGCAGGAGGGGCACCTGGAGGCAGCGCCAGCCCCCGACACCCCATGCCAGGCTGATGAGCATCCTGCTCGCAGGGCGCGCCCTCCACCTCCAGTGCCGAGGAGACTGGGGCTCTGGGGCTTAAGCAACCTGCCCAAGGTCACAGGAGCGAGCTGAGGGCAGAGCCCTGCTCCAGACTTCGCCACCCAGGACGACCCCAGTGTCTCCTCCCCGTCCGACGCCCGGTCCGGCGGCCCGCTGACCACCTCACCCCGGGGCCCGGGCCATGCCCGCTGCTCCCTGGGGAACAGCCCTGGCCTCCGCAGCCCCTCTGGCTGCCCTGCAGGTGGGGCTGCTGGCGAGTGGGCCCCACAGCCCTGGTGAGCCCAGGCCTGGATGCCCGCCAGCCGCTCCTGGCTGGCCTCCCAGACTGTCCTCCTGGAAAGCAGCGGGCCCTGTGAATGCCAGGAGCCCTGCCCTCCTCCTGACGGGATGCCCGGGAAACAGACGCTGGGGCTCGGTGAGACTGCTGGAGAGGCGTTGGGAGGGACCCGGGGCGGGCCTCCAAGCCTGAGCAGTGTGGGAGGAGGCACCCACCCCACCCACCGCCCAGAGCCTGCTCCCGATGCCCACAGCCCCTCTGTCCCACACGCGCAGCCCACCCAGGGGGCTCACGGCGCCACGCGACGCCTGCTGTCTGGGGGAACCCTGCGCGCGTGCCCCCCACCCTCCTCCAGCCACCCATCGCTCCCACCTGCACGACATGGGGCCTGCAGCCGGCTCCCCCCGCTGGCCCTGGCACAGCTGGCTGGTGGGCACCAGGCGGGCATGAGGCGGGGTCCTGCAGGGAGGCCCTGGCCAGGAGTGCTGAGATGGGGCGAGATCACTGTTACAAAAACATCCAGACAAGGTGCCCGCCCAGCCCCCCGCTGGCCGGAGGGGCCTGAGCGCTTGGGAAGGGGACAGCGGGCAGCAAAGAGCAGGAGCCTGGAGGCAGGGAGCCCGTGGGAGGCGTCCCCACATGGCTGGGATCCAGGGCCCCGAGGAGCCTCTGCCTGGTGGCTCCCACGTCCGCTTCCTACTCGCCCTGCGGGGTGTCAGGCCCGGACCGGGGAACACATTCAGGGGACGCAGACAGTCCGGCCCTACTCTGACCCCAGACCCAGAAGCTGGGAGACCAGCTTCCTACTCCCCAGAAGGCAGGAAACACCCAACGACAGGGGTCAAGAGGAACGAGGTGGCCCCCAAAGGGAAGACACCTTTCCCACGTAAACATGCCCAGAGTGACTAGGAAATGGGGCTCGGCTCCCAGGGCTGTCCTGGAGGTGGGACGGGGCCGGGCTGCCTGCTGGGAGGGACTGGCACCATTGCCCACCCGCCTGGGGCACCTTCCAGGAGTCAGCGAGGCAGCTGCCCAGCCCAGGGCCTCTCTAGGTCGCAGACTCCAAGACCCCAACCATGAAACAACTCAAGAAGCTAGAAAGGACCTCTCACTCTAACCCACGACTCTCAAAGATCTAGAAGACAAAACAGACCCTATCGCTTTCAATCACCACTTCTGTGTATGAGACGAGAGGACGCTTCCCCACTGAACAATAGGAAGGACCCCCTCAGGGTGGAGGTCCTTCCCAGGAAAGAGCAGCCAACCCCTGCACCCGCATGGCGGCAGAGACACCCAGGCCCCACCCCCTGCCTAGGACAGTCACAGAAACAAAACCCAAACTGGACGGCAGACGGCAGGACAGGGTTCACCCGGCCAACTGAGGACGGAAAGCGGGCTTCCGGGCAGGAAAGAGGACGCTCAGGCTCTAGAAAGACCGAGATGGGAGGCGTGCAAGCCCCAGGAGCCAGGCAGGGGCAGAGCCCCCCGGCGGCGCGCGGAACGAACCTGGCTCAGGAAGAGCTGACCACGGGCACGCCCTGCAGCCGCCAGCCAACGGGGGAGCAGGGCAGCCAGACCCTAAAGGGGTGCAGGGGGCCCTGGGCAAGGCCAGAAGCAGGGGAGGCCGGGGGGGGGGGGCAGGGAGCAGGCAGGACTCGACACACGAGGAGCTTCTGTTCTGGACGCGGGACGTGTGCCCACCTGGGAAGAGCCTGGGGCGCAGTCACTCACAGCTAGCACGCTTCTTAGGTAGGGTCAGTGCAGGGCCAGTTCCAGGGCTGACGAGCAAGCCCACCCAATCCCAGACTAATCACAACAACCCGAGGGGAGAAACAGCCCCGACGTGAAGGAAGGAACCCCCGAGCCCAGCCAGGAACCTGCGGGACACAGAGCGACCACCTTCAAACCTCTCAGAGGGAACTCTGCCCTCCAACGCAGGCAGTGTCGGGAGCGAAGACCCCTCGTGCCCCGTGGCCAATAAAAAGCCAAAGCGATACTGGAACAATGCCAACGAAGGCTTTAAAAATTGTCCACGTCAAAAAAAAAATCTTTACAGAACAAAACCACCAGAAACCTCTCATCAGGGCAGACAGGTTGGCCAGCCGAAGGCAGCAACAACCGCCGACACTCTGACCGTCTGGGGTCCAGGTGACACCTGTGGGGGTCGGGAAGGGGCTCTGCAAACCCCAGCAGGCACTCCCAGGAGGCGCAGGACGAGGCCCAGGACTGGGGTCAGAGGAGGCCACGGGCAGAAGGGTCTGCCCAGCCTGGAGGGCCTCCCGCCAAAGAGCAGGGGCACGCCAAA
Organism: Ovis canadensis; assembly: GCF_042477335.2. Lineage (NCBI taxonomy): Eukaryota > Metazoa > Chordata > Mammalia > Artiodactyla > Bovidae > Ovis > Ovis canadensis. Next base: position 82,365,913 of record NC_091261.1, on the reverse strand, counting down.
GGTAACCACCAGGTGGCTCTGGTCCACGACCGTAAACACAGGAGCAGACGCCTCAGGCACCCACCAGTGTTTAAAAAGCTGTTTTCAAGGATAAAACTAGGAAACTGCTAAGGAAGATTCTGCAGCCTGTGTCCTGGGCCTGAAGTGCCTGCGGGGACACTCAGAGGAGGGCCTGCCTGCCCAGCAGGCCCTGTGGCCAGCCAGACAGGAGAGGCCAAGCTCGGGGAGGGAGGGAGAGGGGAGGGTCCCCGGGACTCGGCAGGAACACGCTCAGAGCTGCTTCAGATGGGACTGGAAAGCCATCTGACGTTAACAGGCTGCGTCCAGCGACAAAAGACGTGGACAGTCCTCTGCCCCGGGAAGCAGAGCGGCCCAAGGGGGTGACCGCGGACCTGCGGTGGCCCGCGGGGCGGGGTGCAGTGACTCCCGGCAGGCGGCTGAGTCTCAGGCACAACCAGCACCCCACTCTACAGACAGGGCAAGCCCGCTGTCCGAAGACCCGGACAGACGCGGGGACGTGGCGTGCGCCCACAACTCAGCGGTGGGGGCCCCAGGAGGGGCCGCGAGCCACCTCTCACAAGGGCGACGTGCGTGTGTTTCGCACCACCGCCTCAGGTCCACGAGAGCCGGCGTGCTGGCCGCGGGGAGACAGAGCTTCCGGATCCAGGGAAGGGCCATCCTCAGGGCCCCCCAGCCACGCGGCCGGGGACACGGGAGGCCCACGCAAACTGGGGCTTCTGGGCCAGGCCCACAGGACGCACCCAGGAGCACCTCCCCCAGGAGCGAGGTGGGAGCCACAAGTCCGACACAGGTGCCCCCACGACCTGGAGCCGCCAGGCCCAAGTCATCTCCTCAAACCCAGGTCCGTCCAGTCACGCCCCGGCTTAGGGCTCTCAATGGACTCCCAGGCCTGGATAAAGTCCGTGTCAGGGCTGGTCCGTGGAGAGCTTCTAGAGGGCCGGGCCGCCCCTCTGCAGCCCCTAGGCACGCCCGAGGGCCTCCACCTCTGAGAAGCACCCATCTCCCCCACCCGCTGCTGGCACCCAAGGGGTTCCCAAGCTCAGGGACCCTGTGTGGCCCCCAGCTGGCAAGTGGGCCAGAAGGGAGGACAGGCCGGCTGAGGGAGCAGATGGGCTGAGGGGAGGAGGCCCCTCAGACAACAGCCAGCCTTCCTTGACCCAACACTTAAGACTCGACAAGCCCCTGACGCTGCACCTGTGACTAACTCGCACCCGGAGGCCCGGCGGCCCAGCAGCCCACCCTGCGCTCACACCCAGCCCAAGTTTGCAACACCAAGCACTGGTCATCCGGAAAACAGTCACTCATGGAGCTGATGAGACCTTCCCGATGCGCTCGAACGTGGCTGAAGGACACGGGCTCTTGCTGTCGTCGCGGCCGCGTCACAGGACAAAGGGAGGCCTTTCTCGAGCCCCTCCCGGCCTCCCCGGCCACAGCACCGTCAGCTGTCTCCCTCCGGTTGGAGGCTCCCATTCACCCGAGAAAAGGTCCCCAGGCTGAACCACCACCTTGCCCGTCAGCCCCTCCTTCATGAGCAGTGGCGGACACGGCCTGCCCTGCTCGCCCCAGAGACGCAACGCTGTGTCCCCTGGAGTGGAGGCTCACCGCTGGGCCTCCTGCACGGCCCCTGGAGCGGCAGCCTGGCCCAGGCACCCAGGGCAGCGCCACGGCCAGCACCGAGGCGCGTGTCAGCTTGCGGACGGGGGCCGGTGGGGAACGGCTGAGCATTCTGAGTGTCCTGGGGACCCAAGTGTCCGCAGGCCACGCTGACAACAGCTGGGGGCCACCACCTCAAACACTCCTATCCCCTCTCCGGGCACCACAGGGCACGTGGGGACACAGGCTTGCAGCAGGGCCTGCTCCCCCAGCTCATGGACGGTCACCAAAGGCTGGAAACCCAGGTGAGGGCCGCTGAGGGAAGCAGTTTTCAAAGACAAGAAATGAAACGGCACTTCAGGTAGCCTGCGAGAACAGCCGCAGCAGCAGCGCTCGCCCCCTCCAAGGTGGGCAGCCCCGCCGGCCGGGCACAGAGGGGCCGGGCAGGCTCCCGGGGCAGGGGTGCTGCCTGCCCAAGGCGCCAGGCCAGCCGCCCGGCCCTCGTCAGCGTCAACACGCATGGAATGCGGACTGCGGAGAGCGCCCCTACCCTGCCCACAGCCTCAGGGCGCAGGCTCACCCACCGCAGCTCGAGGGCACCCACGCCAGGCCCCCACCGGCAGCCTCACGGCGGCCAGGATTGCCCCGACCCCCCAGGCCCTCTGCCCAGAGACGAACCCGTGCACCCACGCTGCCAACGCCTCCAGGAGGACCCACCAGCTCTGACCCGCCCTCCTGGAGGAGCGGAGGGGAAGGGCTGTCTCAGGAGGGGTCCTCCCGGCCCTGCGGCCCAGGGAAGCGATGCCAGTCCACACCTGGTCGCAGGCAGTCACGGCCCCCACCCAGCGGAACCCTGGCGGCCCTCCAGTGAAGCGGCTCACCGCCCATCGCCCTTGAGTGGGAGCCTGTCCCCCGGGCTCACTCTACCCCAGAGCCCCACGAGCGGACTCCAGGCCGCGTGTGGAGCCTGCATGGGCCGCTTGCCCAGGGGTGCTCACACAGGCGTGCCCACGTAGGCTAGGCCAGGAGTCCCAGAGGGAGGCCCCGCCCTCGTCCCGCCACCCTCAGTGCCCTGTCTGGAGCCGCAGGCACCTTCTTCCTCCCGGTGTCCAAGCAGAGCTGCTGGGAAGAAACCGCCAGCCCCTCTCCACCAAAAGGAAGGGCCTCGGGTCCTGGGAGGGCGGGTGAGGAAGCCACACAGCCCAGAACCGCTCCTGCTCACGGCAGAGCCCACGGGCCCCTCTGCCAGACGCGTGGGCCACGAAGAGCAGACAACTTGGCCCCCGGCTGCACTTCCTACTCCGGAGGACACCAAGCGGGCCCGTGCCGCGCTCGCCACGCCCAGCAGCCGGGCCACTCACCGCCCGTCGGCGGCCGCCCAGAGCAGGTGGGGGCTGAGCGCCGGCCGCCCTGGGACACAACGGGCCCCGGACAGAGGGGCCACCCGGCCAGGACTCACCTGAGGTCCTGCCCCCAGTGCCCCTCCCAGCCCTCGCCCCATCTCCAGGCCTGGTCAGGGGCTCCCTCACACACCTTCCCAGGTAACAACCTCAGGGACCCTCTCTCCCAGACACCTTGAGATCAAGGTGAGAAAGAAGGGGCAGGACCCAGTTCCGGGAGCCCCAGCGGCAGCCCCCAGCGACTTGTTTGGGAAGCAGGAAGAGCTCCCAGGTCCCCACGCCTGGGGAGAGAGGCCAACCAGGGCCTAAGAAGGCGACCTGGAGGCCAGAGTAGGCCGCCTGAAACCCAAGCAGGCCCGAGAGCGGTACGAGGTTCCCGGGGCTGCCCAGAAGGTGCTCCCCGGCACACACCCGCCTGGCATCCCTCCCATACCCACCTGGGGAAGAGGGGCCATGAAGAGCGTGAGCCCCTCGCACCCGATGCTTCTCCAGGACCCTGGAGCCCACGGGAGGATCGGCCAGCTGGGCCTGCTCTGTAAGCACAACCCCACAGGCAGTCTGAGGCCACCCCTGCTCGTCCAAGGGGACTCACGGCTCCCTTGACCTTGCTATCTACAAAGATCCACCTCCTGAGAAAGCACTTGTGGTATCCACTTCACAGGCTTCAGGGAAAGTGGATAGGTGGGCTCCAGGTGACCCCTGCGGAGCAGAGCACCAGGGCCCCCACCGGGCAGCAGGGACTCGGAGCCGGGTGCAACCCCTGCCCGTAACAGGGAAAGTTCCGCAGGAGCCGGGGGTGCCGCCCCAACATCCTGGCCGTCACCTCTGTGCCCTCTTCTCACCCCTTCTGCAGCTACTCACCAGAGCTCACTGCTGGCTTCCGAGCAGCACACGCAGGAGAACCGCAAGGCCAGTGGGCAAGCCTGCCCTTCGAAGGCCTGTGAGCAGGCTGAGAAGGCCAAAGGGCAGCGACCCCAGCCTGGGCGAGGGAGACCTCCAGCCACCTGTGCGGACGTGGAGGGCGTTCCCAGGGCACTGGGGCAGCCCCTCCTCACTCTCGCGGAGAACCCACCCCCGAGGTGCTACTGGGGAAGAAGCCCGAGGCCACGGGAGGCCAGTGCGCACAGCGACCACTCCAGGGCCGGCCGCTCCGGGGCCGCAAGAGGCCCGCTCCCCACCTGGAGGCCACCTCCCCACCAACCCCGGCCCCGCCTTCCCTTGGGAGCCTTGGAATTCCCAGGAGCGGGAGCGCCCCAGGCGCCCCCAGAGGCCGGCCACCTGCCCTTCCGGGCTCCTCCCTCCGCGCCCACACCCACGTGCTCGGGGAGGCGGCCCCTCACAGGAAGCAAGCACGCACGGAGCACCCTGGCGGCGCGCGGGCGGAAGGGCCCGCTCGAGCCCCCAGGCCACGCCCCCACCCCACCCGCCGGGCGGGCGTCTCCGGGGGTCTCTGTCCGCTCGCGGCCTGGCCACACCCTCCCGGGCCGCGCGCCCGGGCCCTCCCCTCCTGGACGGCGCTGGGGCCTGGAAGCGGCTCCCTCCGGGTTTGACCCACCCCCCTGACCGAGCGCGCCGGGGGCCCACTCGCAACCCCACCCACCCCCACCTGCTTTTCTGGCTCGGCCGCTCCCAGGAGCCCTCCCCCAGCCCAGGTCCCTAACCCTCAGGCGAGGCCCCTCCCAGCAGGAAGCGCGGCCCCGCGGCCGGGCCGAGTCAAACTGGTCCCGCTGGCTGGCAGCCCCTAGCCCAGAGGGAGCCAAGCTGGGATCCCGGAGCCCCCGAGCCCCAGGCTGTGACGGAACCCCGGGTCTGCGAGGGCGCTGCAGCCGCAGCACAGCCCGGGAAAGCAGCAGAACCTGCACCTCCCGGCCGAAGGCGCACCGCTCAGAGGCAAGGCTGAGCGCTAGAGGGCAGAGACCCAGGCCAGCCCCGGGCACACGGGCTGGGCACCACCTCTGTTCTCAGAACACTTCGCTGAGCCGATAAAGGGCCCCTGCACGGCCTCGCGGGTGCCCGACGGCAGCGGGGCCGGCTTCCCGGAAGCGGGCACCTACAGGGCCCCGCTCCGGTCTCCCTCCTCCTGACGAACCCCGGCCCCGCCTTCCCAGACCGCAGGGCTCCCCGTGAACACCCCGCTGCAGCCGGCCCAGCGGCCCTCAGCACCTCCTCAGGTGCCCAGGGCACTCCCCCCTGTCACCCCGGGGGGCACTCTCAGAGAGAGTGTGCCCAGCGCCTTCCCCAGGCTGAGCTCTGGGGGCTGCAGTGCCGGGCGTGAAGTTCAGCTCTGTTCCCACTTTAGAAACACGTTAGAGCCACCGAGGCCCAGAGAAGCCATCTCGGTCCAAGGCCGCTGGAGAGTAAACAGCGCCGAGGCCAGGGCCCCTCACTGCCCCCAGAGGCCCTCCTCAGTCAGGCGCCCAGGCCGGGGCCGGAGGAAGCGGACCTGAGGGCTCTCTGCAGACGCAGCTGAGAACGAGAGCCCTCCCCACCCCAGTGATCAGTCCCTGGTTTGTGGGGGGGGAGGAGGGAATGGCCCTCAGCCCCGGTGGGCAAGGCAGGCCAGCCGTGGGTGGGGCCGACTGCTGGAGGCCAACAGGCCGAGCAAAAAAGCAGGGCGGCGGGTCCCCTGGGTAAACTGGACTTTATTCCTTCCTCGCTCCTCGACGCTCCAGAACTGCCCTGCCAGCCCTTGCTCGGGGGCGAGCTGCGGCTCACAGACACTGCCCCCACCCCGCCGCCACCTCCGGGCAGACAATGAGGACTCCGGGAAGGCAGCAGGCCTGTCAGCTCAATAATGCAAAACCCTGTTGCTGAGTCCACGACAGCTGACTTCAAGTGGATCGGAGGCTGTGCTTATTAACAAAATGAGAAACCTGATCCATGGAAAGAAAACACTATGCAAGGATTAATCCAGGGCTGCAGCTTGTGGAGAAGGCCGGGCTGCTGGCCAAGACGGGCAGGGAGTGCGGTACGCGGCCTACCTGTCCCCGGCAGGTACCTGGCTGCAGGACAAGGCACATCGCCTCCGCCCCCTCCTTCCAGCAACTGCAGCAATCATTTCAGCTCGGCTTTAATTAAAGGCCTGGCTCCCTCAGGCTGCTTCTTCCTCTCCCCAGAGCCAGCAACCGGAGGGAGATTTTTCTTTTCAGGAATTGCTTGTAAAAGCCGAATGACTAATCTGCAAGTCCCAACAACTGGCAGGAAAACACTGCAAAGAGAAACCCTGGGCGCAGCCCCAGCACTCAAGCCGAATGGCCGGAGGAGGTGGGCAACGGGCCCTCAGCAACACCCCACAACTGGCCCGCAGGCGGCTGGGAAGACCAACCTGGGAGCGGTGCCGCCAGGGCAGGTGGGAAGCTCCCTGCCAGCCTTCCCAGGCTGCTGCCTGCCCACAGGACCTCACAGCACTGGCTCCGCTGGCAGGCAGGGCCACTCACTGCAGACTTGAAGTATCAGCCTCTCACCCCCGCCCCCCCCATGGTGCTAAGAGCCGCTAAACCAGCGATCTCACCACACGGCTTTGTCTCTGGAGGCCAGCCGGTGGCCAGCCCATCTGCCTTTTTTTTTTTTTTTTTCAGACCACTGCAGCGACCCTGCTCTCTGCTGAGCGGAAGCCCACTCCCAGAGCCAGGGCCACAGAGCAGCCACATGGCCTGTGCTCTTGAAAATGTCTGCTGAAAGGCCCAGGGAGCCCAAACGCTGGCAGATGGGAGCGCAGAAGAGTAAAGCCAGGAGCCAGGAAGCAATAAACGCTAGCTCCAGAAAGGGCCTGGTATGGGTGACCCGGCTCCATCCCTGCGCCCGGGGGTGGGGGCCTGGAGAACACCCCCAGCAGCTCTGGAAGGCCCCTCCGATACCTGCCACCTCCCCCTCCCCCCAGCACAGCCATCCGTCCATCAGTCAACAATCTTCACCCACAGGATTCCTACGGGCACGGCTCGGCCCCTCCCCCCCGCCACAGATGTCAGAGAGGGGTGGCCTCCCCGGGTGACAACTCCTCCTGGCGGGGTGGGAGGGGGGGACCGGGACCCTCGCTTATCCAGATGTGCTTGGCAACTGCTACCGGCAAAACACGCCGGAGGTGGAGGGGACCCGAGAAACGCGGGATAAATAACTTCGAAACCGTCCCGGCCCGGGCGGATCCGCTGCGGGCTCACTTCCCCGGGGCCGACTCTCCGCCGTGCTGGGTGGGGCCGCCGTGGAGCATTTTATCTGGGCCGCGTCCCCTCCTCGCCGTCCGTCACTAACCCCCCCCCCCCCACCGCCCAGGCACAGCCACCGCCGCCTCGGCCCCCAACCACCGCAGCCCAGCTCCGCCGGCGAGAATACGAACCACGCCGGCGGATAAACAGAGAGTGACACGCCGGGCCCGGCGGCGCCCTGCCCCTGCGGCCGCCCCCTCCCCCAGCCCCTCGCCCTTCCTGCCGAGCGGCCGCCCGCACCGGCGGTCTGGGGGCAGGGCCGCGCGCCCACCCGCCGCGGGCCCCGGCCCGGCCCCGGCCCTGCCCGCGCGCAGCCGTGCCCTGCGGGCGGCGGGCCGGGCACAGCGAGAAGCCGCGCGAGGGGCGGCGGCGGGCGCATAAAGCGGGGCCCGCCTGTCAGGCAGCGCGGCTCCGCGGGCCGCTCGCAGCGCAGCGCGGAGCCGCAGGCACAAAGAGCCGGCGCCCGCCGCCCGCCGGCCCCGCGCGCGGGGGGCTTTGTGCCGGGCCCCGCGCGCGCCGCGCTCCCGCACACGCACGGCCCGCGGCGGGCGGCGGGCGGCCGGGGCCCGCCCCTCGCGCGCACACACCCCGCGCGCCGCGGCCCCTCCGCGCGCCCGCCCACGCCCCTCTCCCGGGGGCGCGCCCCGCGCCCCGCGCCTCACCTCGTGTGCGTCGGCGGCGGCGCTGCCCGCCGGCCGGCCGGCCCGCCCGCGGCCTCTTCTTCGGCGCCGCCCGCGCCCGCCCGCGCCGCCCGTCCGCCCGCCCGCCCGCCCCGCCGCCGGCTCGGCTCGGCTCGGCTCCCCGCCCCGCGCGCCGAGCGCCTCTCACAGCCGCCCGCCCGGCGCCATCTTGGAAGCTTGTGACGTCGCGCCGCCCGCTCACCCCTGACCCACATCTGAATGGGCGAGCGGCGCGGCGGGGGCGGGGCCTGCGGCCGGGGCGGGGCCGGGGGCGGGGCCGGGGCGGCCGCCAGGCGGCGGGGGGAGGGGCGCGCGGGTGGAGCCGGGGGACCTGGTCGCCCCCCCGCCCACGGGTGCAGGGGCGGCGCCGCGACCTCAGCCCCGGAACGCGCGGACCGCACCCCCTAGAAGGGGGCTCGGCCCCCCACACTCGGAGCCGACCCCCCCCCCTCCCCAGCCTTGAGCCTGACCCTGACCCCTGGCACCCCAGGTCCGTGCCCCCGCGGCGGGCGGCCAGCGTGGTCCGCAGACGGCCTTGATCTGCAGAAGGAAGCCCCCCCCCCGCCCCCGCGGCCCGCCGGCCCTGGCTGCCCCGAGGGCGCGGGGGTCCCCCTCGCCGAGCCCAGCCGGCCCCTTCCGGTGGCTGCAGCCCCTCGCGGGCCCCTGGGGTCAAGCGACGCGCACAGGTTGGCAGGCGGGACCCAGGCTGTTCGGAGGGGCTGGAGCGGGCCAGGGACTGCGACGTGCTCTAGGGGGTCACATGCTGGACCTCTCTTTACTTTGGACACCAGGTAAATATAGGACATCGCACCTGAAGTCTGGGAGGGACCCAAGTTTGCCGGCAAGACTGAAACGCGTTCTTCCAAATAAACTTGTGCGTTTAATGAAACCCTAGTTGGACAGTTATCAGACTTAACAAAATTATAACTTGACCTGGAAGAGTAAACAGCCCCCAAACAGCTATCATTTCCCGCCTTGGGAACGAAAACACGAACGAGGGTGGACTTGCCCTACCACATGAAAGCAAACAGCGAATGAAGCTACTGCGCTCAATTCAGAACACCCTAACCCAGAAGCAGAAAACCTGCAGACAGGTTCCAGCAACGGTAAGAACGTGATGGAAAAGCAAGTACGGAGCATCAGTGGCGGCGAGTCTAAGGCAGCTCGCGGGGGACTTCCTGAAGAAACTCCTGAAAAGCTGTCAGCGCCCTACTGAGCCAAAGGCATGGAAGTTAAAACTTTCGTTTGTTTGCTTTTTTTTTTTTAACAAATCAGAAATCGGTTTCAAATGATAACCTTCACACATAGTCTGAGGTCTGGTGGGTAATCTTTCTCCTATACTACTGGAAGCATATAAATTGCCTCAGCATTCCTGAGCATGAATTTGCCAGTGGAAGCCAAAAATAAAAATGCTTTAGAATGATCATTACTTTGACAGTAATTCTTTTTCTGGAATTTTGTGCTAAGGAAATTAATGGCGTTTGTAGACTGCACGCTTGACGGTCGTCTTTATCCAGACTGGATTTGGAACCCTGGTGCCAGGGAGCTCACCTGAGACTTATAGGCGCTCCCGGGTCACTCATTTAACTTGCATTTGAAAACTAATATCTGGGGAACAAGCCTCAGTGTCTTTAATGGCGTATAACAGAAGAGAATGTGCATCTGTTTAATTGAGTCACTTTGCGGTACACTTGAAACTAAAACAACTTTATAAATCAGCTGTATTTCAATAAAATATTTTAAAATTAATGTATGATTATGCTTTTCAAGGGCCCTTTGAAAAATCATACACAAAGTAAGTGACAGAAGGAAACCGGTTAAGCTGTCCACAAGAGAGACTGGTGATGGCCCCATGGATGGTGTTTATAAGGGCAGTTTACAATCTAGATGTGTGCAAGGGATACGAAGCAAAAAATAAAGACAAGCAAACGACAAAATCGTATCTATGTGTTGCATGCAGAGTATTGATCCACGGAAAAGCAAACGAGGAAAATACATCAAAATGTTTACAGAGGTTCTTCCTAGGGTTTGGGATTTTTTTCCAACACATGCATTTTAATGTTGTTTCATTATAAAAATAATATTTCTATTTGTAACAATTCTAGCTATGGTGTGTTTTAAAAGTTGCTGATTCTCATCCCCCCATCTGCTCTGAAGTGACATTACCAGCTGTGTGTCAGTGCCTCCTTCTCTGATGTCAACGTGTGTCTCTTCCTGTGTCACGAAAAAAGACCTCGCTTTTTTGAAACTATAAAACAATACGCTATATAAGCGGTAAGTCACGATAACACCCACGTTTGCCCTTTGCCCCCTAAGACTCATCTCAGACATCTTTCTAGTGTGTGCCCAGGTTCATCCTCTAATAGCTGAGAACACTGCGGTGCATGAAGTTTCCATAAACACTTCTCTTAAGCGTGGCTATGCAGGTTTGGGATTTTAAAAAAGAATTTTTTTAAGTCCTTAGATATATATCTGACATATTCCTGCTTTTACGTGTGTGGAATAGTTTTCTAGAAGCAAAGCTGTGGGTAAGGGATATGTGTGTGTTCTCAGTGTGAGTAGTTCCCGCCGAATTTACTTGCCCAAAACAGTGTAGCGATTCAGATCCTGCAGGTGAGATTTCCTTTTTCCTGCTTCTTTAACTTCCCAAAGCATTCCAAATTTCCCACTTAGTACCTATTCCTTTTCAAGTCGAGGGGGGCTGGAAATCTGGGGTGAGGGTGGGATTTCTAAATCGCCAGGAGCAAGGCTCTCGCCGTGCCCCTCTTAGGTGCCGGGCAGCCTCCCATGCTGTCCCCACCTCTGGAGTCCACCGCCAAGCCCATTTCCTGCCCAGCGTGCTATAAAATCCAAGTGTGATTGCTCTCCCGCAATATTATTACATAGCTACTTAGAAATCAGGTGGAAAGTATTGATGTACAGTGAAAACAGCAGATTTCAAAACTTTGCTTTCACTGACAGCAACCTGGTAAAGCTGCATTTGTGTGGGAAGGATCCAGAACTCGACAAAGCACTGGGGAGCGGGCAGGCTGGGAGAGCCCGTGGGAGCCAGATATATTTTTCTTGTCTCAGCTCTCGGGATTCTATGTGTCTCTACAGAACCTAACCTCTCCGATCGACTTTCCCATCAGTCACTTGGGAACGGTCATGGCTCCCGCCTGGGGGGTATCCCGGGAGGATCCAGTGACAGGAGGCTGGGCAGGTAGAGCAGAGTCAGGCTCGGGCAAGTCGTGGGCAAAGGAACTGTGATTGCTGCGTCACGGAGGGTGCTCAGCGATGAAGGAGAGCCGATCGGCTACTCCTTTGAAAAACTGAACTCTCGTTGATTTGCAATATTGTGTTATTTTCAGATGGACAGGAACGTGATTCAGTTTATACATATATACAGACACACACACAAGGCTTTCCAGATGGCTCGGTGGTAAAGAAGCTGCCTGTCAAGCAGCAGACCCAGGTTTGATCCCTGGGTGGGGAAGATCCCCTGGGGAAGGAAACGGCTACCCACTCCTGTATTCTTTTCTGGAAAATCCCATGGACGGAGGAGCCTGGGGGGCTACAGTTCACGGGGTCTCAGAAAGTCAGACACAACTTAGCAACTAAACCAGCGCCATACACACGCAAACACATACCTAGTTGTTCATCAGATTCTTTTCCCACACAGGCAATCACAAGAAACCGAGTACCAGTCGCTCCCTGCTGCTTATCTCTTTTCTATATAGCAGTGTGTGTATGTTACTCCCAAGTATCTGGGCTGTCCCTGCCCCCCGCCACCATCTGCTACTTCTACCATCCTCTCCTCTGACATCAAAAAAAAGAAAGGAAAAAACAAAACACGAAATGTCCCCAAAGGGTAAATCACTGCTTCTTCATACGACAGCAAGATTTTAAAAATACAGATACCCAATTAAAATTTGCATCTCAGACAAACAGCCAATGATATCTTAGTGTAAGTATGTGCCACACAATACCACAGCTCACCTGCCTCCCGTCCCCCCGCCCTGTCCCAAGCCGCAGCAGGAAACTCCATTTCTTGCACGTGCCCCGACTTCTCCTCCCATCCCTGGGCACGGGCACCCCGGCTCCTGCCACTTGGGCCGCCCTTCTTCCTCCCCCACTCCCGCCTCTGCCTGGAGAGCTCATAACCAGCTCAGACATCACCCGCTTTGGGAAGGGCCCCCCCCGCAATCCCAGGCTGCCTGCCCCGACCCAGCGCGGCTGCTGGACAGGGGCCTTAAGGGCAGGGAGGCTGTCTTGTTTGCTCTTGTAGACCAGTACCCAGCTCATGCCTGACCTCAAACAGGCGCGCGATGAGAGTCGAAGCGGTGAATGAGTCTCTCCAACCCCCTTCCCTCCGCAGCAATGCACCCCATCTGTTGCTTCTCCCAAGCCACGAGGGCCTCATTCATGCCCGTCACAAGGGGTGGCGTGGCAGGTGGTACGCACAGCGGACAGAGCGGCGCTGCAGAAACTCGGTGTCTGGGTTGTCCAGCAAGGAAGCTGCATTTCCCTTGGAAGGGCAGCAATTCCACCTGAATTCGAGTGGCTGGTACTGGCTGCCAAGACTCTAGGGACTGGCACAGCACGTCACGCACTTGGGCTTGCCGCTCTTCGACACCATAGGAGAGGCATATGTTATTGCCCCACTTTACAGATGAGGCTCAGAAACGTTGAGGTCACCCTCCCCAGGTTCCACAGCGGAGTGCAGCCCCAGCTCCAACAGGCAGCCTCTCGAAACATCTGAAGAAAGGCTGTCCCCACACACCTTCTGTCCAGTGAAAGCCCTGCCTGGGGACAGGGTCTCCCCCTCACCAGCCCCACCCCTCACTTTGCAGTCCCACAGCCCCAGGCAGAGCCAGACGCCCTGAACACCCAGAGAGGCCACAACCCCCCTAGTTGAGTGTCACTCAACTAGACACTGGCACCTGGCACCCTGTCCAGGACTGTGATCAGAAACAACTTGGGGCGCGTGTGAGTGATTGGATAGGCGCGACCCAAACGCCAGACTCTGGGTGGAAGGCAGGGTGAGGCGAGGCAGGGGAGCAGAGTGTACAAACTCCTGATGGGAAAGAAAGCTTCATGGGGCACCCAGAGGAGGAGGCTGGCAGGGTGGGTATCCGATGCAGAGGCTCACGGGGGCTGTGACGAGAGCTGGGAGGCAGGCAACACTGTCAGCCTGGGCCAGCATCTGGGGTCTTAGGCATGCGGGGAAGCCTGGTCCACCGGTAACCCAGAGGAGGCAAGACAGGCCTGGAGCCCAGCCAAAGATGATGCCCCCGTCCCTAGACAAGCCAGGAGGGGTGGGAGGTTTACACTGGTAAGTCGGCAGAGACAGTCCACCAAGCGGGAGAAGCAACAACAATGCGGAGCATGTGATCACCTTTAGAGGTTTCAGAAATTAGAAATGTGTTTCCATTCCTATCGTTTAGTTGCTAAGTCGTGTCTGACTCTTTTGTGACCCCATGGACCTGTAGCCCTCCAGGCTCCCCTGTCCCTGGAATTCTCCAGGCAAGAACACTGGAGTGGGTTGCCATTTCCTTCTCCAGGGGATCTTCCTAACCCAGGGATCGAACCGGCATCTCCTGCTTGGCAGGCGGATTCTTCACCCCTGAGCCACCGGGAAAGTCTGCTTCCATTCCTATATATGGTTGTAAATTCCTAAAGAAAGCCTGGCAGGAGACCCAGGGAGCGGTGGGTGTGGGGGAGGGGTGGGGAGCCCGTCTTCACGTCTAACTCGAAGCACTGCCCTGCTGTTGGGCTCTTAACTTCACGTCGCTGTATTGTTTCTGTTGGTTCTTTATTTGGAAAAACAGGGAATTCCTAGGTGGTCCAGTGGTTAAGACTCTGTACTTCCACTGCCCGGGGCGTGGGTTCAGTCCCTGCTTGGGGACCGACTCACCTCCCACGCGTGGCACAGCACGGCCAAAACAGAAAGAAAGAAAGGGGACGAACCAGGAAATAAAGCCAAAAATCGCAGTGAAGCCTCCTTTTCTTGGAAAGCTCTGCCGGCCCCCTACTTGCTTGCGAACTCCCGTAGGCCTGCGCCTCGCCCTCCTGGCCACCCCGCACTTTGCTGCCCAGGTTCCTGGTAGCCTCCACCGTCAGACTGGCAGGGTCTGTTGTGAGATTTGTCTGCAGGAGACTACAGCCCGGGCGCCTGGCCCCAGTGAGTGGACGGATGAAGATGGGGCCCGGTCCCGGCTCTGAGTGGAGAAGGCTGGCAGGCCTGTTTCTGAAGAAGCCCACAGAGAGGCAGGTGGAGCAGGATCCAGGTCCTGGCCAGGCCACTGACGCCTGCTGCCTTTGAGCTGGTTTCCATCAGCCTTGGTTTCCCCGCCTGTGAAAAGGGGTCGCAAGCGGTCTCTACTCATAGGGCTCGGGTGGGCAGGCAGGAGCCTGTAGATGAGGAGTGGGGAGAGGTGGGCAGAAGGGGGGCAGGAGGAGAGAAGGCAGACCCCTCCTGAATCCCAGCTTGGGGTCAGGGTCTGGGGGCGTCTGCTCGGTTGGCTGCCAATAGGATGGGCTGGAGAACAAGGCTGCACAGAGTGGGGAACCCTGGGGGCTTCCAAATTCCAGCTTCGAGGTTTGCTTTGCTTCGGGGAGTCAGGGGAAGAGGCCGGGGTGGGGGGCTTCCTGCCTCGTGGGGGAAGGGCCAGCTCCCTCGTGGCTGCACACCAGGAAGCCCCTGGGCTGGGGCAGCAGCCTCTGGTCGAAGTCACGAGGGAGGCTGGGCCCAGTGGCCCTTATCTGGCCTGACCTTGTGGGGCTGACCACTCCCTCCTCTGGAAAGGGTGGCCCCCTGCCCTCTGGGAGGCCTCTTTTCTCCTTAAATCCCGATGACCCCGGGCTGGGGCCCCAGCGCCTGGTTCTGCCCCTTGGCCCACCACCCTGGGTGCTCCACCCGCCCCAGCCCGCACTACCTGCCTGACGCCTCCCCCCCGAGCCCCTGGGGCGTCTCTGACTCAGCAGAGTCTTGCCCGTCCGCTGCCCCCTCCCCCGGAGCCCTGCACACAGAGGGCCCGGTTGCCCAAGCCTTCACTGCCGGCCACTCCCAGGCACTCCGGCCCTCCCCCACCAGCTCTACCAATTTGAATTCCTGACCATCCCTGCCTCTGGTCTCCTCCCTAGACCCAGGCCCTGCCCCCAGGCTGGGGGAAGGAATCATCCCCATAGATAAGGGCAGGGGGCAAAGGGACACACCTGGGCTCAGACCCCCTGCTCAGCCACCAGCTCTCGGAATGACCTTGATGAATGACCTCCCTCTCTGAGCCCGAGTTTCTCCATCTGTGAAAAGGGGAAATAATTACACCCCTGGGAGGGTGGCCTACAGCGTACGTGGGCCGGGGCACTGGCTGAGGGCTCCCTGAAGGTCAGTTCTCACCGGGAAGTGTGGCCACCGAGAGCCCCGGGCCAAGCCTTTCTTAAGGCGGCGTCTGGTTTGATGTCTGCTCCACGCCAGGTCGCCAGGTCAAGATGCCTGCATGCAGGGTACGAGGAGGGGGGAAGACCCAGTCTGATAGGGTAGGCAGCAGAGTTAATGAGTATCCAGGCCAGGGGACGGTGCCTGCAGGCTGTCCCTGCTCCTGGGAGGGGCAGCCGAAGGCAGTGGGGGCGGGTGGGGTGGCAGTGGGGAGACGTGGCGGGCAGCTGGAAGGCCAGGCTAGGAGAAAGGGACTGAGCCGGGGGGTCCCAGCCTCCAGGTGGCCGCCCCCTGACCAGCGCACCCTGACCGAGGCGAGTGGCCCAGGGGGTCCCTCAGGCTCGATGTCCTGGAGGCCCAGCCAGCTGGGCACAGTCTGTGAGGTGGTCAGGCCCAGAGGACCCCAAGAGAAATGCCAGACGGTTCAGAGCACAGGGGTCATCCGAGCCCAGATCCAGCTGTCCAAGACCAGGGCTCCTGACGGCGGTTGCCTTTCAGTCGTCATCTCTGACTCTCTGTGACACCGTGGACGGCAGCACGCCAGGCCTCCCTGTCCATCACCATCTCCCGGAGTTTGCTCAAACTCATGTCCCTTGAGTCGGCGATGCCATCCAAACATCTCATCCTCTGTCGTCCCCTTCTCCTCCCGCCTTCAGTCTTGCCCAGGATCAGGGTCTTTTCCAACGAATTGGCTCTTTGCATTGGGTGGCCAAAGTATTGGAGTTTCAGCTTCATCAGTCCTTCCAATGAACATTCAGGGTTGATTTCCTTTAGGATGGACTGGTGGGAGCTCCTTGCTGTCCAAGGAATGCTCAAGAGTCTTCTCCAGCACCACAGCTCAAAAGCATCAGTTCTTCCGGAACTTCCAAATACAGGGCGTTTTGCCCCAGAACAGACCCATGGCCGACCCCACCAGCCACTGGGAATTTGGCGGGCTGGCTGGCCAGGCGGGACGGACTGGGGCGCCCCTGGCATCAGCATGGCCCCAGGAACCCTCCGTGCCTGGGGTCTGGAGCCGGCCTCAGCTGGCACTGTGCTCAGCTTTACAAGAGCTGAGTTGGCCTGTGGGGCTCTGCCTTCCGTGGAACCCCTGACCTCGCAAGCAGCCCCCACCCCACCTCCAAGCCTGGCCTCCAGGGGCTGAGACAGGGGGAGCAGGTGCCACCGAAAGGTGCTGGAATGATCTTCACATGGGCTTTGGGGGCATTTCCGAGCTTCTTACATCGTGACTTCCGTGCCGTGCAGCTCTCATGAACACGGATTTCACACAAGGATTCTGAAAGCGATCAGTTAGCAACGGTGTTCTGAAAGAGCACGCTGGCAGAGGGCAGACGGGGGCCGGGCCCTGAGAGGCCGAGAGAGATGCAGGGGCTGACCCTGGGGGCCGCCGTATGACGGGGGCGCGGGTCCCCGGCCGGGAGCCTGAGGGAGGGCTAGACGAGTCTCGCGGTCACCTTCAGGCTGGTGAGCGGGCGCAGCTCTTGCCTCCTTGACGGTGACGGGGGAAGGAACCAAGCCCACCCCGTCGTGGGACAGCAGGCCCAGGCTGGCGAGGGGCCGAGCATGGGTCAGAGGGCCCCGGGCAGAAGTGGCCGGCGCCCAGACAGGCTCAGTGACCCCGGCTCCAGAGCCCTCCTGACCCTGCCCGCCTGCCCACTGCAAAGTTTCCTCTGCCCTCTGGCCAGCGGGCCTTCCACCCCACTTCCCCCCCGGGCAGGTCTGGACAGGTCTTGGGCCTCCAGGTCGCCTGGTCCGTCAGGGAGGGGCGGGGCCCGTCTCCAGCGGCTCACCTGCTCACACCTGTGCAGCCTCTCCCTGCCCCCCACCCAAAGGCTCCAGGGCCCCAGGGGAGAGAGCTGGGCCCAGAACCATCCACCCTGCCGCGGACCCCTGCCCCCATCCCCTGCACCCTCTCCGACTTCGTCCTCTTTTGAGTCCTGAACCTGGACCACACGCTCCTGCCCTAGCCCGGCCCCAGATGAGGAAATAGAGGCTCCGAGAGCCCCCACTCAGCGTCCCCTGGATGGCTGCTTGGTGGTCCTGCAGCCCCCCAGCCTGCCGGGCTGGGACACTGATGCTTCCCAGGGCCTTGGGGAGGCTGGGGTTTGCTAGACAGCAGGAAGCGTATTGGAGAAGGCTTTCACGCTGCTCCGGAAGCCCCTGGAAGGATGGCCCCTGTGGATACACGGTTGGGGGGGGCGGTGCTCTCCAGGGTGCCCTGGGGAGAGGGCGGGCAGAGAACACGGCTGGGTGGGGCCCGCGGGGTCTGGGAGCCTGTTCCTGGCGGCCCTGACCCAGGTGCGAAGCTGGGCAGCAGCCGCCGGTGCTGCCATCTGGTGGCGACATCAGGAAGCTCCCGGCGGCGGGCTGGAAGCCCTGGGGAGGGGGTCCTCCTCAGCTGGCGCGGGTGGGGGGGGGTGTGGACGCCCGCCCCCGCCCCGCCCCGCCCCAGCCCCGCCTGGGCTGCTGCTCCGTGTTTGCACCCCCAGATGTGGCTCCCACCGCCCAGGACGCCGCCTCACCTGCCTCTGCTTCTGTGATCAGAACCAGAGCCCTCCTCTGCTGCCCAGGGTCCATGCCTGGCTGTTACGGGGGTGGGGAGGCCCGGTGCCCCGGATGAACCCCCCCCACCCCCGGAGCCCTGCATGGGAGCCACAGATGGGGGTGGTCAAGCCCTGCCAGCTCCTGCCTTCCACAGGCATTTACTGAGGACCTACTGTGCGCCAGGCCATGCGGTCCTTGCCTTGGCTGGGCTTCCGTCGCAGCGGGGGCCAGCGCGGGGGCGGGGGGGGGGGGCGGGAGGCGACTCTAGAAGCACCACAGGTGAGAGCAGGCGTGCGGGAGGGTGATGGACAGAAGCAGAGCAGCGTGGGCGCGCGAGGGACACGGAGACTCTGCCACTGTGCGGGGCGATGAGGGGCCCCGGCCGACGGGCAGGGCAGGGGCTGAGAGAGAGCTGACGGGGCGATGGGGCTCGGGTCAGTCTCCTGAGGCCACCCGGTCGGTTCCCACGGACTGCAGCGAAAGTCAGTGTCAGTCGCTCACTCCTGTCCGACTCTGTGACCCCACGGAGTGCAGCCCGCCAGGCTCCTCTGTCCATGAAACTCTCCAGGCAAGGACACCGGGGTGGGCTGCCATGCCCTTCTCCAGGGGATCTTCCCGACCCAGGGATCGAACCCCGGTCTCCTGCATGGCAGGCAGATTCTTCACCACCCAGCTACTGTGTTTAAACTTGCAAGCGCTGGATTAAGTTCCTGTCCTCCGGCTAAACTGTTGTTTCTCTCACAGCGAGTGGGGACCACACCTGTGCCCCCCTCCGACTGTGGGCAGCCCACCAAGCCCCCCAACCTGAGGCCAGGTGCCGGGAGGGGCTGGGCCGCCCTCCGGTGCACTAGTAGCTTTCTTGTTCCTGGCGGGCCTGAGGTTCCATTCTGGGTCGTGAGCTCACAAAGATATGATAACGTGGGAGCCTGCGAGAGCCAAGAGATGTCTGCACATCTGTGTCCACGTGATTCCCAAAACAGGGGCGCGGCCCCGACGGATGAAGGCCTGCACCGAACGTGGCCCATCCAGTGGACAGCAAATCAGCCTCAAGGAGGAGCGGGGCCACGACACCTGCCGCCACTCGGCTTACACCCGCCGACGCTGTGCCCAGGGAGGGGAGCCAGACACCGAAGCCCGGATTTCTGGTCCAAGTCCACTGGCAGGGTGTCCCTAGAGGAGTCAAAGTCATACGTCAGAACGATTAGAGGTTACCAAGGCCTGAGGGAGGGGACAGGGAGATGTTGTGTAACGGGGGGAGAGTTCCAGTTTGGCAAGAAGGAGAGACGTCCTGGAGACTGGTTGCTCAACATCGTGAACATCCTCGGCACGGCTGAGCTGTACACTTGAAAATGGCTAAGGTGGGAAAGTGTACGGTGTGGACATTTCACCAGCCGAGGAGCCTCCGAGCCGGCCTTCTCACTGGAAAGCTGGTGTCTGTGTGGGCACGGGCAGGGGGCACAGCCCTCGGCGGGCAGCTTCCTCCCGGCTGAGACGCGACGCTTCCGCTCAGGAGGGGTGAGTGTGTGTGCGCACCGCAAGGCCCCCGGCTGCCTCCCGCATTCTCTGAGGATACGGTGGGTCACCTTGAGGCCTCCCCCGGGCCGGCCCCTCCCTGTTCCTGTCTCAGCCCCGGGGATGGCGTGATGTGACGGCACCCTCTGGACCTGAGTCACCAGCTCCCCCGAGTACCTGCCCGTGGCTCCTACCCTCAACGAGCTGCGTCCGGCTGCTCCCTTCTGCCCCTATGGAGGGTGGTGCCCGTCTGACTGCAGTGGGGACCTGGGCTGAGCTGACCTCCCACTAAAGGGTCTTCTCCCCCACCCTCTGCCTGGGGAAACACGTCTGCAGTCCTCCAGGGCCCCTGGACAGGCAGGGAGGGGTAGGGCTGGGCTTGCCTCCTTGGTTGGGCTTCCACTCCCAAAGTTCTCTTCTGTTTCTATGAACTTTTAATGAGGATTTGAACAGAAGATAGAAAAGTAACACTCTGGTCAAGGCAGGCTTTTCTTTAGACTTTCATACAAGGCAATGGCTGAGAGAAGCCAAACCCTCAGAGGAAACAGGTCTTGAGGAAGGAGCTGAGAAAGGATCAGACCGATGGTCCAGACGCCGCAATCACCCGCCCGCCAACCTCTTGGAAGCAGCTTGCTGTTTCTAGAAACGGCTCTGTCCAGACCTCAGCTTCGCTGCCCTTGAGGCCTGGGGTGGCAGAGGGTTCAGAGCAGCAGTGTGTGGGGCAGGAGCCTCAGGGCGAAGCGAGGAGGGCCTGGCGGTGGGTGCCCGCGTGGGGTGCAGGCGGCCGAGGCTGCCCCCTCTGCAGGGTGCTGCGCTCACTCCTGGAGGGACATGTGGTCCAGCAGGTGGGCGGGGACCAGGCCTCTGTGGCCGCCTGACTCCCCGTAGTAGAAGCCCTCGTCGTCCACAGGCCCGTGGACGGTGACCACGTCCCCTGCCCTCAGGGACAGCTGGCCCTTCGCCGGGCCCCGCGCCAGCCAGTCCCGGGGGTGGTAGTCCAGAGCTGCCATCATGGTCTTTGGAGCCCAGAGTGAGCAGGAGGGCGTTCCGGGGCTCCCCTGCGGCAGGGGAGAGGAGCCCTGGGGGCCGGTGAGCCCCTCGGAGTCACCCAGGTGTCCTGGCAAATGCCACCTGCCACAGCCATCCGTCCATCCCGTGCCCACGTCCACCTCGGCCACCAGATGACTGGCGCTGCTGCCCCCTGGCCTGCTGCACTCGCTGCGGCAGAAGCTGTGGGGGTCCTGCAGCCGCCCTTTCCGGAGGGCCAGCGCCCCCCCTGCAGCCTTGGGGGTGGCAGACACGGCCAGGGGCTCGTGATCAGGGAGGGCCACAAAGAGCCCAGCCAGAGGGCCCACCTTTGTCCCCGGCGGCAGGGTGGTACCCCTGGGCGTCCCGAGGGCCTTGCCGGACCGAGCAGGACACGGTGCTGAGCTGGGCCCCTGGAGCCAGCCCCCAGCCCGGGCCCCCGGAGCCTGACCTTGCATGCTCGGGCCCCGGAGTGCTCGTCTCTGCTCTTGCCCCTCTGCACCCCGCGCGTCCCCCCGCTGAGCGCCACTGAAGTCAGACGCAGATTGCTGGCTGCTGCCCAGCTCAGGAGGGGTGGACGCAAGCGCGTCTGCCTTTTGTCTGAGGACTTTCCCAGAGGCAGCCTTCTCCTGACGCAGCTCCTTGCCGGGTGCAGGCTCAGGGGACAGACGGGGGACTCCCGGGGTA
Organism: Ovis canadensis; assembly: GCF_042477335.2. Taxonomy (NCBI): domain Eukaryota; kingdom Metazoa; phylum Chordata; class Mammalia; order Artiodactyla; family Bovidae; genus Ovis; species Ovis canadensis. Next base: position 82,344,831 of record NC_091261.1, on the reverse strand, counting down.
GGGCTTGGGCCAGTGAGCACCCGCCGGTCCTGGGACCCCTCCCCACGAGGCCGGCCCCGTGGCAGAGACGGCCTCTGGTTCCAGGGACGCTTCTCAAAGAGCCGGTTCTTTCTGGAGGGCTTCCGGGCCTCCGTGGGCCCCTGGGCTTGGCTGCCCGAGCCTGCACTGGGACCTCCACTTTCTGAAATTAGTTTGGGCTCTGGGGACTGCCTCCTTGGGGGTTCTTCAGGGAATGCTTCGAGACACCTGGCCCGGGGCTCCCTGCCGCTTCGGGGGGCGTGAGGGCGGGCCTTGGCACTCAGGGGTGTAGGCCCCAGCCTCTGAGCGCAGATGGGGAAGCTCCCGCTGAGGGCAGATGGGTCCCCACAGGTGTAGCCGAAAGGCGACATCTCTGGCCAGTGGAGAGACGTGAAGCAGTCGTAAGGGATCTGGGCAGGCACGGAATCCAAGGACTCGCCACAGAGAGACGTGGTTCTCACTGAGATCTTCTGGCACATCGCAGCCCACGGGAGCTGGGAGAGCTCCAGCAGTGTGCTCCCCGCGGTGGCCTCGGCCACGTCCGCCACCTTGAGCCCATCAGCATACACGGCGTACCCCGTGACTGGGACTCCGTTGGAGGACCCAGCCGCGTCGATGGTCACGGGGAGCCAGCTGACCACGAGGAGGCCCGGGGAGGCGTGGCGCTCCACCAGCACGTCCAGGGGAGGGTGGGGGGGCCCCACCAAGGGTGTCTCGAAGGTGACGGCGGAGGGCGTCTTCTCCCGGCAGGCCTGCAGCGAGTCACAGGTGGGGCGCACCTCCACCTGCGCCTGGTACCTCGTGCCGGGCTTCAGGTGGCGGAAGGTGTAGCCAGTCACGCCCATGGGGGTCAGGGCATGCTCCCGGTTGTCCAGGTACACCGCGTGAGCCTGGCTGTCCCCCACCCAGGCGATCTCAGCCGACGTGGCCGCGACACTCTGCAGGTGAAGGCGCATGGGGGCCATACGAGGGACGCTGTTGGTCGCTGGAGGAGCGTTGGAGGGCCCCTGCCTGTCCCTGCTCTCCTGGGAGCCCAACCGGCCAGCTCCCGTCTTGGTGTCTGAGACCTCTGCTGCCACTTCCGTCCTGGAGCCCACCCTCGCCACTGGGCACGGCCCTCTGTCCACAGCCGCCTGGGCTTGCCCAGGTAAGAAGCCGGGACTGGGGTCATCCTTCCAAGCTTGGCCCTGCCCAGCTGCCGGGAGCCGAGTGGGGCCTCGGTCCAGGGACTCAGTGGGCAGGCAGCCCTGGATGTCGCTGTCGGGGATCTGCTCCACCAGGTTGGAAGGCACCAGCCCCCGCCGGCCGTCCGCAAGTGCACCTTCATAGAAGCCGTCCTTGTCCATGTCGCCGAAGATGTACACGTGGTCCCCAGGCATGAGTGGCAGCTCACTCTCAGGGTGCTCGTTGGGCCCCTCAAATGGGTTGTAGCTGTACCGAGCCAGGAAGATTTTGAGCTTAGGGGTGGCCACGGAGACCTCCAAGCCCCCCGCCTCCAGGGTCGAGGGCAGGCTGTCCGGCTCCAGGTCCTCTGCCTCACTGGCTGTATCGGCGTCCAGCGTAGGGCAGGAGGGCACTGTGGCCCACGCGGACTCCACCTCCGAGGAGGAGCTCGACTGGGAGCCAGTCCTCTGGGGCTGGAGCCTGGAGTCCAGAGGCTGGCCGCTGGAGTCTGGAGCTTGGGGGACCCAGGCTGGCTGCCCGAGGGCAGCTGGGTTTTCCAGCAGGAGGTCTTCCTTCCTCCGTCTGTCTCTGCTGGGGGGAGGGTTCGCTGGGTTCACAGGCCCCAGCTGCGGCTCGGTCCCCGGGTCGTCCTGGGCAGGCTGGCCAGGCTGGCACCGCGGCGCCCACATCTCGTCCCGGGCGGCCTGGCGATCACACAGGACCTTCTGCAGGTGGTGCTGCAGCGGATGCTGCCAGTCCTGCCTCTGCGCCGCCTGCTGCAGCAGCTGTTCGGCCAGCAAGCCGGCGGCGTCGCGCTGCTGGCACGCGAGGCCCAGCTGCCCGCGCACGTCCTCGTTCTCGGCCGCCACCTTCCGCGTCCAGGCGGCCTGGGCCTGCAGCCGCGCGTTCTCCTTGGCCAGCCAGGCGCCCTCGCGGAGCGCCACCTGCAGCTGCGCCTCAGCCTCTTGGCCCCGCCGCCGCGCCGCCGCCGCCTGCGCGCCCAGCTCCTCGCACTCCTGCCGCCGCGCGCTCAGCTCGCGCTCCAGCTCCCGCACTTGGCGCCGCGCCGCCTCGCAGGGCGCGCTCTGGCCGCCCGCCTCCGCGCGCGCGCCACCGGCGGCCTGCTGCAGCGTCAACTGCCATTGCAGGCGCAGCACCTCCTGCTGGGACTCGCGCTGCAGCCGGTCCAGGTCGCCGATGCTGAGCCACTGGGCGCTGGCGGGGCCCTCTCCGGGGAGCGGGCCGAGGCCCGAGGCGACGCGCGCCTGCAGCAGGTGGCACTCTTGCCGCAGCTCTTCGATCTGCTTGTCCTTGGCCAGCAGCGCGCTCGCCTGCTCGGACAGGTCCCGCGCGCGCTGGTGGGCCAAGGCCTGGCAAAGCTCCAGGCCCGCGCGGCTCTCTCCGGGCACCGGCGCGCTCACGGCCCGCAGGTTGGCCTCCTGCAGCTTGCGGGCGCGGTCCTCCAGGCGCCGCGCGAGACTGGTCAGCTCGGCGCGCTTCCCCTTGAGCCGCTTAGCCTTCTCGTTCGCCTCGTCGGGGAGGCCCAAGCGCCGCAGCCGTACGTTCTCCTCGCGGAGGCCGGAGCAGCGGCGCGCCAGCTCCTGCAGCGCCTCGGACAGCTCCGAGTTCCGCCTCAGCAGCTCGCGGTGGCCCGGGCCCGGCGGTGGGGGGCTCGGGGCTTCGCGGGGCCGGCTCCCCGCCTCTTCCCCCTCTCGCAGGGCGCTAGGTGTCTGGCGCTCCGATGGGGGCGGCGACGGCGGCGGCGGCAGGGGCCTCAGGGAGCCCGAGAGGGAAGCGTCTGGCGAGGAGGACTCGGGGGCCCTGGGGTGACTCGGGCTGCCATCAAGCGAGGGGCGGGGACCCGCCGGGGCCAGGGAGTCGAGCGAGCTGGCGCGCGCGGGGAGCGGGCTGCCGGGGGAGCGGGCGCGCGCCGCGGGCACCTGGTCGAGGGAGCGGGAGCGCGCGCGGATGCCCGCGCTCCGGCCATCCCGGGCTCCGAGTCCGCGGGCGGCCTTGGCGGCGGCCTCGCGAGACGGCTCTCCCAATGGAAGAGGGGCGTCGGGGGCGCTGGGCAGGGCGGGGTGCCAGTGAAAGTGCTCCAGGATGTACTTGAGAAACAGCCGGCGCTCCACGTCGAGCGCGGCCTGCAGGTGGCGGATGCGCGAGGCCTGCTCGCCGTGAGTCTCCCAGCGCAGCTGCGCCAGGACCTCCTGCAGGCGGCACCGGCACCGCGCGCCCGCGTCCTCGGGCGGCCCCGCGCGGCCGCCGCCGTAGCCGCGGCTCAACAGCTCCTCGGCCAGCTGGCGCTGCAGCTCCCGGGCCTGGCGCGCCACGCCGTCGCGCTCCCGGCGCAGCACCTGCTGCAGCTGCCGCATCTCGGCGTCCTTCCAGCGCAGCAGCTGCCGGATCTCGGCCTCGCGCTCCCGCAGCACGTCCTCCCGCAGCTGCCGCAGCTCCCGGCTGCGCTGCGCCTCCCACTGGGAGCGCAGGTGGTCCGCCAGCTGCTGCCGCTCTCGCTCCGCCTCCTCTCGCAGCTGCCGCGCCCCGGCCGAGAAGCGCCGCCGCTCCGCCCGTCCGCGCGCCCGCTCCGCCTCCAGCTCCGCCCGCAGCTTCTCCAGCTCCCGCCGGTGCTCCTCCAGCGCCGCTGCCGCCGCCGCCGCCGCCGGGCCCGGAGGCGCCGGCTTCTGGGAGGCTGCGCGGCCGCCGTCCGCAGGGCTGGGCGAGTCCTTGGTCATGGTGGCCGCGGCCGGGCCAGACACCGGACCTCGTCTGGCCCGGGCCGCCTCTCGCCAACGGCCGCCGCCGCCCCGGGCCGCGGCCAACCGCCCCGCGCGCCCCTTCCGGTGCCCGAGGGTCCTCGCGCGCCCCTTCCGTCCCTGGGCGCGCTCTCCCACCTGTTGCCTCTCTCTGCTGCCTATGCGCGCGCTGGGCTCCGGACCCCCCGGGCTGAACGCCGCCCATGTCCAATCCGGCGACGCCCAGGGGTCTGGCTGGCTGGCCCCAGGCCTCTGCCTGGCACTGGCACCACGTGCCTTACTACCTTTTTCCTGGATGATACCTTTGTGGCCAAGGAACCCCGGGTGAATCGCGAGCCGCTCGTCTGGGCCTGAAAATCACCAGTGGGTGTGAGCCCACCTTGCCTGGCCCTGCCAAGGATTTGGGTGGTGTGGGTACTGGAAGGGCTTCCCAGGTGGCCCTGGTGGTAAAGAACCCAGCTGCCAATGAAGGAGATGCAAGAGACGCAGGGTCAATCCCTGGGTCGGGAAGATCCGCTGTAGGAGGGCATGGCACCCGGCTCCAGTATTCTTGCCTAGAGAATCCCATGGACAGAGGAGCCTGGCGGGCTACGGTCCATAGGGTCACAAAGAGCTGGACACAACTGAAGCGGTTTAGCATGTGCACACACATACACGCACACACGCACACACGCGCGCGGGCACACACACGGGGACTGGAAATCAAAACAAGATATACTTGAACTTGAGGGTGTGTCTGGGTCCTGCAGCTCCGCTGCTCCTACCCTTCCAAGGACCCCTCCCAAGACTTGCGTGCATTATCTGTTTAAACCCCCTAAGCCCATTTTACAGGGAAGCTTCGAGCCCGTGGCCTGGGCAGCCGAGACGGGGCAGAAGGGTTCCTTTAAGGACCAGAGCCCCGAACTGTGATTTCCTGGTTCATTTTCACAACCACCCTGGAGACTGCTCTGTGAGAGGGGGACCTCCCGACAGTCACAAGGCCCAGAAGTGACTCAAAGTGAAAGTGTTAGTCACTTACTTGTGTCTGACTCTTTGTGACCCCATGGAGTGCAGCCTGGCAGGCTTCTCTGTCCATGGGATTCTCCAGGCAAGAATACTAGAGTGGGTAGCCTTTCCCTTTTCCAGGGGATCTTCCCAACCCAGGGATCGAACTCAGGCCTCCTGCATTGCAGGTGGGTTCTTTACTGTGTGAGCCATCAGGGAAGCCCAGAGAAGTAACTGAGTGGGGATTCAAATCTGCAAAATTCTGCCTCCAGTTTCCATGGGCACTCTGATGCCATCTGACTGACCTCAAGGTTGCAGCTAGGAGGACCCCTACCCAGGACTCCTCCCCAGGCTTCCTCTCCGGGAGCCTCACGTCTCACATCCACAGAAGGAGAGAGGCAAGTGGAACCCGGAGGCGGCGGAGGGGCAGGGGAGGAGGGGAAGAATGCAGCTACCGTGAGGGCCGGGCCTGCCCTTGGGCCTGGCTCAGGAGTGCCCAGCTTTTCCAAAAAGAAAAACCAAAGGCCCTTGTGGGCCCTGCTGCTCCCCACACCGCCGCTCTGGAGGCAGCATGGCCGGAGAATTCTCCTGGCTCTCCGTGGGGCAGTGCATCAGATGCTTAGGGCTGTGGGCCTTTGGAGTCCAATGTCCCTTCAGCTTTTTGACCTGCTCCCGTGTTCTCGCTGCCCTGCTGTGTGACCTCCCAGAGCTCCTTGACCTCTCTGAGCACTCATTCCCTCTGTAAGGTTTCAAGGAAGTGCGACTACACGGTGCCCAGAGCAAGCTCCCTGCCAGCTCACCCATTTCAGTGCTAGATCAGGAAACAGGCCTGAGAGGCAGGTATTTGGCTGAGGCTGGCAGGGTGCCAGGGTGGAGCCAGCCCAGGGGCCTTCTGAGCTTCCTGGGGCTCACCCAGATGCCTCGTGGCAGGTGGGCAGATGCCTCAGAGACCTGGGTGTCCATGCAGGCTCTGCCACTTCTTGCCTGAGGGACCATGGCTTGCTCTCTTCCGGGGTGTATTGCAGCATCGGTCTCGCAGGGTTGGGACCCTGTCAGCCCAGGACCCTGGGCTGGGTGTGTAGTAGGCGCACCGAGGTCTGTGTACGCTCCAGTCTCCCCATCCAGGGCTTGGCCCGGACTTTCATAGGCTTCCCAGAGTCTGAAGAGGTGGCCTGGCTCAAAGGCCCCCGGGCTGCAGCGTGGTGGGGATGACACAGAAATGACACGTGCTGCACGCAGCGCTGATGCTTGCCACGCGTTACTTTCTGTTTCTGCTTCTTGTCTGTCTTTTTGGCCGCCCCGTGCAGCTCGTGGAATCTTAGTTTCCCCACCAGGGATTGAACCCGTGCCCTTGGCAGTGAGAGCTCCAAGTCCTAACCACTGGTCCACCAGGGTTATTTAAACCAGGCATTCGATATATGAGCGGTCTCAGTCCCATTGGATTCAGAGTTCTGCTCAAGGCAGTAGGCTGCTTAGTGGGCCCCACACAACCCCTGGTTTTGTCCACTCACTACTAATCTTATCTAATCCTTTGGCTTCTGCTGAGCGGGTCCTCCTCCAGGAAGCCCTCCCTGACTCTCCAGGCTGGGCTTGGGCAACCCGGGACCCTGCAGCTCTGATCATACCACCCAGCGCCTCTCCTTCTGGAGCAGGTACGTGTCTGGTACACGTGTTCCTGCCCAGAGTGGGCTAAGAGGAGGAGTAAGTGAAAGTCCCTCCACAGAAACGAGGGACAAGGACCCGGGGCCAGGCAGGCAGGGGACAAAGGGCATGGCCTCCCCGGGCCACCTGGCCTGCCTGTGTCCTCCATTCAGGTACCACCTGGCAGCAAGAGCGAGGACCCCAGGCTCCAGGCTGCCCGCTAGGGCCCTGGGCAGGGGCCTCAGGCTGGGCCAGGGGTGAGGCTCAGGCCACTAGAGAGGCGCTGGTGGAATCCTAAGCTGTGGAACCCACACACACGCACACGCACGCACACACAGGCACACGCATACACGTGCAGGCACAGACACACACGGAGACACACACACACACACGCAGGCATACACATGTACACCCATGCACACAGGCACACGTGTACACACGCAGGCACACACATGCACATGCAGGCACACACACACTCACCCTGCACACATACACAGGCACACACATGTACACCCATGCACACACGCAGGCACACACGTACACCCACGCACACACACAGGCACACACATATAAGCATGCACACAGGCACACACACCCTGCACACACAGGCACAGGCACACACATGTACACCCATGCACACACGCAGGCACACACATATACGCATGCACACAGGCACACGTGTACACTCACACACGTGCACACATGCACATGCAGGCACACACACACTCACCCTGCACACACACAGGCACACACATGCACAACACCCCACGCCCGCATGCACACACATGTAGGCACACAGGTGCACACACACACACAGGCACACGTACACGTGCATGCACACACAGCCACACGCACGCACACACAGGCACACACATGCAGGCACAGACACACACGGAGACACACACGCACACACGCAGGCACACACATATACGCATGCACACAGGCACACGTGTACATACGCACGTGCACACATGCACACGCAGGCACACACACTCAGGCGCACACATGTGCACCCATGCACACATGCAGACATGCACACGCAGGCACACACATGCACACCCCACGCCCGCATGCACACACATGTAGGCACACAGGTGCACACACAGCCACACGCACACACATGCAGGCACACACTCCCACACCCACGGGCACACACGCACACACACGCAGGCACACACATGCACTTGGCTGCTTCTAGCCCGGCCACCTGTGTGGCTGTAAGCTCAGGAACTTTACTTACATCTGGCTCTTCCCTGCCCTGCTTGCCCCGGGGCCACGTGGCTCCTGGGGGACGCAGCTGGACCTGTGGTCCCACCCGTTTGCATCCAGTCTTTAATGTCGTGACCCCATTACTGACCCCGCTGCTCCTCAGGGTGTGACACCAAGCAGCACCTGGGGCCTTTACAGCTCAGGCTCTGCTGCCTGGAGCACGGCTGTCTAGCCACGAGCCCCCCACAGGACCCTCAAAGTGGATTTCCCCTTCCCCCCACCAGCCTCTCTTCCATGATCAACCTTCCTGTGTTGCTCCCGGTGCAGGACAGACAGACAGGCAGCCCTCTCGCTCACACGGGCTTTCCCCAGGTGGGTGCGCAGACAACCTTGGCCCCATCTTGCAGGTGGGCAAACTGAGGCTCAGAGAAGCCTCCACCCTTTTTGCTGCCCTCATGTTTCCCATTCTCTTTTCTCCTGGTGTGTGCTTGTTTTTTGTTTTCTGGGCTGTGCTGTGAGGCTTATGGAATCTTAGTCCCCTGACCAGCGATCAAGCCCAGGCTGTCAGCAGTGAAAGCCTGGAATCTCAACCACTGGACCTCCAGGGAATTCCTGATACTCTAGTTTCTCATCCTGGGTTCCTGTGAACGCTAATGTACCGTGGGAGATGCCCCTGGGCAGTGGCGAGTATCAAGAACACCGGCAAAATAAAAAAAAGAACGCAGGGAATTTTGGCTCCAGGGGTCCTCTGTGAGAGGAGAGGTGGATGAGGGGGATGGGGGAGGTGAGACACCAGGGTGGTCCCGGTGGTCGTGGAGCCACAGGGATCACGTCTTCATGGGACCCCTAGGCACAGCTCTGTTGGACAGAGGCTGAGGCCCCCGAGGCTCAGCGGAAGCAGGGGGCTCACCTGGGTACGTGGGCAGCTGGGGCAAAGCCAGTCGGCTCAGGGCTTTGGGAGGGGCTCCGCAGCCTGGCCGATCTGTCACAGCCCCTAGGAGGGTGGTCAACAATCAGGGGAGGAGGGCAGGCTGCTGCCAAGGAGCAGGACCCCAGCTCGAGCCCCTGGGAGCCCCACGGCACCATGCTGTCACTGCCCGTGCTGGTGCCACCTGAGGGCCATCAGAGGACCACGGTGGAGTGGCCGAGCAAGCGGGGACCTCACCCATCTCCCGCTATTAAAGGTGCGCAGTGATTGTCCAGCGAGCTGCAGACACCCCTGCAGACTCTGAACTCAGGAGCCTGACTGCTTTCCTTGGGTCTCAGCTGTCTTGCCTAAAAGAAGAAAGGGACGGATCACACAGGCAATTTTCAAAGGCGGCTCCCTCGTGCCTCTGGGGTCCTGGCAAATAATGTAGGGTGGGAAGGACATGCCGGAGCTGACCACTCGCTCACGTCATTTGTCAGGCTGTAAAGGAGGACTTCCCCCTGTGGCTCAGTCGGTAAAGAATCTGCCTGCAGTGAAGGAGATCAGGGTTCGATCCCTGGGTTGGGAAGATCCTCTGGAGAAGGGAATGGCAACCTACTCCAGTCTTCTTGCCTGGAGAATCCCATGGACAGAGGGGCCTGGTGGGCTGCAGTTCATGGGGTCGCAGAGTCGGACAGGACTCTGCCTAACGCAGCACGAAGAGGACGTTGGTTTACAAGTGTTTTTAAGGAGGCAGACTGGGGATTCCCTCATGGTCCAGTGGCTGGAACTCTGGTGTGCTTCCACCGCAGGGGACACAGGCTCAATCCCGGGTCAGGGGAACTAACATCCCACAAGCTCGTGGTATGGCCAAAGGAAAACAAGAAGGTGCACTGCCGGTAAGACTGAGAACCTCTGGGTTAGAGAGCCTTCTGTCTATCAGCGGCCCCACTGCCCCAGCGCCCCCGGTTCCCCGACCCGGAGAGGGGTCCTGTGGCCCTTGTGTCTGGCTCCGCCCCACGCCTGCAGCCCCGTGCTCCGTGTCTGTGACCACCGGGCTGGGTGGCCACGGGGCCTGGGGCTGCTTCTGCTCATCTGCCCTCTGCCAGCCACGCCCTGAGCCGCTTGGGGCACTCGACCTTCCTGAGGGTCCCGGGCTGCATCCTGAGAGCCCACCGGGGGCTTTAGGCTTCCGGTCCCTGTGGCTGCAGTCGCCCCAGCTTTCCAGCCCGCTTCTCTTATTTGTGGGTCATCATTCCAAAGTCTTCTCAGCATCTGAGACAGAGCCCAGGGCCGAGTCTGGGCCCGGGGAACGCGTGGCTGGAGAAGATGAGGCCCGCCAGCCGGGGAGGCGGGCGTCCTGGCGCAGTTCACGGTCTAGGTCAGCATGTGTCGCTCAGTCATGCTAAGTCACGTGCGACTCTTCTCAGCCCCCTGGACTGGGGCAGACAGAGGCGTCCAACACAGATGTGGCAAAGGAACATGGTAGCGAGCTCCCAGTGTGCCCTTGGGCCGGGAGCCAGAGGTGTGGTGCTGACCGGGAGAGGAGCCCATCCCAGCCGGGCTGGACTGCCCAGAGCGGGGACCCTGACTCCAGATGGAAGGACCTGCCGCGCCCTCAGCCCCTTCCCTCGGGGCTTCCTGCTGCAGGTCACGGGACTGCACGTGGCACCACCCCATCCTGAGGCGGTGTATACCTTCTCCAGGTCAACTTCCGGGCCCACCGGTCCACCCCCTCAGCGGGCAGGGGCAGCGGGTGCCAGCCTCCAGCTCTCTGGCTGCAGCCCCCTGGCCACCCTGGACTCTGTCTCAGTGGCCCTGGCCCTGCTGCCCCCGCCCCCTTGTGCCCCCCGAGGGGGACCGGCCCATCCCCAGCAGCACGGGACGGGCCTCATTCCTGAATCCTCACCACAGTCGGGAGGCTGGCGCTGTCCTGTCCGGAGGGGGAAACTGCCCGGGTTCCATGAGGCCCCAGGCGACCCGAGCCTGGTGCTGCCAGAGGCAGCCCGCGGGCTCTGACCGCCTGGGCATCACTGGGATACCCAAGCCGCTGTCTCCTGAGGACCCCGCGGCCATCAGCAGCAGCGTCTTGACTTTTAGCTCTCACTGTTGCCAGGACAGACCCATCCTCCGTCTTCGGCATCTGCATCCCTCTCTGCTCTGGGCCCCTCCCAGCCACCGTCTTCCTGTGCAGCCGGAAGCCCGAGGAGGCCTGGTCCCCCCCCCCGCCCCCCGCCATGGACACCTGGCAGAACCTGCAGTCCAGACATTCGGCACTCGCCCTCATCGAGTGTTGGCTGAGCACCCTGCCTGGTGCAGGCAGAGGATGGGGGCAGGCGCCGAGTTAGTCTCCTTATTCACTAAGCACAGAGATCCTGCAGTGGCGTTTGCGAAGGCAGGATGGTGGATGGATGGAAGGAAGGAAGGGGGGGATGGAGGGAGGGGGGAGGGAGGGAAAGGGGGGCCCTTTGGCTTGACCGTGTTTCCCAGACCTCGTCCACCCCTCGCAGTCCGGCAGCAGACTTGGACAGGACCCCTTTGGTGACTAGGGGGCTGATGACAGCGTGACTGACCGCTTGAGCCTCAGTTTCTCCGTCAGTCAGTGGGGCTGCAAGAGTTGCGACCTCAGTGGGTGTTTGCGGGTGTCAAAGGCAGGCTCGCGTGTGGACAGCGGCGGGAGCCCGCCCACTGCAGGCGGTCAGGCTCAACAGGCAGGGGGGCACGGCTTGTGCTGCGGTCTGACTGGCACTTGCCCGGCGGATAAGACGGCACTGGGCCAGGGAAGGAGCGAGGCAACGTGGGCAGAGACTGGGCCCAGACCACGGGTACCTCCCGGTCCCCTGTCTGAGCCTGCACGCCTCACCAAACCCCCCAACGCCCCTGTCAATTTCCCGGCTGCCTCCCCAGGGTGTGGTGAGGAAGGAGAGGAGGAAGGGGTCGCTCTTCTTAAGAAGCGTTTCTGCATTTGACTGCCCTGGTCTTAGTCGCAGCCCACCACGGCATCTGCCATCTTCCTTCCGGCATACGACCTCTTAGTCTCCGCACACGGGATCTCGGTTCTCCAACCAGGATCCAACCCATCCAGCCTGCAGTGGAGCGCAGAGGCTTACCCACTGGACCACAGGGAAGTCCCACGCTGGCGAAATGTGCCCACCAGCGCCCACCGAGCGCCAGCCCTGGGGGAGGCAAAGGCTCTGCTTTCTCCCTTCTCCCTTCTCCCTCCCGGCGTGAAGCCGGGGCTCTCAGGACCTGTCCACCTCCAGGGCCCTTTTCCTCTGCTCGTGAGACACCCACTGCTCTTAGCGTGGAGAAGAGCGCCTTCCCAGGCCTCCGTGATCTGCGGCGCACCCTGGGCTTGGCCTGCACTGCCGCCGGGGGTCCCAACGGCCATCACCTTGGCCTGGATGACTCCCCTCCTTCCCCGTCCGTACCGCATCCTCCGTCCTCCAGCCAGAAAACTCTCCTTACACCCAGGCATCTGATCTGACCCTGGGGTCGCCCTTCCGACCTCAGGGCCGCTCCTTTCCACCCTTCGGGGCCCTGCGTTGCTTGGCAGGGGGGTGGGGCCGGCACCCAGCCTGGGACAGAGTCAGGCTCGGCTCCTCGCTGGCCGCACTACCTTGGGGGTAAACGCTTGGCCTCCACTTCTGTCTGCTTCCCAAGAGTGTTACTTAACGTTGTTTGCTCAGCGAGGATCCTGCCCCACCCGCCCCCGTGGGAAGCATGCCCTGCACAACCCCTTCCCCATCGCATAGGCGCTGAGCGGCGTCTGAAAGCGTCCCGCTCCTTCTGCGCACCTCCCGCGGCCAGGACCGCTGGGCACCCACTGTGCGCCACGGCCTGATTCCACCGCGTCTCCTAGCGCCGCCGCCCCCCGCACCCGCCGAGCGGGTGAGGGGCGGGGCGGGCTGGGTCCCCGCGCGCGCCCGTGCGCCCCGCGCGCGCCCGCGCCGTGCCCGCGCACAGCGGGCGCCGCGGCCGCGCGCGCGCCGCGGCCGCCCCTCCCCCGCTCCAGGAAGTGCGGGGGCTCCGGCGCCGGCCGCCGCGATGCATTCTGGGCCAGCAGCAGCACCAGAGCCAAGATGGCGGCCAGCAGGAGGCTGATGAAGGTAAAGGCCGTTCTCCGGCGCCGGCGGCGGGCGGCCGGGCGAGCGGCGGCGGCGGCCGGGCCTCCCGCGGCCGCCCGGGCCCCCCGGGGCGCCGCCCGCCGCCCCCCGCCCCGCGTGGGGCCGCCGCCCCGGGCCGCGAGCCGCGGGGGGCTAACGGGGCCGCTAGGCCTCGGCCGCGGGCGGGAGCGCCAGGCCGCGCCGCCCCGCCCGGCTCCGCCGGCTCTCCCTCCCCCGGCGGCCCCCGGGCGGAGGCGGCGGCTCCCGGGGCGCCCGGGCGGCGAGCCCGGGGGCCGCTCCGCCCCGGGCCGCGGCGCGCCGGGCGCGGGCCGGGGGGCGAAAGTTAGGCCGGGGCGGCGCGGCCGCCCGGCGGGCCTGGCTCCGCGGCCGCGTCTCCCCGCGCCGCCCCGGCCCGCGCCCCCCGCGCCCCCGGCCCTGCTGGAGCCAGGGGAGCCGTCTTGGGGGCGGGGATGGCGGTGGGAGTCGGACCCGGCCAAAGTTTACGAAAATACCCCGCGACTCTGCCTCGCCGGCCGCCCGGGTGCGGAACCACCGGCCGTGCCCCGCCGGGCGGGCCTAGGCCTCTCTGGAGCGCGCCTGCCGGCCGTTCCCCGCCGCCCTCCCTGGAGCCCGAGCTCGCCTCGGGGAGCCCTTGCCGGCGGAGGTGCTGCCTCCCCCGGGCCGGAAACGAGCAGGGCCCGGGAGCCGGCTTCCTGAGCGACCGTGGAGGGCTGGGGCTCCTCCCGGGCAGAGCCGTGCTGCGGAGAGCCAGACGCGCGGAGCTTGGCTGTCCCAGCACCCCGCCCCGGGCCCTGGCTCCTCGGGAGCGTTTCCTTCCTTTTGTCCACTGAGGGCTAGAGACGACGTTGAACTTGCCAAGACTCGATTGGAAGCGGGCTTAAAAGGACGGTCAGCGGATCCAGCCTTGTTTTCCCTTCTCTCGTCCGCGACCCAGCCGTCCACACAGTCTTCCGGATGGGAGGACCGATACAGGGTTATTTCCCTGCACTACTCCCCGCAAAGGCTAGCGCTCCTTGACGCCTTTCGGATGTTAATTTTCTGGAAAGGCGTCTTGATGTTGGTGCCTGCATCTCTGCTCTTACTGGGATGACTTTGAATCACGGCCTCACTTCTCAGGATGCCCCTCTGAGTTCTCACCTTCTCTGACTTGCCCTCTGGGCCACCGAAGTTCTTTTTCTTCCTAAAGCACATAGTTAATCCTTTCCCTCCAACCCCTTCCAGTCCTGACCCCTGTGATTTTATTGTCCTGGGAAGTTAATCCTGGCTTCCCCCCATGCCAGGCCCTGAGGCTTCTGGAAAAGCAGTCCCTTCGGCCACACCTCCTCCTTCTTGATTCCCCACCAGTCTTTTTTTTTTTTTTTTTAAATTGGAGTATCCTCTTGCCAATGCAAGAGGCTCAGGTTCGATCCCTGGGTTGGGAAGATCCCCTGGAGGGTGAAATGGTGAGCCACTCCAGTACTCTTGCCTGGAAAATTCCGTGAGCCTGGTAGGCGCCAGTCCCTGGGGTCACAGAGAGTCGGACATGACTGACACACGTGGGTGGTTAACAGTGTTGTGACAGTTTCAGGTGGACTCCCTGGTGCACACGTGTGTGTCTTTCCTTCCCCAGACTCCCTCCCGTGCAGGCTGCCAGGTCACATGGCGCAGAGCCCCCTGTGCGCCACAGTAGGACCTTGGTTTCCCGGCCGCTCTTGCAGCTCATCACCGCGGCTGCCTGTCTGCTTAGCTTTGACTTTGCGCTGCTCCCTGCTTCACTTGTGGCTCAGAGGTTAAAGCGTCTGCCTCCAACGCAGGAGACCTGGGTTCCATCCCTGGGTCGGGAAGATCCCCTGGAGAAGGAAATGGCAACCCACTCCAGTATTCTTGCCTGGAGAATCCCATGGACGGAGGAGCCTGGTAGGCTGCAGTCCAAGGGGTCGCAAAGAGTCGGACACGACTGAGCGACCTCACTGCTTCACTTTCACGCTTGTGTGTGACCCTCCTGTCATTCCCAGTCTTTAGGAGAGAACGGGATGCAGGGAGCCTCTCGCTTGCTCTCGTGTCCTAGCTGGGGAAGGAGTGAGCTGTGATCTGCCCGGTCTGACTCCGCAGCCCCTGGCCCTTAGGCGTCCTCTCCCTGAGAAAGGCAGCCTTCCCCTTGCCTGGCCTCCCTTCCAGGGAAGTCCTGGGTTCAACCCTGAGGCCTCACCGCCAACCCCTCTCAGAAGGAGTAGTTTCCTCCTCTGTGTGACCACAGCACTTTCTGTGGATTTCTCTCTTGAGTGCTTGTCACAGGCAGAGTTGTATTAGACTTGCCTTTCCTGCTGAGTTCTGAGTTCCTCAAGGGCAGGGATCTTGACCTAATTCATCCTGGTATCCCTTAGTCTAGGCTAGCTGACCCAGTTTGGGGCTCCCAGGGGTCTGAGAGGGGAGTTAGACGGTTTTCCAGTAATTTTTGCATTGTAAGATAGAGCTTAGGAAAGAGGAACGTTTCCACAGTCCTTACTGAACACTAGATCATTTATGGACGTTTTTCCTTATTTTTTCAGTAACTGGTAAAGTTAACATGTCATCGTCGTCATTTTAGTAGTGAGGTAGTTGTGAAGCTTAGCTGGCTGTCCAGGGAGAGAAGCTGCGTCTCCCTGGCTCCAAATCCCAGGTTCCGTGCCCCTCCCCACAGTCTGCCTTCTTACTCCAAGGAGTGCAGAGAAGCACGCTGGGTTCTTGACTAGTGGCTGGAGATGCTTTCAGTTCAGTAGCAGGTGCTGCTCACAAGATGCTAATCGTTGACTCTGAGTCAATGTTTCAGCCTGGTTGAAAAAAAAAAAAGTACCGAATCAGGTCAATCAATACACAGCTTGGATAATAAAAGGGATTTCCGGTGGTGAAAAGTAAACAGGTGTTGAATAGTCGAATGGATTATGCTTTAAGAGCCTCACGTTTCCTCAGAGACCATTTTCTGAGACGCTTGGAGTCAGAGGTTTCTTTGTCACAGCGGACTGTCTGCAAACAGTGTAAAATGCCTCATTAAAAGTAGAGTGAAAAAATAAAAGTAAGAGTAGAGTGCCTTGCGTATGTCAGGCCGAGAAGTTATTTTAGGCAAAGCTAGCATGACCGAGTCTTTAGTTTAGAAAGCAATCACCGAAAGGATTGGCCCTTTTTTCAGGACCCTTTTTAGGAATTACACTGTCAATAAAACATTAAACACGTTTTAATCTGCAAGCGGCTGATTCCGTATTGATGGCAGCTGCCAGATTGTAACCACTGCTTCAGTCAGGAGGGGAAATGGCTACAAAAGTGAAACCTGGAGGTGTGGCTGAGGCGAGCTGGTGGCAGTCTGCCTTTTCAGCCTCTCAAGTGCAGCACACGTCTCCCCCACGGGCCCTCCAGCTGGGTGTCTTCCCAGAAGGGCTTTTCCCAGTGGGGGAAATGTGTAGATTTGAAAGAGGGGCTGCCCCGCTAGTAACTGTCGTGATGAGGGGTTCCGCCCGTAATCACGTGGGAGCGGGTGGCGGTCGCTGCCAGTGCGGGCCCTGGAACAGTGCTGAGCAGTGAACTTGGGCGCTCTTCCCCGAGCTTGCCGCGTTCGGGGTGGGGGGAGTGTGCGAGGGGCGTCTTCCCGGAGGTGCTGTGCCAGTCTCGTGTTCTGAACCCCTGGGTTGCAGGACTCGAGGGAAGAGCGGCGTTTTCTGCTCTGGATTTGTGCCTGGCAGTGAGTCGGGGCGGTTGCAGCCCGCCTTCATGATCCTCTCTGTGGACGGTCCTCCACTGAGAGGCCGGGACGGGCCCCCCCGGGAGAGAGGGTGCGCATCACTGCGGCCCTGGGGGGCACACAAGAACAAAGACACCTGTCTCGAGGCGCGCGTACCTCTAGGGTGCTAAATTAAGAGGCTTGGTTTCCGTTCCATTATGCCAGGCCACTGGGGAGTGTGCTCACTCTTGGATCACTGAGTGTTCAAGAGGTACTCCTCTCGTCTTTGACACAACAGTAACTTGGGAATTAAAGCTTGGAGAACCCTGACGCCATCCTCCTGGGCCTGGACTCTGTCTGTCGTCCCCCATCCTGTTCCTCCCCCCGCCTCAAGAGAATGGTCTCCATGCAGTGGCTTGTGGACCACCTCCTGCCTGCTCTGCACCCCTGCGCCCTGGTCTGTCCATTCTTAGTTAATGGGCCGCTTGTCTGTCCCGGCGCCAAGGGAGGACCTGAGGCCCCCACCTTGCCCCTTCCCCCCGCGAGGAGCCCCTTGCCAGCTGCTGCTGAAGCGGGGCTTTGTGTCCCCTCCCCGCCGGGCTTCTCCGCGGCCTGCCACTGTGCCCTGCGTGCGAGCGGCCCCGGCCGTGGCCGACGCCTGCTCGGGGTCGCTCAGTGGGTCCTTTGTGTTCCTCCCCCGCCGCCTTGGTCCCACGCCATCCGTGAGTGGCAACACACGGAGAGACGCACTCACGCCGCTCCCTGGAGCTGCACCCGTTCCTGGCTGGGTTCCAGGCTGGGCTCAGCAGCCCATCGTCCCTGCCGCCCGTCTTGGACTCCCCGGGGCCCGTGAGCTCATGGCCAGCGCAGCTGGTCTCTGCACCGGCGTGACTCCTGGTCCTCAGAGGCTGAGCTCCGCGGGGTAGGGGGGGTCCCCCTCTGGGCTGTGCCCTCTGGAGCTGGAGGAGGGGGATGGCCCAGCCTAGAGCAGAGATCCCGGATGCCCGCCTGCTGAGGGTTGGGGAGCAGGGCGGGACCCCTCTGGCGGCAGGAGGCTCGAGCTTGCTCTGGCCCTGGCTCCGAGCAGGGTGCTGGCCGCTGGCGGGGCAGCCGCTGGCGGTTAGGAGCGTCTGTCCTTCATAGCAAACGGAGGAGCCCGGGCTCGTGCCGCTGACCTTGCACAGCCCCCTCCCTAGGCATGAGGGGACGACTGTGCAGGGCACTGGCCGGGGTGACCCTTGGTCGGAGCCCCCCGCCCCCTGCCTCCGCTGGCTGAGCCAGCTCCTGTCACAGCCCTGCGAGGGTGGGCCTCGGGAAGGGTGGGCAGAGATGCCGCGCCTTGCAGCCGAGGGCCTGCCAACCCCGGTGCCGCGCCCAGAAGCGGGAGCTTGTTGGCGAGCGCTTTGTCTGCTCGTGTGTCCTGCCTGGCCTGGTCCTTCTGTGAGCCCTGCCCTCGGCCCCGAGAGGGGAGCTATGGGGCTCTTTCAGGGCCGAGCTGCTGAGCGGAGGACACTGCAGGGCAGTCCCGAGTTTGGTTCTGGAGCGTGTCCTGGGCTGCCGCATCTCAGCTCAGAGAGCCCAGGCAAGTTGCTGGACCCCTCTGGGCTCTGGCAACGTCACCTGTGTGAAGATACAGTGAGTTACTGAACAGCGAAGTCTCAGAGGTGCGCCCGGCACGTTCTCACGTGGGTGTCAGCGCAGGCACGAAGACCGCGGCCTGGGGGGGCGGTGTGTGGAGGGGGGTGCTGCCCCTGGGGCCGTGGGTCGGGGCCCAGAAGACAGGCCGACCCCCTTCCCGCACACCCGCCCTCCCGTCTCTCGGAGTCACCTGTCCGTCAGGGCTGGGTTAGTGAGAGGTTTCCTGAGACGGTCGTGCGATCCTCTCTGTTTGAAGATGTTTCCTGTTTGCAGCGGGCTTACGCGGCTCTCGGTTCAGAACGGGCCTCTCGAACTCACCTGCGTGTTCTCTCTTCCTGCCCTGAGTGAGGGTCAGTGAGGCCGCTGAGCTGGGCGGGCGGTCCTGGCAAGGACCCTGAGCTTCTGGTCTCCTCCCCAGCCCTGGCCACCATCTCCAGCCTCCAGAGCTGCAGGGCCCCTGCAGGTGGGAGGCCAAGGCCTGGCCAGCACCCACGGGCCGGTGCCCACGGGCGGAGCCAGTCGAGCCCCCCTGCCCTGTGGGTTTCCCACTGCCCGTGCTGTGCTGTGGGCTCCTGAGGACGGGTGGGACAGAGGGGAGGCTTCGTCTGAGTCGGGGGTGGTAGGGCGTGCATTGAACCGCTCTCGGCCTATGTCTGGTTGGAGTCTTCCGTGCTCCATCGTCTTGCCAGACCTTGTTGCTGCTTCTCACCCCTGGCAAGGGACTGAGACGCTATGGGACGGCCCTGCCCAGTGGGTGCGTGCGGCCGGAGCTGGCACTCGCGCGGGCAGCGCGGGCAGCCCGGGCGCGTGGGGGCACCCACACTCTCTTGGGCTGGCGTCCAACGGCCCCTGAGCCCGTCCTGAGACAGCTGGTAGGTGTCTGCACACCCCACCCGGCCGTGGCAGTTGTGGGGAAGCTCCGCACAGGAGAGCGCCCTCCAGGTGGCCCACCGTGCGCTTCGCAGCCCGTCCCGTCCTGGGGTGCCAGGCCTGCCGCCACGCAGGTGAGACAGACGTGAGTCCTGGGGCCGCCTGAGCCTCCCCAGCGCCCCCGCCCCGTCCCGTCTGCTCCCTGCTCAGCGTGTGGTGGTCCAGCGCTGGACCCGGTTCAGCTCTCCGTCTGCCTCCGGCTCGTCCGTGTCCTGCCTGAGCTCCAGGGTGCTGATTTCTCCAGAAGGTTGGCGGAACCAGCTCCCAGAGTCCGGACCAGCGCTGAGTGTGGTGTTTGTGGCGGTAACTGAGTGTGCCATAGCTGGCACGGTGCCATCCGCTCACCGGGGGGTGGTCCTGCCCCCTCGGCGAGCAGTTCCTGAAGTCAGAGGCTCGCGTTCTGGGGCTCTGAGGCCCTTGCGCTGGCTTCCCGGTGTGCTGAGTTACGATAGGGTCTCGGTGGGGTGCCATTGCCTCCGGTTGCATGCGAGCTGGGAAGGTGCCTTTCTGTCAGAGTCGGTCCCCCCGACACCATCCGGCAGAGCTGGGGAGCTCTCCCAGATAATGGCCGTCCCGCGCGTTGCTGGCTGGTGTGGACAGGCCTGCTGCGCCTTTCCCTCGAATGTCAGGCTCTGCCTGCCGGTTTCCTTCGGCCTGGACAGCAGGGGCCCCGGAATGTTGCTGGCACAGCCATCCCTCGACGGGCGCCCTGCCGCACAGGGACGGCTCAGGCTCAGGCCCCATGTGTCCCTGCTTTTGTTGTCTTGGAACTCGAGTCTCTTGTGAGTCCTGGAAGGTGCCTTTCCAGGGCTGCCAGCCCCCCGCGATCCTGACGGGGGCAGGGGGACCCCCGTCACCCTCACCCACAGCTCTGTGATGGGCCATCCACAGGCCGGCGACTGGTGCAGACTCTCATCCCGGCCTTGGCCTGCGCGAGGTCTGTCTGTGGCTCGGCACCCCCAGCCGCCTGCCCCCCTGCCTCCACAGGGTCGAGAGGCTCCGGACGCTGCTCTTCTCGGGGGGCAGGGGTGGGTGGACGTGAGGCCCCCCCGCGCAGAGGTGCGCATCCTGCCTGGCGTCCCGCCTTCTCTGCCCTCGTTGGGGTGCCCGGGAGGGGAGTGCGGCGTGCTGTGGGCAGGGCCCCCTTCCTGTGTCGTCTTTGGAATTGGACCGGGTCACTTGGGAAAGCTCCGCGTGACAACCGTCAACACCTGCATTCCTCATTTAGGCCCCTGGCCTCTGGCTGAAGGCTCACCAGAACTCTCGACACCAACACGCGTCGCGTCCGTGTTCTGTTACACGGAACAGTGTGTGTGTGCTGGTGTCTGGACATGCGTGGAACTTGCGAGGCATGGGGCACGGTTGAGAGGGCAGTGGAACAGCCCTGACAGGGCCCTGCCATCTCCAGACACGACGGGGCAGGCGCTGCTCGGACAGCGTGTGGAAGCGGCCGCCCGCCGAGTCACGACGCTGTCCGTGTACAGCGGTATCGGGGGGTGGCTGGGGGCCGGCGTGCACCCTCCACGGGTGGGCTCAGGGCCGGGCGTGCTGCGTGCTGCCCGCCAGGCGAGGCCTCTGCTCAGGGAGCTCGCTTCCAGCGCTGGAAGGGCCTGTGGTGGTCCTGGGCCTTGGGCCCTTCCCTGTGGGAAGCCGGGGTGGTCCCCAGGCAAGGCGTCCCGTGTGAAGACGATCAGGGAGGCGGTGAGGCGTGTGCCTGGCCGGGCATGTCGCACACCTCCTGGGAGTGGGGGCTGGGGCAGAGGCGGTCAGCGCAGAGACTCCGCCGGGCAGTGGTCCCCTCGGGGCCCCGTAGGGCACAGCGCTCTGCCCTCCTGCCGGGGAAGCCCCTGCCCCTGGGCTGGCGTCCCCAGCTCCTCCGGGGGCCTCTCAGCAGCTGGCCGTGGCCGCTCCGCTCCCAGCAGGGCCGAGGCAGAGCTTGGTGGGCGCGGCCGTCAGCCCCATGCCCCTGCGCTCTGCTCGCCCCCGGCTCTCCTTCGCGGGGCCCTGCTCCTGCGCCGTGGGCGGCCCCGGCTGGGAGCTGCCGTGGTCTCCTGCCCGTCACTCACTCCCCATTCCCTGCCCTCAGTTACGGGGCGCGACCGCTCTGGCGGGGATGCAGGCCTTGAGGCAACCCCGTCTCTCCCCTGGCGCCTTGAGCTGGCCTTGGCTGGTCCTGGGTGGAGTTGTGACTGGCCTTCCGGGACAGACACTTCTCATCTGCACTGCGGTCTTGTGCAACTCGGGGCTTTTTGCGAGCGCGGCGGCGTGAGCGTGTCTGTGGGTCTCAGCAGCGGGGGCCGGGCCCCTGGTGGGCAGGGCGCGGCCGCCACCCTGTTGAGAAAGCCCCGGGCTGGCTGCGTTCCCTGGAGGTGACGGGGTGGGCCGGGCCTGCTGGCTGGTCTTTCTCCTTATCTCTCACTTCTGCCTGGTGCCCACTTCTCGTTGGTTAGAATGATGCAAAGGCGCGTGCCTCCGTCTTTGCTGAGCCTGACGTGGCAGCGAGGTGACTGGTTCACCCGGAGGCGCGCTCCGCTTTCCGGAGGCCGGCCCTGTGGGCATGGCCTGTCGTCTCCTCCTGGGCCAGGGCGGGGGGGTGCCCGTCCCGCGCCCGTGTCTCTCGCTGCCAGCGCTGGGCGCCTGTGGCCTGCCTGTCCTGCTCCTCGCGCAGGGGGCTTGTTCACGGCCGTGCGGCAGTGGAGTCCCACGCTCGCCTGCTTGTGTTTATCTCCCGCACCTCACGTGGTCAGCGTGTGGATTTCTGAAGCCGTGAAGCACACGTGAGATCATTTAAAAATTTATCGAGTCCATCCTCCATTGCCGTTCCTCTCCGTTGCCTTCTGGTTTTTTGGCCATGTGGCTAGTGGGATCTTCGCTCCCTGAGCAGGGACCGAGCCTAGGCCCTTGGCGGTGAAAGTGCAGCGTCTTAACAGCTCAGCAGCCAAGGAAGCCCCTCGTTTGGTTTAAGATTTTTGTTCAGCTTGCTAGGATGCACCCTTAAGGGACGTGGCATCTCCTGTCCCTTGGTGAGGCTCTAACTCAAGTGTCTTGAGCAGGAACAGAAGCTGAGCGCACAGAAAGGGCTCCCTGGCCCTGCTCCCCCTCGGGTCATGAGTCTGGAGCTTCGTGTGGAGAGCGGGGTGCTGGGGAGAGTCCCTTCCCCCCTGAGGCTGCCCAGGCCCTGGGCCCCAGGGAGCCTTTCCTGTGAGTCGAGGACCAGCTGGCAGGTCATGGGGTCCCTCGCGGTCCCCGCTGCAGCCTCTGTGTGTTCACATGACACGCCGTCTTGCTCATCTGACCGCACCGGGCACCCCTCCTGCCCCTCGCCACCAGCTGAGACCCCTGACACTGGCTTCTTCCCCCATCCTGCCACGGATCCCCAGGGCACCCTGTGCCCCAGCCGTTCAGTGGGCATGTGGAGGCTGAGGAGCGGTGCTGGCTCGCAGGGGCTTCCAGGGCCGTGGGCCCCACGGGGGAGGCAGGCCTGGCTGCAGGCTTCCAGAGAAGGCCGCTCTGTGGTGGACGTGAGCCGGGTCGGGGCTGGCGGGACGCGGCTGGGCGGTGGCCGCCTCGGGCAGTAACGCCTGTCGGTTGCCTTAGCCATCAAGGAGTGGCGGGAGCCGTCAGGCCAGCGCCCCGGGGAGAACCAGGTGCCAGCTGGCTCTCAGCCAGAGACGGGACAGGACCCTGCGGTTGCTGGGGTGGGGCGTGTCTGCATGACCACAGCCCCTCCCTGCCCTTGCGGGCTCGGGGAGCTGCCCGCGCCGTGCCTGGGCCCTGGCGCCCCAGCTGCGTGCCCTGTGCAGAGAAGCCGCAGCCTCGCTGAGGGTGGCAGCGCCCCGGGCTCGGCGGCGCCTCGTCCCGGCCCTCACCTGAGCACGCGGGCAGCGCAGCCTGGGTCTGTGCCTGCCCTGTCCCCTGCCGCTCGGGGGCAGTCCGCAGGGAGGGGGTGCCCCCCAGGCTGGGCTTCACCGAGGTGGGGCGTCTTGGGCTGGGGCGTGGGTCGGGGCTGCCACTCCGGGGTGTCTCCCAGCCCAGGGTGGTCCAGGCGGGCTCTGCAACGCCTCAAGGTGGCGTTGGCGCTCGGCCTGGTCTGAGGAAGTCAGGAGGGGCTAACCCACAGTGCCTTCCCCCGTTTGACACCCCTCTGTGCTTTGTCAACCAACAGGAGCTTGAAGAAATCCGCAAGTGCGGGATGAAGAACTTCCGTAACATCCAGGTCGACGAGGCTAATCTGCTGACGTGGCAAGGGCTCATTGTCCCCGTGAGTACTGGCGCCTCCCCTCCAGCAGCCCCGGGCGGGGTGGGCGCAGGGCCGGCGGGGGCCTCCCAGGCCCGGAAAGGCTGTGTGTCCAGACCACACACCCAGTGGGGCAGCCTCCTCTCCGGCCCGGCGGGTCCGTCCTGCCCTCTCTGTGCTCCCGCCCGGCTCTGGGCCTCTGTGCGCCCGTATCCCGGCTTCCTCCCCGGCCGCCCCCACCCTGTGCCTCCTGCTGCCTCAGCCCCTGCCTTGCATCCCTCCTTGTGTCCCTGGGCCCCTGCCCCGGCTCTGCCCAGCGTCCAGCTCCTTGTCGCCTAGCCGTCTCTGCACACTCGTAGTCTCTGCACCGTGGCGTCCTGCAGCCTCCTTGCCCTCGGGGTTCAGCGGCCCCTCTTTCTGCAACCCTTCCTAACGCCCCCTGCAGAGGCGCGTCCTGCGAGGACTCAAGCGGGGACCCTGGCTGCCCGCAGCGCCCGCCGGAGGGATCCGGCCGCAGCCCTGAGGCCCTCAGTCTTGTCCAGCCTCTCGCCTTCCTCTCAGGCTGTTTTGTCTCTCGGGGGCCCTGCTTCTGTTCCCCAGTAGCTCAGCAGTGAAGTACCCGCCTGGCAGTGCAGGAGACGCGGGTGCGATCCCTGGGTCGGGAAGATCCCCTGGGGAAGGGAATGCCAACCCACTCCAGCGTTCTTGCCTGGGAAATTCCACGGACAGAGGAGCCTGGCAGGCTGCAGTCCATGGGGTCACGAGAGCCGGACACGGCTGAGCCACTGAGCAGGCATGTGCCGGCCCTGCCGCTTCCAGCCTCGGGTCCCGGGCTCTTGCTGGACGTGGCGGTCGAGTCTCGGCCTCTGTTCGGCCTCCATGCTGGAGACGGCCTTGCTGGGACATGGTGTGCCTTCCGTGTCCCCAGTGGGCTCTGACCTGGGACCCTTGTACCAGTGCCCCCGGCCTTCCTGTTCTTCCTGCCCCCACCCCCACCTCCTGCGCCTGAAATCTCTCCTTGCGGGCAGAGGGGCCGCTCTGCCAGAGCTGAGCAGGGAGCTCGCTGCCCAGAGATGCCGCCCCCTTGACCCTGGCTGCAGGCCATGCCTCTGTAAAGGTGCCTGGAGCTCACACAGCACTCGGGATGTGGCGTGAATCTTTGTGGTCGGCGCCGGCGCGCTGACAGTGGTCGACTGGCGTCGGCCAGCCTGCCTGCACCCAGCCCCGCCCGCCCCGGGGCCCCGTCGGGCACCAAGTAGAAGGTGGCCGCTGCCGCCCGGCTTGTGGGTTTGCCTTCTGCTGATAGGGTCAGGCAGCGGCTAAGGTGTGGGCCTTATAAAAGTGCCGGCGGTGGACGGGGAGGATTTGAGTGGCCAGGCCAGGCCTTCTACCCCAGGAGCTCAGCGGCAGCTCCGAGCGTCAGTGCTGGTCCGGCAGGCGTCCCTGGGGCTGGCAGAGCCGGGGGGTGGGGGCTGGCAGAGCCGGGGGGTGGGGTTTGACCCCTCGTTGAGTGCCGGGTGGGGTGGCTGGTGGGATCCCGGTGGTCTGGCCTTCCCCCCAGAGCAGCTGCACCCAGAGACCGAGGCACAGCCGGCCGCTGCCTTGCTGCTCACCCTGCCTTGCTGCTCACCCTGGGCTCCTCTGTCCATGGGTGTCCCGGGCTAGGATACTGGAGTGGGTCGCCGTTGCCTTCTCTAGGAATCTTCCCAAGCCAAGGGTGGAACCCTCGTCTGCTGCCTTGGCAGGCAAGCTCCTGACCGCTGAGCCAGCAGGGCAGCTGTGGGGCGGGAGCTTAGTCGCTCTGTGGCAGGTGGGTCTCCCTGCACCAGGGACGGAGCCCACGTCTCCTGCACTGGTGGGCAGGATCTTAACCACTAGACCACCAGGGAAGTGCTTAAAGTTTCTCTTTTAAAAAATTAGTAAATTTTGCTTCATCAGTTTTTCTATTGTGGTAAAATTTATGTAGCATGGTTTGTCAGCTTAGCCTTTTTGTAATTGTGCAATTCAGTGACCTTAGTTACAGTCAGGCTGTTGCGCAGCCATCATCGCTGTGTTTCCAGAGCGCACACTGAAATAAACTCTGCGCCGTGAGCTGGTAGTGCTGCGCTCCTCACCCCCAGCCCTGGTGCTCTCCAGCGTGCTTTCTGTGTTTGTGAGTTTGATAGTTGACATGGATGAGTTGTGTAAACTGCTTTTTTCTCTGGCTCATCTCACTTGGCAGAATGTTTTGAAGACTCACCTGCTCTGTGCAAGAACATCACTCTCAGGATGAATGAGCTTCTGCCACGCGCGCACCGAGCCTCCTGTGCGTCCGTCCACCCGCTGGTGGCAGGGGGCCTGTTTGCCTCTTTGTCCGTTGTGGTGATGCTGCTCTGAGCGTTGGTGTGCAGGTGTCTGCTTGAGTCCTGGCCTTCAGGGCTTTGGGGAAATATGTGGAGTGGCTGGATCACGTGGTGGCTCTGGGTTTAACTCTTTGAGGAGCTGCCACACGATTTCCACGGTGGCTGCACGATCTCACAGCCCCACCACCAGAGCCCAGGGTTTCCAGTGTTTCCCCATCCTCTCCTTACGCAGTTATCCCCCCCTTAGACACAGCTCAGCCCAGCCGCTCAGGCGTGTCCGACTCTTTGCGACCCCGTGAATCCCAGCACACCAGGCCTCCCTGTTCATCACCATCTCCCGGAGTTCACTCAGACTCACGTCCACCGAGTCAGTGATGCCATCCAGCCATCTCATCCTCGGTCGTCCCCTTCTCCTGCCCCCAATCCCTCCCAGCATCAGAGTCTTCCAATGAGTCAACTCTTCACATGAGGTGGCCAAAGTACTGGAGCTTCAGCTTTAGCATCATTCCTTCCAAAGAAATCCCAGGGCTGATCTCCTTTAGAATGGACTGGTTGGATCTCCTTGCAGTCCAAGGGACTCTCAAGAGTCTTCTCCAACACCACAGTTCAAAAGCATCAATTCTTCGGCGCTCAGCCTTCTTCACAGTCCAACTCGCACATCCATACATGACCACAGGAAAAACCATAGCCTTGACTAGACGGACCTTTGTTGGCAAAGTAATGTCTCTGCTTTTGAATATGCTGTCTAGGTTGGTCATAACTTTTCTTCCAAGGAATAAGCGTCTTAATTTCATGGCTGCAGTCACCATCTGCAGTAATTTTGGAGCCCCCAAAAATAAAGTCTGACACTGTTTCCACTGTTTCCCCATCTATTTGCCATGAAGTGATGGGACCGGATGCCATGATCTTCGTTTTCTGAATGTTGAGCTTTAAGCCAACTTTTTCACTCTCCTCTTTCACTTTCATCAAGAGGCTTTTTAGCTCCTCTTCACTTTCTGCCATAAGGGTGGTGTCATCTGC
Organism: Ovis canadensis; assembly: GCF_042477335.2. Classification (NCBI taxonomy): domain Eukaryota; kingdom Metazoa; phylum Chordata; class Mammalia; order Artiodactyla; family Bovidae; genus Ovis; species Ovis canadensis. The sequence continues at coordinate 82,318,188 of NC_091261.1, read as the reverse complement.
ATATCTGAGGTTATTGATATTTCTCCCGGCAATCTTGATTCCAGCTTGTGCTTCTTCCAGCCCAGCGTTTCTCATGATGTACTCTGCATATAAGTTAAATAAGCAGGGTGACAATATACAGCCTTGACATACTCCTTTTCCTATTAGGAACCAGTCTGTTGTTCCATGTCCAGTTCTAACTGTTGCTTCCTGGCCTGCATACAGATTTCTCAAGAGGCAGGTCAGGTGGTCTGGTATTCCCATCTCTTTCAGAATTTTCCACAGTTTATTGTGATGCACACAGTCAAAGGCTTTGGCATAGTCAATAAAGCAGAAATAGATGTTTTTCTGGAACTCTCTTGCTTTTTCCATGATCCAGCGGATGATGGCAATTTGATCTCTGGTTCCTCTGCCTTTTCTCAAACCAGCTTGAACATCAGGAAGTTCACGGTTCACGTATTGCTGAAGCCTGGCTTGGAGAATTTTGAGCATTACTTTACTAGCATGTGAGATGAGTGCAATTGTGCGGTAGTTTGAGCATTTTTTGGCATTGCGTTTCTTTGGGATTGGAATGAAAACTGACCTTTCCCCCCCCTTATACACAGTGACCCCCCCCTCCCTTGTCCACAGTTATCTGCCCCCCCCCATTTTTTTTTATCTTACCACCATTCTAGTAGAAGTCAGCTAGCATCTCATGGATGGAGAAGGCGATGGCACCCCACTCCAGTACTCTTGCCTGGCAAACCCCATGGACGGGGGAGCCTGGTAGCCTGCAGACCATGGGGTCACTAGGAGTCAGACATGACTGAGCGCCTTCACTTTCACTTTTCACTTTCTTGCATTGGAGGAGGAAATGGCAACCTGCTCCAGTGTTCTTGCCTGGAGAATCCCAGGGACGGGGAGCCTGATGGGCTGCCGTCTCAGAGTCGGACACGACTGAAGCAACTCGGAGGCAGCAGCAGCGTCTTAGGGCAGTTCTGTTGCGACCATTCTAGACATCAGCTAGCAGCCCGCAGCCACACCCGAGGACCGTGCGTCGGCACACCACGGTCTCCTGAAGGGCGCCGTGTGCGTGCGTCCCGCTCAGGGTCACGCCCGGTGCACGTGCACAGCGTGCCGGCCGTGGGAGCGTCGCACAGAGCAGTCTCTGCCCCTGCCCTTCTCCCGCGCCCCCGGCTCCGGACTGCCGCTGGCGCCCTGCTCTGAGCCGTCGCCCTCGTCCGCCCGCCCTGCTCTGAGCCGTCGCCCTCGTCCGCCCGCCCTGCTCTGAGCCGTCCCCCTCGTCCGCCCGCTGTGACCAGTTGGACTCGCACAGCAGCTCCTCAGGTCGTCGTCTCTCGCTGAGTGATGTGCGATTGAGATTTCTACGTGTATTTGGAAAGTTCGTTTCTTTTTAACACCAGATAATATTCCGTTGTCTGAATGCACAGTTTATTTATCCATTCACCCCTGAAGGACATTCTGATTGCTTCCAGAGTTTGGCAGTTCTGAATAAAGCTGCTACACGTTTTGAGTTGGGTCCTTTGTCTCTTTGTCTTCCAGTTGTAGGAGTTCTTTATGTTAAACCCTCATCAGACTTACAATTTGCAGACACCTCCTACCGTGCAGTTGGTCGTCTTCTCTGCCTCTCGAGCATGCCCTTCGGTGCACAAAGCGTCTGACGTTCGTGGAGGCCGCGTCTTCTGTCTTTTCCTTGCCGCCTGTGTCATAGTCAAGAGACTGTTGCCAAGCCCAGGGTCACGCAGGGTTGACTTTCGTTCTCTTCTGAGAGCTCTTACAGTCTTAACTCTCGAACTTGGGTCATTGATCGTTTTTGTTTTTAAGTGGTGTAGGGATAAAGGTCCAACTTCATCCTTTCTGTGTGTGGACATCTAGTTTTTTTTAGGACTATTTGTCAAAAAGACTGCTCTTTCCCACTGAATGATCTTGGCATCCTTGTCAAAAATTAATAGGCCTAGATCACTAACAAGGACCTACTACACAGTACAGGGAGCCAGTCAGTCCTGTGTGATGACCTATGGGGAAGGAACCGTGGGGAAGCTGGTGTGCGTGTCCGTGCAGCTGACTCGCTTTGCTGTGCAGCAGAACCCGGCACAGCGGTGTAGGGAGCTGAGCCCAGCAGGGGCAGGAAAGCGATGGCGCGCGCTCACGGGGCTCGCTTCTGGACTCGACTCTGCTGGTCGGACCGTCTGTCCTTAGGCCAGGACGACACTGTTTCGGTTACTGTAGCTTTGTAGTGAGGTTTTGAAATCTGGAGGTGTGGCTCTCCAGTGTTATCTTTCTGAGGATGGTTTTGGTGGGTGAAGGCTCCTGAGCGCCGGAGCAGGACCCTGAGGGGCCTTGCCAACAGGGCCCCCTCCGTGACTGCTCTCGTCTTCCCTGAAGCCCCAGCTGTGCGTGTCTGAGGCACACTGCCTGCGTTGCTTTTCAGATCCTAAAACCCCCAGTGGAAGGAATGAGCTACTCGGTGGCTGTGAGCAGGCAGCCTCCAGGCCTGCTGGCGCCTAAGGATCTGGCCTTCACCCTTGGGACCGCACCGTCACCTCACCTTCACCAGCAGAGGACCCTGCCCGAGCCGGTCGCGTAGCCTGGGCCCCCTGGGTTTGCCAGCACGCGCTCCTGCGCTGTGAGCCGGTGCTGCCCTGACGGCCTGCGTGGCTCCTGTGTGTCCCTTCTGTGACCCCGTGTCAGCAGACTGCCGGCACACAGACCAGGTTTGGTTCAGTAACGCACCTCGAGGTCCTGTTTGAATGTCAGGAAGGGTTCTTCCAGTTGGGGACAAAAAAGGGAATTGAGGTTTTGCGAGGGGTCATACTGGATTTTCAGATTGCTTCACTGTCCTTATCTGTTGTCATAGATGGCAGCGTGCCATCACCTGTAGTGAGTCTTGCGGTCTGTGAACCCGGGGCGTCTTTCCGTTCCCTTAGGCTTTCTCTCCTTCCAGCAGTGCTCTGTCATCTCCAGTGAACGAGCTTCACGCCTCTGTGTGTTTCGGCTCAGGATGTGAAAACGCAACCATAGGCTGGGCCACAAAACCCCAGAATTCAGACTCCTCACAGCTCCAGAGGCCAGACGTCCCGGGGAAGGGCTGCGAGGTGTGGTGTCCCCACGTCTCCCTGTCTCAGCGCTTGGCGGGAGAGCAAGGGTGCGCGCGCACGCTCTTTTTTTCCCTTTTGACCACGTCGCCTGCAGGACCAGGGATTGAACCCGCGCCCTCAGCAGTGAAAGCACTGGGTCCCAACCTCTGGACCTCCAGGGAAGCCCCAGGAGCTCTCTCCGTTTAGGACACGGATGTTGTCAGCCCAGGACTCCACTCCGTGACGCGGTTGAACCTTAGTCACCTTTTCACTCTGGGCACGCTGTGGGTGAGGGCGTCCGCGGGGCCGGGGGCACCAGCATTGAGTCACAGCCTCCTTGCTCGAGCTTGCCTTGGTGTCTTCACCTTCCCAGTGGCAACCATGAACGGGATTGTCTGCTATTTCCTTTTGGGTTCCCCATCGATCACTGTTCGTGGGCAGAAATGCGTGTTGCTTTCGTTTCTGACGGTCTGTGTGAGCCATCTCCAGCGTTTTCTGTGTGTACGGTCAGGCCGGGTCCGGACCAAGGCAGCTCCGTTTCTCCCTCTCCAGTGGGGATGCTCTATTTCCTTTTCTCGCCTGAGTGCCCTGGCCAGAGCTGCCAAATACTGAACTGTGGCGGTCTCCAACCTTTTTGGCGCCGGGGTTGGTGGAAGACAGGTTTTTGTGGGTGGGGGTGGTTCGGGGACAATTGAAGCACTTCCCATTTATTAGGGTCTGATCTGAGGGGACGCGGAGCTCAGGCGGTGACGCAGGCGTTGGCGAGTGGCTGAGTCTTCTCCGTGGAGGCAGCGTACGCAGCCGTCAACGGGGCGGTCTGCGTTCTTGCTTTGCAGAGGCTGACTCCCAGCTGGTATTCTGTGCTCCCACTGCTCCTCCGCTGAGGAGAGCCCTGTTTCAGGCACACAGTGGCCACCGGGCTGGTGGCCACCGTATTGGGCGGAACGTGCGTGGACCGGTCAGGACGCGGCCCTGGCTCACGGCGGGGGAGCCGCGTGGACGGAAGCAAAGCTGGGCTGCGGGCGGCGTGGGGACGCCGCCCGCGGCTGGGCCGCCCGCCGCGCAGCTCTCCCGGGCTGGCGTCCGCCCTGTGGCTGGTGAGGGGCCGGTGTCTCGGCCGGTCGTGGTTCCGCAGGGAGCCCTGTCTGCCCCCGCGCTGCCTGTGCCTGGCCCGGGTGTGCCACGTGTGGGCTGGCGGGCCTCTGGCTCTGCAGCGTGTGCGGGCGGGCTGTCTGTGCAGCGTGGTCTGATTCTCTTGTTCACGAGATGCCAGCAGCCACCTCTGTCCGTGGGACGACCTCGGGCACTTCCCAGGCTCTCCAGGAGCGACAGCCCTGCTCTCCGCGGGAGCCCTGCTCCTGAGTCAGCCTGCTTCGTCTCCCGCGGTTTCACTGAGAGGCAGAGGCCACGCGTCTCGCCCGTTTACCGTGTGCGGGTCAGTGGCCTGCGGTGCGCCTCCTCGGCCGCAGGGCAGATCGGGCTGCGCTGCCTCAGGAGCGTCCCGCTGGCGCCGCCCGGCCCCGGGCACCGCGCCGCCTGTGCTCCGTCCTGCTGCTGTGCGCCCATGCTTCCTCTGCCGCGCGGCCGCTCGTGTCTGGCTCCTCCCTGCTGGGGCCTGCGTCCAGACCCCACCGCGCGTGCCGCGTGGCCCTGCTGCGGCGGCTGTGCCAGTGCCCGCTCGCCCGTCGCCCGCCCGAGAGGCACTTGCTTGTCGCCGCTGTCCGGCCGTCGCGGGTGAGGTCGCGGTGAGCGCGCGCGGGGTTTCCTGGGGGCGTGCGCTTCGTTTCTCCAGCCTGCTGGCCTGGGGTGGGGCTGCAGGGCCCTGTGCTGGCGGTGTCTGCTGCTTTGATGGGTGCAGGCTGCTTTCACAGGGGCCGTTCCGTCGACACCCCACAGCTGCGCGTAAGCGTTGTGTTCTCTCCACCTGCTAACTACGGCTTGCTGTTGTCTGTCTCGTTCACAGCCCTCCTAGTAGGTGTGAAGTGGTGTCTCATTGTGGGTTTTGGTTTGGTTTTGTGTATTTTCTGGCCTTGCCACACAGAATGTGGGCTCCCAGCTCCCCAAGCGGGGGGTCGCGCCGCCTGCGTTGGGAGCCCAGTGGCAGCGCCGGGCCCGGGAGGCCCTCTTGCTGCGGTTTCCGTGGGCTTTTTCCTGAGGGAACGAGGAGCCTCTCTCCCTGCGCCTGTTGGCCGCCTCTGCGTCCGTTTTGGCAAGTTATCTGTCTGTGTGCTGCACCCACTTTAACCTGGGCTCCTGTGCGCCTGCAGTCTCGTTTCTGAGAGCCGTGTGGTCAGCCTCTCTCTCTCGGAACGAGCAGCCGTGTCGATCCCGCGTGCTGACGGCGCTCCGGGCTCCTCCTGCGAGCCGCCGTGGGGCCCTCGGGCGCCCGCCCGCCTCGCCCCCGCACGCTGTGGCTGGCGGCTGCCGCTCTTTTCTCTTCTGTGGAATAGACTCCAGCCTGGTTCTGGAGTCCTTCTGTTCCAGGTACGTTAAACCAGTGTTTGACGGAGGACATTCTTGGCCACGTTCAAAAGAATAACATGAACACTGGTGTTGAGAAATGGATAGGTTAGCCGTCCCATTAGCAAATGCGAGGCTGGTTCTGGGGACGCCTTGGGTCCCTGCGCTCAGGTATCACCCAGACTAACAGAGAACGCATCTCCTGCCTTGAGAACACGGCTGGTGACCTTGACCCCGACCTCACGGCTTCCCAGAGCAGTGCTGCTCCCAGAGCAGCTGGGCGCCACGGCAGGGTGAGGGGTGATGCCAGCGGAATAGCGTGCGTGTGCAGGGAGCCTGAGCCCGCCCTCCCCACGCTCTCTCCCAAAGACATGGTTTCCCTGCGTTAGTAGCTCTGGAGGCTGGGTCCCGGAGAGCAAGTGTGACCCTCCGTTTGGGCGTGCACAGGCTTGCGGTCCCTCGACCACGAGCGTGCTGACTGGTGAGCGTCCAGACGGTGGAGTGATTGTTGCTGTCCACTCGCTGAGTCGTGTCCGACTCTGCAGCTCCACGGACTGCAGCACGCCAGGCTTCTCTCCTCTGCTGTCTCCCGGTTTGCTCAAATCCACGTCCGTTGAGCCAGTGATGCCATCCAACCATCTCATCCTCTGTCGTCCCCTTCTCCTCTTGCCTTCAATCTTTTCCAGCATCAAGGTCTTTTCAAATGAGTCAGCTCTTCGCATCAGGTGGCCAAAGCATTGGAGTTTCAGCTTAAGCATCAGTCCTTCCAATGAATATTCAGGGTTGATTTCCTTTAGGATGGACTGGTTGGATCTCCTTGCAGTCCAAGGCACTCTTGAGTCTCCTTCTGAGTATCTCTTGAGTTCCTATTATTGCATTCCAATCGCCTATGATGAAAAGGACATCTTTTTTTGGTGTTGGTTCTAAAAGGTCTTGTAGGTCTTGATAGAACTGTTTAATTTCCGTTTCTTCAGCCTCAGGGGTTGGGGCATAGACTTGGATTACTGTGATAACGAATGGTGTGCCTTAGAAACAAACCAAGATCATTCTGCCGTTGTTGAGATTGCACCCAAGTACTGTGTTTCGGACTGATGTTGACTAGGAGGGCTATTCCATTTTTTCTATGGGATTCTTACCCACAGTAGTAGTGGATATAATGGTCATCTGAATTAAACTCGCCCATCCCATCCACTTGAGTTCAGGGATTCCTGAGATGTTAACATCCAGTCTCGCCATCTCCTGCCTTACCCCATCCAGCTCACCTTGGTTCACGGGCATGACGCCCCAAGTTCTTACGCAGCATTCGCTCTTGATGGCATCAGAGTTCACCTCCACCTCCAGACGCGTCCGCAGCTGAGTGCCGTTCCCGCTTTGGCCCCTGCACCTCCTCTCTGGAGCCGTTGGTCACTCGCTGGCCTCCGCAGGAGCATCTTGGGCACCTTCCAACCTGGGGGCACGTCCTCCAGTGCCTCATCTTCTTCCTTTTCACACTGTCCGTGGTGTCCTCCAGACGGGAACACTGGAGCGGGGTGCTGTCCCCTCCTCCTTTCGTCAGAGCTCTTCGCTGTGACCCGTCTGTCCCCTGTGGCCCTGCGAGGCATGGCTCAGCGTCACTGAGTTACTCGAGCCCTTTCGCCGCGACAGGGCTGTGATCCATGAAGGGGAATGGAATAAAACAGCACCAAAAAGAAGTGCTCTGGCAAGCCGTGGAAGAACCTTAAACGCGCATTACTGAAAGGAGCCAGTCTGAAAAGGCTCCGTGCTGTGTAGTTCCAGGCAGAGGGCCCAAGGCTGCCTACAGCACCCAGCGCTGTGACAGGCCGTCCGCAGGGTGTGGGCTGTGGGCGAGGGTGTCAGCCACTCACTCGTAACGTGGGGCTGTCGGTACTTGGGGAGGCTGTGTGTGGGGGGGGAAGAATTCTGTATCTTCCTCTCAGTTTCGCGGTAAAGCTACAGCTACTGAAAAAAATAAAGTCTATTTTTTTAAAAATGTAGAGAGGCCAGGGTGTCCATCTCAGGCACCCTGCTCTAAGAATACTAATTATCATTTCCCTGGTGGTGATGAAGCCTCAGTTGATGTAACCTCTTGAATCAAATGAAGTGTTTCCGAGGTGAAACCCTTGGAGCCGTCCTGTCTCAGCGGCTGGCTCATGCTGGTCTCCTTCCTCTGCAGGACAACCCCCCCTATGATAAGGGGGCCTTCAGGATCGAAATCAACTTCCCAGCAGAGTACCCCTTCAAACCGCCGAAGATCACGTTCAAAACGAAGATCTACCACCCCAACATCGACGAGAAGGGGCAGGTGTGCCTGCCGGTGATCAGTGCCGAGAACTGGAAGCCAGCAACCAAGACCGACCAAGGTAAGGTGTCCGCCCCTCGGCCGCCGGGGCCCGCTGACGCCGGGGGCTCGGAGCCCGGAGAGGCCTGCAGCGCCGACCCCGCGCCCCGGAGGCTGCTGCTTCCCGACGCCCCCCGGCGTGACCTGCCTCCACTCAGCGCCAGCCCGCGGGTCACACGTGGGCTCAGGCAGGGAGGCAGAAGGGAGGGTGCGGGGGGCTCTTGGCCTGAGGAGAGGGCATAGCCGGAGGCGCAAGGCAGGCCACAGGACACCGGGGCTCGAGGGGCGTGGTGGGAGGGCCTGGCCTGGCTTGAGGTGTGTGCCCACGTGGAAGCGCGCGCTGGCCTCAGCAGGCCCGAGCTCTGTGCGCCTCGGGGCCAGTGGCCACGCATGCCCGAGTTTCTGGGAGGGCACTTGGTCGGGATTGTGGCCACCCCCCTTTTGTCCCCTGCGACTGACTGCTCTCTGTTTGGGTCCATGTTTAGCTTCCTTCTGTCTCATCGGTTGGTGCTGGGTCTGCACTGCTGCGTGCGGGCTTCCTCCAGTGCAGCGGCCTCTCCTCTGCAGAGCTCGGCCCTGGAGCGTGCGCCCTGCAGCTGAGGCGCGCGGGCTTCGTGGCCCGTGGGGCCTTCTTGGGCCAGCGATCGCGCCTGTGCCCCCTGCATGGGTGGGCCAGGCTCCCGCCCGCTGGGGCTGCAGGGGGGCCGGCTCCCGCCCGCTGGGGCGCGGGGGGTTCCTGGTGTTCGTTCTTCATTCCGTGCTTGTGTTTTACAGTCCTCGCCTCGTAGTTTTGGGGGCTCTTAAAAGTGACTGCCTGAGCCACTGACGGGGTCTCAGATTAGAGAGAGTGGATGAGTCTGGAAGTTGGCAGGCTGCAGGCGCGTGCATTTTTTCTGGTGACTGATCATTTTCCAGTGGGACCATTGGAAGATGGGCTTAGAAGGCTTTCCCAGAGCAGAGCTCGCTGGACGAGGTCCCCGCGAAAGGCGCCCACCAGGCGCCCACATCTGAGCGGCAGGGCAGAGCCAAGGGAGGCGTCCCCAGGGGACTCGGCACTCAGTCTGCGCACACTGACCTCTGTACAGACGAGGTCCGTATCCTCGTGGGAGGACGGGCCTGGCTTTTCCTGCACTGACTCAGCTCTTTGCGGACTCCGGCAGCTGCGTTTGCTCAGGCGGCTGGACCACAGCGAGCTTCCGGTCTCCTTCCTCACCTGGCACCCAGGGCCGGTGCCCTGCTGTGCGCCCCGCCCGGGACAGGCCGCTCTGGTCGGCCGTGGCAGCCAGGGGCCTGTTTGTAGAGGAGGTCTTGGTGCTCTCGTCCAGGTTGTGGGTGCTTATTTCAGACAGTCGGGTAACTGAAGAGACGTTGCATTCTTTTCTACTTGTTGCCTTAGGGTGTGAAGGAAACGCTGCCGTCTTCCACGGGGCGCTGCTCTCTGCGCTGCGGCAGGCAGGGGCGCTGCTCTCTGCGCTGCGGCAGGCAGGGGCGCTGCTCTCTGCGCTGCGGCAGGCAGGGGCGCTGCTCTGCGGTGGGAGGCAGGGCTTCTCCCCGGGTGGTCCCGGCGTGGCCTTGCGCTCTTCCTCGCCACCTCAGCAGTGTGTCCCCACGTCTCTGTCCCTGTGACTGCCCTGTTACACAGTGTCTCTGAACCTCGTGGCTCAAGGCGACTGCACTTTATCACTCCCATGCTGTGGGCTGTCTGGGCTCAGCTGGCCACTCGCAGTCACTGTACCGCAGCGGTCCCAGCAGCCCTGTAGCAGATAGCTGACGGCTGCAGGCGATGAGACGCGGCGGAGGGAGGGCGCCTGGAGAGGAGATCCATTGTGGGGGGTGCTGGGGGGCCAGGACGGGACCACTGAGAGGGCTGTGCTTGTGGGCACGACGGAGGCCTTCGTGAGGAAGACAGTGGTCTGCGTGGTTTTGTGAACATGCCGAAAGCAGCTACGGTGCCAGTTTTTAGAGAGTTCAGTTTTTGGCATGGTGGAAGTAAAGAAGCATTAGAAATAGAGCAAAAATGGGAGAAAAACCCAGAAACAAGGCAGGCCTGAGTCATACAGAAAGGTGGCAGGAGCTGGCAGCAGTGGCTCCAGATAAAGGGATAGAAGAGCAGGCTTCCTCCGCAGAGAGTCTGGCTCTGGCATGCGCCTGCAGCAGAGTGCGGGCTGCGCTGGCTGGTGAGGGAGACTGATCCCGTCGGGCGCGAGGCCAGCGTCGCCCTGGCCTCCGGGTGAACGCGCCGCAGCACGCAGCAGGACGGCGGGGACAGGAGAGTCAGGTTTCCGCGTTCAGCGTGTGGTTCCCCTGGGCCCCCGGTGAGGTCCCGTCAGGTATTGCCTAGCGTCGAGGGAGCGTTGTGGGGGCCACCCTGAGCCATGCGGGGCCTCCGCCTCTGGAGTGGACACCCAGTGCTGCTGGGGGCCGAAGCCTCCCGGCAGTCAGAGGGCCCTTTCTCAGCTGCTCAGGAGCTCCTAGGGCTCTTCCGGGGGGGGGGGGGGGGTACCATTCACAAGGGCAGGCCTGCCGTGCATCCTGAACCAAGCACACTGCCCTGGAGCGGCTTCCCCGTGTGAGAGCGGGTAGTAGGGGTGGCTGGGACTGGGCTCCCCAGGATGTCCGACAGGAAGGCTTCCTGGAGGAGGAGAGGAGGAAGCGGTGTCCCGCTGGGCAGCATGCTCAGCCCTGCCGTGGCACTGGCCGCTCTCCTTGGGCAGTCTCTCAGCGCAGGGGAGCGCTGGGTTCAGTGCTGGTAGCTGAGTGCTTCTGCTCAGCCTGGGAGGCGCTCTGGTGCCGAGTGGGAGCCTCTAACCCGCGGTGCCCTGTCCTTCTCTTGGCAGTCATCCAGTCCCTCATAGCACTGGTGAATGACCCCCAGCCGGAGCACCCGCTCCGCGCTGACCTAGCTGAAGAATACTCTAAGGACCGTAAAAAATTCTGTAAGAATGCTGAAGAATTTACAAAGAAATATGGGGAAAAGCGACCTGTGGACTAAAATCTGCCGCGATGGATTCCAGCGAGTGTGAGCAGAGGCCCCGAGCAGTGCATTGAGACACCCCGCAAAGCAGGACTCTGTGGAAAATTGACACGTGCCACCGCCTGGCGTCTGCTTGTGGCAGTTACTAACTTTCTACAGTTTTCTTAATCAGAAGTGGTCTAGGTAACCTGTAAAGAAAGGATTAAAAATTTAAGATGTTCTAGTTCTGCTTTCTTTGTTTTAAAAATCACCGCTTCAACCCACTTTTAAAAAATGGTCTTTCTTTTCCTGTCCAAATTTATCCAAAATCAATTTACATTTAGGCCATAAGGTTTTTAAAAAAGGCGGGGTGGGGGAGGCTCTGGTTCCTCTCTGCCCTTGCAGCTGCCACTTTCTTGCATTTCGTCTGATTCTCACTCCCCCACTCTCCCAGGCCCGCCCGGCCCCGCCCCGCCGGGAGGGGCGGCCCCGCCCCCAGGCCCCTCTGCTCCGCCCTCGGCCGGCCTGGTGTGCGAGTTAGTGCAGACTCCTGACTGATTTATAGCCGCCTTTTGAGAACACCGAGAAACGAGCAAACCTCCACTCCAGCCCCCGACCAAAAAAAAAAAAAAACAAACAACAATCCCGTGGAAAGGGGAGCTCCAGCTCTTCTGTAAAACCCTGGCTAACGTTACCCCCGTGACGCCGGCCGGCCGGGATGAACCTCCAGCCGCCGGCCTGCGGAGGGCAGCCCCCCGGCCCTGGGCCCGTTGACCGGAGGACAGCGCGCCTGTGGGAGGAAGTGCTCGCCAGGGAGGCGCTCCTCTCCGAATCCCTTCCGGAAGACGTCGGGTCTCCCCGCGGACAAGTGCTGGCGTGTCCACGCGCAGGTCTGCGCTGGCCTGTCGCCGACGAGTCCGCCGACGTGACTTGGAGCTCCTCCTCCGCCTTGTGACTGCAGCCGCCCTTCCTCAGCTCGCCTGACCCTCCGCCGACGCCAGTGTCCCGCACCAGCCCGGGGCCGCCGCGCCCCCCACCCAGGAACAGGACGGCCCCCCTGCATCGGACTCTCCACCTTCTTGGAGTCAGGCTCCACGTGAAGCTCGCTCAGTAATCTCCTTGACGTGTTTTATATTGTTTTGACCGCCTTCTTTTGTAGAAATAAAAATTGACCTTAGAATGTGTCGTCAGATGGACTCGTAAGGATCTGAATGCTGATGTCTCTTCCAAGCAGGCGGGACTGCCCCTGAAGTAGTAGAGTCCTGCTCACTGACACCCAGAGGAGGCCCGGGGTCCGAGCTCGGGGGTCCTCCCTCCACTCCTGCCGCCCCGGGCCTGCCTCTTCCGGCACTCCGCGGCGAGACCCGGGGGAGAAGATGACTTAACCTTGGCTTTCTGTCTTAATTCTGGCTTTGTGGGTTGAGGTCTTCGGGGCTCGCGGCCCGTGAAGCAGCTCGGCTTTACCCAGCGGAGGGGGGGCGGTGGTGGGGGGCGGCCCGCGGCCTACCGCAGCTTCGGTGCCCCAGGTACGCGCAGACAGGCCTGGGGCCGGTGCGCCCCTGCGGCACGGCCACGCCCATCTCATTAGCAGAAAGGCGATGAGGGGCTTGATTTCACTCACGTGCAGATTTGTTAATAAAATGCCAAATTCTGTCAGAAGCGCTCCAGGTCAGCCGCGGTTTGTTCTCCTCGCCGCTCTGAGCCCAGAATTATTGCCATTCCTGGAAACTCGCCCACCGCTTCGTGCTTCCCAGCGCAGCTCTGCCGCCTGCCTCCCCTGCCCCCGTGTCTGCTCGCCAGCCTCCGGGAGGACGCCCGCCGTGCTCCACGCGGCGGCCCCTCCCCTCGGGGGTTCACACTCTGCTTCACCCCGCCCCTCCGAGAGTGGGTTGGCGGCCCGCCCGGCCTGGATCCACTGGCTGGCGCGCGCTGAGCCCTCAGGCAGACGTGGAGCAGCTCACCAGCAGCCTTGCTCCTCCGGACCCAACGGCTGGTCTCCCGAGCAGGGGAGAGCTGCCAGGCCCGCCTCCGAGCGAGAGCCCTGGCCTCCCGCCCTTCCCCACGGCGGGCACGAGCCTCCCGAGCCGCTGCGATCTGCTCTGCTGCCCTGAATAAAAGTGCTCTGGGACATGGTCTGCTCGTGTGGGTTTGTCTCTTCCTTCCTGGGGGTGGGGCTGCACGGGCCTCCAGGAGAGGGTTGCAGACAGGTTCTGGCCAGGCCCCGGGCAGCAGAAGGGACAGCTGGGGCATCGGGAGGGGACACTGACCTCTGGATGTGCGTCACCTCAGCCACACCTAACAGAGAAGCAGACCCCGGCCCTGAGTAGGGTGTCTCCTGGAAGGAGGCTGGGGAGCTGCTGAGGGTGTGCACAGGGAGGGGCCAGGCCAGTTGCTTGAATTCCAGCCCCAACCTGCCCCCCAGGCCGGGACTGTGGCCCTCAGGCTGGCTCAGCAGCAGGCCCGCTGGGGCCCTGACAGAGCTCTCCACTCAGGCCCCTGCTTGGGGGTCTCACACCAGCCGAGACCCAGACAGCTTGGCCTGCAGCTGGCAGCGGGAACATCCTGGGGCGTCGTTTCAGCAGGTGAGGCGGCTGGTGCCTTCCCTTGATCAGTGGGGACCCCCGACTTGGGGCCGCCCCTGGGCCCCGTCACCCTGCTTTCACAGAGGGGACTGGCCAGGGGCCCCCACCACCAGCCACAGCCCCTCCCCAAAGCCTGAGACCCCATCCACTCCCTGCCCTCAGCGGCCCCGGCCTGGCGTCTGGCCCCTCCTGCTTCCTGGGCTCCTCCGCCCAGGACCCTGAACTTGGTGGGGTCCCGTCCGCACGGGCCCACGTCCTGCCCTGGCTGTCCTCCCCAGCAGCATGTCTGTGCGGCACTCTGCAGGGCACCCCTGAGCCTTAGTGCTCCCACCACCCCGCTCGCTTCCCTCCTCCCCCCACCCCACCAGGAGCGGAGCTGAGTGAAGCCCAGTCCTCGCACGGCGCAGTGCCGGTGGGCCCTGCGTGCGAAACGCCATCTTCCTGGGTGCTGGTCAGTGGGCGCTGTGAGTCATACCATATGGAGGCTTTGCCCTCACGCTCAGCTGTGTGTCCCCTCCCACAGCAGCCCAGGCCCCACGCCTGTCCCCATGTGTAGAGACCGTGGGCTTCTTGCGGACTGTGTCCCAGCTGCCCCGTGCCTGGTGGACCATGGGTAACAGCGAACCCCTCGTCTGGGCCGTCCTGAGCACAGCAGGTTGGACACGAGCAATGCCCGCTGTGGGATCTGGGAGCAGCCCTCCACCTCCTCATCCTTGTCGCTGAGGGCCTCTGCTCCTCCCGCTCTGGCTCCCTGGTGACGGAAGCCTCTCCCGCAGACCCTCTGGCTCCCGTCACCCACACTCTCTCCGGGGCCAAGGGCCACACGGCCAGTTCTTCTCAGAGCGGCAGACCCCCTCCCCTCCAGGGAGCACACACAGGACCCCCCCCCCCCGGCCCAGGGAGCAGACGCAGAAACCCCCTCCAGGGGAGCACACGCAGACCCCCGTGAGTGGGGCAGGATGAGAGGGAGGAAAGGGCCCACAGCTGGAGAAGTCAAGGTCCAAGGAAGGGTGGGGAGGAGCCTGGAACCAGAAGGAGGGGCTGAAGCCACCAGTCGGTCAGTTCGTGCAGCGGGCTCTTCTGGCCCCAGTGGCCGCCTGACCCAGACTAAGACCCAGTGCGTGCGAGTGAGTGGGCAGGCAGCCTCACAGCTGTGGCCCCGTTCTCGGGGTCTGCAGAACGGGGACACCAGCGCTGTGATATGACACTCCGTGAGATAAGAAGACCACGCAGGGCACTGCCCTCGACCCAGGCCCCAGAGCCCCACCCACAGGGCATCCACGAGTCAGGAGGGACCCCAGGTGCACAGAAGACCGTCCCTCCTGGGCACATGTAAAACACTCCTGCAGGCTTGCGGGACCTTCTCCGGCCCACCCCCTGGGGCGGCAGAGGACCGCTGACTTGGGCTTCCCCCAGAACTGTAGCCTGCGAGAGAGTCTTCTAGCCCCCACTACCTCCCCCTGAAGAAAAGGATGAAGGGAGCCGAGGCATGGGCAGAGCCAAGATGGGCCACACTGCTGACCGCTCCTGGAAAAGTGACCTCAGGGGCCGAGTGGCGTGCTCGTGTGTGTGGGAAGGCTCCTGGGCCTGGTTCACAGGAAACGTGCCACTTTATTAACACAGCCCCCTCTGCTCCTAGGGCCCACACAAGGATGATGGCAGTGGTGTGACGGCCCCCACGCCTGGCAGGGCCCAGGCCCAGAGGTCACAGCTGCCCCCCACAGCCAGAGCGCTTGCTTGCAGAAGCTTGGCCGCCACCCCGCGCCACGAGGACCTGGGCCCAGAGCTGACAACGTCCAGGCCCAGAAACGCGGGCTCTGGGGCCGGGTTTCCTTCCTGTGCGCCAAGGACGCTAGCGCTCAGCTGTCTGCTAGGGTCACGGTGGGGAGGGCTCCAGAAGGGTTTCCCGAGCGGCTTTGCTGGGGGCCTCTTCTCTGGGCCTCTTTCGGTCTAGGTCTTCCAGGGTGCAGAGCTGCACGCCATCCCGGGCAAGCTGAGCCCGCAGTGCGGGCGCCGTGAGGACACGCAGCTCATGCAGGCGATCCAAAGAGCAGGAGAAGGCGTCGGGGCCCTCCCCGCAGCCCCCAAGTGGAGGCACACTCGGGTAGCCGGGGTGTGCCATCAGCTCTGCCGACACTGCCTGGCCAGTGGGCGTGCCTTCCAGGGCCCGAGTCAGTGCCTCCAGCACTCGGTGCGTGGACATGTTCCGGCCGCAGGTGCTCAAGCCCACGAAGACGTCTGTCCACCTGTGGGCGCCAGGGCAGCAGCAGCAGGACCAGAAGGCCTCGGTGGGAGGGCTAGGCCAGGGACCCCTGGCAACTGGGGCGGGGCCAACGCGGGAGGAGGCCTGACCCGCGTTGAGGTTAAGAAATGGGGAGGGGGGCACAGCCAGCCAGACGCACAGGGGTGGAGGGGGTTTCGCCAGGGGGCTGGGGGCCTTACCGAAGGCCATGGTGGACAAAGGGACCGATGGCGGCGCGGGCGTCTTGCTCCACGGCGCCGGCAAAGGCGCGCGCTGGGGCCTCCAGCCACGCGCAGCCGTCCACCCCGCGCTCCAGCGGCAGCCTAGTGAAGCGCACTCCGCAGGCCTGCAGGGCTTCGGCGAACACCCGGCACACGCCTGCGGGCGGGCCGGGCGAAGTCAGGGCGAGGCACGTGCCGCACACTCCCATCCCCGCGTGGGAGCCCAGTCCCGCGCACCTGGGAGCACGTGCACGTGCTGGTGGCCGTCCACGTGAGTAGGGTCCCTGCCCAGTAACTCCCGGAAGCGGCTCAGCTGGGCCTCCAGCTCTTCTCGCACCTGGAGGGCGAAGGTGATAGTTACCTAGTACACGTTCGGGAGCAGCTCCCCAGGGGACCCCGTCCCGGCGCTCCGCTGCGATCGTCCCTGTGTCTGAACCAGGGAGCCATCCGGCGCCCCAGTCCACCCAGTAATGGTCCAGGGCACCCTCGCGGCGCAGCCCTGAGCGTCTTCCTGCAGCCGCACCTGCGCACCTGGGCCAAGATCACTTCTCCAGCCGCCACCGCCCGCCGGAATCCCATCTTGCCGAGGAAGAAGCCCTCGGAGCCGATCAGCGAAGAGGCGCCGTGGCGGGCCGGGCCCACGGGGCGGCCCTCGGACAGGTTGGCGTGGAGGCCCGTGGGGATCTGGTGCCTGCGGGCGGAGCGCGAGCGGGGAGCATCGGCGGCGCCGACGGCGGTCCCCGAGCCCGCCCCGGACCGTGCAGGAAGGCCGCCACTCACCTGCGGGCCAGTTCAGCCGCGCTCTCGGCGGCCGAACCGTTGACCAGCAGGGACACGCTGGTCACAGCCCCGGCCAGGAAGGCTTCCACGATGCCCTCGTCGCGCCGGGGGCAGTAGCCAAAGTCGTCTGCCGTGACCACCAGCCGCACGCGAAGCCGGGCCATGATGCCTCCATCCGCAGAATGCGCGGGGCCCGAGCGCGCGGGCGGACGGTCCAGGCCCCGCCCCAGACGTCGCCCGAGGCCCCGCCCCGACGCACGCGCCCGCGCTCGGCCTTTGTTCTCGCCGCCTGCCGGTGCCCGAGGTCCCTGCAAGCCCGGTGCCCCGCCCCACCCCGAGCGCGAGACTTGCAGTGACTGCGAAAATGTTTCATATGTAAAACGGAAAAATCAAACCTGGGGAAGAAAACAACAACCCTCTTACCCTCCCCGAAGGTCACCACCGTTCACTTTCTGGGTAGTGTCTCCTGGTATTTTTTTTCCCTCTAAGAAATACAGCCAAGCTTTCTGCTCTTCCACCCCGAAGTTTTTTGGTTTGTTGTTTTGAGGAGACAATGATCACTTTAGTGGCATTCCATCCTCGTAGTGTTTCTTTCCCTTTTTTTTTTTTTGATACTATGAACTTTTTCATGTCTTTATTAGCTAACTATATCTTTTACAAATTGCTTATTTGTCTTTTGCTGATTTTTTGAAACGAGGCTTTTTCTTGATTTGTAAAAGCTCTGAACAAAGAGAAAGCCTGTGTACCAATGGTTTTATTTGAGAAAGCATCCGTCCCAGCTTCCATCTCTTGAGCCTTGTGCCAGGCCACAACTTTACATTTTCATGACCTCCTTTTTTCCTCTGTGATCCAGAAAAACTTTCCTTACCAATGACTTAGTCACCATGGCTGACAGCCAGCGTTTTCATGTGGCCAGACTGGGAGGTGCAGTACCTGAGTCCAGCCTTTGAGGTGGGGGACGTCATTCCTGCGTTAGGGTGAGGGCACTGCGGCTCAGAGAGGGCTAGTGTGTTGGCCTGTGTGACTCTGCGGGCGTCAGTGGAGCTGGGACTGCCCTCCCGAGCGCCAGCCTGCCTCTGGTCGGCTCTGGTCCCTGCACCCTGCTTGCCCTCGGGGCGGAAAGGGCAGAGCTGAGCTGGAGAATAACAGTTAACAACCCACCTCCGTGGGGGCGCAGTAAGAACTGGCGGCCTTTAAGAGTCCTTCACCAGGGCCTCGGCATAAGGACGATTGTACTCAGTTTTGTTCAGCCGCTCAGTTGTGTCCGATATCTTGTGACCCCATGGACTGCAGCACGCCAGGCTTCCCTGTCCTTTACCATCTCCCAGAGTTTGCTCAAATTCATGTCCATTGAGTTGATGATGCTTATTTAACCATCTCATCCTCTGCCGCCGCTTTCTTTTGCCCTCAACTATCAGGCTGTTTTTCAGTGAGTCAGCTTTTCCCATCAGGTGGCCAAAGAGTTTCAGCTTCAGCACCAGTTCTTCCAGCAAATATTCAAGGTTGATTTCCTTTTCGGATGAACTGGTTTGATCTCCTTGCAGTCCAAGGGACTCTTAGGAATCTTCTCCGTCACCACAATTTGAAAGCATCAGTTCTTCAGTGCTCAGCCTTCTTATGGTGCATTTCTCACATCTGTGCATGACTACTGGAAAACCATAGCTTTGACTAGACGGACCTTTGTCAACAAAGTGTTCAGTAGTGATGACTAAGTTGTGGGACCTCAATTATCCTTCTCCACTGGGAAGCTGGTCCTGGAAAGTCTAGAGGCCCTTTGGGTACTCTATTTGAAGGATGAAATTCACATTTATTGAGCACCTACTGATATTAGAAAGATCATAGATTAGGGGTGAGAACCACAGTTCCTAACTCCAGGGAGCATGATCTGATCATCCATTCACCACATGGTGTCTGTATGGACTGCATTAGGAGGAACCCGTGTGAAAAGACACTCAGCTCCACTTACGGAGACGGAGCAGGCGACTAGAGGGCTTCAGTTGCCCCGGCCAGGAAACCCCGGAGCTGGGAGTTGATGCTAGTCTGTGATTTAAGAGGCGGGATTCCTTCCAGTCCGCCAGGGACAGAAGCTGGGATGTCCACACTGGGCGAGTGGAAGACAGTCCGCGAGCAGGAGCCCAGGACAACTCAGGGACCAGAGAGGAGCCGAGGAAGGTGCTTGTATCATCTTGGGGGCAGGCGGTGGCTTGGTCTCAGGCTCCCCGCTCCAGGCGGGACGAAGTCCATAAGTGACCGGCCCGGCCTCCAGCGCAGAATAGGAATGTGGGCGGGCCAAAGCCGGGGCGTGAGGGAGGGGCCCGGCGGGCCCCGCCCCAACCATTGTGCCGCGGGGGCCGGCGAGCGAGCGGCGTGGCGCAGGCCAATCCGGACGCGGGATGCAAATGAGCAGGCCCCGTGGCGGCCCCGAGCTGCTCGGACGCCCTGCGGAGGGCTCGGACCGCAGCGGAGCGCGAGCCCAGGGGTCACCGGCTTGGTGAGTGGGTCGCCGGGGGCCCGGGTCGGACGCCGGGGCCAGGAGGACAGAGGGCGGGCGCAACCGGGCCCAGAGATGGCTCTGGACACGGACGGAGCTGAGACGCCCAGGGGCTCCGAGCAGACGACCGGCCGGACCTGTGAAGGACGCGGGGTGCGGAAAGCCGGGGACCAGCGGTCCACGGACGGACGGGGACGCCAACCCACGGAGGGCGGGGGGCACGCTCACGCCATGTCCCCGCCCGGCGCAGAGAGGAATCTGCGGTTCCACCGCGCAACCGAAGAGAGAGGAGGAGGGCAGCGGGCCCGGCCATCCGCACCATGGCCAGCTGCCGCCACCATTCGGGCTACCTGGCGGACGATGAGGCCGGCCACCCTACCTACGTGGCCCGGGTAAGTGGGGAACCCACCGTGTCCCCCAGCAGCCCATAGCCCCCCGTTTCTCGTCCCCCACGGATGTCCTCTCTGGGCCGGGTAGTGACCTGTTGTCTTCAGCACTCCGCCGCCGCCCTGCTGGGCCCTGCTCACCTGTCAGACTCTGTCCTCCTGCCCGGCCCCAACCCCCAGGGGCCTGGGAGGACCCCAGAGAGAGAGCAGAGTCTCCTGGGGACCTCTGGCTGGAGATGCAGCCGCTGCTATGGGGCGCACAGGGCTCAGGACCACACGTGGTCTGAGGAGACCGGCAGTGGGGCAGGGCCTAGGGGTTCTGTGGTTGCCCAGTCATGCCCTGGGTGAGGGCACAAGCGGGCTTTCAGACTGCCCAGCCACGTCTTGTGTGTGTGAAGCGTACCTGTCAGGGAAGCTTCAGGGCCACCCTGAACAGATCCCCATTCTGCAAGAGAGGGACCTCAAGAGAGGGCATCGTGCCTGGAGCTGGCAGAGCCAGGGTCCAGAGCCTGGGCTGCCTGGCTCCAAAACCCCGTTCATTTTACTGCCCAGTCCCCACCCAGCTGCTGGTGCCCTAGGAGGACCCCCCAGGAACACCTTCCCCCCACCCCATGGGGCATCCTTGCCCACCCTGACATGCCTGTCTGCTCAGGTGCAGCCACCTAAGAAGTCACTGTTCTCAGAAATGGGCCACGCCTCCAAGCCGGGCCACAGGCCACACCCGCCTTCCTCGCATGACCCCTCTGGCAGTTCAGGCCGCTGCAGAAACCCCAAGGGCCCTCGACCCTTTAAGAGCTTCCTGGATTTCCTTGTCGAGGGTCAGGTGCTGGAAAGCCTGCAGACGGTGGTGGAGGAGGCAACGGAGCGCATGGCCACCGTGAAGACCGAGGCGGGGGTGCCGCTGGTGGAAGTGCAGGACCCCGTGGAGATGCCGCGGGGCCAGCGCCGGGCGCGGGCCCGGCCCAGCCTCAGCACCCTGCGCCGGCACCGCGCCCGGCCCGGCCTCTGCGTGGGGCGCCCCAACAATTACCCCTCACGCTCCAGCTCCATGTCCGACTCCCACAGCAGCTGCACAGCCGCCAACTGGCCAGGATGCCACAGCCGGGACAGCGACCTGGGCTCCCGGGGCCTGGGCCGACTGCCACCCGTGTCGGACCAACTCCTGCTGGAGAAGAGCCTCAGACGGCTGCTGCAGCTGGAGAGCCGCGGGGTGAGGTCGGGGGCTGCGGACCCGGTGAGGGGCTGCGGGGCTGACCCCCGCCGGGAGCCCAGCACCAGGCCTTGCTTGGCTGCCCGCGGACGTCTCTGAGGGGCCCCCTTCTCTCTGCAGAGAGGCCTGGGGCAGCCCTCCTCCCACGGGGACTCGCTGCTGTGGGACTCGCTGGACAGCCAGACCAGCAGCCAGTGGACCGTACAGCAGCCCCTGTCGTGGTTCTCAGGCCCGCTGGGCTCGAGCTGGGACACGCACGAATCGTCAGAGCTGGGGCCCACGGAGCGCGAGCTGGGCTTCCTCAGGCGGCAGCTGAACAAGGAGATGAGATCCCTGCTGAGCCAGCCGGCGTCGTTTGAGCTGCCTGGCTACTCTGCGCTCCGCGAGCCCCATCGGACGCTGGACTTCCTGGCTGAGCACCACCTCTTCCCCGCCCTGCAGAACGTGGTCAACCGGGCCGTAGAGAAGCTCAGCGGCGCCCGCCGCCGCGACGGCGGCCCTCTCTTCCCGTCGGAATGGGAGACAGCCCGGGAGTCCGACTCCAAGGTGGCCACGCCCCGGGACGGGGAGGAGCTCTACGCGTCACCGCCCACCACGGCCTCCAGCCCCCGGACCGAGCAAAGGAGCGGCGAGCCCAAGGGTCGCGGCGAGCCCAAGGAAGCCGGCTCTCCCGTGTCTGGCCCTCAAGTGGCCACCAGGCTCCGGCTGGAGGTGACCGCCACGGAAGAGCCCAAGGTTTCTCCATCCCTCCCCGAGCATGGGGGGCTGGACCGGGACGCCAGAGTACAGACACCCTCCGTTCCCGCCTCGGAGCCCCTGAGCTCCGGCCAGCGGGCCCAGCCCTGGCGGAGCCCGCACCTCACCCCGCTCGCGCCCTGGGAGGTGGCGGAGGCGCCCTTCCGACGGACCCGCGGCGCCCCCCGGGCCTTGGTTCCGCTGGCCTCTCCCCACCCCTCGTCCTCAAACCCCTTCTCCGTGCTGTCACCCCACACCTGTGCGCTCAGGGGCCCCTCTCCATCTCGGGCCCTGCTGGAGGGGGAGGTGACCTCCCCAAGACTGGGGCCCGGGGTTTTAGGGCCGGGTCTGCAGTGGAAGGGGTCCTATCGCCACCGCTCCTAGCCACCACTACTGTTACTGGCAGGGGGGCCAGGACCCAGGTTTCTTGCCAGGCCCTTGTGGGCACCACCTGAGCCAGGGGGTGGGGGGGCGGCTATGAGCCAACAAGTGCACCCGGAGTCCGGGCCTAGCCACTGCCACGTGTTGTCAAAGATGAATAAAGGCTGTTTTTTATTCTGGGTATTTTTTTTTAACGTTTGTACGTGAGTCTCGGAGGCCCTCCCAGAATGGGGAGGGTCCTGTCCTCTGCAGACAGTGGCCTGAGTCCAGAGTAGGGCCCTGTGCCTGAGGTCTGCCCTCTGTGGTCCTGCCATCCAGGGTGGGACTCTCCAAGGGAGTCTGCCCGCTGAGAGGGCGTTCCTCGGGCTGAGTGTGGAGAGAGGATGTGGGTGGCCCCCACCATGCTTTCTCCCCATCAGGGTTCAGGCATGCTTCCCTCCTCTGAACCCCGGTGTGGGTGAGGGTCGTGCAGACCCCCGTTTGACTACATGGGGACTGAGGTCACTGGCCCTGGGCCTGCCTGACTGGGGTGGGCAGGCACATGGGACCCCAGCCCAGCTCTCCAATGAGCCAGTGGAGCCAACCTGGTGAGGCCACACTCAGCCTGGAGCAGGCACTGTGCCGTGTGGGTGCCGTGGAGGACGCTCTGGGTGGGAGGGAAGCCAGAGGGCAGGCAGGGATGTGTGACCTGTCTCCCTCGCCCTCCCCCGACTCCTGCGCAGAGCCCCGGCTACAAGTTCAGCAAGAAGAAGCCGCTGCCCTCCATCCTGTCCAGGTCCAGCAGTGTGTCCCAGCTCTCGGACCCCTGGCACGAGGAACTCGTTGACTACCTGAAGGATCAGGCTGTGTCCCTGCTCATCCACAAGTACAGCTTCGAGAAGAACCTCACCAACCAGCTGGGCTTCATCTCCTTCCCGGTCACCGAGGTGCTCATGGACCTCTTCCTGGGCTTCAAGAAGGTGAAGGGCTCACGCATCCGCCTGTCCTCCACGGTCGACTGGCACCGCCTGCTGCGCCGGCTGGAGGAGGCCGAGTCCAGCCGGCACTCGTCCCGGCTGGCGTTCCGGCCCCCCGACCGACCGACCTCCCAGCTCAGCACCCCTCGGCGAGGCATGGGGACCCCCGCCACACCCTCCGAGGTCTCCGCCAGGGGCCACAGGACCCGGGACAAGCCCATGGGGCCCTCCTGCCTCGACGTGAGGCCCCAGGGCTCCCGGCCACATCCCCCACAGGAGCACTCCAGGCCCCCGGAGGCCAAGCGGTTCCTGTCCCCCACCAAGGCCGGCGTGGCCTCCCATCCGTCTGAGCAGACAGTGGACATGGAGGACCAGCAGAACACTGAGGAGGACGAAGAGGAGGAGGAGGAAGACGAGGAGGAGGAGGAGGAAGACGAGGAGGAGGAGGAGGAAGACGAGGAGGAGGAGGAAGATGAGCAGGAGGAGGACGAGGAGGAAGACTTCTTTGGAGATGAGGACCAGCCCCAGAGCTCCCAGGAGCCTCCAGGGGAGGCCGCAGTCAGCTCCCCCGTGGCAGGTTCTGGGGCAGGCCCCAGTGACCTCCCGTGAGGCCCCATGCGGCCTCACCAAGCACTCCGTGGCCCACGCCTCCTGCCCCCACTGGCCGCTGCTGTTGCACCCGCCCTGCCCGAGCAGAGGTCAGAATGGCTGGTACCCACGAGGAGCTCTGCTGAGCCTCTCGTGGGAGCCAACAGGAAAAATAAAGCTTGTGTTGACGCAGCACGGTTTTCCTGTCGGAGATCTCAGATGTCCTTCCACACATCCGCGCCCCACCACCCAGACCCGCCCCCGGTGAGCTGAGCCCAGCCTCCCAGGGGGCAGCTGCCGGTGCCCTGAGCCCTGTGACCTCCTAGGCTCTGCTCCTGGCTCTTCTCCGCTCCAGTCTGAATCTTCCTGGCTCTTCAAGCCTCAAAAGTGAAAGTCACTCACTGTGGCCCCATGAACTATGCAGTCCGTGGACTGCTCCAGGCCAGAATACTGGAGTTGGCACCTACTGCTTTCTCCAGGCAGTCTTCCCAACCCAGGGACTGAACCCAGGTCTCCCGCATTGCAGGCAGATTCTTAACCAGCTGAGCCACCAGGGAAGCCTCTTAGGACTCATTGTCTCCACCCCTGCACAGCCCCTGGGATTATTGCTTCCCCTTCCATAGAGGGGTGGTTCTGCCGGGACACACCCGCCCTCTGCTGGTCAGTTGGGCTGTGGACTGGCTGCCCCTTCCCTAGCGGCCCTGGGCAGGACAGGACAGCTCTCTCTCTCTCGAAGGGTCTGTGGACTCGGCTGGTGCCGTGGTTGGAGGGTCTCACGTCCAAGGCCCTCCCAGAGCTCCTGGCCATCCTGTGTCCGCAGCTCAGCGCCCTCCTCCCCTCTGCCTTCCTAGGGCAGCCCTCTGCCTTCCTAGGGCAGCCTGCTTGCTCCTGTTCGGGCGTCCTCACTCTACCCTGCCCCTGCAGCTCCAGGGACTCAGTGAGAGGCACGCTGGCTTCCCTGACTCCATCCCTGGGGTCTCTACTGCTCTCAGATCAGCAGACAGCTCTTTATTCCAAGCAGCAGTTCTGGAGTCCATGTGCTTTTTTAGGGGGGCCGTGGGGTTTTAGCTCCCTGACCAGCGATCAAGCCCACACCGCCTGCAGAAGCAGCGAGAGTCGTAACCGCTGGACTGCCAGGGATGGCCTCCACTGGCCTTGGGACACTGTCTTCACCTTGAAGGGAGATTATTTGCTGTGTAATGGGAAGCCATTGGCAGCTTTCAGCAGGCACCTCGTGTGACTTGATTTACGCTTTTTAAGAAAAACCACTTTCCTGGGTGGAGAATGTCTTGGGAGAGGCCTGAGTAGCAGGGAAATCTCAGCGGTGTGGTAGGTATCTGGAGGGGACATGGGGTACCTTGGTTTCGGGTGCTGACGGGGACTCAGGAGACATGCCTTCCAAGCTGTTCAGAGTCAGAGCCATCGAGATGCGCTGGGGTAGATGGGAGGGGTGTGGTGAAGAGAGGAATCGAAGATGAGTCCCCGGTTTGGGGCTTAAAGAGCTTGTGAATTTGCGAAAAGGGTGCCGTCACTCAAAATCAGCCTAGGGGCAAAGCAGTGGGAAGGAGACTGCAAGTTCTGGTCTGGCCCGCTTGAGATGTTCCTTGCTGTGTCTGGATTGCACTCTAGCCCCTCTGCCTGGTTTGGAGGCCCCTCCAAGGTAGGATCTACTAAATCCAGGGCAGACAGCATTTTAGACACTGAGTGTTGAAAAGATCAAGACGCCTTGTCCTACATGGAATTCCAAATAAAGACAATGTTAAGCCTGAAAACTGGGACTTCCTGGTGGCCCAGTGGTTAGGACTCCACACTTCCACCGCAGGAGGCGCCGGTTTGATCCCTGGTCAGGGAACTAACAGCCCACAAGCTAGCTGATCAGCACCAAGTCAGGGGGAATATGAAAACCGAAAACTAATCCATTGCTGTAATTTAAATGACTCTATCCTGGATTTTCTGAATGCTAAATTCTGGATGATTTAATCAAACATGAACTTTTTTTTTTTTTTTCCTCCCTGCTTTGCTGGTGCCCAAGTGCCGAGCAGTCAGCCGATTCCTGGGCTGGGCTGAACTGAAGGGCCTGGAGTGAAGTCAAGTTTAGAATATTCCACGAATGAATAAATAAACAGCGGTGTAAGTTTCCCGCCTTACAGGACTGAGCAGACAGCTCTCTGAGAAGGCAGTGAGTCCCCAGCCTGGGACACACAGTCACCCAGGCTTGGTTTGCAGCCACTTCCCGAGGCAGCTCAGGGTCTTCTGAAGACTGCTAGCCTCTACACCACAGCTCCCTGCTGCCCTCTGCTGCCCAGCGGCCTAGAGACCATGAGATTCTGCCCTGGAAGGGCCCAGGGAATTCAGAATCCCCAGGGTCCAGGGACACCGATGTGACGCAGTGTCAGGGGGCAGTGTTCGAGCGACTGGAGGATTAGGTTCAGGGACTGAAGGAGCATGTGACTGCGTAATCCGAGATGTGTCCACTGGTGACCACATAATCTAGTAGTCGAGCAACGTCAAGACCCTGCAGCTGTGGACCCGGGGTCCGAGGGGGACACCATCACTGAGGGCCAGGGGATCTGGGATCAAGGTGATAGGGTGAACCGGAGCCCGGCGGGCGCTAGAGCGGCGCCCTAGGCGGCAGCCGCCGGGCATCCAGCACTCCCGCGGCTTGGAGCCGCCCGGGCCTCCCCTGGATCCTCATTGGTCAGCCCTCGGAGGCGTGGACCAATCAAAACTTTCCTCGTGTCGCCAGGGCCCTCCCAGCCGCCGCTCGCCGAAGCTGGGGGCGGGTCTCTCCGGCGCGGACCCAATGGCAGCAGAGGCGGAGCGCCGTGCAGGCCGGCGATTGGCTGCTGCGGCGGGCCCTGTCGGAGTCCGGATTGGCCGGCGGCGGAGACGGAAGCGACCGCTGGCCGAGTTGCCGGAGCCCTGCCGGGGCGATGTGGAGCGCGGACCGCGGTCGAGCTGCGGGCCCGGCGCTGCTGGGGCTGCTGCTGGCCCTCTCGCTGTCGGGGGGCCGTGCCGCCAAGACCGACGCGGGGCTCGTGACCTGCGGGTCGGTGCTGAAGCTGTTCAACACGCAGCACCGGGTGCGGCTGCACTCGCACGACATCAAATACGGATCCGGTGCGCGGCCGGGGCCGCCCGACGGCGGGCTGGGCGCTGGGTCCCCGCGGGCCAGGGGGCTGGGGGTCCTCAGGGCCGGAGGCCGGCGGTTTCGAGGGCGCGGTCGGGACGCCGTTCGGAGCGGTGGACCTCGGAGTGCGACCAGAGGCGGGCGGGGGGCGGGGAGCGGCTTGTGGAGCCGTTGGGTCCCAGGGTCGAGGCCGTCGGGAAAGCGGAGGTTGTCCGGGGGGACGGTCGGCGTTGCCACGTTGACGGCCACCCCGGGGATGGGGTGTCGTCCCCAGGCAGCGGCCAGCAGTCGGTGACCGGCGTGGAGGCGTCCGACGACGCCAACAGCTACTGGCGAATCCGCGGCGACACGGAGGGAGGGTGTCCGCGCGGGTCCCCGGTGCGCTGCGGGCAGGCGGTGCGGCTGACGCACGTGCTCACCGGCAAGAACCTGCACACGCACCACTTCCCGTCGCCGCTGACCAACAACCAGGTGAGCCCCCCTGGCTTGTGAGCCGCGGGGCCTGGGCACCTGCTCAGAGCCCCAGCTTCCTCTGTGAAATGGGAGCGTCAAGTTAGAAGCGTTTGCCCGGCGCCCACTCTGGGGACAGAGAGATGACCCCCACCGGCGCCTACCCCCTGGAGCCTTCAGCTCCGCGGGGACACAGCTGGAAGAGCCGTCTGGCTGGAGAGCTCCACTCCTGGGCGGGAGCTGGACCCAGGAGGGGGATCCACACGGCAGTTGCGGTGGAGAATGGGAAACTCCGCAGCGAGGAGGCACTCAGGCCGGCCCTGGAAGGATGAGGAGGAATCCAGGGAGGAGATGGGCGTCTTCCCAGGCCTGGACAAGAGCCTGCCTGTGTGCGAGTTCATTGGAACTGGGAGGGCGGTGGGGTGGAACAAAGGGTGGTTGGGGGCTTATCCAAAGAAAAGGATGAGATAATAGAACCTTGACTGTCAGCCTGAGTGGCAGACATGATGCTGAGTGAAGGTCAGAGGGTTTAAGACAGAAGGAACTGGAGGAGGAGGGAGTGGGGGAGGCCTTGACTCCTTGGGGGCCAGTGGTCGCCACCCAGGTAGGTGAGATGGGGTGTGCACGTGTTTGAAGAGCCCGTGTTGGGGGGACTCAGGGCTGGGGGGGTGGTCGCAGTTGGCAGCTGCGGAAGCTGAGTATTAGGGGGAGGTATAGGGAAGTGAGTGCCGCTGCCTGGCAGGGGCCCGCAGGGGCCTCAGGGCTCCCTCTGTCACGACTGCGGTCCTCACCCCCTCTGCCCCCACAGGAGGTGAGCGCCTTTGGGGAGGACGGCGAGGGGGACGACCTGGACCTGTGGACCGTGCGCTGCTCAGGGCTGCACTGGGAGCGAGAGGCTGCCGTGCGCTTCCAGCACGTGGGCACCTCCGTGTTCCTGTCGGTCACTGGCGAGCAGTACGGGAGCCCAATCCGGGGGCAGCATGAGGTGCATGGCATGGCCAGTGCCAGCGCCCACAATAAGTGGAAGGCCATGGAAGGCGTCTTCATCAAGCCCAGCCCGGAGGCCCCTGGGGGCCACGATGAGCTCTGAGCGCTGTGGACCGGGGGGCAGAGGGCTGCGGGGGGCGTTGTCTGCAGACGACTCTCCGGGGGGACTTTGGCTTTGTAGGGGTTCTCAAGTGCCTTTATGATTAAAGAATGTTGGTCTGTGGTCGCACTTTGCTGTGAGCCTGGGGCTGACCTGAAGCTGCCAGCTGGTCCCACTCAGCATCTCTTCCTCAGTGTGAAAGCTCTGTCTCCAGCACGGCTGGTGGCTGAACCCATCCAGACCTCTCGGACGCTCTTCTGTGCACTCTCAACACTGCCCGGGGCCATCACAGCCCCCTCCCCCCACCCTCAGATGGCCTCCAGCTCCATGAACCTTCCTGAGAAGGGCTAAGGTCTCAGCAGATTGCAGCAGCCCTGCTCCCTACCAGCTGGGATGGGCACAAGCTGGCCAGTCTCTCGTCCCTTGAAGGGCATCCCTTCCCCTGGCAGTTGTGACAGTCTGGACCCTTGGCTTTGACCAAGCACTGGGCCAGGACTCTGCCCATCTGGTGGAGATTCATATCGCAAGATCCCTGTCTCCGTGCAGATCGGCACCCCACACACTCAGCTGGCCCCAAACCCCGGAGGCCCTAACAGAACTTAAAAAGGTATTGCAAGGGAAGATAACCACAGAGGACTGCCGCCTGCAGACATCTGAGAAGGCTTCCTGGAAGAAGAGTCACACTTTGAGCTGTCAAAGTGTTGACATCGGCTGGCCCTTGACAGAGGACGGTAATAGCAGTTTTGCTGGTGCGTGGTGCCCTCTAGAGGTGATGGCAGAGATTACAGGCTGAAGGACTTGAGCTGCGGGGGTCAGAGGGTGCCACTTTTCCGGCAGGAAAGTAGCCCAAGGAGAGGCCGGGGGTGGCAACCAGTGGGAAGGGCCTTGGAGGAGCGTGAGCACCTGACTTCCGAGAAGTCAGTTGCCCTTAGGGCGTGAGAGGAAAGCTCTAGCCAGTTGTGAAACCTGAGAGGAAGGGAGGGTCATGATTACGCCCCGTTACTCCCATGTCCCTTCCCCCAGGAGGTCCTGCTCTGCTCAGACCTTCTGAGCATCGTCTACTACCCTCCACTTCTCTCCCACCGCTCACCTGGCCTGAGACAGGCGTGCAGGCGGTTTGTTGGGAAGTGATCCCAGAAAACACTGGGGAAGGAGTGGGGCGGAGAGGAACCCACAGGCAGCTGGTAGAACATGCAAGTCGGGGGGGGGGGGCAGTTATCCAACCAGGGTACCTTCTCTCACTGGCTGAGGGCTGCGGGGCGGCGGGGTGTCCCTCTGCAGCCCTCTCACTTGCCCTGGATTCAGCAGCCAGGACAAAGCCCTCAGGCGCTGGCGGCGAGCATCCTTTCTGTAGAGGCGAGTGCTACCGGGATGTGGGCGCCTGCAGTGTGAACCGCACTGAAAATCCCAGGGGTGCTCCTCTGGTCTATCCCTGGCCCCACTGAGATGTGAGAGCCCACTTCTGCCTCTGTTACCGCCCTGCCACCACACACACACGTGAGGAGTGTTAGTTAACAGCGGACTCCAACAGTCCACGGGAGGAATCCTTGGGTAAGGCTGAAGCTGAGAGCAGGTGAGGTGGCCGCAGGCGGAATGCAGGACAAGACCAAAAATTAAAACCGCAGCAGCAGCCGATCTCTCGTTTATTGAAAACTAAGTGCCTGCCAGGCACTCGGCCAGCGATTTACACAGCGTCTCATTTGCTCGCGGCAACAAATCTATGAAGCACAGCATGTTCAATTATCGTCTTAATTTTTCAGAGGAGGTTTACCGAGGTTGCTAAAGATGCAAACCCAGCTCTGTGTGCCTTCCGAAACATTTGCTCTCAGGCTCTGGACTGAGCGAATAAAAGAGGAGGGGGCCCAGACGCGCAGTAGCCTAAGTACTACCCTCTCCAACACACACACACTGCAGCTATGTGAGGGCCGGCGGCGCCATGTCCATCCTCCCGGGTCACCAGCCCCCCGGGAAGCACTGAACGACTGCTTATCCACGGTCACGCAGGGACCCGAGTGGCGCCCCCTTCCCTGTGCCTTCCACGGATCCGCAAGGCTCCGGGGGGCGGGGTGGGGGTGGGCTCCAATACCTTGTCCCGCACACAGCCCAGGCCCGCCCGGTGGTTTCAGAAAGATCTCATTCGGTTCAAGTCCGGCGATGCGGTGTGGTTGAGCGGGGAGGGGGTTACCCCAGCCACGAAGCCCACCGCAGCCGAGCACGCCACCGGGGAGGCACCGGGAGCAATCCCAGTACGCCAGACGGGGCGACCTGCAGCCGCCGCGCCGGCTTAGGTTTGAGCGCGCGCGCGCGCAGGTCGGGACATTTTCCTCCCGTCGTAGCCCCCTCCGTAGCGGGTCTGGCCGCGCGCCCGGCGCCCCCCACCGGGCTTCTAAGCGCCTCGCCCCGGCGGCGATGAAAACTCGCGGAGACTCGAGCTGCGAAAAGGCGGGCAAAGTTCCCTTTGATAAGTTATGAATGGGGAGGCAGTGTTCGCAGAACTCATTGTTAAAACCGCGGAGCCGTAGCCTCGGTCCGCGCGCGACCAATCAGGGCCCGCAGGCTATTTTGAAATCGCTGCGGCCCCAGCCAACGAGCGCGCGGGGGGCGGAGCCTTCGCCGGCGCCGGCCAATGGGCGCGGCGCTATGCTAAGGAGCCGGGGGCCGGGCCGCCGCCTGTCAGCGGGTTAAAGATGGAGCCGGCGGCCGGAGGGCGCCACGAGGTGCGCGGTGGTCCTGGGGGGCGGCTCGGGCGGACGGCCGCCCGGACCTCTCGCCGCCACCTCTCGAGACCTGCCGTGGCCCGGGGGGAGGAAGGGGCGTCCGCCGCGTGAGTAGCCGGGTCCGAGGTGGGGGCGCGGGACAGGGAGGGCCCTCTCCCGCCGGAGGGGTTGGTGTGGAGGGGCGCAGCCCAACACCCAGGGCGCCCCCCTCCGAGCAGGGGACCACAGAGAGCCGGGAAGCCCCCTCGTCCCTCTTTTCTCTGCGCCGCCGGGCAGAGAGTCTCCCGGGACAGAATGAGGGGCCCAAGTTGGGGGCCAGGAGCCAGGGGCCGGGGCCGGGGGCCTGAGTTGGCGGGGGCGCGCCGGACCGGCGTTGGGGGGCGGTCACCCTTCTTTTCTCCTAGGCGCGGGCCGGGCAAGGGCTCAGGGTCGTCAGGCTGTATCCACCCCCGCCTCAGGCGCCAGTGGGCTTCTGACCGCACTGGAGCGCGGGCCCCTCTCCTTTGTGTGTGCGCCCTATCCACGGTCCGCTCCAGCTCAGGTGCTGGAGCCGCCCCTCTGTCTGGGGTCGCATACCCACGGCTCTCCGGAGGGTGCCGGGGAAGGTCTGGCTCCCCTGGGGGTCCTGAGAACCCCAGGGACGGCAGCCCCCGCGGTGAGATCCCCTCCGGCCCTGCTGTCTAGGAATGGGCCCCTAGCCCCACCCACTTGTGCTTGCTTCCCGCCCTGCGTGTACGGGGGGCGGTGCGAGTCCCTCCTGCTGGCCGCAGGTGCTCTGACGAGGTTGCACTACTGTGCTTTGAGGAGCAGTGCAATGATATTGTCAAAGCATCCGGGACCAGCCTTGGAGACCCCTTCCCCCACATTGCCACTTCCCTTCCCCAGCGGCCCGGACCTGCACGCCCTCCCCTCCCCCCTGCCCAGCGAGCTCCCTTCTCCATGGAAACTTGAGATCCTGGCCAGGCCTGGGCCTCTGGGGTCAGAGGGCACCCTTCCCCCAGGCGGAGGCCCCGCCCCAGTGGGCCTGCATTCCGGGTCTCAGATCCAGGCCGCCCCCCCGGAGAGGCGCTGGCAGGCCTGCCTGACACTCTTTCCCTGTTGCACTACTGTGCGCCCCTGGCAAGCAGTGCAATGATGAAAGGGCATCGGTCGGGCCCCGCCCGCCACCCACCGCGCCTGGGCAGGGAGTCTGGCCGCCTCACTCCACTGACCAGCAAGGAGACACAGGTGCGGAGCTGGGCTGGCGGGCGCTCCATCGGAGGATCGGAACCGCAGAGCGGGGAGGTTCTTTCCCAACCTCTCCATCTAGGTTGTGGCTGGACAGGGGCTGGGGCAGACTCAGAAAACCTATGGCTTGAAAAGGATCTTTGCAACCAACTCCCAGGTAGGACGGGGTGGGGCTCGAGGTTTGATCAGGACCCTGTGGACAAAGAGGCCCACTGCTTTGCCTGGAGGGTTGGCCTGGGCCTGGTTCAGACCGAGCTTCCCCTGCCTTGACCTCCTGGGGGCGCCCTGAGCCGGGCCCTCCTGGCACGCCTGGGAAGAACGTTCTCCTGGGTCCTCTGCAGGAGCAGTGCTAGCTGGGGTGGACGGTGGGCTCAGGAGATGGAGCCCTGTGCCCGCCACCCACGCCCACTTGTTGTCTTACAGGGATGTGTGCTGCCCTGAGCCTGCAGGAGGGATGGTGAAGTGCCCAGCATCCCACCACACAGCTGGAATCGGAGGGACTGGAGCCGACTTGCCAAGGAGATCGGCCCCAGGCGTGCCTGCAGGGGCCCCTCAGCATCAGGACCAGACACAAAGGATTTTCATGTGCCCAGTGGCAGCCATCCAAGCCTGCCTCCTTGAGAGGGGGCCCATTCGTGTCTGAAGGGGCATTTGGGAGTACCCTTCATCAATGGCTGTGCCCAGAGGGACAGTGACTTCACCCCCTGCCCTGGGGTAGATGCCCTGGCACCCAGGGTAGGATGAGGGGCAATGACACATGCTTGTGTACCTTCTAGGCCTGACCCCTTGCTCCTGTGCAGACTCTGTGCCCCATGGCCAAACATGCCATGCAGCTGTTTCCTGCCTTTGCTGGGAACTCAAGGCTCTGCTCGAATGTCCCCTCCTAAGGAAAGCCTTCCCTGGGCTCCAGGGCGCCCAGTGTTCCTCCACTAGGGTCTGTTAGATCACATTTTCCACCTGTGGCTGAAGCCCTCTTTAGGAGCCCCTGAAAGAAGCAAACACTTCATTTTTGGCCGTGCTTGACATGGCATGCTTTAAAAAACCCAAAGAAACATATAAAGCATTATAAGCATAAGCATGAAGGGGATGTTAATCAAGGGCCTGCCTGACCTCTCAGAGGATGCTTGTCCTGGTTTTAAAAAGCACATACTATGTATTTGAGAGTCAAGTCCGTAAGTCACAGGTGGCCGGCTAGGCAACAGGATGGAGATTTGGAGGCAGATGTATCTGAGTCTGCCTGCAGCCGTAGGCAAGATACACAGGCCAGACCTTCTCCTTCCTTGCAGGAGAGAGGCCTCAAAGTGGGAGGAAGTGAAGGCCACCTCCTGTGTTGGGGACAGCTGGGGCTGGTGGTTTGGTGGTAGGAGGTGAAAAAAAACTCAAGATCTCAGGGCTGATAGAAGGGGGTATGGGGAGGGGACAGGAACCCTAGGGGACAGGAACGTCCAGGGAGCCCCCCAGACGCCAAGAGGCTGGAATGGATGGCAGTGTTGGTCCCTGGCTATTAGGAGGGGAAGTGAGGAGCAGGTTTTGGAGAGGGGGGAGGGGGAAAGATGCCGCCAGACTCCGCTCTGCTGAGTGTGAGACACCCAGGAAACGTATGTGTGGGTCTGGAACCCAGGGAACTTGGGGCTCAGGCAGTTCTGGGTTGGGACTAAGAAGCGGGTAAGATGTCCAAGAAGGAATGGGGAAGACCCTAACGTGGAGAGGACAGAGGCTGGAGAGTAAATCCAAAGAAAAGGTGGCAACTCCAGGCTATAGGATTTGTGGGCCGAGAGACGTCTCCAGGGCATTGATGTCCCTCAGGT
Organism: Ovis canadensis; assembly: GCF_042477335.2. Lineage (NCBI taxonomy): Eukaryota > Metazoa > Chordata > Mammalia > Artiodactyla > Bovidae > Ovis > Ovis canadensis. The sequence continues at coordinate 82,284,390 of NC_091261.1, read as the reverse complement.
CCTACAGACCCTGAGGAGGGGAGCGGCCAGGGTGTGGGGGGCCTGGAGGCAGCCTGGGGTCCGAGGGTCTAAAAGAGATTGCGAGAGTTGGCCGGCCAGGAACGAGGGTGGGCCTGGTCTGGGTGCAGCGGTGCGCGCCCCGTCGAAGCCTGAGGGCGCATGCGCGAAGCGGCGGGCATTGTCACGTGCTGCCGTCCGGCCCGCGGTCTCCCGGGAGTGGCCCGAGCGGTCTGGGCGGCGGCGCGTGCGGTGGCTGGGGTACAGCGGTGCGTCCCGGACCGAGCCCCGACGGGCACTCGAGCTCCTGCCCTCGGGGCGGGGTGGGGAGCTGGGCGCGCCCGGACCCCGGGGATCCCGCCGGGATGGTGGCGGAGCTGCGATCCTCGGGGGGCTTCCCTGTCTCCCGGGGCGGGGGGGGGGGTGGGCGCGCCCAGCCCCGGGGGACTCCGCCCCGAACGCCGTTCGGTCCCTAGGCAGCCGAGCCGCCGAAGCCCTCGAGGATGGAGATCCTGGACGAGTTCGACCGCGAGTTCCCCCAGACTGTGACCTTCTGCCAGCTCATCTCCGAGGAGGACTTCGAGAGGCAGGCGGCGGCCTGCACGGAGCGCGCGCTGCGCCGCCTCTTCCGCAGTCTCGACCGCAACCCGGCGCTGGCCGAGCGCGTGGTGCGCAAGGGCAAGCAAGCCGAGTGCGAGCGGCGCGGGCTCCTCTCCTTCCTCTGGGTGCGGCCGGCCGGGCGAGGTCGGGGGGCGCGGGGTGGGGGGCGGCCGGGGGCGCCGGCGTGGGGGCTTCGCGGAGGCGGCGGCTCAGGCGTCTGGCTTCCTCCGCGCCGCCTTGCCCGCGGCCCTCGCAGGCCAAGGCGTCGCGTGCGGTCCAGGGGGAGCTGAACTGCTGTAACAGCATGAGCGCCCTGGAGATGCAGCAGCGCTTGGAACAGCTGAAGAGACGCATCCACCGCGTGCACCTCTACTCCCAGGGTGAGCCCACCGTGCGCTGCGCTGGCCCACCCGACTCAGACCTCCCCGCGGCACCGCAGCGGCCTTTCCACGCCGGCTCTGTCAGTCAGGACCCCCGGAGGCCCGCACACTGTTTGGGTGGGAGGCGAATTCGTGTTCACATGGGGACAGGTGAGGGTAGAGCTGGAAGGGGGCCGCGTTCACTGCCACACCGGGAAGGCAACCCGGGAAGAGGCCACGCTGTTGGAATCCCCTGTGAGGTGGCGTGATCTCGCTTCCCTCGCTGATGCCCTGAACTGAAGAACTGTGTTGTCCTCTGGGGAACCCACTCGATCTGTGTCCCTCGTCAGGGTCCCCTGGTATGTTTGCTTGCTCCTCTCTGCCTGTGTGTCTTGGACGGTTGCTCTGAAACTGTGATGAGGTTTGGATTCAGCCCTTGGGTGTGTCCATGTTGAGGGTCCTACGATGGCGGCGGACGCCTGGGCAGGGGTGGGGGCAGTCCCACGGCACCCTTTCATCCAGCAGCTGACCCCCACAGCACGTGTAGCTTTCACCACAGCCTCCCAAGGCATTGGCCTGGCCTATTTATTCCTGTTTTACAGAAGAGGAAATGGAGGCCCAGGGAGGTTGCCCAGCACACGTGGGCCATACATGGTGCTGAATGGGGGCTCAGGCCAGGGTTGCTCCAGGTGCAGGCCCTCAGCCTCTCATCAGCGCCCCCGGCAGTGCTCTTTTTCTCCGGAGGGCCTTGTTGACCCCTACTATGCTGATGGGCTCCAGATTTGAACAGTAGAAAGACCCAAATTCATGAGGACAGGGGAGGGGGGGTGGGGAGGCCCCGGCTGTCTCCCTGAGCTCACTTCTGCAGGACTCCCTCCCCGTGGGCTCTCTGCACACCCCCAGGATGACCCGGGGCTGGGTGGCGTTGGTGGGCTCACTGGCAGACTGGCAGACTCCACCGTGGGTGACTCCAGGGTGAGTGGCAGGCTAACCTAGGTGGTGACACTCTGTCGGTTCCCATGGAATTCTGTCCTGACACACAGCCTGGCGGGGCTCTGGCCTGTGCCTTGGGTGGTTCGGACTTCCCTGTGGGGTGGCCGAAGGGCCAGGGAGATGGCGCGTGTGGGTGGCCATCAACGGTGGCCTTAGGTGTGGTCACCCGGTGCCCTGTGTGGGCCTGGCTCCCCTGCCCGTGGGCGGGCCTTTGTCTGCCCTCCCACACCTGTCCAGGCCTGGGGCATATGCTCACGGACACCTCCTGTCCCAGATGCCAAGAAGAGGGGGAGGAAGAGGAAACCGAAGAAACCAGAACGCGTCGTCTGGCAGGACCGCTCGACCTCCCCGTGCCTGCCCCCAGCTCTGCTGCCGCCTGTACCACCGCTGCCGCCGACGGCCTCCACAGCGGCCCCGCCACCTGCTGTCTACACTATGCCCAGGGTCTTTGGCCCCTTCCCTCCGCTGCCCAGCACATCGGTCAGTGGCCTGTGGAGGGGCAGCCTCTGCGCCCTGCTCAGAAGCACCCCAGCAATTCCCTGGCCCCATGGTAGAGGCTCCCAGAATGTTCTCTGCAGGCAGCATGATAAGGGCCGCTCAGCTGGCAGTGTCGGGTGGGGAATACATGGGACCCCACCTGCCTGACCTCAGGGCACTCGGCCGGACCCCGCGGCTCCCAGGGGATGCCCGCTGCCCACCTCTCCTCACGGGGGCCATTGTCCAGGCTGCCCTCGGAGTGCCTCTGCAGCGCCCTTCCTCCTTGGCCGCCCCTCCTGACTCCCGCTTACCCGTCACCTGCCCCCAGGCAGCAGTGGGACCTCCTCCGCAAGCTCCCAGGCCCTGTCCCCCTAACACCGAGCCCCGGCTGGCCCCCAGCACAACCTGACCTGTTTGCCAGTTGGTGGAAAGGCACAGCATGCCCCTAGTTCTTGGAGAAGGTGCTTCTCTTCCTGAGCAGAACCCCACGCTTGTCCTGTTTCCTTTGTTTCCCGCAGCTGGAGAAAGTGGAAGTTTCGAGGTCTGAAGTGAAATTAAACTGGACTGGCTTGTCATCACACCCAAAGAGGTGGGAGGATTTATTCGGGGCCCCAGGTAGACGGCAGACAGAAGGGCTTAGGGGAGCATGCTCTTTGGCCCGTCCGGAATCCCGGCCTCCCTCTCAGATGTCCCTCCTACATCCTGAGTGCTCCCTTCCCCTCCTCATCGGCTCGTGCCCGGCCCGTGCCCCCCCACCCCCCGCACCGAGGCTGAGCCCCCTGCCTCCCCCTGTCTTGCAGCCACATGGTCGACCTGACCCCCCTGGTCCTCAATCCTGGGGGCTTCCACTTCTCGTACCTGACCGGGAATGACATGCACAAGCTCCACCTCCCCTGGTGAGTGTGCCCCTGGTGAGTGTGCCCTGGAGGATGTGCAGGGTGAGGTCCCTCCCACTTCCAGGAGGGACCCTCGTGTCGTCGGGGACCCTCATGCTGGAGAGTGGCTGCCCCTTCCTACTGCTTGTAGTGGTGGGAAAGCATCAGCTGGGGCAGCTCTGGGATCTTCCATACGTGGTTCTGCAAATCAGGTGTTTACTGAACGTGTGGTTTTCTTTAAATTACCTTTTTTTGTCAAGTATTTCCCATGTCATTGAGTGTTGAGATTGCAGCTTCATTGCATTAGAGGACTTTTTTGTTTTTAAACAGCTTTATTGAGGCATTATTCACACGGCATGTAATTCACCCGTTGAAAAAAATACCAGTGCTGGGAATTCCCTGGTGGTCCAGATGGGCCCAGGGTCAATGCCTGGTTCAGGGAACTAAGACCCCACAAGCTGCACAGTGTGGCAAGAAAAACCAAACCCAAGACCCCCAAAAGCCTAGAAACTCACCAGTAGTGAATGCGGAATACCCCCACCTTGTGTGGCTGGAGCGTCATTGGCCCGCTGCCCTCCTGCGCTGGCAGAGCCCCTCGGTGGGGCCAGCTCTTGGCGTCCTGCTGCGTGGGCTCTCTGAGCAAGCTGTGCTGCCTCTTGGTGCCGTCACCAAAAATGAGTTCTTTTTGTTTTTTAAGTTTACAGAAGCAGAACACATTCCATGGGAAAAAGTTCACAATACAGCAATGAATACATAAAACACGAGGGTGCCGACACGTCGGTTGCTTTCGTAAATCAAGGCAGGCTCACACTGCAGCTTGTTTCTCCCGCTCCCATACCACTGGCCGTTTTGCCTCTCTGGGCTGTAAAGACCAGCTTCCTGCCTTATAGTCCACTGCCGGGCCGTGCCCTGGTTCCTTTGGGCGTTCCCTGACGGATATTTGGATCGTCTCCGGGTTTACACAGTCACAAGCGTTGCTGCAGTGCACAGCTTTGAGCAGACATCCCACGCGAGGGGTTTCCGGCAGCAGGAAGGCAGCGAGACTGTCACACAGCCTGGGTTTCGTGGTGTGTTCCTGATGGCCCTGTGTGGTGTCTGCGCCTCCTGAATCCAAACCCATGTCTTCTGTGTCTCCTGCACAGGACCTCAGTCTGTAGCAGCCCCGCCGCCCCCGAGGAGACACCGTCCTCGTCTGTGAAGGCTTCCATCTTCACCCCGCCTGTCCTGCTCAAGTTCCAGCCTGTGCCCAAACCCAGAGGTGACTCAGAGACTGACCCTGGCAGCGCAGAGTCCGCGCCCCACCAGAGGGACCAGTCGCCGCCTCTGTACAGACCACGGCCGGAGGGTGAATAAAGTTCCCTGCTGCTGTCTCCTTAGTGCCGCGCTCTCCCCTGCGCCTGACCCAGGATCTCAGCCCTGGGCCCTTGCAAAGAGCAGCGCGCAAGGGGAGCTGCCTGTGCAGTACTGACTCTGCGACCCCTGTGGACCTCACTGGATCCCAGAGTTACAAGACTACCAGTTTTTGCCACGCCTGGCCCCCAAACACAAGCCTTAGCAACAGTGGTCTGTGCCCCCCATGGGATGACAGTGAGCCAGTGAGTCGGTTTCCAACTTGGCGCCTCCCTAAAGAGTTTCAAAGACACGTGACTCTGATCGCCTTGCATGCTGACCTTAAAGTCGACCTGCATGTGAGATGTGCGTCCTCACAAAGTGTCCGATGATGCTGGCCGGTAGAGCAGATGTTGCTTGAGCTCTTGGGTATGCCCTGCACCTTGGTTGGGGCTTCCCAGGTGGCAAAGAACCTGCCTGTCCGTGCAGGAGACACAAGGGACACCGGTTTCATCCCTGGATTGGGAAGATGCCCTGGAGGCGGGCATGGCAACCCACTCCAGTATTCTTGCCTGGAGAGCCCACAGACAGGAGCCTGGCGGGCTGCAGTCCAGAAGGGTGGAAGAGAGTCAGTCGCAACTGAAGGGACAGCACGCAGCTCGCAGGCACTTTGCTTGTGACTGGAGATAGCAGACGAGCAGTTGGGGTCCTGGCTCTTGGGGAAGCCATGTCTCCCTGAAGAGAGAGAGAGAGAGAGGGTGTGTGTGTGTGTGTGTGCGTGCGTGCGTGCATGTGTGGCTAGACAGTACACAGATGGATTAGTACAGGATTACAAGTGGTAACAAGCCCTTGTAGCTGTATGGGGTGACTGGCTGGATAGTGGTACTCTGAGGAGAGTGGACCCTAGAGGGGGAGGAGGAGAATTCTGCTTTAGCAGACATATTGAATTCGAGTTCACTGGGTTGCCCGAGTAGAGGGCAGGAGTCTTGAGTGCTGGCCATTTAGCGTTGGGAGTCAAGCGATACAGGCGTTTAAAGCCGCGAGCCCGGGCAAGGTCACCCAGTGCTTGAGTGTAGGGGGAGGTCTGAGGCTTGGCCTGGGGCACCCCAACGTGGTGGTCCGGCCGAGGGAAGAGGCCGAAGGGATCACGAAGGCTTTGGACCTTTGGGCTTGATGGCCACCTGCCCCTGGGTAGCCCAGGAGAGGGGGCTGCAGGCAGTGCGGTCCGGGTGAGCGGTGAGAGGGCGGATAGCGAATGTGGGTGTCCATCTGGAGGTGCCGGCCTGGGGCAGAGATGGGGCCAAGGCCGGGGGAACTTCGGGGCTCCAAGCGGAAGACCTGAGAAGCCAGGTCAGACCAGGGCGGGTTTGGGATGGGATGGCGTTGAGCTGCGACCAGGCAGGCAGGCTAGGTAGGCGGTGCACAGAAAGCTGCAGAGACGGGGAGGCTTCGACGCCGAAACTGCTCAGCCCCCGGGCGCGGGGAGCCCCCGGGCGCGGGGAGCCCCCGGGCGCGGGGAGCCCCCGGGCGCGGGGAGCCCCCGGGCGCGGGGAGCCCCCGGGCGCGGGGAGCCCCCGGGCGCGGGGAGCCCCCGGGCGCGGGGAGCCCCCGGGCGCGGGGAGTCCCCGGGCGCGGCGCCTGGCGGGCGTGCACTCGGGGTTGGGGCGGGGGCAGCCAGGGACCACAGTTCCCGGCGTGCTCAGCGCTTGCTTCCGGGGCGGTTCGGCGAGACCCGGAAGTAGTTACGGAGTTCGTCCGAGACGCCGCGGTCGGAGGTGTGCTTTTTTTCCCCCGTCTGCGCTCGCTGACCCTGCCGTCGCCATGGGGAAGCGACAGCACCAGAAGGACAAGATGTGAGTTGAGCCGCCACCGCCGGGAGCGGGCCTGTCCGCCCCGCGCCCCGCCCCCGAGCTCCCGAGACGCCGCTTCCCCGGAAGCCTCCGCCGCTCCGCGCGGGTTTCCGGGGCCCCGCGCTCTCCGGCTCTTCGACGCCGCCTCGCCGGAAGCCTCCGCGGGCTCCCCCTCCGGCGCGGGTCTCGGGGGTCCAGTCCCCTCGGCTCCTCAGGCTCGCCAGCTTTTCCCTGGGGGCGTCTCCTCGGGCGCGGTGGTCGTCCCTCGTCCCCCAGTCCGCTCCCGAGCTCCAGCATCTTCCAGTTAAACCCACTTGGACCCCCGAGCTACCGTCGAATTTCTTTGATTTTCTTAACCGCCAGACGATATTCAGGACCGCTTTCCTTTAGGATGGACTGGTTGGATCTCCTTTCTGTCCGGGGGACTCTCAAGAGTCCTTTCCAAGAGTCTTTTCCGATGGTTTGGTTTTTACATGTGTGGATGTAAAAGTTCGAGTATAAAGAAGGCTGAGCGCCGAAGAATCAATGCTTCTGAACTGTGGTGCTGGAGAAGACTCTTGAGAGTGCCCTGGACTGCAAGGAGATCAGCCCTGGGTGTTCATTGGAAGGACTGATGCTGAAGCTCCAATACTTTGGCCACCTGATGCGAAGGGCTGACTCATTGGAAAAGACCCTGAAAGATTGAAGGCGGGAGGAGAAGGGGACGACAGAGGATGAGATGGCTGGAGGGCATGGGACCTCCCTCAGTGGACAGTTCAGTTCAGTCGCTCAGTCGTGTCCAACTCTTTGCGACCCCATGAATCGCAGCACGCCAGGCCTCCCTGTCCATCACCATCTCCCGGAGTTCACTCAGACTCACGTCCACCGAGTCAGTGATGCCATCCAGCCATCTCATCCTCGGTCGTCCCCTTCTCCTCCTGCCCTCAATCCCTCCCAGCATCAGAGTCTTTTCCAATGAGTCAACTCTTCACATGAGGTGGCCAAAGTACTGGAGCTTCAGCTTTAGCATCATTCCTTCCAAAGAAATCCCAGGACTGATCTCCTTTAGGATGGACTGGTTGGAAATCCTTGCAATCCAATCTTGAGGGACCCTCAAGAGTCTTCTCCAACACCACAGTTCAAAAGCATCAATTCTTCGGCGCTAAGCCTTCTTCACAGTCCAACTCTCACATCCATACATGACCACAGGAAAAACCATAGCCTTGACTAGATGGACCTTAGTCAGCAAAGTAATGTCTCTGCTTTTGAATATACTATCTAGGTTGGTCATAACTTTTCTTCCAAGGAGTAAGCGTCTTTTAATTTCATGCCTGCAGTCACCATCTGCAGTAATTTTGGAGCCCAAAAAAATAAAGTCTGACACTGTTTCCACTGTTTCCCCATCTATTTCCCATGAATTGATGGGACCAGATGCCATGATCTTCGTTTTCTGAATGTTGAGCTTTAAGCCAACTTTTTCATTTTCCTCTTTGACTTTCATCAAGAGGCTTTTTAGTTCCTCTTCACTTTCTGCCATAAGGGTGGTGTCATCTGCATATTTGAGGTTATTGATATCTCTCCCGGCAATGTTGATTCCAGCTTGTGTTTCTTCCAGTCCAGCGTTTCTCATGATGTACTCTGCATATAAGTTAAATAAGCAGGGTGACAATATACCACCTTGATGTACTCCTTTTCCTATGTGGAACCAGTCTGTTGTTCCATGTCCAGTTCTAACTGTTGCTTCTTGACCTGCATACAGATTTCTCAAGAGGCAGGTCAGGTGGTCTGGTATTCCCATGTCTTTCAGAATTTTCCACAGTTTATTGTGATCCACACAGTCAAAGGCTTTGGCATAGTCAATAAAGCAGAAATGTTTTTCTGGAACTCTGTTGCTTTTTCCATGATCCAGTGGATGTTGGCAATTTATTCTCTGGTTCCTCTGCCTTTTCTAAAACCAGCTTGAACATCAGGGAATTCACGGTTCATGTATTGCTGAAGCCTGGCTTGGAGAATTTTGAGCGTTACTTTACTAGCATGTGAGATGAGTGCAATTGTGCGGTAGTTTAAGCATTCTTTGTCATTGCCTTTCTTTGGAATTGGAATAAAAACTGACCACTGCTGAGTTTTCCCAATTTGCTGGTATATTGAGTGCAGCACTTTCACAGCATCATCTTTCAGGATTTGAAACAGCTCCACTGGACTTCCATCACCTCCACTAGCTTTGTTCGTAATGATGCTTTCTAAGGCCCACTTGACTTCACATTCCAGGGTGTCTGGGAGTCGGTGATGGACAGGGAGGCCTGGCATGCTTCGATCCATGGGGTCGCAGGGTCAGAGGCGGCTGAGCTGAGCTGTCTGAATGGCGAGATGAGGACGACCCCTGTGGTTTTCTGCCTTCCCCTTGACCCCGCTTCAGTCAGCGTCTGCCCGCGTTGCTCCTGTCGGGATCCCTCAACTCCGGGGGGCGCTCCATCCGGGGGTCAGCTGTCTGTCCTCGCTTCCTGGGGCGTGCCGGACCACCGCTCTCCCTCTGAAGCCCTTCCTCGGTGTCTGGGACACCACTCTCTGTTTTCGGGTTTCTTCAGAGACGGTGCTCTCTGGGTTCCCTCTCCTGGGTCCTCCCCTCCCCAGACCTCCTAGGTCTCCTCCCGCCGCTTCCTCTATTTCACACTCTTCCTCGGGTGATGGCCCCAGCCTGCCTTACAACACCGCCCCTGGAAGATCTGACGGGCTTGTGGAGTTCAGTGAGGGAGCCCCGCTGTGGAAGGGACTTTTTTTTGGTACATTTTTATTGAATTTGTACCAGTATTGCTTCTGTTTGGTGTTTTGGTTTTTTGCAGCAAGGCCTGTAGGAGCTTGGCTCCTCCACCAGGCATGGACCTGCACCCCCTGCATTGAAAAGCAAAGAGGAACTCGTTCACTGTCAGCACTTGAGCCTGCTCTTCCCCTGTTTTCCCCTCTCAGTGGTCACACCCTGGCTCCTTCTCTGGGGTCAGAAGCCTGGGAGTTTCCCTCTGGCCCCTGTCCCTCAGTGAGCCCTGCTGGCGCGGGCAGGAGCTGGCCGCGTCTTGCTGGTCCACCTGTCCTCTCCACCTTGGACCTTTGTAGCTGCTCTTTGATCGGTTTCTGCTGCCTCTTGCTCGACCCTCTGCACACCGCAGCCAGAGGGACGCTGTGAGGACTCAGGGCCCTGTCAGAATCCCCCCAGGGCCTTTCCGTCCCCCTTGAATCCAGTCCAGAGTTCTCCCATGGCCTGGGAGGACCCCCAAGTCTCTGTCCTCAGCAGCCCCCACTGCCGGGCGGGCGCGGTCCCTCTACCTGGAAAGCTCCCCCCCGGGTCATGCGACCAGCCACGTCTCACCATTAATCTACTGTTTTTTTTTTTTTTTTTTTTTTTACTTTATTTTACTTTACAATGCTGTATTGGTTTTGCCATACATTGACATGAATCCGCCACGGGTGTACATGAGTTCCCAATCATGAACCCCACTCCCACCTCCTGCCCCTCATCTAGCGTTGAATTGAGTTCCTCTGCGCAGGAAGACTGTCTGGGTTTGCTCACGGGTGTGTGTGTCGCCCATATCTGTGTTCTGTTGTGTTTATCACCGTGTGTCTGACACACAGTAGGTAAACACCTACGCATTTGCCACATGAGCCAAGTGACCCGGCCGTCAGTTTCCCTCCGAGACTGTCTTCGTGAAAGGGGAATCTCTCTCTCTCCAGGTACATCACTTGTGCTGAGTACACTCACTTCTATGGCGGCAAGAAACCGGGTAAGATGGGCAATCCTTCCGCTCCCTCCGGGCGTGTGGCGTAGTCAGAGGGTGGCGTCTTCGCTGTAGAGTGAGCCTGTGCACGTGAACAGTTAGCAAGAAGGAGGCAGCCGCGGTGGACAGACGGGCTGAGGACACGGCTCGCAGGAGGCGGCACCCGCGGCGGGGAGAAGGCGTTCGACCTGGGGCGGTGCTCCCTCTTGCTGGCTGTGACGGGGCTGTGCTGCCGCGAGTGGGGGCCGCTCTTCCTGCGGAGCTGGGCTCAGTGGCTGCGGCGCGTGGGTTTAGCAGCCCTGCGACGGGTCAGACCTTCCCAGACCCGGGACTGGACCTGTGTCTCCTGCGTCGGCACGTGGGTTCTTAACCACTGGACCACAGGGGAAGTGCCTTTTTTCTTTTAAGTGTTGGTGATTTTTTTTTCTTTTAAACATAGGTTAAAATAATGTCTGGTCTATCCAGTCAGTAATACAAAGAGCGACAGTGCCCGAAGCCGCCGTGGCTGCGGTCAGGAGAGCCCCCTCCCGCTCGCCGCCGGCCCGGAACCGGCGCGCCCGCGGGGAAAGCGGAGCCGGGAGCGGCCCACAGCCGGGCAGCTAGCGCTGTGCCCTGGGAGGAGCCCACCCGCGCCGAGCGCTTTTTCCTCCAGGCTCTTTCTTGGTGTATTTTGGTTCTGTTTTAGACCACAGCAATTTTTGCACTATGTAACTTAGATCAACATTTTCTTTTCTTTCTTTCTCTTGTTTTTTAGGCAGGCTTTACTATTCTTATTAAAATATAATGGAGCTACAATACTGTATTTCTTCCAGGTGTACAACACAGTAATCTGATATTTCTCTGCTTTGCAAAGAAAAGCCCAAAATCGGTCCAGTAGCCGTCTGCCACCGCGCGCAGTTGCTAGGCTGTCCCTGACTGTAGCCCCACGCCGTTAGGTTTCGCTCTTACGACTTACATGCACTTTCAGGTTTTGTTTCTGGATTTGTGTAAAATTTGCTTATTCATGTGGCTGTGCTGGGTCTTAGTTGTGGAACATGGGGTCTAGCTTCCTGGCCAGAGCAGGAACGCGGATCCCCCCGCATCGGGAACACGGAGTCTTAGCAGCTGCGCCACTGTGGAAGCCCCGGCATGCGCTTTTCCTTAAAATGTACTCGACTTGTTGGAACACATTTGTGAAACTCTTTACGGAGTAATTATTCTTCCCAACCTTTGTTTTTATCTCACACAGATGTCCCACAAACAAACTTTCGCCGTCTGCCTTTCGACCACTGCAGGTGAGAGTTGGGAGAGCTTCCCCCCTCGCGCGAGTATTCTGGGGTGCTCCCCTGCATCACAGTGAATCTGATCCCCAGAGATGCCAGGGTGGCTTCTGTCTGCATCCCCTGCTCGGATCTTCCCTGCGGCCAGAGGAAGGACCCGGCAGTGGAGAGAGCTGGGTGCCTTCCGACCAGGTCGTGTCATTAGCCGGGTGCTCACATCCCAGGGCGGTGTGCTCTGTCCTCAGGCCACCCGCGCAGCCCAGAGAATCCATGCTGGGCAGGCTGAGCTCCCCGGCCCAGGCGTCCCATCCAGGAAGGGGTTTGGCTCTGGGCTCTGGGCTGTCACGCTTTCCTTTCGGTCCTGAGTCTAAGCAGCAGCAGCAGCAATATTCGTGCTGCGCGGGCCTCCCTGCCCCTTGCCTGGGAATGTAGGTCACCGGGGGGCAGGGAGGGACACTGCTAGAGCCGATCGCAGGCCTTCTCCCTCATGAGGCTGGGGGAGCGGGCAGGGCTGCTGGTCCCCTTGGGCCCGAGTTTCCCCAAGTCTGAGCCGTGGTCAGCTCTGTCTGCACAGGTGTGTCTACACAGCATGCCACGTGCCCCCCGCCCCGCCCCGCCCCCGGCTTCTGAATCGGTAGGTCAGGGTGAGCCTCGAGAGCTGGCCAGTGTCTCCAGATGACCCCAGCACCGCAGGGAGGCTGGTCAGCTGTGGCACGGGGCAGGGAGGGCCCCCGTGGAGAGTGAGGGCTTCGCCTGTCTCGCTTGCTGAGGGAGCCGGGGAGGCCCCTGCGCGGGCGGCCGGGGTTCTGTCCGCTGCCAGCAGCCGTGTCATCTGCCTCCTGGGAGTGTGGTCTTGTGAATGGTTTTGTGGAGGTCTCTGGTTCCCAGAGCCTCCCAGAGGCTCATGTCTTGCCCGTTCTGTAAATCCTGGGGTGCTGGGGGAGGACGTGCCCTCGAGGCCCCGCGGGGAGAGGATGGGTGTTCACATTCTTGCTGTTGAGCTTGCCTCGTCGTTGCCTCCTGCTCCGGTCAGTCCCAAGCGGTACCCGGGGCTGGAGGAGAGCGGTGGGTCACAGAGGGCAGCTCCCTGGGATGGTGTCTGGGGAGGCAAGCCTGGTGCTGCCAGATTCTCCAGGTCGCAGGGCCTGACCCCCACTGCCCGACACGTGGGAAAGTGAGGCACAAGCAAGCCAGGTCAGAAAAGCCTTGAGGGCTCTCGATGGGAACCTCAGGCCAGAGAAAAGGCAGCCCCCCCAGGCACCAGGCGCCTCCACCTGTGGGCGCCGCTGCTCCTGAGCAGACTCTCCGCAAGGCGGCAGGTGCCCTGCGACCCCACCTCCCTGCATTGGAGCTTCCCGGTCGTCAGACCTGGCCTGCGTCATGTGCCCGTCCCTCGGGAGTATGCAGGAGCGGGGCCCGCTGCGCAGCGAGGAGCGGGCGGGGCCCCCAACCACGGCCGCCCGCCAGCGTCTCTGGGTCGGGAGAGGGCGGCGCTCAGGAGTGACTCTGCTGCCCCTCAGTCTCTCTCTGCAGCCCTTCACCTACCCGGTGTGCACTCCCGAAGGTGTCGTCTTTGACTTGCTGTGAGTTTCCCCTTGACGTCTAAGCTGGCGGATGTGGTGAGGTTGCTGGCACCCACCTGAGACAGGGCGGCGGGAGGGTGTGGGCTGCAGGCAGGGCCACGCTGCGGGCCTGCAGCCTCCAGAGCCCTGAGTGGGCCTCTTGGGGATGGGAGGGGCAGCACCGCTCTGACCTCTGCCTGGGGGCCCCCAGCGTTCTGATCCGCACCCCCTAGCTGTTGGAACATTGGAGAGTGTGTAGCTTTCACGTCACGAAGGCGGAGCCGTAGTCAAGGTGCCTGCCTCTCCGGTGCTGCCCTCGGAAGCCTCGTGCCCCGTCTGTGTTCCGAGGACGCAGGCTTCTGCCGTTCCTCGTGACAGCCTCATTTCAGAAAACGCGGAAAGCGCTTCAGATGAAGGGGAGACGGGCGCTGTCAGGCTGGGCCCCTTTTGCCTGGGAGGTGTTTGTGGGAACCTGGTAGAGATCACACTGCGAGGCTGGTTCCAGACCCACTCTCCAGTCACAGCGAGAGCGTTTCGCCCCCGTCGTCCAGAACTGTGCGGAGTGTGGTTCCGAGGCTGGCCCGGTACCCGCAGCAACGCGTGTGGAGGGCTTGCCATTAGTGGTGTTTATCCACGCTTGTGCTCAACGGCAGGAGAAACCCCAAGCGGCCACTGGTGCCTGCGCGGCCAGAAGCACTCCTTCCCGTGATGGGGCGGAGAGAGAGGGCGGAGCGGCCCCCAGCCCCCGGGCAGCCGCCCCGCAGCCCAGTCCCTGGCTCTGGCTCGTCGCCGTCTGACACGCTTGGTCTCTTCCTCCAGGAACATCGTTCCTTGGCTTAAGAAGTATGGGACCAACCCCAGCAACGGAGAGGTAGGTGGCCCTGCAGGAGCTTCGGTGAGGCCGGCGAACGCTCTAGTGTCACACGCGCCCGTGCCCCCTCCCTTCCCCACGCCTGTCCTCCGTGGAGCATGCCCCCCGCGTGCCCACATGTGGGTCACACAGGGGCAGCCTCCTGCGGCGGCACCGCGGGCTTTGGCATCCCCTGCTGTTACCAACGCTGGCCAGGCGCACGTGCAGTGGCCCCCAGCCTGCCGGCCCCGGGGCTGCGTTTTCGGCCTGGTCACTCCTGGCACGTTGCCCTGGAGGAGTCGAAGCATTCTAGGCCCCTGCTGGTGGGTGTGAAGGGGATTCGGGTCCTAGACCCTCGGAGGCGCTGAGCGTCCCACCCCTCTGGGCGATGCTCCTTACGGGCTGTGTGGAAGCTAGCTTCCCACTGCTGGCGTGCTCGGTGTGCCGTGCTGGAGAGAACGCAGGATCGGCCCCTCCCGCCGCAGCCCTGCACACCTGCCACAGGCCTGGGCCCGGTTCCGCTGCGCAGGCTGCTCTCCGTTCCCTCGTGGCGTGCCTGCAGTTCACTCTCGGCGGGGTGTTAGCGCTGCGGTGCGGGGCCGGCTCTGTAGCGGAGCCGGACCAGGGACCAGGGTGCTACCTCAGAGGAGGACAGGGGCCTGGGGGTGTCAGGGAGCAGCGCCAGTGCTGCGGAGAGCCAGAGGTGGAGACCCTTGTTCTGGGCGGGAGTTAGGCCAGAGAGAGCTGCGGCCTGCCACACTGGCCTGGTGGCCTCAGCACCTCCGCACGCTAGCTGCTTGTGCATTTTCATTGATTCTGCTTCTTGCAGAAACTGGATGGGCGGTCCCTGGTCAAGTTGAACTTTGCGAAGAACAGTGAAGGTGAGCAGCCCTTTCCGGCCTGCTCGGGTTACCCGAGCCCCACCTCTCGCCAGGTTCTTACCTTCTGAGCAGGCCAGACGCTTGCTTTCAGTTTATCAAAAATGTGATGCTGTCTTCCTAGAGGCACAGGTAGTTTAAAACTGGGAACAGATAAACTCAGACGCCCGACAGCGGCCGGAGGGAAGCTGGGGCTGGAGATGGGTGGCACACAAACTCGGCTCTCTCGACCCTGCAATCATCAATTAAGACACAAGGCCAAGAGGGCGCTCTCTAGATCAAGGGTGGTAAAAAATTTAAAAAGGCACAGTTGAGGGCATGAGCCTTCACTGTGGGGCACTTGGACCGTGTGGGCTGAGCTGGGCCCCTGAGGGCACAGGCCCTGCCCGGCTGTGGTCCAGGTGTCACTGGAGACGGAGCTGCTCGGGCTGAGGCCCAGGTGGGCGGCTGGGCGTGGGGCCGGGGGCTCTTGGGCTCTTGCCGCTCGGCTCGGCATTGGTCGTGCGCCCCGGCCCAGTCCCGGGGCCCCGTGCTGCACCCCTGCGTGCCCTGCACTGCTCTTGCTAGCCGGACGCCTGTGTGGAGGCAGCCTCCGCGAGCACTGGCCTTGTTCTCAGTTCCCTATGGGCCTGGGCGTGTGCAGGTGCCCTGGGGGAGGGCTGGGTCAGGGTTTGCTGGTGGGTGCGTTCCGGGAATGCTTCGAGACCGGCCAGCCCCCAGCAGGTGCGGACAGCAGTGAGGAGCCAGCTGGCCTTGGCGGCCCGGACAGTCTGGGTGCTGGGGAGCTCCTCGCTCCGAGAGTGGCTCCTTCACAAGCGTTCACTGCGTGCCTGCCTGCCACGTGCAGACAGTGAGGGCCAAGCCTCTCCTGAGATGAGAGGGCGGGCTTTGGAAATGAGGTCACTGCGGTGGGTCAGACTCGGCCTGTCCTGGGGTCAGAGGTGAAGTGGGCCAAGGGAGAGGGGCTGGGGGCCAGCTGATGGAGTTCGAGGGGGGCTCTGCAGACAGGTGGGGCGTGCCCTGTGGGGAGAGCGCTTCAGGCAGAGGCCCAGCCGTGACAGGCCCCGCGGCGCGGGGCCCACTCTTACTTGCCTGGTGTGAGTGGAGCAGGGGCACGGGCTGTGGTCTGGGGCAAGCTGAGGCGGGGAGCCCAGCAGTGTCTTGGGCTCAGATTCAAGCAAGGAAGATCTGACCCAACTTGGTTTCTTTTAATTACTTACTTGGCTGCGCCGTGTCTTGGTTGGAGCATGTGGCATCTAGCTCCCGGACCAGGGATTGAACTTGCATTGGGAGCATGGAGTCTTAGCCACTGGACCCCCCAGGAAATCCCCCTCAACTGTGCCTTTTTACATTTTTTACCACCCTTGATCTAGAGAGCGCCCTCTTGTGTCTTAGCTGATAGTTCAGGGTCGAGAGAGTCGAGTTTGCGTGCGGCCTGTCTCCAGCCCTAGCTTCCCTCCAGCCGCCGTCGGGCGCCTGAGTTTATCTGTGGCCCCCTCCGCTGTGTCGGTGCCTTCGTGCCGGTTCACGCTTAGGTATTTGAGTGTGTCTCTAAAAGCTAAGGACTTAAGAAACGAGACACTCCTCATACCTAGAAAGTTAGTATGAATTTGTTAGTGTCGAATATCCAGCCGGTGGTCCAGCTTCCAGAATGCTCTTGTAATTATTTTTTGCAGTTTTGAGGTCATGGTTCTTAGAGTTCATACAACCCCAGGTCTCTCATCTCTACGTGTCCCCCTTGCTGCAGCGTCCTTGTGGGGACTGACTTACACGGGCTCCCTGGCTGCCCTGGGGGTTGGGTGGGGTGCAGTGGGGCAGGGAGGGGCGCAGGTGTCGGGACAGGGTGGGGTCTGAGAGAGGGGCTGCGGTGTGGTGTGCGGGGCTGACTCATTGAAGGGGCAGCAGGCTGGTGGGGAGACAGGCTGGTCCCCGAGGCAGAGGGTGGCAGCGTGGGGTGGGGCTGACTCAGGGGGCGGAGTTCCTGCTCTTGGAGGTGGAGCCTGGACGGGCCCCTGGGTGGGGGGCGCCCAGGCCTGGTGCCACAGGCTTCCTGCTCCCTTTCTCTGACCCCACACTCCCACCCCGCCCGCCCCTGCGCCCTCCCTGAACCACCCCCCCTCCGCCACACCCCACCCCTGCGCCCTCTCTGACCCCACCCCGCCCCACCCCTGCACCCTCCCTGACCCCCTGCCCCGCCCCACCCCTGCACCCTTTCTGACCCCCCCCCGCCACACCCCACCCCTTCGCCCTCTCTGACCCCTCCCCACCCCGCCCCTGTACCCTCCCTGACCCCCTGCCCCACCCCACCCCTGCACCCTCTCTGACCCCCGCCCCACCCCGCCCCTGCGCCCTCCCTGACCCCGCCCCACCCCGCCCCTGCGCCCTCCCTGACCCCCTGCCCCGCCTCGCCCCACCCCTGCACCCTCGCTGACCCCGCCCCACCCCGCCCCTGCGCCCTTTCTGACCCTGCCCCGCCCCGCCCCTGTGCCTTCCCTGACCCCCTGCCCCGCCTCGCCCCACCCCTGCACCCTCGCTGACCCCGCCCCACCCCGCCCCTGCGCCCTCTCACCAGGGAAGTACCACTGCCCGGTGCTCTTCACCGTGTTCACCAACAGCAGCCACATCGTGGCCATCAAGACCACTGGCAACGTCTACGCCCACGAGGTGGGTGGTCACGAATCCTGGTGGGGACACTGGCGGGGGGGTGGTGGGCCTGGGTCCCCAGAGGTCACAGGCTAAGAGCCACCGCTCTAGCCAAAGGATGGTGGCCTGCCTGTGGCCTCCAGGCCTGGACCAGGCAGCTCTACTTGCTGAGCGGGTCCTAGTTCCCCGGCCCCGCAGGCCCACAAAGACCCTTGAGGGAGCCCAGCTCCAGGCCCTGCCCGGGGAGCGTAGGGCTGGGGTTCCTGCTCTGGGCCAGGCCGCCTGTGGCAGGCTGTGGGTTTTCACGCCCACCCCTGGAGCTTGGCCTCTTGGGCTCTGGGGTCATGGATTGGGATTGGGTGGAGGTGGGTGGCTGGTTGGGAGCAAGATATCAGGGACCCGCCTGGGGCCTAGGTTGGGTCCACCCCCTTGGGGGCGCACTCTGGTCCCCTCCTTTGCCCTTCCCCCCTCCCGGGTCGGCTCTGGACTGTGGGCTGCAGGGAGGCACCGTGACTGTGGCCCTCCTGGCTGTAGGCGGTGGAGCAGCTGAACATCAAGGCCAAGAACTTCCGAGACCTGCTGACGGACGAGCCCTTCTGCCGACAGGACATCATCACCCTGCAGGTGATCACCCTCTTGGCTCCCTGCCTGTGCAGCCTGGCAAAGCCCCTCCCAGCCGTGGGTCACCCCGGGCCTCTGCACAGGCCACCGCCGCAGTCTGGGGCTCCCGGCTCCCCGACTCGTCTCTGCCCCCAGAGCGCTTCCAAGTCGAGGCTGCCCCGTTTCAAGCCTGAGGGCTGGGGCAGGTGCCCAGGACCCGGGGCGAGCCTAGAGCACGGCTGTAGGTGTCCCGAGAGCCCTGAGCGGGCTCATGTGAGTCGCAGCCGCAGAAAGTCGGGGGCCCTGGTTCTCCTGTGGCTCGTCCCGCTACGATTTGAGGCCAGTGCACGGCCCTCCGCCAGGGTGGACTCTCTGACCCTAGGTGAACTGTGGGATCCGCCTGGCAGCTGACTGCAGGGGGTGGCAGTGGGAAGGGGTTGGTCGGCACCGTGTTCTGCGCTGACAGCTGGGGGCACTGTTGGCTGTGAGCGGGCAGGTGTGCAGCTGGGGAGCGGCTTTGCAGCCCCGTCTCCACCCGCCCCTGCCGACCCCCGGGCTCTCCCCAAGCCCGGGCCCCTGCCCGTCCCCCGTCGCCTTCCGCCCAGTAGCTGCATGGCCCAGGACGTGCCAGGCTCACTGCCACACGTGTTCTTTGTGCCACAGGACCCCACCAACTTGGACAAATTCAACGTTTCCAATTTCTTTCATGTTAAGAATAACATGAAAATAATCGACCCAGGTACGTACAGCCCAGCTGCCCAGGGGCGAGGGGCTTGGGTAGCAGAGCCAGTGCCCCTGGGGGACGCTCCCTGCCCCTCGCCAGAGTCCGGGGGGGTCCCAGCCTGCTCTGCACAGGCCTTGCATGTCTTGAGGTGCTGTGCCGTCCTGGGGTGGGTCAGCAGGACCCTGGAGCCTGGGCGTGTGGGGGCCAGCCGGGCCATCAGGACATGGCCACAGGCCCCGCAGGGCTGCTTCCTCTCCGGGGGCCCTGGGGCCTGGGTCGCCCTCTCCACACTCGTCAGAGATGGTCCGTTTCTCACCACAGGACTGGGCCAGGCTGTATGTGATGGCCGGCGGGGGGCAGGCAGGCCCCGGGGCCGGTGGGAGCGTGACCTGGGGCTGTGACCCTGGGGTCGGGCCGGGGCAGCGGCCTCGTCCCTGCTCTCTCCATGGGCTGTCCCGGGGCTGTCGTGACCCGGAGGCTGTAAGGGACGGAGGCCCTGGTTGCCCTGGCCTCATGCCCGGCCAGGCTGTCAGTGGCTCTGGCCCTCACTGCGTCTGGGGGCGGCACTGGGCCTCAGCCGCTCAGGACCACCGTACCGTCTCTAGACGAGGAGAAGGCCAAGCAGGACCCGTCTTACTATTTGAAAAACACAAACACGGAGACGCGAGAGACGCTGCAGGAGCTCTACCGGGAGTTCAAAGGGGACGAGGTGCTGGCGGCCACCATGAGGGCCCCCGTGAAGGCGAAGGCGGACAAGCTGAACGCCGTGAGTGGGGCCCGCTGCCCTGCCCTGGCGGCACTCCTGGAGCGCGGTGCTGGGTGGGGCGCTGCCGGCAGCCTCCGTGGTTCCTCGCCGCAGAGCAGCCTGAGGTGTGCGCAGGCACGGCCCTGCAGAGCTGGCCACCCGGAGCCGGAGTGACTCGGGTGCCGAGCTGCTGGGGGAGGAGGGCAGGTGTTTTCGGGGTGCCTCTGCCTGGCCCTCACCTGCACGCCCCACCCCCGTCCTTGTGCTTGGCCCTGGGTCCCAGTCGGCCGTGAGGGCTCTGAGACCTGTGCCCTGGCCTGTCAGGCCCTCAGCTGCCCCTGCCCCTACCAGGCAGGGCCTGGGGCTGGGAGACCCCCTTTGAACAGTTGTCCAGGAAGGTAGGTGTGCTGAAGACAAGGCTGTGGTGTTCACTGCTCTCCCTAACACAGCAGCTCTTAGCATTTTGATGCATTTTCTTCTGATAGGAAGAAATCTCTTTTTTGTGTGTTTAGAAGGAAAAAGACATTTTATCGTGCATGATTTTTTCCTGTAGGACCTTGAAACCTTTAAAAGGGCCCTCAAGTGCCTGGTGCTCTGAACCTCAGAGGTGCCCACACTCTGCCTGGCACGCTTTTCCAGGTTTCACTTAACACGAGGCTTGGCAGCCAGGCTTTTGGTGCGGTTGAAGCCGAGGGTCGCGGCTCTCCCTGGGCCCTGCGGGAGAGGCCAGCGTGGGCTGGGCGTACTGTCTGCCCAGGAGGCCCCCTGGCGGCCAGGGGTGGTGGAGAAAGGCGAAGGGCAGGCCCGGGGCAGAGGGGCGGCCCCCGTGCTGAGCGCTGGTGCGGTTTCCCCGCAGGCCCACTACTCCACCGGGAGGGTCAGCGCCTCCTTCACGTCCACCGCCATGGTTCCCGAGACCACGCACGAAGCAGGTAGTATCTAGCCCCACTCCCTGTCTGTGGTGGCTGAGCACAGGCATCCCCCTGCCCGCCTCGGCTCTGTGGGCTTGCCGGCAGCTCACTAGTGGTCAGGCGGGGACGGGTCCTTTTGAAAGTGGGCTTGTGTCTGGGTGGGGGGCCGCCCCGCCCAGGCCCCAGCGACCTTCTTTGCTGGTCTTCACTGGTCAGGGCCCACCGTCCCCCAGCCCCTTCCTCCTCTCCCCGTGTTGGCCCCTGGTGCCCGCCCTCCCCCTGGGTCCCCAACCCCGGACAGGCAGGCAGCTCAGGCGTCTCCTCGTAGCGGCCATTGACGAGGACGAGCTGCGCTACCAGTTCGTGAAGAAGAAGGGCTACGTTCGGCTGCACACCAACCTGGGCGACCTCAACCTGGAGCTGCACTGCGATCTGGTGCGTGGGTGCCCCCCCCCCCCACCGGGAGCCCAGTGCCGCCGCAGGGTGGCCAGGCTCACCAAGCCCACCGGCTGAGGCCCGGCTGTGGGCCCCGGGAGCCCCTCCCACCGTCGAGGCTGCTGTGTGGCTCACAGGAGCCTTTGGCCTGTTGCAGACCCCGAAAACCTGTGAGAACTTCATCAGGCTCTGCAAGAAGCAGTACTACGACGGCACCGTCTTCCACCGGTCCATCCGCAACTTCGTGGTGAGCGCCGACGCCGGCTGCCCCCCCCCGGGTGTGGAGTCCTCCCCGTGGGGGTGCTGAGCCCCTGGTCTCCAGGGGCCTTGGGCCCCAGCCCAGCTGTCCGCATCGAGCTGGTGGGGGAGATCCCATTGTCCCTAGCAGAAGCTGGGGGCTCATGGCGGGGCTCCTCACTGGCGTGCTCTTCCCACAGATCCAGGGAGGCGACCCAACGGGCACTGGCACAGGTGGGTGCTGGCGCTGGGCCCCTGGGGTGCCAGCTGCGCCGCGGGCCCAGAGCCACAGCCTGCGCCTCCAGCCCCGTTTCCTCGCTCCGCCTCTGTGGCGAGGCCTCGGGCCCCCAGGGGCCCCCGTCTGGCCGCCGACTGGGGGCTGCTCCTCCAAAGCTCCCCAGCTTGCCGGCCGCTTGGGACAGACCACCCTCCCTCGTGTGGAGTTTATTCTGAGGGCCTGGGGCTGGGGCTCCCGGGCAGCTGGGGGTGGGGGCCCGTGGGCAGCTGGGGCTGGGTCCCCACGAGCAGCTGGGGGTGGGGCCCCACGGGCAGCTGGGGGTGGGGGCCTGTGGGCAGCTGGGGCTGGGGCCCCACAGGCAGCTGGGGGTGGGGCTCCTCGGGCAGCTGGGGGTGGGGCTCGGGTCGCGGTCATCCTGCTGCTCCGGCCTCTCTTCCAGGCGGGGAGTCGTGCTGGGGGAAGCCCTTCAGAGACGAGTTCCGGCCCAACCTCTCGCACACGGGCCGCGGGGTGCTCAGCATGGCCAACTCCGGGCCCAACACTAACAAGTCTCAATTGTGAGTTGATGGGGGCAGGGGGCGGACTCCGCGGGCTCTCAGCCTTGCCCTCAAGGTCGTGCCCACCTGTGTCCGTCGAGCCAGGAGGCCGTCCCAGCACTTAGGCGTTGCCTGTCTAAGGCCGACATTGTTAGCAGGAGGCAGGGGACGCCCGGGACTGCTGCACCGCAGCCTCGCCGCTGCCTCCCCACGGCAGTCCTCGGGAAGGAGGAGTGTTCAAGACACTGAGCTGCTTAGCTATGTTTCAGATGCTTTCCCAGATGTTACAGTCCATGGGAAGGTGGGGGGTGTGTGCTTGGGCCTGCGCTGGAGTCCATCTCTTGTGCGGGGTCCCAGCTGTGCCTTCGTGCGTGTCTGGGAGGCCGTGGGGGCACAGGGCGTGTCTCTGAGTGGTCCCGGTGCCTCTGGGAGCTGCCCCTCAATGGGTGGACAGGGCTTTGCTGCTGCCGGATGGTGAGGGTGCCCGTCGGCCTGGCGTGGCTTATTGGCCCCCGGCTGTCTTAGGCACCAGTGGAGCAGGACGGGCCCCGTCCAGTGGCCTGGGGGACTTGTTCCCAGTGGTTTTCTCTGTACCTCCTTCAGCGGGGCCCCTGGGGAGCGGCCCACAGAAGAGGGACCTCCCGCCGACCACGAGGAGGGGCTTCGGGCTGCCCTCCCGCGCCAGCGTCCCTGAGGGCGGTCCCTGCGCTGTCTCCTATCTGCTTTGCTAAGTTGTTTATCCTCCGACGTGGACATGATTCCATTCGGAGCCGCGTGACGTGTATTTTAGAGGATCAGGCAGCGTGAGAGCCTCCATGTGGGGGTGTGCCTCGGCTTTTCAAGGACGTCTTCTATCTTCTCAATGTGACTTCATGGCTCCTGCTCACGGGTGCCCTGCCTTCCTGCAGGCAGCTGCTCCTGGGGGGCTTTGTGGTTTGTGACAGCTTGAAGCGGCGCTTCTCTTGGCTCGTTCTGGGGGGCGTGTATTCGGGCCCTCACCCGAGAGCCGAGGCTTTGTGGACGCTTGCGTTCTCAGCTCGAGGGGTGGTGGACTCAGGCCCCTCCAGGCCGGGCTGTGCGGGCCGGTGAGCAGCGCTGTCACCTGGCCCGGCTCGCGAGCCTGCCCCTCCAGGCGAGGTTTCGGGGTTCGTGTGCTCCTGGGGCATCTGCCACGGGTCACGCGTTTTCCTCCCGTAGGCTGTGGGTGCAGCCCCGGGGGCTCAGCCTCCCGGTCGTGTCCGTGTGTCTGTCCTGGCTGAGACTGTTGACAGTGCACCGTCCCGTGTGGGAGCTTGGCCTGGGGGTGCTGAGGCAGGCGGGTAGGGAGGCGTGGGCTCTGCCTGACCACCCCGTCCTTCCCCAGCTTCATCACCTTCCGTTCCTGCGCTTACCTGGACAAGAAGCACACCATCTTCGGGCGGTAAGACGCTGGGCAGGGTCTGTGTTGGGGGTGGGTGGCCGCCTCCCCCGGGCCAGGCCTCTGCCCCCCTGTCCAGTCTGTGCACAAGTTGGAGGGGTGACCCTTAGACCCAAGACCTGCCCCTCGCAGGCTCTCCCTTCGCCGTCCCGAAGCTCAGAGCTGGGCCGTGTCCTGTCTCTCCCCCTTTTGTCCAGGACTTGGTGTTCACCCTTGGCGCCAAGTTCCCTGCAGACGCCGTGTGTGTGTGGACGGTCCCGTCAGCCTGTGCTGGCAGCCGGCCCACCTGCTCACAGCCTGTGCCCCAGTCTGCAGGGGTGCCTGCGCCGGGCACGTATATTCTCAGGTGCCCCGTTGCTCTGCTGCAGGGTTGTTGGGGGCTTTGACACACTGACGGCCATGGAGAATGTGGAGAGTGACCCCAAAACTGACCGTCCTAAGGTACGTGCCCCAGAGCAGAGGGCCCTCTCCTTGGGCTCGGAGCTGGGTGGGTGGCGGGCAGCTGGGGGGCCTGCTCACGCCCACCTACCCCGCCAGGAGGAGATCCGCGTCGACTCCACCATTGTGTTTGTGGACCCCTATGAAGAGGCTGATGCTCAGGTGAGGAAGGGCCTGGGGGGACGGCTGTGCCTGCGGCCGGCCCAGTTCTGTCCCCGGAGCCCTACCTGGGCCAGCGCTTGAGCCCGCCTCCGCCCACCTCCCACAGATCGCTGAGGAGCGCAAGAAGACTCAGCTGGAGGCAGCGGCCCCCGAGAGCACGGCCAAGAGCAGCCAGCCCCCGCAGGGGAGCCAGGGCCCCCAGACGTACCGCCAGGGGGTGGGCAAGTACATCAGCCCGGCAGTCACGTGAGCTTCCGCGGTGCCCAGGCCCCGTGTCCCAGGATCAGAGCCTGTCAGTGGGGGTCAGACTCCGGGAGGCTCCGGGACTGTGCTGTCAAGGGGGAGGGAGCTGGGGAGTCAGGGCCCATGCGGCCCTGTGACGTGTGGGGGCTCCTCGCTGGGGGCCCACGGGCACACGGCAGCTCATGTCCGCTGTGCCCCCCAGGAAGCGGGTAGCAGAGGAGGAGCCGTCCACCAGCGCAGCTGTCCCCGTGGCCAAGAAGAAGCCCAGCCGCGGCTTCGAGGACTTCAGCTCGTGGTAGCAGCCGCTGCTGCGCCGGATCCGGTAGGGACTCGGGGCTGGGTGCAGGGGCCGACCGCCCGCCCTTCCTTCAATAAAGCTCTGGCTGCCGCCCGAGTCCTTTCCTGGCTCCCTCCCTGGGCGGGTGGCTTGGCCCGGCCCTGTCTTCGCATCTCGGGCTTCCAGGGAGGAAGGGCTGTCTTCTGACCCCCACACCGCCCGCTGGTCACCTCAGGGTGGCCGATCCACTTGGTGTGGTCCTCCAGCCAGTGGTCACCTGGGACCTCAGACCAGACCTTCTGACTCGGGGGGGCAGAGCTCAAAGTTCCGTCCAAAACCCTTTTCTGCCTCTTGCTTGGGTTCACTGGCCGCTCCCTCTGCCGTCAGGACAGGGGGCTCCTGCTGTCCTGTCGGGGGCTGAGCAGGGGCCCTGCCCTGGGGACCCGCCCGGTCTTGTGCTCACACTGACTGGTGCCCTGCGCAGGGTGTCCTCTTCCCCCGAGGAGCCAGAGAGCCCGTCCTCCCCACATCGCCCCCTGCAGCCCTCCCCCTGGACACACCCCCTCGGCTTCCAGAAGCACCACAGACACTCAGGACAGCTGCCTCCTAGGACCACATCTGCTCTTGCTGGGAGGCCCACAGCCTCCCTGCTGCCCTTGCCCGCTCTCAGCACTGAGCTCCTGGGTCAGCACGGCTGCCCCCCTGCCAGGCTCCATGCCCACTTCTGTCCGGTCTCTCCTCACCCGAAGCCTCACGGCAGCGAGTGCAGCCGGCTCTTGCTTCCAGAAGGTACTGTGGCTCTTCCCGTCTCTGCTGCTGGGCCCCGGGCCCACAGGTCCACACACACGGTGGTGCCTCCCCCGCTCAAGGCCCACTGGGACGACTCTGGGGCCTGCGACTGTCTGCGGGACCTGGGCTCACAGGGGACTGTCCTGCCCCCCGCCTGCGGCCAGGCCGCCCTCCCCCGTGTCGTTAGGACCTGGCACCAGCTCCTCCTCGGCTGGGAACCGCTGGGCGGCTCACTTAGTCCTCGGGAGCCGGGGTCACGGGTAGGTGGTGTGCGGGGCGCCCCGCCTGCAGCAGCTCTCGAGGAGGCCACCGTGGGCCCCTCGCTGCCCTGCCAGACCACCAAACCATCAGTGCTACTGACCAGGACGCAGTGAACATTGCAAGCTTTATTTTGGAAGCTCAGACAGCACGGAGGGCCAGACACGGGCGGTCCTGCTTGGGGAGCACGCCTTTGGGCTGGCCTGGGCTTCTGTCCATCCATCCGTCCGTCCATCCAGCGGCCAGGCCCACCTGCCCTGACGGAAGGCCAGCCAACCCAGGCTGAAGACCCCCAGCTCCACAGAGGGGATGCCCGCCCAGAGCCTCTGATGAGGGAGGGTTTATGTCTAAGCTGAAATTGTACTTCTCTAGATGTTAAAAACATTCAGATTGTGTGAGTCCCTGCTGAGGGCATCAGGTAAAGTAAAGGACTTATGAAACAATTCCCATTTCTGATCCCTCCTAATAGCTGACGGATGCCATCAAGAGTAAGCATTAAGGTATAAAAATACTATATATATACACTTATATACATGTAGGTACAGAATAGCCAGAGCTAAACCTCGTTTCTAAAGTAAACGTGCAGAGAGCACTGCATGGTGGGCTCAAGCGCATGTGTGATCCCTGCATCACCTCCCACTCTTCCAAGGAAAAAATACCTTAAATGATTTAAATGAAAGGCGCGGGGTAATAGCTGTGTGGGAACTTAGAGGGGACGCCCAGCATGCTGCCCACACGTCTGGCTGTGGCCTCAGGAGCAACCGTCCTTGAAGCCGCTCACGGTCAGTTCGTTTGGTTTCAAAAGGAGCTCGGGTTTTGCAGAAGACCCAAAAGGAAAGCGGCTGAGAGCCGTGGCGTCAGCTTCATAGCCGTCCCGCACCACGGGGAAGAAGGCTGCCGCACCCCCAGAGACGGCCCAGACCTAAGTGCCCAGTACACATGGCCCACGTGTGAGTGCGGTGGACATGAGAACCACAGGAGGCTTCTTGGCGTCCAGAAGCATCTGCTGGAGAAGTGCCTGGCCGCTGGCCGAGGCTGGCTCTTGGGGGTTCGGACTCAGCCCTCAGGGCAGGCCCCCACTAAACCTTCAAGGGGCTCTGCCGGGAGGCGGCCTGCTGGGCACCCTCATGGATGACCCAGCACCCGGGGGCGGTCCCAGGTGTGGGTCAGAGAGTGCCCACGGGAAGCTCACCTGATCTGGAGCACCAGCTGGGGCTCTGGCTCAGGGGAGAGCCCCCCGTCTCCAGTTTGTGGCTGTGGGATTGTGGAGCCAGGGTCCTGGGTGTCTCAGGGCCCAGCGAGCACACTGAAGGCCTCTGGATGCGTCAAGGGGCAGGCCGGGCTCACCGGCCAGAGGGCCTTTTGGCCTCCACACTCTGCAGACTGGCCAGAAGCCACACGCAGCCCAGCCCTGCAGAGGCCCAGTGCGTGGGAACTCGAGCAGAAGCAGGGTGGGCTGGGGCCCCCGAGCGACCAGAGTTTACACCTGTCTTGCAGCTGTAACCTTCTGTGGAAAACGCGAAAACAGTGGCAGATCTTAGTTTGGAAGTTTATCCTGTTCTGGCCTCTTCCAAATATAGGAAAAATAATTCTTTTTCTTCAAGTACATCAGAGTAGAAAAGGAAGTCCACTTTCCCTCGGTCCAGTGTGATCAGCTCGAACTCTGCGGGCCAGCCGCTCGGGCTGTGCATAGGCCCAGGGCCGTGTCTGCTGACCACTCGCTCACCTGCCTTCTAGACAAGCTACTGGCTTCAAACAGGGTGTTCCGTTAGACACGTTTCTCTCTCTCTCGCTCACCTAAGTGTTACCAGTGGCACCTTCTGCTCTTGAACAAGGCTAGAAAGCACCCTGGTGCAGAGGTGCACAGCCTTCAGAGCTCTGCCCTCAGCGGTCTGCGTGCAGAACCACCACAGTGTGGGTCCAAGAGTCGGGGCGAAGTGGTCCCCTCCCTTCACTCCAGACATGAGCAGGGCTGGCTCTCCAGAGAGGCCGCCCTGGGGTCCATGGCACTCAGTCTGGTTTTCCATCAAAACAGAATACAGCCAAACTCTGCCTTAAAAGCATTGGTTACAGAAGGCAGGGGCTAGATGGACACGTCATCAGTCAAGTCTTTCCCTGGATCTTGAGAAATTAGAAACAGGTCCTCGAAACATTTCAGAAACAACCATGTGCGTGAAGAGGACATAGCTGGCGGGGGCTGCCTCACCCGGGGCCGGCCAGGGGGGTCGCCCGCCCTCGGACACGCCCCAGCTCCTTGACGGGGACCGTCTCGGTCACGCCCGGGGGGACGGGACGCCCGCTTTACTCCCAGCCGTTGTCTTTGACCATGTGAGCAAGCTCGATGATGAACTTCCCTTCCTTATACTTCTGACTGCTTTCAAAGGCGTGCTCCTTGGAGAGAGAGAAAGGTTTCAGAATAGAACCTGTTTCGGTTTTCAACTTCTTTCTACACGTGGCAAAGAGGAAGGACAGGGTCACGTCTCCCTGACACAGCCTGCACGGGGCGGCCTGGGGCCGAGGAGGGGCCACTGTGCTGGGGATCAGGCATTGGGGGCGGGAGCTACGGCGTCAGCTGTGGAGCTGAGCATGGGCTCAGCAGGGCAGTTCAGAAGGGACGGTGAGCAGGAGCCTCCTTCCTGAGGCTCGGGGTCACGAGTCGGGTAAAGGAGCTGGGGGCGGGGTGGGGCGCACTGAGGAAGGGAGCGTGTCTTCCATGCACTTCCCCCGCCCTCCCGCGACGGGCCCAGGAGGGTCCTGGGGTGCGGGCTGAGCACGCCAGATGAATCGGCTGTGCGCATGACCGCACCCAGCCAGTGACCACCCGCACGGCGGGCACAGCCTCCCCGACCACTCAGCCTGCGGCCCCTCCTTGGCGGGCGGCACCCGGCCTGTTTCCGGCCCACGGTCTCCGCGTGATGCAGACCCCAGTGACTCACGTATTTCCACCCGAGCGTGGTCTTGCAATTCTCGCAGTAGATGTCGGCCACGGCGTGCAGGCCGGTGAGCAGGACTCGCTCCTCCGCAGGGCCGCAGCCCACGTTCACCCTGCAGGGAGGAGGCGCTGGCACCCTCGCAGGTGCTTTTCCACCTGCCGGCTGCTCCCGGAACCCAGGGGTGTCCTCCCTGACTCCCCAGCTGTCCCCTGCCCCTTGGAAGAGAAGGGACAATTTCTGGCTTCCCCCACCAAGAACCCAGGACGCCGCAGGCAGCGAGGAGGCACCCAGAGTGCTGTCTCCATGGAAACCAAGATGGACCCCAGCTGGGGGCACCCCACGCCCCTGGCCTCTGAGGAGCTGGTGCTGCCCCGGCCCTGGTACTCACACTGAGTTGAAAAGGTAGGCTCGTCCTTGACTTCCCTGAAAGGACTGCAGAGAAGGAAAAGCCGTCAGAGGGCCAGCCGTGGTCAGGGCTGAGTGATGGGAGCCCTGCCCTGGGGGAGTGGAGGCGCCCCCATAGACCCAGACGGGCGTGGAGGGGCCACCGGGCAGAGCGCCTGTGAGCCTGTGCCCGGGGCAACGTGTGCCAGCGTCCAGCAGATGAGGGGAGCACGGGGTGGTTGCCGTGCCTTTCTACGGGAACTATGAGAAAGCCACGGCCCCAGGCAGCCCCCTTCAGGGAGGAAAGCTTGTAGCTCGCTCATTCCAGGACGACCGAGGCAGAAGAGGGCATCTGTGTGTCTCCAGCCTCCAGCCAGTCCCGACTGCACGGCCACAGGGCCTGCAGGGGACACTGGGTCCCGACTGCACGGCCACAGGGCCTGCAGGGGACACTGGATGGGGACTTGCCACCCCAGGTGCCAGGCTCAAGGGACCAAGTGGCACGGACAGGCCTCAGAAATAACCAGAAATGCGAACGGATCAGAACCTTCTTTGGGTTCTTGCCTATCACCCAGGAACAAGCTCCTGGCCCTGGAAGCCAAGTGGCCCGCAGCCCAGGCCTCGGTTTGCACAGGAGGACGGTGTGTGTGCAAACCCAGCCACCAGCCCCCGGGACCCACCACTGGGCAGCACCACAGCCAAGACCACAGCACCGCCCATGAGGCTGCAGACACTCAAGGTCAGCACACCTGGGAGGGTCCATACTCCTCTCCTCACAGGCCCCTGATTTCGCGAGCAGACACTTGCCTTGGAGATCAGCTCGTCGTGATTTGCCAGGTGGGCCCTGCAGTGGACACAGCTGTAGGTCCGGTGGCAGTTTGGCAGATACGCTTGGAAAGTTTTGGACTTGGTCACCTTCACCATCGCGGGGCCCTCCTGGCTCAGCTCAGGGCTGGCGCGGGAGGAGCTGCAGCTCTGCTGGGCTCTCCAGCAGCAGCAGCACTGGCACACACACGCCGCAGCCGTCGTTGCTCGGAGGGCGCGTGGCTCCGTCCACACAGCTCGGGTGAGAGGGACGCCGCCACCTGCCAACACACACCGCAGAGGGTCACGGAGAGGAGGAGCCACACAGGACGCGCCTGGTTCAGGGCGCCTGTTGTGAAGACGCGGGAAACTGCAGGCCTGGACGTTCGAGCACACACAAAGAACGCGGTACCCCACCGTGGCTCAGCCACTCTCCATTTAGTTGGGAGTGGCTGGTGAACTACTTTCACACACAAATGATCTGAGAAAACAGTAGCTCAAAAACATCTTTTGTCCTCTGGCTTCAGGACATGTGGAAGAGACAGCACCCAACAAACTTCCCACCTGAGAGACGCCAGGAGCGCTGGGCCCATCTTGCCCCGAGCACCACGATGTCTATGCATGCGTGGTGGGTCCAGTACTGGTCTCTAGGAAATTACCTATCAATCCAGAAATACACCCTCACGCACAGTCACCTGATTTTCAACAAGGGTGCCAAGACCACTGTACGTGGAAAGGGCAGAGCCCTTCCAACAAATGTGCCAGGAAAATAAGAGACGGCCTGTCAAAGAACGACACCACGCAACGGCTCACTCGGGAAGCAGGGCCCCGAACGCAGACCAGAGCCGTGCAACTCCCAGAAGAAAGCGCAGGGACGGTCCGCGCGACGCTGGACTTGGCAGGGACACCAGGAGCGCAGACGCGTCTGAGGACCCCGGAAGGAGACGCGAGAGGAGTTGCCAGCACTCAAGGACACAGTGCAGACCGATCTCCAGCAGACCCCAGGAGGGTAGAGGGAGGGTCAGCCGCAGCGCATCACCCAGCAGTGAGGCTGCACGGCGCTGGAGAGAAGCGGGGACGTCTGAGAAGCCTCCCAAAGGGAAGGGGAGGCCACCTGTCAACAGAGCAGCTTCCCCAGTCAGTCAGCAGAAGGCGGAGGCGGTGGGGAGGCACCCCGAAGGCCCTGAAGGGGAACCCCGTTCTCCCGGGACTCTGCAGCGGGAATGTCGCCACAGACCTCGGGACCCGCCACCTGCAGACGAGCAGCTTGACTTCAGGAAAGTATCACTGGAGGAGATTCAAGGATCGCTTCAGACAGAAATGAAAGAAAAAAACCAAAGCCCACTCAGGTCTCAACTTCAGACTACAAGGGGGCAGGATGCTGAGTAAAGAAGAGGCTGAGGGTGCAGGCGGGCGGGCAGCCCACCTCCGGAGCGCCGGGACTTGCTCGGGATGGGCGAGCAAGAGAGCACGGCGGAGGCGCGGTCAGAGCAGCATCCAACAGCAGCTTCGCGTGTGGACTCAAGGGCCGCTCTGCTAAATGAAGGGTGAAGGTACTTCTGATGAAACACCTGTCCCAACAAAAAGAGTAGCTGTGTCACTTCCAAACGTGTGAAGGGAGGTGAGGAAGGGAGGGCGCGTGCCGGGGGACGGGCAAGACGGGTAGTGAAGGAAGATTGAAACCCAGGCATCTCAGTGCGGAGGTGAAACGTAAGCAGACTCACGTTAGAGTTGAAGGTTTCAGACTAGACAGAAAACAGACTTTACCTCGATGCTGCTTCCAAGACACACACCTTAAATTGAGGCACAGAAAGGGCAAAAGAAGCAAAGGCGGCAGCAAGACCTGTGGCCACAATCACTCGCTGACGCGCGATTCCCACAGAGAAGTCAGAGTAGAGAAACGCAAGTCAGAGCCGCAGCGACAGCCCTCACACCGGCCGGAAGGGCCGTCACCCAGAGGCCACAGCTGACGAAGCCTGCAGAGGGTGCGGAGCCCGCGGCGCTGCTGCTGGGAGCGCAAGCTGGTGCAGCCACCGTGGAGGAGTGTGGGGGCTTCCTAACAAAAAGCTGAAAATAGTCACCATACAACCTGCCGACCCCACTCATCCGGAGAAAACACTCAGAAGGATGCGTGCAGCCCAGCCTTCGCATCAGCGCTGTTCACAACAGCCGGGAATGGAAGCAGCCGAGTGTCCACTGACGGGCGGATGAAGGTACCGCGGGGCGTCTGTGTACACGTTTCACAATAATGCCTTTGGCAGCGGCGTGGACTGACCTGGAGACGATCACGTTAAGCGAAGTTAGACAGACAGCGTAAGGAGCCACTTACGGGGGGATCTAAAGAGCCAAGCGAACTGATGCACAAGACAGAAACCAACGCAGGAGAAGGGCTGAGGGCTCCAAAGGGGAGAGGCAGGCGGGGCAGGGACAAGCTGGAGCTCGGGGCTCACACACACACACTACTACATACGAAGCCGTCAACGAGGCCCTCGGCTGTGCAGCACAGACAGCCCCCCACGCGCTAACAGCCTGCATGGGAAGAGAGGCAGGGGGAGCGCACGCACCGCAGATCCCCGCCGTGCGCCGCGCACGACACTCAGGCAGCCGCACTTCAGGAAGATGAGCGAGTTAGAGCAGCAGGTGGAGAGAAGAGGGCGTAACAGTAATGAAACACCGTTCATGCGTTTGCATTTCCCTTAAATAACATTTAATGGAAAAAGGTCCATTAGATAAAACAGCAGGGAGGTAAGTAGCAAGTGTAAATCTTGTCACTTCCTAACAGTCTCAAACGACGTAAGTCAAAAGTTGGAATAACCTTGAGATAAATCGATAATCAGAATAGGACTGGTGGTTGGACCATATAAATGTAGTATGCGTGATAGCTTCTATATTCCAGCATACTACACGTAGTTACCTAGTACATAAGTATACAATATGTATTACACTGGATTTTTCACCAACTGATAGAGCAAACACAGATGACGGCAGATACACTTCATTTTGATGAAGAAACCGGAGCTAAAACACATGTAGAAAACCGTCTGAAAACCAGAGGCTCCAGCGCATCACTGCGCGCAGACATCCAGTGAGCGCGGCCGCACAGCGCGCCCAGCATGCTGAGGGTGGGACTCGCAGCGAGCGCTCAGACCGCAGCACCAACGAGACGTCAGTGATGAAACTAACTAGAGAAATGCTCATATGCTTGTTACTTAGGAAATATGCTGCTATATGGAAATCAGGAAATGTTCTGAACAATAAAAGGGGCTCCCCTTGTGGCTCAGCTGGTAGAGAATCCGCCTGCAAGGCGAGAGACCTGAGTGATCCCTGGGTGGGGAAGATGCCCTGGAGAAGGAAAAGGCTCCCCGCTCCAGTGTTCTGGCCTGGAGAATCCCATGGACTGTATAATCCAAGAGGTCACAAAGAGTCAGGCACGGCTGAGCGACTTTCACTTCCAAACAAATAATTATCAGAACTTAAAGGGGACCGTAGGCTCTTACAGGATGGATATTAGAAGACAGGCGGGATTACTGAGCTAAACACCCATCTTTAAAAACGTTGAGAAGTCACAGGAAAACAACCCCAAGAAAATATAAGAAAAGGAAAAATAGGGGAAAATATAAGGAAAGAGAAAAGGGAGCATGGACCCTCTGGAGAGGATCAACAAGGCAGAGGTGTGCCCGTCAGCTCAGCCAGCCTCGGAAACGCAAATGGGTGGCGTCTTCTGTGGGCAAGACTTGGGGAGAGA
Organism: Ovis canadensis; assembly: GCF_042477335.2. Taxonomy (NCBI): domain Eukaryota; kingdom Metazoa; phylum Chordata; class Mammalia; order Artiodactyla; family Bovidae; genus Ovis; species Ovis canadensis. Next base: position 82,251,096 of record NC_091261.1, on the reverse strand, counting down.
TGCTGCAGTCACCTCAAGTCAACACAGTTGCAAGGCGTAAGCCACACAGAATAATTCCTGGAAAATTAAAAATATGACTCAGGAAGAACTAGAAAAGCTGAATAATCCTGTCAACACAAATCAAGTCACTGGTAAAAATTCTCCAATACACACCCTGATAGCAAAGAACTTCCTGGAGAAGTTGGCTGCACCTCCAGAGAGGACGCGTCCCAACCTGGTGAGAGCGCTTCCAGAGGAGAGAGAGAGGAAGCACCTTCCCACCGTTTCACGTGGCTTAACCTCACCTCAAACCCCTGTCTGGGGGTCAGCACTTTCACTGCTGGGGCTCAGGTTCAATCCGTGGCTGGGGAACAGACCTCGCAAGTCCTGCGGCAGAGCCAGAAAAGGAAAACAAGAATGGAACTCACCAAGTTTCTTCAAAGAAACCACGATGCAACATCTATGTACTATGGACCAGGCGGGGCCCAGCTCTGTGTTACAGGACTGTACAGTTGAGGCAGTTTTATCACAAGAACGCAAGATGAGTTAACAGTAGAAAAATTTCCACCAGTTGTTCCATTTATCTGAATGGATGGAGAAAAGTTCGGAAAAATTTAACATGCATTCACAATTTAAAAAACATTCCATGCAAACTAAGATTGTAAAGAGAACTGTTTTGAGGCATGTACCAAAGCAACAAAGAAGAAACCACTCTTGGGAAACATCATACACAATGTTACAAGTTGGAAAGTTTCCTTTGAGGTGGGCACTAAACCAGGATGCCTCGACACCTGCATTCAGCGCTCCCAGGAGCCCCAGCCAGCTCCACAAGAAAGGCCGCCTAACTGAAAACAAGCTGGCACACAGCAGTGTAACAACAGAGCATCTGGGAGCAGATCCAAGACCCGAAACACCTTGGACACAACTCTGAGGGGTAAAAATACAGCCCTACATCCATAAAGCAGGCTGAGCGCCGAAGAATTGATGCTTTTGAACTGTGGTGTTGGAGAAGACTCTTGAGGGTCCCTTGGACTGCAAGGAGATCAAATCAGTCCTGAATATTCATTGGAAGGACTGATGCTGAAGCTGAAACTGCAATACTTTGGCCACCTGATGCGAAGACCTGACTCATTTGAAAAGACCCTATGACTTCCTAGTGGCTCAGACGGTTAAGCATCTGTCTACAATGTGGGAGACAATGTGGGTTCAATCCCTGGGTCAGGAAGGTCCCCGGGGAAGGAAATGGCAATCCACTCCAGTACTATTGCCTGGAGAATCCCATGGACAGAGGATCCTGGTAGGCTACAGTCCATGGGGTCGCAAAGAGTCGGACACGACCGAGCGACCTCACTTTCTATCTTTGAGGCTGGGAAAGACTGAAGGCGGGAGGAGAAGGGGACGACCGAGGATGAGACGGCTGGATGGCATCACCGACTCGATGGGCATGAGTCTGAGTGAGCTCCGGGAGTCGGTGATGGACAGAGAGGCCTGGCGTGCTGCAGCCCATGGGGTCGCAGTCAGACAACGACTGCGCGGCTGAGCTGGGCATCCATGGGGAGCCACACCGTGACCAGGACTGGAGATACCGTGAGTATGAATCTTCCCCAAAGTCACTGTGGAACACAGTTCCAGCCACAATATAGGAAGCTCTGCACACACAGCCCAGCGCAAATGGGCAGGGAGCCAGCGGGACAGAGAGGCCGGGCCCGGGAGGGTCGGCGGGGGACCGAGGCTTTCCCCGACCCTCTCAGCATCCCTGGCGGGCTCTGCAAAGGAAGCAGTAACCGGAGTGGGAAGCATCTGCACCTTTCAGACCAGGACTTGGTTGGTTTGAGAACTAACAGGGCGGGAAGGGTTTGGGCTGGGGTGGTCCAGGAGGAGGAGGACCCCCAGCGGCCCCCTGCTCGGGCGCGGGCTCTCCACGCCTCCTGTTATCTCTCAGACTCCTCCAGCTCGCGGTGTGTGTCCTGGGGGCGGGGAGGCCGGCTGGTGGCGGGCACACCAGCCTCAACCAGGAAGAAAGTCCTCCCTGCCTGCAGGCTCCGAATCCGTCTCCGTGTCTTCACTTGAGTCTTCTATCTAAGAGCCTTAAATGTGGTGCCTTCGCTTTTAGCCCTGGTGGCTCAACTTCAGAGCCCTGGGCCCCTTTCAAGGCGGAAGCACTGGTGACCTGGGCAGAGACCGCCGGACAGCCTTCACCAAGGCCCGCCTTTAACAGGCGGCTGCACGGCAGCCCACCCATCTCCTTGCCTGGAGAATCCCAAGGACAGAGGGGCCCGGCGGGCGGCAGTCCATGGGGTCGCAGAGAGTCGGACACGACTGAGCGATTTTCACTCTTCACTTAGAACGGGGACAGCCCTCATTTCCAACTCCGAGGGACCTCTAACGGGGCGGGGCCGTTTAAGTGGCATCCTGGGGACTTCCCGGGTGTCCCAGGGGTTAGGACTCGGCGCCTCCACTGCAGGGGCGGGGGCTCCGTCCCTGGGGGGCAATGGAGACGCTACACGCAGCACAGCCAAGCAGACAGGGCAAAGGCCGCCCAGGCTTTCCCGCTTCTTTCACTTCCTCCGGGTGTAGATTGTCTCCCGCAAACTGCCAGCCACCCGGAGGCCCCTTCCACTGGAGCGCCAGGCCCCGTCCATCCTCAGTGCCCACGGTCACCCTTCAAAGGCCGGCGTGCCTCCAGCCCGCGCGTTCTGCCATCTGCCCTGCCCGCCCCCCTCGCTGACCCCTGGGGGGCCCAGCAGAGCAGGGGCCCTGCCTGGATCTTGGTCACAGAGAAGCGTGTTGTGATGTAACTGGGCTTTCGGGCTGTACGTCCGCGAGGCCAGCTTCTCCAGCCACCGGTACCGTGCGCTCTTCCAGGACCTGCTGACAGGCCAGGGCCCATCTTAGCACCTGAAGGGCAAGCGCACTTCACTGCTGCGGGCACCGTGTCTCTGGGTTTGGGGAGCAGCCACCATCCCCCCAAGATGCTAGTGTGGGTAAGTTTTTAGAGCAAAAACAACATTCTGGATTCCAGAAGTTTTCCTCCTAAAATAAGCATGGATATTTATTTTGAGAACATGAATCAGGCCCATGTCCACATGGTGCTTCACCATTCGGAAGACAAACCTGAGAACCAGAGCTCCAAGCGAGCAGCTGAGTCCCGGGAGGGCGTGGGCTCCGGAGTCCTCCCGGGTTCCTGAGTCCTCCCGGCCCTGTCCCGCCCACCTGCCTGCTGAGCAGTGCTCTGGCAGTGAGCCTTTCTTTTCTAAGAGCCTCTGCTACACTGTTTTAATTTCTCCCCCTAGTAGCTAAGAGTCCTTGGGTGCCTCCTAGCAGAAGTCGCCCGCCCACTTCCGGCTCAGAAGGGAAGAAGCAGGCAGGGCTGCCTCTCTTCAGTTCCAAGAGGAAGGAAAGATGCTGGGACCCTTGGCCATTTTAGGAACCTCATGCTCATTGAAACATCAAGTACCCCTGTTGCCGAGGAAGGGATGGGAAAAACCAGAGAGGCGGAGAGGAGCCAGAACGGGGCTGGTGCTCAGCAGAGGGTGTGCCGCTGAGGGCTGGGGGTGGGGGAACTCGGAGGGACCAAAACGGAACAAAGCCACGTGAGGGGAGGCTGGGGGCCTCAAGCCAAATTGCTACCTGACCTGTAAAATGGGCCCAGGCGCCCCGAGAATTGCTCCGGGCGTCAGGCAGGCTGCGCGGTGGCCAAGGGCTGTGTCCATGCCTAACAGCGCCCACGGGGAACCCTGGTCCTGAGGCCTCCTGGGTGTGGACACGGCCTGACTCCAGGGCCAGCGACAGGCCCTCAGCAGAGCCAGTGCTGCAGTCACCGCAGGGTGTCACCCAGCGCCCAACCGGACCAAACCCTCCCCGCTGTCCTCCCTGGAGCCTCAGCCTCCAGGGACCCCGCGTCCAGAGCTTGCTCCGTCCCCCTCTCTCCACGCTCTCCCCACTCCTGCAGGTTTGGCTGATCAGCCAATCCAACCCCTTTCTAAAAAGTTAAAACCAAACGATACTGGAGTAAAGCGTCAGAGATGAGGAGGACTTCGCTGCTTCTTCACACTTGAATCTACCTTCCACTCATCACCTTTCCAGGGAGGAAGAGACACTCCCACTTGGCAAGTCCTTGTCGGCATCCACCTCGCCTCCCCACCCGGAGGATCCTGGCGGGCCCTGACAAAGGCGGGGAGGGATCAAAGGCTCTCCACATAAAGAGCTTTATAAAGGCACGCACTTTTACCAGTTTTTAATTTTGGCAGGCACACCGCGCCACACTGGTGATGGTGTGGGCACACTGGGCAGAGTGCAGGTGGGACGGATGGGACTACCTTTCCAACTCTTGTGTGAACACACAGCTGTTCCAAAGTAAGCCGATTTCAACTCAAAAAGACCCAAACAGATGGGTAATCAAGATCACTCAGTGCCCAGTGCTAGGCTGTTACAGCCCTGCTAAGACGGGGCTACCCTGAGCCTGGCCAAGGCTCCCCCCACGGAGAAGACACCTGGCCTCTAAGATACAAGGGGGAGGCGGCCGGAGGGGCCCAAGCTGGCCTACGTCAGACTAGAGGCCGGGGCAGGGTCGCAAAGCTCAACACCGGGAATGGGCCAGCTGGTGCCCGGGGCGCGCTCGGCCGGCGTGACCACCTCCGGGGAGCAGAGGCCGCGGGGACCGGACAGCGGAGGGGCCGCCTGCTCGGGGCCGCACCTGAGAGCCATCCCCGGAGGGGGAAACAACATTCTCGGCGCAGAACCACAGGTTGAGGTGTGTGTACGCTTCCACAGAAAGAAGGCACGCAGCGGCTCAGAAAAAGCCGGGGCTGGGGCCGCGGTCCACCTACCACGGACCCGGGCCCAGTCCCACCCAAAACGGGCCAGACTTGGACTCGGCGCCGCCCCGGGGTCGGGGCTCACTGCCCGAGCCCCGAAGCCCGGCGGGCGCCGCACGGGCGCGATTCGTTTCGGCCTCGCCCTGCACAAGGGCCCTTCGCTGCAAACGCGGGGCCCTCTTGTCCCCACTGCCCGCCGCCCCAGCCGCGACCCCGCCTCGGGGGAAGAAGCCTGTTTACCCTCGGGCGGGCGGCTGCGCCCGCACCTTCTCCGCGGCGGGGCGGGGTCGGAGGCGGCGCGCCCGCCCCGAGTCCCGGGCCGCGCCGAGCCCGGCGGCCCCCGCCCGCGGCCGACGCCGCTGGTCCCCCGGGCCCGCCCTACTCACGGCCGCCCACCGCTCCGCGCCCCGGCCCGCAGCGCCCATCGGCCCGGCCTCGCTCAGCGCGGGCGCGGGTCTCCGGCGGCCCCGGCGCGGCCCGGGACGCGCTGCGGCCGTTGGCGCCCCGGCCGCGCGCGAGGCATCCCCGCCGCCGCCGCCCTCGGGCCGCCTGCCCTTTGTTTTGGAGCCGCGGCCCCGCCGCGCCGCCGTTAACGGCCTCGGAGCGCGGCGCCCGCCAATCAGCGTGCGCCCCCGCCCCGGGCCCGCCCCGCGCCCCGCCCCGCGCGCCCCGCCCAGAGCACCGCCCGCTCCCCGTCGGTCGGGCAGGGCGGGGCGCACGTGCCGCGGCGCGCGCCGCACGCCTATTGGCCGGCCCAGCCAGCTCGGTCTCGGAGCCAGCCAGTGAGGACCGAGGAGCGCGGGGCGGGGGCGGGGCGGGGTTGGGGCGGGGGCGGGGCGGGGGCGGGGTTGGGGCGGGGGCGGGGTTGGGGCGGGGCGGCTCCAGGAGGAGCGCGGCGCGCCGGCGCGGGTTCTTCGGGGCTGGGCGCTGGCCCCGAAGGGTCTCTGCTCCGGCCGCCCGGCGCTCTGCGTCCTCCCTTTCTCCCCTGGATGCACGCGCAGGTCGGCCCAGGGCACATCGGCTCACAGGGCAGGGGGCCGGCGGACGGGGCGCGAGCCGGGCGACCTGGCCGGACCTCCTCGGAGACCTCGTCCCCCGGTGGGTCCTCAGCGTCGCCTTCCTGCCCCTCTCCAGGCATCCTGAGAACTGCTGACCTGAGCTCCTCTGATGCAGACGTGACCCGAAGGGGAGCCCCGCAGCCCGCCGCCGACCCGCGGCCGCACTCCGTCCTCCAAGCTTGCCCAGAGGTGACTGTGTGGATCGCAGGGCCCTTCTTCCGAGACTGGTGTTGAAATCTCATCAGCACCACCCGCATGGTTGAGCTCACAGCATAGAATCCCTTTCTATACAAAGTATTATGAAATCAACTGGGCCTTAAAAATCATCGCTACGAACAAAGCTAGTGGAGGTGATGGAAGTCCAGTTGAGCTATTTCAAATCCTGAAAGATGATGCTGTGAAAGTACTGCACTCAATATGCCAGCAAATTTGGAAAACTCAGCTGTGGCCACAGGACTGGAAAAGGTCAATTTTCATTCCAATCCCAAAGAAAGGCAATGCCAAAGAATGCTGAAACTACCGCACAATTGCAATCATCTCACATGCTAGTTAAGTAATGCTCAAAATTCTCCAAGCTAGGCTTCAGCAGTAGATGAACCAAGAACTTCCAGATGTTTAAGCTGGGTTTAGAAGAGGCAGAGGAACCAGAGATCAAATTGCCAACATCTGCTGGATCATCGAAAAAGTAAGGGAATTCCAGAAAAACATCTATTTCTGCTTTATTGACTATGCCAAACCCTTTGACTGTGTGGATCACAATAAACTGTGGACAGTTCTTCAAGAAAAAGGAATACCAGACCACCTGACCTGTCTCCTCAGAAATCTGTATGCAGGTCAGGAAGCAACAGTTAGAACTGGACATGGAACAGACTGGTTCCAAATCAGGAATGGGGTAAGTCAAGGCTGTATATTGTCACCCTGCTTATTTAACTTATATGCAGAGTACATCATGTGAAATGCTAGGCTGGATAAAGCACAAGCTGGAATCAAGATTGCTGGGAGAAATATCAATAACCTCAGACATCCAGATGACACCACCCTTATGGCAGAAAGTGAAGAGGAACTAAAAAGCCTGTTGATGAAAGTGAAAGAGGAGAGTGAAAAAGCTGACTTTAAACTCAACATAAAAAAAAACAAGGATCATGGCATCTGGTCCCATCACTTCATGGCAAATAGATGAGGAAACAGTGTCAGACTATTTTCTTGGGCTCCCAAATTGCTGCAGATGGTAGCTGCAGCCGTGAAATCTAAAGATGCTTGCTTTTTGGAAGAAAAACTATGACAGATCTAAACAGCATATTAAAACGCACAGATATTACTTTGCTGACAAAGGTCCATATAGTCAAAGCTCTGGTCTTTCCAGTAGTCATGTACGGATGTGAGAGTTGGACCTTAAAGAAGGCTGAGTGCCGAAGAATTGATGCTTTCCAGTTGTGCTGGAGAAGGCTCTTGAGAGGCCCTTGGACAGCAAAGAGATCAAACCAGTCCATCCTAAAGGAAATCAACCCTGACTATCCATTGGAAGGACTGATGCTGAAGCTGAAGCTCCAGTACTTTGTGAAGAGGTTGATCAAAGGAATCTTGAAAATTCACAAGAAATCCCGTTGGAAATGGAAGGAGACCTGAAAAGCTTCAGTTCAGTTCAGTTCAGTTCAGTCGCTCAGTCGTGTCCGACTCTTTGTGACCCCATGAATCGCAGCACGCCAGGCCTCCCTGTCCATCACCAACTCCTGGAGTTCACTCAGACTCACGTCCATCGAGTCCGTGATGCCATCCAGCCATCTCATCCTCGGTCGTCCCCTTCTCCTCCTGCCCTCAATCCCTCCCAGCATCAGAGTCTTTTCCAATGAGTCAGCTCTTCGCATGAGGTGGCCAAAGTACTGGAGCTTCAGCTTTAGCATCTTTCCTTCCAAAGAAATCCCAGGGCTGATCTCCTTCAGAATGGACTGGTTGGATCTCCTTGCTGTCCAAGGGACTCTCAAGAGTCTTCTCCAACACCACAGTTCAAAAGCATCAATTCTTCGGCGCTCAGCCTTCTTCATAGTCCAACTCACATCCATACATGACCACTGGAAAAACCATAGCCTTGACTAGACGGACCTTTGTTGGCAAAGTAATGTCTCTGCTTTTGAATATGCTGTCTAGGTTGGTCATAACTTTTCTTCCAAGGAGTAAGCATCTTTTAATTTCATGGCTGCAGTCACCATCTGCAGTGATTTTGGAGCCCCCAAAAATAAAGTCTGACACTGTTTCCACTGTTTCCCCATCTATTTGCCATGAAGTGATGGGACCGGATGCCATGATCTTTGTTTTCTGAATGTTGAGATTTAGCCAACTTTTTCACTCTCCTCTTTCACTTTCATCAACAGGCTTTTTAGTTCCTCTTCACTTTCTGCCATAAGGGTGGTGTCATCTGCATATCTGAGGTTATTGATATTTCTCCCGGCAATCTTGATTCTAGCTTGTGCTTCCAGCCCAGCGTTTCTCATGATGTACTCTGCATAGAAGTTAAATAAGTAGGGTGACAATATACAGCCTTGACATACTCCTTTTCCTATTTGGAACCAGTCTGTTGTTCCATGTCCAGTTCCAACTGTTGCTTCCTGACCTGCATACAGATTTCTCAAGAGGCAGGTCAGGTGGTCTGGTATTCCCATCTCTTTCAGAATTTTCTGAAAGCTTGTGATCCACACAAAGGGTTTGGCATAGTCAATAAAGCAGAAATAGATATTTTTCTGGAACTCTCTTGCTTTTTCGATCATCCAGGGGATGTTGGCAATTTGATCTCTGGTTCCTCTGCCTTTTCTAAAGCCAGCTTGAACATCAGTGAGTTCACGGTTCACGTATTGCTGAAGCCTGGCTTGGAGAATTTTCAGCATTACTTTACTAGCATGTGAGATGAGTGCAATTGTGCGGTAGTTTCAGCATTCTTTGGCATTGCCTTTCTTTGGGATTGGAATGACTTTTTCCAGTCCTGTGGCCACTGCTGAGTTTTCCAAATTTGCTGGCATATTGAGTGCAGCACTTTCACAGCATCATCTTTCAGGATTTGAAACAGCTCAACTGGAATTCCATCACCTCCACTAGCTTTGTTCGTAGCGATTCTTTCTAAGGCCCACTTGACTTCACATCCAGGATGTCTGGCTCTAGGTGAGTGATCACACCATCGTGATTATCTGGGTCGTGAAACTCTTTTTTGTACAGTTCTTCTGTGTATTCTTGCCACCTCTTCTTAATATCTTCTGCTTCTGTTAGGTCCAGACCATTTCTGTCCTTTATCGAGCCCATCTTTGCATGAAATGTTCCCTTGGTATCTCTAATTTCCTTGAAGAGATCTCTAGTCTTTCCCATTCTGTTGTTTTCCTCTATTTCTTTGCTTTGATCGCTGAGGAAGCCTTTCTTATCTCTCCTTGCTCTTCTTTGGAACTCTGCATTCATATGCTTGTATCTTTCCTTTTCTCCTTTGCTTTTTGCCTCTCTTCTTCTCACAGCTATTTGTGAGGCCTCCCCAGACAGCCATTTTGCTTTTTTGTGTTTCTTTTCCATGGGGATGGTCTTGATCCCTGTCTCCTGTACAGTATCACAAACCTCCGTCCATAGTTCATCAGGCACTTTATCTATCAATCAGATCTGGTCCCTTAAATCTATTTCTCACTTCCACTGTATAATCATAAGGGATTTAATGAAAAGCTTACTATCTCACAAAAAGATGCAAGAACTGTCTTCGGAACACTTCGCGCGCCGGGGGCAGGGCTTCCTGATGGGAAGAGCTGACTCGGTGGAAAAGACCCTGATGCGGGAAGGATTGGGGGCGGGAGGAGGAGGGGACGACAGGCAGAGGAGGAGGTGGCTGGATGCATCACCGACTCGATGGACATGAGTGTGAGTGAACTCCGGGAGTTGGTGATGGACAGGGAGGCCTGGCGTGCTGCAGTCCCTGGGGTTGCAAAGAGTCGGCCACTGAGCAACTGAAGGGCAGCATAGCGCGCCCTCACCACACCTGGCTCGGGGCTCAGCTGGGGGCGGCCTGGCTCGTTTCCTCGCTGAGATACAATGTGTCCACTGCCGTGCTCCGAGCTTCCACAGCCCCCAGTGCAGAAGTGTCCTGAAGACAGTTCTCGCATCTTTTCATGAGCTGTTAGATGTTTGAGGTTTCTTGTGAATTTTCAAGATTCTGTGTCTTCAGTATTAAGCTATGGGCGTTTTCACCATTGCCAGTCCTCTGTTGAAACAAAAAATCCTAATTTTGATCTGAGCCAAAGTTAATATACTTTCGTGTCCTTTTTATTTTAGGTCACTGCAGTTGTTTGTTTTTGCCCACTGCAGGTTTTTTTAAATAGGTATTTTTACCGGCTTCTCAATGTTAAGCCTAACAGACATGCAGCTGTGCGTGGGGGTTGGGCCCCTCGAGCTGTTCTGCTGTTTCTTCAGCCCTTTGCATCCCTTGGAAAATTTTAGCACCAGATCCGGTGTTGGTCTCTGCACTTTACTTCCTGGCTTCCTCCGTGAGACACACCTTTTCCTTAGAATGGAAGTGAGAGCTGCGTGCGCGTGAATCACGGCAGGTCCCCGGCGCCCTGGCCCTTCTCCTGCAAGGTCTTGCCCTCTGTGTAACCCGAGACACGGACCCCCTTGCGCCACGGACCCAGCGGCTTTCGCGTGCTTTTGCCTAGGACCACAGTACAGTTTGCACTTTACGGCGCAGAGTTCCCGCTCGGATGAAAGCCAAGGGGAGAGTGCACAGCCCGGAACCGCAACACCGAAGCGTGGTGAACGGCAGGTGCTGCCTCACCGTCGCTGCGACAGCGAAGCTGACGAGACAGGGTCCGCCGCGGCCCAGCACCCACACACCGGCGGCTCTCGGGGCGCAGTCTGCACTGCTGTGCAAGGCCCTGACATTTTCCATCCGCATTTTCCGTAACCAGAGCGCCCACGTGACCACGTGGGTTCCTGAGCCTGCCTTCTGCCGCGGCCTGCGGACCGCACCCCTGCCTGGATGGTGGGCGGCCCCCCCCCCCCGGCCCCCGGCCCCGCCTCTTGTCCCCACCACGCCCGCTGCCACCGCCCCTGTGGTCCCCGCACCTACCCGCCCTCAGGCCCCTCCTCACGCCGCACCCGTGGGTGGATGGGCCGCGGGGCTCCGGGGCAGTGGAGCCTCCTGGTGCCTGGCCCTGCCGCCCCACCGCCTGTGCCCGTCCAGGCCCCCTTCCCGATGGCGCGCCTCCTCGCCCCTGTCCCGCCCTGCTCTCAGCCCACTCCCTGTCCGCCCCCACCGCTGGCCCACGTGTACCTGCCTGTGCCCACGTCCTGCCTGCTGTGTCTTCGCCTCGTCGCTGGGTGCGCCCACGGTTATCCCCCCATTACTACCGGCACGCGTCCCCCCAACCCTGCAGAGCGAGCGGCTCCTCCCATTCCGAGGTTCCCATCGCCCCGCGCCCCTCACCACACCTGGCTCGGGGCTCAGCCTTGTCTGAATGGACGGTCACCTCCCTGAACACGCTCTCACTTGGTCCCAGGCTCCAGCCTCCCCATCTCTGGCCCAGTGTCCCTGGCTCCCCTACCCGCCTGAGGCTGAGATGACTTCCGCCCCCCACAGCCTCGCAGTCCAGGCTCACGTCCAGCTGCTCCCCTTGCCACGTGTCCTGCCCCCGGGAAGTTCATGAGGCCTCCAGCTCCACAGCCCCTCAGTCAAGCCTCTCCCCACCTCAACAGGAGGTGCCGTCTGTCCCAGCGCCGCCGCCGCGGGCCCCTGAGCCCCACCCCTCCTCGCTGGGCCCAGGGCTCCCCTCTCGCCTGCATCACCGTCCCAACCCCCGCGGCCTCGGGCTCAGGCTCTGCCTCCTCAATATTGTTCTCTGCAGACCGATGCTCTGAGAACCTCCCCCAGATCAGCCGCCTCTGGAAGCCGCCAGGAGCGTTCTGCCTCGCGTTGGCCGAAAGCCAGAGTCTCTGCAGTGGCTGACCCCTGGCTCCCCAAACTTCCTGCCCCGGCCCCCGAGAGCTCGGAACCAGCCGGGCCTGGGGTCAGGATTCCTGACGCCGACTGCAGGCTTGGGGTCAGGCTTGGGACTGCAGGCTTGACGGATGACCCTCAGGTTTGCCAGTCTCCTGGGAGTGGTCGCGGTGCGACCAGGGGCTCTGTCAGGCAGGTGTTTAGAGGCTGAGCTCTGTCCCAAATGTGGGTGCATGGAGGGGGTTCTTTAGCAGAGAGGAGGTTAAAAGGGGACTTTAGTGGGTGGTTCTCACGCAGGCTGACCAGCGTCCTTCACAAGGACATGAAGACACAGAGGTGATCACAGGGACACGGAGGACAGTGGCCACCCACAAGCCAAGGAGAGGCCTCAGGAGCAACCGAACCAGCTGACACCTTGACTTTGCACTCCCAGCCTCCAGACTGAGGCTGGCCTCTGGGCCTCCGCACAGGAACCTACTGCTGAAGCCGCCTGGTCTGCAGGGCTTTGTTTGGCGAGCGTGGCAAGCAAACAGCCTGGGCTTTAGGGACAGAGACCAAGAGCTGTCCTCCAAAAGGCCCCCCTGGTGCCTAAGACCCCCGGCTGGCCTGACCCAGCAGCCTGCAGGGGTCTTGGAGGCTGGCTCCCTCGGCCAGGCGAGGGATGAAGGCCCGCTGTGGTGCCTTGAGGTCTATCATCTGAGCGGCTGATAGCTTCCTGGGTGACAGTCAAGCCCGTTAGAAGTAGCTGCTGTTGGCATAGCAACCAGGAGCCATCTTGCGTGCTTTCCAGATTGAAAAAGCTCCCTGCTTCAGAACTGAGGGGAGAAAGAGGCAAAAGCAGAAATGAAATTGAGTTACCGACGGGAGCGGTTGCCATGGCGCCCCGCTGGCCTTGGAGCGTGCCAGCTGCTCCGGGGGTCCCTCCCTTCTCCGGGCAGATGAGGGTTTGAGAGGTGGTGAAGACCAGCCCCTCACAGTGTAGGAGGGAAAGAGGTGTGCTTTAACTAGAGAGGGGAGTGAATAATGGGAACTCATATTTTGAGAATAGCTATGAGGCCAATATACAGAGCTGCTAAAAATCTAAACTCTCAGGCTGAGAACTTGATTGAAATGCTTGCTGACGTGCAGTGTGTCTGTGGTCCCGCACCTGAATGTTGGACTGTGGGGGAAGACGCCACCCCGTCTGCCATCCCATCCCGGAGACGCCGCATTTGAACCGGCTCCGGGGGACGGCGGTGCAGCTGTTCCAGGGTCTGTATGCTGTGCATCAGGCCTTATCAGAGCCTTTCTTTGTGCCAGAGTCTGAGAGAGGAGGCAGCTGGGCCTGAATGAGCAAGGCATGCCGCTGCCGTGCGGGAACATCCTGGCAAGGGGCCGAGAGAAGAGGCGGCGTGGCCCCAGGGCACTGGACAGGGCCTCCCGGAGTCCCAAGTGCAGCTGGGTGTCACCTGTCCCGGGGGTGGGGGCCTGGGGGCGGGCAGGGCGCTCAGAGCGTGGGCGAGGTGGGTGAGGACATGCCACCACTTGCTGAGCTGCTGAGGTCATTCCCTACTGACCGTCTGTTCTTACCGATTGTGCCGACAGGGGATGTCCATGCTGGTCCCGTGGTTAGCAGTCTGCACTGCACTGGGGCGGGTTCGACCCCTGGTCAGGGGACTAAGATCCCACGCGCCGTGCACTACGTTCGGCCAGATGTTAAAAAAGGTAAACGAACCGACAAGCCGCAACGCTGGGCAGACGCCTCTGTCCACGCGGCTCTTCTCCCAGAATTACTGTCTGGAGCGAGAAACCCAGTCCTGGAATTCCGGAGTTAAAACCCAGCTTCTGACTGGCCCTGTCTCCCTGCCAGGGGTGTTCACCGACAGCCCACCAGCACGGCCTCACAGCTTCGCACATTTGGCGTTTATCACTGCTTTTGCTAAAACGAACCAAACCCAAACAAAAGCCCTAGGAAGGAGGGCTTGCGCACAGCAGCCCTCCATCTTCGCTTTAATTCGCATCTCCCTACTTCCTAACGGCCCAGGATACTTCCCCTCGTTTAGCAAAGTTCTTGGACTGCCTGTCGGTCGAGAATGAGGCAAGGTGTTTGTGTTTGTGAGGGTCTTTTGATGCGCTGAAGTTTTCTTCTTGGGCCCTTATGGCAGCCGTGTCCCGAGCTCCTGTGAGGTCACCTGCGCGGTGGTCCTTACGAGTCGGTGTTCACATCGGATGTGGAGATGTTTCTCTCTAACCCGCCAGTTTGTCCAAAGTACTGGACTGAAAGGTTTTTTGCAGCCATTTTTCGAGTAGTCATGTACAGATGTGAGAGTTGGATCATAAAAATGGCTGAGCGACGAAGAATTTTGACACTTTTGAACTGTGGTGTTGGAGGAGACTCTTAAGAGTCCCTTGGACTGCAAGGAGATCCAACCAGTCCATCCTAAAGGAGATCAGTCCGGGGTGTTCAGTGGAGGGACTGATGCCGAAGCAGAAATGCCAATACTTTGGCCACCTGATGCGAAGAGCTGACTCACTGGAAAAAAACCCTGATGCTGGGAGGGATTGGGGGCAGAAGGGGACGACAGAGGGTGAAATGGCTGGATGGCATCACCGACGCAATAGATGTGAGTTTGAGTGAACAACACAGCAGGGGGGCGTGTGTGTCCCCAAGGGCCTGAGCACCTCTGCCCCAGGGACAGGGGCTCAGACCTCATCTCTCTCCCCCACCTCACTGCCCGCAGACCCTGCTCGCTGGCTCCGGCCAGGCGGGCTCCCACCCTCCAGGAAGCAGTTCTTAAACCAGGCTGGGCTGGGGGTGGGCAGAACCCCTCCTTCATGGCAAGCCGGGGAAGGTGGGGAACCCATGCGCCACCACCTGCAGGCCACCCAGAGGGATGGGGCCCCTGACGTCACCCAGCAGGTGTCTCCGCCCTATGGGGGGTCTGCTCGACTCCCCCCAGGCCCCAGGGACGTTCCAGGACCTCACCTCCCTTTGCAGCAGCTGTGCGGCCCCCAGCAGGCGGCGAGTCCTGGAAGGGGCCCGGCCCCAGCTAGAGGGGCAGACGGGGGGACCCTCACAGCATCGGCCGCCTGGTCCTCACCTCACCCTGTGCCGTGCGTGCTGCAGTCATCGGCTGCTCGCTGCAGGGAGTGAACCGGGACCCGTCTGGAGCCCTCTGCGCCTCCTGGCCAGGGCGGGCCAGCACCGATGGGTCACTCGCTCCCCTCAGACACCTGCCTGGCCCAGTGCGTAACTGCAGACACACGTCCACGGATGAGGCAGCTGCCCCCGCGGGCCCTCACCAGCCACGGGCTCTCACCAGCCGGCGCCAAGGCTGGATGCTCTGTTCTCCGTCCTGACGAGCTCATCCCAGCCACCTCCAGACCTCCCGGAGGTCTCGACGACATTCCTGGGACAGGAGGGCGACCGCAGCGAGCCCACCTGGGGCCCCCGGGGCGGCGGGTGTCCTGGGGGCCGTTTCTTCGCTCTTTCTGCGGCACCTGCTCTTCCCCTGGCCCCGAGGACCATCTTGGTTCCTCTGGGGAAGGAGCGGCAGGCTCTGCAGGAGGGGGACGGGTGGCATCCAGGGCTGCCCACCCACCTTCCTCTGCGGGCGAGCCGAGCTCAGCGCACAGGAGGAAGGGCACTGGCGACAGACGCCTGAAAACCCCCGCAGCGTGGGCGCGTGTGTGCGTGCGTGCAGCGCAGGCTTTCACAAGAACCCAGCCCCCCGCTCTTCAGCGAAGGTCAACACGGCCTCCCTGGCCCGCGACCAGGAGTCCCCATGGCGGGTGCCCCCTGTGGTTGTCACCTGAGTCCTCCTGCTCCCTGGGGACCCCCCGTCGCCCGGCCCCCAGCCAGCCAGCCCCCCATGCTCACGGTCCGGGAACACTCCAGCGGGGAGGTTAAGTGTTCTCTGCTTTGAGAAAGTAACGAACCTCGCTGAGGGTGGGTGGCCAGCTTGCGTGCGCCTGAGCAGCCGGTCTGCAGACTGCCCCCACCCCCAGCTCGGTCCACACAGACCCCCACCTGCCCCCAGCACCGGGGCCTGAAAGCTGTGCCCTGGGCCACGCCCCACCCCAGCGTGTGCCCTCTGCGGTCCCCCAGCGTTCCCGTGGCTCACACCTGGCTAGCCACCCTTGGGCTCAGTGGAAAGGGGGTGCTGGCTCTTTCCAAGCCAGTGGTCACAGCAGGGAAGGGCGGGAAGCCATCCTCAGATGTAGCCCAGCCCCAGCTGAGTCAGGACAAAGCCCCTGCTTCTGGCTGGTCGGTGGGAAAGCGCCTCGACGCTGGCCGTGAGCACAGTGCTGTGTTCAGAGCTCCTCAGGCCTGCGCGTTAAAAGAAATCAGGAAACGAGATGGAGAGGAGAAAACAGAAATCACTCGCCCAGAAGTCAGTGACTGAAGATGCTTTAATGTTTAAAAACTATTTGGCTACGCTGGGTTTTCGTTGTGGCACGTGGGATCCAGTTTCCTGACCTAGGCGCCTCCACTGGGAGCGCAGTCTTAGCCACTGGACCACAGGGACGTCCCCCGACGCCTTCACTCCCGCAGCGAGGGGCTCCTGCCTATTTCCTGCATCCACAGCACAGGGTGGCTCTCCCCATCCATCGAGAGACAGAGACCTGCTCTCAGGGGAGAAAAAGACTCAATTTTCTCACCGGTTGGCTCTCACATGTGCGAGTTTGTGGCCCCACGCGGACTCGGAAAGCACCATGGAGCTGCCGGACACAGGTCCTCTTGGCTTTTTCCACCTGGAAGCCCCTTCCCTCTGCAGCCAGCAGGGTCTGGCTCCGACCAGGCCCTCGGCCTCTGTGAGCAGACTCGCCCATCAGCTTCAGGGCTGGGAGCCGGAGGGTCGCTGGCCCAGACTCTTCCAGGGCGGTCTGTGCTCAGGGGACGGGCCTCCCCGGCTACCGCGGGTGAGCCAGCCGGGCCCCAGACTGCACGTGCCTCCCCGCACCCCACACCCTGCTGGCTCGGCTGAGGTTGCACCTGCCTGCCTTGGGGGCTGTCGGCCGGCCGGCCCTCCCAGCCCCGACCTGCCCGGGTCAGGGGCGCCCACTGATGGCCCAGCCCTGCAGGCCGGCTCCGGCACAGGCCCCCGGGACTGCCCCTCCTCAGCAGGCGGGCGCCTCAGTGGGACAGACATTGCGGGAGCCACCACCCCGTCCAGAAGACGACGGTGTCCTCAGCCGCCCCTGGTGCTGAGCTCCGCCCCTGCGGCGCCGGTCTGGACACGGCCCCCCTGACTGGCCCCGACTGCCCCTCCACCCGGGACCCTCCGCGGTCACGGTCAGCCCTGGACGCGCCAGTTCTGACTCAACAGAGGGGCCCGGGCTGGCCAAGCAGCCGCGAACACTGCTGGCCAGACGGGCCGTGACGCTGCTGACACGGGGGCTCGTTGGGACAACGGTGGGGAGGGGAGAGTGGTCAGGCTCCTGTGCCCACTCAGAGCAGGGCCACCTGACCACCTTCTGAAGGACGAGGATGACAGCAAAGCGCGTCCACCTCTGCAGGCACAGCGGTGCCTCACACGCCCGCCAGACACGCCCGCCAGACACGCCCCACCGGGGCGGAGTCCGCTCACTTCCCCGGAGGCCGTGGTTTCCTCCCAGACAGACGAAAGACAGGTCTGCTCAGCAGACACCACGGTGAGGTTCGGGCAAGGCGCCGTCCTAGGCCCCCTGGCCCACCGCTGTCCACAGGCCGCTGCGCGACACCCTGCAGGGCCCAGAGCCGCACGGCCCACAGTCCTGCCCGGGCTCTGCTCTGGTCTAGAGAGGTGGCCGCTGACGCTGAAGCAGACGCAGGGAGAGGCGGGGCCGGGCGACGTCCCCCACGGCCAGAGGTCCGCAGGACGCTAAGCCCGGGGGCCTTCGGGGCTCCAGCCAGAGCTCCACCGCCACCACCAGGAGCAGTCGGATGGGCAAGGGCCGGGCGGCGCCCCGGCTTCCCGTGGGGATTCCAGGAACCAAACGTGCGCAGTGCTACTTCTGCTAACACGGACACGATTTAATGATTCTAATTTTTTTGTTTTGTTTTTAAAGTCAGGTGCCATAAACATTCAAATAATCCATCTTTTAGAAAGTACGTTTACAGCATCAAAAGAATTAAGATGAAATATAAACCTTTCTACTTACAATTTTTATACAGATTAACCAAATCACAAATACCACAAATAAAGGTTAAGTTGTAACAATATAATGAATAAACATTCAGATTCTTAATAAAATCTTCCTTTAACATTTGTTTTTAACTTACCATTATACTAAGTAATCTATGCAGAATTTTGGGGCACAACACCAAGAAGGCACCAACAGTACGAAGCAGATAGGAAGCAGGCTGGACCTTTCTTGACGGCTCTACGCGGAGAACGCACAGGGAAGGCCGCGCGCTCCGGGGGGGCCGGTGCAGGCCTGGAGCAGCCCCGGTTTCCCGTCTCTGACCTGCGA
The DNA here is from genome assembly GCF_042477335.2 of Ovis canadensis. Classification (NCBI taxonomy): domain Eukaryota; kingdom Metazoa; phylum Chordata; class Mammalia; order Artiodactyla; family Bovidae; genus Ovis; species Ovis canadensis. Next base: position 82,232,854 of record NC_091261.1, on the reverse strand, counting down.
TGCCACGTGGCCGCCGTGCGGGAGGCCCTGGGTTCCCGCTGCTGGACACGCCTCTCATCTGCGCTAAGAGGGTCACTTCAAACACCAGCACAATTTTAAAGCACAAATGCTTTAAAACGTATAAGCAGGAGGACTGCTCAGATTTTCAAAACCACCACTTCTACAAAAATATTTCCCTTAAAAACTTGGGATTGTCCAAAACACTGACTTACAAATATAAAAGTGTCATGGAAGGGCCTAAAGCGTGTGTGCGTACGTACGTGTTAACATACCATCATGTACTGTAGAAAAGTTACCAATTTAAAACCGTATCAACACGCAAGCAACCGAAGGTCAGTCTCCGCCGCACCATCTGCACGTCACTGGCGCACGCGCGTCGCAGGCCATGCCCCCGCCTGGCTCGGGGACAGACCGGCCCCGGGGCCCCCACACGCGGTCGCGGCAGCAGTCACGTGGACACGCCGCCCTCGCCCTCGCCCACGCGGCCGTCTTGAGCCCTGGCAGGACCCCTGCTGCCTCCTTAGGAGTTTTCTCTCGTGCTCACTGAAGGGACTGGAATGTTTCAACAGGAATTTTTTGCTTACATTTTAGACACCGAGAAAGCCATCGGCCCCAAGCTGATGTGCAGGGGGCAGTCACGGCGGCAGTTGGGGTCACCGGCGTGAATCCACGCGACCTGACACGCACGCTTCGAGAGACGCAGGCAGACCCACAGGGGGAGCCTCACGCACCACAGCCAGCGCTCTTCGCGGGCGCCTTGTGTAGACAGCTGCCTGGCCCGCTGAGCCAAGCCTGCGCGAGTGAAAGGCTACAGGGACTCCCGCGCAGGGTTAGTCCTGCCCACCAGACCCACAGACAGCAAGGGGCAGGGATGCCCCAAGCCCCCAGGGGTTAGTAACCAAGGCTGGGGCTTTCTGTCTGGTTAGCGAACTGCAGGCTCTCCTCCTAACACTACTTTGGAATGTTAGTAGTAAGCACAGAGAAATAAGCGCGATAACCCGCCAGCGCTCCTTTTAAAATGTACCCGGGACAGCAACCTCCACCTCTCGCCGCCCTGTGGGCCTCCACCAGACAGCTCTGTGCACGGAGGTGAAGACACGACCCTCGGGGACGACACCCAGATGTGGTTCTGGCCTGAGGGGGGAGTCCAGCACCCGCTCTGGCCTGAGGGGGCGAGCCCTTCCTGGCGCTTGACTGGGACACAGGCCACCCTCTAGAAAGAACCAGAGAACCCAACTCGCGACTTCTGGGTGTCGTCGGGGTCTGAGAGGACACCGCAGGCCTGTGGTCTGGGCAGAGGAGCATGTCAGAACTGGTGCTCTGCTCTGTGTGTGTGTACGTGGCCTTACACAAACCCGGGTGTTCGGGCAGCGCCCAGCAGGGAGGGGGCCCGCCGGGCTTCCTGGTCTAAGCACAGCCTGAACCTGACTGTTGGTTCGGACCCCATGATCCAGAGGAAATCGACACTGAATCTTAACGTGAGCACAGAGATAGAGGACGCCCGTTTATTTTCAGGACTGTTCGTATTAGCAGGCAGTCTTTATATAACCCACTCTCCACTGCTGTCAAAAACCAAACAAGAAGGAAAGGACCGCTGAGAAATGGGAAGCTGAGAACTGAGGGACTTTTCCTAAGTGATCTGTGGAGAGCATTTTCCGTGGAGCACAACTCAGAGGTCACAACAGAGTTTCGTTTCAACCACAGGCCCGTGGCACTTGGACTCATCTCCGCACAGAAGCTGTAACAGTCATGCGAGGGGACAGTGACGGCTGGACAGGCAGAGTGCTGCGCACAGAGCTCGGGGGCAGCCGGCGCGAGGGCCAGGGGCGCGGGCGGGCTTCTGCGGGCGCCCCACGCGTGAGCGGGCCCTGGCACAGGGCAGCGCTCGGCCAAGGCGCGCCAGGCTTTAGCACACACTGTCACACCGGAGGTGGAGGGCGGACTTGAGATGCTGGCATGCTGCAGGAGGGAAGGAAGTGCGCGGCAGCTGCTCCCGAGACGCGGTGTGCCCCGGCCCGGCCCTCGGGCGTCGGGCGGGCGCCCCGCGGCCTGCGCCCTTTACCGGATCCCGGGGAGCCGCCTCTGCTGGCGGGAGTCCCGCAAGCAGGCAGGGCCGCGTGTGGCGCGTCCCTCAAGTGCTGTGCCCCCGACGGGCCTCCCATGCAGAGGCGAGGCGGTGCCCTACACGCCGGGCACGCAGCGCACACCTGGCGCCCGCGAGGGGCCAGGGTGACGTGAGGCGGCGGGAGTGCAAAGGGGGCTGTCGCTGCCGTGACGCGCCCAGGAGATGTGAGCGGCAGGGCACCGGGGCAGGGCTCAGGGGAGGAGGGCCCGCTGCATCTCTCGGAGCAGAAGGCGGGTAGTGACTGAAGCAAGGTGGGCGGGAGGGGCCCTGAGGGACGCACAGCCGCAGGTCACCGGAGGCGGCGCACACGGGGCCAGGACGGCGCCCTGGCCGGGGGAGTTCTTTGAAAGCACAGAAGCCACAACTACCAGGAGCCGCCCCTCCGACGGCTCAGAGGAGTCAGGTGGACACGCAGACGGGCTGGGGACAGGCGGGTCAGGAGCTGCAGGAGAGCCGCGGGGTCTGCGTGCCGTCCTCGGGCCCACGTCCTGTGGGGAGACAGACAGACAGATCCTCCGTGAGCCATGGACGCGCTGCGGGGAAACGGCAGTGGCGGGAGGACAGAAAAGCGGGAAAGCAGAGAAACTGCTGCAGCGAAGGCCACCTTCCCGGAACCGCCCACGGGACGGGGCTCACCTCCAGCCCCGGGGCACCCGCCCTCAGCCGCCCCAGAGACCTGCCCAGGACCCCACCCCACGGCCGGGCCAGCACCACGCTCCCAGGCGCCCTTCTTTGGCCACAACTGACAGTACGTGGTGGGCTCTGCTTCGCAACCAGTGGTGAAAGCGGCGCCCCTACCTCTGAGGTGTGGCCCACAGGGAAGCCTCCCAGAGGCCTCTCATCTCCCCCTCTGGTCTCTGTCTCTTTCTGGCCGTGCTGGTCTCCGCTCTGCACGCAGGCTTCTGCAGCTGCGGTGTGCAGGCGGGGCGCCGTGTGCTAACCGGCGGTCCACCCCGGGACGCACGCGTCTTGTGAACGCCCGTTCAAGTGGACGCTGTTGCCCCTCTTGGCAGGACGCCCGCCCCCACTCTGGACGGGCAGGTGGGCCAGAATCACCACCCAGAATCACCGCCCAGAATCACCACCTCCCAACCAGCGCTGCCTTAAACGCCCCAGTTTTCTCTGCCCAAGCGTGATCAGCACAGCCACGGGCTGGCCGGAAGGTGAGGCTGGCAGGCTGGACTGGGAAGGGCAGGAAGGGACCCCTGCCCCCCCGAGCCCTGAGAGGCGGCCCTGAGGGCCCACCAGGCCTCTGGGAGGCCCCAGCACCCCTCTAACGTCCTGTCTCACTTGAGGAAGTCGCATTCCAGGTCAAACCCGCGATCCCTGCCCACAGACCCGCAGTCTCACCGGGAGCAGGAGGACCTGCGGCTCACGCCCTCCCCCGGGACCACCCTGGGGGAGGGGCACGAAGAGACCGCGCCGAAGCCCCTGCCCTCCGACGCCCAAGCTGGCCTGTCCCAGGCACTTCCCAGCAGAGGCCTCAACCTAGTCCTGATCCTCCGCGACACACTCACTTCTCGAGCTCTGAGAGAGGCCGCGTGCTCTCCCCTTCCACAGATTCTCTGAAACTGAGATCAGTTTCCTCTTTGGAGCGCTTCAAAACACCCAACCATCACTGCTGTACGGCTCCCCACACCTCGGGCTGCAAAGCTTCCATACGAAACCCCCCTTTAATGACACCTGGTAACACCCTGTCTTCTTCGCCAGGACTTATTTACGGTTAAAGCTCCAGGTACCTGACAAATTTAAGATCGGTATCCCGGCTGGAATCTAGCAGTCTCTTCAAAAATGAGTTCTTTGAGCTTCTCCTTGGGCAAGTCATCCAACTCCATGTCAAACTTGAAGGGCGCTTCGGCGACGGGCTTGAAGACAAAGCGCACTCTGAGATGAGGGAGCCCCTGGCGGGGCTCTGGGCCCCCGCCCGCAGCACCAGCCCCCGGGGTGGGAGGCGTGCCCCGCGCCCGGGACCCACAGCTCTGGGCTCCCGCCCGCAGCACCAGCCCCCCGGGTGGGAGGCGTGCCCCGCGCCCGGGACCCACAGCTCCGGGCTCCCGCCCGCAGCACCAGCCCCCCGGGTGGGAGGCGTGCCCCGCGCCCGGGACCCACAGCTCTGGGCTCCCGCCCGCAGCACCAGCCCCCCGGGTGGGAGGCGTGCCCCGCGCCCGGGACCCACAGCTCTGGGCTCCCGCCCGCAGCACCAGCCCCCGGGGTGGGAGGCGTGCCCCGCGCCCGGGACCCACAGCTCTGGGCCCCCGCCCGCAGCACCAGCCCCCCGGGTGGGAGGCGTGCCCCGCGCCCGGGACCCACAGCTCTGGGCCCCCGCCCGCAGCACCAGCCCCCGGGGTGGGAGGCGTGCCCCGCGCCCGGGACCCACAGCTCTGGGCCCCCGCCCGCAGCACCAGCCCCCGGGGTGGGAGGCGTGCCCCGCGCCCGGGACCCACAGCTCTGGGCCCCTGCCCGCAGCACCAGCCCCCGGGGTGGGAGGCGTGCCCCGCGCCCGGGACCCACAGCTCTGGGCTCCCGCCCGCAGCACCAGCCCCCGGGTGGGAGGTGTGCCCCGCGCCCGGGACCCACAGCTCTGAGCTCCCGCCCGCAGCACCAGCCCCCGGGGTGGGAGGCGTGCCCCGCGCCCGGGACCCACAGCTCTGAGCTCCCGCCCGCAGCACCAGCCCCCGGGGTGGGAGGCGTGCCCCGCGCCCGGGACCCACAGCTCTGGGCTCCCGCCCGCAGCACCAGCCCCCCGGGTGGGAGGCGTGCCCCGCGCCCGGGACCCACAGCTCTGGGCTCCCGCCCGCAGCACCAGCCCCCCGGGGTGGGAGGTGTGCCCCGCGCCCGGGACCCACAGCTCTGGGCTCCCGCCCGCAGCACCAGCCCCCCGGGGTGGGAGGTGTGCCCCGCGCCCGGGACCCACAGCTCTGGGCTCCCGCCCGCAGCACCAGCCCCCCGGGGTGGGAGGCGTGCCCCGCGCCCGGGACCCACAGCAGGCAGCGCCCCCGCACTGCGCTGGGTGGGGAGGGCTGCGGCTGGCGGCCCGGTGCGTCCAGAGCCAAAGCCTGGAAGCTCACACACTAGCTCAGCACGTCCCAGGGGCGGGGGAGCCTGGAGGGCTGCCGTCTGTGGGGTCGCACAGAGTCGGACACAACTGAGCGACTTCCCTTTCACTTTTCACTTTCATGCATTGGAGAAGGAAATGGCAGCCCACTCCAGTGTTCTTGCCTGGAGAACCCCAGGGACGGGGGAGCCTGGTGGGCTGCCGTCTATGGGGTCGCACAGAGTCGGACACGACTGAAGTGACTTAGCTTAGCTCAGCACACGCCAGCGCCTGTCTGTGAAGAAGCCTCACAGTGAACAGAAGCCTCACGGCCGATGAAAACTGTGGTGAACGGCCATATTTACGTTAAACAGAACGAACCCTGCTTTTTCTAAATTTAGATACAAAAACGTAAGAATGAGATGGAAAATACTCCAAAATTTTAATAACAACTATCCGTGTAACCAGACTACAAAGTGATGTTTCTTGTGTTTTCTGGTGTTTTTTAAGTATCTCCTCTCCATATAAATAACCAGAGTCAGCACTGTCTCTGTGTGTCAGAGATCCTCCTCACACGCTCAGTGCTGCTGTTACCAGGTACCCCAGACCTCATCCCTGCCATCCTCACACCAGGTCTTAAGGGGTAGGAAAACACACACCCCAAATTCAGCTCTGGCCCCCGAAAAGGGGGAAAGGAGGAAACTCGCGGTTGCTCTCCCTGCGGGAGGGCTCGCTGTGTGGGGCCCTAGGCGCGCCGTCCTTCTGACACCTTGGCGCCCAGGGCAGTGAGAGCCCGGGTCTCTCCTTCTCCGCTGCAGCCCTGTCACCACAGGGAGCCGGCCGCCACTGCGCCTGGGGCAGCTGACAGATCCGTGCGCACTCCCCCTCCGCCCAAGCAGGCAGCCCCTGCCGGACTCTCACCTCGTCGCTTGGATCGTAGTACTGCTCCAGGTACGGATGGGCCAGAGCCTGCTCCACCTCGATCCTCTTGTGAGGGTTGAACGTCAACATTTTGTCCAGTAAATCCAGAGCTACAGAGAGAAAGGTTTTGCAGAGGTGAGAAACCAAAGGGGCAGTCACCGCACCGACCAGGCACTTCCTGTTTATTTAAGTCACGACCCACAAGACCGGGGCACTGAGGGGGCCGGGCGCGCAGGGGGCCTGCTCCACCTGAGCGTCTGACGGCAGAGACCACACTCAGGAAGGTGGTACGCTCTGCAGAGGCTCCACAGGGAGCCAGGATTCAGGCCCAAGGCTGCCCACAAAACCCGGCCTGGTCCGAAAGCACGGCCCCACCCTGCAGGGTCGCGAGCAGAGGCTATGCGTATTACTGCGCTCAGGTCAGCTCCAAGGTCACTTTGGCTGTGGCCACTTCCTGCCCCGTGGCTTCAGCCCCCTCCTTCCAGTTCCGGCTGACAGGCCTGTGTGAAGCGCAGGCCGCTGGAAACATGTTCCCTGCTGGAGACAGCAGGCACACAGTGTGCCCACGTGCGCTGGGCTCTGCCCCCATGAGTCGCCTCTGAGGCCTGCCACCCCTACCCACCTTCAATGAGGAGTCCATCCAAGTAGTAAACCGCTTTGCATGTGATGAGAAACTCCACACAACACAGGACGGTTTTCACGTCCATAAAGCGAAGCGTGAGAAACAGCAGGATCTTTTTAAAGTCCACATAATGAATTTCTACCTACAGCACATTTTCCAACTAGCGACAGGGAAACACGGGGCGCCTGCTGGGCCCCAGCGGCCCAGGGCCTGCCCCCCGCCCCTGCCCAGAGTGGCCGTCTGCCTCAGGACTCGCGACCCTCGTCTGCAGTGGTCAGAGCCCCCAGCACTGCCTTTAACCCCCACCTCCTGCTGTTGCTAAGAGGGACGCACCCCAGGCGACGGGCATTCCTAAATCAGACCTCGAGTTCCTTCAAGTTCAATCCTAGGCAACAACTTCAAAGGAAAAGAGCTCTTCTCTTTTCTTTGCTACTGGAGAAAGGCCTGGCCTCCAGCCTGCTCCATCTGAGCCACGCGCAGGGACAGGAGGCTGGGGGAGGCGAGCCGCGGGCAGGTGCAGGCCGGGAGCCACGCCGCACCGAGTCCTGCTGTCTGCGCACACGCGTCGCTGGGTGCGGAGGCCACCAGCCCTCAGAGGCCGGATGGCACCCCGCCGCGACCCTGCCTCTCCAGGATCCCACGCTGTCCCCTAACTCGGGAGCACAGCTCTGTGCCTCCACTGTCTGCCCCATGGGTCACTCCCCTGCCAGGCCCCAGGGCAGCGTGCCCGGCTGGCGCTCACTCTGAGCCTCCTTACCCACCAGGCGGGACTCTGACTCAGAACAGGGCTGCCACCTGTCCCGTCCACCCTCCACCCTCGGCTCCAAGTCCCGAGCGGGGCCAGAGGAGGAGGCCGCCTGTGCAGGCTGCGCCACCACAGCCGCGCTTCTCAGACTCTGGGCTCAGAGCCCTGCTGCCAAGGCCCCCAGGAGTCAGCTGCCACCAAGGGCTTCACCCCGCAGGCCCCAGGAAGGGTCGTGGGGCCTCAGGGCTGAGGAGCACACGGCCGAGACCCGCGGGGCCCCGGCCAGTCCTGCTCTGCCCTGAGCACGCCATCTCCTGCTCACGAAGGCGGGTCAGGCCCTCCCCGCAGCTGGCACACATGCCTCAGCATATCCTACAGGGAAACCAGGTTCCCCAGGTGGCCTTCCTGGACATCCCTCCAGCGGGCCCTCACGCATCCTTCTGGGAAAAGGGGACCCTCTTCCCTTCCAAGGCTGACCCTGCCTGCTGTATCCTGGCCCCCACCCCCCGGGGTCCTTTCTGAATCCCTCAGCCCTCTGAGTGGCCACCGGGACCTGAACTGGAGGCCTCCTCTTCCACAGGCTCCAAGGCCCTGCCCCCCATGCTGCCCAGGGAGGACTCCCATCCACCCCCCGAGAGTCTCCGTCTTCACCCCCCGACCTCCTCCAGGACCTCAGCTGCCGTCTGCTGAACTCTCCTGACCCCGGAGTCAGCTCAGCACCCACCGCACGAGAGACAGGACGCTGCTCACGGCCCCACTGAGAATGTGGGTGCGCGCGCGTTTACAGGGCGACGAGGAAGTCTGCATGCTGTTCAAACGGCGGGCTATCCGACAAATGGAGATACATTTCTCACAAGAACTGCGGTTTTTTAAAGTTCAAAAAACAGGGGACTTCGCTGCTGGTGAAGACTTCGAGCTTCCACTGCAGGAGCGTGAGTCTGACTCCCAGCTGGGGGACAAAGATCCCGTGGGCAACTCTTGCCCAGGGAAGCAGGGAGAGGCTTGGCCGCAGCGGCCGCCAGGGGCGGGTGCTCTCAGGACACAGGCCAGTGTGAGCCTGGAGCTGCTGGAGGCCACCGTGTCACAATGAGAAACGAGGCTGGCCCACAGGAGAGGCGGGAGGAGAAGGCACTGCTCATCGCAAAGCCAGACTTGGTCACAGCAGCTGTGCCCGGAGTCCATGGCCTGCTGGTCCCCAGGCTGGTGAAGCCCTCTGGGCTGAGGCCGGTCAGGGGCTCCCGTGGAGGGCAGAAGAGGCCTCAGAGCCGGCCCTCCAGTCTGAGGACTCCCCGCACCCACAGGCTGTCCCACCGCTCGTCCCTGACACGTCTGTAGAACCTTCCTGTGCGTCGTCTTCCACGCAGCTGAAACCACGCGATGTGCGGCAAACGCTGTTACCTCCTCAGTGAGCGCTGCTCACTCGTGTTTCCCCTTGCTACGAACACTTTGTAAAAATCACGCTTAGGGGCTGTATTCCCGACTCTCCCGTGAGGTGGGTGAAACGTGCCCCATTCTGAGTTAAGGAAAACGCGCAATGGTGAGGTCAGTGACTGCCCCAAGGCACAGGCCCGGGCGCCCAGCCGGCCCCCGGAGCCAGCCCCAGAGTGCAGGGCCGAGCAGGAGTGTGCAGCTGTCAGCCTGGAGCGCAGGGGCGCTGGCAACGCCACTTGGCCTGGCGCAGCCTGTACACCAGCCACGCCGGGCCCTCTACATTCTTCCGTGATCAAACCTACCGGCCTCTCCTTCACTTTTGTCTTCTTGATGTGTTTGCTTTGAAAGCTCAGGAAGATATTTCTCCCCCATGTAGACATCAGAAAAGTACTGACTACTCTAAATATTGTTAATTTCTAACAGTATGACTTTTAGAAAAGTATTTGATCATCAGTTGTTTTACAATTCACTCTGATGTGTGAATAGTGATTTAATCTGATTTTCTTTCAGACAGCTATTCGACCAGCCCCGTACCGTCTGCTGAAGAATCATCTCTCCCCCTTCACCACAGCAGCTCTGGAGAGAATCCCAAGCTAGGTTCCTCTGATGGAAAATCTACGCTACTACTGGTTCAAGGCACTCAGCAGCCAGAAATTGTTGACGAATGTGAAAAAAAACTCAACCTCACCCTTAATTAAAGAAAAACACATTAAAATGCCGTTTTCCTATTTGGTTGGCGACCCCACAAGTTCAACATCCAGAGCTGCTGGGACAAATGTGACAAAGCTGCCGACCTGCCCCTCAGCCTCCCGGGCGCCCCCGCACCGGCCGTGCTGACTCCAGAGCGCCAGCCGTGTGCAGAGGGTGACCCTCCCACAGCAGTGACCACACAGGCACCACCAAACTGCAATGACCTTTCAAGGCCCACACCTCATATAAAAAATCATATCAAAGGCGGTTTCCTGTATTTAAGAGGCTTCACCTTCTCTTCTCTGTGAACCACTATTAACGAGACAAACCCAGACGACAAGCTCCCTGCGAGCAGGCTCTTGCCCCGCCTTACTGCTGCTGCACGCCCAGCGCCTGAGAACAGATGCCCGTCTGCTTCCTAAGCGGACACACTCATCTCCGCATGCCGCAGTGGGAGAGCAGACTCGAGCTGCCGGCAGGTCAACCGGCCCCCACCCCCTGCAGCTTCTCCGACTACAGGGAGCAGGGCTGACCGTGAGACGTGCTCTGACCAGCAGGCTGTGGCAGAGGCGCCCTGCTCTCAGCCCCTGCAGCCCTTGCTCTGGTGCTTTTGGGGCACTGCTGCAGGCACGGAGCGCCCCGTCTGGCCCACTGCAGGACGAAGGCCAGCAGACCCGCCCGACCCGTGGGCTCAGCAGCTCCCCGGGGGGGTGGGGACTGGCCACGCACAGGCACAGTGCAGCTTTGGGGACGATGGAAACGCTCTGCACCCTGACTGGCGGTGAAGCTACAGGACTACACACATTCATTAAAAGTCAAAGGCTTGCACAACTGAAAAGGGGGAGTTTTATTCTATGTAAATAATTCTATGATAAACCTGACTTTAAAAATTATCCAATGACAAGATGACTCTAAAGACATGAACTTAATCCAAGTTAAGAAGCACCAAAAAAACCACCACGTGGAAAGCTAGACATCACCTCCAGACCCTCCGCCCACGGCCGCGCGGCTCCGTAAGAGGGGAGAGCAGTGAAGAGCCAGCACCCACCAGGGCCGTGTTAGAGCGCAGCAGCCGCAGCCCCGGGACCCAGAGCGCTCAGGACACAGGCGGAAGCACACCTACCTTTGGAGTCAGCATTCGGGAACAGCCTGTTCCATGGCACCTTATTTTTGTGTGGAAGAGAGAGCAGATAGTTTCTAGCTTTTAAATTTATTATACAATTCAGGTCTTCCTGCGACGGGGATCCAAGAATACCTATTGGATAAAATAATCTGCTGTCAGTTATCAAGAGCAAGGAAACCCAACCACGTGGCCAGCAGTCAGGGAATGGGCCCTGGCGCTCACCGTCCTCTCACCACCTCCCAGCGCTGGACTTTCTTACCGAGTTTTTAATCAAGGACGAATAGGAACAGCTCATGCCTACGGCAGGTCCCAGAGCTGCAGGAACTCGTCTCCACCCCACCTCATGAAGGCCTCTGCTGTGAACACGGGCCCCAGACCCTGAGGACCTTACCCAGAATGTGGTTCAGCTGGTCGAGGTAATGCTTCCCGGGGAAGATGGGCCTGTTGGAGAGCATCTCTGCTAGGATGCAGCCCACGGACCAAATGTCGATGGACTTGGTGTAGCCCTGCAGCGGGAGAAGGACAGAGTGACCCCTGCCGCCCCAGGACGGCGAGCGCGGCCCGCTCTCTAACTCGGAGGCGAGTGGCAGCAGCGGGCAGAGACAGACACAGCCGGCTTTCTTATAGGACACCAAAACCAAGACGGCTTGATTTCATGCCCCTCTTCAAAGCAGATTCACTTATTAAGTTAGAATTCCTATAGTAGACCTCATTTCTTTTATCAAACGATTTGTGAGAAAGAATTAAAATCCCTACAAGCTGAAGCCGGGAAAACGAGAAAGCAGTGAGCGGCCACTGACTACTCTCAGACGTCTGTGGGCCAATCACTCATTTTGGAAACTTGGAAGTCACTCAAAAGGGGCGCTGCTCCATTTCCAGAATATCTTTCTTCATTCTGAAAACCATTAAAACAAAACAGTAACCACCCGTGATCTCAGGAAACCACCACCAGCGTGCTGGCCCCGTTCCGCTTCTCGCCTTCTTTTCCTATTCATTTTTCAGCCCCGGCCCGTTTCTCGCCTTCTTTTTCTATTCATTTTTCAGGAATAGCTTTTCTTTTACAGGAATTTGATGAAAAGACATGGGAGAATTACCATACAACAGTGACAAAAAGCTGTTACTGTACTAGGCAGAGTTCTATGGAGAAGGCTTCAGTGTCGTGATAAGCAGAAAAAGAAATGTGCAGAGCAGCTACAGGGAAAGAAGATTCAGTCAAATATTAAAGGCCACGGAAACGTAGCAAAGTATTTTTTGAAAATCAAAGACTTAATGATCAGAGCTATACCTCTGATAAAGCGGGCTGCATTTCAAAATAAATCTTTCCAATAAGAACTGGAGGCTTAGGAGTATCTCCCTAGAACGTCCTAGTAGTTATTAACATGCTGCCTACCGATGCTGCTATGCTAACTAACAGCACAATACCCACAATTAGGTGGAGACCAACTGCCCTCAGGCAGCGCCTGAACCGCTGCTAGGGACGTGCAGACTGAAGCAGTGAGTGGCGGCTCATCCTCCAGTGACTCACAGAGAAACTCGCACACCGAGGGAGAACGAGGCAGCAGAGGCCAAGGGCGCAAGCGGCGAGGGGGCGCCCTCGGCGACGTGGGGGGCCCTGCGGGCTGCCCGCCTCTCACACAGCCGCGGCGTCCTGTCCCCTTGCCACTCACTCTCACACGCGCAGGAGGCTCTCCCAGCATGCCACACGTGCAATCAGACAGGAGCGAGCCTGCTCTCCCGATGCTGGGCGTTACAGACCTCACACGGCTGTGGGTGTCAGCAAGAGCCACCAGGCCGTGGTTTCACGTCGACGGGGCAGACCCCCGTCCCCCGCCGGGTTCCCAGCTTCAGGCCAAGACTCTTCTCCACTAACTCGAACCAAAACCGCAGAGTTGAGACTGAAGGCAGCGCCAGGTGAGGAGCCAGCATGCTCAAATTGAGCCAAACGCTGGAGAGGCTGGCAAAAACGAGGCCACCACTCTCCTCACTACAATGCCTTTGTGGTAGTAGACAGCAGTTAAAAACAAGAAATACCTAATTCACGTTAACTTTTATTTTAAAATACGTTTAAAAACCCACACACTAAAAATTTCTCCGTTCTAACTCTCGTATAGTAAATACTGACGGATAAAACCCACGTAAACAAAACCCGCTTAGGCTGTTGGATAAACACTTATTAAAGACGCTGAAGGGGTCTGGGGCACAGGGCGTTTGAGAACCCTTGCCTTTCCCATCCCTGCCCTATTTCTGCGAGTTAAAAATGCTATCAGGTGAAATGTCACAAATACACAGAGCACTCGAGATGGCCAAAGCTGGGACGGTGAGCACTTAAAAAAAAACGAGGAAGATAATGGACAGCAAACAAACAGAAACCCCACGGCTGTCACGAGTCCACAAAAATGTTTCAAAACAAAGATGGGGTCAGAGGAGGAGAAAGAGAAAAACCGACGATCGCTCCTTCACGGACGGATGCCAGCTCATCACTGTGATTTAGAGAACCGAGCTCTGCAACCCCAGCAGGAGTGCTGACAGACACAGCGGTGTTCACGGGCACCCCGGGGAGAGGCTTCCGGGAAGAGGGGCCCCAGATCCCGCCTCTGAGGGGCCTGTGCAGCCGAGACTGACCCGGAGCCCTCAGGAGGAGCCCGCCCCGAGAAGCAGGGAGAGCTCGGGCGGGCGTGAGGCCACCTCTGCACCCCACAACCGACCCGGGCCATGGAGGAGCGGGGGGCGGCCCTACACGGGCACAGCGCAGGAGCCGCACACGCCGCTGTGAAGACACGACTGGGCCAGCGCCGGACGAGGCCACCGTCCGGGCTTGCGGAGGGCTCAGGATGCCTGCAGGGAGAGGGCTCAGGATGCCTGCAGGGAGAGGGCTCAGGATGCCTGCAGGGAGAGGGCTCCAGGAAGGCCGGGAGAGGCGCAGCTCCTCAAGTCAGTCTGACAGGGGTCCCAGAGCTCGGTGCGGGGAAGTGAGAGCAGAGCGGGGAGCCCGCAGGCAGAAGACGCCACGCCGGTGAGGCCAGGAGTGCACAGGGCTTCCCCCGACCCAACCTCCCATGGGTGCAGGAGAAGAGGACGCCAGACGCACTGCTGGGAGGGGCCTCTCGGGCTGGAGGAGCCACGACTAAGAGGGCCCAAACCCAGTTTCTGTGACAATCACCGCGCAAGAGCGGAGGCCGCCCTCCGGGGGGGGGCTCTGGAGACGGCGAGGGGCCCCGCCGCGCCTGCGGGCGCCCCGGCACGGAGCGACTCTCACGTGGCCATCCACAGGAGCCTGCCCTGCGGTGCTGTCTGCCGCCTGGAATTATCAGAGAATCAACACAGCGTTTTCTTCTGCGAGACATGTGTTATGCCGAATTCTTCTTTACGATGGAATTTACTGATGGAATTTTACTTCTACAGCTGACTAACCCCACGTATGACACCAAGAGTAACTACCTGCTTTAAACAAATTCCATTTCCTCCCCAAAGCAACCTAATGCGAGGCCCTAGTCCTTCACGTGTCAAGGCTGGAGGGAGAGAAGCCGGCCCACGGGCCATGCACTTCACTCACTGCCCCCGAGCCTCTAGGGACGACTTCTGGCTCCGACACCTGAACGCGGCCCAGCGACCACTCTCCAGCTGTCCTCACACACGTCACGTCACGGCAGACGGGACGGCGCTCTGGACTTGAGGCCTTGCGACGCAAGACTCAGGATGAGAGAGAGGTTTCAGGCGCGCCGGCCGCAGGCCAGACACCGCCTGCGCGGGCCGTGCTGAGACTCGCGAGGCCCCGCAGCCGCCCCCGCTGCCGCCGCCACGCGCCCGGCCACTCGCGGCTCTGCCCGCCCCACAGGCTCTCTGGTGGCCTCCTGCGAGCGAAGGCCCTGCTGGCAGTGTGCTTTCCCCCTGGGGGCGGGACCGCCACGCCACTCTGAGAGTTACAGCAGCTCCCAGTTTCCCTCACCAATGTTTTCTTCCAATTTTATTGCAATTTTGCTGAAGAGGCTTCTTCATTACCAGGTAGGTCTGACTCTTACAGGAGAGCCCTGGTCCGCGCTCACAGACGACAGTGCGAGCACAGAGCCCAGCGGACAGGAGGAAGCCACCCGGGTCGAGGAGGGCTGCCCGGGGGGCGGGACGCAGGCGGCTGATGGCGGGAGCACGCCCCGCAGCTCTGTAAGCCAGCACGAGCCCAGCCGAGGGCCGGGACGTCAGTGCTGAAGGGAGACGAGACGGTACCTTGGGGCTGGCCAGACAGGCCCAGCCTCAGCCCACGCTGACTGCCACTCACGCCCTAAGTCCTCTGGTCTCCCGGATTTCTTCTGATGCAAACCTGGCCCTTACCTTGGAGTTCAGCATGATCTCTGGAGCCCGGTACCAGCGCGTGGCCACGTACTCGGTCAGGAACCCTGTGTGGTCGTGGTCCGGATCTGCAACACGGGCCAGGCCAAAGTCACAGATCTAGGGGAAAGCAGACAGGACAGCTTCTGAGAGAGTCAGGGTCGCCAGCAGCAGAGCCGCAGACACTGGCGGGACACCAGCAGTGACGGCGGCAGCAAGTGCCACCATCCTCGGGCGGCAGAGCCGCGAGGCAACGGCACACACCCACCCTTACCTGCTCCTCACGACAACGGGAAGGCAGCCACCTCGTGTCAGGAAGGAACAGGTTGGAGGGTCTTGCCCAGAACACAATTTCAGCGGTATGCAGCCTCTACTTATCTGCTTACCCACAGCAAACCTGCTTAGGCCCCTTGATAAACAGTTCTGCACGGAGAATAAGGTCACTCAAACCAGCCCCCAGTGAGCGCTGGAACGGTCACCACTGGGACCAGCTTCTCTGGCAGGGCCTCTCTCCACACGTGACCTCCCCCGCCTATTCTGCCCACCTCCTTCCCCTCCTGTAGTCAAACCCACTCCCAAAGCTGTACAAGTCGTTCCACATACTGAAGACGGATCCTTACCAAAAAAAAAAATCCAGCTTCTAATTTCTCCTGACTCACGCAAGCTGGCCTTGACCACGCAACGGTCGGGGCTGCTCCAGATCACAACGTGCAAGGAGAGTAACCGGAACCTATTTGGTCCCCAACAACTGCAGGACCTTTTAATTCCTAGCTCCTGGGGAACTAATCCGAGAGAAAGAAAGAGGGAGAGAGATGCTAACACAGACTGGAATCCAGCAGAAGGCAGCCTGGAAGACAGAGATCACTTTGGAGGCTGACTGCTTTAATTCGGTTGAAAAGTGACAAGGGTGAGCTCAGTCCATAAAAACAGAGATACGGAGGCAGGGATATTCAGAAGACTTAACGGACACCAGCCTCTGCAGAGACCCCACAGCTGGAGGTCGAGACAACTTAAAATGACTCTGAAGGCTCCGCCCCCCTCCTCAGGGCTCGTGGCTGTGGAGGCTGGCACCCGCCGCGGCACCTCTGACCCCCGGCCCTGCCGCTTCCTCGATGCAGCCCTCTGAAGTTCTGCGTCCACGCTGCCCAGTTCCGTCCTCTGAGCCCGTCAGCGCGTCTTCAGGAGGAGCAAACGCCACGCCTGCTCCGCGGCTCTTCCAGGGCCGTGCTCTGGGCACTCTGGACAGGGCTGCACAGTCGCTGCGGTGTCTTGAGGCCCCTTGGCCTCCAGCACCAGCCTCGCCTCCACAGCCAGACGGCTTGCTGAGGCCACCACACCCGGGACAGCTGCAGGCTGACGGACTGTCTGCGTGTCTGCAACGCGCCTGCGCCACACACCACCCCTTGGGCACCCTCGGCTCACACGGCGTGGCCGGGTCCAGACCTGAGTCACAGCTCTCTGTGGTCAGCGGAACCCCCGGTGAAAAGCCTGCATACAGGCCCCCAGATCAGCGGGCTCAGTCCTGGGGCTGACATCTCCACCTCCTCCGGGAGCAGAACGGAAGCAGGAGCCGCACTCGGGAGGCGGACAGGACCTCCGCCTCTACAGAGACGGCCCACGTGGTGAGAGCAAGCTAAAGACAGCCGCGGCAGAGGGCTCCGCAGAAGAAAGCCACGCCGACGCGACCCTGACCCCCATGCCGGCCACAGCTCTGGGGCCGAGCTTGTATCGAGAGGGCAGGGTTCATCTTCCCTCCTCTGGAAGCTGGGCAAGCCTTTCTAACTGCCTGAACCAAGAGAGCATACTGGAAGTGGTGCCACGTGACTTCCGAGGTGAGATCATCAAAAGCAACGTGGCTTCCACCTGGGGAACTGGGAGCCTCTGGCCGTGTCGTGGGGACACCAGGTCACATGGGCGGTGTGTAGCCATGCCGTGGCACTAACCACCAGGCCTGTGGGCGATGGTCTGAGCCTCCAGGGCGTCTCTCAGCTGCGGTCCAGAGGCTGAGCCCAGAGCAGTCCCCCCACCCCGACCCCCCCGCTGCCTGACCAAACTTCTGACCTCAGAAACTAAGCATTCAAACAGACTACTGCTGTTTCAGGCCATGACATCTTGGGGGGCTTGAGAGAGGCTCCAGCCTGGGTGGAGGGGGGAGGTAAACAGGCATCCACGTGGGGAGGCGGCAAGAGCCCCCAAGGGAGCAGGAGTCTTGAGTAGCGGGCCCAGGAACGCACGGCACCAACCAGCTACGTTGCTGGGAGCTGCGAAGCGGTGACTTCTCTGACTTCATCATCCTTTGTGCCTTTATCAGCTGGCATTTACTTTTGCCGTTATTCATCAACCGGGGCTTTGTGCCTACCTTGAAGTCCAGACCCTACTGGGAAGACAAGGCAAGCGTTTCCTCCTCCCCTGTGAGTTACCAGTTTCCAGAAGAGGGAGCTGGCTTAAGGAGGACCATGTTTTTCTATTGGTATCCTGCGCTCGTAGTTGATAAAAATTATTGGCTATAATTTAACGAATCAAGAGGTACGCGTAGGGAAACTCTGTTCACGGTCATCCACCGAACTCATGCGACGCTCACTGCAACACTGAAAGCTAATACAGCATTGACCAAAACACTGCCAAGGCTACCAAAAACACTGACTACAGCTCTATACAGAGGAAGGTAGACAACCAGGATACGGTACGAGAAACAGAAAACGACCTGGTCAAATGTCCTACCCCTCCTACCTGGCGACCTTTGGGCTGAGTAAATTCAGATTCTCCTAGAACAAAAGCCCCAAAGATCTTTCATTTCGTACCTTTTGACCCTCCTTTCTAGGCCCACCCAGAAGCATACACGCTGCGACCCCAGCAGCCGGGGCTCCCCTGGGGCTGCTGGATGGAGGCTCAGCAAGCAAACACCCGGGACAAACACTGCTGGAGATGACATACCCCTGAAGTTTCACTACGAACACGCTGCCAGCAGAGTCTCCAGATAGGGTCCACAACCCTCGCTTTTCTGTGGCCCTGAGAAATAAACAGGGTGCCCGCAGGAAGAGGGCCCGGGAGGGCCAGGAGAGGCCAGTGTGTACTGGGTCTCAAGGCTGGGTACCAAGCACGAAGCATGTTATGGAAGCCAAAACCGGAAGCTGACTGCTGTTGGCCTTGACTGTACAGAGTCAAAAGCTAAAGGTCTAAGACACTTGAAAGAGCTGACACCCTGGTGGCTCAAGAGTGAAAAATACTAACACAGAAGTCAGTGGAAACAGGGAGAAGGGACCTAATTACCTGCTTGAAAATTCAAAAAAAAAAAACCTAAATAACAAGACATCAGTAAGGCCACCGGTTACAAACTTTCTAGGTCTGGGGCTGTGGGACGGCATCAGGGCCATCCCAAGGTCTGAGGAGGGGACAGGCGTCCGATGAGCTCAGAGCCCGCCCCACTCCCCGGGTCCCTGCCTTGCCTGTGGGACACGCTCCCACGGCAAGCCCGTGACTGGGTGACACGCACGCCACACTGCTAACCGGAGTGAGACTCTGAGTGCACGTGCCCACGGGGATGGTGCATACCCCATACGGACATTTTCCAACGGGGGTCGACTGCACTGCTCTAAGCATCTGAAACATCCTACTGTGTTTCTGAGTCTGTGTTAAACTGGGCTTCGAAAACAAAGCCTGGATGGTGCAGATGGCCGATAACACAGATCAGCATGGGAGCACATCCCGGTGAGCAGGGAGTGAAATTGCCTGAGGCAGAGACAAGCCCACCAGCAGGGACAAGACAGCAGAGCAGTATGCTTCTGTGCTTCCTCTTCTCAAGGATGGGCATTTTCAAGCAAAAGTCAACTGCTCCCAGAAACATTACATACTCAAAATATTAAGAATAGCCCTCCAAAACCAAACAAAAGCAATCTGCCCTAACAGGACTGTGGTGGTAAGAAAGAGAAAGAAAACAAAGAAAGCAGTAGGAGACGTCAGAACAACCACTGTAATTTCCAAGAAAACCACTGAGAGCTGGCCAGGTCTGCTGCTCCTGAGAGCACCCTCAGTCCAGGCCACCCTGGCTCACGTGCCCAGACCCACGGACAGTGCCCTGGTGGGAGGGCGTGAGGTTGACTGAGAAGGACTTTAAGAGGCAACAGAGTCCACCCCAGCAGTGTCTGATGCAGGAAGCTGTCCCCACCACGTCTCATAGGCTGTCTGCTACACAGCTGTAAACACCCGAGACGGCAGATAAGCTAGCCATCTGAAGACAAGGCCACTGGCAGTTCCGGAAGGTCCTCCAGGCAGGGCAGGCCTCACTCCTTCGTTTGCTGCCCCTTCTGTCTGCAGCCCCCTGCGCCCGGCACGGCCACTCACCCACTGCAGGGCTGGCATGCTGGGAGGGACGGCACGAGGCCACCTCCTTCCTGGCGTGTCGTGGCCCCGGCCAGAGCTGGCGGCCTCCTCCTCCGGGCCTGGAAGAGCCCCTTTCAGAGCCTCCGCCACCGCAGACGGCGCCACAAACACCCGCGTGACCTCTGAGGCTCGCGGGCGGCCCGCCTCTCCTGCCAGGACCACCCCGCCCCGGCAAGCGCGGCTCGGCAGCGGGTCTGGACCAGGAAGAGCGAGGCCTCTAGAGCAGCTCCTTCTTAACACCGCTCTGGGTCTCCTGAATTTCTACACGCATTTCAGGATCAGCCTGTTTCTGCAAAAACAGGCACCTGGGGCTCTGACAGGGACTGCATGGAGTCTGTGGATCACACTGGGGAACACTGCCATCTTACGGACACGGAGTCTTCCGATCCGTGAACATGAGGTGTCCTCTCAGGCTCACACGCGTTTCCACTGGACTCTGTGTTCCCGTCATCGTATCTGAGCCATCTGCAGACCTCCCTCCTTGTTTACTTCTGCCACGTATTAAAAGACTAGCCTCTTTACATGCATTTCTTTTCGCCCTAGAAATGCTGCCAAGGATTTCTGGTGGTAATGCGAATAGCAACAGATACAAACATGCCCCAGGAAAGCGAGTTTTTTCAACTGCTACACCCGAAGTGAGAGCAACCAGGGGCTGACCTTGAGATCGCAGGTGGTGTTGAGCAGCAGGTTGGAAGGCTTGAGGTCCCGGTGCAGTACGTTGGCTGAATGGATATACTTTAGCCCTCTGAGGATCTGGTAGAGAAAGTAGCAGATGTGGTCGTTGCTGAGGTGCTGCGTCTTCAAGAGCTTGTAGAGATCTGTTTCCATGAGGTCCTGTACTATGTATCTGTTTGGAAATGTTAAGGTAACTCCGAAATAGCTGCTTACACTCAGCAAAGCACTGGAAACAAAAGAACAGCCTACTATTCACCCCGAGGCCCAGGAGGGGCAGGAGAAGCTGATGGAGGGCTGGCGCCCTCAGTGGAGCAGGGCCTGGAGCTGTGGCCTCCTCCTCAGCTCCTGTGAGATGGCAGGTCACACACCCGCCTGGTGCATGCACTGATGCCCCAGCAGACATGAGCAGGACGCGGGCATGAGTCTGCTCCGAGCGGCCCACCACCAACAGGAGCCTCTGGCGTCGCTGAGGGGCGGGCGGCATCGGGCACCTTCTCCTCTGGCCCAGCACCAACTCCTCCTTTCATTGGTCTCTGACCTGCCTTCCCGTGCCTCTCCTTCCCCACAACAAGCAACCGTGAAACTTCTGGAAGCACAGGCTGAGAACACACTCGCTCCTAAATTCAGCCCTCAGCCTCCCTGCCTGGCTCTGCAGCTCAGGCTGAGACTGAGAAAGTCAGACAGAGCTGCGCCCTCCAGCTGTCCGGACCCCCCGCCGCCCTCAGTCCCCTCGGAAAATAAACCATGAACGCTGCCCGCGTCTAACCTCGCCACCGCGTGCTTTCACTAGTGCCTGCGGTTTCTTTAAACTCATGTCACAGATTACACACCTTCTACAGACTCCCACTCGCGGGGACAAGAGTTTGGGATGTAAAGGAAACACGACTGGAAAACGTGTCATCTGAGAGAAACGTGATTTTTGAGCCAACAGGTAGAGTAGGACAGCAGGCAGCTGGGGGGCACTGCACTGAGGGTCAGCAGAGCAGCAGGCGGCGGCAGGGGCGGGGCATAGGGCGGGGCACCCAGAGGCAGAGGCTGGGCGCCCGGGGGCAGGGGCGGGCCCCTCGGCACAGCCACACCTCCAGCCCTGGGGCCTCGTCCAGAGTTCTAAACACCGGCCACAGTCCCCACACAGCCTGAGCTCAGCTGGGCCTGAAGATCAGAAGGGCTAGCCGCTCAGTTTTAAAGATGAGATAACTGGATCCAGATGTAAAATGCTGCTCAGATCAGGACAG
Source organism: Ovis canadensis (assembly GCF_042477335.2). Lineage (NCBI taxonomy): Eukaryota > Metazoa > Chordata > Mammalia > Artiodactyla > Bovidae > Ovis > Ovis canadensis. The sequence goes on along the minus strand of NC_091261.1, from coordinate 82,211,550 downwards.
TTTGGACCTGAGCAGTGCTGGGCCGGGCCCCCTCTTCCACAGTCCACGGCTCTTTCCTTTCCACCATCATAACCAACCATACCTTAAGCGGGAAAAACATGTTCACCAAAATTCTCCACAATTGCACTTACTGAAAGGAAATCTTTACTGAAAGTGACAGAGAAAAATTGGATTTGCCAAAGATACTGAGAGTAGCTACCGACCGCTGGAAAACTGAAGTGGAGAAATGCTGCCGATGCGCGTGGCAGAGTGACTGGCAAGCAGAGCACAGCTCCCCTCCCACAAGCTGCACCCCCTGCCCTCCCCATCAGCAGGGCGTGACTCCAGCAGGTGACGAGCAGCTGCCCAGGAAGGATACACGTCTTTCATCTGCTCGATGGTCGGCGCCCGAATAATGTCGTTGATTCCAATGATGTTCTCGTGTCTGAAGCGCAGCAAGATCTTTATCTCTCTCAGTGTCCTCTGGCAGTACGTCTGGTGCTCAAAAGGGCTGATTTTCTTGATGGCGACTCGGACTTTGTTGACATTATCATAAGCAGAGCTAAGAAAAGAAAGAGGGGGTGAGGGGAGACAGCATTAACAACAGGCCCCAGGACACTCTGGCAGAAAGAATGAGGCGGTAAAGGAGTAGAGCACCCGTCACTCTGGGCAGAGGCCTGCTCCGCACACAGGAAGACAGTGTGCTGTCCACAGAGAGGCCCTCACAGGGGCAAGTGCGCGCGAGGCCTCAGGACGAGCAGAGGGCCCGGCCTGCCAACCGTGCAGATGCCCGCCCATGTGACGGCCCAGGAGCACGGGCACGCCTGACCCCACCGTCCCTGACAGCAACTGCACCTGGGGAGAGCCATCACGGCTGCCTCCGAAACAGCTTCCCACAGTCGCACCAGACTCCACCGACTCAGCAACAATGCTCCAATGACCCTCAACCACGTCTTCATCCCAAGCAAAATGGACCCAAGAGGGCAACACCGATACACTGCAGGGCACGGGGACTGCAGTCACCCTCTTGCAGTAACTTGTAATGGAGCTTAATCTGAGCAAACCCCGCGTCACTCTCCTCTACACCCCAAACTACAGCTGTGCTCCAATGGGGGGCGGGGGGCAGGAGGGTGCAGTGACTGGGAGCAACAGCAGCATCTTACTTGCAAAATGACACTATTTCCTTCTCCCCACCCCCCAAGAAACTTGATCAAGACGCTTGGCTGCGCTGAGCTCAGTCGTGTCTGACTCTCTGCAACCCCATGGACTGTAGCCCACCAGGCTCCGCTGTCCATGGGATTCTCCAGGCAGGAATACTGGAGTGGGTCGCCATGCCCTCCTCCAGGGGATCTTCCTGACCCAGGGGTCAAACCCAGGTCTCCCATGTCGCAGACAGATTCCATACCGTTTGGGTCATCTTATAACAAAACCTAAAAAGTATTGTTCAAAACATACTCTCACATACACAAAGAGGCAAAAAAAGAAAAAAGAAGAAAAAGAAAAACACCTCTCACAGTCTTAACACAGGGCCCAGTTCTTTCCAAGGTGTCCTGAATGACTCAGCAGAATTCCACGCAGAAGCAGCAACGACCACACCTTCAAGCCCCTTGCTGCACGCCTTTCACAGTGTTTTGACTGAAGAACCATGTGAAACTTTTAAAAATGTATTTCAGAAATTATTCTTAAGTGGGAAAAAAATCACAGGAGAAATCCTAGAAAACTGGTAGCATATCCTTTAAAGAAGAAAGCACAGTTATTTTGGAATTCCTCACCAATACAAAACTATTTGAGAAATAAAGAGTACTTCTTAGAAAGAGGTGCAAAAATACCTTTAACCTCACGCCCACCTGAGAGAACAGCCCTAAAATTGGAACCAGGTATGCTACTTAAAACAGATACACACTCCCCCGAATAACGGAGGACGTCTTTCTCCAGCATTCGTTACGCTAACAGGGCATGCAGAGACCACAACCACTCCTGTGCCCTGAGGAGCTCAAGCCCCAGTGAGCACCCAGGCGTCTTACACGAACGTGGCCTCAGGCCCCAGATGAATTCTCTCCTGAGATCCAAAGTGGTGGGGAGGCGGAGGTCACAGCCAGAGGTGAGCACATTCAATTCTTAAAACGGTAGCTTCCTACTACTCAGCAGTAAAAAGGAAACCACTGGTAATATAATGCAGAGGAAGCGCAAAATAATTATGATGAGTGAAGCCAGACCAAAAGAAAAGTGCCCCCCTCACATAAAATGCACACTCATCAGAGGACAGAGAGCGGGGCTGCTGGAGGAGGAGGGCTGACACGACGGACATGGAAGCCAGGTAACTCTTGGAGGTCCTCGATATTCATGATTGAAATGTTCTGATAGCTTAAGGGGAGTATAGTATGTCAAAACTTAAAGTGTACACTTTAAAAGTACACACTGACATACTGATTACCAACGACTTCTTAAAGACACTAATTTAAAAAGAGCCAGGGGTCCCTGAATGCAGGACCAACCTCAGGGCCAGGGTGCAATTCCAGAGCTGTGTCTGGCGGTGAATGCGGAAGTAGAAGCCCACAGGACTCGAGAGGAGACTGTTCACCAGACGGGAGAAACGGGAACCAGCGTGAGTCAAGGACGGGCAAGGCATGCTGCAGCAACCTCATCTCCGGTTGTGACGGGGCCACAACCGCAACAGGAGGCGCCCCAGAGCGCGGTGGGGCCCAGCCACACTCGCCAAGCACTCCCTACTTCTGAGGCTCCAAGTCAGCGCCGGGGCAGAGCCAAACAGTGGTCCTCCTCTTGAGACGGTGGCAGATCCGGGAGGGAAGAGACAGGGACAGACGGCACGCACGCCTTCACCGATTCTCAAGCCCGAGAAGCCGCCGCGTAGATGACACCCAAACTGAGGGCGCCCAAGGGAGAGGCCTGCAGGGACCATGCTCTGAAGGGTGAGCAGGTGTTCCAAGGGGAGCAAGGCCCAGAGAAGGCGAGAGACACCACACGGAGGGGAAGCAAGCAGGCTGCCCGTGGGAAGGCCGGCCCTCACCCGCCTGGCCCCTCAGCTGGCGGTGTGCACAAAGTGCGGGGAACACGCCGCCAGGAGCCCCCAGAACCCCCGGGGCCCCTGAAGCAGCGAGCGGACGCCCTCTGGGGTGTTTGCCACAAGGGCGGGCCGCAGCAGCAGCAGCTCACAGCAGGGGCTGGGCGCAGAGCTCTAGCCGGGAGAGAAGAGGGCTCCTCGGGCCCGTTCTCAGGGGCTGCTGATGCCCAACTCGGAAAAGCCTGAGAGTCGGCAATTCGAATCTGGTCTAGGTCTTCATGAAGGCCTACCTGTCTCAGGAAGAAGGGACAGTGTGTTTCGTGTTTCGTGCATGCCAAGTCGCTTAAGTTGTGTCCAACTCTGCGACCCTGTGGACCGCGGCCCGCCAGGTTCCTCCAGGCAAGAATAATGGAGTGGGCTGCCATGCTCTGTTTTCTTGACCCAGGCCTTGGAAAGAAAACAAGAGGATGGGTGGGGGAGACAGTGGTCTTGTACTTTCTGACGTAAGGTCTGAGGAGGCCTGCAGGGGATTCGGATGGAGGAAGGAGAGGCTCTGCTCCCAGCAGCAGTGAGGAGGTGGAGGCTGGGAGTACGATACGGGAGCGTTTAACAAGCCACAGAGAGGGGCACTGCTGGAGAGAAGCAAGGTCTGAGGACAGAGCTCAAGAGCAGACAGAACACCAGGAACTGGCCAGAGCGTGAGGGAGCACCTGTGAGCACCAGGAGAGAGCGCCATGTCGGAAGCACGGAGTCCCAAACAGAAATGCCTGAGGAAGATGAGAACTGGAAGCCATCTGCTGACTCTGCGGGGGGGACGGGTGGGCCCTGGGTGGCGGCTGGTGGGTGGGAGTGGGGACAGCATGCAAACACGCAGGTGACCATCTTTAAAGAAGGCGAGGAGGAGCAGAGTGGCCGGCAAATCAAGGCAACAACCAGAAGGCTCGGGCGGTCAGGGAGCAGTGGAGGGTCAGAGGCTGGGGGACCCGGCAGGGTGGAGAGGAGGCTCCCCAAACTAGGCAGGGCTGAGGAGGCAGCGTGCATTCAGGCAAAGCTGCAGGGCCCTCCCTGCAGGAACCTGGGGCTACAGAGCGGGGCGCGTGTGCGACTTCCACCGCAGGAAGTCACAGGGGTTTTAAGGGAGGCAACACTGATGTCTGCCGCGAAGCTCCCTCAGGAGGCAGACTGCTGAAAGGACAGGTGCACGGGCAGGGCAGCGGGCAGTGGCCCTCTCTGCCAGCCTGAACCGTGATGAGGCCACCGCTCTGCAGAAAGCAGGGCCTATGCCACCAACCCCATGTCACCCAGCCTGGTGGCGCGTCAGCCGCACCTGACTCTGTGACCCCGTGGCTGCGGCCGGCCAGGCCCCTCTGTCCACGGGATTCTCCAGGGAGAATCGGGGTGGCCACTCCCTCCTCCAGCGGGTCTTCCCGACCCAGGGATCTAGCCGGGGGCTCCCCCACTCAGGTGGGCCTGTTCTCCGAGTCCCTGGGAAGCCCTAGCTTGGTTCCGGTTCAAATGCTCTCCATTTAAGCAGACTCAACTCCTCAAGGGCAGAAGCACACATCCTAAATTGCTTATGCCGTCTTCCGAGGAGCTAGAACCAAATTCTCGGGGAGAAACCAACAGTGGAGGAGCAGAGACGAAGCTCCCCAACACAAGAACTTGGAGCGTATGTCCATACCCTGTCCCCGCCCCCGCACCTGCGGGCGGGCAGGCTGCACCTAGAGACTCGCTCCAAAGCACAGATGGTGGCACGGGAGGGACAGTCACTCCGCAGTGGAGCAGCCTGGCAGATCCCACCGCCCCCGAGTGACACCCCGTGGATGCCTCCGGTAGGATGAGAAAGGCGGCTCATCTCTGTGGTGCTCTTTCCCAAGCCTGCCACCCCAGTCCAACAGTGAGAAAAACGTCCGCAAACCCAACGTGAGGGCTAGTCCACAAAATGACTCGACAAGTTCTCCCAAGTCGTTAAAAAAAAATAAAATAGTCACAGAGACAGGAGGCAGACATGCAACCAAATCCATGTCGTATCCTGGATTGCATCTTGGAACAGAACAAGGAAATCAGTGGAAAAGCAAATTCCAAATAAAACCCGGAATTCCACTATACCAGCGTTGGCTTTGATAAGCACATTACAGTCACATACGACGCTGATATGAGGGGAAACTGAGCAGGGGCTTGTGGGAGCCCCCAGCACTATCTGCAACTCTTCTGTAAAGCTAAAATTATCCCCACAGAAAAGTTTGTCTGAAAAAAGTCTTCCACTTAATAATACTTCCAAAACTGATGAAACAATTAGCATATAGAAAATATGGACCTAATTTAATAAGTAGAAGGAAACAATCATTTCACAGTTAGCTACTCTAACCTCTCGTAAAAATAAATGCCCAATGGAACAAAAATATTCCTAAAAAGGTAACTGAAAATTTTACCTAATTGAGCTGTAAGTTATATTCTAACTTCAGTCACTGGACAAACATTTACTAAATACCCCAAGCAGCCTAATTATTCATGCAGGTTGAAATAACAGAACATCATCCCTCCTGCCTTCCTCCCTTTGCGCATCCTTAAGAACAGGGATGATATCTGAAGATATTCACTGCAAAACTGCCTAAAAGAACAAACCGTATTGCCAAACATAAGGTTTAATACATTGTGGAATATTAATAGGTTCCTGTGCAGCCACTAAACTAAGTATGAAGACTGTACTAACTATAAGTGAGCTTCAAAATAAAACCACAGACTGCAGCTTAAAAATACTCATCCAGAAGAGCCGAACTGCAGAGCAAGCGCGGACGGTGGCCCGTGAGTGACTCAAGACGTGACCTGAACTGTCTCTGTCTTACTGCCTCTGTCTATTCTACGGGAGGAGAACCGCTGCGGTGCAGGTAACGTCAGATGAGGCCGCCTGACGGGAAAGCCGAGTTCAGATGCGTCCCAACATTCCAGACACCGTCACAGGGCTTGCTTCTAGCCACGATCAAAAAACAGAGGCTGATCTGCTCTCTTAACTAAAAGGGAAAAGAGACAGGGTTTATGGAACAACGGTCTGCAGACACCCAACAGCAGGCAGCACAGGGCAGCGAGGCGAGTGCTGAGACAGCCCCACTTTACAGCCCGGAGCGTCCAGGCTGCAACGCAGAGAAGGGCAGTCTCCTCAAGAGGAAACGGGACTCGCGATCTGGAGCGCCCGTGCTGGCCAGAATTTGTGAACCAGAGCACAGGGGAGGAGGACGTCAGAAGGCTGAGGAGGCTTCCCCCGACCGTCCAGCTCAGGACCGATCCGAGCTCACGCGCACTCCAATTCCAAGGCCAGGGAAGGAGCCACCAGAAGGAGCGGATGGGCGAAGCCACAGGGAACGAGAGTGGGAACAGCTCCCGTCCTACCGCCGCGCAACAAGCCCAGTCCTCAGAGAGGTGGTGACTCGGTCCAGGGGCTAGATTAGCCTTTGACTGAGGGCTATTCTGGACCTGCCGTTAAAACACTGAAAAGAGAGCTCTGATAGGGACAAACTGTTCCAGGAACTTGACTGCGTCCCAGGGAAAAACTCCCAAATATTCAAAGGAATAAAAAAAAATCTAGCACTCAGTGTAAAACCCACAATGCCGTGCATCCAGCCAGCACTACAAAGGACCAAAACGTGGGGCTTCCCTGGGTGTCCCGGGCTAGGATCCACCTTCCAAGGCAGGGCACATGTGTTCAAACCTGGTCCAGGAACTAAAATCCCACATGCCGTGGGGCAACTGAGTCCATCCACTTCAACGAAGACCCAGTACAACCTAAAACTCCCCCCAAACCCAAACAAACCAAAAAAGAAACCAGGAAATGTATTCAATATCTTGTAATAACCTATAATAGAAAAGAATTTGAAAATACATACATTGAATCTACTGAATGACTTCACTATCCATCTGAAATATTACAAATCAATTAAAACAACAACAAAAAGGCAAGGAAATACCATAATGAAGAGAAAAGAAAAGAAAAAAAGACCCAGAAAACAGATGATAGAATCAGCAGACAATAATGTTAGCAGCTATCATAAACATACTCCACACACTCATGGAGGTAGGACATGACATCAAGGAGAAACGTGCAAGAAACACTCGAGGAGAACTTCTAGAGATGCAGAGTACAGTGCCTGGAGCCAGCGGCAGAGCACACTCTAAAGGGAACCTGGTGGCCTGGAGGACGCAGTGGACACCAGCCAGAACGCCACGCGACGGGGAAAGGTCTGGGCGCAGGGGCAGACCTTCAGGGAGCTGTGGGACAAGGCCAAGGGGCTTAGCATATACTTAACTGGAATCTAACAACTTCACAGGTACAGAATCCGAGGGAAAGTGAGTATTTCTAGAAATGCGCTAAATGCCAAGGAGAGACGCATACAGATGCTCTTGCTACACTGGTTTCAACTCAGCAACAGGCTCCACTTAGCTGAGGCTGTCCTTAAACAGAGGGAAACCTTATTCTGATGCCCACGTACTAGCTGAGAGATGCTGCATAAGATACTTCTGGTATCAAGCTGAGATTATAGAATTATTTCTGGATTCCCACTGGGACATATAAGGATAATCTGGTATATTCCAGATTCTGAGTCATTTCAGGTCTGTGTTTGCCAGCGAGGACTGACAGCAGCAGTCTTGCTTGGGGAGAAAGTATGTAAAGGAAAAAAGCGGCCTGCTTCAAACTGCTCCAAGAAAACTGCACCCTCATTCTTTAAAAAAGCATTATTTCAAAATTTCAGTATTTCTCCCCTGTGGTGGCGAAGAAGGCAATGGTGCCCCACTCCAGTACTCTTGCCTAGAAAATCCCATGGACGGAGGAGCCTGGAAGGCTGCAGTCCACGGGGTCGCAAAGAGTCGGACATGACTGAGCAACTTCACTTTCACGCACTGGAGAAGGAAATGGCACCCCACTCCAGTGTTCTCGCCTGGAGAATCCCAGGGACGGGGAGCCTGGTGGGCTGCCGCCTGTGGGGTCGCACAGGGTCGGACACGGCTGAGGCGACGCAGCAGCAGCGGCCCCTGTGGTGGCGCTCCTCTCACCGCTAGCGTTCCTTTGGCCGCATCCCATGACATCGACCTTGAGCTCCCCTGCTTTTCTCCAGGTACATGGGTCTGCCTGGGGCCCTGAGGGCAGAGCGCTCAGCACAGTCACTGCCCTCCACGGCTGGAGGTGCCCACACCAGTTCCGCTTTCGACGTGGATGCTGCCTTCTCACACACATTCTGGGGCTGCAGACGTGAGGAGCCGCCCACAGGGCTGCCTTGCCAGCTCTCCACGCTCCAGAGCCTCCTCCTCTCAAGGTCATGTTTGCTACAGGGCAAAAGGGGCTCAGCGAACGCTCTTCCACCTTGAGGTAGTGGCCTTTAAAGCAGACGCCCAAGGACAGGCTGGAAGCAGCCGGGGGAGGGGTAGCTGAGAAGGCAAGTGTGGTGCTGAGCAGGGATGGGGTAGACCGGTGAGTCAGCAGACCCCAAAGAACGCCACAGGGGGCTGGACCATACCACACCAAGAGCTGCACTGTTCCAAATGGGCAGGAGGTAAGAACAGATGCTCGGCGTGACCATACGCACGTGGGAAAATGACGGGCAAGTCGTAAGGGAAATGCAGATTAAAGCCCCACAGCATGCCCGCTAGAATGGCTGAAATGGAGACAGCGGCCATACCCAGTGCTGATGGCGACGGGGGAAAGCTGGGACTCTCACAGCCTGCAGGTGGAGCTACAAAACGGCACAAGTGCCACGCTAACGCTCAGTGGCTGCTGAAAAAGTCAAACGCACGTTTAGCACACAACCCAGAAGTTCCAATCCTCGTCATTGACTCAAGAGACATGAAATCAGATGCCTGTGACAATCGCCGAGATACAGGCACAACCCAAGTGTCCACTGTGTGTGTGTGTGGGGGGGGGGGGGGGGGGCGGAGGGCAAGCGAGAGGCCGTCTGCAGCTCACGATGGAGCCCCACTCGGCCACGAGGGAAAAGGAAGCCGTGTTCTCTGGCACAGAGCAGATGGGCCGTGAGGGGCTCTGCTAAGCGAGGCAGGCCAGACAGAGAAAGACAGACAGCACGAGACGCCACTTATACATGGACTCCGAAACACAGAAACGAAACCACCCAGGCTCACAGATACAGAGAGCAGGCCGGTGGCTGGCAGAGGGCAGCGGGGAGGAGCCAGGGGACGGCGGCCACGAGGCGCACACGTAGAGGCTGACGAGAACCAGCCCCGGGCGTGACACGCAGCACAGGGCAGACGGCCAGCGCCGCCGCCTGACCCCGCGCGGCGCCAGACACGCACTCGCTCTGCCGGCCACGCTGCAGCAACGGTGTATGCCGAACATACTTCAATTATGAAAGAAAGAAAATACACGCCCGTGGAGACCTGCCTATAGGAGCTTTGTTCGTAACACTCACGACCTCGGAGGACGCCAGAGTTGCCAGCAAGGAAAGGGTAAACGATGTGTCACCACGCAACGGGAGAGCGCTGAGCAGCAAAAAGGGAAAGACAAGGACGGGCCGGGAAATCCACGCCAAGGGAGGAAGCCAGGTAGTGAGCACCCACCCACAGCTCTAGGCAGGCTGAGGCTGGCACGCGGGACAGACAGCTGGACCGCGGCTGCCTGAGCGCGACACTGACCGCACAGGGCAGAGGCCTTTCTTGGGGACACAGCGTGCCCTGCGTCCTCTGCGGTGGGGGTTACACAGTGCGGGCACTTGCCAGGGCTCACTCAACTGCACAAAGGAAAGGTGCACTGTGCTGTGTGTAAATCATTCCCCCAAAGGTGATTTTTAAAAATTGAGCCATGCTACAAAATGGTGGGGCTAATCTTCTTTCATGGTTCATACTGAAGACAATTTCAAGACAAATGTTCAAGACAGGCTCTGAGCAACGGCAGCATCCTTAGACTAAACACCCAGGCTTCCACAGTCATTCCCAAGGCTCTGACGGAGACACAACCTTTCTGGGCCATTCAGATCCTCCCCCATCCTCCCTGGCCCCCTGCCATTACAGTTACTTCACAGCAGAGGGTCAGTAATATTTGTGGATAATAAAATTTGTCTAATAAAGGAGGTAACTCATCATGCATTAGGCTCACATACTGTACACGTTGTTAAGCAACTAAAATGCTACTTATCAGCTGTGAATGGGTTATTTTTAGAGAAAGCTATTAAGCTGTTCTCTAAGCTACCCATTTTGGTGAACTTTAATTATTTGAACACAAAACTACAGTACTTTGTTTCACAGGCCCGGAGACCAGAAACCCATTCAGGTGAGGGTCTTCAGCGGGGGCACAGGGGAGTCAGGGCCGGAGGACCAGGAGCTGCACTCCAAAGAGAGGACGGTCCACTTCAAACGGCCACCCCTGCTCGCCATCTAACATGTGCCCCAGGAAGTCAGCAGGGACAAACAGAGGCTTGGAGGACCATCCCCAGCACAGCCAGTTTAGAGGAAAAACCCAAGTTTCTCATGAACTGAACAATGTCAGAAATATTAACACCCACTCAGACACGAGAAGGACTAACACACAAAAATGTTGAAACTGGAAGCGCACAGCATTTTTATCTAAACTGAAAAGAGCTGCCTGCACAACGCAGCAGGTGGCGAGAGGTTACGTAACAGATGCTAAACTAGGTGAAGAAGCAAACTGCAACGTACAATTATAACTCTGAAATGCCAGTAAGGAGCTCTCCGGTCAGAGCAGCAGAACTAATTTTACTTCTTTCCATTAAAAACTTTCTGCAGCTGAAGCTGTTGTTCTTTCTTTCCCCAACCCATCACGGCAGAAGCAGCAGGCAAGGAGAGGAAGGCCCTGAACCAAGTCTGCGATCGCTCACGCTCGTGTTACACAACAGGGGCCAATCGACTCTCATACACTCCTGGAGGGGAGGTAAGTTATAGACCCTCCTGAACAGGCTGGTAGCACAGTCCCTACCAAAATCATACACCTGCACCCAAAACGGAACACCAATGGTAACAAATGGACCTAACTGTATCTCAAATGACTGACTTAAGCACAGTGAAGGGCATGAGGGACTAGAAATCAGCCTAAGCAACGTCAGGAAACGGCATCGGTTTCTTTGGCCCCATGGCATGCCCCCTGCAGTGAAAGGGTGGCCGAGCCTCAACCATGGGGCCAGGGCAGGCCCAGGAAACTGGGTGCTGAAAAGCTAAAGCAGCAAAGGGCTGAACACAAGTCCTGTAACCTAGTCAGTGACCTTGTTTCTCACAAGGACAAGGGTAAGCAATTCTGAATCTACTTTATGTATAAATAGAATGGGACTGGACAAATAAGCAAACGGACGCAAGATACTGAGAGCCAAGCCGGCGGAAGGCTCGCAAACCAGAGGGAAGGCTACAGCCGGCCACAGGGCGCTTGCTGCAGTAGGAGCTGAGACACCGGGAAGAGCTCACAGATGCGTGTGCGCGCAGTGGGCTGCTCCACACACATCCGTTTCCCAGCTCTGTTCGCGGAAAAGACCCAGAAGCCACAACACCCAGCAGCAAGGAGCACACTTTTAACAACTAAGAATGTACTCAAACAAGGGTGGGGTTGTCGAAAGGGTCAATCTGAAGGCACACACACAGGTCAAAAGCGAAACAAAAGTGGAACGCGAACGGGCTTCCCTGGTGGCTCAAGCGGTAACGCGTCTGCCTGCAATGTGGGAGACCTGGGTTTGATCCCTGGAGGAGGAAATGGTACTCTTGCCTGGAAAATTCCATGGACGGAGGAGCCTGGTGGGCTACAGTCCATGGAGTTGCAAAGAGTCAGACATGACTGGGCAACTTCTCTTTCAATTTGAATTTTGAAATGACAATATTGGGTTATAATCCACAAAATAAGACCAATACCCATGAGTTTACACTGATACACATAAATAGCTGGATGGGGAGAAGGAACGGCTCTTTCTCACAGAGGCAAACCTGCGTGGAGTGCCCAGAAGGAGCAGGAGAAACAGCAAGACCATCTTTAGGGAAAGACCACAACGATCTTTCAGACAGGACCCACGGATGGGTCTTAATCCAGTGAGGAGGAACCTGAGAAGAAACAGAGCACCTGGTTAGGCTCAAAGAACACCCACTAAGACATCTATTAGCTCCAAACGGGTAAACAGACGGACATCATCTTAACCAGGTGATTAAAGTGAACGTCTCTAGGGATGAAATATTCCGACAACAGAAGCCCGATACTCTGTAGTGAGGAAGGCACGTCGTCATTCCTGTTAGAACTGCACCATCTCACTGCACCACGAAAACACAAGCAGACACGCTGCGGAGCAGTCTACAAGAGCAGTCCAGTACGCGCCACAAGTGGTATCACCCCGGAAGTCAGGAGAAAACAGGAAGTGTCACAGCTGGAAGAGACTGCGGAGACACCACAGGCTGGAGGGAAGGCAGCAGCGGCGGGAAAGCAGGGAGCTGCACCACCAGTGATTTCCTGCTTGTGGAGGTGTCACTGCAGACACAGTGTCAACTCCGAGGGCTCAGGAGAGCCCCCTGGATTCTCTGTAACTTTTCTCGAAAATTACCTCAAAACAAAAAGTTAAAAAGTAATATTCTTCTGTGAAACTTGTACGCATATATACAAATATTTGTGTGTGCATTTGTGTAACAGATTTTTTAAAAGAGCAGAGAATGAGAAGCACCTGAAAAGAGGGAACCAGACTAAGCCTAAAGGACACGGTTACTGGTGTGATAAAAGGTGAGGAAATATGGGAGAACAAATTAACACTCAAAAGGGTTGCTGACATAAATGTTCCATAAATGGTTTTAATTCATACACCAAAATGCTGAAAGAATGAACACGGCCAATGGTTCAAGCCATGATGGGGCTGGGATCCCGGCTACTCCCGCCTGGCAGCTCTCCAGCGTGGCCACTCGAGGAACAACCCACAGAGCTTTAAAAGCCACCGTGTCTCACAGTCGGAAATCGGCTCAACTGGTCTAGGGTGCAGTCTGGGCAATGCTGGGTATTGTTTCTCAAAGAGCCCCAGGGTGTTCTAACGGATAACTGAGACTGAGCCTCGCTGCTGCAGCCCTCTCATCCTCCGCCCACCCTGGCCTGGACGGGGACCTCGCGGGGGCCGGTCTGCTGGGGACGAGGCCTCCCTGCAGAGTCAGATGGAAGGCAAACGAGCCCTTCCCTTCAGGGTCCCCTGCTTCTCCTCTTTCACCTGGGGGAGCACCTAGGAGATCATACTGATGAGGAAAAACGGAACCACATTTAAATGAATAATACCAAACACTGGAATTACTTTGGAGACAGAAAATCTGGTCCCCAGTATCTTCAACTGTTTAAAATGAGATTTGGGGGCTTTTTGTTTTCTCTTTAGGCTACAGCATTTCTTTCAACTTTAAGTGGGTTGAAAGTTAAAAAAGAGAGAAAGATGACATCCTGCTCCCAACACTGTCTCACTCCACCCTCACCCCACAGGCATTTCACTAGTTTCTTCATTCTTCCATTATTTCCTTATGCAAACACATACTGACTTTATTTATATGTTTTGGAGTGGAATGATTTCCAAATCTAAGTAGGCATCAGAATCATCTGGGAGCCTTAAAAACTGCGGGTACGGGGCTTCCCTGGTGGCTCAGGGGCTGAGAGTCCGCCTGCCGACATGGGCCACACGGATTCCATCCCTGACCCAGGAAGGTGCCACACGCCGTGGAGGAGCGAGGGCTGCGGGCCACAGCTGCTGAGCCTGTGCTCGGCCACACGAGAAGCACCGAAATGGGGAGCCCGAGCTCCCCAACAAGAGCTGGGCCCCCGCTCACTACAGCTAGAGCAAAGCCTGGGCTGCAGTGAAGACTCAGCAGCCCCAGTAAAGAAAAGAGTTTTAAAAACATGTGGGTACTGTTCATCCCTACAAACCTCCAACGAGCAGAGTCTGAAACTCTTTTTACAAAGTCCCCTCAAGTGATTCCTGTGACAGCCAGCTCTGACTGCACCTCCACGGTGCTCATCCACGGGTCTGCCCCTCCACCCTGTTTGGTGCCTTGGGAGCATGGCTCCTTCCTGGCCAGGGCAGACCAGGCAACACACACACCCACAGGCTGAGCTGGGACAGCTAACTTCTCTCCTCAGAGCAGCTGGGGCTGCGACACAGACTTTAGGACACCCCGGGGCCAGGCTGGATCAGGAACGTCCGTCTGGAGGGCTGCGCACACCCAGACTCCATCCTGCAGGCCTGCTGCTCCAGGGGCGCCACTGCCCTGACCCTTGACCCTTCCCAATTCCTCCCCTCAGGCCCTAGTTCAAGTCCCCGTGCTTCAGTACCAGAGAGTGCACACAAAGGATCCCCGAGACTCCAGAGACCCACAAGAATTCCGTAGGATACTGGTCAGCACACCGAGAATTTCTGCAGAATTACTCAAATGTTTCACTGCTCAAGTTACTGTGGCAATCTTTCTGAAACCAGTTTCTTTTCTTTTCTCCCCACATTATCTCTTCACTTTCACCTTCAAACAATAAGTACATCTGCCATCAAACACCAAAACCCAAAACCCAGACAGAAAGAAGCACAGCCAGAGGCAGGGGCTGCCCCCAGACACCTCCCAGCACTGACCCTCCACACATTCCGAGGAGCAGCTGATCTCCAGGACAAGTGCTGGAACTCAGGCCTTTACGCCAGAAAGTCTGCCCAAGGGACAGACTGGTATGGATCTGAAGAAACGGCCTTAAACCCACTCAAGTTTTATTTTGGGTTAAGTTACAAAGCCCTAGTCTTGGAAGTCCTGAAGCTCCTGTGCCATCACAATTTCTGTGCTTGGAACCATGGGCAATTCTAACCACGCTGAACCTCAGTATCTTCCCCATAAAGTGGAAAGAATACTTCCCTCTCACGTGCAGGGTCACTTGGAAGAATAAGCACCTGCAAAATCACGCCGTACACTCAGTACAGATGCAAACAGCGCCAGTGCCGCCGAGATAGCAACCGCTTTAGCAGTTTCAGCCCGACAGTCAGCCCCAAATTGTCATATTATCTTTTTAAAAAATATTGCTTAACAATTACATCAATTTCCAGCTGATCACTGTATATTATTTTAATTTTCCTTATATTACCATCAGATATAAAAATTATGCTGATGTTTAAGAATTCAACAGCTCTATAGAATTTCAAAAGCACCAAGTCCTACCGTAGAGACCAAGGGTCTCAGTCAAAGCCGCCCAGTGGGAGGGCTAGGATTCACACTCGGAATTCCGTGTTCTTTCCATTATGCAAGAACGTGCCCAGAAAGTTTACACAACAGAACTTTGGGAAGGGAAGCATTAACTGAGAAATGGTACAGAATTCCTCCTCCTCTAAAACCCAACAAAATAAACATATTACAAACAAAGAACAAAGATAAGACTCCACTGAAGCAACACAGCAAGCAAATTTTAAAGGGCAATGCAGGAGTTGGGAGTGGCCACGGAGTACAAACCACAAAGGCCCAGGAGACAAGGCGCAGGCCTGGGGGAGTCAGGTCTCCAGCCAGAGGTGAATTAGGGCAGAACGGGGCTCGTTAACAGCATTTAAAGTGTCACACAGGAGAACGCTGAACGAAGAGAGACTATATTCTGCAGAACCTGACATATTACCAAAGAATTTTAAACAAAAAAGAAGTCTCAATTAGCAGAAACAAGATCTGAGAAGAAAAGAACGTTAAGCAGTATGTACATTTTAAGATAATAACTTATAAGACAGCAACAGCAGAAATCGGCTAAACAGGGAGACTGCAGGTGAAGCCGTCACAGCTGGAAAGACTGAAAGAGAGCCAAGGGCTCTGCTGGCAGCCAGCGGCTGGGGCTCCGCACTCCACCGCAGGGGCGCAGGCTCCACTCCTGGTCAGAGAACCGAGATCCTGCGAGTCGCACAGTGCGGCCAAAAATGAAAATGAAGGAGCTAAGCTACAGTAACAGAGGCCCACAAAGACTGAAGATCAACTGTTCAAATCAAACGCTCAATAAAGCTTAAAAACAGAAATTAAATCAGAGAAAATAATCACGTCATGGTTTTTGAATTGAAAAAAAAAAGGTATCACTGGCGAGAAAAAACGAACAGTGTGCCTACCAATCAGGGCTAAATCCAAGTGGAAGAGATTCAAAGAAGGAGCAGCAACGAAGTGGCACGGAGGGAGACAGGCGGCACAGAGGGAGACAGATGAGAAAGCCGCGCCGCCTGGCCGCCAGTGCGCAAGAGTGCGGCTGAGGCCACTCAGAGTCCAGGGAGGAGCACGGACCATCCACGCTAACTATCCGTCAGACTGGTTTTACGGAATCAATGCCAAATAGTAACTAAAGCCTCCGAAAGGTAAATTCTGACAACACAACAGTAAAAGAGTGGAACGCACATGAAGAGAAGCCAGAACGCAGAGGGCGCGGCGCCCTCAGCTCCACACAGGCAGCAGGCTCCCACACGGGCTGGCGGCTGCCGGACACTGGAGGGACTCTGAGACTAAGTATCCATCCCATCTCAGAAGGGCATGGCGCCCTCAGCTCCACACAGGCAGCAGGCTCCCACACGGGCTGGCGGCTGCCGGACACTGGAGGGACTCGCAGGGGCAACTTCTTTTTGGAGTGATAAAAACGTTCTGAGACTAAGTATCCAGCCCATCTCAGAAGCATGGCCTCATTTTTCTTTTTTTAGATCTCTTATCAGCTGTTAACACTTACAAGAGTTCAACTGGAGGGGATTTGCTGGTGGTCCAGGGGTTCACTGCCAAGGGTGTGGGTTCATCCCTATCGCGCAAGGCTCGTGGTTAAGAGTTCAACCTGAGAGGTATTCCTCACTCTGGAGAGCTACCAGAACCAAGGCCAGGCACGAGAGCCTGGAGCAGGAAGCCAGACGGCCTCCGAGTCCTGCGAGCGGGGACACGGGGAAAGAAGCCATCCTGATGGCACGCAAACGTCGGCCTGGCCAGCCCACTCCACCAGAGCAGGAAGACAGGCAAGGATCCGAGGCAGGGCCCTGTAAGGGAGTTAGAAGCAAACATCTGGGCACAGCAAGAGCAAAAAGCCTTATGATACTAAGTTACAGTTAAAAACAGTAAGCTAGATCAATGTAACAAGCAGAGTCCAGAAAGACGCCGGTGAACACCTCTAAATCTAATATGAAGAGTCTTGTGAAATTAGACAAAGTGGAAAGCAATGAATCCTGAGAAAACCTGTACTATTAACACGGGATAAAATATGCGAAACACACAAGCCTAGCGTTCTTCTCCATAATAACTTCCACACAGTTTAAAAGACTAAATTAAAGTGTTAAAGGGCTTTGTGTATTTCACCAACTCTAAAGCAATATGAGAACACACCAAAGAATTAGTTGATGAGTGTGACTACATAAGTATTTTTAAAGCTTTCAGAAAAAAAAGGTTTTCAGAACATTAATACTCAGCTTCTAGTGTATAAACGGTCTTATAATTTGAATATAGTTTCCCTGATAGCTCAGTTGGTAAAGAATCTGCCTGCAATGCAGGAGACTGGTTCGATTCCTGGGTTGGGAAGATCCCCTGGAGAAGGGAAAGGCTACCCACTCCAGTATTCTGGCCTGGAGAATTCCATGGACTGTACAGGACACAGGGTCGCAAAGAGTCGGACACAACTGAGCGACTTTCACTTTCAAACACCAGCTAAGTGAATAAAACTTAGAAAAAAGTTTGGCCTCACAAATATCCAAAAACAAGGCACCTATAAGGTTTACCTGACTTCTATTCAATTACATGTAAATTAAAGAATAAGACCACGTTGTCACAGCAAGAGGGAACTGGAGCTGGGCTGGGGCACACAGAGCAAAGGGCTTTTAAAGATAAACAAGGACAGGTTGGGGAGGGGTGTGGGTGGGGAAAAGACGGACAGAGACCACGAGAATCAAAGGCCGTTTCTGACCTGGTCATCCGTTTTTGAGAAGTAGGCTCTAAGAAAGTCACTCTGAGAGGGTGGGGTCCTGTTTGTGATAAAAATGTTTACAGCGGCATCAGTTAAAAATAGTGAAAACCTGAAGCAATCAAATGTCCAACAAATGAGGAACAGTTACATAAACCACCTGTTTTTAATAACATTAAACGCTGACAATCCATGCTGGGGTCACAGGTACATGAAACGGCGGTGGGAACAGGACCCACAAGAGTGTCGCATAAGCGTTCGGCAGGTGAGACGACGGCAACCTTGCTGAGGGCAGGCCCAGCAGAGCAGGGGAAGTGAGGCCCAGCGTGGGGGAGAGGGCAGAACCAGGGGCAGGCCCCGGGGAGGGGAGAGAGAAGCCTGAAGGGACTGAGGGTTCCGCCCTCCTTCCTTCAGAGGAGGGAGAGTCACCGATACACAGGACTGCGGGTGAGGTCACCCAGACAGCGTGCACCAAGAGCAGAGCCCACGGGCCAGGAACAAAGGCCAGAGGCTCGGAGACCCGGGTGTGCGTGAGCAAAGTGGGGGCAGCTCGTGAAAGAGGAGATGCTTTATAACATCAGATTCCAGAGAGGCCAAAGTCTCTGGGGCACAATCACACGGCCAGGGCAGAACCGCAGGCTACAGTCCTGAAGGGCTGAGACAGCAAGGCCGAGCAGCCGAGTCCCGCGTGACGGCGAGAGCAGCCGGGCGGCACAGCCACTCAGGGAATCCCACCGAAGGGCAGGGGCAAGCGGCTCTCCCCTTCCGACGCTGGGGACCCTGAGAGCGAGCTCTAGGCTGACCAGCGGCGGAGCGGCGTTGGGCACATGAGCAAAAGCTGATGTTCCCAGTTAAGAGCCTGAAACCCAGCTTGCCGAGCTTTGAAACTCTTTCGCCACAAGGGCTTCTGGTGCTCCAGTGGACAAATCCGCCTTTCAGGACCGAGCAGGCAGGTCAGACCCTGGGTCCGGGCACGCCCCAGGGCAACCAAGCCTGCAGGCAGCAGCTGGAGCCCGAGGGTGGCCCAGCTGAGACCTGATGTGGCCGGAAACATTGATCTTTTCCAAAAAGTTAGGCAGTGTGTATACATAAAAAATATCTTTCACCACAGAACTGGCTAATACACCTTGAGAAAGGTAAGAATGTGACTTTTAAATAATGATTATTATTTTAAGTAAAAAAGAAACATTGTACAAAATCCCTATTCACTTAGCAGGCCTCTAATATCAGGAACAAAACAAGAGTCTCTGGCTCACCCCTTCTCTTCAACACAGTATTTGAGGCTCCGGCTGGGGAAGGTAGGCAAGAAAATTAAATAAAAGGCACACAGCAGCAAAGAAGTAAAACTCTCTCTATCTGCAGATGACACAATCTTATATACAGAAAATCCTAAGGAATCCAATCTAAAAAACCACTAGAATTAATTAACAAGGTCAGAAAGTAGAAGAATACAAGCTTAATTTATAAAAATATACAATAAAACCAATTGTATGTATTTCCAATGAACATTCCAAAAAAGAAATTAAGAAACCATCTCCAGGGCTTCCCTGGTGGTGCAGTGGTTCAAGACGCCACCCGCCAACGCAGGAGACAGGAGTTCGACCCCTGTTCCGGGAAGATCCCACACGCCACAGGACGACTAAGTCGCACCTACGGAGCCTGCGCTTTAGAACCCGGGATCCGCAAATACTGAAGCCCACAGGCCAGAAAGTCGGTGCCCGGCAACGAGAGGCCACTGCAGCGAGGAGCCTGCACACCCCAGCTGGAGGGCAGCCTCCACTCGCCGCAGCTACAGGAAAGCCCTCGCAGCAAGGGAGACTTGGCACGGCCAGAAGAAAGAAAAGACTAAAACCAACACGCCCACTCACAGTGCCATCAACATGAGATACTCAGCGATGGACTCAACAAACGAGAGGCAAACTTACACTCTAGAACTCTTTGCTGAAAGTTTTAATTCAAACAGACAGGAAAATATCACATGTTCGTGGATCAGGAGACAAGATACTGTTAAGATGGCAATACACTCAGAGTTGATGTAAAGATTCAACACCATCTCTGTCAGAAACCCAGACTTTTCTTTGTAGGAACTGACAAGCTGATCCTAAAATTCATGTAGAAATGCAAGGGAATCAGAAAAACCAAGAAAATCTTGCAAAAGAAGGACAGAGTGACAGGAACCACGGTGCCCATCCGAAAAATTTATTGCAAAGCAAGTAACCAAGTCGGTGTGGGGTGTGGTGCTGGCACAAAGAGATACGGACCAATGAAACAGAGCAGAGGGGAGTCTGGAAACACCCCCATTTCTACGGTGAGCTGGTGCTCCACAAGAGGGGCAAGACCGCTTAGCGGGGAAAGGACAGTCTTCTCGAGGAAGGCTGCTGGGACGACCGGACAGCCACACGCGGCCGGATGGAGCTGGACCCTCACCTCACACCACAGACAGAAATCAACTCTAAATGGAGTGGAGACCTAGATGCGAGAAGTAAAACTAAAAAAACCTTTAAAGAAACCAGAGGGGTTGTCTTATACGTGGGCTGCTAAAACCAGCAAACACACTGCTTCACAGACTGGGCAGCTCACAGGCCGCAGACACCTGTTCCTCACAGTTCTGGAGGCTGCAAGTCTGAGACGAGGGCGCCAGCACGGTCGAGTGAGGACTCTGCTCTTGATATGCAGAGGTCTCACCATACTCTCACACTGTATTAGGCTGACCAAAAGTTCTCTGCGTTTTCAATATGATATTAAGGAAAAATTCAAATGAGCCTTTTGGCCAACCCAACTGAAGGGGCCAGAAGCTCTGTGCAGTGTCCTTTACAAAGAGCACTGATCCCGCCCGTAAGTGGACTATGGACCTGCGTGTGTGCAACCGAGGGACAAGTTCCAACCCTGAGAACCAGTTCCAGTGGCCACGGCCCCTCCCTTCAGGCTCTGCTGAGTAAAGAGCTCAGGGGTTGTGGGCGTGAGGAGTGCAGACTGCTATCTGGAGATGAGACAGAGAAGACAGAAGGCGCAAAGGAAACCCATGCTGCAAAGGACAAAGCAGAGCCCTCCTGCCAGCGGGGGTGCGCAGGCCACCAGGCAGCCCTCTGAGCATCACCGTACTGACTCAGCCCGTGAGGCCGCACTGCTGGTAGTTTACTTGAGTTGTGTCATTTTATAGCTCTGCTGAGCCTTGGAGATCTAGTCAGCAGGCATTAAAATGTGGTACACTTCACATAAAAAGCACTACAGCTTTAAAGCTTAGCCACATAAATTCACACATGGAAGAGTCAGAGCCCTAAGAATCATCAGCACATTTTAAGACAAGTGACGACGACGGAGGACGAGATGGGTGGACAGTGTCACCGACTCGATGCACACGCGGCCGGCAAGCTGTGGGAGCCGGTGATGGACAGGGAGGTCGGCACGCCACAGTCCGTGGGGTCGCAAAGAGTCGGGCACAGCTGAGTGGCTGCACTGAACTGAAGGCAAGTGACATTATGCTAAACAGACACTGCGATGAAACAGTTACAGGAGACAGGAGCACTGCACGTTGCAAGTCCATCAGATTAATCCACGATGTCAGTGTTTATAAATAGACTACAACCACGGTAACAGTCGCTCAGTCGTGTTCAACTCTGTGTTCAACGATACAGTCCATAGAATTCTCCAGGCCAGGATACTGGAATGGGTAGCCTTTCCTTTCTCCAGGCGATCGTCCCAACCCAGGGATCGAAACCAGGTCTCCCGCACTGCAGGCGGATTCTTTACCAGCTGAGCCACAAGGGAAGACCATGTGGTATCCACTCAAGGCAGCAGATATTAAGTTTCCAACATCTCACTGAAATCTCTATTCTATTTTAGAGAGTTTAAAAAGTCAAATACAGCTGTGTCAGCTACAATTCCATTAGGTGAGTCCATGTAACAGACGACTTCCCTAACCTCCAAGTGACTGGTTCTCCTCCCGGGGAATACAGTGACTTGCTTGCCAAGTGAAACAGGGTGGAAGCGGCGCTGGATGTCTTCCGAGGAGAGATCACGGAAAGGTGCTCTCTGGGGAGAGCTGACCAGCCATGATGCGGGGAGGACAGACAGGCCTCCACAGGGGAACTGAGCCCGCGCCCCTCAGCTCTCCCCACCATACACAGCAGCACCAAGGTGTCAGCTGGGTGTGGCTGGAAGCAGATACCCCAGCCCAACTGAAATCCTGGCTGCAACCCTGGGAGGCCCTGAGCCAGAACTGCCCACCAGGCCCACTCCTCCATTCCTAACTCACAGGAAGTGTACGATAAATATTTACTGATTTACTGACAGAAAGCGAAGAGGAACTAAAGAGCCTCTTGATGAGGGTGAGAAAGCCGAGTGGAAAAACTGGCTTAAAATCCAGCATTCAAACATGAAGACCACAGCACCCGGCCCCATCACTTCACGGGACATAGATGGGGAAGCTGTGGAAGCAGCGACAGACTTTACTTTCCAAAGTCATTATGGATGGTGACTGCAGCCACGAAATTAAAAAACACTTGCTCCCTGAAAGGAGAGCTATGATGAACCCAGAGAGTGTTAAAAAGCAGAGACATCAATTGTTGACAAAGGTCCGTGTAGCCAAAGCTATGGTTTTTCTAGCAGTCACGCACACATGTGGCAGTTGGGCCGTAAAGAAGGGTGAGGGCTGAAGAACCGATGCTTTCAAACTGTGGTGTTGGAGAAGACTCTTGAGGGTACCTTGGACTGCAAGGAGATCAAACCAGTCCACTCTAAAGGATAAGGAGATCAATCCTGAGTGTTCACTGGAAGGACTGATGCTAAACATTTTGGCCACCTGATGTGAAGAGCCGACTCACTGGAAAAGACCCTGATGCTGGGAAAGATTGAGAGCAGGAGAAGAGGGCAGCAAAGGATGAGATGGATGGCACCACCAACTGAATAAATATGAACTGAAGCAAACTCTAGGGGCTAGTGAAGGACAGAGAAGCCTCGTGCGCTGCAGTCCATGGGGTCGCAGAGCCGGGCATGACTTAGTGACTGAATAACAGTTAGTGTTTTAAGTCACGGAGCTGCAGGGCATTTATTACACAGCAACAGATTCATACCACAGCAACGGAATGAAGAAAACCATGGTAACAGAAAACTCTGTAGGGGTCATTTAGGAAAGGAATGAAGGGAATGTGAAGACCACCTAAGAACGTCTTCCTTCCAGAACTGGAGCTTCCAGGGCACAGCCAAGCCACAGGGCAAGTCCTTCCCTGGGCTGTCAGGGGGACACTTTAACAATCAGCTGTGAACCACAGACACACACAATATGACGCTCACAACTGTTAAGTAAAGCAAACCGAGGTATAAAACCAGGCAAACGCTGCAAGTCAGGGAGGCGAAGGCTTGAGCAGGGGCTGAAGGGAAGGACGCAGCAGGCTTCTGGAGGGCCATCACTCCAGTTTCTTGATCCGGGTACTAATTACCCAGTTAGTGAAGACTCACTGGACTAAAAAGTTTTTACGTGCACCTGGCTAAACGTATATTTCAGTAAAACATTTTGAAAGATAAAATACTATTTATTATTGCTATTATGAATAATAACCCATGATTAGTGCTTTTCTTCAACTACAGGCCTCTCATTAAAAAAAAATCTGACCACCATGAAACAACTAGGCAGTTTCACTGTGTGCATTAAAACAAGTTTTAAAAAGTCCAGGGCTTCCCAGGCTGCTCAGTGGTAAAGGACCGCCTGCCAACGCAGGAGACACAGGTCCAACCCCTGGCCCGGGGTATCCCGCACGCTGCAGAGGCGCCCAGAGCCCGCGCTCCGCAAGGAGAGACGCTGCCGCAGTGAGCAGTCAGCGCGCCGCCAACAGGGAAAGCCTGAGCAGCAGCGGGGACCCCGCACGGCCAGAAATGGCTAAAAAGGGAAAAAGCCAGTTCACGCTCACTCCAGAAGCACGCTTTCCAGAGACAATCCCAAAACCCCTCGGGGGAGGAAGTGTCCGTGTCCCCACCGCCACTCCTCACAGAGGAGGGCTGGCCGCTCCCACCCTCTCGGCACACGCCTCCCTCTGGCGACTCACTCTGCCCCGCTGAGTGGCAGTGGGACCTGAGGGCAGTGCCCACCTCCTCCCTTCAGGAGGCCGTGAGCCTCACCTGCAAGGCCACCCCAGGAAAGCGCAACTGAGAGGCAGAGGTTGGAGGCCCCGTTGTGGAGCTGAGGGGAGGGGAAAGCCTCCCAAAGCCGCCTGTTGCGTTACGAGGGTCAGAGTGCACGCGCACGCTTGTCGCTGCTGGTTCAGCCGCTCAGTCGTGTCCGACTCTTTGTGACCCCATGACTATAGCCCACCAGGCTCCTCTGTCCGTGGGATTTCCCAGGCAAGAGTACTGGAGTGGGCTGCCATTCCCTTCTCCTGGAGATTGTTCCAACCAGGGATGGAACCCCCAGCTCCTGCTCTGGCAAGTGGATGCTTCACCACTGATCCACCAGGGAGGCCCAGCTTCTATACTGACCCTTAAAAACAAAGAAAGATCTACGGAAGACAGTAAGCCACATCTCCCAGAGTCAGCCCACGCGGACCACAGCCTGGCAACGTATCAACCCCAGTCTGACTGACTTCTAGAATCCCACTAAGAACCTACAGAATAAAAACAAAACATTCCTGTGACGCTAACCAACGCCGCAGATGAGCTGAACTTCAGCTGCGACAGCAAGCAAGGCGCTCTCTGACTGCCGGCGCCCGATGCCACTAACCAGCAGCGGCGACACCAGCCAGCCACTGAGAAGGCGCTGTCACTGCGGCCTCGGCACAAAGGGAAACTACACGTACGCGCATACACGCTGACTTCCGACTGTGAGCTCCCTGCGGTGTTTATTACGGGTTCCTCTGAGGCAACAGCGTTGTTTCATTCATATTTCCATCCCAGCAACTGCTTAAGACACTCTTTATTGAGTCGCATCCATTTCAGCCCCCAAATATTTAGTGCTGATAGACAACACACCAGACACAAGAGCAAAAAACTCACGGATACAAGCTCCCCACTTCACGCACATTAGAAGGGCAACTGTCAAAACCCAGAAAGTCAGCACCGAGAGGACGGGGAGAAACCGGACCGCCTGGGCACTGCTGGGAGGAAGGCGCAACAGCGCAGCCGCCTTAAGAAAACCGGCAGGACGACGCCCCTGTGCCTCAGTGGGTGAGACTCCTGCTCCCAGCGCAGGGGGCCCAGGCTCAGTCCTCGGCCAGGTCACTAGATCCCGCAGGCCACAGCCAAGAGTTCACAGGCCGCGCCGCTGAAGATTCTGCACAGCCAAACACACAAGCACTAAGGAAGAAGGAAAAAGGACCCACAGCCGGCCCCACAGCTGTGCGTCCGAGAAACACCTCAGCCAACGTCTATCCTACTGGCTTTCCGATGATGGGACCTCCAAGAAATGAACGAGAAGAGAGAGGCAAAACGGGGAGAAAGGGCATCTCAGCGTCAGGCAAGCGGGTAGGCAGAGCAGGCTGGATGCCTGGGAGGCAGCTCTAGGTGCCTGCTGCGGAGTCGGTTGCTTCGTACTTAGTAGGAGTGTCGATATAAGAGGAGGAATACTTGCAGATGGTTCCTTGGAAAATGCGACCTGGACGCTCTACATGAGAATCTTTTTATAAATACTTGAAAATTGAGAGCATACAAATTAAATTCACAGGAATGGCTTATCAGTTACAGCTAACCACCAGCAGCACATTGTCAGGGACATTCTTAATATCAAACTTTGCTATCCTCGCACCGAAAGCCGTTCAGAAACTGTGGCTCTTCTGTTGCTCATCTAGGCTGGTCTTCTCACACCTCTGAGCTTCAAAAAGCATGGAAGAGACACCTTCATGAGAAGTGAAGCTAGCTGCAGCTGAGGAGAGCGAGGAGTCTGAATCCAGATGCGCTTCAGGTCTCGCTCTACAGCTGACATACACTCCCGCTGGCCCTGCCTCTCCAGCAGGCGGCACTAATACCAGCAAGTTCCAGGGAGGGCAGGAGGGAGCGCTCCTCCAAGCGCTGTTGGAGGCAGAGGCAACCAGTGCAGGTGTGTGGAGGAGATGCGCCTGAGAGGAAGGAGGCCTCGAACAGGGCCCAGGGCTTCTCGGGGACACGCGGCCCAAGTCTCTCCAGGACGCTCCTCCGGGGCAGGCCGCCCAGCACTCCTGCCTCCACCGCACACACAGCCCAGGTCAGGAACGCCCCCGGCCAACCCAACAGCCAGAACCAAAGCAAAGCCCACATGCAATTAAAGCGCGGCTGGAGGAGGGGTGAGAACCACAGGCACCAGATACCCTGGCCAGGCAGGCAGACGAGGAGAAAGAGCAGCGGGCAGAGAGAGCACGAGGGACAAGGGGCCCAAATGTGACGGGGACTGGCAGGAGGGGCATCCTCTAGTGACCTTCACCTGCAGAACCAAGGCTGAGCTCCGGAGGCAGCATCCTGCACCGTGTGTCTCAACTCCAAGCCTTCTCCCGATGGCGCCCAACCGACACGCCGCCTTCCGAGACCACTCCGGGCGTTCCTGACCTGAGGCACTGATCTCACACCTCCGGGTCTTTGCGTGTGCGTCTACCTCGACTTAGAATGCACTCCTCAAAGCAGACTCCCAGCCAGCCATGAACACCCAGCCAGGCTTGTGAAGCCACACCTGCACGGCCCCGGCACGTTCTCTGCATCATGCCCAACTCCACCCACTGCCTGAACGAAGAACTACTACAGGGCTGGGATCACGTCAATCTTGGTATGCAACACTGCTCAGGAGGAGTTTTCTAGTGAATGACCTTGCAAGAAAGGTTTTCTTAAAGGCTAAAACATGACACAAGCAAAAAGCAGACAGCAGGTATGCTGTTACTGTCAGAATACTGTCTGATTCTGTCAACTCGAATCTCCGGTTGAGCATCACAGGAACAGACAGATGGGGAGGCCCTGTCACTTGCAAGCTGGGTGTCCGTGGTCCTGTTCACTAGCCTCTGCCTCAAATTTCCACTTATTCACAGTAACCACCTCTGCACTGTGGTTGTGAGGATTTATTAGTGTGTGCAAAAAAAAAAAGCAAAATGCAACAAAGTGTTGGCTAAACGGGAGATCTGCTAGTCTGCCTTCATCACAAAAACCACAGGACAGGGCACTACACAATCAGGAGCGTGGTCACAATGGGGTTTTGGTTGGAACTGCCTGGGGGTGTTTGTTTAAGGTCTCACATGTTACTAAGCCAAAGGACTAGCGCAGAAAGACACAAAGAAAATCATTTTCCCTATAAAACAGGTCCAGCTGTTCAGACAGCAGTGATGTTCAGAGCGACATGCTAGGAGGCAAACGACCTTGGCGCAGCCGCAGCATAAACAGGCGTGCCACCTGACACGCGAGGCTCCCTACAGACCCAGCTTGGCGGTTCTCCAGCATCTTCTCTTGGCGTTGTGCCTGATTTTATCATCACTTTTCACTCGAATTCGTTGGGGAATGGGACAACTCTGCTTTTGTTTCTTGGCCTGGAATCACTTGATTCTGACAGTCTTATGAGAAGACACAGCGGAGAGCAAACTCAGCCACACACAGGACGGCGGGGAAGACGAGTGAGCCCACCTGTCAGGGGAGCTGAACGCCAACAAATCCAGCAGCTCCTCTCCCAGCGGCACAGCGCTCCCTATAGTATCAAAGCAGTCCCTAGTGACCCCGGCTTCCGCGGGCCCCTCTGACAGGGCACACTACGCTCCTCTGGTCTCTGACCACGCTCCCTCTGCCCTTTTCTGAAACTTGCCCTCTAAAGACACCTAAAGTCAGGCATTTCTTCGGCTCAGCTCTCACTTTTTTCTCATCTTGTCCGCTCTCGAGGCTTCAATCCCTATCTCTGTGGAGATGACTCCATGATCTCTGTCACATCCAACAAGTGTTTCAAACTGAACTTACCCGAAACACTTTATCTTAGACGATTAAGCAAAGAGCTTCAATTTTCCTCTTTGATACCATTTTTTCCAGTTTCCCGATCCTTATGCCCCTCACCTCCTCAGCCTCCTCTTCTGCTCATCTCTTAAAAGGACTCACTTGTTCCCTTGTCGGTCTTCCTATCTCACTGCTTCTTAACCTTCCTGGGACAATGGAGCTTTTGAGAATCTAGTGAATGTTCTGCGCTGTTTACTAAAAAGATAAAGACACAGCACATATGCGTGCCCCTCACCCCTCACCGTGACCTCAGTGAGAATCCGTCCTTCACTTGGGACTGTCACTGACACACAGCTTCACCTCCAGATTCTCCTTCCCTCGTATTTTCAAGACGCCTTCTGGATACAGCTTATACGGCCCACTGCATCACAAACGTTAACAACTCCAAACCAGGAATCGCCGTTTCTCCTTAAGAAGCCTCCTCTGCTGATGGCACTCCTCCTCTCGTAAGGGCATCCCCATCCCCCCCGGCCCCCACGCCAGAAGATGTGAAATAGCAACTATGGCCATGCTCTACTACCAAGCCTGCTCTCAGAAACCGCTCTCAACTCCAATCCCACCCCTCTCAGCCTCTCACCCTTCAAGACCTCGTAATCCTTTGCTTCATCCCACACCTGCCATGAGCAGAAGCCCACCACTCTTCTGACAAGAGTCCCATTACCGACTCTGTCTTTGTAAAGGCTCTCATCGCCATCTGCCACAGTCCTCGCCTGCTATATTACTTCACCTCCAGAAGGTCACAATAGCCTCGCTGATTCCCCACCCATTTTTTCCCCGTAATTTCCGCCAGTGTTGACCTATCCCCCTCCACGCTCCAAAACTGACCATGCGCCTGCCTCTTTTTATTTTATTTTTTTCGCCTGCCTCTTTTTAAAGACACTGGTGCATCTTCAATGTGCAGATACAGCCAACTCAGGTCTGCCTCTAGCTTCTTCTATGGTCTGCCGCCTGAACGCTTCGCCAGGACTGATTCCACGGCTCAGACTGTCAGTCTCAGCTGTTATCTTTCTTTCTTTCTTTTAAATACGGAGCACTTCACGAATCTGCGTGTCATCCTTGAGCAGGGGCCATGCTAATCTCTGCATCGTTCCAGTTTTAGCATATGTGCTGCCAAGGCGAGCACTCAGCTATTATCTATCAAAATCACACTCTCCCCTAAAGGCCCAATTCAAACTCCACTCTTCATCTTTGTATCTTCTACATGAGGATTAGGAAAAGGACGCACAGAAAAGGCAAATTCCTAAGGCACTGATTCAGGAAATGAAAGGAAAAAAACTTTTCCCTGAAAATCCTTAAATCTTTCTGGAAGCTGGGTGGTTTTTTTTCTAAATTACTATTCAAATACTAACATTTCAAACAAGAAACCCTCCTTAAACCCAGCATTGTTAACCAACATTAAAGGCTAATAATGTACAATGTAGCTTAAATTATTAAGTAAATATTAACCTCAAAATAAAAAGGTATAATCTAGACCCAGGATTCTAATTCCAGTAGTATCTGTACTTTGATCTTAAGAAAGGAACATCACAGTAAGAAGACTTAATGCTTCACCTGATAAGAAACTGAGGTCAAATAAGTCTACAGCAGTGATAGAAAGCTACCAGACCTAAATCAGCTTCAGATTAGTAAAAATTCTTATCAGATTAAAAAAAAAACTTTCAACTGAAATGTCATAAAACTATTTTTAGTAGTTATATTAAAGGGCTGGAAGATGTCTGAACCTCTCACAGAGGGATGGGTTCACAAGCAAACTTCCCAACAAGTGAAACAGCAATGAGATGTATCACAGAAGCAACGCTGCAGGCAGTATATTCTACTACGATCTAGGACCTTATTTCCTTTAAGCCTGACCTAATCCAAATTTTCTCTTCACTCCTAAGCCTTTTGAGTTCGTGTTAATTTTCAGTTGGACATAGTGAAGCATTTTGCTTCCAAAAAGAATGAACACACTCAAGATTACTTAGAAGACTTTAATTGAAAATCTTTTTTGAAAACATGTTAACACTTGGCAAAAATTGCCCTCTATGGTATTTATAAAACTATGATCATTCAAATTTGAATACATTTTTGAAATAGAAATGTTTATAACAGCAGAACAAGCTAAAATCCTAAAATTAGTCATTACATTAAGGAAAGCAAGGGCTCAGACGGTCAAGAATCCACCTGCAATGCAGGAGACCCAGGTTCGATCCCTGGGCCGGGCAGATCCCTGGAAAACGGAATGGCAACCCACTCCACTGTTCTTGCCTGGAGAATCTCAGGGACAGAGGAGCCTGGCGGGCTGCAGAGCCCATGGACTCGCAGAGTCAGACACGACTGAGCAACGCGCGCATGCGCGCACACACACACAAGCACGGTGTAACGGAAAGCGCTGCAGCAACGGCAACAGGGCCTCAGTCTAGGGTCTCGGGTCTGACTCTGGTTGCACGGCTGCAGGAATTGGCTTCACCGGGAAATGCTTTCTCATTTGACGGGTATCATCACCTTTCTCTCCCTCCAGATGGCTGTTCAAATAAAATGAGGTAATGGACCTGGCACAGTACCTACCACGAAGCGCTCAACAAATACTAGCTTCCTTCGTTCAACAGAAAAGACACGCTCCCAAGAAGATTCAGGCGTGAGGGTGTCTACACTCGCACAAGTCTTCACCAGCACAAAACACGGCAGCTAGTTGGTTCTAATGAAAAGCCAGACCCCCATTTCACGAACGTTTCTGAGGACACACTGGATGGGGACGAGAGCCTGCATGTAACTCTGGAGGACGCCGTTAGAGCAGGGCTGCACACACACACGAAGACCACTAAAATGCCCAGGAATCGGGGTTCAAACGTCTGCAGCCTTTAACGCTGGTAGGAGAGCTCACGCTGCGCGAAGAAAAAGCAAGTCAGATTGGGCCCAGCTCCGGATGACTACTCTAATGAACCAGGAGAGCGACGCGGGCTCATCCTCCTGAGGCGCTAGCAGCGCGGCACTAAAACCCGTTTCGAGGCTGAAAAGAATGCACCACGAACGCCCGCTCGCAAGCTTGCGCAGGAGAGCCCCCGGCGTCGCGGAGGGCACCTCACGAAGGCCGCAGGCGACGGGAGGAAAAGACCACGGGCTAAGGTCGGGGCTGTGCACACCCGCCGCGGCGAGCGTCCGAAGGAATTCGCGGCCGCGCTGCGCGCCCCCGGGCGGAGGGGGCGCCTCGGGGGCCTGGCCCCAGCCCCCCGCCCGCGCCCAGCGACGCCCAGGCCCCAGGCCTCCGCCCCCCGCCCGAGGCCCGCTCGGCGCGCAGACGGCAGCGCAGCCCGGGGGGCCGGGGCCGGGGCCGGCGTCCGGCCGCGGCGCGGGCGAGGCCGCGGCGGCTGCCCCGCCAGGCCCGGGCGGGCGCGGCGGGCTGCGGGTCGCGGGCACACTCACCACACCATGCCGTAGGCGCCCTCGCCGATGTACGAGAGATTGGTGTAGCGCGGCCCCACGTCGAACACCTGCCCGCGGACCATCTCCGGGCCCGCGCCCGCCGCCGCCGCCGCCGCCATGTTGGCTGCCGGGCCGCCGCCGCCGCCGCGCTGCGCTCGACGCTCCGCGGCCGCCGCTCGGCCCACGCCGCGCCTCCCGGGGGACCGGGCCGCCGCAGCTGCCGCCGCTGGCCGGAAAGGAGCGGGGAGGCCGCCGCTCGGGAGAGCCGGGGAGGCACCCGCCGCTCGGACCGACTGCCTGCCTGCCTGACTGACTGACGGGCGGGCCGGCGGGCGGGCGGAGGGCGGGGCGCGCGCCGAGGACGGCGTCGGGGCGGGGCCGGGCGGCGTGCGCGCAGATTGGCTCCCCGCGTGCAGGGGGCGGGGCACGCGGCCGGCGGAAGAGGCGCGCTGGGGGCGGGGCATGGCGGCCGGCGCGGCGGGGCGCGGCCACGGGCGCTCGAGGAGTTGGGGGCGGGGCGGGGCGGGGCGGGGCGGGGCGGGGCGGGGCGGGGCGGGGCGGGGCGCCCCCACCCCGCCCCCGCCCCGCTCGCCGACAGCCAGGCGCTGGGGACCCGCGCGTCAGACCCGAAGGCCTCGCCGACCCCGCCGCAGCCAGCCGTGCCCCGGACCTGGCCTTTGCGCGTGCGCGGTCCACACGAACTTGAGGCCTCGACGCCCGGATAGAAACCGGAAGAGGGACGGAGACCGAGAAAGATATCTGCATCCTGAGACAGGGTGAAAACCCAGGGGTGGAGGCCGAGGGGAGAGTCTGGGACGGGCGGGGCCCCTGCTCGGACAGAGGCTCATTCAACGGGTGTTCCTTACCGTGATCCTGCCGGTCCAGGCTCCCCGGAGTTACCTTCCAGCGGAGACAGACGTGGATGGACAGAAGAAGCGATGAGTCGCAAGGAAGACTGGGCGGGAGACGCCAGTCGTGATGCTGTTATGAAAAAATATGAAGCAGAGTAGGAGGTTCGGGCAACCTAGACAGCATATTAAAAAGCAGAGACATCACTTTGTCAACAAAGGTCTGTCTAGTCAAAGCTACAGTTTTTCCAGTAGTCATGTATGGGTGTGAGAGTTGGACTACAAAGAAAGCTGAGCGCGGAAGAATTGATGCTTTTGAACTGTGGTGTTGGAGAAGACTCTTGAGAGTCCCTGGGACTCCAAGGAGATCCAGCCAGTCCATCCTAAAGGAGATCAGTCCTGGGTGTTCATTGGAAGGACTGATGCTGAAACTCCAGTACTTTGGCCACCTGATGCAAAGAACTGACTCATTTGAAAAGACCCTGATGCTGGGAAGGATTGAGAGCAAGAGGAGAAGGGGATGACGGAGGATGAGATGGTTAGATGGCCTCACGGACTCAATGGACATGAGTTTGAGTAGACTCTGGGAGTTGGTGATGGACAGGGAGGCCTGGTGTGCTGCAGTCCGTGGGGTCGCAAAGAGTCGGACACGACTGAGTAACTGAACTGAACTGAAAGAGGTTCCGGAGTAGGGCATTGAAACACTGAGAAAGACATTAGATTCAGAGACTTGAGACCCAGATCGGTAGACATGAAAAGAACCTCAGACATAGGACATGCTGAAATAAAAACGCAAAGATAGAATCACTGAAAACCAGAGCAAAAAGATCTAGAGAGAAGGAGACAAACACACTGAGGCTCAGAAATAGTCACAGACATCACAAGTTCAAAAATAAGAGTTGGGCTCTTGAAGCAAGTGAACACCGAGAATAGCTAAGACGAAGAGGGGAAACCCATCTCCCCGCTGCTTCTGGACCTCCAGCCACGCCCTCTTTGGAGGGGAATCAGAGTGGGAGACCCTGCATCCTGACTGTCCAGCGCTGTGGTCTTGAGAGCCTGGACTTCCAGGCATCAACAAAACTCAACTAGACAATCTCCAAGCAAAAAAAATAAATGAACCCTCTAGGGAAAGAATGTGTGTGCAGGAGAAAACGGAGTGCTGGAGCCAAAAGCTCCTTTGCAATAAATATATTTAGCCTGTGAAGCAGAACCCAGGTTTAGAAAGCACCTCATTCTTATTCTCAATTAAAAAGAGGACATTGGTGTGAAAGAACAGGCTGAGAAAATGGAGCGTCTCCTGAAATTAAAATCACGATAGCCAAAGTAAAAGTGGTGGTCAGAGCAGTAAAAGGCATATGGAACGACGCAGAAGGGCCGATCAGCAACGTAGAAGACAACTATGAGGAAAAGTAAGTGATGAAGCTCCTGGAGAAGAAAACGCACAGGAGAACGCCACAGAGAGTCGAGCTATAGGCACCCCCGAAGAAGACAGCAAATCCATTAGACGTGATAAATTATACCGAAAGAAATTTTGCCTTCGGTCTAAAAAGATCTGGGGTGGAGGGGGAGAATTGAGTGAGTTCTCTGAATCCAGAAAAATAAACAGAAACCAACTTCAAGAAATAATCTGGAGGGGCCTCCCTGGTGGCTCAGTAGTAAAAAAAAAAAAAAAAAAAAAATGCCCAATGCAGAAGACACTCCCTCTGTCCCAGGTCCGGGAAGATCCCACATGCTGTGGAGCAGCTGAGCCTACACGCAGCAACTGCTGAAGCCCGTAGAGCCTGCTCTGCAACAAGAGAAGCCGCTGCAATGAGAAGCCTGCACATGGCAAGGAAGAGTAACCCCCACTCTCAGCACCTAGAGAAAACCCACACAGCAGGAAGACCCAGCACAACCAAAAGTTAATTAATGAATTAAAAAAATAATAGTCTGGAAAAGTCCTGAATTCTCAGAGATAGAAAAACACAGTATTTGATCATTTAAGAGAGAGAGAGAAAAAAAAAGGACTATTTGAAAAGCTGAAAGCTGGGCCTTCCCTAGTGGTCCAGTGGTTAAGAGCACCATCTAATGCAGGGGACGCAGATTTGATCCCTGGCTGGGAAACGAAGATCCTGTATGTTTCAAAGCACAGCCGAAAACTAAAAAGCTGAAAGCTGGTTTTCTGCAGATGTCTCCTCTGTAATAATAAAATGCCAAATAAAAATGGGAACAAGTTGGCAGGAGTCTGAGAGGGTAGGTTATCCATTAGACAACCTACAGGGGCTTCGGCTCCACGTTTTCCAAACTGTCGACGATTACCCGCAGGAGCCCTGCACTCAGACCGCAAGGTAGAGCTTGAACCTTGGCTTTTCTGCTTACTACCTGTATGACTTTGGCCTCAGTTTCCCCACTCTTAAAACAGAGATCACAACAGCACTTACCTCCCTATTGCACAGAATAAGACAACAGATGCAAAGCTCCTGGCACCTAATCAGTTCAGTACAGTTCAGTTCAGTCGCTCAGTCGTGTCCAACTCTGCGACCCCATGAATCCCAGCACACCAGGCCTCCCTGTTCATCACCAACTCCCGGAGCTCACTCAGACTCACGTCCATCGAGTCCGTGATGCCATCCAGCCATCTCATCCTCGGTCGTCCCCTTCTCCTCCTGCCCCCAATCCCTCCCAGCTTCAGAGTTTTTTCCAATGAGTCAAGTCTTCGCATGAGGTGGCCAAAGTACTGGAGCTTCAGCTTTAGCACCATTCCTTCCAAAGAAATCCCAGGGTTGATCTTCAGAATGGACTGGTTGGATCTCCTTGCTGTCCAAGGGACTCTCAAGAGTCTTCTCCAACACCACAGTTCAAAAGCATCAATTCTTCGGCGCTCAGCTTTCTTCACAGTCCAACTCTCACATCCATACATGACCACAGGAAAAACCATAGCCTTGACTAGACGGACCTTAGTCAGCAAAGTAATGTCTCTGCTTTTGAATATACTATCTAGGTTGGTCATAACTTTTCTTCCAAGGAGTAAGCATCTTTTAATTTCATGGCTGCAGTCACCATCTGCAGTGATTTTGGAGCCCCCCAAAATAAAGTCTGACACTGTTTCTACTGTTTCCCCACCTATTTCCCATGAAGTGATGGGACCAGATGCCATGATCTTCGTTTTCTGAATGTTGAGCTTTAAGCCAACTTTTTCACTCTCCTCTTTAACTTTCTTCAAGAGGCTTTTTAGTTCCTCTTCACTTTCTGCCATAAGGGTGGTGTCATCTGCATATCTGAGGTTATTGATATTTCTCCCGGCAATCTTGATTCCAGCTTGTGCTTCTTCTAGCCCAGCGTTTCTCATGCTGTACTCTGCATATAAGTTAAATAAGCAGGGTGACAATATACAGCCTTGACGTACTCCTTTTCCTATTTGGAACCAGTTTGTTGCATGTTCAGTTCTAACTGTTGCTTCCTGACCTGCATACAGATTTCTCAAGAGGCAGGTTAGGTGGTCTGGTATTCCCATCTCTTTCAGAATTTCCCACAGTTTGTTGTGATCCACACAGTCAAAGGCTTTGGCATAGTCAATAAAGCAGAAATAGATGTTTTTCTGGAACGCTCTTGCTTTTTCGATCATCCAGGGGATGTTGGCAATTTGATCTCTGGTTCCTCTGCCTTTTCTAAAACCAGCTTGAACATCAGAAAGTTCACGGTTCACGTATTGCTGAAGCCTGGCTTGGAGAATTTTGAGCATTCCTTTACTAGCATGTGAGATGCGTGCAATTGTGCCATACTTTGAGCATTCTTGGGCATTGCCTTTCTTTGGGATTGGAATGAAAACTGACCATTTCCAGTCCTGTGGCCACTGCTGAGTTTTTCAGATTTGCTGGCATATTGAGTGCAGCACTTTCACAGCATCATCTTTCAGGATCTGAAACAGCTCCACTGGAATTCCATCACCTCCACTAGCTCTGTTCTAGCGATGCTTTCCAAGGCCCACTCGACTGCTCGGTATATGTCATCTCTGATCACTATCGACCCCACCCAGACCTGTCCCTCATCTCAGGCTTCTGGGTCCTACCACCACCCAGGTCCTGCAGCTGAGGTCTGGGGATGCTCCTCGCAATGCATCTTACCTTACTCCCAACCCCTCCCTGCATCTGACCCATTGCAAACTCCTATACATTCTATTTTTTCAGTATTTTGGAAATCACTGCTACTCAAAGTGTGGCCTTCAGACCAGCATCAGGTGAGGGTCTGTTCGGAACACAATATCCTGGGCCCCACCCCAGATCTACTGACTCAGGATCTGCATTTTAACAAGATCCCTAGTGGTTTCATATGCATCTGACACTTTGGGAAAGCACTGTTTTATTTTCTTTTTAGCTGAGATATAAGTGATGTATGACAGCGCCTGCCCTCCACCCTGATTTTGCCCGCTCCCCGTGCTCCAGACAGACCAGACAGCTCTCAGCTCTTTTCTGCCCTCCAACCTCGCCACGTACCTGTGTCTCTGCGGGTAACGTGTCGTCTCCTCATTCTTCTAGCATCTGTGGGCGTTTTAAAGTCACTGACTTTCTCCGGAGAACTTCTCTTGCCTGGTTCTGTGGTCGCTAAGCAACCCTGTGATGAGAGTCTGGCTTCCCTTGTGGTCTTCGACAGGGAAAGTGCACTGACCAGGAGACAGCCCTGCTCAGGTCCTTTGGCAATTGCTGTTCCCTCCGAGATGGGGTTTAGATACACATCAGCCTCTGCCGAGTCAGGCTGGCACGAGCCAGGCCCGGTGGGGAGAATCACCTAGCTAGACTGACAACGACAAATTTCCAGAAGCAGGGAGCTGAGAACCTGAGAACATGGCTCTGGAGAGCCAGGAGCCCACGGAAGCCGCTATCCAAGCCTAAGTGAAAGTTGCTCAGTCGCGTCAGACTCTTTGCGACCCCATGGACTATACATACAGTCCACGGACTTCTGCAGGCCAGAATACTTGAGTGGATAGCTGTTCCCTTCTTCCGGAGATCTTCCCAACCCAGGGATCAAACCCAGGTCTCCCACATTGCAGGCGGATTCTTTACCAGCTGAGCCAGCAGGGAAGCCCAAGACCTAAGCCCCTGCTTAGAGGGCTTGCTGGATGTCTTCCTGAGTGTCCCTCTAGAGGCGACAGTGCGCAGATCTGTGGTCTTGGAAGACATGGGCATCTGTTGTTTTCTGCCTACATTGACCCCTTCTCCTTCTGGTAGCAACAATCCAGTTTTCTTTCTGTGGGGGGTGAACTCTCCCTTCTACACACTTAGAGCATTTGGCCCCACCCCCCCAAGTCAGGAATAAGCTTGTGACCCAGGGATCCCCAGTCAGAGTCACAGATGTTGGTTCAAAAGATGAGCGTGAGACCTGATCCAAGCCAATGGCACTTAGCCCAGCCTTCTGCAGAAGCAACTAGAAAGGGGCACTTCCCTTCCGCCAAGGTTGCCAGGGCAGGGGGTATGGGACTGGGGCCAAACACGCCACAGCCTGAGAACCACCCTCCAGGGTAAAGCTGGGACGGGGAAGCAGGGTCCAGGGACGGAGCCAATTTCCTGACGACACGGTCTAACGATTCAGCCAAGGCTGGACTTCACAAGTGCGTGAGACAATATCTATTCTCCTTTTTAACTGAAGTCAATTTGAGGTAGGGTTTGTCACTTGCAACCACAAGAGTCTGTGACTAATACACGACCCAACTAACTCCCTTTTCTGCAAAAATTGCTCAGAATCATACAATAAATCACTGGGACATGAATCAGAAACTCATGAATGATGAAATGAGAGAAAAGAACTGGCAGTGAGCCTCGAAACCAGCTAAAGATGGAGAGATAACTGAATAAAAACACCACTCAGTAGAGACTGAGGCTGATGAGCTGAAGTAATTGTTGTTGCTATGGTAACAAACAAACGGCAAAAGGGAAAAATTGAGAAAGAGAATTTTTTTTAAACCGGGGTTTTAACCTCAGATTAATGCAATGGAAACCAGAGAGGAAGATAGAGGGAAAAGCAAGGTACTAAGCCTTCGTTTTGCATAAAACGGAGAAAAGAGTTCTTGTAAAAGATCGCGTAATTTCTTTTTTTTTCAGTGTAAAAAGTTTTATGTCTGCCTGATCGACTATTTACCGCTTTTGTTGTGGTCCAGTCGCCGCGTCCTGACTCCTCTGTCCTCCACTCTCTCCCGGAGTTTGCTCAAGTTTGTGCTTATGAGTCAGTGATGCTATCTGGCCATCTCATCTTCTGCCACACCCTTCTCCTTTTGCCTTCAATCTTCCCCAGCATCAGGGTCTTTTTCAGTGAGGTAGCTCTTCGTGTCAAGTTACAAGAGATAAAGGGAAGAAGGTAATTCAAACAACAAAAATCGAGACCTATAACCAGAGGTGTAATAGACCCTTTCCTCACATTGTAATCAGAAAAGAAATGGCAAGGAATCATTAAAAAAAATAAATAAAGTCAAAATACTAGAAAATTAGATGACAGAAAGTTAAAGTAGGTCTAACAAATAAGGGAAATGTTAAAAAAAAAAACACCTAAGTAGCTAAAATCCCTGTATAAAAATATGAAAATCTCAGCTCAAAGGACAAACTCTGAGTATTTACTGTTGTTAGCAAAGATGGTCAAAAGAGCAGACAGACATTGTATATTAACACATGCATTTGGAACCTAGAAAGACTGATAAACGTGTTTGCAGGGCAGCGATGGCGACCCAGGACAGACTGTGGACACGGTGGGAGAAGGGGGGGACGAACAGAGACGGCAGCCTGGAAACATGTTCATTACCGTGTGCAAACCAGGCAGCAGGTGGGGATTTGCCTTGCGACACCCTGGATGGGTGGGGTGGGGAGGGAGAAGGGGGGTGGCTCACGTGGGAGGGACGTACGTCTACCTGTGGCTGACTCATGCTGAGCTATGGCAGAAACACAATATTGTAAAGTGCTTATCCCCCGATAAAAAAAAGACAAGACGCGCCAAAAAATACACACAGAATAAAAAGTCATTGCGAAACCAACTTCACCATATTACACAGCAGCAGAAAACAGGAGACGAATAATCTTTGGAAATACAACGAATAGAGAAGCCCAGCTAGAGTAAAGTTTATCACAGTGAAACCCATGACCTAGATGGGGGCATATACAGCCAGGATAAAGATAAGGGGAACAGCACCATAATAAGGCTTAAAAGCACAGGCAGAGTCCTACACCTACATAGAATGCAGAAGATATCTTGCCACAAATAGGCCTTTGCTTTGATTGCTGACTTGTTTGGCCATGAGGCATGTGGGATCTCAGTTCCCAGATCAGGGACCTCACTGGTAGCCCTGCAGCAGAAGCCCGGAGTCTCAACCGCTGAGCCACGAGGGAAGTCCTGACCGGCAAAACGTTATACTACGCATATCTCACCACCAAAAGATCAACTGGCTACATTTCCAATAGCTGATTTCTGGAGTCTCTCTAGTTCCATCGAACTGTGGGTCTACCCTTGTGGCAGTATCAGAGTATTAATTCAAAATTTGTCTTTTGGCTGTGCCATGCGGCATGTAGTTCCCCAGTCAGGGGATCGAACTTGCTCCCCCTGCACCGGAAGCTCGGAGTGTCAGCCGCTGGACCACTGGGGAAGCCCCCGGACTGTCTCAATCACTGCAGCTGTAAAGGAAGTCTCAACGTCAGATGCTGGGGGTCCTCTAACTTCATTCATGTTTTTCTAAACTGTTTGAAATACTATATTTCTTTCGACTCCCAATATCAATTTCGGTCATGGCTTTCCTTCCAAGGAGCAAGGGTCTTTTAATTTCACGGCTGCAGTCACCATCTGCAGTGAATCTGGAACTATGACCAACCTAGACAGCACATTAAAAAGCAGAGACATCGCTTTGCCAACAAAGGTCCATCCTGCCAAAGCTATATGGTTTTCCCAGTGGTCACGTATGGATGTGAGAGTTGGACTGTAAAGAAAGCTGAGCGCCGAAGAATTGATGCTTTTGAACTGTGGTGTTGGAGAAGACTCTTGAGAGTCCCTTGGACTGCAAGGAGATCCAACCAGTCCATTCTAAAGGAGATCAGTCCGGGGTGTTCAGTGGAGGGACTGATGCCGAAGCTGAAACGCCAATACTTTGGCCACTGGATGCGAAGAACTGACTCACTGGAAAAGACCCTAATGCTGGGAAAGATTGAAGGCGGGAGAAGGGGATGACAGAGGATGAGATGGTTGGATGGCATCACCAACTCAATGAACATGAGTTTGAGTAAACTCTGGGAATTGGTGATGGACAGGGGGGCTTGGCATGTTGCAGTCCATGGGGTCGCAAAGAGTGGGACATGGCTGAGTGACTGAACTGAACTGGTCAATTTGGACTGTGGCGCTGGAGAAGACTCTTGAGGGTCCCTCGGACTGCAAGG
Organism: Ovis canadensis; assembly: GCF_042477335.2. Lineage (NCBI taxonomy): Eukaryota > Metazoa > Chordata > Mammalia > Artiodactyla > Bovidae > Ovis > Ovis canadensis. The sequence continues at coordinate 82,171,137 of NC_091261.1, read as the reverse complement.
AGATCAAACCAGTCCATCCTAAACGAAATCAGTCCTGAATATTCATTGGAGACTGGTGCTGAAGCTTCCAAACGATTTCTTTCAATTTCTATTCTTTTTAGCCTTGCCATGTAGCCTGGCCCCTGAGCAGAAGGGGTTATGGTCAGATGGCAGAACTTCCCCACATGGTCATTTAGGGCCAAGAACAGGAATCCAACTCTGTCCCGTTTCTTCAGAAAAAGTCACTCAGTGGTCCATATACATATCATCTGCCTATTCTCTCTGGTAACCAAGGAAATGCAATGAAAACTACTCGAGTTCAACCCCTGGGCTGGGAGGAGGGCATGGCAACCCACTCCAGCACTCCTGCCTGGAGGATCCCACCGACAGAGGACCCAGGCGGGCTATACGTAGTCCACGGGGGTTGCTAAGAGTCGGACACGCCTGCAGTGCCTTAGCACGCGCGCAACCAAGGAAACGCAGCAAAACCACGAGCAATGCTGTTGTACACGCCGTGCTGGCTGCGCTCAGCCGCGTCCCACTCTCTGACCCACGGACCGTAGCCTGCCAGGGGCCCCGTCCATGGGATTTCCAGGCAAGAAGGCTGGGGTGGGCAGCCATCGCCCACAGCAGGGGTTTATACTCCTTACATCGATGAGTTGTAGAGTCCGGTGGAACCAAGCGCAGGTGAGGACGGGGAGCGTGGACACGCCGTGTGCCAGGGGCTGCCGCACGGCACAGGCCCTTTGCGCAGCCCTCGGCGGGGGTGAAGATGCGTCCTGCACCCAAATGGTCGCCCAGCTCCCGGTACCAGGCTCTGCAACTGCCGTGTTGAAACTCCTGACGATTTATCCCAGGGCCCCGTTTTGCTCTGTATCAGGCCCTGCAAATTCTGTGGCCAGTCCCAGCCGGAGGTTCCACTCCTCAGTACGTGGGCACCCGGACCCTGACCGAGGATGTTCACAGCAGCTCTGTTTCTGCAAGAAGCCAGAGCCCCACCCCACCCCCTCGCCCCCAACACAGATGAATCCCAGAAGGACACCATGAATAACAAGGACAGGGAGCAGAATGCGGCCAGCAGGGGCCCCGTCAGAATGACAAGCAGGATGAACAGGCAGTGTCAGGAGACGCACAGGCGGGCAAGTCCACACAGAAACCCTTTACAGCACGAGGCAGAGGCTGGGCAAGGTTGCTCCCAGGTTGGCTGATAGGCCCATAGTTACGACCAGTTACGTCTCATCTGTGACTTTGCTTCTCATGCGTTTGTGTCAAACGCTTGATGGAAGAACCGGCCCAGGCTGGATGAGGGGGCCGTGACAGGCGGCTGTCCTTGGCAGGGACGCGCAGGCTGGACACAAGCGGCAGCTGCCTAGAACTAGCTTCCCCCCTGAGGCCCCGGTCACACAGGGCTACACAACGGACCTCAAGAGGACCAAACTGCGGCCTGTTTCCGTTAGGTGTGTCCACGCTGTCCCGACTCGTACATGTCTGCACCTCGTACATGAAATCTGTTTCATTTCGGCAACTTTCTGTTGCTTGCCTTTCTGGGCAAAATGGTGAATTTCATTTTCAGAGGTGGGTTTTTTTTTTGGTTTCATTTCTAAACATCTACCTTGGTTGTTCTGTTGCACACCCGGAGTCTTGGTTTCCTTCTCCTTTCCAAGATCTGTCCTGTCCTGCCTGTCATTTCACTTCCATAATTTAGCAATGGAGGCGGGGGGGGGGGGGGGGGGGGGGGGAGGGGGGGAGGGGAGAGGGGGAGGGGAGGGGAGGGAGGGGGGGAGGGGAGAGGGGGAGGGGAGGGGAGGGGAGGGAGGAGGGGAGGGGAGAGGGGGAGGGGAGGGGAGGGAGGAGAGGAGGGGAGAGGGGGAGGGGAGGGGAGGGAGGAGAGGAGGGGAGAGGGGGAGGGGAGGGGAGGGAGGAGAGGAGGGGAGAGGGGGAGGGGAGGGGAGGGGAGAGGGGGAGGGGAGGGGAGAGGAGAGGGGGAAGGGAGGGGAGGGGAGAGGGGGAGGGGAGGGGAGGGAGGAGGGGAGGAGGCAGGTGCCCCAGTCGAGCTGTGAGAAGCAGTGGGAAGTGGTCTCAGGAGCAGCCTCCTGTGGCACCGGGCGGGACCCCCGCCGGGCCTGGGTTGGCCCCCAGGAGTCTGCACGCACCCCTTGGCCCTGGGCACCCAGATATCCAGGCCTGAGTACCCCAGAAGCAGAGCTGGGATGAAGTGCAGCTTTATGGGTGGGGCTGGCTGAGGGTCTGTCCTGACAGGGCCAGAACCAGGGTGGGCATGGGGCTCCCGCACCCTCTGCAGGGACTTGGGGGGGCAGTGCTCACTGGCTCTCCCGGCTGGTTCCCTGCCTGTCTCCCCGCCTCTGGGGGCTGTCAGCAGCTCTCCCGGGCTGGAACCTTGACCTGGTGGGTACAAGACCCAGTGTCTGGTCCCCGCTGGCTCCCAGCTCTGTGTGTGTGTCTCTGCGTGCACGTGTGCACACGTCCCCCATCTGCCCGCAGCCCAGCTTCAGACACGTGAGGCCGCTCAAGAGGGAACCGTTAAGACAGCCTATGCTTAAGGAGGAGGCTGCCGGCACTTTCTGCTGGGAGCCAGGAGGCGGAGGGGGCGGGCAGGGCGAGACAGATGGCTGAGTGGGTGGGCTGCTTGGGAGCCCCAGCCTCCCTTGGTGGCGGGGGGGGGGGGGGGGGGGGGGTAGACAGATCAAGCTGCCTCCCTTGCTGGGGAGGGTTGGTTCGGAAGGTGGGAGACCACTGCCCCGGCCATGGAGCCGGGGGCAGGCACGGGGAGCTCAGGGCTGATCCGGGAGTGCCCGGCAAGGCCCACGGTGACGGCTGGCAAAGGCATGGCATGGGGGCGGCCGGGCTCCCTGCAAAGCACCAGCACCACCTCCCACCCCATCTTGAGACACTTGGCTCTGAGTGCCCCACACATGATCAACTTGCATGCTCCCCACGTTCCTGAGAGCTGAGCTCAGCCAGAGCACAGAGGACCTCCCGTCTAAGTGCGAGGGCGGAGGGTCTCCGGCCTTGGCCTCCCCAGGGATCAGGCCCCCAGTGAACGGCTCTCCTGCTGCTGCGGCCCGTGGGCTCGGGGACAGGAAGCAGGTGGGCCGGTGGCTGGGGCGCTGTGGGCCGGCAGGGCTCTCCCGAACGGCCCGCTCGCTGCAGGACTGCTGGACGGCCCCTCTCACGCGTGTGCTCTTTGTGGCCCCGTGTGGTCCACCAGGCTCCACCGTCCACGGGATTCTCCAGGCAAGAATACTGGGGTGGGTTGCCATTTTCTCCTCCAGGGGATCTTCCTGACCCAGGGATGGAACCTGCGTCCATCAGCAGCTTCCAACACCACATCCTGATGGCTGGGGGACAAGGAGGTAAGGAAGCGGAAGAAGGCAGGACTCCGGACTTGGTGGAGGGGTTCAGAGCTTGTGGTTTATTGACATGAGCATGGGGGCCCTGGGACTTGTCCCTCAGATGGGGAAACCGCCACCCCGTCTGGGAACCCTTCACATGGAACACCGCTTCCAGGAAGCCCGCCGAGATGCCCACAAATAAACCCCTGGCAAGGCTGCAGGCACATGTGGAGACTTGGAGAAGAGTGCAGGCCTCCGGGGATGCCCCCAGGGCTGCAGCCAGAAGCCAACAGCTCATCCCACCCAGGCCTGCCTGATCCATTTGCCTAGGGGCCGGGAGCAGTGGAGCCGTCCACCGTCCCTGGGAATACTGCAGAAGTGGCCAGGACACCCGAGTCCACGGTGGAGCTCCAGCTGCGGGGCACGGGTGACGGGGAGGGAGGGCCTGAAAGCTGGCCTGGGGAGGGCAGGGGTCACCGTAGCCGACTCAGGACCCCAGACTGACAATCTGCGCCTCTCCCTTGGGGCCTGGCCCCTGCCACTCTCCCAGGCCTGGACGCTGAGGGTGGGCTGCGTCGAGGGGCCCCGCCTGCCCGCCCCTGCTGGCTGCAGAGTGGCCCCACTGGCAGAAGCAGGGCTCAAGGGCTCCGGCTGCCATCTTCCACACAAGGCAGGCGCCGGAATCCATAGCTCGATTCTTCCCCAGCCTACTTAATGTTAAGAACAGACACTAGTAATACTTAATCACCCCTCCCTGCGGGCGGGGAGGGCTGCTAGCCTTGGCACCATTGCCCCTGAAGCCCCGGGCAGCCCCATGCCCTACCGAGGGGGCATGGAGGCCCAGGGCCGCATAGTGACCAAGGAACAGAGCTGGGATTAAGGGGGGACCGTGGACCCTAGACCGGCGCCCCCACTGGGGGCCATCTTAAGACCGTGGCCTGAAGGGGCAGTGGGTCAGGACTCGAGGAGCCGACGGTGCCCAGTCCAGGTTGGGGCGGAGGGGGACAGCCCTGCAACCAGGCGCTGCAGGAGGCCAGCCCCTCTCGGCGGGAGAACAAGGGGCGCCCCCTCGACGCCCCCCCTCCCCAACCTGAGGGCCAGCTGACCCCTGTGCCGGGAGGGCCTGACGAGGGGCTTCTGGCTCCCGGAAGGCGAGACCTTCGGGTTAGATGGAGTGACACCTGCTCACTTGGCCACCAAAGCTCTGAGCTGCAATGACCAGCTTAAGAGGCTTTTAGAGCGAGCCCGGGACCCCGCTCAGCCGCTTCATTCCTGCTGCTGGGGCTGGGGGCTGGGGGCGGCAACGCTGAGCCTGGGAACCGGCCTCACGAGGGGCTCTCAGCCCCCTCCCTGGGTGAAGAGGGCCTGGGTTCCCTTAGTGCAGCCTGTCCTGGGCCCTGCTGCTGGGGGGACTCTGACCGCCTCCTCCACGCACCCCGCAGCCTGGGGACCCCCGTCCTAAGCCCCTCCTGCGGCCCAGTCCCCAGTGACCTTCTCTGAAGCCTCGCCTAAGTCACCCACCACGCTTCCCCACCCATCATGAAGATCCTACGTCCTCCGGCCAGAGGATCCGCCCCGCCCCACTTCCAACTCCATACCAACTCGGGGGGAGCCAACCTATCACGCACTTCCTGAAGCCTTGGAGCTGCAGGGGCCAGTGGGTGACGGGCAGAGGAGGGCAGCGAAGGCTGGGACCAGAGCAGACTGCCTCTGCTCTCCCGCTGCCTCCAAACGCGGCCAGGGCCCCTCGGGGGTGTGTCCTGATGAAACCAACTCAACCGCTGACACGCCAGGCCCTCCGGAACATCCCAGACAGCAGCACGGACCTGCCGTCAGGTGGAGCTCGGTCCCTTGGCCTGGGGTCCAGAGACTGGGGGATGGGACCAGGAGGGTGGGGAGGCAGGTGGGGCCACGGTCACCCCAACTCTGGAGCCCTGAGGTCTGGCCCAGGCCGTGCAAAGGCAGAAAGAACTCTGCTGGGGAGAATTCTGCTCAAAATCACGCCACTCTGACAAAACAAATCCTGCTTTTGTTAAAAAAAAAAACACAAAAAACTGAAGCGTGCTCCGGGCATCCAAACCAGCCCAGCGGCCCCAGCCTTGCCCATAGCTGTTTAAGGCACTTGAATGGCTTATTTACACCACCTGGAAAAGGATGTTTCTCAATCCTGATTGAGGGGAAAAAAAATTTCAGTAATACTGCAAAAGGAGCGTCTCACAAAAAAAGAAAATCAATACTTAAAAGTGTCCTAGGGAACAAAATAACGTGTAACTCCTTAAGTTGCATGACCCACGGAACCTCTCGGCACTGACAGGACGTGGACCCAACCTGAAACACTGCTTCTGAAGGAAACGCTTCCCGGGGAGAAGACGAGCAGAGACGGGACAGGCGTCCTTGTCTGGGCGTCCCCTCCTTGGAGCGCGAGCTGCGTGTGGGCACCAGGGGGCCACGGGTGGGCGCCCCGCCTCTTTCCCACGAGGCCCACCCCTTGCACTCAGGTGCCGGCAGCCCCGGGCACCCCCCAAATCCTCGGTCACGGGCAGTTGGGGGGAACAAGAAACCTCTGCGCGGCGCCCAGGGCACTGGACGACGCCCGTGGCCCCAGCGCCCAGCCACCCCGAGCGCAGGCCCGGTGTCTTTGGTGTGGCTGCGGCCGCCACCCGCAGCCTGGGCCCCGACCCCGGCCCCTCCAGGAGGGTGCTCTCTCGAGGCGGTGGGGGGCATCGCCTGCCCACCTCCTGCCGGGTCCTAAGGCATCTGTGGGGGAGGATCACGGGGTGGGGGGCAGGGGCCCGCGCCTCCTAGCTGCTCCGCGGAGTGTCAGGCTCTGGTTCCAGCAGGTCCTGGGGGTCCCGCAGGAAGACCACCACGACCGTGATGTTGTCGTGTGAGCCCCTCTCCCGGGCGGCGGCCACCAGCTCCTCGGCCACGCGCAGCCCGCTGCCCCGCGGCCCCGCAAGGTGGCTGCGCACGAGGCCGGCCACCTCCTGGTGGGGGACCACGTCGAAGAAGCCGTCGCAGGCCAGCAGCAGGTAGTCCTCGGAGCCCGTCAGCCCCCAGGAGGCCGCGTCCGCCTCCCCAGACACGTAGGGCTTCTGGAAGACGTCCCCTGGGCCAGGCGAGGGTGGTGGGGAGGGTGGTGAGGGCCGGGCGCCCTGCTGCTGCCCTGGCCAGCCTGCGGCCACCCCACCTCCGAGGCACGGCGGCTCACGGGGCACACGGCTGCCAAAAGGTAGCTTCGCGCGGCACCAAGTGCTCTGGGCGGCAGACAGAGCAGGCCGGTGAGAGGAGGGGCTGGGAGGGGCTGGGAGGGGCTGGGAGGGGCTGGGCTCCTGGGGGGTGGGGTTAGAGAGCCAGGAGGCATTTCTTCAGCCCTGGGGGGAGACGGAAGCCCCATAGTCGCGGAGGCCGAGGGGAGGAGACAGAATGCTACTTTGTTTTTAAGCTAGAAAACGCAGGTGGCCAGCCTCCTTTACAGACCGCCCCAGGGCCACCTTCAGCCCTCTCGGGCGCAGCCGAGGGCCTCCCCTGGGCCCTCCCGAGAGACTGTCTTAAGGTGACTGAAACTGCCGTTATGTAGCTGGGAGGCAAGCTGCTAAGGCGTCTGCATGTGTGCCCCGGGTTCACCCGAGCCCCTCCACAGGTGACCCTGCCGCGCCGGGCCCCCTCCCAGCCCCTGGCCTCCTTACCAATGGCTCTGGACACAGCCAGGGTCCCGTTGACCCTCCAGCAGTCCATGTGTGACACGAAGCCGCCCAGTGCCTCGATGCGGTCCTTCTCGTCCTGCGGAGACAGCCAGGGTGTGCCCACGCCGTCCGAGGGGAGGCCAGCTGGCATCCAGGGCAGCGCTGGGAACCGTGCGGCGGGGAGGCAAGCCAAACCACCTGAACTGCCCCGCTGACGCAGGCGCGGCTGAAGGTGCCAGTGCCGAGGCGGATGCGCGCCCTGTCCCCGCGCAGCTTTTCGGGCTTGGGGAACATGCTCGCGGCAGCGGAGAGAGCCAGGACCCAGGTCGCTGAGGGGCCCTCCGCTGCCGTCTCTCAGGGACACTGTGCCTCCCCTGGGCAGGGCTGGGTGACGCTGAACAGGCCCTGGACGAGCCCTGGGCCCCTCTACCCGCCATACCCCCGTCTGGCTCCCTGGAGCTCCACCACGGGGCTCCAGGCCTGAGAGGACCGCACAGGCCCGGCCCAGCCTCGGGCCCTGAAACTGTCTCCAATCTCTGGAAGCTCCCCGAGCAGAGGCGTCTCCAACGCGGCTGCAGTCACCCCCATGCCTGCCCTGCAGCTCCCGCCTCTACCCCCCGCCCGGTCCAGGCGGGGTATCCTGGGGCACGGGCCCCCCACCAGCCCGGCCGCCCTCTCACCCCAGCCTCCCCAAGGCCCAATCCAGGGCTACTGGCTAGGGGTGGGTTCCCGCAGCTCCGCTCAGCCCGGGCCCTGGCCACTGCGTCCGCCCACGGACCCCACCCTCCCAGCCCGCTCACCTGTGCCCCCCACTTCTGAGGAGGCTCACCCATCGCCTGCCACCTCCCCCGTGCAGAGCCCGGAGCTCCACGACCCCAGCCCTGCTCAACTCACAGGTGGGTGTGTGTGTCCTGCAGCCCCTCCAGGCCCCACACCCCCAGGGAACATCCCACCAACAGCTCCAGGGCCTCAGGCCAAAGGCACGGCCGCCCTCCTGGGTGCCAAGGTCTCCCGGACTCTGCATCCCTGAAGCCCATACCCTTCCTTTTCGCCCCCCTCGCCTTCATGGGCAGGCCCTCCCCAGAGCTGCCCGACAGCCTCCCCGTGACCCGGCCCCCAGCTCGCCCTCTGCTGGCCCCACTGTTCTGGGAGCTGCCAGGCTCCCTGCCAAGTGGGTCCTGGAGTCTCAGCGGCAGCTCCTGCTCACGCACCCTCCCTGGCCTCCGGCAGCCTGCCGCGGGGTCTGCGTGTGTTCGCATCCCTAGCGCCTCCTCGCGGCCTGCTGCCCCAGGCTCGGCCCCGCCCAGCTCCGACCGCGCGCCACCCCCGCCTGAGGCCTCCCCACCGCCCGGTGCGCCCCGCCTGCGTGTCAACCCTGCCTCCTGGGCCACCTGCCAGCGGGCTCCGTGTCGCTGAGACAGGAAGGGCTCTGTGAGATTCCTGGCAGCCAGCACGCCCAGCTTTAGAGGACCCGCTGGGGCGGGGCAGCCCCCTCTGGAGGAGCGCCTGGAGCCCCCTGGGAGGATGGGGCCCCTTACCTGCCGCTCGGGTCTGTGCGGCTCCATCAGCTTCACTGCCTGCCCCTGCTGCACCAGAAGAACCTGGGAGTCCCCGAGCCAGGCCACGTGCAGGGTGTTGCCCGCGATGAGCGCGCACACGCCAGTAGTGCCACTCTGCAGCCGCTGGAGGGAGAGGGCGCAGGCGGGTGAGGGGGGCGAGGAGGCCGTGGGCAGGCGCCCACCCTGGCCAGATGCCCCCCCCGGAACGGCGCTCAGTGGCAAACATGAATGGACCCACGCACGCAGGGACCCCACGGCGTGAAAGGGGCGTCTGCATCAAGTCGGCATGCACAGACGCTGCCATCTGCGACATCAGAAAGCAGACGGCTGGGGGGTCCAGGGAGCAGGGACCACAAAGGCTGGAAGGAACTTTTGGGGGTGACGGGGATGTCTGTTACCGCAGTGAGGGGCACACGGGCACAGAAACACGTGCCAACATCCCCCCAGCCGGTACTCTGGACACATGGAGCCCGTCACGTGTCAATTACACCTCAGGAAAGGCGAGTCGGGATCGTCACAGCCTGAGCTAAGCACCTGCTGCAGGGAACTCTTTCTCACTCCTGGGTGCCTGGGCGCCCACCCCGGGGTCTCAGACCTGGAAGCTTTTCTGTTCAGATGCAAAGTCCAGCCTTGTTGAGGGTCTGTGCTCAGACTGTGTCCCCTTCCCCACACCCCCTCCGGAGACACCTGGCTATTTCCAGGTCTCTAAAACCATCTTAGCATCCACCCTGCGGGGCTGGAGGACCCTGAGGTGCGAGGGGAGGCGAGGTGGGCAGTCAGGTCAGGAGCCAGATGCCCCCTTTCTTCTTTCAGAAACAAACGGTGGGTCCGCGTAGCTGCCAACACCGGCAGTCCGGGCGGGCCTGCCTGGGGGGCCGGGGGCGGTGGCTATAATGCTGGGACAGTAACACCTTGACTCTGTCTCAGTGATCTGCAGTCGGTCCCCTCACATCTCCACGGCAGAAAGCGCACGCGCTGCGATGGAGGCTCCAACGACGGGGTTTTTAGCAACTAGCCGTTGTTTCAGGAGCCTGCTGCGTTCAGACATGACGCAGCTGCCTGCTTGCAGATGAGGGCAGAGAGCAAACCCAGCCTTTATCTGCCGGGAACCTGACAGTCACGAGACTTGCCTCCTCACTGCGTGCACGTCGTGGAGGCGGTCCATAACCAAACCCTTGAGGCCTCTGAGGTCTGCCTGCCCTGATCCTGTGCTTCGTCTTCTGCATTTTACGATGTGGAGACAAACCGAGGGCCTTCTGAACCCTGAAGCGGGCCCTCGCTCCCAGAGCTGACTCCAAGAGAGCGCTAGTGTCTTCCCGGACGCGCTCTGTGACCTGCTTGAGCCAGCCGCTCTGGGCCCAGGTCCTCAGCACTTGCGTGGCTCCTGGCCCAGGCCATCTTCCCTGCCCTGATGGCTGGGGACCGCCCTGTGGGCCAGAGCCCCTAGGCCTAGTCAAACCATCCGATTCTCAGCTTGCCACGGTGCCTGCCCACGGGAGCCAAGCCGTCCTTTGTCCCCTGGCCGACCCTGCAGGCTTCCCGCATGGCCCTGGCGTGGGGTGGCGTCTCCTCTTGGGAACCACAAGGAAGAGCCCCGCACCTGTCATCCCGCCGCCCCTGATGACGAGACAGTCTCGCTGCCCGCCCCATGAGGCCTGCACACCCTCTGCTGGAGAGAGCCCCACGCGGGTTCCAGCCACAGGCCCGTCGAGGCAGGAGCGAGGGCCCGTCCTGGCACCCCCCAATCCGCGCTCACCTCTCGCCGGGCCTTCCGGAGGAACATCTCGTCGGTGCAGCGGAAGGCCGCGCGGAGGGCCTCCGCGGGGTCGGTGGCCAGCTCTGGCCGGTGGGCGGCAACCGCGTGCGCGTGCACGGACGCGTACCTCGCGGCGTCCGCTCCTCCGTGCCCGTCGAACACTGCGAAGTAGGCGCGCTCCACCGAGTCCTGGCGGGGAGTGAGGGGCGGGGTCACGGCCTGGCCGCCCCGGGCACTGGGGGACGCACAGCCTTGCCACCAGACAGGCCGAGCTGTGGGCGGGGGGTCTTGGGGAGGACGACCCTCGGGAGCCTCAGCTTCTGCTCTGGCCTGGTTGTGGGGGCGCGTGGACAGGGGCAGAGGCCCCAGGCGGCTCTAGGGGGTGGTGGGTGGGGTGCAGCTCGGCAAGCAGGGGGCCGAGTGGGCGGGTCCCGGGCCTCCCCAGCCCAGCTGGGAGGGGACGATGAGCCTGGCCACCCAGTCCCCGGCAGGTGCTTATGGCAGCGGTGGGCATCCCACTTGCTTGGGGCTCCGGCCGGCGGCCCCGCTGGGCACCAGGGTCCCCTCCCACCCCGGGCCCCACTCACCTCCAGGCCGAAGAGCAGGTTGAAGGCGGGGAGGCATACGTGCCGGTCCTCCATCCTGCGGCGGGCGTTGCGGATGGCGTGTGCGGAGACCAGCCACTGGCGCTGCGGGGCCCGGGCCGCCGGCGGCACGTGTTGCTGCCACTGGCCGCACGCCTGCCAGAGGTGGTTGAAGAGGCTCCGCGCCAGGCCCGCCGCGTCCAGCACTGAGGGGCAGGACAGGGTCTGTTAGGGAGGCACCCCTGCGGACCCCGGGGCTCCCTGATCCCACCCCCTGCTTCCCAAGACCCCTGGAGTCCATGAGCCTGACTGCCCAGGCCCCTGGACACAGCAGCCTAAAGATCCCCGCTCACAGCCTGTGTCACCAGCTACGACATGCCTGGTTTGGAAACACACACGCACACAGGAGCCCCTGCCCGACTGCATGGCTGCACCCCCAGGAAAGAGCCAGAGACGCAAAGATAACTTAAGAACAAGTACAAGGCCGCCGCTGCTGCTGAGTCGCCTCAGTGGTGTCCAACTACTAACTGTGCATTAATGAAAAACAACATACATCCAAAAACAGAGTAAGTTACGGTCTGTTTTCCCAATGAAGATCAAGAATTAAGCTGTTATTCTCGTACACAGCGCCCCGGAGAGCGGCCAGCGGCCAGCGGGAGGGAGGAAGGAAGGCGCTCCTGACACACAGGGGCCTGGTGACTCTCCAGGGAGCCCCGCTCAGCGGAAAAAGCCATCGTGCATGACATCACTTATCTGCGTCCTCTAATGATAAGAACATAGGGATGGGGGGCTGTCAGGGCTTAGGGCGGGGGCAGGCGGGTGTCAGGGAGGCCATAGCGGTAAGGCGCCGTCTGTGTGGAATGAAACTACATCAAGATCCTAGTCTTGCTATTTCATCGGTTTTCAAGACGTTACCACTGGGGGACAAAGATGAGAGGGTCCTCACTGCCACTTCTCACAACTGAGGCCACAGCTACCCGAGTGTCAAGTTTAATTTTAAAAAGTTCAAGGATGGAACGGAAATTGACCTTGCAAGCATACGAAGTGCTTACGTCACAATCTTTTTGAAAAATCAACACTAAGGGAAAAAAACTGTGAAAATAAGAGAGAAGGGAAATTCCACATTTGATCATGAGAACGTGGACGCCTCTGATCCATGCGGGCCCAGATTTCAGCGGCAGGACAGTCACAGACCCCACAGGGTCAGCAGAGGATGTCTGCAGGGCAGGGCCCCGGGCCAGGCTTTCCCTTAAGGGCACTGTTTGGTGCTCTCCCCGTCTCCCACTGCAGCCAGAGGCTGGTTTTTGTTTTGGGGGCTGTGTGGGGTCTCAGTTACTGCACGTGGGATCCAGTTCCCCGACCAGGAAATCTACCCAGGTCCTCTGCATGGGGACCGTGGGGGTCTCAGCCACCACCGGGAATCCCAGGAGCTGGTTTTCAAACAGGTCCATAAACGCTGACACTTTTCCTTGCAGAGTGGGGCCCAGCTCTCTGGGATGGGGCGGGCAGAGGCTCCCCCTGCCCTGCCACACTGGGTCTCAGTCACACCTCTGCCCACAGCAGGGGTTCTTAGAACTCCCGAGCGATGCCGGTCTTGCAAGAATGGCGTCGAGGGACAGACTTGCCTGCGCTCCACTCCCATGACGGGGGTGAGCTGATGAGCGTGGCGGGCCCAGGCCTGCTTGGAGGGCAGGGAGGGCTGAGCCGGTCCCCCTACCCTGGCCCTCGGAGCCCCCAGGCCTAGCTCTGGGCTGTGAGCCGCGCCAGCTCCTTTGCGCCAGCAGGTGGTGCTGGCTTCCCGCCGAGGGGCCAGGGGCATTTGTGGGCTGGCAGGCAGGCCTGGCAGGGGACAAAGGCGGTCTATCATCGCCTGCCCGCCAGCCTTGGGGCAGGAATGCGTGGTGGGGCTGGGCTGGAATGCGGCTGGGCGGGGAGCAGGGAAAAGGCCGTGTGTGTGTGTCCCTCTGACCTGCATGTGGCACTGATGCTGGGGGTAGTAAATCACGTCAGGCGGTAGAGGTGCCAGGTAGCCCCCTGTAACATATATGGAGCAAACCGATGCACCGCGGGCTCACGTTACATGTCAAACATCAGTTGTGTCTCAATTAAAAATAAGGACAAAGCAGCAGTGGGTCAGGAAGGGGCATGAATGGAGAGACCTGAGGAGGCTCTCGCCGCCTGCTCCCCGGGGCTGGACCCTGGGACCCACCCTGTCTCCCGGCAGGCATACCACCCGACCCCCGCACCCTCGCCAGCCCAGCAAGCGCGCAGGAACCCAGGCCCTGCTGATGGCGGGCCCAACGGACGCACCCCACGGCCTGGCCCGAGGCTGCAGTCCCGGTGCAACCTGAGCTGACCTCCGCCCTGGGGGAAAAGCCACCAGGAGAGCGACAGAAGGGCCTGCAGAGCAGGCCTGCCTGGCGGGAGGCTCACTCCTGGCCGGGCGCCTCCGGGCGCGGACTGCAGGCTCGGGAGCAGGGCACTGCTCTCAGGGACCCCCAAGTCACCACCCGCCGGCTTCCCAAACCTTTGCAGCTGAGACACGGCCTGGACTCTGAATTTTCCACCCCTGGACCCCACGGCCCTTGGACCCCGCGGCCCCCGAAGTTGGCTCCCAGGTCACCCCCCACGTGTCGTGCAGAGGTGGGAGGGCAGGCCCACGAGGGCTGCAGGCACCCCGGGCTCCTCCGGACAAGGCTGTCCACCGCCCAGGCTGCGGGGCTCGTCCTGCACGCTGGGGAGGCCTCTCCTGGGGCTCAGACTCTGCCACTGTCGTGAGCCTGGCACTGCCCACAGCGAATGGGAAGGAAAGGGCCCCCCGCAGCCGGTCTCCTGCTAAGCCCCCGGGGCCCCCAGGGGGAACTCACGTATCACAGGGGCCTTCTCCTCCGCTCTGTCCCCGTCCTCCTCCTGCTCCGGCAGCTTCCTGAACTCAGAGAGGTCTGACCGCAGCAGCTGGGAAACCGCCTCGTGGGCCAGGCAGGCGGCGAGTGATGGCGGTGCGCTCCTGGGGGTGGGGGCCTGGAGTGAGGGGCCTGTTCCTCGCCGGAGTCGGGACCCTGGGGTCTGCCCCACACTCCAGGGACAACCCCGGCCCCCTTCCCCTCAGGGCGGTCCTCCGGGAAGGAGTGGCGGCCACTCGCACACTGCCCGAGGCCAGGATGAGGAGGTGGACCTCGGGCCCTTGGGGAGCCGGATGGCCGTCCAGGCAACACCGTTTACGGGCTGGTGCCTCGCTGGGGCTGCTGGGAGGGGGGCCCACGGACGCGTGGGCTGAGTCTACGGGACAAACAGCCCAACGCCCAGCCTCAAGACAGCTGCTGGTCCCCAGTACCAGCCGGGGATCCCAGGGGGTTGGGGAGCCCTACGAATCGAGTCCTGTGTGAGTCTAAGCCCAGCGCCTTGGCACGTGACCAGGTGTGGACGCTGCGCTGTTGCAGAAACTACCAGTTATGACGAGATCATGCTGGCGTCCTTACTGAAGGGGGAAACGGGGGCAGAGACCCCAGGGAGACACCCTGTGAAGACTGCTGAGCGGCTCTCCAGCTGAGGACAGCCAGCAACGGCCAGAGGGACCGGCCCCGCAGACACGTGGCTCTGTGACCCCGACCTCCAGAATCTCGGGACAACACGGCTGTCGTTGAGGCTGCCCAGCCCGTGGCGCTTCGTCGCCATCACCCCAGGAATCCGGGGAGTGCCACACCCACGGGCTGTGAGCCCCCTTCACTTGGGGCCCCGAGGCAAGCAGGCCGTCCAGGCAGCTGGGGAAGGGGCTCTGGGGAGGCGGCTGCCAGGGTGACAGGGTCATATCCTTGGTGTGGCCAGAGAAGGGATGTGACGCCACCTGACCAGGCTTTTTCAGGCCGGCCTGGCCTTGCCACGGAGGGTGGGCCTGGCAATGGACCGGAGGGGTCGGGGCTGGTGTGTTGGGCAGGGGACCGGGCAGATCCGCAGTGCGTCTCAGGCTCCCCAGAGGCCAAGCGGCCTGGGGCAGGTGGGCAAGTGGTCTGGGTGGGAGAATGGGGTGGGGCAGAGCAGCTGAAGAGGGCTGGGGAAGCACGGTGATGCCAGGGGAGCCACCTGGGCTCGAATCTGGGAAGCGAGACCTGGCTGGCCGCTTCCCAGGGCAGACAGGCTGCACAGAGCTGAGGGTCAGCGCAGGCCAGGGTGAGGAGCAGGAGGGGCCAGGAAGCCTCCCGGCAGAAGAGGGTCTCGTGGGGGCTCTGGGAGGCTAGGGGTGGAGAGAGCGAGGCCAGCGGGAAGCAATATGGGAAACTCTCACCACGGGCTCCGGGGTGTGCGGGCACAGCCCCCGGACTCGAGGACCGGATCCCACCATGGAACGCCCCAGCTCTCTGGGCCCCAGAGCTGGCATCCTGGCCTGTCCCCACGGCCAGGCACGCCCAAGGGCAGCTAGGCACTGTGCCAGGCAGAACCAGGCCCTCCCGACGGCTGGGAGGGTGTGTCTGCCTGGGCAGTCCTTGGTGAGTCTGCAGAGGGCCTGAGGGAGCTGCTGGGATGAGTCTGTCGTCTTTTTATAAAAATGAGAAGCTGACTCAGGGGCGCAGCCTCTGGAACCCGCTTTTGAAAAACAGCCAGCCGAGACCCAAGGAGTGCGCTCCTCAGCCCCGTGGGGATCTCCTGCCTGGAGCTGGGCCCCCCTGCACGGTGGGGAGAACTGCTTCTGTTCCCGGGTCCCAGTTCGGGGCGAGGCTGCAGCGGCTTCCTGTGGCCGGAGCCCTGGTCAGGGGGGTCAGGGAGGTGGCTTCCGGCCTTGGGGACAGGACAATGCCTGAACGTGGGCCCCACCCGGTGCCCTGAGGCCACCAAATACTCCATCGAGCATGCCTCACGACAGGGACCAGGTAACCAGGAAACAAGAACCACTCTGGGCCACTGCCTGCTGGGTTCCCAGGGAGCCCGCAGGCCCGCGGCAGAGATGGAACTTCCTCTCAGTGACTACGGGGTCCAGCCCGCCCAGGGGCCTGGGACTGACCCCTGACGATGAGGAGGAGGAGGAGGCTCTCACGCAGGATCCATTCACAATCGGCACGCTCGGGCCTGGACGGCCAAGCGCCTGCACACGGGCTGCTGGGTGTGCGGGTGGGCGCTGACCACCAGACGGCAGACACACAGGAAAGAAAGGCTGGGAAGGACGAGAGCAACGGAAAGCAAGTCCATTCAAACGGCTGGAGGACCTTCCCTGCTGGGGGCCTGGGTGCCATCCCTGGTCGGGGACCTGAGATTCCACAGGCCGCGGGATGCAACCAAAAAGAAAAACAAAAGCTGAAAAATAGGACTTTTAAAATGACGCGTTTGAGGACCCTTCGAAGGGCGTCCCTGGCTGCTCAGTGGTAAGGATCCACCTGCCCACGCAGGAGACGCGGTTCGGGCCCTGGCGTGTGACGCTCTCGCGCGCCAGGGTGGGGGGTGGGTAGCTGGGCCCCCGTCAGCACGACTGCTGGGCCTGTGCTCCGGAGCAGCTACTGAAGCCTGTGCCCCCGGGAGCCCCTGAGCCACAGCAAGGGCAGCCCAAGGCCCGAGCCAAGAGCAGCCCCCACTCGCCGCTCCTGGAGACAAGCCTGTGCAGCTCGAAGGCCCAGCACAGCCGGAAACAACAGAAACACCGTTTAAACAATCGGTCAAGGTTGAGAATTCCCTGGTGGTCTGGCGGTTAGGACTCTGCCGTCTCACTGCGGAGGGCGAAGGTTCGATCCCTGGTCGGGAACTGAGATACCGCTGGCTCTGGGGCTGTGACCCCCGACCTGTCACCCGTCACCAGCTGCAGGCCTGCACCGTCTGCCCGCGTGGACGGACCCCTTGGGCCGACCCCTGTCTTCGGTTCAGGCCCCTTCCTGGGCAGGAGGGTCCTCTCGCCCTGTTCAGGCTCGGCAGGGACAGTGGCCCAAGGGGCTGCTGCGGGCTCGGGGCCCTTGAACATCCCTTCCACCCCTCGAGTGCCACTGTGGTGCCCGGCCCCTCGTCTCGCCCCCCATCCAGCTCCCCAAGCCCCACTGTGGCCTCAGCTGGCCCCAGGCCCGCTCGACTCCCCCGGTATGCCTCTGAACTAGTTCCCCAAAGTAAGAGCAGCCAGCCTCACCCTCTGCACGCGCCACGTGGACGGACAGGCCACCCACACTTTCGGATCCACGGCCGTCATGCCCCCGCGGCCAACTGGACAGGCCTCGGGCCCCTCCCAGCAGGCGCCAGGGGTGCAGGGCAGGAGCTGGCCTACCTCCAAGGATGCTGAAGCGCCGGGGGTGAGCACTGATGGGCGAGGCCCCCGGGAGGGATGAGGCTCGGAGGCCACCTTGCCCCCCAGCCCCACCCACGACCCTCTCCCTTGGGTGGCCTGTGGCTCTCCGTCTCCCCAACTTCCGCTAAGCTGCTCACATCCCTCTGACCTCATCTTCGTGGCCTGGGCAGTGGGGACACGCCCACCACCACTGGGGGCTGGGTGGCTAGGGGCCAGCGTGGCCTCGGGCCAGCCTCTGAGCCTCTGCCGCCCCGTCTGTGAGGGGACAGAAAGGGGACGTCGCACCAGTACCCACAAGGGGCTGGACTGAGTCTCCCGGGAAGGCTCGCTGAGGCCCCTGGTCAGAGGGGAGCCTGTCGGGGAGCAGGGCCCCGGCAGGTGGGGGACGGGCGCCCTCACAGGGAGGCAGACACGGACAGGCAGGGCCCCAGTGCGCTCACGGCCGGGTCAGGCCTGTGCCAACAGGCCAGGTCGCACACAGGGCCCGCCACACCGCAGCTGAGACCAAGGTCGGGGCGGTCCTGACTGCTGGCCGCCTGGGTGCGCAGACGGGGCCCTCGCGTTGATCGAAGACCCCTACCCTGCAGGCCGCAGCCCCAGGAAACTGAGGTGGCTGGTGGTGGGGGGATTCCCATGTGGAACGTGATTGGCACGAGCGGAAGGTGCGGGTGCAGCCGACAGGGTGGGGGTCACCATCCCGGGCCCCCCGCCCCGCCCCTGGGTCCCTGTCGGGGTCACGGTCCCGTGCCCGCCCCCACGTCCCTGTTGGGGTCACGGTCCCGGGCCCCCCTCCCTGCACGCTGGGTCTCTGTTGGGCTCACGGTCCCATGCCCCGCCCTGCCCCTAGGTCCCTGTCGGGGTCATGGTCCCGGGCCCCCCTCCCTGCACGCTGGGTCCCTGTTGGGGTCATGGTCCCGGGACCCCTCCCCGCCCCGGGTCCCTGTCGGGGTCATGGTCCCGGGCCCCCCTCCCTGCACGCTGGGTCCCTGTCGGGGTCATGGTCCCGGGCCCCCCTCCCCGCCCCTGGGTCCCTGTTGGGGTCATGGTCCCGGGCCCCCCTCCCCGCCCCTGGGTCCCTGTTGGGCTCCTGGTCCTGTGCCCCGCCTCACTCCTGGGTCCCCATCCCGCACCCACACCGCTCACCGGCTGCTCAGGAAGCCCAGCGCCAGCTCGGCCAGCTCGCCCTCCGCCTCCTCGAGGGTCAGCACCGGCCCCGGCACCTTCCATGGCAAGGGGCTCTCCGGGCTCAGCGGAGCTGGGAAGTCACGGAGGAGCGTGTCCAGGAAGCCGGGGGTCTCCTCTGCTGTCTGGCCGCTCTGCCGCGGGGCCCCCTCGGCCATGCCCAAGGCATTGGAGGGGCCGGGGAGCTGCTGCCGGGGTCCTTGGTCTTTTCTCTGCGGGGAGACGCAAGGGTCAGCGCCTGGGGCTGGGGGTGCCCGTGCCCATGCCCTGCAGCGCTGAGTGCCCACTTTTCCCTGCTTCCTCTTGGAAGCCAGGGCCACACCAAGACCAGGGCTCCAGGCGGAAGGGCAGGGCCACCCACCCTCGCACGCAGTTGGTTCTGAGGCCCATGCGGGAGGGGCAAATCCTGATGGGGGACCTGGGGGCCCAGAGGGGTGGCTTCTGGAGACAGAGCCGGGGGGGGTGGTGCAGAGGCATTCCGGCTAGAAGCAGAAGGCGTGCTCCTGGCAGAGAACAGCCCGAGCAGCAGAGGCAGGCAGGAGGGGGCCAGGCCCAGGCCCCGGAGGCAGGCGGACGCAGCCTGTGGCCTGTGCAGGGGGTCTATGTGCCCCGGGCGGCCGCCAGAGGCAGCCCCATGGTGCAGCAGAAGGCTCCCCTGGGACACTCGGGGCCTGGGGAAGGTGGTCAGGCCTTATGTCCTCCCAGGAGGAGTCCCAGGCCTCCTGAGGCTTAAAGGGCTTGACCAGGGGGCACGTGTCCTTAAACATCCTGACTGTTCTGGGCTTTGAATGGCTGGAGGATGGGGGTCCAGGGACCCCCGACCCTCTGAGGATCAGAACTCCTAGCTCGGCATGAGTCTCTGGGAAGGACAGGTGGGTGCAGGCTTGGGGGAAGGGAAGCAAGATGGGTGATGAGCAGAGGGTCGGGGGGGGCAAAGAGCAAAGAGAGGTAAGTTAAGAAACACGTGGAGCAGGAAATGGCAACCCACTCCAGAGGCCTTGCCTGGAGAATTCCATGGACAAAGGCTACAGCCCATGGGGTCACAAAGCGCTGGGCACGACGGAGCGACGGGCACACACACACCCGTTCCGCGGTGCTGTCGCTGCCCTCGGGTAGAGACGTGTGTCTTTAGGAGAAACACGAAGGCGTGACCTACAACGCACTTTCGTATTTAAGGAGAGACGGTTCTGGGGACAGGCTGGCACTCACGGTCAGCCCTCCCATCTGTTCACAAGTGAGGGAACACCGCGCAGCCCCCGGCCGCAGCGTGAGAACGATGCAGGGGACACCGGCCCGGCCCCTGCGATTCCAAGCCCCGAAATTGCTCGTGAGATGTGTCATCAGGGTCAAACGGCCAGACCGCCGCTCGCAGACCTCCCAGGACCGGAGGGAGGCACACAGCGGCGATCCAGAACCTTCACCTTCCACCTCGCTGCCAGCGCGGGGTTGGGGGTGTTTGGGGGCCAGGCCTGGGGACGCTGTTCCCCAGGCCTGGAGCCCGCTCCCCTCTGAAGCAGCTGAGCCTGGGTTCCGCTCTGTGCCCAGCGCCCCTTGCCCAAGCGTGACTGCCCCTGCGGGGTGCTGGCTGGCAACTCTCCTCAGAGGGGCAGGTGGGCATTACCAGCACCCCGGGCTTGCTTTCACACCACCCGGCAGGACAAAGGGCCGGAAACGGGCAGGACACGGCGCGGCCTTCCCCAGGACACCCGGGGAAAGCGATGGGGCGGTCTCCTTCCTGCACATGCTCTTCTCGACCGGCTCCGGGACCCAGGGCGCATCCCTCGCCGATGGGAGCCCAGGCCGAGACGGCAGGGGGGAGGCAGCCCTGGAGGGCGGGCCGGGGCCCTGGACTCTCCCGGGACCACCCGAGGAGCCAGTCGGTGGGGATGGAGCCTGGTCACCGGTCAGCAGGCTGGCAGGACGCAGCAGGGCTGGGCCGGGTGTGAGCACCGGTGGGAGGGGCTGGTGAGAGGCTGGGGCGGGACCCAGGCCTGAGGACCTGCGGGGGGTGAGGGAGGGACCCTGGGCCGCCAGCCCCCGCTGCCATCTGCTCGACCCGTCTGACATGGCCTGTGGCCAAGCCCTCCCGCTCTTGGCATGAGGCCCCCCAGGCGCTGCTTGCAGTGGAAATAACGGTGCTGCCACCAAATACCCACAGGGGCCAGCGCGGTGCAGGGCACTAAGGGGCCCCTGGCCCCTCCTCTCACCCCCAGACACGGGGCTGCAAAGAAAGGGCCAAGCCAGCCACCCAGGGTCCCCGTCACGAGCCTGGCTCCCAGCCCACTCCTCAGGGGCTGCTGACCTCGGGGGGCTGGCCGCTCCCAGACCCCTCCCTCATATCTGTGCCCAAGACCCCGAGACCCGCACGCTCTGCCCCACCTCGGCCGAGAGCCCCACAAAGTCCTCAGGGCTCTGCAGCCCTTCCCCTCGCACCTGACCTGTCAAAGTCCCTTCTCTTTTTTTCCATTTGAAACATCTGCTTTCCTCTAGTTTACCCATCTTGACTTAGAAGCTCAGCTCGCATGTCCGTAAGCCTGGGTTTTTCTCCACCACATAGACAAGGCGGCTACTTGTGGAGTCCTGCCTGACTTCCCAACAGGAGGGAAAAGAGAGAGAGAGAGCCTTAGGGAAGGAAAACCGCACCACTGCCACGAAGCATCGTCTTCACTGTTTCTGCAAGTGGAGAGTCTCGTTTCTTCATTCCTAAACAGCCAGTGGGAAGAGTATGGTGGAAACCTTTCCAGATCTTTTCCCACGTATGTGTCTTCTTCTTTTCAATACATTTAAGGTGAAGGAACGCGCATGCTCCGTCAAGTCTGACTCTGTGGCCCCATGGACTGTAGCCCGCCAGGCTCTTCTGTCTACGGGACTTTCCAGGCAAGGATCCTGGAGTGGGTTGCCACTTCCTACTCCAGGGGATCCTCCTGATGCAGGAGTCGAAGCCGCGTCTCTTGCGTCTCCTGCATTGACACGTGGATTCTTTGCCATTAGTGCCACCTGGGAAGCCCGACGTAAAGTGTACATAACACACAGTTTATCGCCTCATTCATTTTCAGTGTGCTTCCCTGATGGCTCAGTGGTAAAGAACCCACCTGTCAATGCCAGGGATGAGGGTTCCATCCCTGTGTTGGGAAGATCCCTTGGAAAAGGAAATAGCAACCCACTGCAGTATTCTTGCCTGGGGAATCCCCGTGGGCAGAGGAGCCTGGCGGGCGACAGTCCGTGGGGTCAGCAGGAGTCAGACACGACTGAGCGACCAAAGGGCGACACGCGACGGACAGCGCATCCTTCCATTCGTCTCAAGCGTGCGGTTGTGCCGCGCTGGGCACACTCAGGCTGTGCAAACACCGCTCTCAGGGGTTGACTTCTCATGAGATTGTAACCTGCCCCCCGCCCCGACCCGGTCTCCGGATGTTAACAGCACCCTCTATGCGAGGCCCCTTGGAACACAGCTGCTGGCAACATGAGGGCAGAGAGGCGGGTATCAGCTTCCTCCCAACACCCTCTGCAGGTGCAGCCTGAGGCCTGGCCCTGGCCCCTTGAAAGAGGAAGCCAAGACACTCGGTGGAACGCGGTGGGCAGCAGACAGGTCCTACAGACAGTGCTGGCTCCGGGCCGCATTAGAAAGGAATTTTAGGAATGAGCCTGCGGAGGTCGGCCTAGCTGTCTGCGTCCTGTTTACCTCTCACGACTGTGCTGACTACAAGCCTGGACTCAGCCGCTCTGCAGTGAAGACACAGGCTCCGGGAGGACCAGCAAACGCCCACGGAGGCTGCACAGGCAGGAAACGGCCAGGCCGGAATCAGGCGGGGTCATCCCGGCCTTTGTCATTTCCAGCTCAGCGGCAGGGGAAAAAGACTTGATTGTGACCATCGGCCGGATATGGCAGGAAAGGCTGAAATGAGCCTCCAGTTCTACTGCGGGCGCCCCGGGGGGCACAACTCGCCCTCGGAGCCTGCCCCAGGGTATGTCAAGAGGATGTGTGTCACTCAGCACGTGTCCCCGCTGGGTGCCAGGCTGCGGGGCGGGGCCCAGCACTGTCGGGAGGGCCTGGTGCTGTTAGGCCTGGTACGAAGACCCCTACCACGGCCAGCTGCCACTCCCCTGCTGCACAGAGAGGCTGAGGGGCCCGCCTGAAGCCGCACAGCTGCAGCGCGGGGCCTGCGCCTGAGGTTCCATCGTACACGCGTCTGGTTAACGCCGCTGCACGCAGCCCGAGGGCTGGCTGGAAACGGAAACACTGGGATACACTCGGGGCCGGGCCGGGATCGGGGGCCGCCGGGGCGCAGCTGCGGCCCGGCAGAGGTGCGGGGGGGCTTGCTGGCGTAGGGGTTTGGGCCAGGGTGCGGAGGGGAGCGCGGGACCCCGGGCAAGCGGGAGCGTTGCGCCTCGGCCCCTCACCGCGCGCCCCGGCTCGGCCCGGAGCTCCCCGCCGCACCCCCGGGCGCGCAGCCCCCAGGCCCGCCCCGGGGCCCCGATCTGCAGCCCCCAGCCCCTCGCGGCCCCCAGCCCCTGGCGACCCCCCAGCCTGCTCTTCTGCCCCCGCCGGCGCACCCCTGCCGTTAGCACCCTGCCCCGCGCCCCGCGCCCCACGATCCCTGCCGGCCTCACCCTCCGCGCTCGGCCGCTCGGCGTCCGCCTGCCCGCCTGCCCGCCGTCCGCCTGCCCGCCTGCCCGCCGCTCCGTCCGGCCCCGCCCACTTCCCGTCCGTCCGGCCCCGCCCACTCCGTCTCTGGCCGGCCCCGCCCACTTCCCGTGCGGCCGCGGCGCAGGCGCAGTCTGGCACGGGCCGGCGGGGCCGGCCTCTGCTGCCCCCTGGCGGCCGTCCTGGCGGCCGCCGCCGCAGGGCGCGCGTCTCCTCCGCCCGCGGCGGCCCGGTAGGTGGACAAAGCAACCCCTTCCTCGGGGGCGCCCAGACACTCGGCAGCTTGCACAGTCGAGAGCGGGTCAGCGGCTGTGGAGCGGGGGTGCCACCCGACACTGCCCGGGGCTCACGACCCTTTCAGGGACCCTTAATTTCGTACTGCCACAAACAGACACACTTAGTATCTGCAGGCCTGGAGGTCGGAAGCCTGCAGGGTCTCAACGGCCTACGTTCAACGGTCATCAGGGTGCCCTTCCCTTCTGGGGACTCTAGAGGGAGTCTGTTTTCCCTCCTTTTTCAGCTTCTAACTGCCCCGCCTCTTTTAGCTCATGGTCCCCTACCTTCAGAGCCAAGAAGACCCTTGTGATGACTTTGGGCCACCCAGATGACCCAGGGTTATCTGTTCTAAAGTCAGATGACCAGCCCTAATTCAGCCTGCAGCCCTGGCTCCTCGTCACCAGGTCATCTAAGAGCAGCACAGTTCCAGGGCCCAGGGCCCAGGACCCAGACGCCTTCGGGGGGCCGCTTCTCTGCCACCATAGAGGCCAAAGGAGAAAACTGGGGGCCGTTCTACACAGCTTGTGGGATACTACTTCCCCGACCGGGGACCCTCCACGTCCCCGGCCACGGAAGTGGGGAGTCCTAAGCACCGGACCGCCGTGGAATTCCCTGGAAGTGTTTTAACACCGAAAGATAAAGAACGTTTAGGTCAAAGAAAATGTTTTAATATGTAACATGAATATGTTCATCTTTATATCAACGCAGTTGTGAAGCATAAGCTTTTTTGGAAGAGCCCTCAGAAGCCCCACTGGAGCCCTGCCCACCTGACCTCCGGGTGGGCACACGGCCTGTGCCCGGCCCAGGAACTAAGATTCACTACCAGGAGTCTGGAGAACTATGAGTGGGCCGGATTGGAAGGACAGAGACTGGGTAGGGGAAGATCTAGAAGGCAGTGGGCATCTGGGCAGAGAAGGCAGGGTGGGGCCCCTTCTCAGGCCTTCCTAGACCCTGTAACCCGACCCCAGCTGCAAGTCAGCATGGTGACCCCAGCAAGGCTGTGGTTAAGTGCTTGTGACGTGTGACCTTTAACATGTTCCTTAGCTGTCCCATATCGTTTCCGTATCAAGAAAAAGGGGATCAACAGGTGCCAACCTATCCTCCTGGGCTGTTGTGAGACTCTGCCTCAGTGTTTCTCAAAGTGTACCCAGAACAAGTATGAGGTTTGAGGACCACCGTGTGGGTGAGGGGCTCCCGGGCAGGCCCACACAAGACCCCTCAGAGCACTGATGCCAAGGCCAGCACCGGGAGGTGGTGGGGAAGCAAGGCGTGCTGCCTGGCCAGCAGTGTGCCTCCTCTAGTGGGCACCGGGCCAACCCTACACCCAGGAGCTGACCCGCCCTGTGGCTGGTGTCTGCTCCTCCCACCCCACCTCGCCCGCCTCAGCTCCAGCCCTGGCTCTACCGCTGGGAAAGGAGCCTCCCGTGTGGCCTGGCCCACCAGGCCTGAGTTCCAGCCTCCCGGGCGAACCTACAACTCAGGCAGCAGTCCATGTATGGGCACCACAACTCCAACCTGCCCCGCATGCAGGCTTGTGGAGGCGTTTCACAGGGGCCCCTCAGGCAGAGGCCTGGCAGGGGGCAAAGTTCCAAGGTGGGCATGTGGTGGGCTGAGGGGGGTGCCCTCAGGTGGAGTGGGCACGGGAAGTGGGCAGGTGACCTGAGTCCTGCAGGTGGTGTGGCCCCCGACCCTGCCATCTGCTGCCACCCACCTCTGCCTGAGGGGACACGTTTGAGAACTGGAAGGCGAACAGGTCTGGGGTGCCAGGGTCACATGCAGGCCCCCCCCCACGCACACCCACGCAATGGGCAGTGGGTGGAGTGAGGGCCAACACGCAGGGAGGTGCCCCCCCCCCCCCCCGGCCTAGGACAGCTGGGCATGGGCGGCAGGGGCTTCTTGCCTCCCTGGCGACCAGGCACCCTGACATAGGGACACTGTGCCCCATCTCACACACGCCGGAGCGTGGCGGGCACCCTGGACTGGGTCTACTCCTGGTTCTGTGTGCAGTTGCCCCCCTGCAGGACTCGGGCGGGGCGGGCACTCGGGGGGCATGTGCAGGAACGGGGAGAGACGAGGAGATGGGCACAGCCCTCTGACAGCAGGCGAGGCAGGGGAGCCGCTGGCTCTGCAGAAGACACCGCCTTTAATGACCCCCGTGGCCCGGAGGCTGCGGCACGGAGCCTGCCGGCCGTCACACAAAGTAGGCTGCCAGGGCTGACATCTTGTCCTTGGGCCGCCGGGGACCCGGCTTCCCCGCTGGCCTCCGGCCCCGGCCCCGGCCCCGGCCCTGCCTCCGCCCGGGCCCGCGGTGCATAGGGTGGCATGAGGCCGCGTGCTTCAGCTCCACCAGCTCCTGGAAGATGGGGTCGCAGAAGACGCAGCCCGTGTGCTGCGTGCCGTTGCCCGGCAGCGGGGACTTGGCCTTGTTGAAGTCCACGTCCAGCAGGGCGGCCTCGCAGGCGGCGCACGTCTCGGCGGACACGCGCACGCGGTGGGCATTCTCGAAGCAGTGGGCCACCACGCTGCACCTGTTGCAGGCCACGCGCCACTTGGGGCCGGACGTGGGGTCGAGCACCAGCACGCCGCTCTCGCACTCCACGCACTGGCCGACGCCCAGCATGCTGAGCGAGTGCTGGCAGCCGGGGTGCGTGCACTCGTTGCAGCCCGCGCCTGCGGGGAAGCCCGCGTGAGGCGCACGCGCCGGCCCCACCGGGCAGGGCCCCGCCTCTCGCCCCGCGCACGCGCCCTGGGCTCCGCTTCTCCAGGGCGTCCTCGACCCCCACGTCTCCCCGCCCCCGCTACCCCCCCCTCCCCACCCCCACCGCCGAGCTTTCCGGAAGGGCGTCCGGGCGGCCCTCAGTCGGGTCCACCCTCCTTTATCTCTCTGCCTCAGGCCCAGGTGGGGCCCCTGGCCGCCCTGGAAGCTACCGGAGGCAGGGACGGGGCGCCCGCCAGGCGGGCGGCGCTCACCCTTCTTCATGTCCCGGAAGGGCGGGTGGTTGGAGCAGTAGGGGCACAGCGGGTAGCTCTTGCCCCTGGAGCCCGACGACCACAGCACCAGCTCGAAGTCGTCCAGCGGGCACCGCAGCTCCTTGTAGAGCTTGATGGTGCCGTTCTGGGGCAGCGTGTAGGTCTCGTCGCAGTGTGAGCAGTGCAGGCGGCTCGGCTTGGCCTGGGCGGGGTTGGGGGGCAGGGGTCACGGGGCTGCCGGGGCCTCCTGCCCCACCGGCCGCCTGCCGCCCTCCACCTCCCCGGGACACTCGCGGGGGGTGGGCGGTGTGGAGTATCGCCAGGACCTCAGGGCCTCTGGTCACCGAGTCTCAGGGTGTTCACTGCTTCACACACACACAAAGGCGCTGCTAAGGTCCCAGCGTGCGTCAGTTCCCCCGACAGCGAATAACGCGGGGTCAGGAGAGCGTGGACGGCACGTGGTTCAGGGGCCCCACGGCTCACGCGCTGCTGGGCCTGAGTGCAGCGCTGGGTGTCTGCTGGAGAAGCTGCCCGGGCCTCGCAGTCACTCCACGTGAAGGCCGCGGGAGCGAGGCTGCCCGTCGGGCACACGTGCCCTCCTACCTGGATGTACTTCATGAACCGGTGGCACTTCCCGCAGCGGGAGAGGGGCTTGCCCGTGGCCGCCAGGGGCGAGAAGGACACCTCCATCAGTTCATCCATGCCTGCAAGCCAGCGGGGCGCGAGTCACGGCCCAGCCCCGGCCGCCGCCTCCCCAAAGCATGTGGCCAAGGGTGCCCCTGACGGTGGGTGACGGCACGGCGAGGGCAGCCCCGTCTGCAAGACGAGCCACGTGCACCGAGGGCTGCCAGCACGCTCGCCTTGGGGTCCCGACAGCCCCCTGGAGCCAGGGCCTGGGAGCGGGTCTCCCTGAGGGGGATGACAGCCCTGAGCCGGGCCCCCCTGCTGAAGGGCAGGGAAGGGGCACACTCACCTGCGATGGAGTCCACGAAGTAGTGGAACTTCCTCTTGAAGACGTCCAGGGTGTGGCCCAACACCTGGCGGAAGTCGGCTCTGCCTTGCGCAATCAGGTTCAGCTGCTTCTCCACGGCGCTGCGGATGGTGGGCAGCACCAGCTCGGCGTCTGCGGGCGGGCGGGGGCGCTGTGAGCCCTCGCGCCGCGCGCAGGGGTAGGGCTCCCACCTGCGATCTCCCCAGGAGTCCTGCGCGGGCGACCAGAGCACCCCCGTCACAGGATGCTGTCAGCGGACAGGCTGCCCGGCTGAGCTCCCTGCTGTCTCCCACGGCCCCTGGGGACCTCTCAGGGCAGATACACCGTCCAGCAGCAAGGACCCCAGGGCCGGCCAGGAGCCAGTCTGCAGGAATCCAGGCCCCTGCTCTCAGACCCCCAACACTTCCAGGAGACTATCAGCCCGGCCGGGGCGGGCACTGGGATGGAAGCTGTGGCCGGGCGGGCCCTGCAGTGGGCGGTGACTGGGGCGGGCCCTGCGGTGAGAGGCGTGGCCAGGGCGGGCCTTGCAGTGGGGCGTGGCCTGCAGTGGGAGGCATGATTGGGGGCGCACTGGGGATGGGAGGCGTGGCCCAGGCGGGAGGCGTGGCCGGGGCGTGCCCTGAGGTGGGGGCGTGGCCAGGCTCACCGATCTTGTAGTAGCCATGCACCAGGACGATGCCGAGGTTGGTGGGCTTGAGCCGGCGCCCGCTCTCCACGACCACGTAGTTGCGCTGGCAGATGTTGTTGATGTGCACGGGGATGCTGGCGTCCGTCCCTGCGCACAGCACGGACTCGGCTCTCCCTCCGCCCGCGCTGTGAAGCCGGCTTCTCAGCCCCGACTCCCAGGGCCGCTCGCAGGCCTGCCCCGGACTGTCCCGCGGACTTGACGCGGAGGTTCCGGGTGGCTCAGAGGTGAAGAAGCTCAGCCGCCCGCCCCTAGCGTCTGGTGAATGTGACCTCCCAAGCCCCTCTCCGCCTCGCCCCACGGCACACGCACCGTTCCAGAACCACGGCCCAGACCCATGCACACAGAGCTCCACTGCCAAGTGGCCCCCAGCACCTGGCACACCCGCCGGCTACGTGGCCTCGGGGCCCCTCCTGATTGGCCCCATGGACACGTGCAGCTGCGGAGCGGCCTCCGCGGCAAGTCCGCAGGACAGTCCGGGGCAGGCCTGCAAGCTGTCCCACGACCGTCCAGAGCCTATCAGCCTCTAGGGGCCTGGTTCACCAGAGCGAAACCTCAGGAAAAGGCAGGGCCCCTCCTGCGGTACGGGGCTGGCTCCAGGGGTGTGAGGACTCGAGTCACAGCCCCGGGCCTGGGGTCTCGGCAAGACCCCTCACCTGCGCAGCGGTGGCCACACAAGCTCCTGAAGACGCCGCCCCCACGTGGAGCTTCCGGCCCCAGGGAAAGTGCTGTGGGGCTTTGGCCTTCCTGTTGTCCGTGGACTTGACCTGAGCTTTACGTCCTCCCTGTGGGTGAGTCAGTGGCCCCCTTGGCCAACGCTCAGCCCTGGAGGTGGAGGTAGTGCCAAGGACACATCTCTAGCCCCAAGGCCAGGTCCGGAGGTGGAGGCCTCAGCCAGGGTCCCCAGCTGCCCTGCCACGCTCGGCGGGCCACAGCAGGCCCTGGGCGGGGTGGGGGCCCCGGGCGGGACCCACCGATGCCATGCTTCTCCATGAGGGTGATGAGCTCGGCCTCAGTCAGGTAGTCCGGCGGGCTCGTCTGCTTCTCCAGCAGCTTGACCTCGGCCACGGCCAGGGTGTCGCCCTTCTGGCAGGTGGGCAGGCTCTCCTCCAGGGGCACACTCTGCCAGGGCATGATCTCCGTGAAGCCTGCAGAGACACCGGCCCTCAGGACACTCGCCACGTATCCACGGAGGGGGAGCCGCCGCCCGCCGCCCCTACCTGGGGAGATGACGGTCTTGCCCGTGCAGGTGAAGTGCTCGGGCCCAATCCGGAAGGAGACACTGCTCTGCAGGTACTTGCAGTCGTGGCTCACGGTGGCGATGAAGTGCCGGGTGATGTACTCGTAGAGGCGCCAGGCCTCGCCCCCTGCCACGGGCGCGGCCACTCAGCGCCAGGCTCCAGCTCCAGGCAGCCCCACGCTCCTGCTATGGCACTGGGGCCCCTGCGCCCAGCCCCCGGGACTCCCCACCGCTGAGCCTGTCACCCGGCCCCGCCTGGCCTTCTGCCCCAGGGCCTCCCGAGGCAGCACCTGCCCCCATCACCACCTCACTCCTATCCCGGCCCAGCAATGCAGCACAGCTTTCAGACGGCCCCACGCTGCCGTGGGGCCTGACCCTCCAGAGATCGGGTTACCAGCGCGCCTCACCCTGCTCTCTTGTGAAGCTTGATGCATGCGTGCGTGCATGCTTGTGTGTGTGCCAGGGGGTGTGCCAGTCTGGGGGAGCCCCCATACCTAACTCAGCCTCCGTGGCAGACTTCATGGGGGTGATGGGGGGATGGTCACCAGCATCGTGACCTTTCCGTGGGCGGTTGAGACCTTCTGCTAAGAGCCGCTTCACCTGCGGGGGCAGCCGGGACGGAGCGGGGCGTGAGCCAGGCTCGGCCCCCGGCCCTCGCAGGGAGCGCGGCTGCCACCCTGGCCTGGCGCAGCTCACCGTGTCAGCCCAGTAGGGGTGGTTGGCCTGCTGCCGCAGGGGCCCCTTCAGGTCGAAGCTCTCGGGGTAGTGGGTGGTCTCGGTGCGCGGGTAGCTGATGTAGCCCTGCGTGTACAGCCGCTCGGCGGTCTGCATGGCGTGCTGCGGGCCCATTCCTGCCAGAGACGCGGGCTCAGCGCCGACACCGGGTGCCCCAGGCGAGATGCTCAGGCTCCTGGGAGGCCAGTGCCCTTGTCCACTGGCCCAAGGCCAAACTCCCCCAGCAGGGCAGGCGCAGATGACCGGCGTGGCTCTCGAGACAGGGCCGGCCCCTTGCCTGGCGGCAACCATCCCTTCCTACAGCCAGGCAGCTTGTGCTTCCAAGTCACGGGGCCCTGAGAGAGGAACAGCGCCCGCACTTACCCAAGGCAGAGCTGGCCACACGCAGCATCTCCACAGTGTTCAGGGCCAGGGGCCGCTGCTTGGCCTTCTCCTTCCTGCTTGTGGCCTCCACCTGGGGGTGGGAGGGGTCAGGGCAGGGCGGACAGGGCGGGCAGGCACGAGAGGAGCCCGGAGGGTCTGACTCTCACTCGTCCTCCGGGCTGCTCTAGCTCCCGTTACAGCGGCCTCACGACGCGAATGAACGTTTGTTCAGGCCCAAGAAAGGAAAACGAAAGGGAATTCTAGAGACTTTTTTTCGGGAGAGAAAACCTGGAGGAAGGGAGGAGTCAGGAGAAGAGGCTGCACGTTGGGAGCCCGCCGGGAGCCAGCATCTCCATCTGCAGAGAAGGCGGGGGTCCTGGGGTGAGGGCCCATCGCAGGGGCAGCTGCTTGCTCCTCATGGTGCCCGCAAGTGTAGCTACACCTTCTGATTCGTCAGGAAAAGCGGGAAGTCGGAACTTTTTCTGTAAAATCTCCTAACTTCTAACTGTGGGTCACCAGGAGGAACTTCAGTGAAAAGCTCCCACTCGCGGAAAAGCGAGGTGAGCAACCAGCTCAGCCTCTGGGCTGAACGGCTGTTGAAGAGGTGAGCATCCTGCCTACGGCAGAAGCAACCCAGGCTTCTCAACTGCCACGCTCACCCCTGCCGACCCCACGTGAACCCGGCCAGGGCCACACCCCGAGCTCTGGACAGACAGACGCAGCAGTGGAGCCTGGGATCACGACGGGGAGGCCCAGGTGCGGTGGCTGTCACAGGCAGAAGCGTGGGGCAGCTTTAGAAGCAGCTCCGGTGCCTGAATCAGCTGCACTGGGCAAGAGGGACCCATGAAGGCGCGACTGCAGGGCACAAGCCGCCACGACCGTGGACCTGCCAGTCCCATGTGGCCCATCCCCTGGCACGTGGCATCAGCCTCTTCCTACCAGCCACGCAGCCACGCCTCCAATTCCTGAGACCCGAGCGGGGAGCGTGGCAGGGGAGCCAGGAGAGCCATCGGCCCGGAGTGGCCGAGCCGGCTGTGGGCCCTGGGCAGGCTCTCGACGGGCACAAGGGCCTCCAGCTGGACGTGCCACCGAGGGCGGACAGTGGGGCGGGAGCCCCCGAGCAAGGGGGTGCCCGCAGGGCATGTTCACCAGTCAGGCAGCTGTGTGGCGGTCCCAGCCTGGGGGGCGGGGCAGGACCGTGGTGGGGGCGTGTGTGGGAGCAACTAGTCTTCTCT
This sequence comes from Ovis canadensis, assembly GCF_042477335.2. Taxonomy (NCBI): domain Eukaryota; kingdom Metazoa; phylum Chordata; class Mammalia; order Artiodactyla; family Bovidae; genus Ovis; species Ovis canadensis. The sequence goes on along the minus strand of NC_091261.1, from coordinate 82,139,642 downwards.
CTAAAAGGTGTCTGTGTTCCAGAGAGACAGAGGGAGCCCTGCACCCTGGTCAGCAGAGGCCCCCGCGGCCCCAAGCAGCGCACCTGGGCCTCCTCCTCGAGCCTGGTCATGTTCAGGAACATCTGTGCGACCTCCCGGTCGAACACGCGGACGCGGTCCCAGTCCAGGAGGAGGGAGCGGTCCTTGTCGACGTCCACCTGCGGGAGGGCGCAGGAGCAGAGGCAGGGTGAGCCACCGCCCGCGAGGAGAGGCCAGGCAGCTGGAGCCTGGCCTGGCTGGAAGGGCTCACGGCCGAGGCTGTTCAGGGGCGCAGCCCAGCCCCTCCCCGAGCACAGGCTGCTCTGGCAGAGGCCTTCTGCTGAGATGAGGGAGGCAGTCTCAGGACAGGAGCCCAGCGCCAAGGCTGAGCTGTCCACAGGGGCGTTGCAGCGCCCCCACAGGGGACCCCAGCCCCGTGTGGAGTGCAGCGGCCCCGAGTCATACTCGGAGCCTTAGGAGAACCTTCCTTTTATCTCACTTGGAAAACGTGTTCCAAGGCTTTTTAGGAGCTGGAAGGCCAGTGGCCCACGGCCCTCAGTGCAGTCCCTGGACCCGATCGCCCCGGCCGCGGACCTTGGCCTGCGCTGGACGGCCCTCTCCCGCACCCATGGTGGGACGGCGGCCCACACCCGTGCCCTGGGCCTGGGGACGACGACAGTGGAGGTGCTCAGAAGCTACACCCAAGCCCAGCAAGCCCCAGTGCGAACGGGAAAAGGCCGCGGACCTTGGCCTGCAGCACCCAGTAGGTCTCCGGTTTGAAGGACTGGATCTTGTCATGCCTTTCCACACAGAACCCCAGCGTGGGGGTCTGGCACGGCCCGAAGGAGATGAGCGAGCTGTCCAGGTTGCCGTATTTCCCTTGGAAGTATTTAGTCTGGAACCTGTGAAGGGGGGTCAGGGAGATGAGGATGCTTTGGTCAGGCACCCTCGCGCTTCGGCGAGACAGCTGTCTCAGGGACCGAGAAGGCGGACAGTCTCCCGTCTCTGGTTGGGCCTGGGGGGGCAGGGGCACCTCGTGAAGGCGCAGCCGATGCGGAGGTCCAGCTCCTGCCGCGCGTCCACCGAGAGCGCCTCGTTGTGGTCGGGCTCGCCCAGGCGGGCCATGGCAGCGCAGATGTCCGTGTCCGTGATGGAGCTGAAGCGGGCCCGGAACACCGTCTGCTCGCCGCTGTGGGTCTGCTTCATGACAGGCAGCACCGCGTCCAGCACCTGGGGGGCACCCGGCAGTGACGCCCAGGGCTCGCCCGGGGGCCCACCCCAGCCACTTCCGCCGGCCAGCCACCGCCCTGCCCTCCGCAGCCTTCGTGTCTACGGGCCTCCGGCCACCACGCTCCCTTCCCCGCCCCGCTCACACCCCTCTTCTTACAGCGGCTTCCACCCTCAACCAGGAGGCGCTACCACCAAGAACGCAAGAGATCCCGGCTGCTAAGCCCACCTTCTCGAGGAGAGCATGGGGAGGGGGGCGGCATCTGGGAGACCCTCCAGCAACGGGAGGAAATATAGAGACGGCAGAGAAGGCAAGGCAGCAGGCGGGTAGCAGCAGCAGCTCCAGGCCACAGCCTGGCGGGCCTGGGGTCCCAGAGCCCAGACTCGCCCAGAGTCTGCAGGCCATGTGGCTTCCTCACGGGACGACAGTGTCCACCCCACACGGAGGGCCCAGGGGAGGCGTAGGGGCAGGGGCGGGGCCGGGAGAGGTCCCCGAGTGACAGAGGGGTGTCAGAGCCTGAGGGGCTCCTGCGGAGGCAGGCCTGGGAGCGGCACCTGCCCTGGGGTGGCAAAGGCGGGGCGGGCATCGTCGTGGAGCACAGAGCTGGCGGGGGTGGGGAGAGGGGTGAAGGGGTGCGACAAGGCACCTGGCCGCAAGGGGCCGCGCCCGACACTCAGAACCCACACTCCCCTCCGGGCAGCCCTCCGCCAGGGAAGTCCTGCCTCAGCACTTCCTCACAAGCTGCCCGCCCGGCGACGGGACGCTCCTAGCCCGGGCAGAGCCCCTGCACCGTCAGCGTCCACGGGGGCTCCAGAGCCGCAGCCCGCGCCCCCGCGTGGCGGCCCCAGCCTCTCACCTCGAAGCAGATGTTCTCGCCCTCCTTGTCGCAGTCCAGCCACAGCACGATGCAGTCGCAGCCCCTGCCCTCTACCTGCGCAGAGACACGGGGTGTGCGCTGCCCAGCCCGGCCACCGCTGCCTGGCGCAGAGAGCGCGGCCCCGAGCCCCCCAGACAGCCCTCGGAAGGCCTGGAGCCCAGGGCAGGAGTCACCAAGTGGAGCCACCGGCCTCTCAGCAAAGAATGTAGTTCAGAACTGCTAGTTTTTAGACCAAAAAACATAATAAATGCCACGAGACCTTGACCCCCAAAACTGAATCAAAAAAAGAAGGCTGAACTGAAACGCCTGAAGGTCAGCGGCAGTCGTCCTAGGCGGTGAGGTCACAGATGAGCTCCTTTCCTCCTCATCCTTTTCTAACCTTTACCTAAAGGTCAGCGGCAGCCATCCTAGGCGGTGAGGTCACAGATGAGCTCCTCTCCTCCTCTCACTCCTTTTCTAACCTTTACCGTGGGTCTGCGTTCTTTCCATTGTTCTTGACTTCTTAAAGTTCTGTCTTTTTATTTTTGCTCCTGGCTGCACTGGGGCCTCGCTGCTGTGTGTGGCTTTCTCTCGTCATGCGACGGGGCCACTCTCTCGTCATGGCGCAGTATGAAGCCCCAGCTCTGGACCGCTGGCGCAGCACTCGGGGCGCTCAGGCTTAGTTATCCCGCAGCACGTGGGGTCCTCCCGGCCCAGGGATCGAACCCGCGTCCCCTGCACTGGCAGGGAGATTCTTAACCCCTGGACTCCCAGGGAAGTCCCCGTGTTTACGTTTGTTTTAGAATCCGCCACCACCAAACCATTTTAAAAGCAGGAGGCTGGTCTGGGGGCTGAGTGGCCGGGGTGCCCAGGCCGTGAGGGGAGGCGTGGGCGCCAGGGGGCCCGGGACACACCTGCAGGAACTTCACCATGCTCAGCTTGGGGTTGGCCTCCTTCTTCTCCGTCGGGGCCTGGCTGAACAGCTCGGCGGGGTCCACTCTGTCCCACTTGTTGTACTTTCCTGTGACACACACAGGGACGTCAGGATCACACGTCACACCTACAGGGCCCACGACCCCAGGACAGGGAGGCTTGGAGCAGGGCCTCCCTTGCTCAGGAGTAGGCCAGCTCTGGGCAGGCCTGCAGCGGGGGCACCGCTCCTGGCGGGCTGACTGCGCAGCAAGAGTCACGCCGCTCGCCCCGTCTCCTCTCCAGCCACTGTCTGCACCCTCTCCCCGCCCAGCGCTTGGCCAGCCCGGACAAGCGCGCAGCGGATCCCAGGGGACCTCAGTGTCCTCAGGCCCCGTCCTGTGCACTGCTCCCCGCTTCTCCACTTGAGGCTCGGGGTGCAGGGGACCTGGACGATCCTGGCAGGGGACGGCACTGTCCTCAGACCCTCCACACATGAGGAGCAGACAAGCTGCGAGGCCCAGAGCCCCAGTCGGACCCACAGCGACCGTGGGCCTGGAGCCAGCCCAAGGGGTCACTGGCGCTGGACTTCCGGTGCCAGCTGCCAAGTGCCCGCAGACAACGGGCACCCTGGCAGGCGGCAGCTCTCACCACAACAGCTGCACGGGCCAGGCCCCCGCTCAGGGGCAGGCCACCGCCTCCACGCTGCCCTCCACGAGGGCCACTGCTGGAGCGGGAACTGCAGGGCAGCCCCCTACAGCCTGCTGGCCTCGGACTCACCGGTCCTGGACAAACCTGTCTGCCCCGAGCCCGCCCCGGGCTTCCTGCGGGCCGTGGGCAGCACGGGGCGGGGTTCCTCGGTGGAATGGGGGTGGGCGGGGCTCACCCAGGAAGTCCAGCGTCATCACGTGGCCGCAGACCGACGTCATCTTGAAGCGGGCCGGCTGGCCCTCGAAGGCCCCACTGTACTCATGCACCGAGCAGGCCCCGTTCAGCCCTTTGCGTGAGGACATGCTGCCTGCGGGGGGCACAGGCGGGCCGGGCCTGACGCAGCCTCCCGAGGCCAGGCCGCCCCGCAGTGCTCGCAGACCGCTCGAGGGCTGTTCTCCACACTTCTGAGTTCACTCCTGAATTTGATTCCTGCCTCTTTCAGACCCTCCCCAGAAATGCCCCGGACACTCCCTCACTGTCGACCCCAGGGTGACCTCCTGACACCCACGGAGGGTCCCTCTGCTGGTCTCTCTCGGCCTCTGGGGACCAGGCACGTCTGAGTCTCCCCTCCCCTCCCGACCACAACTTCTCAGCCTGCTGCTCTGGGGCCGCCTCTTCCCTCAGCCACTGGACCAAGGGAAGGTCAAGGCAGACGCCTGCCATCTCTGCGTCCCCAGCACCCAAGTACCCAGGGCCAAGCTAGGGCGAGGGCAGGTGCCCTGAGGCTGCGGCTCAGCCTCGTGGCGCTCTCGAGTGGCATGAGGGGCGTGGGTGTGGCTGGGTGTCCGTGGGGCAGTGGCGCTGACGCCGGGCATGGCCCTGGCAGACCAGGCTGGGGCCGCGGCCTTGCAGTGGGCTTCCTGCACAAGTTAGCAGGGCCGGCTTCTGCCGTTCGAGGGCAGCCACACTGCCTGCACATCGCTCCCGCAGCAGCCTGCCTGCCACGGGCTCCTGGTCGTGCCTGGGGAGGCCTGGCTCACGCTGAGTGTGGAGGAAACCGCACCCCACAGGAACTAAGTGACTCAGGGGCCAAGGGCTCCGTCCATGCCTGCTGTTCCTGAACAGACTCGACTCCAGGGGCCTGGGGCCGCTTCAGAACAAGGCAGGCCTGACCGGCAGGGCAGGAAGGCCCACGCTCCCAGACCAAAGCCGCCGGACGTCGGAGCTGCCCTCCTACCTCGAGAGAGGATCCTGGCGATGGACTGGGCCAAGGACGGCTTCTCAGCCACCATCAGCACGGTCTTCATCTCGCCTCGGGCTGCCAGCGCCCCGCCTCACTCCGCTCTCGGGAAATGGCTCAGACACCGCGCTGGAGCAGCGTCACGCCAACTCCTGAGACAAAGACACACAAACAACAGCGAGGCTTCTGGCACCACCTGCCACTCTGAGCGATCAAACACCCCCGAGGTGAGAAAGAGGAGCTTGGGGAGACCTGAAGGCATCTCAGACAGCCGCCCAGAGCAACTGAACCGGCCGCGGGCTAGGGTTTCCTGTCAGAGAGGTGAGGTAGCCCCACGACCCCAGGCTGATTTTGGCCCCAGATTTGCACTAGGAAGCCTGAGGGGGACAGAGGGGGGCCTTGGGCCTGACCCCCTCCAGTGGAGCTGTCTTTTACCCCTGGGGCCAAGAGCGGCACCCCCACCTTGGCTGAACTTCACGGCGTCCTGAGCCAGGGGATCCAGCCCCCAGCAGAGCTCACCTGGCCCTTCCCAACAGGCTCTGACCGACCTCCCCGCCTGCCCTGCCCCACCTCTGCGGGCCGGGTGTGAGCCAGCTAACTGGAGCGCTGTGGCCTAAAGCAGGAGCTACACGCCCCTGGGATTTCCCACCCTGATGACGAATCAGACATCCAGGCAGTCGGGGAAAGGAGCCTTTCTCACCTCCTGCTTTGCAGGCGGTGCTACGGCTGCAAACACCACTTTGTTGAGTCTTTAATGAGCAATTCTGCAAGGCCCGCTTCCCTGGTGGCTCAGCTGGTGAAGAATCCGCCAGCAATGCGGGAGACCTGGGTTCGATCCCTGGGTTGGGAAGATCTCCTGGAGAAGGAAAAGGCTGCCCACTGCAGTACTCTGGCCTGCAGAATCCCGCAGACTGTCTAGTTCAGGGGGTCTCAGAGACTCGGAATGACAGAGAGACTCTCACTTTTCACTTTCACTGTGAAGCCTTTGTTGGAACTCCTTAAACTATGAGTAGACTGAGGCTGCACTCATCTCACATGCTAGTAAAGCAATGCTGAAAATTCTCCTAGCCAGGCTTCAGCAATACGTGAACCGTGAACTTCCAGATGTTCAAGCTGGTTTTAGAAAAGGCAGAGGAACCAGAGATCAAATTGCCAACATCCGCTGGATCATGGAAAAAGCAAGAGAGTTCCAGAAAAACATCTACTTCTGCTTTATTGACTATGCCAAAGCCTCTGACTGTATGGATCACAATAAACTGTGGAAATTTCTGAAAGAGATAGGAATACCAGACTACTTGACCTGCCTCTTTAGAAACCTGTATGCAGGTCAGGAAGCAACAGTTAGAACTAGACATGGAACAACAGACTGACTCCAAATAGGAAAAGGAGTACCTCAAGGCTGTATATTGTCACCCTGCTTATTTAACTTCTATGCAGAGTACATGAGGAGAAACGCTGGGCTGGAAGAAGCACAAGCTGAAATCAAGATTGCCTGAGGAAATATCAGTAACCTCAGATATGCAGATAACATCACCTTTATGGAAGAAAGTGAAGAACTAAAGAGCCTCTTGAAGAAAGTTAAAGAGGAGAGTGAAAAAGTTGGCTTAAAGCTCAACATTCAGAAAATGAAGATCATGGCATCCAGTCCCATCACTTCATGGCAAATAGATGGGGAAACAGTGGAAACACTGGCTGACTTTATTTTGGAGGGCTCTAAAATCACTGCAGATGGTGACTGCAGCCATGAAATTAAAAGACGCTTACTCCTTGGAAGGAAAGTTATGACTAACCTAGACAGCATAAGAAGCAGAAACGTTACTTTGCCAACAAAGGTCCAACTCGTCAAGGCTATGGTTTTTCCAGTAGTTATGTATGGATGTGAGAGTTGGACTGTGAAGAGAGCTAACCACCAAAGAACTGATGCTTTTGAACTGTGGTGTTGAAGAAGACTCTTGAGAGTCCCTTAGACTGCAAGGAGATCCAACCAGTACATCCTAGAGGGGATCAGTCCTGAGTGTTCATTGAGAGGACTGATGTTGAAGCTGAAACTCCAATACTTTGGCCACCTGATGCAAAGAGCTGACTCATTGGAAAAGACCCTGATGCTGGGAAAGATTGAAGGCAGGAGGAGAAGGGGACGACAGAGGAGGAGATGGTTGGATGGCATCACTGACTCAACGGAGATGAGCTTGAGTGAACTCCGGCAGTTGGTGGTGGACAGGGAGGCCTGGCGTGCTGCGGTTCATGGGGTCGCAAAGAGTCGGACACGACTAAGCGACTGAACTGAACTGATCTGAAGTGAGACAGGTTCAGAACAGCTGAGACTAGTGTCAGACCTTTGCCAAGGCTCTCAGGACCCCCGGCTCGCTGACCACCAAGCCCACGCTGGGCTGACTCCTCACGTCCCCTTCTCGAGCGACAGCGAAGCCACACGAGGCCGCCGGGAGAAAGCAGCGCTCAAGACTCCAGCGGATCTGCTCAGACAAGTGCCTGTCGCCGCCCCCGCCCTCTCGTACACCCCGGGCGCCCTCCGGGCCGGACCGGGCCGGGGGCGGAGCCTGGGCCCCAACCCCGCCCGACGCCGCCTCGGTCCCCACCCGCGACGCGGACCCCGCTCGGTGCAGAGGGGCCCCGGCCGCAGCGCCCGCGCCCTCCGGACGCCCCTCGAACCCGCCCGCCCGGGAGGAGGCGCCGAGACTGCCGAGCCGGCCTGGGGCCGGCGCCCAGCCGCGGGGCTGGACCCGCGCCCCAAACCGCCCAGCCCCTCGCCGCTCACCTGCTTCCCGCCTCCCGCTCCTGGAGGCTCGCCGCCATCTGCTTCCGGGTCCGACCGCGGACAGCGTTCCCCACCCCCCTGCCCTCCGGCGCCTCATGCCCGCACTTGTGGGTTCCGAGGCTCGAGAGTTCCGGGGAGCACCCTCCAGTCGGCCCGAGCACGTGGGGTCACAGGGGTTCCTGCGAAACCTTCCATGTCATTCTTCCCTCGCTGCGGGGAGGCAATAATGGCAATTATTAATAAACTAAAAACTACCAATGCGGGTATAGCAGGCTTCTTTGAATGCTATAAACATTGTGGAACTCGTGTTTGAGCTAATGTAAAACCTATCTGGAAAAGGGATTGGAAAATAAAAATAACCTTTTGTGTTAGAGTAATGGGTTTATAGGAGACTTAAAATAATTTCCGTGGCTTTATTTTAATATCTTTCTTTAAGGAGAATGCTTAAAGTTAATTTATTTCTGGTTGCGCTGTCTTTGCTGTGCAGGGGGCTTCTCTAGCTGCTGGGGGGGGGGGGGTGGTCGTGCCCCTCTGCACTGCCCTGCGCAGGGTGCTCGTTGCAGTGGCCTCCTGGGCAGAGCACGGGCTCCGGTTGCAGCGCAGCAGCTGTGGCGCACCGGCTTTAGTCGCCCTGAAGGAGGAAACAGAACAGGCTCTGTCTTGAAAGCAGGACTCCATCTTGGGCTGAACTGTGAACTTTCCACATGCCCAGTATCTATGGAAACGACATACCGGCTGGAAAACCAGGCCCCTGAAGGAAGGGCTCTCCATGCGTAGAAGAATACCCTAATTATCTGTGTAACCGAACAGAATCATACATTCTATTATGCTTATCGGGGCATGGCCCCAGGCCTATCGATAACCGTCCACTGTTAACTATATAGGCTTAAGGCATATGATTACCGGTTAACTTTGATTGTATCTTTCTTTTTCCTTTGTTCAGACTAGTTTCAGGGAACCTTTTACACTTAGGGTATATAAAGTTTTCACAAAGACTGGTGGGGGTCCTTGGCTAAGAGGAGACTCTGCCTTGGGCCCGCCGGCGTAATAAACTGCACTCCACTATCTGCCTCGTCCTTCTGAGTGAGTTTGTTTCCCGTGGCTACAACAGCCCCAGGGCGTGTGGAACCTTCACACACCAGGGACCGAACCCATGTCCCTTGACCGGCAGGCGAGTTCTTGACCACTGGACCACCAAAGTCCCGCAATGTGATTCTGACCCCGGCCACATGGAGTTCAGGACATTCGCACAACTTAAGGACACGACCCTGTTATGCCCAGTGTCCGAGTCCCCAAAACTGAGAGAATAAGACGTCCACAGCAATGCAAAAGCATAAAGGGGTTTATTGCTAGCTCGACCTAGGGCTCAAGTCTCATCCAGGGCAGTGGAGTCTTGACGAGAGCCCCGAGCTCTGAATCACATCTACTTTTATACAGACAGTTCTTTGTTCCTGCAACAGCATAGCTGATTGGTTAAACCATATGCGCGCGGGACTTTTAAACCTCGCATCCCTATCCGGATTGGCTCAGGTCTGGCGCGGGCGGGGTCTACGGGGATTTTTTTCTGATTGGCCGAGCTACACTGTCTGCGGGAGTTCCCAGTGCCTCAGCTTTCCTGGAGACTAAGCCTCAGGCCTAGCCTGCCCCTTAGAGCCTGTCCAGGCTTCAGTTTGGTCCTAACAGACCCCACCCCAAAAAAACCCATCCCTCATTTCAGGCACCAGCTGCAAACTCAGCTATCTGCAGGCCACCTGTATTTCTGACCAAATGGCCACAAGTTTGGGGGGTGTTCCCCAAACCCCTCAGGCTGAACGACTTGGTAGAGACCCTTACAGAGCTGAAGAAAGCTCCATCCTCACGACCCCAGTTTCGCTGTAAAGCCTGCAGGCCAGGAGCAGTGAACAGAGAGCTGCACCAGGGCGTGGGGGCCCCAGAGGTGGGCTGCTGTGTCTTCAGGCTCTCTCTCCACCCTGCATGTCCACAGTCCAGCAGCCTGCGAGGCTCCCCTGAACCTCGGTGTCCACTGGGGTTTCATGACTCAGGACAGTTGCGGGGACCACTGGCTCTGTGATTGGACTCGGTCTCCAGCCCCCTTCCCCGTCCTGGGAGCTCAGCTCAAAGTTCCCATCTTCCCATCGTTGGGTGGGGCTTTCCTCATGGCCAGCATCCTTCGCAAATCACCCATTAGTGTAAACTCAGGGGCCACCCGAATAACAAGCGCTGTATTTAGAGGCTGCCTCCCACGAACCAGGAACAAGGAGGAGCTGTTTCTTTACTATACACACCGTGGTCCATGCACCACATCTCATTTATGGACCTGAGGACCCAGGGGCAGGAGTGGACCCCCAGGACCATCAAGCTCACAGACGTCTCCTCCCCAACTCCCTGGGGAGAGCCCCCTGAGGACGAGGGGCAGAGGCCTGGGGCAGGGCTGAAGGAGGTAAGGCTACCTCTGCTGCCTCCTGAAAGCCCGCCCAGATGCTTCCTTTTTGGGAGCTGCTAGTCACTCCGGGTTCACTCCAGGGGGACAGGGGCTGGGTCTGGAGGGGGCAGGGCATGTTAGGGGCATGGGAGGGGACGGAGCGGACCCTCACCCAGGGCCCCTACACCTTCTGCAGCACCCAGCAGGTGTTTCCCACCATGAGGACCTGTCCTCTCTTCCGGTTCACCACACACAGAAGTGTGCACAAGAACCTCACTCTGTGGGGCTTAGCTTCCTTTGGGGGATGCGGAGATCACCCCCTTGGGGACTCCATCCTGGCCTCCTGGGCACTGGGCTGTGAGCCCGGGCAGGTGCTTCCTCCCTCAACGCTTCCCCTGGGTTAAGGCAGGAGCCACAAAAGCCAGCAGGCGGCCGTTCCCCCCAACCGGCATTGCAAACCCAGGGAAGTTTGGGATGGCCATCGGAGCTGCGGGTGCCAAGACCCCACCCCTGGGAGGTGGGGAGGAGGGTGGAGGAGGGGGCTGGCCCTGCTCCGAGAGGACTCTGGCTGCAGAACTCTGCTCCGCCGCACCATGTCCTGGGCCCCGGTCCTCCTGGGGCTCCTGCTCCACGGCACAGGTGAGAAGCCCCGGAGCTGGCAGCCCCCGGCCCCTCCCCGCGCCCTGCTCTGCCCCGGTGCCCACACTCCTCTGTGTCCCCAGGCTGCAGCCCTCAGCCCGTGCTGAGTCAGCCGCCTTCCGTGACCTCATTTCTGGGAGCCACCGTCCGCCTGGCCTGCACCCTGCGCGGTGACCACAACATCGGCCTTCACAACATCTACTGGTACCAGCAGAGGCCCGGCCACCCCCCGAGATTCCTGCTGAGATATTTCTCCCCCTCCAACAAGAGGCAGGGCCACCAGGTGCCCCCTCGCTTCTCCGGCTCCAAAGACCTGGCCAAGAACACGGGGTATTTGAGTATTGCTGAGCTGCAGGCCGAGGACGAGGCTGTCTATTTCTGTGCTGTGGGGGCCCGGGTCATGGGGCAGAGGCGGGAAACGCAGAGAGAGGAGGGGGAAGAAAGGAAGCTGGCCAGCCCGGGCCCCTGGGACACGCTCCCCTTGCATTAAAGGCCGGAGGGCCACATCCCCGCGGGGTAGGGGTGTGGGCGAGGAGGCCGGGGCGGTGGGCTGCCCAGGGCCAGAAGACACTCCTGTGAGCCCCCTTGGAGGCTGGATTCGGGGATTAAAGCTGCTTGAGTCTTGGGAAGTTGTTCCGCCGAGTGGTCTGAATTGGTTCGGAGGAGGCCCAGGATGCTTTGCGAACCGTCAGAATGAGTGGAATGCCAGGGTGAAGGTCCCAGGAGACTGGCCGGCCGTGGTCTGCTTGGCCGGAGCCCCTGGGCTTGTGGGTCTACCGGGGCGGGGCTGCTGACATGGCCCCGCGGGGGTGCCCCTGCCAAGGACAGGACCCGCTGTTGCCACCTGATTGTGGGCAAGGAGTGAGCAGCTTAGAAAGCACCTTCGCTGGCCCTCTGGGCAGGAGAGCGGCGCCCAGGGATGGGTGTGGACTCAGTCCCCCACTGGGCCAGACTGTTCTGTGCCGTGGGGGGCTGGCCGGCACTCCAGGGGGTCCAGCAGCATCCCCGGCCTCCACCCCGCCCCAAATGGCCTTCCACCCATAGTTATGACAACCACAGACATCCCCAGACATCACCAAAGTTCCCCAAGGTGGCAAAATCGTCCCAACCGAGACACCCTCAGCCAGGTGAGAGGGAGTGTTCTCTGTAAAAGGCACAGATAGTAACTAGCTTTGGCTTTCTGGGCCATACGATCTTTGTGGCAACTGCTTACTTCTGTCCTGAGAGCTCAGAAGCAGCCACAGACCCTCTCTGAATGCATGGGCATGACTGCTTCCTGTTAAACTTGGTTTACAGAAGCAAGACAGGGCTGGGCTGGCGGTGGTGCTTGGGCCGTGCTCTGCTGACCCTGCTCTGGAGAAACACCCTTTCCTGCCTCCAGGTTGCAGCCAGACCACACTCGGTGGGGTGAGCAAGGCCGCCCGAGGCCCCTTGTGCCTGTGGACTCCAGGGTACCAACCCCTCAGGACCCCAGAAGACCCCGCGGGCAGGGATGCGGCCTCGTCAGTGGGCTTGTTGGGTGAAAGGGAAACCGTGGGTTCCTGCTACTCCGGCCCATATCTGCACCCCAAGCCCCGAGGTGCGGGGTCCACGTGTGCCCTGCAGAGAGGGACCCCGTACACCCACATCCACACCACATGTGGACACGTCTCCCATTCAGAGAGGCGCCAGGTGAACCGTCTCCCCTGTGACTCCAAACTGGTCTGAGAATGTCCATTTCTCAAGACTGAAAAGACCCTCAGGGGCAGCCCTTCCCTGTGCGTGTGTGTGTGTGTGTGTGTGTGTATCTCCTGTAAAACCATTTATCTCAGCTCTGGCCGCTTTCCAGCCCCTCTGGGCTTCAGCTGTCTGAAATGCACTGGGTTCTTCCCGCATCAGACCTTTGCCCCTGAGTGCTTTGCTTCCTGCATCAGACCTTTGAACTGTGGAGTTGAAGAAGACTCTTGAGAGTCCCTTAGACTGCAAGGAGATCCAACCAGTCCATCCTAAAGGAAATCAGCCCTGAATATTTATGGGAAGGACTGATGCTGAAGCTCCAATACTTTGGCTGGGAAAGATTGGAGGTGGGAGGAGAAGGGGACGACAGAGGATGAGATGGCTGGATGGCCTGGTTGACTGGATGGATATGCGTTTGAACAAGCTTCAGGAGTTGGTGAAGGACAGGGAAGCCTGGTGTGCTGCAGCCCACGCGGTCACAAGAGTTGGACGTGACTGAGCGACTGAACTGACTGGGCTTCCGCTCTCTGAAACGCACTGAGTTCTTCCTGCCTCAGACCTTTGCCTCTGGTCACGGACCTCCAGGCCCCGGCTTCCAGAGGCCAGCTAGGTGGTCCTCAAAGAGCTCTGTCTCTTGCTTGTAACCAGCCCTCCTCTTGCTTCCATCCTCTGCGATTCTGGGATTCAGAGTCACAGCGAGAAACCCAGAGAGCAGGGAGTCCTGTCGGCCGCTCCATCATCCCGCTCCCAAGTCTGACCCAGAAACGCAGAGCCCAGCTGGCTGGGACACGTCACCAGTGGCACTGAAGGCCAGGGCCCAGACGCTCTGGCCCGAGTTAGACACTGAGGCCCGGGGAGGGGATCTGAGGAGGACCCAGGGGTCTGGTGGGAAGGAGCCCACCTACCAGACGCAGCGAAGTGCAGGGGCTCTGCACGCACACCGAGGCCCACGTGGTTGTGACGGGGTGTGACTCAGAGGCCGGGGTGGGGCTGCCATTCAGAGGCCCTTGAGCGCAGAGGGGCCTGGCTGGCGTCTCATTCCACATAGCGTTTTTGTGATGTGCACACAGCTCACGACAGGATGTGAAATGAGGACATTTTCATTCCAGCAGAACTAGGAAGGACACGTCCCCTCATCAAGGATTGAGGCGCCCCAGGGACTTTCCTATAGTAAAGGCAGGATAAACGTCTGATCTCCACCCCCCTGTATTCACCAGTCATCGAAAATCACAAGTCAGCGTGCCAGCATCCTCCAACTTGTCAGCACCATCACGAGTTCATGGGTAAAACATACTGAGGTGTTTAAATCCACTGAGACTGTGGGAAGGTTTTCTGTCTTCAGGCAGCACAAGGCCTTTCAAGTCGGTGCCTAACCAGAGACTCGGTGGTGTGTTGTAAACAGCCCATTCAGTTTCGTCTTTAGAAAATTTGGGCCAAATCACCTTCACTTCAGCTGGTTCTCTAAAAGATGGTGTTTTTTTTTTAAAGTGTTGGTATACGGATCTTCAGTATTGTTGTTTTCCCTGTATTTTCAGCATTGCCATTCATCTCTTTTATTATTAATTTAATATTTACTTTATTTTGGAGTATAGTTGACTCAGAATGTTGGGGCAGCTTCGGGTGTACAGCCGAAACCTTCAGCGACACGCGTGTCCATCCTCCTCCGAGGGCCTGTCCCAGTTAGGTTCTTACAGAATAGCGAGCGGAGTCCTCTGTGCTGCGTGTACAGAAGGTCCCCATCAGTCATCTGTGCCACCGACTCTCAGCCTCTCCTGCCATCACGTTTCCCCTTTGACAGCCTCTGCTCTGGAGTCTGCGAGTCTTTTTCTGCTATGTACACAAACCCCTCTGTATACTCTTTTCGACTCCACATAGAAGTGATAGAGTATGATATTTGTCTTTGACTGACTTCAGCGTGATGGCCCATCTCTGTTGCTGCAAGTGGCATTAGCTGATTCTTTTTTATGGCGGAGTAATATTCCATTATGTGTGTGTATATATATATATATATATATACGCTGCTGCTGCTGCTAAGTCGCTTCAGTCGTGTCCGACTCTGTGCGACCCCATAGACAACAGCCCACCAGGCTCCCCCGTCCCTGGGATTCTCCATACGCATATATATATATAGTGGCTCAGATGGTAAAGAATCTTCCTACAATGCAAGAGACCTGGGTTCAATCCCTAGGTTGATAAGATCCCCTGGAGAAGGAAATGGCAACCCGCTCCAGTATTTGTGCCTGGAGAATCCCAGGGACAGAGGGGCCTGTTAGGCTACAGTCCCTGGGGTCGCAGAGTCGGACACAACTGAGCGACTAACACAGCGCCTATGAGTGTCTTCCCGGAAAGACTCATGATTTATAACTCCCTGAATGGAGGAAGAGGACGAGAACGAGAAACACTTGAAACCATCCATGTGATCCTGGTGACGGCTAAACCAGGCTCCCAAACACTTCACTGTCCTGAGAGAAGAAAAATTAAGGAGAGATTCAGGAAAACACAACCCACCTTACACCACTCACTCAAAGTTAAAAAAGAAAGAAAGCCATTAAAAAACAAAGTTAAAGCTCTGTTTGCCATCCTCAAGGCACAGTGGCACCCGGGCTGGAAGTCGTGACAGGTTCTCCTCTGCTGGACGCTGTGTGGACCGCAGAGAGGGAAGTGGGGCTGGGAGGCTGGTGGTCCTTACGGGCCGACCTTGA
The DNA here is from genome assembly GCF_042477335.2 of Ovis canadensis. Taxonomy (NCBI): domain Eukaryota; kingdom Metazoa; phylum Chordata; class Mammalia; order Artiodactyla; family Bovidae; genus Ovis; species Ovis canadensis. The sequence goes on along the minus strand of NC_091261.1, from coordinate 82,124,485 downwards.
CCCCTCCATTCCCAGTGACTGCCGTCCAACTGGGGGCGGTCTGGACTAGTCCCTCAAATGAGACACCTCCTGTCCTTCCCAGCGTCTCATCAGCTCATCCTCGACCCAGAGGCCCAGAGACGCAGCAGCTTCAAGCTCAGTGTCAGCTCCGCGGAACTCAGAGCTGTCCTGGGGAAGCACCATGAGGGCACGGTGCAGGGCACCCACGGGCTGGCAGCGCCCAGCGTCACCTGGGGGCTTGTGAAGAATGCCACGTGTCCAGGCCGCCGTAGACCTGCTGAGTCTGAACCCGCATCGTCACAGGCTCCCTGGCGGCTCCACGCACGAGGAAGAGCCCTTCTGGCGCCGTTGGCATCCGCTTCAGCTTCCCTTGTTAGGACACTTCCACTTAAGCTCCACGTGTGTCCAGCAGCTGATGCTCTGAAGAGGCTTCTCAGCCGCCCACCCCTCCAGGGTCCCCGGGGTCCAGCCAGACGCGGACTTCCGACCACGGCCTCAGTGGGCTGCGTGGTCTGCAGCAGCGGCCAGGCACAGGGCACGGGGCGGGTGGGCTGTAGCTGGGGGTCCCTGGATTGAGGGACAGCCCCTTCTTGTCCCCAAGACCTAGGGCTGTCCCCGGGGGAACCACCGCTTCCCTGGGCAGTGGGGGAGTGTCACACCTGCCCGGGGGACTGGGAGGGACCAGCTTCTGCCTGGGACTCCAAGCGAGATTCAGCCCCCAAAGTGTGAGGAGCTTAGGTCCCAGGCTGGAGTGAGCCAGGCACCACAGTGGGGAGAAGCTGGACCAGGTCGGGGACCCCAGGGGCTCCCTGACACTCAGCACATAGCAGCTATCAGGGTGACCGCACCCCATTGCTGTCCAGGGCCTGGCCCATCTACCCAAGAACTGTGAGGTCTCGTGACTCAGCATCAGGCCCTTGCCGATGCCCAGTCAGTGTGTGTGGAATACGGGGATCCAAGCTAAGTCACGTGGTCCCTGGAGCCTGACCTTACCTTCAGGGACTCCCGGTCACCTGGAGAAGTCAGTCTCCCTGCCACGGCATCCCGTGACTGCCCTGGGCAGGTGCCGACAGGATGTCTGGGGCGGCCTTACCACGCGGGCACGTGGCTTGCATGAAACTCACTCTGGGGGCCTCTGGGGAGAGCGTCACAGTGAGGACGAACCACGGGGACCTGAAGCAGAGTAGTTTCAAACACGAATCTGATGCGCAAGCGCGGGTGGGACGACAAGCTCCGTCTCCTGCAGACGCTGGATCAGAACCACATTCTCCAAAGGCTCTCCTATCAAAACCTCCTGTAAGAAATCCATTTCCCATCACCTTCCAGAGGGTATAGATATTAGCACGTGTGTCTGTGTGTGTCTCTGTGTGTGTGTGTCTGTGTGTGTGTCTGTGTGTGTGTTGTGTCTGTGTGTGTGTCTGTGTCGGTGAGTGTGTCTATGTGCGTGTGCGCGCGTGTGTCTGTGTGTGTGTGTCTCTGTGTATCTCTGTGCGTCTCTGTCTCTGTGTATCTGTGTGTCTATCTCCGTGTGTCTCTGTCTGTGTGTGTGCCTCTGTCTGCGTGTCTGTGTGTGTGTGTCTCTGTGTGTGTATCTCCGTGTGTCTCTGTCTGTGCGTGTGTCTGTGTGTGTGTGTCTGTGTGTGTGTCTGTGTGTGTGTGTATGTGTGCACACATGTGCCCCGTCGTGTCCAACTCTTTGGGGCTCCCTGGATTGCAGCCCGCCAGGCTCCTCTGTCCATGGAATTTCCCAGGCAGGACTATCTGGTCCCTGCTGCTGCTGCTGCTGCTGCTGCTAAGTTGCTTCAGTCGTGTCCGACTCTGTGCGACCTCACAGATGGCAGCCCACCAGGCTCCCCTGTCCCTGGGGTTCATCAGGCAAGGACACTGGAGTGGGTTGCCATTTCCTTCTCCAATGCATGAAAGTGAAAAGCGAAAGTGAAGTCGCTCGGTCGTGTCCTATTCTTAGTGACCCCATGGATGGAGCAGCCTGGTAGGCTGCAGTCCACGGGATTTTCCAGGCAAGAGTAGGAGTCAAAATCATAGACCCTGAAAGCAGAAGACGCGTGGTTCACGGAGCCTGGGGGGACGGGGAGCTGGTGTTTAAGGGAGATGGAGCGCCAGTGTGGGGAGAGGAGGACTGCTGGAGGGGCTGGGGCTGACGGTTGCTCTCGTTATGTTTGCTGTGAGGGTGTGTGTGCGAGAGATGCACGGATGTGTGTGTGCGAGAGATGCACGGATGTGTGTGTGTGAGACGCACGGATGTGTGTGCATGTGAGAGAGAGAGACCCGCGGATGTGTGTGTGTGTGTGTGAGACGCCTGTGTGTACGTGTGACCCATGGCGGAGGGGGTGTCATCCAGGGGGTGCTGAACACGGCGCCTTATGCCCAGTTTTGTGATGAAACCGCGGTTCCCTGCCCTGCAGCTGGCCTGTAACCTGGGCCGTCTCCTCACCCCCACCTCAGCCTCGGCCTCGCCCCCTCTCGACCCCACCCAGGAGATGCCCAGGGCGCCCTTGGGAACAAGGGCCGGAGCAGGTGTGTCCCCCTGGGTCCCTGGGGCAGGTTGGCAGAGACTGCAGTGTGAGGCGGTTGAGCCCTGGATCCGGACCAAGCAGGGCAGCTGGCAGAGGCCCCTGGGAGAGGCCCCCTAGTACCAGCCCTGGGCCCTGGGGGAGGGGGCGGGGCTGGGGGCAGGGACAGAAGGCCCAGGCAGAGGACGGGCCCCCAAGGGACGGGGCGCACCGAGACGGCCCCTGCCAGCAAGGGGAAGCAGGGGCACTTTCAACCCCCTCCAAGGAGGAGCCCACACCAGCGCGCATGAGGCCCAGGCCAGGCCAGGGGGCCCGTGAGGCCCCCAGGGGTCAGCGCGGTGTCCCCAGGCAGCCCTGGCCTCTCATCCTGCTGGGCCTGGCAGTGGGCGCCCACGGCCTGCTGCCCCCGACGGCGGCGCCTCAGAGCACGGCCCCCCGCATGGAGGCCCCGGCAGGAAAGAGCCCGTGGAGCCTGTGGGGCAGGTAAGGGCCGGGGGGGTCGTGGGGGTGCACGGGGGTCCCTGCTCCCGACACTGGGGGTGAGGACAGAGCCGCCGTGAGGGCAGATGGCGGGGAGGGGAGGCGCCTCGGCCGGAGGGTGGGGCCTGGAGGTGGAGGCTTCGTTCGAAGCATCGGCATGTTGTGTGGTGTGGACTATTTTGCATTGTTTTTACTGGATTAAAACATCATTTTTCTGGATTGCTGAGCTTCTTGGCCTCACTGACCATTTGCACCCAAGACTGGGGTCTCCCCGCCCGGCGCTGGTCCTCCGAGTGGAGCAGCACAGGCAGGCGGGGGCAGGAGGTCTTGGGGGTGACTGCCCTTGTCCTGGGGTCCCCGGGGCGCCCCTAGGCTGCTGAACCACCTTCTTGCCCTTCCCCTTGCTGGGCAGGCGCTGGTCCCTGGAGCACCAGGGCACAGGCTCTGCCAGGTGATGGGGGAACCTTTCCCAGTGCCCTGGGGCCCCCAGCCAAGGGCAACCTCCTGCAACTGGCCCCCAGGAGCCCGAGCCCACCAGGGTGCAGGTGCGTCCATGGGAAAGGCCCAGGCGAGGGCCTGGGGGTCCACGGTCTGCCCCCCTGGCCGTGTGGCTCCCGTCCTCCTCTCTGCGTGTGGTGGGGGTCCCTGGACAGTGCGCTGACCACCAGGGATGGTCTGGGACCATCAGTGACCCCGCGGCAAAACCGTCATGGGCACTGACCGTTTGGGGGCACAGCCTCCCTCTCAGCAGCCCCCCAAGCAGGCCCCACTGTCACCCTCAATTTACAGATGAGGACGGGGGCCCAGAGAGGTGAGGCGGCTGCCCAAGGACGCACGCTGGTGCTGACTCCCAGCGCACAAGCCTCCAGCGGCCCCTGTGCGCACCCCTCTCCCCGACGCTGGCTGGGCTGACAAGTCCACCCCTCTGGGCCTCAGTTTCCCCTCTGCAAAGTGAGGGGTGCGAGCTAGATGAGAGCCTCGCAGCCTGACACCTGCCCCAGAGAGGCGGGGGTGCCGCGGCAGCAGGTGGGAGGGCTGCTGCCTGAGCTGGTCTCACGGGGCCGGGACGTGGACCTGGGACGGGGTGCTCCAGGCAAAGGGAGCGGGGGCCGCCCCGAGGCGGACAGCGGGGGGCGCAGGCCTGCAGGGAGCTTCCAGAGCCGGGCGGAGCAGTCTGCACACCACCCCGTCCGTCACCCTAGGACCCAGGGGGAGGGGCTGAGGGGTTCAAGGGCAGGGCTCTCAGAGTCAGGTTGTCGTTTTGGGAAAACAGTTCTGGATCAAAAACCAGTGTGAGGCCAGATTAGAGGCTGGAGAAGAGGCCGTGGAAAGGCGACCGGAGGAGGGGCCGGTCCACGGGGACCCAAGGAATCGGCAGGTAGATTTACAGTGACGTCACCAGCGGGCTGATGGGGAGCAACGGACACTCAGGGACTGTCAGTGGGAGACTGAATTTCTAGAGCAAACAACACCACGTGCCAAGAGTCATACAAACGGGCATTCTGCTTAATCACGCAACCCCACCTCTACACACGCATCTCGGGACTTCTCAGGGTGGTCCAGGGGTTAAGACTGAACTTCCACGGCAGGGGGCCTGGGTGCCACCCCTGGTCGGGGAGCTAAGATCCCACACGCCATGTGGTACGGCCAAAAAATAAAAATAAAGGTAAAAAATGAAAGAGGTTTACCTTGATGATATATCAGAACTTTGGCTGAATACTGTGTGTCCTTGGGGGAGAAGGAGACAGCCTAGAAGCAGACGCCCAGTGAGAAGGGAGGTGAGACGCCAAGAGAAAGTCGCTCGCGCGCGTCCGACTCCTCGCAACCCCACGAACCGCAGCACACCAGGCCTCCCTGTCCATCGCCAACTGCCGGAGTCCCCCCAGACCCGTGTCCATCGAGCCGGTGATGCTATCTAACCATCTCATCCCCTGTCGTCCCCTTCTCCTCCTGCCCTCAGTCTTTCCCAGCATCAGGGTCTTTTCAGATGAGTCAGCTCTTCGCATCAGGTGGCCAAAGTATTGGAGTTTCAGCTTCAACATCAGTCCTTCCCATGAACACGTGCTAATGAAATCATAGAGCTGTGTAACCCCCACCCCATTCAAGACACAGAACATTCCTACCACCCTCCCCAGATTTCTCTGGGTTCTTGTGTAAAGTCCTCTTTCCATCCCAGCCGTGAGAACCACTGGTTTCTTCCTTTGATCTGCCACGCGGAGTGGCAGGTGGTATCTATAGTTTCCCCACCGGGGACTGAAACTATGGCCCCTGCAGCGGAAGCTTGCAGACTTAGCCACTGGACAGCCAGGGAATCCCTATGGTTCTGACCCTATAGTTTTGCCTTTTCCAGATATCGGCATCATCACGCTGTGTGTAACCTCTTTTTCAAGCAAACATTTTATTTGGGGATATTTGTAGATTCACATGCAGCTGTAAGAGGTAATACAGGGGGTCCCACGTACCCTTCATCCAGCTTCCCATAACAGTGATGTCTTGTAATATAAAAAAACCACAGCCAGGGTACGACCGGGATGCAGTCAAGTACAGAATATTCCGAGCCCTTCCTGGCCATGCCCACTTCCTTCCCTCCAGACGAGCTGGCAGCTACTAACCCGGTCTTCTTTTCTAATTTTGTCCCCTTCAAGATGGTTCTATAAATGGAATTGTACCGTTAGCAACCTTTTCGGGACCAGTCTTCTTTTGAAAATGTTTTTTTGTTGGAGTATAGTCGAGTTGCTTATTTCTGCTGTACAGCCTGGAGAAGGCAATGGCAACCCACTCGGGTGTTCCTGCCTGGAGAATCCCAGGGACGGAGGAGCCTGGTGGGCTGCCGTCTATGGGGTCACAGAGTCGGACACGACTGAAGTGACTTAGCAGCAGCAGCAGCTGTACAGCAAAGTGAATCAGTCAGACGCAGACATCTATCTACACTTTTTTAGATTCTTTCCCCACGTGAGCCATTCCATGCCATGTTCAGCCACGTCTGACTCTTTGCGACCCCATGGACTGTAGCCCTCCAGGCTCCTCTGTTCGTGGGATTTTCCAGGCAAGAAGGCTGGAGTGGGTTGCCATTTCCTCCTCTAGGGCATCTTCCCGACCCAGGGATCAAAGCTGTGTTCCGTAAGCCACGGCAGAGTGTCGGCTAGAGCTCCCTGCGCCGCACAGCAGGTCCTCATTAGCTGTCTGCTTCATATACAGCAGCGCGTACGTGCCAGTCCCGATTTCCCAGTTGATCTCTTCCCTCTCCCACCCTTGGTAACCGTAACCAGAGGAGAAGGCGGCGGCGGAGGGTGAGCTTGTTAGACAGCATCACCCGGGGTGCCCTGGATGCTGGAGGGCTGGCTGCCCACACCTACTCCCGCAGGACACAGCCCGGTGTCCATCACGCCTCGCAGGTTCCCACTCCGGCCCGACCCCTGGGGGACAGGCCCCAAGTGCTGGCCTGGTGTCTGGTCTGAGGCTTCCTTACCGTGGTATGCCTTTGGCAGCGGGACCGAGGTCACCATCTCAGGTAAGTGGCTCTCACTCCTTACCCAGCCTGTCCCACCCTCTGCTCTCTCGGGAAAGTCACTTTTCTCTGTCTCCCGAGGTCAGGGCCTCCGCCAGGGACGCTGGCCCGATGACCTTCTGTCTCCCTACCACCTGCAGGTCGGCCCAAGTCCGCACCCTCGGTCACCCTGTTCCCGCCCTCCACGGAGGAGCTCAGCACCAACACGGCCACCCTGGTGTGTCTCATCAGCGACTTCTACCCGGGCAACGTGACCGTGGCCTGGAAGGCAGATGGCACCCCCATCACCCGGGGCGTAGTGACCAGCCAGGCCTCCAAACAGAGCAACAGCAAGTATGCGGCCAGCAGCTACCTGACCCTGACGGGCAGCGAGTGGAACCCAAAAAGCAGTTACAGCTGCGAGGTCACGCACGAGGGGAGCACCGTGACGAAGACAGTGAAGCCCTCCGAGTGTTCTTAGGGCCCTGGGCCCCCACCCTCCTGGAGCCCCGGGACCCCGGGGGGGGGTCTCCCCTCCCACCTGGTCCCCTACGTCCCTTCCTCCTGCACCCAGTCTGCTCGCAACAAAACGGCCTCATCGTCATTCAGAAATCCTGCCCGCCGCTCGTTTTTTCCTTGTCTCGTATTTAATCGGCAACCTCTCCAGGATTCTGGAGATTCAGGAATCCCAGGCACCAAGGAGAGGACACCCCAAGGGGAGAGGCTCACAGTGATGGGGCGGGGGGGGCAGGCATTGCCCAGAGACTAGTTGGGAAACCCCCCCACCCCGGCTCTCCTCCTCCAGCACAGGGCCGTGCCCAGCCCTGCCACCTGGCCGGACACAGCTGCCCGTGGCTGGTGTCGTCCAGAGGAGCGCTCCATCCCTGCCTGGTGGGGACCCCGCACCTGCTGGCCCCCGGCTTGCCCTTTCTCTGCGGTATGACAGCTGTCACCATTACTGACCCGGGGCCTTGGCCTGCATCCGTCTCTCCGTGTCCTGCCGGGTCTCCGGGCTGGGCCACTCCTGAGGGTCTCCCAGCCCCGGCTCCCCCTTCCTTTCTCCCTGGCCCCCTGGGCTCACGGGGAGGGGGCTTGGACTTTAGCTTTGGCTCTGGGGCACAGCTTCCCTCTACCCCGAGTGCTCCAAGCCCGCCTGGACCCAGGTTCCTGGCCCCCGGGACCCACGGCCTCAGGGAGGGAGTTGTGGGCCTTGGGTCGGAGGGACGGGCTTCCTCACGCCCCGGCCCCTCCTCTGGGTCAGGAATTAGGGCCGGGGCATTCACGGAGGGGCCGGGAGAGGGCAGCCTCTTCCTGGAGACTCTGCCCCAGTCCCGGTTCCAGGCTGGGGGCGGGGGCAGGGGTGCTCCCTGTGCCCTGCCACCGGAAGGGCCAACCCGGCACAGGGCCTGCCTGGCCCAGCGGCAGCATCTTGAGGATAGAGTTCAAAGGCCAAGCCCCCAGGACAGGTCCCTGTCCCTTCCCCAGTCCCGCTTTCTGCTGCCTCTGGCCCCCAGCGCCAGCTCCCCCAGCCCAGCGTCTTCGTCCCCCGAGGCCCCAGCTTCACGCTCCCCACACTCCGGTCCTGCTGACCCCTCCGCTGGGCTGACAGACCTGGTCCCCACCCTCCAGGAGGACCTGCTGCCCCTCCAGCGCCCTGAGGTCCACTCTCCTGACGTGACCCTCCCAGGGACCCTGAACCCCGGTGATCTGGGCTGACTGAGTGCATGTGGGCTGAGAGGAGCTGCTCCCTGGCATGCCCCCCACTCCTGATCCCAGGTTCCCGGGGCCGCTGGAGGCAGGTTCTCACACCTCCGGTCAGGATCGGGGACGAGGCCCGGGCCCCACCAGCTGCTGGCCACTGACCTGCTCAGCACAGCTGGGAACAGGTCTTTGGCAACGGGGACTCCAGGGGAGCTGGCTGCCCCCCCCCCATGTCCCAGGGGCCCCGCTGGGCGCTGGGTGGGCGTCACGGAGCCCCCTGATGACGGTGGCCAACTAAGTGCAGCGCCGCCGCCTGCTCCGCCCGGCCGGGGGCTGGCTGTCCCGGGCTCAGCCGCGGGTGTCATCTCTGCCGTGAGGATGGGGCTGGCCAGTGCTGCCCGGTGGTCCTGCTCTCCCTTTGGGCCCCAGGCCACCCCGGGAGGAGGGTGCTCCCTTCATGGGTGAGGACACTGAGGTCCCCAGAGCCAAGGCAGCCTCCCGGGGCCTGCTCGGGACCACACACCACCGGTGGGCACCCAGGGCCTCTCCCGGGGTCACCTCCATCCCCAGGAGCCAGGAGCTGGGCCCACGACCCCGCAGCCCCGGACGTCAGTGGCCTCCGGAGGCTCCGTGGGGTGGGGGTCCCTGGTCCCTCAATCTATGCTGACTTGGCTCGGGGTAGGGGGGCAGGTTGGAGGGGGTCATGGACCCTCTGAGTCCATATAGCAAAGCAGGGCAGGTTCTGTGGGCCCATTTCACAGAGGAGAGAACTGAGGTTCAGACAGCAAGAGAGGGGTTGGGACCTGCCCCGGGACACAGTGGGAGCTGCTGGCTGACCAGCCGCACCCCCTCACCTCACCCCACCCCCCACTCTTTCCATGGCTCCTCAGCCATGACGAGTCACTCACTCACTCACTCACTCAGCAAAGCCTCAGTGAGCGCCGCTGAGGGCCGGTGCTGGGGGCAGAGGCTCAGGACCACCTGCTCTGGAACTGCCTGTGCACTGGGGGGATGGCAAGGAGCCCACCACTGACGCCACCGCGTCCCCCAACCCTAGGCCAGCTCCCTGCCTGCCCGGGGAGAATCGCCCCACACATTTGGGGCCTCGAGGTGGCCAGGGGCCAGGATGGCCCTGATTCAGGGTTCCCTCCCTGCAGCTGGGGTTGGAGATAATGGAACCTCACTCCCTGGAGGGCTGGGAGGGCCGGTCAGGTGGAAGATAAACGTTTGTGGCCTCTGGGGTTGACAGTTGCTGCTGCCGTTGGTGACCAGCTGCTCGGGGCCCAGCAGCCTCAGGCCAGCACCCCCGGGCACCCTCACCCCCACGCAGCTGGCTACTCCTGGGAATCTCCAGGCGAAAGCTAAGTCTAACTTTGCCCTAAACAGAACTCTGGGAGACAGCAGGGAGCCGGAAGGGGAAGAGAAACCGAGCCAGCGGTCGGCGGGGCGTGGGACGGGGGACAGACGGCCAGGTGTTGGCCACACGGCGGGACAGGCCAGGAAGAGAAACCGAGCCAGCGGTCGGCGGAGTGTGGGACGGGGGACAGGTGTGGCCCGCACAGCGGGACAGGCCAGGTTCAGGGCTGACGCCGGATATTTGTGCAGCTCGCGGGTGGGGGTAGCGGAGCTGCCCCTGGTCTGGGCCTGGCCTGCCCCAGCAGGTCCTCCCCATCCTGGGTCCTGGGGTCCTGGGGTCCTGAAAGGCCCGACCACAGGGATTCTCACCTCCCCCTTCAAGGACCCTCACTGACAAAGGAGAAGCTGCTGCTCCTGTAAAGGAGACCCAGCTGCACATGAGAAGACACTCAAGTCATTGTTGCCGTTCAGTCGCTCACCTGTGTCCACTCTCTACGACCCCATGGACGGCAGCACGCCAGGCCTCCCTGTCCATCAGCAACTCCCGAGCTTGCTCAAACTCATGTCCAATGAGTCGGTGATGCCAACCAACCATCTCAGCCTCTGTCGTCCCCTTCTCCTCCTGCCTTCAATCTCTCCAGCATCAGGGTCTTTTCCGATGAGTCTGCTCTTTGCATCAGGTGGCAAAGTACTGGAGCTTCAGCTTCAGCATCAGTCTTTACAATGAAATTCAGGGTTGATGTCCTTTAGGATGGACTGGTTTAATCTCCTTGCTGTCCAAGGTGCTCTCAACATCATTAGCAATTATTGAAAATAACAATTACCACCACAATGAGATGCCACGTCACACACCCAACAGGATGACTGTAATGTTTAAAAAAAATGTAAAATCACCAGTGTTGGCAAGGATGTGAAGAAATCAGAACTTTTGTACACTGAGGGTGGGAACATGAAACGGTGCAACTGCTGTGGAAACCAGCTTGAGAGTTTCTCCAGAGGTTACACATAGAACCACCATATAGTCCAGCAATTCTACGGCTAGGCAGGTACCCCAAAGAATTGAAAACAGGTATTCACATAAAAACTTACTCATCCATGCTTGCAGTAGCACTGTTCACAGTTGCCAAAAGGTGAAAAGAACTCCAGAGTCCACCCACCGCTGAATGCATAAACAAATGTTGATATACGTGAAGTGGAATTTCAACTGCCCGTTAAAAGGAATGGAGAGCTGATACAGTACTGATGAGCCAGAAAAACACACTTCGTGCGTGACACCACACACAAAAGTCACCTGTCGTACGATTCCATTTACATGCGCTGGCCAGAATTCAGGGAAATCCAGAGAGACAGGCAGCAGTGTTAGCGGCTGCCCGGGTCTGGAGCCAGCGGGGATGGGGAGCAAGCACGTAATGTGTTCAGGGTCTCCCTTCGGGGCGATGACAGTACTTTGGAACTAGATGCAGATGGTGGTTGCAACAACATGATGCCTGTACCAACCCACGGAATCCACTTCAAAATGGATAATTTCATGTGATGTGAATTAAAAAAAAAAAAACACAAAAACCAAAAACCTCTATTGACTCTCTCCCCCAGGGGATCTTCGGTTCGCTGGTTCGTGACCTCGTGCCGACAAAACCCACACCAAACAGATGGAAACACAGCGTGTCAAGGCGGGTGTGACCTGGTTCTGCCAACGGACCTGCAGGAAGGAAGGATCTGGGCCCGGGGCGGAGTCTGTGTCTCCTCCGGGGCCGTCCTGTCCTGGCAGAGGTTTGGGTGGCGCTGGGGCCCCAACTCCGCTTTCCTTCCTTTTATTGAGCACAGGGGCCAGTGACGGTGTCAGGATGGACCCGGGTCCGCTCAGCAGCAGCGCTGACCGACTGTCTAGGACACGTGTGGCCCTGATCTCAGCACCGAGGCCTCCCCTTTGGCAGGGTGGGTGAGGGTGAGGGCGGCCCCTGAGATGGTCACCCTGCGGGTCGTGATCAGTCAAATCCATTCCGCCTGCCCGCACTAATCAAGGGCCTTGATTAGATTTAATCAAGTCTTTAAAAAGTCTCACATGTCCTCCAATCACGAAGCCGGAACATAAAATACCCGCCCGGAGTGTTCTCTAGAAAGCCGGACTCAGCGGCGTCTAGCTGGAGCTGAGCTTAGGACTGGAGGGACCGCTGACCCTCCCACTGGGCGTGGCCGCGTGTCCCTGGAAGCTCCGCCCCCAGAGCGCAGAGGCGGAGCTTGGGTCCACCGCGCGGGCCGCGGTCCCCGCACCTTGTCCATCGCTTTCCGCAGGCTCCCCGCGCCCTGCGCCGCCTGCTGCTTGGTCTTCATCCGTGAGCCCCAGCCCCGTGCCCGCAGGGATGCAGATTCCAGAGCGGGCTCTGGTTGGTCTCCTTGCCTGGTTGCCTTGTGGATGAACCTGCTCTTTGCTGCTAACCTCAGCCTCTCGGTGTTTGGGTCTGCTTCTTGAAGGGGGAAACACATCAAAACTGGTCCAGTAACAACAGGAAAACCGTTACACGTAGCACTCACCCCTCCATCCCCCACAGATTACTGACCACCTAAGTTTTCTTCGAATCCCTTCAATAAAGAATCTTGGAGGAAGCTTCCGTCTAGCCCAGGCCTCCGTTTTCCAGATCCCTGGAGGGGAAGTGGGGAAAAGATAATATAAACAGAAGTCCCGGGTCCAGGTAGAACCCAATCGCCATTCGCTACGGGGAGGGATCCACGCCTCCACAGCAGATCAGGCTGGTCGTCTGGGGTGGCCTCTATCGAAGGTTTCATGGGAAACTGCCTTCCGGGGACACAGCGCAGTATTTTGCCTCTGGCCCCTCGAGACTCCGGGGCTCACCTCCCTGCTCCACTCCCGGCCTCTGGGCTCTGCTGGCGCTTCTCCGGGCCAGGACCCCGCACCTGCAGACAGCCAGCCGCCCAGGGGAGAGCAGGAGGCATGGACCCAGGCCAGCCCACCCTCATGGGGTTGGACCAGAGGGGAGGGGCCAGGCGTGAGGACGCAGGCAGCTGCTCTGGGAAGGCCTTGGGGGGAGGGGTAGCAAACGTGGGTGAGTCTCCAGCCTCAGCCCCACCCGAGTCCTGGAGGCTGGGTGAGTGTGTGGCCTTGGAGTGGGGGATGCAGAAGGAGGCTGAAGTTCTTCCCTCCAGCCCGTGCCGTGCAGGGCGGGGTCTCCAGGATTACTGAGCTTCACCCCCAGGACAGTGTGGCCGGAGGGGCCCGTCCGGGGGTGTGTAAAGGATTTATGTGTTTTCCAGGGACCCAGAAGATGGGACAGGTGGGGACCACATGCACACACCCTTGAAAACCCTGCAGGCACGTCAGCAAGCGGGGAGACCAGCTTTCCTTCCCCCTCACCTCTCCCACAGGCCACTTCTGTGACAGGGAGCCCGGACACTCCGCTCTGTGTCCCCTGAACATTTCCTGCTTCCGAGTGTCAGGAGGGCAGGAGACCTGGTCCTCTTCCCACACCTCTTACCACTGCTTCGAGGGCAGACGTGCTGGCTTCAGGAGTAGCCCTGAATTTAAAAATTGTCACGGTTTTGAAAAATGACTATCCTTCCGTTTAGGGCTTTTCATAGAGGAAACCTCACGGGAGGTGAGAGGACAGTGGAGGTGACGTGCTCAAGTCCAACCTTCCAGGACAAACTGCCCCCAAGGAGGCCGCACTTGGCTTTTTCTAGAACCTTCATGTGTGAGATAAGGACGGTGGTCACAGAGCAGATAATTAAGCTCAGTGTGGCAGCGGTCCCAGCCCAGGATGGCGGGTCACAGCTTCGGAGTGGACGCAGGACAACAGGCTTCTGAGCCGCTGGGTCACAGGCTCGGGTCATTTTGCCTCCAGCAGAGGGCCGGGGTGCTGGGACACCTTCGGTCAGATCAACTGCGGTGACTGTCCTCTGCTGGAAGGCAGTGGGTGAGGATCCCTGGCTCTGATGCTCAGGGGGTGGGGACAGATGGGTCTGAGATGGTGGGAGCCCCCACAAGGAGGGGCCCAGATGCTTTATGCCCTTAAGGTCTGGCTGTAAAGCAACGGTCCCCAAAGCAGCCCCTCTTCCCTGTTACTTCACTGCTGGCCAGCAAACCTGGGCGGCGACGGTGCTGAGATGCCTCAATACATCCTTTAGGGTCACCTCTACATCTGCTGAGACCGCTGCACAAGTCCACAACCAGGAGGGCAACGCTGGACACTGACTTTGGAGGGACACGGGGCCAGAGGCCCGGGGAAGCCCATGTCTGGACAGCCCACAGCTGACCCCGCCCAGGGGGCGCGATGCCTGTGGGCACGATGCAGACTGATAGCTCGCCCCCTGAGCCGACATGCACCAAACGCGCCTGCTAGTAAAGCACCATCTGCCTCACCTGGTCACTAATAAATACCGCCAGGGTGCAAAACAGCCATCTCACACGCTAGTAAAGGAATGCTCAAAATTCTCCAAGCCAGGCTTCAACAGTACGTGAACCATGAACTTCCAGATGTTCAAGCTGGATTTAGAAAGGCAGAGGAACCAGAGATCAAATTGCCAACATCCGCTGGATCATGGAAAAAGCAAGAGAGTTCCAGAAAAACATCTACTTCTGCTTTATTGACTATGCCAAAGCCTTTGACTGTGTGAATCACAACTGCGGAAAATTCTGAAAGAGATGTGAATACCAGACCACCTGACCTGCCTCTTGAGTATCTGTATGCAGGTCAGGAAGCAACAGTTAGAACTGGACATGGAACAAAAGACTGGTTCCAAATAGGAAAAGGCTGTATATTGTCACCCTGCTTATTTAACTTATATGCAGAGTACATCATGCGAAATGCCAGGCTGGAAGAAGCACAAGCTGGAATCAAGATTGCCGGGAGAAATATCAATAACCTCAGATATGCAGATGACACCAACCTTATGGCAGAAAGTGAAGAACTAAAGAGCCTCTTGATGAAAGTGAAAGAGAGTGAAAAAATTGGCTTCAAGCTCAACATTCAGAAAACGAAGATCATGGCATCTGGTCCCATCACTTCATGGCAAACAGATAGGTAAACAGTGGAAACAGTGGCTGACTTTACTTTTTTGGGCTCCCAAATCACTGCAGATGGTGACTGAAGCCATGAAATTAAAAGACTCTTGCTCCTTGGAAGAAAAGCTATGACCAACCTAGACAGCATATTAAAAAGCAGGGATACTACTTTGTCAACAAAGGTCCGTCTAGTCAAAGCTATGGTTTTTCCAGTAGTCATGTATAGATGTGCGAGTTGGACTATAAAGAAAGCTGAGTACCAAAGAATTGATGCTTTTGAACTGTGGTGTTGCAGAAGACTCTTGAGAGTCCCTTGGACTGCAAGGAGGTCCAACCAGTCCATCCTAAAGGACATCAGTCCTGAATATTCATGGGAAGGACTGATGTTGAAGCTGAAACTCCAATACTTTGGCTACCTGGTGGGAAGAACTGACTCATTTGAAAAGACCCGGATGCTGGGAAAGATTGACGGCAGGAGAAGGGGATGACAGAAGTTGAGATGGTTGGATGTCATCACTGAGTCAATGGACATGAGTTTGAGTAAACTCTGGGAGTTGGTAATGGACAAGGAGGCCTGGCGAGCTGTAGTCCATGGGATCACAAAGAGTCGGACACGACTGAGCGACTGAACTGAACTGAACGCGAAACACCTTTCAACGCTAGAGGGCGGGGGAGACCGTGGAATTCCTTCCAGGCTTGGGGGCACCGCACAAAACCCACCTGCAGGGGTGCGGGGTGCAGTGTGAGTGCTGGGCGCAGGCCGGCCCTTCCTGGTCCCCCTTGTGGGGTGATGGGCAGAGACAGGTCCAGCCCCAAGAGGACTGTCTGATGACCTCTCGATGTTATGGGTACTCTTCACCACAAAGGGTTCAAAAAATTACAATTCAGAGTGACCAGGGCTTTAATCTGTAAACCGTGTGACCTGCAAAAAAGAAATAATATAAATACATTTTATTTATTTTTTAAAGGTGGATTAAAGAGTATGTCCTGTGCAATGTTTGGGACATACTTATACTAAAAACAGAGAAGGCGATGGCACCCCACTCCAGTACTCTTGCCTGGAAAATCCCATGGACAGAGGAGCCTGGTAGGCTGCAGTCCATGGGGTTGCAAAGAGTCGGACACGACTGAGTGACTTCACTTTCACTTTTTACTTTCATGCATTGGAGAAGGAAATGGCAACCCACTCCAGTGTTCTTGCCTGAAGAATCCCAGGGACGGGGGAGCCTGGTGGGCTGCCGTCTATGGGGTCACACAGAGTTGGACACGACTGAAGCGACTTAGCAGTATACTAAAAAATCATTCACTGGGCATGGAAGAACTGTACAAAAAAGATCTTCACGACCCAGATAGTCATGATGATGTGATCACTAATCTAGAACCAGACATCTTGGAATGTGAAGTCAAGTGGGCCTTAGAAAACATCACTACGAACAAAGCTAGTGGAGGTGATGAAATTCCAATTGAGCTGTTTCAAATCCTGAAAGATGATGCTGTGAAAGTGCTGCACTCAATATGCCAGCAAATTTGGAAAACTCAGCAGTGGCCACAGCACTGGAAGAGGTCAGTTTTCATTCCAATCCCAAAGAAAGGCAATGCCAAAGAATGCTCAAACTACCACACAATTGCACTCATCTCACATGCTAGTAAAGTAATGCTCAAAATTCTCCAAGCCAGGCTTCAGCAATACGTGAACTGTGAACTCCCTGACGTTCAAGCTGCCTTTAGAAAAGGCAGAGGAACCAGAGATCAAATTGCCAACATCCGCTGGATCATGGAAAAAGCAAGAGAGTTCCAGAAAAACATCTATTTCTGCTTTATTGACTATGCGAAACCCTTTGACTGTGAGGACCACAATAAACTGCGGAAAATTCTGAAAGAGATGTGAATACCAGGCCACCTGACCTGCCTCTTGAGAAACCCGTGTGCAGGTCAGGAAGCAACAGTCAGAAATGGACATGGAACAACAGACTGGTTCCAAATAGGAAAAGGAGTACGTCAAGGCTGTATATTGTCACCCTGCTTATTTATGTTATATGCAGAGTATATCATGAGAAACGCTGGGCTGGAAGAAACACAAGCTGGAATCAAGATTGCCGGGAGAAATATCAATAACCTCAGATGTGCAGCTGACACCACCCTTCTGGCAGAAAGTGAAGAAGAGCCTCTTCATGAAAATGAAAGAAGAGAGTGAAAAAGTTGGCTTAAAACTCAACATTCAGAAAACTAAGATCATGGCATCCGGTCCCACCACTTCATGGGAAATAGATGGGGAAACAGTGGAAACAGTGTCAGACTTTATTTTGAGGGGCTCCAAAATCACTGCAGATGGTGATTGCAGCCATGAAATTAAAAGACGCTTACTCCTTGGAAGAAAAGTTATGACCAACCTAGATAGCATATTGAAAAGCAGAGACATTACTTTGCCGACTAAGGTCCGTCTAGTCAAGACTATGGTTTTTCCTGTGGTCATGTACGGATATGAGAGTTGGACTGTGACGAAGGCTGAGCGCCGAAGAATTGATGCTTTTGAACTGTGGTGTTGGAGAAGACTCTTGAGAGTCCCTTGGACTGCAAGGAGATCCAGCCAGTCCATTCTGAAGGAGATCAACCCTGGGATTTCTTTGGAAGGAATGATGCTAAAGCTGAAACTCCAGTACTTTGGCCACCTCATGCGAAGAGTTGACTCATTGGAAAAGACTCTGATGCTGGGAGGGATTGGGGGCAGGAGGAGAAGGGGACCACCGAGGATGAGATGGCTGGATGGCATCACAGACTCGATGGACGTGAGTCTGAGTGAACTCCGGGAGTTGGTGATGAACAGGGAGGCCTGGCGTGCTGCGATTCCTGGGGTCGCAGAGAGTCGGACACGCCTGAGCGGCTGGGCTGAGCTGGGCATCCTGTGTTTTGTCTGCAGCCCTGTTCATGCCCGTGAAAAAGGGAGAACTGCGGAGACTGCGTCTTTTCTCTTTGCCGCTTTGCAGGTGTGTTATTTGCGTTTATTAACCACGTTCTCTTCTTCTCAGTATTATTTTATATAGAGTTGCTGGAGGCTAGCACACTTACTCCGTGGAACTGTGAGTGGACTTGAGGAATAATTAACAGTTAATTGATTGTGATTATAAAGACCCTTGGAGGCAGGTGTCCTTCATTTTGGACGGAGGGTGCTATCTCGGGGTCAAGGATGGGGCACCCAAACGGACACCGAGGTTTCTGTGCAGCGGGTGCCATGCCGGGCTCTGCCAGCAGATGGTGATGGAGGAACGCGCAAGGCCACCGCGGCCAGAAAGCGCTTTTCCCGCTTTCCTTCCTTTTATTGAGCACAGGGGCCAGTGACGGTGTGAGGATGGACCCGGGTCCGCTCAGCAGCAGCGCTGACCGACTGTCTAGGACACGTGTGGCCCTGATCTCAGCACCGAGGCCTCCCCTTTGGTAGGGTAGGTGGGGGTGAGGGCGGCCCCTGAGATGGTCACCCTGCGGGTCGTGATCAGTCAAATCCATTCCGCCTGCCCGCACTACTCAAGGGCGTTTTAAGACACGCATGTCCTCCAGTCACGAAGCCAAAACAATAAAATACCCGCCAGGGTTGCTGTCTAGAAAGCCGGACTCAGCGGCGTCTAGCTGGAGCTGAGCTTAGGGCTGGACGGACAGCTGACCCTCCCACTGGGCGTGGCCGCGTGTCCCTGGAAGCTCCGCCCCCAGAGCGCAGAGGCGGAGCTTGGGTCCACCGCGCGGGCCGCGGTCCCCGCACCTTGTCCATCGCTTTCCGCAGGCTCCCCGCGCCCTGCGCCGCCTGCTGCTTGGTCTTCATCCGTGAGCCCCAGCCCCGTGCCCGCAGGGAGGCAGATTCCAGGGCGGGCTCTGGTCTCCTTGCCTGGTTGCCTTGTGGATGAACCCGCTCTTTGCCGCAAACCTCTGGTGTTTCAGTGTTTGGGCCTGCTGCCCATGGGGAAAAAAAGATAAACCCAGGTTCCGTAACAAATGTAAAACCATTATTACATAGCACTCCGTACTCCCAACCGCCCCACAGACTGCTGACCACCAAAGGTTTGTCTTTGACTGTCTGCAATAGAGAATCTTCTAGAAGGCCCCGGCCTCCGTTTTCCAGATTCTGGACGGGCAGTCGGGGGAAAGGTTATTAATCCATATGTAAATCCCCGGCTGCCGTTTCTGTCTTCCTGCTGCCGCTGCGTCCTCAGGCCACGTGTCCCCACCCCGGAGCCGCTCCTGCCGGCCGATCGCCCCCCCCCCCACCCCCGCAGCGGTGACACTTCCAGGGTCCAGGTGTGGCCCTGCCCCGTGGCCAGTGGCTTTGCCTCTGGAAAGGGGGCAGTCTCAGCCTGTGTGAGTCGCTTTCCTCACCGTCCAGCCTTCCTCTCCCTGGCAGGGCTGCGTAGGGCACGGTAGGCCCCTCAGCACCCTCCGTTACCCTTCCAGGCGTTATCTACCCTCGATCTGAACGTTTGGGTCTCACATTACTAGTGTGGTTTGTTTCCTAATGCGACCCTGATTGGCACAACCCAGCATCAAAAGTCGCCCTAGGAACAGGGGTCATCTCACGACTGTTGCTGCCTCCGATCTAAAAACCAGAACTGGGACTTCTTGGTTGCCCAGTAGTTAGGACTCCAGCTTCTGCGACAGGGGGATGTGGATTCGAAATAAAAATTAAATATATGTATATATTTGCCAAAACCAAACAGAGGACACCTTCCAGAGGGAAGTGGGAGATGGGAATGGGAGGTGGCATGAGGTTATGAGTGTTCTTCACCCCCAAAGGGCTCAGAAAGTTAAACTTCACGGTAACAAGAGTGTTAGTCTATCAACTAATGTGTGACCAGAAAAAAAAAAAACAATTTTAATTTAAAAAGAAGATAGGTTTGACTCACTAGGAATGTCTAACCTCAAGTCTCCCTGTTCCTTCCTTCCCGATAGTCCTCTAAGCATCCAGTTAGGTGTCCACTTTTGGAATCTCAAAAGCCCATTTGGGAGGTGGACAGTTCCCATTCTGAAACAGCATGAAGTGAACCACAGACACACTCCCCAGAGAAAGTCGTGAAAATTATTTTTAAATTTATTATGGTGTTTAGATATATTTATTTCTATATTTAGAATTACATATTTATATATACAAATAAATGTTTATAATACTACATAAATACATTTGTTTAGTTATCTACATAACATATAAATATAGGTTTATAGTTATGTATGTATAACATTATATATTTGTGTTTATTATTTATATATTTTAAATCTATACATACGAATTTTAAGAAATAATACGTGATTTCTATATGGAGAAGGCAGTGGCACCCCGCTCCAGGACTCTTGCCTGGAAAATCCCATGGATGGAGGAGCCTGGTGGGTTTCAGTCCATGGGGTCACGAAGAGTCAGACACGACTGAGTGACTTCCCTTTCACTTTTCACTTTAATGCGTTGGAGAAGTAAATGGCAACCCACTCCAGTACTCTTGCCTAGATAATCCCAGGGACGGGGAGCCTGGCGGGCTGCCGTCTCTCGGGTCGCACAGAGGCGGACACGACTGAAGCAGCTTAGCAGCAGGGATAGCAGGTTATTTCTATATAAATATATATCCTATATAATACCAAATATATACCATATAGATATAATATACAAGTATATTTATTTGTGTTTATTATTTATACATTTTAAATCTATACATATACATTTTAAGAAATAGTATATTATTTCTATATAAATATATACCATCTTTATATACATGTAAAATCTCTATATATTTAATGTCTCTGGAAATCAGCCTAAAGGCATACAGAAAATGAAATATTTATTCAAGAAAATCTACTAAAGCTTGGCAAAGGCAGCGAAAGTCTGGGGCATCACAGCCTCGACCTGTTTCCTTCTTCCCCCCACCAGTCCCAGGTGATGGTACCCCCACTCCCCCTGGGTGCAGGCAATTCAGGGCACCCTCCCCACCCAGCTCCAGACCAAAGTGACATCTTCCTCAAGCATCTTCAGTGGCTTCCATCCCACCTTGCTTCCCCTAGCCACCTGCCGCAGAGGCTCCATTCCAGGTGAGTGAAGTCTGTGACACGGAGGTTCTGCACGCGGAAAACACCAGGACGTCCATCAGCCTAGCCCGACTCGCTTGTACAGCGCGCGTTCCATGCTGGAAGAAGCGAGTCACGCAGATCCAAGGTGCCCTGGTGACGGCCACCTCCTAAAACAGGATTGTCATCCTGAGAGATGACACCACGGCCCCTGCCCCAGCCTCAGAGCGGTAGCTCAGAGGCTTTTTCCGGGGAGAGAGGAAAGAGCCCTGTTCTAAGCCTGTCCATAAACGAGCTGACTTTATTTGCAGCAGAGTATGAGGAAGTTCAAAACAGCTGAGTTTGAGGTCAAGCGCGAATAAAAGGAGACTGTAGTGTCTTTAGGTGTAAGTTGAACCACAGGCTGCTAATCTACCAGAGAAAGGGGACAACTCAAAAGAGGTCAGAACGAATCTCAGACACTGACCTCAGAAACGATCCTTGCTAAACGAGCCCAGATTGAACTGGATCAGTCTGGGAATAACTCAAGCCCCAGGGTTTGGTCGAGATGCTAGAGCAATCAGCTGCAATCAATGAAGCTTATTTCCAACTCATATGTCCAACAAGGGGCTTGTGTCCAGAGCATTCCCATTAGCTAGAAATGGAAACAAAGTTGGCAAATATAGAGACTTCTAAAATTATTTACATCTTGTTAAAGGATAAGAAGCTATGAAGAGAAATAGTACCATTTATAAATAAAAATGCAAAATGCATAACAATAGATGACAAAAACACTGCAAAGCCTAGGAGGGGAGAGATGGAAGTACACTGTTATAAAGCCCTTACTCTGTAGCCGACGTGGAGTAAGTATCACTTGAAGGTGAGCTTGCTTAGGGAGAAGATGTGTGTATAACATAAGCCCTAAGGCAACCACTGAAAACACGAGGGGTTACAGCTAGTGAGCTGGCAAAGGAAGTGAAATGGAAACACACACGTGTGAGTGTATGCACACACACATACACACGCACACACACGTCGATTAGTGAAAAAAAAGAAGACCGAAAACATGGGCCGAACAGAGGACCACACGATGCTGAAACCACCACCAGCAGCCACAGCAAATGCAAGCGGCCTAAACGCGCTGATTAGAGTCTAGGTTTCTGGTTACATAAAAAGCAAGACCCAGTTGATACTTGCTACAAGAAATCTGCTTTAAATAAAACAGTACAAATAGGTCGAAAATAAAATGATAGCAAAAGCTATACCATGCAACTCTAAACAAAAGAAAGCTCAAGGGGGTTATAGTAACGTCACTGGCTTCAGAGCAAAGAACATCGCCAGGTACAAGAGGGGTCATTTTGTAACAGTAAGGAATCAGTTCATCTGAAGGACACCATGTTTATGCGTCGAAGACCTGGGCTTCCCTGGTGGTGCAGTAGTAAAGAATCTGCCTGCAGTGCGGGAGGCTTTGGTTTGATTCTGGGTGGGGAAGATCCCCTGGAGAAGGGAATGGCTCCCCACTGCAGCATTCTTGCCTGGAGAATCCCATGCACGGAGGAGCCTGGCGGGCTATAGTCCTTGGGGTCGCAAAGAGCTGGACACAGCTGAGTAACTAACATGCTCGCTTTCACTCTTCATGGCAGACATATTTATTGGGTGTGTGAAAAATAAAGGTGAGACAGTGAACACTAACATGGAATTTTAACAACTGCATAGTGGATTTGATTTTAAAATGTTTGCTCTGTGGCAAAATATATATATATAAAGTTAGTTGCCTGGAATCAGAAACAAACGTCCAAAACACATTGTGATGATTTTTAACAGAATTTGAGTTTGTAACTTTGGCCAGATTTAAAATAGCTTGGAATCTTGCACCAACAAGAAAAACAATTTACATGGCCAGATGACAAAGGGAGTTGTTTCGGTTGTGGAAATGTGTTAGGAAATTATGAGGAAAATACTATTCAAAAGATATTTTGCAGAAGTGGGAGATTTTTCAATGAAAGCCTCAAAACAAGTGCCCTTGGAATACAAGGTCTTTCCAATAACAGCAAAAATGAGTTCAAACTTTGAAACGGTGCAAGTATTTCCCATTAGTTTTAGTCGAGTCATGTGGCATGAGATCCTGCCCAGTGAATCCTCTGAATGCCTTTCGTCTCAGAGCACAGCCAGATCCGGGAGGAAATGTTGCCAGTCGGTGACCGAGCAGATTGAACTTGGGGAATTCCCTGGTGGTCCAGTGGTTCCGTCTCCCTGCTTCCACTGCCAGGGGAGCCGGGGTTGATCCTTGTTTGGGGAACTAAGATCCCACAAGCTGCAGAAAAAAAAAAAGATGGAATTTGTGGCTTGGATCTTTCAAACCAGTGACATTGTCAAAGAAGAATTTTAGCTAAATCTGAAGGGAAAATAGTTGCTGTATTGTTTTTTATCATGACAGACACTGTTCTACCAGCGTTCAGGTTAAAACTCCAGATTTAATGGGATTATAAAATACAAAAGGTAAACTGCTTTATTCAAATTTGTGATATATATATTTAAAAATTTTGTGCTTAGTTTTTATAGCAGACTTTATGAAAAGCATCACAGACAGGTACAATTGTTTAAATCACTCAGTGTATATTTGCAACTAGTACAAACCATCACTATTTTACAGAACTGTTGAGAGAAATAGAAGGCTATGGATTTGTCGATGTGATTTTGCCAACGCTCATTGGCTAAATCTTGGAAGTTTTACAAAGAATTACTGTAATGTCAATTTCAATTCAAGATTTTCTAGAAATGAAGCGAATGTTTGTTGAATATTCAATAATCAAAGGTCCAAAAATGGCAGTCTGTATTTATACATACTTATGCTCGATGGCACCCCACTCCAGTACTCTTGCCTGGAAAACCCCATGGACGTAGGAGCCTGGTGGGCTGCAGTCCATGGGGTCGTGAAGAGTCGGACACGACTGAGCAACTTCACTTTCACTTTTCACTCTCATGCATTGGAGAAAGAAATGGCAACCCACTCCAGTGTCCTTGCCTGGAGAATCCCAGGGACGGGGGAGCCTGGTGGGCTGCCGTCTATGGGGTCGCACAGAGTTGGACACGACTGACGTCACTTAGCAGCAGCAGCATGAATGAGCTAAGTTTGAATAGTTGAGAACAGGAAAAGCTTATTTGCTGTGCTGTGCTGTGTCTCTCAGTCGTGTCCGAATCTTTGCGACCCTTTGGACTGTAGGTCACCAGGCTCCTCTGTCCATGGGATTCTCCAGGTAAGAATACTGGAGTGGGTTGCCATGCTCTCCTCTAGGGGGTCTTCCCAACCCAGGGATGAAACCCTGGGTCTCCTGCGCTGCAGGCAGATTCTTTACCATCTGAACCCTCAGGGAAGTCCATAAGCCAGCTACCCAAGTGTAAAAATTTATCCTTGAGTATATGAATTGATACTTGAGTATGTGAATTGATACTTGAGTATATGAGTTTTTACTTGAGTATATGAATTTTTACTTGAATATATGAATTGTTACTTGGGAAGCTTCATAATACAAATCTATAATAATTATTTTACACATTCTTCTGACACATCAATATGTTAAAGATTTTAACTTTAACTGGCTGTGGTTATGTAATTGATAGCAAAAAAATCAAGGAAAAATTTGAAGGAAGAATGCTTTGTGATATTGATCAATTTAGAGACACTTTTCAAATTATATCATGCCTCTGAATTCAATGTTAATGATACTCAGTCAACAAGAGTTAGTGAATTACTTAATTTGGAAAAACATAATTTTGAACCTGATGAGCTTTTGCATCAAAGTCAAATCAATTCATCTAAGAAGATGAACTGTTTTTGTCATTAACAAGGGAAAATGAAATTGTGGTACTATATTCAGCTCCTGGAAAAGTTTCAAGTATATTTAGAGCAACGTAGTAAGTGAATCTCTCTTTTCCAACTGTGAATTTTGTTAAATCTAAAGACAGATCAAGCATTTCTGATGAAAAGGTAGCATGCAAGTTGAGGCGTGCTCTAAGTGTAAATATACACCAGGTTTCAAAGACTTAATGTGGAAATGTACAGGTATACAATAGTCCAACAAGTTTACATTGACTGTATATTGAAATGTTAATATTTGGGATTACTGGACATATTGGCTTAACTAAAATAAGTATTATTTAGATTATTTTCACCTGCTTACTTTTTTAAATGTAGCTACTAGAAATTTTTAATTTTTACAGCAAATAAACAATGCACAAAGTGAAAAAGCAGCCTAAAGAATATGGGAGAGGATGCTCACAAGCAATGCATCCAGCAAGGGGTCAATATCCAAAACGCATAAGGGACTCACACAATCAACAGCAAAAGAGCAACACCCAGATTAAAATCTGGGCAAAGCTCCCAAATAGACATTTTTCTAAAGAAGACATAAAAGTGGCCAACAGGTATATGAAAAGATGCTCAATATCACTAATCACCAAGAAAATATAAGTGAAAGTCACAGTGAGATATCACCTCTCGCCTGTTAGGATGGCTTCTAGCAAAAAAGTCAAAAGATAACAAGTATCGGCAAGTACTGGAAAAAGGGGAATACCAGTACACTGCTGATTGGAGTGTAAACTGGTACAGCCACTATGTACAGCATGGAGTTGCCTCAAAATATTAAAAATGGAACTATCCTATGATCTAATAGTCACACTTCTGGGTATATGTCCAAAGAAAATAAAATGACTATCTCAGAGTGATGCCTACACTCCTTTGTTCATTATAGCATTATTTACAGCAACCAAGATACAGAAAGAGCTAAGCGTTCATGAACAGATGAATGGATTAAGAAATGTGAAATCCTGCCGTTTGCAACAGTGGAGAGGCACTTTGAGGGCATTATGCTAAGTGAGATAAACCAGACAGAAAGACAAATATTGCATGATCTTACATGTGAAATCTTAAACAAAACAAACAAAACCTTCATAGTAACAGAGAACAGAAGGATGTTGACTAGGAGCAAAGGGGAGATATGGATCAAAAGATACCAACCTTCAGTTATAAGAGGAGTAAATTCTAGAGACCCAAAGTATGCTAGGAGGCGGACATGACTGAGCAACTTCACTTTCACTTTTCACTTTCATGCATTGCAGAAGGAAATGGCAACCCACTCCAGTGTTCTTGCCTGGAGAACCCCAGGGACGGGGGAGCCTGGCGGGCTGCCGTCTATGGGGTCGCACAGAGTCGGACACGACTGAAGCGACTTAGCAGCAAAGTACAGCACAGTGACTCAGTTCAGTTCAGCTCAGTCGCTCAGTTGTGTCCAACTCTTTTCAACCCCATGGACTGCAGCACGCCAGGCCTCCCTGTCCATCACCAACTCCCGGAGTTCACTCAAACTTACGTCCATCGAGTCGATGATGGCATCCAGCCACCTCATCCTCTGTCGTCCCCTTCTCCTCCTGCCCCCAATCCCTCCCAGCATCAGAGTCTTTTCCAATGAGTCAGCTCTTCGCATGAGGTGGCCAAAGTACTGGAGTTTCAGCTTTAGCATCAGTCCTTCCAAAGAAATCCCAGGGCTGATCTCCTTTAGAGTGGACTGGTTGGATCTCCTTGCAGTCCAAGGGACACTCAAGAGTCTTCTCCAACACCACAGTTCAAAACCATCAGTTCTTCAGTGCTCAGCTTTCTTCACAGTCCAACTCTCACATCCATACATGACTGCTGGAAAAACCATAGCCTTGACTAGATGGACCGTTGTTACTGTGCTGTTAATAACATATTGTATACTTGAAATTTTCTAAGAGGGATCTCAAGCGTTTTTACTACACACAGGAAAAATGGCAGCTAAGGTGATTGATATTAGCTTGATTATAGTAATTATCTCACAATGTATACTTATACCAAACATTGCATCGTACATCTTAAATGTACTTTTATTTGCAAATCATACGTCAATCAAGCTGGAAAAAATGAAGATCCGTGCTTCACATTATATATCTTTTGAATAGCGCTGATCTAAGCTAGGACACAGAGTTCTGCTCAAGAAGCTGAGGCCATAGACTTCTGACCAGCTGCAAACCTCATGCCCTGCAGTCCTAGCCATAGACTGACTGGTTTTGGGGGAGAATCGAATGGGTTAATGGGCTTCCCAGGTGGCAGCTAGCGGTAAAGAACCCACCTGCCAATGCAAGAGACTTAAGAGACGCAGCTGCATCCCTGGGTGGGGAAGACCCCCGGGGTAGGGCAGGGCACCCTACTCCAGTATTGTTGCCTGGAAAGTCCCACGGACAGAGGACCCTGGCCGGCTAGAGTCCACGGGCTCGCAAAGAATCAGACAGGACTGAAGCGACTTAGCATGCATACAAACCGGTTAATACATATAAAGTGCACAGAAGTCAGTCTATGTGTTAGCTCTTATTATTGTTACTGTTATTTGTATTATTGACCAAGATTTCTAGAACTTCAACTCAGCAGAGAAGCACACCAAGGAGAGTAAGGCTTGGCCCAGCTTGAGAATTCGCATATCACCCATAAAAGGTCAGACTGCAGAGAGCTGAGGACCCTCTGTGATCAGCTGGTCCGCTCAGGGCCCTGATTTGGGAGAGGTCAGCAAGGCAGTTTCCTCGATGCAGAATTTAAGAGGGGGGGAAGCAAGAAAACTCAGGACTCTGGATACATAATATTCAAACACAATATTTTAATAAATCCAAGTCAATGTCCCAAACCCACAAGGAACAGAAGGTCGAAATGGTAAATAAAGACAGGAGGGGTGTTGCTGGTTTCCACCACCCCAGGCTCCATGCGGCTCGGTAGCCTTGAGCCAGCCCCACCCCATGACCAGCTCTCGGTCCAGGGCGGAGCGATCCTGGCGACCAGACGGACGGCGCTGTGCCTGGACCGGCAGTCAACGGGCTGCCCTCAAAGAGCGGCCTCCAGAAAGTAGGAATCGGGCCGCGCGGGGCCTGCCGGAACGCCCAGGCTGCCCCGCGGCCCTTCCCAGCGTGCCCCGCGGCCCTTCCCAGCGTGCCCCGCGGCCGAGTCGCCAGAGCCCCACTGAGGCCGTTGCGACCTTCGGTCAGCGGGTGGTGCTCTCTCGCCGGGAGGCACCACCATGGTGTCCGCTTGGCAGGGCTTCGGCTGGACGGCTCAGCTCTTCACCTCCATCAGTACCCTGGACGTCCTGGTGATAGTGTTGTACTTCCTGTTGGTTCTGGGCATCGCGCTGTGGGTAAGTGGGGCCTGGAGTGGGGGGAGGGGAGGGCTGAACCCCAGGCCAGTTCCCGACCCTCCCCTGCCTGTCCCCTGGTCCCCCCTCGCCCCCCTCTTGTCCTGCTCCTGCGCAGCCCTTTGCCGGGAACTCTCCAGCATCCCTGTGCAGCCGATCTTCCAAGGAAGTCCAAGCCCATCTTCCCTACCCACCCGCCCAAATAAACAGGTCAGATGGACCAGTGCGCACGGCCTGGCACCCACGCTGCGTGTAATACGGAGTTGCTGTTGTGACGGTCGCAGTAGTGACCGCTGCCCAGTAGTGGCCACAGGCCCCTGCAGGGCTGGGTTGGGTTTTGAGGGCTTTAAGCTTGGCACAACCGCATAACCAGGCTGTGGGTCACAGATGAGGAAAAACAGGTTTGAGGAGGCTGAGTAACCACAGGGAATGATGGCGTGCAGCTTTGAACCTAGAGCTGCCCCTTCCTGAGGCATGAGGGTAACCATGCAGAGGCCCTAGCTGGCAAAACCTCAGAGGTCACGTGTGTTTCAGGGCCCTAAGTATTCCACTGAATTTGAATTGAGCGCTTACATACTCGAGCGTAAGGTTCTCTTCATAGGTTGGTCCTGGGTCTGTGGTACTGCCATCTGCCTGCTAGCGTTTCACCTGTTCAGTCACTAAGTCGTGTCCGACTCTTCGTGACACTGTGGACTACAGCATGCCGAGCTCCTCTCCCTCGGAATTTGCTCCAGTTCATGTCCATTTAGTCAGTGTTGCTGTCTAACCATCGCGTCCTCTGCTGCCCCCTGCTCCTTTTGCCTTCAGCCTTTCCCAGCATCAAAGTCTTTTCCGATGAGTCGGCTCCTTGCTTAACTTGTAAGCACTCACAGAGATGTCCCGAAGATATACCCTCAGAGCCAGACAGCAAAAGGTCAGAGGGCAGGGCAGAAGGCTCTGGCTTTGGTCCTGGTATGGCTAAGCTGTTAGCCATCAGAAGCCTCTCCCTGGCCTGCTTTATGAGCGGGAGTACCTGGTGGCAATGTCACTCTTTGCTGATGGGGGGGGGGGGGGAGATTTCATTCTGGGCCTCTCCCTCCCAGCTGGAGCTTTTCTGCCTATGTGACCTTTAAGCGGAGTGCTTCATGAGGTTATGAGCAGGATCTTAGTGTGCAGAATCTGACCCTTCCAAGCGGGATCTTTGGGCAGTCTCTTGAGGGCTCACCATGCTGTGTGAGTGGGCAGACAGAGTAATGGAAATATGGTCTTCATCTTCTTAAGAGAATGTTTTTTATCTCTTCCAAGTGGAAAGAAGTCTGAGATTTATCTAGATCATTCAAATGAATGATTTTTTTTTTTCTAAATTGGCTTCCGTTATGGGAAACATTCCAGGTGGCACAGTGCTAAAGATTCTGCCCTGCCAGTGCAGGAGATGCGAGAGATGAGGGTTTGATCCCTGGGTCGGGAAGATCCCCTGGAGTAGGAAATGGCAATCCACTCCAGTATTCTTGCCTGGGAAACTCGCATGGACAGAGGAGCCTGGTGGGCTACAGTCCATGGGGTCACAAAGAGTCGGACATGACTGAGCACACTCGCACGTGAGAAGCATCCTCCTGGGCAGCCTCGGCTGGGCTCCAGGCAGTGGGCAGTTGTTTGGGGCCCTTCCCCCAGCTGCCCTTAATTAGGAAGCCCCACCCAGTTTTCTTCTGGGCCCAGCTGGGGGAGGTCTGGCCAAGCTCAGAGGACCTGTGAACCATCTGGACGCTTCCAAAGGAAACCTGCTGTTCCTTTTGTTCCGCTAGGGGCCCAAAAGCATGCGCTGTTGTCCAGAATGCTTCCATCTTTTTCCTTCTCTGCATTGTTATTTTTCCTTTGGTCCTCTTAAAAATTCATATATTGTTTTTAATCACATGTTAATTGTAAGAAGTAAAAAGATTCATTAGCTGTCAGAAGCAGTTACTGCTCTCCTCATCCTTCCCCAGCCCCCGAGATCCCCAGGGGCCATGTGTTTCTCCTCCCCTTTCTCAGTGACACATCCCTGAAAGGGAAGTGGGAGCCCACTCTAGTATTGTCTGGAGAACCCATGGACAGAGGAGCCTGGCGAGCCAGAGTCCATGGCGTCCCAAAGAGCTGGACATGACTTAGCGCCTAAACAGCACCACAGACACATAGGTAGTTTTTGCATTTTGGTTTTACAAACAATGTGGTCATGTCATACACAGGACTCTGCAGCTTGCTTCTCCCCCTTACCACACGACGTGAAGTGCTTCTGGGCTATAACTGGAGATCTAGCTCGTGTCTGTATCAGTTGTACGATAGCCAGACAAATGTGTGAGATTCAGCTCTTCCTACTCACCGACACCGAGGATATTGCCGGGTTGTAGTTTTTAGCGTGTCGTGCTTTTAATCTGTGTAGCATGGATTCCTGAAATCGGAATTGCTACATAGCACATGGGCACACCCTTGCCCCAAGCTCTCGCTGACCTGGTGTGTTGCTTCTGCTTTGATTTTGGGAAGGAGGTGGGGGCAGGCTGATGAACGGTGATAACAGCTTTGCCTTGCACTTTCTAGACTCCACCTCCTGTGAAGCTGACCATCTCCTCGCGAGCTTGTTGTCCACTGATTTTCTTCTTCTGTGAATAGCCAGGTCATGTGCCCATTTTTGAATTGGGTTGTTCAACCTTGCATTTATCAGCTTGTCTGTCTTTTGAGTTGGCTAATCTGTTTTTCCCAAACTATCATTTTTTAGGCCAGCGGTTCTCAGCCTCAGGACTACTGACGTGTGGGACCAGATAACTCCTTGTTGTGGAGGTCTTTCCTGCGTACTATAGGATGCTTAGAAGCACCCCAACCCCTACCCCTTCGCAGCCAGAATTATCTCCAGACAATGCCAGGTGTCTCTTGGAGGGTGGGGTTGAGAACCCTTGGTCTAGACTGTTACTGGCATCTTTCTGACACTTCAGTAAATCAAATACCTCTCCTTTCTCTTACATCTCGATTTCATTCCTGGTTGCTCAGGAAAGTTTCCCCACTCCAAGGATATACAAATATTATTCTAAATTTCTTCTTATATTTTATGGATTTTTACAGGTATTTAAATCTCTTGAACATCTGGAATTTGCTTTTGTATACAATGTGATGGAAGACCCGAGCTTTATTTTCTTCTGGTTATTAAGTAAACCACCCTTTTCTTTACTGATAGGAATTGGCCACATTTGCTCCTTTCTGAAATCATCCATCAGCTTCTGTCCATGAAGCCCCACAGGGAAAGCTTGTCTTTGTTGCTGGTGTCTTGGGTCCTTTAAGATGCTTAAGGGGGAAAAATTTGCATATTTGTTTGTTTGTCCCTGTTATCAGTCTCAGCCTGGGATCTTTGAGACAGTGGTGAATGCACCTCCCACCCCAGCAGCCCTCCTGCTGTGGTCCGTGGATCATTCTAGAAGGAGGGCGGGGAGGAAGGAAGGGGCCATGGTTGTGTGTAACCACGTTCTTCCCAGGACCTCCTCTCTTCCTGTCTGGTTCTTTCTCTAATGGAAAGAGACAGTGATTTTATTTGTCTTAGAACATTTTGTAAATTCCTTCTAAAAGTTCTAAGGCACATGTCCCTGCACCCTGCTGATGCCTTCCTTAGGAAGGCCAGCTCTGGCATCACAGGCTCTTGATTAGCACTTAGTGGATGGACGAATGAGACTGGCTTCAAGTGCCTGACTTAGAGAGTTTTTCTTTGGTGATGTGAGGGGACTTGGCTATAATGCAGATACTCTGGATGGCTGTCATAAGTTCACTCTTTCCACGGAAATGCGTTTTTGTCAGCCAGCGGTCATCCTTGGGTCCTGCTGCTTTGGGCAATCCAGGAAAGCCTGGGCTTGTCCCTTGACCATATTGGAGTCTGATGATCAGAGCTAGGAATCGGAGAAGAGAGCCTCTGGGTATGTGGCGAGGACACCGTAATCTTGGCAGCGTGACTGCCCTCCTGGAAGAAGCTGGGCTGTGTTCACCTTCTCCATTCCCAGTCGGTTAAGGCATTTGCACGCCACTCATCTCCCAGACTCTGATGGGAACCACAACACTGGTTAACCATTTGGGGCGGGGCGGAGGGGGGGAATAAAGCAATATGGTTTTCACAGGAGTGTAAAGAAATGGGAAAGCCCGTGCAGTCTCACAGCTGGGAGGGACCACGGGCCCTCCTCTAACTCAGTGGGCAGACTTCTGTTCCTAAACGAACAGACAAAACCAAGAGGGGAATGGGATCTCTGCAGAGGACATTGACCTGTAAACGAAGGTCATCACTGGTTGCTTGGCCTCCCCCCACCCCATCTTAAGGTCATCGTGTCGTGCAGCCGTGGGACGGCGGAGGACTTCTTCCTGGCTGGACGGAACCTGGTGTGGTGGCAGGTGAGCAGCCCCGTGTGGTCCCTGCGGAGCTGCGCGTGGATCTGTTTATGGCTCTCCTGTAGATGCCTTTCACCCCGCGTGATTTGAAGTCGCGAAATCAGGAAAGCCAGTGCATTAGTAGTTCCCTTAGCCCCCAGGCAGTGTCTTGCATAAGGGCTCCCTTGGCTCTCTAGGTGCCTGGGAGGTACGGAGCCTTGCTCTGGTCTGGGGCCCAGAGCAGGTGGAGCGCGCCCTGCTCTCTGAAGTGCACGGAGCAGAGTGGGCGTTGGATGGGACTCCTGTTTTCATTCTCAGAGTTACTGCCTAATGAATAAGCTGTGGTATGGCGCTATTAAAAGGCACTGCAATAAAAGAATAGTCTTGCCACTCCAGCTTTCTTTCTTTCATACCTCTACTCAGGCAGTGAATGCCCCGTGGGTACGCATTGCTCTCATCGGGGCCTCCATGAGGCTTATTCCTGGGTTGGTGCTCAGGCCTCCTCTTACCTGGCTCCGTGGGGGTGAGACTGACACTCAGGGCCCCCTCCTGCCCCCTGTTGCCTCTGGGCTTCCCACCTTCCCTGCTGCTTCACCAGCTACTCATTCGAGGCCCCCTGGCTGCGTCCTTCCCACCCCCTGGCTTCTTAACACTGCAGGTACACTCCACCTGGGGCGTGGCATTCGAGACCACTTGCTGGAGTGCTGGCAGGCCCCAGCTCGCTGCCAAAACTCCAGTCCTGGGTCCCTCTGCCCATCTGGCCCCTCCCTTGAAAGGCCTGCCAGCCACTGCACACGACACGTTCTCTGCGCAGTTGCCCCCCCGCCGCGCCGTCTCTTGTCCCTGAAGGGCAGCGTCAGCCCTCTAGCTGCTCAGGCTGACGCGCGGGGAGTCGCGTCAGACTCTCCATTCTCTCTCGCCCCATCTTCTAGTCCATCAGGAAGTCCTGCAACTACGTTTAGAGCACAGATTTGAAATCTGACCGCTTCTCATCATGCTTCATGCGGGTTCATTGTAACAGCTTCTCTCTGGACCCTCTCCTTCCACCTACGCTCCTCCACACCCAGCCTCAACAAGGCAGCCAAGGGGTAGGGCATGCCGCCTTGCTGCTTGCGGCCCTCTGGGGTTTCCTGTGGCCCCCAGAATGGAAGCCAGTCTGTCAGGCCGCAGATGGATGGCCCGCACCTCCTTACCTCCTTGGCCTTGAGAGGTTCGCCAAGCTCCTCCCTCAGGGGCTCTGACTCTGCTGCTCCTGTCTGGAGGTTCCCTCTCGCAGCGCCCTGGGCTGCCCTCAGCCCTCCTCAGGAAGGCCAGCCCCGCCCGCCCGCTGCTCAGCGCTCCCTGGCTGCCTTCCTGCCTTCTCCTTCTTTAGGAGTTTACTGCTTACCGCTGGCCACTGTGCTGCAGAATCACCCCTACTTTATTCTGCTTAGACTCTTGTATAACAGGCTGTTAGCTTCATGAGGGCAAGGAGCTGTCTGCTCACTAATGTCTGGTACTTGCAATGCTGCCTGGCACATAGTTCGCAGTGGACATTTATTTATAGTTAATTAATAAATGATGACTTTTTAGCATACCTTTTCATTTAACTGGAGAAGGGAATGGCATCCCACTCCAGTATTCTTGGCTGGAGAATCCCATGGACAAAGGAGCCTGGCAGGCTTCAGTCCATGGGGTCACAAAGAGTTGGACAGGACTCTGTGACTAACACTTTCATTTAATAATGTACTAAGGTCTCCCTGAGTCTTTATAAATGTTGGTAGATAGATAGACTTTTATACACAGTTGCATAGTGGTATGTCATATGGACAGTCCGCTATTTATGTACCATATTTTTGGGCAATTTGAACCGTATGTAGTTTTTCATTATTATGATAAAGATAGCAAGTAAAAGTAACTCCTTGAGTAATTAGGTGCCTCTCCTAAGGTTTTGCCTTCTATTCGTTGCTGCTAAGATGTTTGGCGCCTGTGTGTTCTCAGCTGTGTCTTAACTGGTGCATTCTACATTTCGTGGTTTAAAGAAACCAGCAACCCCCGGTCATAGTTAGCGCTCTTGGTATTGAACGCCGCTAAGCCCCGGCCATAGTTAGCGCTCTTGGTATTGAGCGCCGCTAAGCCCCGGCCGTAGTTAGCGCTCTTGGTATTGAACGCCGCTAAGCCCCGGTCGTAGTTAGCGCTCTTGGTATTGAGCGCCGCTAAGCCCCGGCCGTAGTTAGCGCTCTTGGTATTGAACGCCGCTTTATCTCAGGGTAGCTTTGTCAGTGCTTTTTTTGTTTTTACCTAAAAGCCTTGTTATTTTCAGCCCCTCTTAATAATTTGGTTTTCAGGGATCTTCTGTCAAACACAGCACAGTATTTGGGTTTGGATTTTTATGGCTATCTCTACTCAACTAAAAAGCTATTATTGGTTTAGGAGGGATTTTGTTCATTTTAAATGCCTCTGGGATTTTTTATTTTGAAAGTAACAGATGCTGGCTGTTAAAAAAAACACACACAAAGTCAAAATCCAATCATAGAACTTGAAATGTTCTCCCTATTCTATTCCTATAGCAGTGATTCTAGCCCCCAAAAGTATTTCTTGTGCATGTGCGGCCAGAGTCACACCGTCTGCACGCAAACGCGCATGTGCGCAAGTGCCCGTGCACACAGGCGTTTGGATGAGATTCTGTTACACACGCTGCTTCCCTTATTTGCGTCACTGCATAGAGCTCCTTTAGTCTGTCCGTAGGCTACACTGTATTTCGTCACATTCACTGCCTTAGTATTTTAACCATTCCCTTATAGTCAGGTCAGTTGTATGAGGTTATACTCCAGCTAATATTTCTGCAGTTGCAAGTAAGTCAGTGGGGTTAGGGCAACATAAGAAGGGCGGTGCGGCTTTTTTCACTTCATCCCTGTTTTCACTTGGCTTCTAATTTTCGGTGAGGCTTCAGTATAGAAAAAATACAAATGGGAATTCTGCCCAAGGTGTAATCTCTTTTGAGGAACTGTGGAATTCAGTTTGAGGTCACATTTGTGAAAATTGGTTTTTGGAGTTGGGTAAGAGTTCTGACCTGTAACTGTCTTTTGATTTTCAGATAGGTGCTTTTCTTTTTGCCTCAAATATTGGCACTGGCCACTTTATGGGTCTGGCTGGAAAAGGGGTGTCTTCAGGGATCGCTGTTGGGGCCTTCGAGTGGAACGTGAGTAGTGCCTTTGGTGGCAGCGAGCCTCCACTTCTGTCCAGATGAAATTCAGAGAGGCCTGAGTGAATGTACAAGACTCCTTGGGAAGTCATGGAAGAGAGGAACCAAGCCTTTCATTTCTCAAAAAGATTGTGCTGGTTTTCATTCTCCTTAGTAAAGTAATAGAGAGAAAGAGAGTGTTTTTATTCCAGGGACCATGGGAATACAGTTAGGAGACTAGTCAGGTAGGATCATAGTAACAGATGTATGCAAACATAAACATCCGTGTATATGCACACAGGCACATGTGTATATGTGTGTGTGTATTTGTCTGTCTATATACATTTCCAGTATACAATTGACCCTTGAACAGCACACGTTTAAACTATGCTGGTCCACTTACAGATCTTTTCCCGTAAATACAGTACCTGTATTTTCATTTCACAGATCTTTAAATTGACTTAAGTGGGGACGAGTTTGTGTTTGATTAGAGATCACCGTATGTGGAATCAAAAGAACTAGGGTTTGAGTCCTGATTCTGTCCAAACTCTTTCAGCTTCACCCTTGGGTGAGTCATTTCTCAGTTTGTTTTTGAGGCAGATTCAGCATTATGCAGATTTTCCCCTATGTGGGAGTTGGTCAGCTGTACATTAACAGGGTCAGCTGAGTTCTTTTTCAAGTGATTACTATAAAACTCCTAACTGATCTGTGAATACCAGTTTCAACTATAAAACTTATAAAATGGATTATTTATTTTTAATCTGTGGGATATGGATATATTTGTTGTAGGATGTAGAGTTTGTTCACCTAAATTATAAGTGAATTTATAAGTTTTGGGTTAATTAACCTATATCTATATAAATCACCTGACCTTTTTTATCAATCAGAAAGCTCCCTCTTTCTGGGTCTCATCTTTCTCCTGGTAGATTACAAAAAGAAATAACACTTCTAACAGAGTCAGCTCCAAACCTAAGAAGGAGCCCTGGTCTTTACCACAGTTTACCTCTCAGAATTTACTAGCATCTCCTTATATTCAGCTTACCTCTTCTTCGTAAAGAAAGCCGAAGCAAAGTGTATTACTTAATTTCAATAACTTGTGTAAATTTTGATTTAAATTCTGATTTTTTTCAACCTATATTTCTTTGTTTAATGATCAGTTATCTTTGATCCTACCTAGAGCTAAGGAAACATAAATTTTAATAAATACCTTGAAAATTGGCTTAGTTAAACACAACCCCCCGACCCCGAAAAAATTAAGAGTGCACCTTCATAGGCAAAGCTCAAGTGCCTGTAAGTTAATTTTGTTCTCCTAGAGGGTCTATTCTTAGGCTGTTGTTTGCAAGGTTCCCAGTAGTGATGCATTTATTGGGCTCAAGACAGTCAGTAGCCCAGTTTGCCGCCCCTTTAAGAGCCTGGTCGAGATGGGACGCTGACGTGATTGCTCTTCTCTCCTTGGTTTCAGGCTGCGTTCATCCTCTGTGCTCTTGGCTGGGTGTTTTCCCCTGTTTACATGAAGTCTGGGGTGAGTATCCATGATCAGTTAGTCTGGGCTCTGCAGTATTTTTTCTGACAAATATTATAGTTGTACATAAAAACATTTTAGAGAACAAGTTAAACTTCTCAGTCTTTTGATTCTTGTACCGACATCCCTAAATCCTAAGAAATGCCTGAAATAATATCAGCTGACATGGATAAACAGTAGCCAGTAACTGCTAGTGTTTCATTCTGGACCTTATTCAAGGGTTCCCCTTTGAAGGCTTTTATAGAAAACATTTTAAAACTTTGTTAAAAAAATAAGACGTAAATTAATGAAGGGAACAACTCTGTTAACAACTGGAAGACAGCAGTCTGACAATGTTGTTAGAACTAACAGTGTTCAGTTCAGTTCAGTCGCTCAGTCGTGTCCGACTCTTTGCGACCCCATGAATCACAGCACGCCAGGCCTCCCTGTCCATCACCAACTCCCGGAGTTCACTCAGACTCAGGTCCATCGAGTCCGTGATGCCATCCAGCCATCTCATCCTCTGTCGTCCCCTTCTCCTCCTGCCCCCAATCCCTCCCAGCATCAGAGTCTTTTCCAATGAGTCAACTCTTCACATGAGGTGGCCAAAGTACTGGAGTTTCAGCTTTAGCATCATTCCTTCCAAAGAAATCCCAGGGCTGATCTCCTTAGTTCTCCCTAAATCCAAAAGAGGATGTGTGAGGAACTGGACAGGCTGATTCTGGAGTGTACACAAGAGATAAGGGGACAAAGCCGTGTCAGCGCCTGGCTGAGAGGGGACAGAGAAGAGAGGTCCGGGGCCAACGTCCACAGGGGTGCCTGGAGCGATGCCACCAGCGTGGTAGGCAGAGCTTTCTGTCGGAGAATCCACTTTAGACGGCAACCACAGACGGGGGCCTTCGTGGAAGTACAGGAGTCATGCTTTTGGAAAAGAATATCCCAGGCTGGATGCACTGAAGAGGGTGAGACGGGCAGGTCCACTTTACCCATGTCGCCACCCCCGACCCCAAGGTGGCAGAGCTCTGTGCCAGGAGAGCGCGGCCCAGCCTGCGGCTTCTCCCGTGGGGGGAGGGAGCGCGTGGACGTGCTCGGCTGCACCGGCCATGCAGCGCTGCCAGCAGCTCGGCTCTCCCTCCCTCCAGAGTGCGCAGTGTGCTGCGTGCCCAGGGCTCGGGTAGCGACTTGGAGAGCAGCTCCCAGGGCCGTCAGACGGCATCAGAGGAGCCCAAAGCTCCCTCGCGGACTCTTACCAGGAAGACTGCCAGCAAGCGGCTGTGGGCTCCTCACCTGCAGATCTCCCCAGCTGCCCACAGACACCCCTGCCGTGCTGCGTGCATCGCCCGCGTATGCCTCCACTCGTCAGCCCGCTCCCTCTGCTTATCCCCAGTGGCAGTGTGCTGAGCCCCGGCGGAAAGCTGGTGGCACGTGCAGAAAACCAGCCTGACCTGTGGAGCTGGGAAAGCCACAGAGGGGCGTTCAGCCCACCCTCGGGAAGGCTCTCAGCACACAGCCTGGCCTTGTAGGATCAAGGAGGGCGTGAGAGGCCAGTGCGTCCACAGACAAGGTCTGAGGAAGTCTCAGAAGCCCTAGCAGGACTCATGGGAGGTGTCTCTCTCCAGAAGCAGTCAGGGGAACGAGCTGCTGACCGCTGCCTCAGTGCAGAGACAGCAGCCCAAGACCACAAGGAACAGGAGCAGTCAGGAACACGTGACGGCACCCGAGGAGTCCGATAGCCTAACGCTGACGGACCCCAAAGACCTGCCCCGTAGAGAGCTCAAGGTGGTCATCTGAAGGCAACTCAGTGAGCCACAAGAAAGCACAGAAAGACAGTTCAGCAGGATCAAGAAAACAGCACATAAAGGAAATTCGCTCAACAGAGAGAAGAATCATAAAAATAACCAAATGGAAATTCTGGACTGAAGATTGCAGTGAATGAAGTGAAAACTGCAGTTGAAAGCATCTTCAGCAGACTTAGCGAAGCAGAAGAAAGACTCTGTGAGCTCAGCGACCGGCCACTTGAAATTATCCAGTCAGGGGGAAGCAGCTTCCCAAGAGGCCAGGGGCAAAGAATCTGCCTGCCAGTGCCAGAGACACAGGAGGTGTGGGTTCCATCCCTGGGTCAGGAAGATCCCCTGGAGGGGGAAATAGCAACCCACTCCAGTATTCTTGCCTGGGAAATCCCATAGACAGAGGAGCCTGGCAAGACTGCAGTCCCTGGGGTCCCAGAGTCAGACACGACTTGGCAACTGAGAACGCACACTCAGTCAGAGGAGAGCGAAGGGAAGGGAATGAAAACTGAAGAAAGCCCCTGTGAACGATGGGACGCCATCACAGAAACGGTCAGCATGCTCCTGGAGCCCCGGGAGAAGAGAGGCAGAAGCAGGCAGAAAGGCTGCTTACAGACTGAGAACTTCCCGAACTAAGCAAAGACTTGACTCACCAAGATCATGGCGCTCATAGGTGCCCCCCAAATTTTAACCCCAAACATCATTTGAAGAAATAATACCTGGAAATATCTCCTCTGGTGAAAATGTTAGTTTACAGATTCAGCAGCTTAACCAACACCAGATAGAGTAAACAGAAAGGAAGCTACACGCACGGGCACGGCAGAGTGAAGATGCTGGAGCGGAGATGAAGGGGACACTGAAACCGGCGAGGGAAAACCTCAGCAGGGCACGCAGGGGGGCAGCGACACGCTCGATAGACGCCTTCTGCTCAGAAGAGCGGAGGCCGGAAAACAGCAGAGTGACGGTCAGGTGCCGAGAGGAAGAAAAAGCTGTCAACCCCAAATTCTATGCCCAGCAGGTTCAGTGGTTAGGACTCTATGCTTTCCTTGCCCAGGGGCCAGGTTCAGTCCCTAGTCTGGGAACTAAGACCCTGCAAGTTGTGTGGTCAAAATAAAAGTGAAGATGAAATATATACAAATATTGAAACATTATGTTGTACACTTGAAACCCATATAAGGTTATATGTCATTTATACATCAATTTAAAAAAGAACCATTGCTTGTATATTTTTGAGATTAGTTGTCAGTTGTTTCATTTGCTACTATTTTCTCCCATTCAGAAGGCTGTCTTTTCACCTTGCTTATATTTTCCTTTGTTGTGCAGAAGCTTTTAATTTTAATTAGATCCCATTTGTTTATTTTTGCTTTTACTTCCAGAATTCTGGGAGGTGGATCATAGAGGATCCTGCTGTGATTTATGTCTGAGAGTGTTTTGCCTATGTTCTCCCCTAGGAGTTTTATAGTTTCTGGTCTTACATTTAGATCTTTAATCCATTTTGAGTTTATTTTCATGTGCGGTGTTAGAAAGTGATCTAGTTTCATTCTTTTACAAGTGGTTGACCAGTTTTCCCAGCACCACTTGTTAAAGAGATTGTCTTTACTCCATTGTATAGTCTTGCCTCCTTTGTCAAAGATAAGGTGTCCATATGTGTGTGGATTTATCTCTGGGCTTTCTATTTTGTTCCATTGATCTATATTTCTGTCTTTGTGCCAGTACCATACTGTCTTGATGACCATGGCTTTGTAGTAGAGCCTGAAGTCAGGCAAGTTGATTCCTCCAGTTCCATTCTTCTTTCTCAAGATTGCTTTGGCTATTCGAGGTTTTTTGTATTTCCATACAAATCTTGAAA
Source organism: Ovis canadensis (assembly GCF_042477335.2). Lineage (NCBI taxonomy): Eukaryota > Metazoa > Chordata > Mammalia > Artiodactyla > Bovidae > Ovis > Ovis canadensis. The sequence goes on along the minus strand of NC_091261.1, from coordinate 82,084,061 downwards.
TTGTTTGTTCTAGTTCTGTGAAAAATATGGCTGGTAGCTTGATAGGGATTGCATTGAATTTGTAAATTGCTTTGGGTAGTATACTCATTTTCACTATATTGATTCTTCCGATCCATGAACATGGTATATTTCTCCATCTATTAGTGTCCTCTTTGATTTCTTTCATCAGTGTTTTATAGTTTTCTATATATAGATCTTTAGTTTCTTTAGGTAGATATATTCCTAAGTATTTTATTCTTTTCGTTGCAATGGTGAATGGAATTGTTTCCTTAATTTCTTTTTCTACTTTCTCATTATTCGTGTATAGGAATGCAAGGGATTTCTGTGTGTTGATTTTATATCCTGCAACTTTACTATATTCATTGATTAGCTCTAGTAATTTTCTGGTGGAGTCTTTTCCAGAAAAATAAATGACCCAATCAAAAAATGGGCCAAAGAACTAAATAGACATTTCTCCAAAGAAGACATACGGATGGCTAACAAACACATGAAAAGATGCTCAATATCACTCATTATTAGAGAAATGCAAATCAAAACCACAATGAGGTACCACTTCATACCAGTCAGAATGTCTGCAATCCAAAAATCTGCAAGCAATAAATGCTGGAGAGGGTGTGGAGAAAAGGGAACCCTCCTACACTGTTGGTGGGAATGCAAACTAGTACAGCCACTATGGAGAACAGTGTGGAGATTCCTTAAAAAATTGCAAATAGAACTACCTTATGACCCAGCAATCCCACTGCTGGGCATACACACCGAGGAAACCAGAATTGAAAGAGACACATGTACCCCAATGTTCATCGCAGCACTGTTTATAATAGCCAGGACATGGAAACAACCTAGATGTCCACTAGCAGATGAATGGATAAGAAAGCTGTGGTACATATACACAATGGAGTATTACTCAGCCATTAAAAAGAATACATTTGAATCAGTTCTGATGAGATGGATGAAACTGGAGCCGATTATACAGTGTGAAGTAAGCCAGAAAGAAAAACACCAATACAGTATACTAACACATATATATGGAATTTAGAAAGATGGCAATGATGACCCTGTGTGCAAGACAGCAAAAAAGACACAGATGTGTATAGTGGACTTTTGGACTCAGAGGGAGAGGGAGAGGATGGGATGATTTGGGAGAATGGCATTGAAACATGTATACTATCATGTAAGAATCGAATCGCCAGTCTATGTCTGATGCACGATACAGCATGCTTAGGGCTGGTGCACGGGGATGACCCAGAGGGATGTGGGGAGGGAGGTGGGAGGGGGGTTCATGTTTGGGATCGCATGTACACTCGTGGTGGATTCATGTCAATGTATGGCAAAACCAATACAGTATTGTAAAGTAAAATAAAGTAAAAATAAAAATTAAAAAAAAAAGAACCATTGCAAGGAAAATAATGAAGGTTATTGGTTTCTTACACAAACCGTAAGGGGAGAAATTGATATATTGGACTTCAAAGAATAATTTTAAACTTTAACTCTTTGAAAGAGATTTTTAAGAAAATGAGAAGTCAAGACTGCGGAGGAATATTTATAGAACACGTTCCTCGTGCGAAGAGCTGACTCGTCGGAAAAGACCCTGATGCTGTGAGGGATCGGGGGCGGGAGGAGAAGGGGACTACAGGGCGTGAGATGGCTGGATGGCATCACCGACTCGATGGACATGGGTTTGGGTGGACTCCCAGAGTTGGTGATGGACAGGGAGGCCTGGCGTGCTGCGGTTCATGGGGTCGCAAAGAGTCGGACACAACTGATCGACTGAACTGAACTGAAATGATTCATAATGAAACACTTGTGTCCTGAATATACACATTTTTTTTAAAAAAAACTCATAATTTGTAACAAGACAGCATTTCACCCTACATTCCACCTTACAAATGACAGATGATGACATGAAAGGATGTTCACGCTCACTGATTGTTAGGGAAATGCTACTTAGGATCCCACATAGACACACTGACCCGCTGAGATAAAGAGGGCTGATGTGTTGAGAGCAGAAGAGGCTGTGGAGCTTCGGGGACCCCCTGCCTTTCCAGAGAGAACTCTAGGGTGGCAGTTTCTTGCCCAGTTACGCCTTAGGACCCAGCTGCCCTGTTCCTGAGTGTGGCACTTCCCCCAACCCCAGAGACATGGTCAGGTCCACACCCAGACTGTACAGGAAGTTCTGGTCTAATGGCCGAACCTAGACATAACCTGAATTGTAGGGGGATGGACAGACAGCCCGCAGCATGGTACTCGGTGGCCCTAAGGAGTCAGGTGCCAGCGCGCTGACCTACAGGGCGTGGCAGCAGGGGAAAGTAGCTGGACAGGATTTGCGCTCCAGGGAAGGTGAGCTGGATATCCAGGATCAGGGGTGCAGAGGGTCCCAGACTCACACCGTCGGGGGCTTTGAGGGGCACTGGAAACGCCTTATATCTTGAGTGTCGTGGTGACCACACAACCGTGTACATTTACCCAAACTCCTCAGATTTTAAAATGGGATTATTTTACTGTGTGTAAACCATGCCTCATAAGACTTAAGCATTTGAAATACCTGTGGAGAGGGCATGAAAATCGTGAAAGGCTTGGTTTGCCTTGCAGTCTAACGCTTGAAATTAGATTGCGACTGGACTGTGACGTCTTTCGAGATGGGTCTTTAAAGCAGAAATTGAGTTAGAATGAGGTCGTGAGGGTGGGTCCTAATTCAGCATGACTTTATGAGAAGAGGACGTTGCACACAGATGCGTCCAGAGGGGCGGCTGGGCAGACGCGGGGAGGCGCCTCCGCCAGCTGAGGGCAGGGGCCGGGCCCGTCCTTCCTCGTGGCCCAGGGGAACTGGCCCCTGGACACCACGCTTCCAGCCCTGGGGCTGCACGGCAGTGTGTCTCTCTGGGAGCCGCTGCGCCATACCTGTGCTGGCGGCCCTGGGTGTGGGGCGGCTTGGGGCTGACTGGGAAAGTCAGCGGAGTGCGTCAGGCGTGATTGAGGACCAGGCGGAGGGGAAGCGAGTAGAAGCTGCGGGTGTCACACCCCCAGCCAGGGCTACAGGGAGCAGCCGGGACGCGCACGTGTGAAGCAGAGGGGTGAGCGCATAGGAGGACACTCATTGCCGGGGGTGCCTTTACCTTCGTGAGCCGCTGTGCTTGGGGCCAGGCGTCTGCTGAGCGAGGGGGGTGCTGCTGCCCCTGGGCACACGCAGCGTGAGGTGGTGGAGGCAGAAATGAGCAGGATGGTTCTGGACACCCGCATGCACACCAGCAGCGCGAGCACGGGGGGCTGGGAGAGCTGTGGAGTCAGTTCGTGTGTGTCTCTCAACAACGTGGTATATTTGTAGTATCTGATAAAACATTTGATTTTGCTGTGTGATTATGTCACGAAAGTCATTTGTCATCATAGACAACGTCATTACTTCCGCTTTCCAAAGACTGGACAGTAGCTAGATTCCAAGCTTCTTGAAGACCGCGGTATCGCCTCTCCTCCCTGATACCCCGCGCCTTAGCAGGTGTTCGTGTGGAGCACCTGAGACTGCTGGGCTGTGTCTCCGTGCCCGCCAGCACTCTGTGAGCCCTCTGCCTCACGCGGGCTTCCCTTACGTTCTTCAGGTAGTGACGCTGCCCAGATACTTGAGGAAGAGGTTTGGTGGCTACCGGATCCAGCTCCTCCTCGCCGTTCTGTACTTGCTCATCTGTATCTTCAGTAAGATCTCGGTGAGTTGTGTGAAGGCGAGTCCACGGAAGGGAAGCACAGAGAAATCGATAGGCAGGACCAGGTGTGCCCCAGGAGTTTACTCTGGGGCTGCCTAAGTTACATGTCGGCCTCCGCTGTCTAAACTAAAGCGGAGAGAAAATAGCTACTACACAAGGTAAATGGCAGAGCACCTCCTCTGCCTCCCGAGCCTGTGTCCCCAGAGAACCTTGGGCTTGTTCCCGTCGTGTCCCCCGGAGGCGCCCCCCCTCCTTCAACCAGTCCACGTCCGTCCACCCTCACAGAGACCGGAACCCCCAGCCGTGACCTGTGAGGCCTTCCGGGCCTCTGACGTGGTCTCCTTCCCGTACTGGTTTTCAGATCCTACGAGCTTATTCCCACTGGAAGCCCCTGACACCTGCTCCGCACCATGTCTGGAATGTTCTTCCCCCAGACCTTTCCAATTTCACCTCCCTGGAGCGGCCTCCCTTGGGGCCCCCCGTCTGTTCTCCTGTTTCTGTTTCCTAATACATGCCACCACAGAAGATTGGTCTGTTTCCTTCCTTCCTGTCTGTCTGCACTCCGGGATGAGCTTCTCGAGCCCCTAGGCCTTGCCTGGCTTGCTCCCTGCCTTCCCAGCCAGCTCTGGGGCCGGAAGCTTGCTGAGAACACAGTTGGCACAGAAACACTGAGAGAAGTGCTCTTTGAGTGGCTGAATGAGTGTCGCTCGCCGCACTGCATGGAAACTGCCCATCTGGTGGTCTGCCTCCCTCCTTAGGAGGGAGTCCCCGTTGAGGACTGGCTGAGTTCGGTAACCCTAGGGCCCTCTGAACCCTGCTGAGTGTCCACCGTGTGTGCACGGATATGTTGGGAAGACCTCTGCTGATCGTGCCCCTGGGGGTGGTGACCAGAGGGGCAGGGCAGCAGGTTAGCCAGCAAGTGGAGTGCACACGCTGCAGGGTCAGCGAAAGCACAGCCCACGCTCAGCAGAGCCACCCGCAGGCCGTCAGCCGAGAGGTCTGCTGTGTATAGCGCTTGAGCTAAAAATGGTCGTAAAAACCAGAAACAGCCTATGTCTCACAAAGCCCACAGCGTTCAGCATCTTCCCTTTACAGAAAAAGCTCGCCAGTCCTAGTAAGCTGTCCACTCTGCCTGCCCCACTGGTGGAACTGTGGAAAAAGCCCGCTCTCTGAGCACGCTCCCCACTCTGGGGCTCCAATCAGGAAGAGGCTAAGTTGCATTAACTGGATTAGCCCAAGCCTTAAAAGTGCTGCCCTTGGCTGAACTCACGGCCACCAGCCATGCCGCCCAGCAGAACGTGGAGAGGCCCCCCTAGTGTCCACTGGGGAGGCAGCAGGCCTGATGGCTGGAGAAGGCCTCTGAGATCAGGGTCTTCCTGGGAAGCAGAAGTGCAGCCACTGCCTCTGGACTCATTTCAGGTGGAGATCTGCACGGGCGCCGTGTTCATGAGGCTGGTGCTGGGGCTGGACGTTTACCTGGCCTCCGTGGTTTTGCTGTCAGTTACCGGCATATACTCCATCACAGGTGAGGTCACTCGAACCCCACAGGTGTTTGTATTGAACAAAACTTCTGCTTCTTAGTGGAGACCCGAAGACAGTGAGATAGGTCCCGCTTCTGCACTTTCCCTGAGACTGCAAGTCATATTGCTGAGGCCTGAGAGAGCTGAATACTGGAAAGCGAGGCAGGGCTGCCCGAGTGGTGCCCTGCTCCTGGAAATGTCATCAGGCTGGCAGGGGCTCTCCAGGGGCCTGGGCAGGGCTGGCAGTGGCTGTGTTTGGGGTGGGGCCGGCCTGATGCCCCAGGCTGTGGGATGACGGGGCGGGGGTGCAGACGGGGAGAAGGGAGGTGCCCGCTTCAGGTCGTCCTGGTTGCCTGGTGACCTGGGCAGGCCATCGGATGAGACCTTTTAGGTGGACATTTCAATTCTTAATATTGATTCCATCTTGGGTTAACAGCGCGTGACGTGATACGGCCATGGTCCTGGGTGGCAGCCACTCCCCGTCAACCACAAGACCATGGCGGGGGGGGGCAGCCATCCTCTGCCCAGACAGTCTGCAGCATGGTCTTCGGTAAATTGCCCGAGATGCCAACATGTCATGATAAAGTAGGTGTGGCAGTGACTCTGCCCGGCTGTAGGCTAGTGCGTATGTTCTGAGCTCATTCAAGGCGGGCAGGGCTAAGCTGTGATGTCCGGGGCTGAGGCACAGAAAATGCATTTTCAGTCTAGTGATCCCTTCAGCTTAACAGTGAGTTTCTCATGATGTAACCCCGTCAAAGCGGGGAAGACCTGTATACTTTTTTGCTTAGGAAAACTACCAGATTTTCATCCAGAAAATGGGAGTAAAAGGCAATTGGGATATAGCTAGGCAGAGTAAGACTCCAGCAGCAGGTCACAGAGGCTGTTCAAGGGGGAAGAACAGCACTCGCCTGGCCTCAGCATAGAGGGCAGCCAGGCCCGCTGAACCGAGGAAGGAGCTGGGTGTGGGGACGGGGACACGCGTGTGCGCGCGGCACGCGCAGTGACTCCCTCGCGCCTCCCTCGCCCGTGCAGGTGGCTTTGCAGCCGTGGTTTACACTGACATCTTACACGCCAGCTTCATGGTTCTGGGCTCTGTCTTCTTAATGGTCTATGGTGAGTAAATCTAGAGGCTTCTGGGCACCACAGTGGGGTTGGGGGGCTCTGGCCACTGCCTGGGGCCATTTCAGCACCGTCCTCTCACAGACGGGACTGAGGCCCTCAGGACCCGTGGGTGAGCATTGTCTGAGGTCATGCTGACCACCTGGGGTGGAAACTTCTGCTCGTGGAGAAAGAGGAGTCGAGGAGCAGGGCGTGACCGCAGACCCCGGGCTCTGAGCAGCAGTCAGGAGCGGCCCAGCATGCTTGGCCCCGCTCTGAGCCATGCCCTTCCTCTCCGTCGGAAGCCCCTCTCCTTCTGTCCATTGAGTTAGACCTGTCCGTCAGGGTCAGCGGAACACCCGCCCCAAACCTGTGGCTCCATGACTGCCACACCTGTGCCATAGCTGCCAAACCTGTGGCTCCATGACTGCCACACCTCTGCACCCTCGTTCTCTGGACGTGCATCACGACCCCGCGACATGGCGCCTGCTTGCTTCCAGCGTGACGTGCTCTGTGGGTGCTTACTTGATGGTTCATTGCGTTACAGAAATAAGTCACGCCCCCAGGTCTAGAGCTTCTGAGAGCCAGAGCCATCATACCCTTCACACAGTGCGTAGTTTGATGCCCACAGTAGGTGCTTAGTGCCACGAGCGAGGGTGGCAGCTGATACGAGCTGAGAACCAGGTGCCAGGCAGGGGTTTGTCTGTCCTGTCTCATTTAACCGTCACAGAACCAGGAGGCCTTGCTGTTTTTATTGTCCTTAGTTGACTGATAAGGAAGGCAAGTTACTCAGTTTAATAACTTGCTGATGAAACACACCAAAAGAGTAGAACTCCGAGCCACATCCCTCGAGCACGAAAGCCCCTGATACACAAACAGCCTCTTACGGTGCCTTACCCACTGGCTGGGGGAGCCTTACTGAGCTTGGCGGTGGGTCGTAGCTTTGTCTTGCAGAAACTTAGAAGGAAAAGCTCTGGGCTCAGGTACTGGAAAATTACTGAACTGATACCTGAGTTGAGTTGAAGGATTATGGTTCCATAGAGCAGATTACTGAGCCCACAGGAGGAGAACATGTAGGCCCGCAGAGTCACAAACCACAGTCTCCCCATTCGGGAAGCATTAGGGCTCCCTGAGCTTTACTCAGCACCGTGCTTCTGGGACACAGAACACGCTTCAGGCATGTTCCAGGGAGTCTGAAAAGGATCTGGGAAGGAATGGCCGATTTGAGTGACAGAATTATAAACCATAAAATACTCTTTAAGTCACTGTGTTTCTTCGTGTGCTAGTATTAAATGTAAACTTTATTAAAATCTGCCAGGACCATCCCAATACTTGACAATGATATCCAGTTAAACTTTGGGGGCAGGTAGAATAATCCATTTAATGTTAGGAGTTATATCTCTAAATAATTATGTATCATTTACTGTTACAGTCTGAATTTTTCTATCCCCCCAGAATTCATAAGTTGAAATCCTAGCCTCCAATGTGATGGTATTGGGAGGTGGTTGGTTCTTGAGGGAGGATCCTGTATGAATGGCTTTAGTACTGTTGTGAAAGAGACCCCAGAGAGCTCCCTCGTCCTTTCTGCCACCTGAGGACGTGGACAGCACCTAGTCGGTCAGCACCTCGAGCTTGGAGTCCCAGCCTCCAGAACTGTGGGAAGTAAGCCACCCACTATCTGGTGTTTTGTTGCATCAGCCCAAACAGACTGTGACATTTTCTGAGAAATGTAATGTTTTTTGTTTTTTTTTTTAATTGGGGTATCCATGCTAGTTCTTCTGATAAGTAAACTGTTGTGGGGCTTGTTTTCTTTTTAAAATACACAAAAATTTGTAGTTACAAATGAATGTTGTCTTCAAACCAGTCGCTGTGGGAACTGATGCATATACAGCTTTTTTCACTTTTAATTAGTGTATACACAAGGCGGGCGGCCTGGGTGGCACTAATGGCAAAGAATCTGCCTGCCCATGTAGGAGACATAAGAGGCGCAGGTTCAAGCCCTGGGTTGGAAAGATCCCCCGGAGCAGGGCCTGGCAACCTACTGCAGCATTCTTGCCTAGAGAATCCCACGGACAGCGGAGCCTTGCGGGCTAGCGCCCATAGGGTCGCAAAGAGCCGGACATGCCTGAAGCAGCTGAGCACGCGTGTATGCATGCGCACACAAGGCGAACAAAGGAGAAGCGTTCCAGGTGAAATGCTTAGCGCTCAGTTTCTCGGCGTGACTCCCCAGAGCCAACCAGTGTCCTAAGGTTTGTGTATATCCTTCCAGAGGTAGCGTACAGGCAGACCTTGGAGAGAGAGTGGTTTGGCTCCAGGTTACAGCGATGAAGCGAATGCCGCCGCAGAGCAAGTCACACAAGGTTTTTGGTTTCCCAGTACATAAGAGAGCTGCGTTTACACTGGAGCGCAGTGCTGTATTCAGTGTACGGTAGTATCATATCTAAAGCCGAGGTGCATGCCTTAATCTAAAACCAGTGCTGTTAGAAAGACGGCACTGAGGGACTTGCTTCTTGCAGGGCAGCCCCAGACCTTCAGTTTGCAAAACACAAGCAAACAAGCAGCGCGACATCTACAAAGTGCAGTGACGCGAAACACAAAGTGAGGGGTGTGTGTGTGTGTGTGTGTGTGTGCGCGCGTCTGTGCGAATGTGTGCGTCTGGGGGTGCGCATCTCACAGGACGGGAACGTCCGCATGTGTGTTCACCCCGGAGCTCTTTCTTAGGCGGATTTTCATGTCAGCAGATGGAGACCTACTGTGTCTGCGCTGTGTTTGGTATTAACTTCTCTTTGAAAAGGGCACGGATGACAGTAGGTAGTGAGGGCAAGCATCACCAAGTGAACGCACTCTGCATCCAGCCCCCAGGAGGAGAGTTGACTTTTTGTTTCCTTCTTTTCCAAACTTTATACCGTTTGTGTCTTTTTCTTGCCTCATTACACTGGCGAGGACATACATAGCAGGGGGAAGGCCCCAGCCTCCCTGTCTCTCTTCTAATTTAGCAGTAAAGCTTTGGCTGTTCTACCATTAAATATTTGCTGTAACTTTTTTGGTAGATACTTTTTGTCATACTAACAAAGTTCCCTTCTGTTCCTAGCTTGCTAAGATTATAATGAGCAGGTTTTGAACAGTGGAAACATATTTGTTTTTTCCACATCTGCTTAGGTGATCAGGTTATTTTTTTCCCTTCTCTGTTAACGTAGCACATTACGTTAACTTGGTTTTGAGTGTTACCCTTGCATTCCTGGATTTGTCAAGAAACCCCTCAATTCCTCTCCTAAGTGGCAGTTTTAACTGCATTTTCAGAAATGTATGAGAATGTGTGTTTCCTAACCTCCCATCTAACACCTGATGTCTTCAGTCTTTTTGAAAATAGGCCCAGGGACTTCCCTGGCAGCCCAGGGGCTGACACTCTCCACCCTGAGTGCAGGGGCCAGGTCAGGGAACTAGACCCCACATGCAGCAACTAAAAAGACCACGCGTACCGCAACTAAGACCCAGTACAGCCAAAGAAATAAATAAAGTTTAAAAATAATAAAAATAGGCCTAATAGGCGAAAGGGCGTGAAAGGATCTCATTTTTGTTTCAATTTGAATTCTCCGGACACCAGTGAGGCTGAGCATCCTTTCACACACTTAATGGCCATCTGTACTTCCTGCTCTGTGAATTTCACATTCACGTTCACTGACGTATTTCTTTCCAACAGTTTTCCTTGGCCTTTGAGGTGTGAATCCTTCATATATGGTGCCGATTTCTTGTTTCAGTCTAACAAATTTTTTATTTGGTTTCCATCCTTTATATAAATTTGAAAATTTAGCATCACATTTATCAACCTCTCTTTTCTTTCTGTGCTTTGTTTAAGAATGTCCTACTCCCTCACCCAAGGTCATAAAAGATACTTTTCCTGTTTTCTTCTAATATCTAGGTGGCTTTGTAGCTCACCTCTTAAAAATCCACGTGGAAATTGTTTTTAGAAATGCCGGGAGGTGTCTTACTCACTTCATAGTCACTCAGTATCTTTCATTGACTAGTCTTGACTCCAAATGACTCGGGATCCATTTCAAAATTCCGAGGAACTTGGCCTATTATGCCAAAGCCCTGGGTCGGGAAGATCCCCTGGAGGAGGGAAAGGCTACCCACTCCAGTATTCTGGCCTGGAGAATCCCATGGACTCTAATCCCTGGGGTCGCAAAGAGTCAGACCCGACTAAGCGACTTTCACTCTCTCAAGGTGTTTTTCAGTTATGTAGGTGGGATTATGTGTGTTTTAGTGCCTTTTAAGACATTTTTATTTAAGAATAAGGTTTTACACTGGTTAGGATATGGAGGAAGAAATGCTTGGAGCACTGAGGAGAATCCCAAACATGAAGTCTCACAAGTATTTTGCTGGGATTGCAGGAAAATGAATCTTAATTTCTGATTTAGTTGAGATTCTTTGAGTAACTTGTGATAAAACTCTAGTTCAAAGCTAGCTGAAGCAAATTAAGAACTTCCTTGACTCACATGACTGGAAATTCCAGGGCATCTTACTTTTGAGCATGGCTTGACCCAGGCTTCTGCAGGAGCCAGGTGGACAAAAGGACCTCACACTCCCCTTCTTGCTTAGCACCCCAAAGCAAGGAAGCAGGCATTTTTGGTGCCTTAAGCAGAAGGCTCCTGGAACAAGTCCTGTTTAAATTAGTTGGGCCTGGGTCTCAAGTCCATTCCTGACACGTCAGCTGCCTGGGGACAGGAGTACTGGCCAGGCCTCGGTCATGTGCCAGATCAGAATGCATGGTGGACGGTTTGACAAGGCCCCCCTGAGCCATGCAGGGTGGAGTGCAGCTGGAGAGAGGGCTCTGTCCCCAGCAGCAGGAGGACGGGGAGCCTGGCACACGGCCCCCAGCGCCCACTCTGCTCTGCTCCCGCTTTGGAGGAGAGGGTCTCTTCTCTCAGCACGCAGCGTCGGCTATCTGCCATCCTGTCAAGTCTCACGTTGCTGTCTTGGCTCCTGTGCAGTTGAAGGTACTGACCGGCTGTGTGGTGTTTTCAAGCCTTTAACGAGATAGGTGGATACCAGGAGCTAGAGAGCAGGTACCCGGAGGCCAAGCCAGCCCTCACCTCGGAAGGGAACTGGACTGCCCCAGTGGAGTGCTTCATGCCACGTGCGGACGCCTTCCATATCTTCCGAGACCCCATCACTGGAGACATCCCCTGGCCTGGGGTCATCTTTGGCCTCTCCACCATTTCCTTGTACTACTGGTGCACCGACCAGGTAACGAGACACGCAGCGCTGAGGGGTCTGCGCCGGGGGGTAGGGGTCTCGAGGTCTCTGCGGCCACAGGCAGGCTTCCCTCCCAGCCTTGTGCGGTGCCCAGATGCCACAGCACCACACGCTGTCTAAAAGAGGTCTCTAAAATCTGGAAAAGTTTAATGTGGCATAAAATAAGAAGGTGGTGGCGGAGGACTTCCTGGTGGTCCATTGGTTGAGACTCTGCCTGCCAGTGCAGGAGACACGGGTTCCATCCTTGGTTGGGGAACTAAGATCCCACATGCTGTGGGGTATGGCCAAAAAACTTTAAAAAGCTTTAAAAAATGCCGCATGTTTAAAAAATAATAATAAAATAAATTTTAAAAAAGGGGTCTCTGCCCCAGTCCCATCTGTAGCTCAGCACCTGTTTCCATTTCTTCTTCTTCCCTCTCATTGTCTGCAAAGCACCAGTTTTTGCTCATGAACAATGTCAGTTCTCCCAAACCGCGTCTAAAATCAAGTGCTGCCAACCAGTACTTCAGTTTGATTTTTTTTTCAGGACTCAAAGCTTATTCTAAAGATGACATGGTTCTATCAGCGGTCGATCACTACATTGTGAAATGTTCGTCCAGTGGAAAGGCGACAAAGAGAAGGAAGCACAGCTGCACGGCATGACCTGAGGGAGCCTTTAGAGCTCGGTGCCGAGTGGAAGGAGCCAAACGCAGGAGGCCGGGGCTGCGCGACGACGCTCCGGAGCGGAGCACAGACAGTGCGGAAGGCCGGGGCTGCGCGACGACGATCCGGAGCGGAGCACAGACAGTGCCGCGACATGTTGTCTCAGTCCACACAATCAAGTAGCAAAAGATTATACACAAAAGCAAGGAGGAAACAAGATGGTCATTAAAGCAGTCATTTCTGAAGCAAGGGGAAGAGCTGAGCTTAAAAAGAGGCGCACGAAACAGCGTTATCGACCATCGTTAAAAAGTGGAAATGACCCAAATATCCACCAAGGAATGAATGAACAAAGCGTGTGTCCATGTGTGGGAATATTATTCAGCCATAGAAAGAAATGAAATTCTGTTACATGCAGCCCGTTTGATGAATCTAAGAACGTTAAGCTCAGTGAAAGAAGCCAGGCTCAGCAGTTCACCTGTTGTGTGATTGCTTTTATATGAAACATTCAGAACAGGCAAATCCATGGAGACAAAAGTCCAATCAGTGCCTCCCAGGGGAGGAGTGGAGGAGGAATGGAGAGTGACCACTTTTGTGGGTCTGGGTGTTGTTCTGGGTCATGAGAAGGTTTTGATGTTGAAAAGAGCTGGAGATCATGCAGCCTCAGGGATGCACTAACCACTCCTGAATTGTTCACTTTAAAATGGTTAATTACAGAGACGTCCCTGACAGGCCAGTGGCTAAGACTCCTCATTTTCAACACGGGGCACTAGGTTGATCCCTGGTTGGGAAACTAAGATCCCACATGCTACACAGCATGGCCAAAAAGTAAAAGATAAACGGATAGTTATATGTTACGTGAATTTCACCTTGATATTTAAAAAAAGGGTCACGGAGAGAGGCTTCTGGGGTTCCGCAGAGTTGCACCTCTTGAATTGGCTGGTGGCTCCACGGTAATGGAACTACAGCGCTCCGTGATGTGCTGTAGCATACCTCTGTGTGTTATATCACAATAAAAAGGGTTTAAGCCTTTTATGAAAGGAGATGTCATAGATAGCCAACCCGAGGTTGAAAATGAAGAACAAAGTGGGAGACCTTGCCCGACCAGATATTTAAGCATCGACAAAGTTACAGTCATGCAAGCAGTTTGAAATTCCCAGGAACAGACATACAGACCCACGGAGCAGAGTCAAGAGCTCAGAGACAGACTCACGCACTTGTAGGGATTTAATGCATGTTCTGGGGGCTCCACCAATCAACAGGGGAGACCTCCAGTGGATTAAAGACTTCACTGTGAAAAGGAAACCCGAACGCTAATAAGGGAAGGTAACGCTGGCGAATACTTTCTTAGTTGTGGGGAGTGTAAGTCATAGCGATTTGACCACAGTGCGCGGAGGGCGTTTTTAACAAAGGTGCCCTAGACAAAGTTGGCAGACGATGGGCTGGAGGAGACCATTGGGAATGTTTGCAATGAGCAGGGGACTGATAGCAGACCCACAGGAAAAAGGCACTCCAGCAGCCATGCAGCCACGGGGACTAAAGACAGGGGCAGGCAACTTAGAAGATGAAATTGGGCGCAGCATTATCAGGGGAGCGCAATTTACAACCACCGTGAGACTGGCAGAAACCAGGACGCTTGGTGATGCAGGCGCCGGGGAGGACGTGGATGCATAGGGATCCTCGTGCGGTTCTGGTGAGAGTGCAGACCCGGCTAGCCTGCTCTGGAGGACTGCATGTTAACTCAAGTCTAGCATGCTGTGCTCTGTGACCAAGCAGTCATGTTCCCCAGAATGCACCCCCAAATCCTCACCCAGGTTCACAACGGACCACATGTGAGGCCCTGATGACCGCATCGATTGGACTGAGGTGGGCGGATGAGACCGGCTTGGGTGGCAGGGGCAGCTAACACTGAGGACTGCTTCGCAGCTGCCAGCCACGGGGCCTCCGTGCCCGGAACAGCGCTGACGGAGCGCCAACCTTTGTGGACTGGAGGGCCGGGCGGCCAGAGGAGGAGGGCTGGCGGCTGGAAGAGCGCCGGAGCCCCGCGCGCTCTGTGCTGTGGCACGGCCTTGCTACCTGTATTCCTCCTCTTGTGCTTATCACGTGTCTCGTTATGCTGTCTTGCCTCGAAGACAAGAAAAATCCTTCTGTAAAAAGTAGAAAACAGGCCGAACCTAACCACCACAAGCAAGAAACCCCCACACTTCACGGAACTGAGGTGTTAGATACCAAACACAAAATAGGCATATAAGGAAGGAAAAATGGGCCTGAAAACATGAGCACACAATTCCATCAAAAATGACCAGTTAGGGTTAAAATCGAACTCCTGGAAATGCAAAACATCCCTGTTGAAATGTAAAGTTCAGTAACTGTTACAATAACAGATTAAACATAGCTGAAGGAAAGAGTGAGCAACCTAGACGAGAGAGCTGAAGCGATTGCCCCAACCGCACAGAAAAGTGCGAACGAGAGACTAGGTGACGTGGATGACAGAATTGAAATACTTCCTTCAAATTCCAGGAGGAAAGAGGAGAAGCAATATTTGAAGAGAAAATAACTGAGAATTTTTACAGTCGTTGCAAGAGCAGGACTTTTCAGATTTAGGAATCACAGTGACTCCCATGCAAATCTACACAGAGTCACCTCTTGGTGAAGTTTCAGAACATGAAAGATGAGACTTTGAAAGCCCCTGAGATAAAAGATCACTTGTGGAGGAAGACAGGTATCCCCAGCAAACTTAGCAGCAGCATGGCCCAAGGGAGAGGAGGAAACCTTTTGAAGGACTGAGGAAGATGCCCGCTTTCCATTAGGTGCCCAGCTAAGCATTACTCAGAAGTGAGGGCAAGATAAAGTTGCACTGGGACTATCCTGGTGGTCCAGTGGCTGAGACTCCACTCTCCCAATGCAGGGGGCCCAGATTCACTCCCTGGTCTGGGAACTGGATCCCACATGCTGCAACTAAGACCCAGGACGCCAAATAAATACATATTAATAAAAGTAATGACCTTCCCTAGATAGTAAACGAGGTGCGTAAGGTAAAAGGAGGTCCTGGAGGGCAGAAGGGGTGGTTAGAGATGCTGGCCAGCACACGCACAGAGCTAAAGCGCTGCCTGAGAGTCATTGTAGTTATGCTCGCCGGAAGTAAAACACAGAACAGAGCTAAATTCGGAGACCACAATTGGAGTTCAATCTGTCTGTGCACCTGAAATTGTTGAGGAGTGTGTGAATACTGGTTTTCTTTAGATCTGGAGTTGTATCCATGTTAAAATGTTAAGGGTAATTATTAAGAGCATTAAAGTAGAATTTCTGACTTCCAAACTAGTAAAGAAAATGATTTAAGAAAAAATTTTATTTAAAAAAGAGGCAAATAAACGGACAGAAGGAAAACTGTTTTCCTTTGCCTACCACTGTGGATGGTGACTGTAGCCAAGAAATCAGAGGACTCTTGCTTCTTGGAAGGAAAGCTATGACAAACCTAGATAGTATATTAAAAAGCAGAGACATCACTTTGCTAGCAAAGATTTGTATAGTCAAGGGTATGGTCTTTCCAGTGAGCATGTACAGATAGGAGAGTTGAATGCTAAGGAAGGCAGAGCACCAAAGAACTGATGCTTTCGAACTGTGGTGCTGGAGAAGACTCTGGAGAGTCCTTTGGACAGGAAGGAGATCCAACCAGTCCATCCTAGAGAAAATCAACCCTGAACATTGATTGGAAGAACTGATGCTGAAGCTGAAGCTCCACTACTTTGACCACCTGATGTGAAGAACTGACTCATTGGAAAAGACCCTGATGCTGGGAAAGGTTGAGGGCAGGAGGAGAAGGGGATGGCAGAGGCTGAGATGGTTGAAGGGCATCATTGACTCAATGGCTGTGAGTTTGAGCAAACTCTAGGAGGTGGTGAAGGACAGGGAAGCCTGGTGTGCTGCAGTCCACGGGGTCACGAAGTCAGACACAACTTCCCGACTGAACAACAGTGCCCGCCGTTTTAAACAAGAACTCGTCCGTCTCCCCACTTGGTGACACATGGCCACCTACGCAAGTGCTGAGGGCCCTCTGCATGCAGCGACTTCATGCCCCACGGCCGTCCTGTCCTCAGAACAGGAGTCGGCTCCGGCCCCAGCCCTCCCCCCGCCCCTCGCTTAGAGCCCATACCCTCTGTGCACAGGGCTAAGCAGGCAAGGGAAGTGCAGCCCAGCTGCCCACCTGCTCAGCAGAGGCCCCCAGGGCACCGGGTGCCACCTGGTTCCCTGAGAAGCAGTGCCTGCTGCGTGAGGCAGGACTGCTCTGGGGTTCTTCCTTCTATTAATAAAGTAACACATTTGGAAAAGCAAGAGGGCATTAGAGGAACACAGGAGACTCCTGCCCGTCAGGATTGGCCGCCGGTGCCGCGCCAGTTCACCCCTGCGGACTGTCTCTAGGCACAGAGTCGCGGCCTCAGCGCGACTGCTGCCCCCGGGCCGTCCCGCGCCGAGCGCTCTCCCCACGATTGCAGTATGCCTTGAGCGCGTCATTTTGCGCCTGCAGAATGCTGCCTCCTCTCCGTGCAGCAGAGCACGCCTGCATGCTCTTCCTCACACGCTTCTCTGCCCGCATGCGCTCCTGCTCGGGCGGCGTGCACACCGCCGCTTAGAGCCCGTGACACGGGCCGTGACGTGCCCCCAGGAGACTTGGAGTGCAGGGTCTACACTGGTTGGCTTCCGCTGGGACGAGTGAGGTTGGCCCTAGCTCTGAACGCCCATTTGTTGCGAGGGACACACCTCACTGGGATTGATGTCACGGGCAGAGGCGCTCTGTGTCCTCTGGGAGGGAGTCTCGTCCTTGCCGGGGGGCAGCTGGTAAGCGCCGCACCGCTGTGCTGGACGTGCGGCCTTAGCGATGAGGCCAAGGGCAGGCTGCCCCCATCCGCTCGGGCAGCTGTGCGCGGAGCAGGGCGTGCTGCTCTGTCCACGTGTCTCCTGAGGCCCTGCGTGCCCGGGGGCGCCGGATGAGCAGGGTGAGCTGCCGGGCACCCCCTGCTGCTGCAGGTCCCAGCCGTCCTGTCCTGTCCTGTCCTGTCTGTGCAGAGGCGCCCAGGCTCACACACTCTGAGAAAGCCCCCCACCCCCACCCCCACCTGCGTTTCCTCTGCAGACTTTCGTCCAGGGCTGCCTGGCAGGGAAGAACTTGTCCCACGTGAAAGGCGGCTGCGTCCTGTGTGGGTTCCTGAAGCTGCTGCCCATGTTCAGCATCGTCATGCCGGGAATGATCAGCCGGGTCCTGTACACGGGTAACTCCTGCTCTGCTGCGCTCACACCGAGCGCCTTCCCGGCTCTCCCGCCTCGGGAGGGCAGCCTGCTGGTGTCAGGGTGCCCCAGGGTGCTTTCTTGGGGGCCGATGGGTTTAGATGAGGGGCGTGGCTGAGTGGAAGTCTGGCAGGGACTGTGGAGGCAGGTGGCAAGAGAGGATGGCAGAGGGGCAAGTAAGACGGGGGAGAGGCTGACCCTCCCTGCAGCCACTGCTGGGTCTCTGTATGGGGCTGAGGCCCAGGCCTCGGGGAGGTCACCGCGGGCATCACTGTGCGAGCCCTCCTGGGTGCTGGGTGCCGGGTGCCGTCACCCTTCTCACAGCCCAGGGGCAGCATGTGTATGAAACCCCCAAAACAACCCACGTTCTTCCCATTCAGCACTACAAAGATGTCCCCGCTTCCCTGAGCGAGCCGTCGTAATTTTGTGATGTCCCTCACCCCCATTTCAGCCCTGTTTTACTGGCTGTACTGCCTTTTGGTACTAGATTTGTTTATCCCTTACGCCTTTATGGGGAGAAGGGCATGGCAGCCCACTGCAGTATCCTTGCCCGGAGAATCCCACGGACAGAGGAGCCTGGCAGGCTGCAGTCCGCAGGGTCGCATAGAGTCGGACATGACTGAGGACAAACAGCTCTACGCCTTTATGGCGCACGTGCTCCGATGGCGCGGCCACTGGGGCAGAGCGGGCCGCTCCCATGGCGTCTCCTGCCACGGTGCCCGACAGGCCCGGCAGACGAAGGGGCACGTGCAGGAGATGTGGCTCAGCGTAGTCCAGCCGCCAGTCTGCCCTGGAGACGTGCCGCTCTTACCGCTGACTCCTCGCAGTCCCAGCAGAGAGGCGTGCTCCATCTCCGCATCCCAGGTCTGCTGTCTGGCTGTCAGGCAGCTCTTTCTGGAGCCTCATCGGTGGTGCCCCCTCAGAGGGTAGAAAACAGGCCCCATGGGACGTCCCTGGTGGCCCAGTGGCTAAGACACTGCCCTCCAGCGTGGGTTCGGTCCCTGGTCAGGGAGCTGAGGTCCCCGGTGCCTCTCAGCCAGAAAACCAAACCATAAGCAGAAGCGGTATTGTGACACATTCAGTAAAGACTTAAAAAGTGACCCGCATTGAAAGAAGTCTGTAAACTG
This sequence comes from Ovis canadensis, assembly GCF_042477335.2. NCBI lineage: Eukaryota > Metazoa > Chordata > Mammalia > Artiodactyla > Bovidae > Ovis > Ovis canadensis. The sequence goes on along the minus strand of NC_091261.1, from coordinate 82,065,446 downwards.
TATAAAAAGAGAAAATAGTCCCCTCCCCTCTGCTCCCTAGGACCCCAGAGTCCCCTGGGCTTGGCAGCCCTGCCTCCGCAGCCCCCCTGCACAGCACAGACCACCCCACCTACTGAGGAGGAAGACTGGGCGAAATCCTGCGACTCCTGGACTCTAGAGGTGGCTGAGGGGGTGGTGGAGGGCGGTGGGACGTAGGAAGAGCCAGCCTCCCGCGCCTGCCCCCTCCAACTCTGCCTACCCACCAGGTGAAGAGAGTTGGTGGAGTGCTCTGGGGACTGCACTGGGGCCTGGGACCACTTGTTCTCAGTCCTAGAAAGAGCCAGACCCTGCGATGGTGTCCGCAAGCCTGGGGTTTGAACAGAGCCAGAGAGGCGCTCAGTACAAAAGCTGGGCCTCCACCCGCTTCCTGGGAGAGTGTGGCTTTCCATTAACGCGGAGGCCTCTGGCCTAGATTCTGGGTCTCATGCGGCCAGAGCCGGGGTCTGCACGCCCCCAAGTGGTGGTCCGCCAGTCTGGCCTGCCGGGGCCGTCCCCGTGTTAGGTAGGGCTCTAGGTGGAAAATGGTGTCGTTCCAGCTCCTTCAGGCTGGTGTTCTCGCAGTCTCTCTGTTGTGAGTCGACCACCAGTGGCGCCAGGCTTCCCCCCTCCAGCCCAGAAAGCCCCGGGAAGAGTGCTTCCTTTCTGGGCATAAATGCCAGGGGAGCCTCAGCGAGCCCACCTGAGTGGCAGGGCCAGTCCCTGTGTGTCCAGAATGGCCGGGGGCCCGGGGGCCCTTCTCGGGCCACACGGAGGGGGACTGGGGGCCTGCTGGCCGGGGGGCGGGGCCGGGCAGAGGACAAGCCGCCCCTTGGTTTTCACGTGCTCCCCTGAGCTCCCCTGTGAAACTGCTTGCTCTCCGAGTAAACCCAGGCCTGCCTGCCTCTTCCTAGTCCATGAGGATTCCTTGTTTCTGCTTTTCTCTGAGGTGGCAGCTTTTTCTCCCTCGTTTAAGCTCTCGGTGGCCCATCACTTTCCCTTATTTACTTGCCTTTGTCCACATGTCTCCCCAAACCCTCTGAAACAACAGCCCCTGCAAGATGAAGGGGGTAAGGTCAACAGTGGCCCTCCAGTCAGTGTGAGGCCGAGTCACTGTTTGCTTCTCCAACACCGACTGGGTCACCGGGAGGCTTGCTGGGGTCACAGGACTGGCTGCGGGTTAAGCAGTGAACCGGCAGAAGCCCCGCCTCCCCCAAACTCCACCCCGAGCTCCTGGTGAGCCGGGGGCCCATGCTGGTGCAACTGTCTGTTTGCAGATAAGGTGGCGTGTGTGGTACCTTCAGAGTGTAAGAAGTACTGTGGCATCCAAGCCAGCTGCAGCCCCATCGCCTACCCCCTGCTGATGGTGGAGCTGCTGCCTAGTGGTAAGCAGTGGAGCTGTGCCTGGGGCCAGGAGTTGACGGTCCCAGGGGAGGCGGAGGCTGTGGCAGAGGCCCTCCGCGATGCTGGAGCCTCGGGGCCTCCTCTTGCTTCCTCACTTGGACTCTCGGGTCTCACCGGCGTTTGCACCAAGTAGGGGGTGGCCCTCTGGGTGGGGGCCCTCCCCTGGGTGGGGGCCCTCCCCGCCGAGCCTGTTTCTCCCCCACCCCGCCACCGCGGATGGTTCATGGAGACACAGAGGGGAGCAGGGCGGCACCCCGCTCGCAGGGAGCTCAGGCCAGTGGGCCGTTCCTCTCGCCTGCTTCCCCACCTCCAGAGGAGCCGAGCCAAGAGTACGGGCTTCTTAGATTCCACATTAGCAGGCCAAGAGCACGGAGACATCGATTCCCCTAAAACACGCTGCAGACGGCTCCCCTGAAGGAAGCGCCAGCTGCCCCACAGCTCAGGAAGGAGGCTACCTGGCTTCGCCAGCCGGGCCTTTGTCCGTGCGCCGGGGCTGCGGCCCGGGCCGTGGGGCACTGGGAGGGCTGCCTGGCCTGTCCCCGATGAATCGGGGCTGGGGGCGCTGTTGCACGGGCCCTGTTACCCCCCCAGGCTCTCCTGTGGCACGAGGGACTCGCTCTCCAAAGTCCCTGCCACTGAGTAGACTTTCAGGTCAAAAGCTGAGCTTGTCGTGTTTATAGCTAGCGTTTGTTGAGTACTTGCCCAATGTTGGGCATTGTCTTCACCTTAACAACAGCCCTGTGTGGTAGTTTTAAACCCACCTTGCAGATGGGAACGGTGAGGCTCAGGAGCTGTATCACTTGCTTAATGCTCTGGTCCTCTGGGTCTCATCTGTCAAAGGGGGACACCAATGGTTTCCTTTCCACAGGGCTGCAGGGGGGCCCTCAGGCTGATGTCCAAAGTGACCACTCTGGTTATTATACAAGGACCCAGCAGGAGACTGCGAGGCTTGTCACAGAGCAAGGACAGCTTCATGCACTGACCCAGCTTGGCGGGACTGCCACCCTGAGCAAATTCAGCGCGTGAGAATGCTCCTCGGCAGGCCTCAGGCACCTCCTGGGGCGGCCGGGGTGCTGGAGGCCCAGGCAGCGTTCTTCTCCCGCAGGCGTTCGCGGCTTGGTGGTGTCTGCCCTCTGGGCCTCTCTCATGTCCTCCCTGACTGCTGTTTTCAGCAGTGCCAGCGCTGTGTTCACCATGGACATCTACCCCCAGATCCGGCCGACGGCCACGAGGAAGGAGCTCATGATAACAGGAAGGTGCAGTATTCCTCTAATCCCACGAGTTTCTGCTGTCAGTGAAATGATGCCCCCAATAAGTCATTACGTGATACATTTAGGCTCTCAGAACTGACTCAATAGAAAAGACCCTGATGCTGGGAAAGATCGACGGTGGGAGGAGAAGGGGACGACAGAGGATGAGATGGCTGGATGGCATCACTGACTCGATGGCCGTGAGGCTGAGTGAACTTCGGGAGTTGGTGATGGACAGGGAGGCCTGGCGTGCTGGGGTGCATGGGGTCGCAAAGAGTGGGACACGACTGAGTGACTGGACCGAAGTGTTGTATATGGGGTTAGCATCTTTACGTGTGGTATGGTGGGGTCGCAGAGAGTCGGACACTACTGAGTGACTGGACCGAAGTGTTGTATATGGGGTTAGCATCTTTACGTGTGGTATGGTGGGGTCGCAGAGAGTCGGACACGACTGAGTGACTGGGCCCAAGTGTTGTATGTGGGGTTAGCATCTTTGCGTGTGGTATGGTGGGGTCGCAGAGAGTCGGACCCGACTGAGTGACTGGGCCCAAGTGTTGTGTGTGGGGTTAGCATCTTTGCGTGTGGTATGCTGGGGTCGCAGAGAGTGGGACCCGACTGAGTGACTGGGCCCAAGTGTTGTGTGTGGGGTTGGCATCTTTACATGTGGTATGGTGGGGTCGCAGAGAGTCGGACACTACTGAGTGACTGGGCCCAAGTGTTGTGTGTGGGGCTAGCATCTTTGCGTGTGGTGTGGTGGGGTCGCAGAGAGTGGGACCCGACTGAGTGACTGGGCCCAAGTGTTGTGTGTGGGGTTGGCATCTCTGCGTGTGGTGTGGTGGGGTCGCAGAGAGTGGGACCCTACTGAGTGACTGGGCCCAGGTGTCGTGTGTGGGGTTGGCATCTCTGCGTGTGCTGTGGTGCTGCTTGTTTTTTGTTGCACTTTTGCAATGAAGATGTATTGCTTTTATAATCACAGAGGAAATTGTTTCCACTTGGGAGAAAATTAAGTGGCGAGTACAGCGATAATGAGCATAGTTTATTAGCACCCCCCAAAGCAGTCCTTGTGAACGAGTGTGTGCCCATTATTGCAGTGTCTCTTTCAGTCCTCAGGACAGCCTTTAAAGGTAAATTTTAGTTCTTATTCTTACTATACAAATCGGGGGTAGTGGCTCAGAAAAGGGAGCTGGTCTGCCTGACCACGTGGTAAGCAGAACTCACCCGTCTCAGGGCTACACCGTCAACCAGGAGGCCACAAATGCTGGGCATAAGACGGGGGTACGAACGTGCAGACCTGGGCCTTGACACCCTTCCATAGGGTGATCCACCTCGAACCGCACACACTGAACTTGGCCTGCGTTGAACCTCGGATGCTGTCTCCGCTCCTCGCCCCTTGCTCACGGTCTTCCCTGTGTGGCCCCTGCAGGTTGAGTTTGCTGTGACATTTTATTAGCATTTCACTCTTTGAGAAGCACTTTTGTGAGAAACTTTAAGAAACAGATACAGGTTTTCTGGAAATTGTTGCAGCACATGGGGAGAAAGAGAACACACAGTCACTTTATAAAGTTCAAGACACTGATGCCAAAACCTAACAAGTGCAGCACAGGAGAAATTAACCTAAAGCCTCATCTCACTGTTAGATACCAGTGCAAAAGCAGTGAATAAAACGGTGGACACAACTCCAACAAAATACTAGAAAGAACGTTGAAAGAATGACATTTCATTGCCAGCTGTGATTATTTTCCAGAAGTGCAGGAGTGGTTCAGTATTAGAAAATGTGGTAATATACCTTGCCATATTAATAGATCAAAAGAGGAAAATCATATGTATCCAGATGATGAAAAAGTATCTCGTGAAATAGGTACCTTTCAACCCAGTAAAATATATCTGTATCACCCTGAAAATCCAGTCACGTCTAATGGAGCGAGAGGGAAACAAGGAAAGGATGTCCCTCTCTACCACTGTATTCATACTACCACACGCGTGAAAGAAAACATGTCACATATATAGAACTAGACCTACAGGTGAAGCTAGCAGACAAGAGGCTGTGAAATCCCCGTGGTTTGTATGTACAAGGAAATAGATGGAAAGAATTTGGAAGTTTTCCAAAGAGTTAGAATTTGTAAAAATGAGCAGGTCTAGAATTGACAGGTGTCTGAAATTAAGAGCTCAGTGGCGGGGACTTCCCTGCTCGTCCGGTGGGTAAGACTCCCCCTCGCAGTGCAGGGGAGGCAGGTTTGACCCCTGGTCAGGGAACTGAGATCCCACATGCCTCAGGGTCACTGAGCCCACATGCTCTGAAAGGCCCTCCATTACGCAGAGATCCTGTGCGCTGCAGCTAAGACCTGGGGCAGCCAAATCGATGAGTTAAAAAAAACAACTCGGTGGGCTAACAAGTGATTGGCTGAAGCAGAGGACACAGTAAGTGGCTTGAAAACGGATCAGTCGACAATTTGCAAGATAAAGCATGCAGGAAAAGAAAGACACACCTGGAACACAGGTGAATATAATATATTATGTCATTGGAATTATATATGTGTAACTGTAGGAGCAATTTTGAAACGATAACAACCAAGAATGTTCCAAATATCTGGACAGCTATCCAGAGATGCAGGAAATTCCACAAATCTCAGGCGGGATAAATCCAAAGGCGACCATACCCAGACTGCATGGCGGTGGAGCTGCTGGAGATGGAGCTGGACGACCTCTGGAGCAGCCAGAAGGAAGGGACTCGCATCGCCTGCAAACGGCGACCAGGGCACGGACAGTGGCGTTCTCAGCAGAAACCGCAGAAGCCAGGAGGCAGTGGGATGGCATCTTCAAGTGCTAGGAGCAAACTGCCCGCCTGAAATTCAGTACCCGTCAGGATAGCCTCCGGAGTGAAAGTGAAACAAACATGTTTCCTGATAAATGCAAGGTGAGAGAATGTATTCCACTGGAATTTCATGATAAGAAATACCAAAGGGGAGTCTTAGGCTGCAGGAAAAATAACCTGGATGGAAGAACTGACCTTCAGAGAACGATGGAGAGTGCCATCAAGTGTGAGTATATGGGAAATGGAAGAGAGCGGGTGCTGACGTCAAAGGAGAAACGCCTGTGGGAGCAGCAAGCCAGAGGAGCAGCACACACGCCGGGAATCCCAGCGGGAGTGAGAGCGGCTGCATGGAGCGGAGATGGTCCCAGGGTCTCTGGCACCACACCGAGGCGTGCCAAGGGTGCGTGTGTGGCCTCCAGACTGAACGACGTAAGGACAGCTCTAGGATGCATAACAAGTCAGTAAAACACGAGCGAGCCAATGAAATATTTGATTAGCCCAAAAGAAGTCAGGAGAATAAAAATTAAGTGAAAGGTAGGTTGAACAGAAAACAAGTAATAGAATGATTTCCCCGGTGGTCCAGTGGTTAAGATTCTGTGGTTCCAATGCAGGGGGCTCACGCGGAGTGCCTGGTCAGGGAGCTGAGATCTCACATGCCTTGAGGTGGGGGAGGGGGGAGAAGAGGAGAAACAGGCTGTGCACGTGCCCCGCGCATTCTGTGCTCATCCGTAATGAGCATGTAGGCTTTCCTCTGTCTCGGCTATTAAAAACAGGACAAGGTGTGCAGCAGTCTCTTCAAGACAGCGATCCATGTTTCCTTTCGAGACATACCCAGAAGTGGAATTGCCAGGTCACGTGGTATTTCATGCAAAGATGGGCACAATAAAGGACAGAAATGGTATGGACTTAACAGAAGCAAAAGATATTAAGAAGAGCTGGCAAGAATACTCAGAGGAACTATACAAAAAAGATCTTAATGACCCAGATAACTACAATTGTCCGATCACTCACCCAGAGCCAGACATTCTGGAATGTGAAGTCAAGTGGGCCTTGGGAAGCATCACTATGAACAAAGCTAGTGGAGGTGATGAAATTCGAGTTGAGCTGTTTCAAATCCTAAAAGATGATGCTGTTAAAGTGCTGCACTCAATGTGCCATCAAATTTTGGAAAACTCAGCAATGGCTACATGACTGGAAAAGGTCAGTTTTCATTCCAGTCCTAAAGAGGGGCAATGCCAAAGAACGTTCAAACTACCACATATTTGCACTCATCTCACACGCTAGCAAAGTAATGCTCAAAATTCTCCAGGCCAGGCTTCAACAGTATGTGAACCATGAACTTCCAGATGTTCAAGTGGGATTTAGACAAGGCAGAGGAACCAGAGATCAAATTGCCAACATCTGTTGGATCATCGAAAAAGGAAGAGAGTTCCAGAAAAATATCTATTTCTGCTTTATTGACTATGCCAAAGCCTTTGACTGTGTGGATCACAATCAACTGTGGAAAATTCTGAAAGAGATGGGAGTACCAGACCACCTGACCTGCCTCTTGAGAAACCTGTATGCAGGTCAGGAAGCAACAGTTAGAACTGAACATGGAACAACAGACTGGTTCCAAATAGGAAAAGGAGTACATCAAGGCTGTATATTGTCACCCTGCTTATTTATCTTATATGCAGAGTATATCATGAGAAATGCTGGACTGGAAGAAACACAAGCTGGAATCAAGATTGCAGGGAGAAATATCAATAACCTCAGATATGCAGCTGACACCACCCTTCTGGCAGAAAGTGAAGAAGAGCCTCTTCATAAAAATGAAAGAAGAGAGTGAAAAAGTTGGCTTAAAACTCAACATTCAGAAAACTAAGATCATGGCATCTAGTCCCACCACTTCATGGCAAATAGATGAGCAACAGTGGAAACAGTGAAAGAGTTTATTTTTGGGGGCTCCAAATCACTGCAGATGGTGACTTCAGCCCTGAAATTAAAAGACACTTGCTCCTTGGAAGAAAAGCTATGACCAACCTAGACAGCATATTAAAAAGAGACATTAGTTTGCTGACAAAGGTCCGTCTAGTCAAGGCTATGGTTTTTCTAGTAGTTGGGTATGGATGTGAGAGTTGGACTATAAAGAAAGCTGAGCGCTGAAGAATGGATGCTTTTGAACTGTGGTGTTGGAGAAGACTCTAGAATCCCTTGGACTGCAAGGAGATCAAACTGGTCAGTCCTAAAGGAAATTGTGAATGTTCATTGGAAAGACTGATGCTGAAGCTGAAACTCCAGTACTTTGGCCACCTGATGCGAAGAACTGACTCCTTGGAAAAGACCCTGATGCTGGGAAAGATTGAAGGCAGGAGGAGAAGGGACGACAGAGGCTGAGATGGTTGGATGGCATCACCGACCCGAAGGACGTGAGTGTGAGTGTGCTCTGGGAGCTGGCGATGGACAGGGAGGCCTGGCGTGCTGCCGTCCGTGGGGTCGCACAGAGTCAGACACGCCTGAGCGAGGGAGTGAACTGACCTGAGCTGTGGTTCCGTCTTCAGTTTCTCGAGGAACCTCCATCCTGGTTTCCATAGTGGCTGCAGCAGTATTCACTCCCAGCAGCAGTCCGCCGCGGCCCCTCTTCTCCACCTCCTCACCGCGCTTGTCATCTCTGTCTTTTTGACGGCAGCCGTTCTAACGGGTATGAGATGGTACCTCGTTGCCGTTTTTTGCCTTTGCCTGGTTAGTGGTGGTGAGCACCTTTTGGTGTGCCCGCTGGCCATTTGAGCGTCTCTTCGGAGGAGCGTCTGTCAGGCCCTCTGTCCGTCTTCAAGCCTGCTGTCGCTGCTGCCGAGGCTGCCGAGCGCCTCCTCTCCGATCAGGGGTCGTCTGTAAGTCCTAGCGCTGCTCTGTGCACGGAACGTGCCTTCTTTCCTGTGCGTTTACAACTTTCCCTGCATTTTTGGTTTTCGACAGTTTTGCTGTGGGTGTGCTGGTTGGGTTTTGCTGAAATTCTTGATCTGTAAATTCATGTTTTTCACCAGGTCTGGGAAATCGTTGACCGTTCTCTCTCTGCATATCTGCCGCGTCCCTCTTCTGCTTACACACCTGTTAGCTGTTTGATATTGTCCCACAGCTCACTGAGGCACTGTTTATTTTTAAATTTTTTTTCCTCTGCGTTCTTCAGTTTCCATTTTCATCAGTCCCCCTTGAGGATATTGGCCCTTTCTGCTGCCATTTCCAATCTACTGTTAAGGCCAACCTGTGCGTTTTTCATTTCGTATTTTCAGCTGGAATTCTAGTTCTGGAGTATCTGTTTGGTTTGTTTTAAAACTTTTTTCTAGTATTCCATTTTCTGTCTTGATTTCCCATCTGCCCGCTCGTAACTCTGATTTCCTCTGAACCCTTTCCGATAACTGTAGTAGTTGCTTTGAAGTCTTTCGTCATTTTAATACCTGAACCATCTTGGGGTTGATTTCTATTGACCTCTGTTTTCCTTGACTATAGGTTACATTTTCTTACTTCTCCCCATTCCTAGAAAAGCTTATTATATACTTAACATTGTAGATAATAGGAATTCTGGATCATGTTCCTCTGAAGAATATTGGCTTTTGTTCAAGTATGCAGGTAAATTCCTAGCTGATTCCCTTGAACTTAAGGAGGCCTGTTTTTTTTTTTAATTAATTTATTTTTTATTGAAGGAGAATTGCTTTACAGAATGTTGTTGTTTTCTGTCAAAGCTCAGCATGAATCAGGCAGAGGCGTGCACATCTCCCCTCCCTTGTGAGCGTCCCTCCCATCTCCGTCCGCGCCCCGCCCCTCTGGGCTGACGCAGAGGGCCTGGCGCTTATGCTTGGTTAGAGCGCCTCGGTGTCAGTTTTCTCTAGTCCTATCGTGAATTCTTAGTCCTGGACACACTCTCTGCTTCCAAGGCATGGCTCTTCAGGGGTTTCAGCGGAAAGCCCTAGGCGGCTCCCTCTGCAGGCAGTGGGATCTGCGCTCAGCCTTTTCTGTCTTTCACCGGTTGCTCGGTTGCTCATTGTGGACTGTTGGGCAGTTTTCTGGCGTGAGCAGCCGAGGGCTTAAGGGAGCCGACACCAATCTGTGAAGCCAGGCGCATCACTGCTCCATTTGAAATGTGTAGAAATGTGTTATCCCTCAAGAAAGTAACATTCTCCATGTATTATATATTTTAAGCATGACCACCTCAAGACACACCCTCCAAATGTGATGGAAATCTACCCACGATCCAGTCCAGAAGTTGAAGGGGTTTTAGGAACCCTCGGGCCCTGTCAGAGTGCAGGGGTGTGGCTGTCTCTGCCATACTTCAGGAACAGGCGTCCGAGTTTGACCTGAGGCGTAATCAGGACGAGCTCACAGCTTATGGTTTGCAGATATTTTATTGGCAGGTTAAAAAAAAAAACTCATCAAACTGTCGTTGACTTTTGGTTCAACTTCCAGGTTTTTTGTTATAGTCTTGCTCGCTGTCTCCATCGCCTGGGTCCCTGCTCTGCAAGTGGCTCACAGGGAGCAGCTGTTTGAGTACATGCACTCGGTGCTGAGCTACCTGACGCCCCCCGTGGCTGCCATGTTCCTGCTGGCCATATTTTGCAAGAGAGTCACTGAGCAGGTAGGTGGGCGGGAGGCAGCCTCTGATCTGTCCTCCGCCCTCCCAAGGCCATCCACCTCCAGCTGTGCCGTGCGTGGGGCAGCGCACATGGGGCCCTCCTGCACCCTTGTCTGGCCACAGGAGGCCCTCTGCTGTTGGTCTCTGCAGGAGGATGCTTTCCTGCTCAGAGATGTCGGACGCTTGGGGATGTTCAGTCCCGGGCTCCTATTCCCTGCACGAAGACCGTCTCCCCCACCACACGTAGAACTAGATAAAGAAAGATCCCAGCTAACTGTTTGACCATCTCACCCTTAAGACTGGAAGCATGGTGTGCCAGAGCGTTTTCGCTGGTTAGTGGAGTCGCAGCCTGACCTATCTCTCCTGCCTTGCACACGTCCTGAGCTCAGCGCCCCTGAGACCTGGCTCCTGCCCGCCCACCGGCCCTGGCCTCTCCGCCCGGGCCCGGCCACTGCTGGTCACGTGCGGTGCTGACTGCCTGTCCCCTGCCCTCTACAGCCCCTCTCCTTCCCCACGGAGTCTTTGCTTTGCCATGAGAGTCTTTGTCCACCTCCATCTGGCTGCTGGCTCCTGCAGGCTCAGGCCAGGCTCGGTCCTCCAGGCCAGTCGGCTAGTGCTTCCTGCTCTGCTCAGCTCGTGGGCGCACGCTCAGTCACTCAGTCGTGTCTGATTCTTTGTGACCCCCTTGGACTGTAGCCCACCAGGCTCCTCTGTCCATGGGATTTTCCAGACAAAAATACTGCAGTAGGTTGCCATTTCCTACTCCAGGAGATCTTCCCAACCCAGGAATCGAACCCACATGAGGCCTGAGTCTCGTGCGTTGGCGTGGATTCTTTACCACCGAGCCACAGCTCCGCTCACCAGGACTCAGTTTAGCACTGAGAATGGGGTGAGGGGGCATCTGGGCTCCGGAAATGCTCCTCCCTGTGCTCGCCTGGGAGCGGTGTGGGCGGGAGGAGCAGGCGGCCGGGCCGGCCTGCCTCCCGCCTCTGCGGCACGCTCGGGCTGCTGGGGCCTGCCACCGAGGGAGGTTGGGGAGCTGGTCAGGGGCTGTCCAGCTACCCTGCTCCAAGGTCACAGCATGTTGTGGTCCCTTCCTTGGCCTAGAGAACTTCTCCAGGCCGTCTCTCTCACCCTCACCTGTTGCTTGGTCTGCCCTTTCCTGCACGTCTCCGTCAGTAAATGGGGCCTGTGGACCGCTCACCCGGCCTTTGGTTTCAGTTCTTTCTCCAGGACTCTTCCCACACACACTGCATCCTCTCCTCCTCCGACATCCAGCCTCCCTGAGCCGGGCTGCAAGCCCAAGTCCAAGTCCTCACGCTGAGGAGTGCAGTGTCTCGGCGGAGGAGACAGATGATACCCAGCGAGCAGATAAGATTTCTGGGAGTGGAGTAGTGCTGTTTAAAAGGAAAGACCGGGGGGAAGTAAAGAAGTCTCACGGAGGGGAGCAGGGCAGACGCTGGGGCAGGGCGTGGGGCACAGGGGCCCAGCCAGGGCCCCGGGGGATTTCTCCTAAGAAGGTGGCCTGCAGCCGGAGTCCTGAAGGGTGACTGGAACCACCAAGGTCTGGGGAGAGACCAGGGCAGAGAGAAGGGCACGTGCAGAGGCCGGGCAGATGGGGAGGGCACGCCTGGTGGCCAGAGGGGGCCGACGGGAGGGCGGAGCCAGGTGAGGTCAGCTGAGCCGCCGAGCCTTGCTTCTCAGGGCGGCCAGGAGGGCCACCAGGGCTTCCGCAGAGGCAGGGCACTCCCTGACCTGCGCTTCGAAGAGCTCATGCGGGCTCCGCGAACTGCGGGCGAGCAGAGACCAGAAGGGCGTCCCCCTGTGTGAGAGACAGCGGACGATCGCGACGGAGGGGGTCTCCGTGGGAATGGCAGCCTGGCTTGCTGATGGATCGGTGGCAGGGCAGGGTGGACGGAGGAGGAGCCAGGGATGACTCCTGGGGTCTGCGCCTGAGTAGCTGGGGAGATGGAGGTGCCCCCACCGCAGCAGGCGAGACTGAGGTCTTCTCGGACACTGTGTGGGATGCGTCCTCATCATCTGACTTAGACGTGTCTCCAGTACTCCCTGAGTTCTCCGATGGATTTGGTAGAGTGTGCGCGCCCCTTGGGTCTTTGTTCTGCCCCGGGTGGTGGTGTCTCCCGGTGCCGAGACGGCTCTGCGAGGTGCGTGCAGCCCTTGCCGTGCCGGGTTCAGCTCCGGAACCGGGCGACTCGGCTCAGTGCCGCCTTGCTCCCGGTGACTCGGGCCCCTCCTCTGCCAGGGCGCCTTCTGGGGGCTGGCCAGCGGCCTTGTGATCGGCTCCGTTCGCATGCTGACCGAGTTTGCCTACGGGCCCTGGAGCTGCTCCGTGAACAGGAGGTGCCCCCAGGTCATCTGCGGCGTGCACTACCTCTACTTCGCCTTGATCCTCTTCACCATCAGCCTCCTCACCGTCCTGGGCGTCTCCGCATTCACCGAGCCGATTCCAGACAAACACGTGAGTGCCGCGGCGGGCGTGCTCCGGGTCGGCCTGCGGCCCCTGCGTCCTGGGAGCAGCTTGGGAGAAAAGCAGCTGAAGAGAAGCCGGAGGGCTGGGAGTCGGGGTGACATACGGGTCAGAAATGGGCAAGTGACCTCCGTGCCTTAAGCACAGAGCCGAACTAAAAGGCAATCTTCCCATGAGGTATTCTCCGAGAGTGAGACGTTTGAGTTTTAAAACACAGGTTTTCCGTGAAGCGCTGAGGTCACTCACTCTGCTGTGGGTGAATGTAAGCGGGGTCACCCTGCCCGCCGGCCTGGCCAGTGGGGGTGCTGGTGGGGGTGGGGGGCGGTACTGCCCGCAGAGCTGTGGCCAGCGGCCCGCACGCCCCAGCCGCTTGCCCTGCCCAGGAGGAGGTGTCTGCTACTCCAGTTGGAATATAAAATGCCTGGGCTCAGAGGAGTGTGGTCACTTGTCCCTGACTCCAAGACCAGCCAGCGGCCCTGCTGGGCCTGAGCAGACGCCGGTGCGTCCCCCGCGTGGGCCTGGCCAGAGGGCCTAGCAGGGCTCCCCAGGGCTTGGCTGAGCTGGAGGCCAGCAGGCAGGGTCCTGGGTGTCCCGGGTGAGAAACGGGAGGAGGCCCCTGCCCCTGGGTCTGGACGAGAGCTGGGCCGGCTCTGCACCTGCAGACGCCTGCAGAGTGTGAGTGGCTGAGCCCTGCCAGGGCCAGGCCACTGGGCACCAAGATGAGGCGGGCCGAGCCTGCCCTGGGCAGGGTTCTTCCGGCAGGAAATCAGCCCCTGGGTCCGCCCTGTGGGTGACCCAGGAGCAGCAGACCAGGGGTGAGGGGCCGCTTCTCCCAGCCTGGAGGGCACAGCTTCCTGGACCTCAGTTGCCTTCTGGTACTGAGGTGTGCCTCGTACCCCCAGTGTCCAGCCCAGGACACTGAGCTCGCCCTTTGCGAGGCCAGGACTGAGACCTGGGGTTCCCGAGCACCACGCTTTCACCACCCCACCCCTTCCTTCCTCCCTTGTTGGAACCAGTGGCCACACCTCTTTTCGGCCCCTGGAGACCCTGGGGCCCAGCTCTGACACCGCAAGCCCGACGGCAGGGCCCTGGTGGTGGCAGGCCCCTTGTCTCCCCTCAGCTCCACCGCCTCTGTTGGAGTTTGCGGAACAGCCAGGAAGAGAGGGTGGACCTGGACGAGGACACGGAGGTGAAGAGCCCCGAGCCCCAGGCAGAGCCAGGTGAGAGGGAAGCCGGAAGCCAGTGACCAGAGGGGCCTGCTCCCGCCCCCGAGCCCGCGGTCTGTGCCTCGAGGTGGAGGCCTCGTGGTGCCTCTGAGACCCCTCTCTGGGGTTCTGGCCCAGGAATATGGAGGTGGGAGGTGTCAGCACGTGCAGGGGGAGGAGGGGAGGGTCTGGCCCAAAGCTAAGGGCAGAGAACCAGAAGTATCTGGCAATCTAGAAGTGTCTGCGGTGGGGCGGGAGGGATGCACGGATTACCGTGTGCCCCAGGACGGGGTGGGGGGAGGGACAGCGTGTCACGGCACCTCTCACAGCAGTTCAAGCCAGAGGCTCCTGGGAGCAGGCAGGCGTTGTCCTCAAGGAGCAGTGGGCAGCTGCCCCCGAGAGGGTGCCAGGGACGCCTCTATGGACACCTGAGTTTCAGTCCCAGCAGCAAGAGTGTCCAGGAGAGGCTTGGGTCGGGGTCTCCAGGAGGCCCAGGGGAAAGCGCTCAGCAGGGGGTCAGAGAGGCGTGTGGGGCCGTGGGGAGGGCGCCTGCACCTCCTGAAGCTCTGATGCAAGCGGGATTAGAGCCTAACAGGATTAGTGCTGAGTCTGCAGCAAGGGACCGGGGCGGGGGGGGGGGGGGTGCGGAGGGGGCGCTGTGGCAGGCATGTCTTGGGGACATCGTCCTGGGGCCCCGCCTCCACTGCTGCCAGGGGCCCTCTCCTGACACCCACAACCAGGCGGCCCCAGGTCTCTGGAGGGTGCCACGCTCTCGGGAGCGCTCTCCCTGGGGGACGGGGGAAGGTGCCCGTCAGGGCCACTGTGCAGGGCCTGTCCTTGGGGCCCCTCGCAGTCCTGTCCTCAGTCGTGGGCGACCGTGATGACGCTGTGCACACCTGCCGTGCACAGGGGATGTGCCAGCCGCTGGGTGTGACGGGGCCGTTATCGTCCCAGGTCAGAGACGGGGAGACTGCGGCCCCACCCAGGAAGTGTCTGCCCCGGCTCGCACACGACCCAGCGGTGGTGGGGCTGGGGAGGCCGGGCACAGGCGGGCTGACTCTAGAGCACACGCTCTCGGCCGCCGGCCTGTCCCACCTCCCTTCATACAGCCGTTGGGCTGTGGCTGCATGGTGGGTCAGCCCTCTGGGCCTGGCAGCTGACAGTGGCATCTGAGAGGCCGGGCCTCGTCTCTGGGGTCCCCGGCGGCGGCCCCTCCCCCGCGACACAGGCCCCAGCAGCAGCGGCTGGTGAGTTCCACAAGCCCAGGTGCTGCCTCAGCCTCGGGACTCATCTGGTGCGGCCGCTGCCCAAGGGGAGGAGACGCAGAGCAGGTCGCACGCACTGCTGGACACACTGCTTGTCATCAGGGAGGGCACTGGTCCCAGCCGCGTGCGCGTGGAGCTGGCCGTGGTGCTGGCCTGGGCGGGCCGTACTGCCAGACGCCGGAGGCAGGCCAAGCCTCAGAGGGAGGCGTTTCACTGATTTGGCCCAGAGATACGGGTGGAAATTTGCCTATAATTCCTGGGCTTCCCCCCCGCTCCTGGAGAAAACCACCAATTCCCCTTCCAAGGACCCAGAAGGTCCTCGGGTCGGGCCGTGAGGCTGGTGCTGCCTGGAGAAGACACTCCCAGGGCTGCTAAGCAGAGACAGCAGGGCAGCGGGGCTCTTCTGTCCTCCGAGGCGCAGCCTCTCACCCTGGACCTGCAGAGCTGGGCTCAGTGCGGGCCCGCAGGGGAGGCCTGCCCTGTGCCAGCCGGGCTCTGGGCTGGCTGAAGTCTCTGCGGATGCCAGGCGATCGTGGCCCCCGGCCCCCTCTCTGTGCCCCCGAGGCTGGTGGGAGGCGCTCCTACCAGAGCAGCCAGGGCTGAGGCTTGCTGTCCGCACCGGGAGCCGGGCCACTGGCCTCCCTTCGGGGCTCCCCACAAGACGCCAGACCCTGGGAAGACCCCTCCTGTGTGCCGGCCTCCTGACCCTGCCCATCCCCTCGGTTCCAGACATGTTCGTAGAGGACAGGGGCTGCCTCTGGAAGGCCTGGGACGTGTTCTGTGGCCTGGAGTTGCTGCCCAGCCCCAAGCTGGCCCCGGAAGAGGTGGTCGTGCCTGAGGCGGAGCAGGATGACGTGCTTGAAGGCCCGGCGCACGGCGCCACATCGGAAGGGCCGGAGCAGCAGGAGGTGCTGGAGGAGCAGCTCCTCTGGAGCAAGGTGCTCGGCTTCTGCGGGCTCCTCCTGCTCCTGCTTACGGGCCTCTGCCACGTCTACTTCTACTGACCGCCGCGCGGGGGCGGGCCCGTCCGGGCGGCCCACGGACGAGGCGCCGGGCCACTCCGCCGAGCGTGCGCCCCGAGCCCCAGGGCTGCGGCCCGCGGGTGGCGAGGGCAGGCACTGGTGAGCACGCCTGTCCTCTGCTCGCTGAGCCACTCTCTACAGACCACCCCGCCGCACGGACACTGGCTCCCACGCTAACTCCGGCGCTTTGTCTCTTGATATGCTTGGGAGCCTTGCCTGCGTCCACTGCCACCATTTCCTTCCCGTGCCCACCTCTATTGGCAGTGTTCTCTCCTCCTCTGGAAAGGTGCGGCTGCTGGCAAAGACGCCCGCCCACAGGGGCTGAGCCCACCGCCAAATGTCACACAGGCCAGGGCCTCCAAGGACAGAGGCATTGGCAGCTGCCTGGACGGTGGTGGGCTGAGCTGCTCCCTGCCTGAGGACTGGGCCTCCCTGCAGCCCGCTTCTGTCTGGCTGCGCCTCTCGGGGACAGACGGAGAGGAAGCGTCCCTCCTTGCCAAGCTCCGCCTAGCGCCTCCCAGTCTGCCTGCTCCTGGGAGTCGAGCCCTGGGCTGGATCCCCTTAGCGGTCGGGTTGAGGCCACTCTTGGGCTGTGTCTTTGCAGGGGCGTCCTCAGCCACCCCGTCCTCTTTCTTCTTCTCAGACCAGAATAAATGATTCGCGTCTTTAGAAAAAGTCTCAGATACGTCAAAGGGATTTGGGGGAGGCCCACAAGCACTGCAAACTCACCCTCTGAAGGTGCGGTCAGAACCGGCCCATCTCCCCCTGTTCAGTCCTTCCGCTGACATGTCTGAGTGCCTGCTGTGCCCAGCACTGCTGGGAAACCGTCGTGGGCAGAACTCGTGGTCTCGGGAAGCAAAGCGCTGGTGGTGATGGGCAGCGCCGAGTGTGGGGCCCGCTGTGCCCTGCCCGGGGCTGTCACCACCTTCAAGCCGTGGAACCAGCCCAGGAGGAAGGACCAGATCAGCCAACGCTTCACAGGGCAGGAGACTGAGCTCAGTCAGGAAACCCAGTAAAGGGGGCCCTCCGCACACATTCACAGCGGCAGGAGTGCCCCAGGGAAGAGGCCTCCCTCGACTAAAGCAGAGGTCAGCGAGCCAGCGGGGCGACAGCGGCAGGGTGTGGGAGGACAGGTGAGGCAAGGGTGTGAGCAGGCCCGGGCGCAGAGCTGTGAGGGCGGGGAGGGCAAGCGTGGGCAGGGGCCAGCCTGCAGGCCTCACATGCTTTGGGATGCTGAGTCGCTGGGAGCTTCAGCCATGAAGGGATAGGACCAGGTTTGCTGACTGCTGCTGGGGAGGTGAAAAGGAGGCGAGAACACCCACCAGGAGGCTGTTAGAGGAATCCAGGCAAGTCAGCAGCAGAAAAGACAAGGGAACCAATCAGCACCAAGGGAAGCCAGCAAGCAGAAGTCACAGGACATGGGTCACTGGGCTTCTGGAAGGAGGGCCCAGCAATGGCTCTCCAGCTTGAGCACATGTCGCAGCCCCAGCGCTGGGCCACGCAGGACGGGAGCAGGCACGGGGGGAGGCGGGGCTCTGTGTGGGGCACGCGGACTCCGAGTGGCGTGAAGACGCCCTTTGCCATCTTGACCGCGTCCGGTCTTTCTGGTCCGTGAACGTGGGATGTCCTCCCGGCATTTAGGGCCCCTTCCATTTCTTTCAACAGCATGTTGTCTTCAGCACTCAAGTTTCACGTGTCCAAGTTGATTCCTGGGTATTTTATTCTTTTTGATGCTTCAGTGAATGAGGCTTTTTTAAAAGTTGAGATATAGTTGATGTACAATACTAGGTAAGTTACGGGTGTGCAACGCAGTAATTCATAATGTTTAAAGGTCACACTCCGTCTATATTAAAAAGTTGGTTTTGTTTCCTGTGTTGTACAGTACATCCTTGTAGCTTATTTTATACACAATGGATTCTGCTTGTCCCCTACCCTTCATTTTAATTGCATTTTCAGATGGGTCATTGCTCAGGTGCAGGAAAACAGAAATTGTATCTTGATCTTGGAACCTGTAACTTTGTGGAATTTGTTAATTCTTCTATTTTTAAAGTGTATTCCTTGGAATTTTTTCACACATAAAATCATGTAATCTGCAAGTACAGACAACTTCTTTCCGACCCGGATGCCTTTTATTTCATTCTCTTGCCTAAACGGCCCCAGCTAGAACCTCCGGTACAGTGTCGAGTTTGGAGTGGTGACAGTGGACATCCTTGTCTTGCTCCCAAGTCTTGGAGGAAAAGCATCGAGCGTCTCACGGTCGAGTGGGATGTTAGCAATGAGTTCTTGCAGATGTGATCGTGAGGAAATTCCCTCTATCCCTATGTTGCTGTTTTTCAAGCTTTATTTACGTGTTTATTTTTGGCTGTGCCAGGCCCTCACTGCCGTGCCTGGGCTCTCTCTAGCTGCAGTGAGTGGGGCCTCTCACTGGGGTGGCTTCCCCTGTGCAGAGCCCAGGTCCTCGGACACGCGGGCTTCAGTGCTTGCAGTGGGGGGCTCAGTATTTCTGGCTTTTTAGCTGCTCTGGGGCGTGGAGGGTCTCCCCAGCCTGGGGCCCGGGCCCGTGTCCCCTGCCCTGGCAGGCGGGTTCTTGGCCCCTGGAGCACCAGGGACGTTTTTGCTGAGAGTTTTTTATTTTGTTTTAGTTTTAAGGTGTTTTTTTTTTTTTAATGAAATGGGTGTTGGATTCTGTTAAGTGCTTTTTCCTGCGCCTGTGATGGTGACCGTGTGATTTCTGCTCTTTATTCTCTTCACCCGCTGTTCCGTTGGTTTCTCGTCGCGCGTTGAACCCATCTTGCGTCACTGGGAGAAATGCCTGTTGGTTGTGGTATATGAGGCTCTTTCCACGCGGCTGGGTCTGGTTTGCTAGCATCTGGTTGAGCTCTTGTGTCTATTCATGTAGAGGACACTGGTCTATAGTTTTCTTTCCTCGTGAGGTCTTTGCCTGGTTTGGGGATGGGGGTGATATTAGCCTCACGGAATGAGCTGGGAAGTGTGCCTGCCTATTCTCTTTTTTTCAAAGCAGTTGGTGAAGGGTTGGTATTAATTCTCGCCGGGAGACATTTAAGGGTCGGTATCAAGTTGCTTGCAGGGGTCTGGAACTCGGGAGAGAGAGGAGCTGGCGGTAGCGACTCAGATTGCAGGGAAAGAAGACAGCGGGCCGCCCTAGCTGAGAAGGGAAGCTGGTAGAGGAAGCCCGCCAGGCAGGCGAGACGGTGCGGGAGAGCGGGACAGAGCGGCCAGGTTAGGAAAGGGGGATCTTTCTACAGAGCAGACCAGCGGGGCACAACCGGGGTCCGGGCGGAGGGCCAGGACGGCGGCCGCAGGGAGGGAGGGGCCCCGTGCTCGGGTCTCGGCGGCCAGGAGGTGGCGCGCTGGAGGGAGGGCGATGGGGCGGGCCGACGGGCCCCTCAGAGCACAGCGCCGCTTTATGAGGGTTAACCTGAAAGCCCCCTGGGCCCGGCAGCCGGCCCCTCCTGGAACAAGGGGGCCTGCCTGGGGCTCATCCCCGGGAGGCAGGCGTCCCTGTGTCCCTCCTGGGTAAGGGAAGGCCTCAGTCCCCGGAGGACGCGGGGAAGGCACTCAGTCCCCGGGATGCTAGTTTTGTGGGAGGTTCTTTCCCACAGGAAGTGGGGCTGCTGTTTGCGGATGGAACGAGGGAAAAAAAGCTGGTGTGAGTCCTGGAGAGCAAGGCCCTGGTTCAGCCCAGGCAAAAGAGCCCAACCCTGAAACAGAGCCAGACCGCCAGCCAGGGTGGGCTGGGGGCCCCCGGGGCCCCGCGCCTCTTCGTCCCCTCATGAGCCCATCCCAGCAGCCTGTTTTCCTTGCCACGTCACCTCCCATCCCCGCAGATGCAGGCACAGATGCTCTAGCCTGCAGACAGCAGCGGGAGGGCCGGGGGAGGCCGGCCCAGGCTCACTTAGGGGACTTGGCTTTGGGGAGCTCAGCTGTTTGAGGGGGAGGCCTTAAGGGGCTACCCTGTGCGGAGCACTCATCCCTGGGGTGCAGGGGGGGGTCCTCTTACAACTCACCCTCCTCCAGCAAGAGCCCAACAGGGGTGGTACCCATGACCTTCCTTCCTGCCATCCCATGTGGGAAGCTGGCTGATCCAGGGAGCAGGGCCGCACCCAAGGGCCCACTCACCCCAGTGTCCAGCCCCCTCCTCCGCCTCATCCCTGCTCTCTGCCCTCCCAGGGGCCTCGACTGCAGCAGGGGGGTGCAGGGAGGCCTCCCACCCGTCCCCGGGACCCGAGGTCAGCCTGTGACCCAGTCCTCCCAAGCCGGGCGTTTCCCCTTTGGCAAGAGAGAGGAGACACGTGACCCACTCCAGACCCATCGGGTGCCACCATTCGGACCGAGATAGAGAGACCCTGTGCGTTTATTTGGGTGTGGAGTCGCGGGGCCGGGGGTGCGGTAGGAGACTCAGGGCTTCCACTCGATGACTTTGATGGCGATCTGCGCCGCCCGCTGCACAGCCGGGCTGAGGTCCTCCTCGAGCACCCGGAAGGTGGCCACGTGGGACTGCAGGAGCTTGCGGCCCTCGGGCGCCTCGGCCAGCATGGTGAGGGCCTTGATGGCGTTCAGGCGCGCCTTGCTCAGAGACGAGGTCAGCAGCTGCAGCAGCGGTTGGGTGGCCTCCACGTCCAGGGCCGCATACTTCCCTGCCGGCCACCGGTGCCAAGTAGTCCTGGGGTGGGGGGAGCCCTGCCCACCTCCCAGGCCCCCTGGCCGTCCCTGCCCGCAGCCTGGGCCCCACCAGCTCCCACACTGGCTTCTCCCCAGCCACCAGGTGCCTCGCCGGGCAGCACGAAGGATCTCTTGAAAGTTAAACTCCAGTCGCTGCCCCCACCCCGCCCGCTGAAAGGCCACGCTTGCCCTCACCCTCCTGCATCAATCACTTCTCGCTGCTGTCAGGCTGGCCAGCCCCCTTGGCCCAGGCGGCCCCCCTCATCCTGTTGGTCCACCCCACACCCCTGCCCCCAGGACACCCCGCCCCTCTGCTCTGTCTCGCGCCCCCAGGCCCCCAAGCCGCAGACCTCAGAGGCCGAGGCATCCGCGTCTCCACTGCCCGCCCTACCACCGCTGGGGCCTGGCCTGCCGCGGGAGCTCAGGGTCCCTCGGCAGGAATGCCAGCTCAGGGAAAGTGGCCTCACGTCCCCAAACTCCCGTGTCGCCAGGGTCCCCTGAGAGCCCCCAGCCCTCCAGGCGCCCACCCAGGACGCCCGGGGGAACACTGAGCGTGGCCCAGAGCGGGCGGGGGTGGGGGTGGCCGGGGGGCTGCGGGGGGGGCTCCTCAGGGCAAATGGGGAGCAGCGGGACTCCCAGCGCTGGGGGGTCTGCCACTGACTGAGGATCAGAGGCCCAGGCAGCCGGCAGGGGGGGACAGCAAGGAAGCTCAGTGGACCCGGCTGGTGCAGGCGGCGGAAGGTGCTGCACGGACCCCGCCTCCAGGCAGGGAACCAGTCCGGGCCCCTCCGACCACCCAGGGTGCTGACTTGAGTGTGGGAGTCAGGGTGGGGGGTAACCTCAGTTCCTCTTCGCCCCCCGCCCCTGCCCACTGAGGAGAGCACTGCTGGGCTCCACCGTCTGTCCGCCGGGACCTCAGGAGGACTGGCTCACGGGTGTGGCAAGCGAGTCAGTTGAGAATTTTGGTTCACAAAGGGCCGGGTCAGAGGCAGGAATTCCAAAACGGAACCGAGAGGATGACAAGGAGGGGCCCAGAAGAAGAGGGCGGAGCCCAGGACCGCCCTGGAGGGGGCGATGCCCGGCCAGTCGGGGGCGCGGCGACCCCGGGGCAGGCGGCAGACCCCCGCCCGGGCCGCCTCACCTTCGGTGGTCACCGCGGCGTTCATGAGCGCCCCCGCCGCGTTGGCCTGCACCTCCTCGTCCCTGTCCTTCAGCAGGTGCACCAGGATGGGAATGACGTCATGTTGCCACAGCTGGACCTTGCCCTCCAGGGGGACACTGCGCCGGGCACAGGCTGTGAGCACGGCGACCCTGGCTCACGAGGGCCTCAACGCCCTGGGCTCCCTGTCCCGACTGGGCAGATGGCGTCTCCTGGGCCTCCCTTCCTCACGGGAGGGGGCGGGGCTGGGGGCCTCCTGGGGCACAGGACTACTGGGCCGCCCTGGTGGAGGGGTCCTGCTCCCCCAGGGCACAAGCAGGCCGGGGGCGGGGGGCGGCCAGCCGGGGCCTCACCTGACAGCGATGAGCGTGCGGGCGGCTTTGCTGCGGATGCCGCTGTTGGCGCTCAGGAGCTTCTCCTTCAGGAAGGGCACCGCACGGCTGGCCAGCGCCTCGGTGGCGTCCTCCGTGAGGCAGGCGGCCAGCGTGTCCAGCAGGAGCGCCTGGATTTCTTCCTCCTCCCGCTGCAGCTTCCACACCAGCGAGGGGATCAGGCCGCTGTTGACGATGCCCAGGGCCCCTGCGGGGTGGGAGCGGATATGGGCCGGTGGCCACCCACCACCTGTCACGTGTGCTGGAAGCCGGAGGACTGCCGGGGGGCCTGCAGTATCCGACCAGATAAATTACAAATCCCATCCTCTCCTGCTGCCAAGCAGGGGCCTGAAACCACGGCTGATATGCTGGGGTGGGAACTGTGAGGTCATGGAGGGTCCCAAAAGGTCCAGCCCTTGGCCACCTGGGATTGGGGGGCACCCACCTGGAACAGTGGCCTGAGGGGCAGCAGCCGCCCCTGCGGGACCCAGGCACACGGGGGGTCCATGACCCTCCCCAACCACCATGAACCAGAGGGAAGCCTGGGATGGAGGTGGGGGGCATCAGTCTCTCCTTCCACCCACAACGTGACGTGTCTGGGATACCCGGCCAGCCCCGGGGATGGGGAGAGAAAGCTGGCCAGGTACAGGAGGAAGGTTTAGCGTCTCACGTAAAAAGGGCTGCGCCCCCAACCACAGTGGGCGGGTGGTCCAGAGTCCAGCCGAGGGGTCTGAAGGGGCCCAGTGCCCAGCAGGGAGGGGCCCTGCCTGGAGCCGCCTGCCCAACCCCCGTGAAAGCTTCTGACTTACTCCTCCCAGCCTGCCCACCCAGGGCGTCAGCATACAGCTGGCTGCCGAGAGGAGACCCCAGAGATGGCCAGGCAGCACCCCAGGGTGCTCCTGAGTGCTCAGAGCTGCTGGCAGAGCAGCCCCCACAGGGCAGGGAGTGGGCCCCCAAGGAGGGCGCCCGACAGCCCACCCCGCCCCAGCAGCCCAGGCCGCCCACCGTGAAGCCGTCCTCAGTCCCCCGCTGGAGCTGCCACCGCTGTCTCCTGCCTCCCCGGCTCAACCCTCTAATTTACTCCAGAGAGACAAATAAACAGGTTAATTAGCCTACAGGTCTCTGAGTGCCAATTAGCACCCAGGGACTTCCCCTTTGAAGACATCGCACAGCCTTCCGCCCTCGGTCCTCGAGAGCTCGCGTGACAGGGGCCTGCGGAGAGGAAGGGCAGTGCATGCAGGGCCCCCGGTGCCCCCGGTGCCCCTGGCTGGCGCGCTGCTGGGGCATCAGGTGGAGCCACCAGCGCCGCCCGTTTCTGCTCCAGGTACTCACAGCTCAGGAAAAGCGTTTTCCTGTTGCCTCGAGAGTACTGGCTTCTCTAAGTTGTGGGGTTTTTTAATATTTACTTTTGGCGGCCCTAGGTCTCCGTCGTGGCTCACGGGCTCAGCATCCGCCCTGCAGCACCTGGGGCCTTAGTTCCCTGAGCATGGCTCGAACCCATGTCCCCTACACAGCAAAGCAGATGCTTAGCCACTGGACTGCCAGGGAAGTCCCGTGGTTGGACACACAGGGATTGAAGGCAGAAGGCTAACCACGGTGGGCTCCTAACTATCCAGCTGTGTGATCTTAGACAGCCGCTCACCCTCACGGAGCCTGGTGTCGTTACTGGCACAAGCCCACCTGGCAGGGGGCAGTGCGGTGTCAGAGCAGGAGGGGTGGGAGGGGGCTAGCGTCAGGGACTAGTATCCCCGTGTGCCCGGACACAGGCCTGGCACAGCAAGGGTCTCAGAGCCCACAGAGTTCCAGCTGCAGGCCGGGGCCTGTAGGTGCGGGTGAGGGGTGGGAGGGGTATCAAAGGCTGCACAGTTCCCACCCTGCAGGAACACCTCTCGGCGGTCCCCGCCTGCCCCTCGGGGTCTGAGCACCCTCTCCCCCTCAGCCCTGCTCTCCGGCCCAGCCACCACCAGATAAGCACACCCGGGCCTTCCGCTCGGGCCTCCCAGCCAGTCCTGCTCAGCCACAGCCGTCTGGACTGCCGCTCCCCAGCCCAGTGCAGAGGTGACCGTCTGACCCTCCGAGAAGGACGGTGCTGGCCGACCGAGGGATGTGGTTCCTGCCTGGGGGCTGCACCACCCATCAGGGCTGAGTGGGGTCTCCACACCCGAGCCAGCCCAGGGAAGGTGCTGTTGTGGACAGGTGAGCAGCGAGAGTCACGCGGGAGGGAGAGGCAAGGCCTTCAGCTGCCCAGGGCTTTCCTTCCCAGCATTGCTGGGCCTGGCTCATTTGGAAACGGGAGATTTAAAAATAAAACGTGTGCGGGGTGCGCCTCTCTGCTCGCTCACTTCGCTGCTTTTCAGCTAAAAGGAGAGTCGAAGGCCTGGCTATTTATAACTAACCCAGATCTGGCTTGTTCTAGTTGGGGGGGTGGGTGGCAGTGGTGGTGCACAGACCCCAAAGAAACCTGTCAGAAAAACCCATCAGGACCCCCGGCAGCCCGAGACCCAGCGGCGGGGTTGGGGTGAGCAGGATGGACAGGTGGGGCTCGGAGAAGAGCTGGCCAGAAGGGGGCGCCCTAGGGCGGTGGGGAGGCCAGAGCGAAAGTCAGCAGAACGGTCGTCCACCTGGAGCTGACCCGCATAGATGAGGCATTCCAGGCCCTAGGGGCCCCGGAGGCCCCGGGGGAGCTGGGCCTCGTGGAGCAACAGCGTGACCCCTGCCTGTGCCCAGGGAGACCCCGGTCCAGCGCAGCTGCTGGGCCAGGAATGGCTGGGACCGAGGGTCGTGATCCCCAGGCGTAGAACTGCTGGGGTGGAGGTTCGGCCACTTCCTGAATGCTGAGTGGGCTCAATCAGCAGGGAGCCCCGTCCCCCTTTCTCCCACGGAGCCTGCGCTGTGCTCTCCTGTCCTGCGCTCCTGGGCAGTGTGGACCCGGCCCCAGGGCCTGGCATCCGCCCGAGTGCCCAGACCGCAGCAGGCCTGGCCTCCACCTGCCTGTCCGTCTTTTCAGCCTCCTGCGGCCCCCGTTCCACCCTCGCACCTGCCCTGGCTCATGGGGACCCTGCTCTGTCCTCAACTTCCTCGGCCCCTCAGGAGCGCCTGACACGGTGACCACGTCTTCCTCCCAAGGTGCCCCCACCCCGCGGCCCTGGGACGCCCCCCTCCCAGCTTGCACCTCTCCAGCGGCTCCTCCGAGGGCTTCACAAGTGCCTCCCCCCGCTCTGGCATCCTGCCCCACTCCCCGCACTGGCTCCTCTTGGCCCCCAGCCTCCATCGGGCCATTCCCAGACATGCCAGGTCACCCGTCATCTCCCGGCCTGGCCTGAGCCTCACAGACGGACTATCTTTCTTCCTGTCCCTGGGCTGACTTGTTGACGTTTTCATACTTGATTCTACACTTGACTGCACACTGCGGGACCAGGCCTACTGTAAATAAACGTGAAGACTGTAAAAAGAAATGGAGGTGAACCTTGCCATCCTCCTCCTTAAATTTTGAGACCCAAAACTCTCCCGCGGTTCTTAGGCCAAGCTGCGCAGTCCCATCCAAGGGCCTCCAGCAGCTACTACCGTCCCCTGACCTGCCCCAGCCTGGGTGGCTGGCACCCTCGGGGCTCCAGCTGGGCTGGCCCTCTGGCTTCGTCCAGGCCGCACGTGGCTCACGCTCGGCGGTCTGCCCCAGCTCGCGGGCCCCCTCCATCCCGAGTGCAGAGAGAGCGCTTTGCTGAAAGGAGGATGATGGTCGCTGCTCGAGGTGGGGGAAGCACTCACTTCCGCAGTCGGGGGGCCGGGGGCTTGAGGGGGCGGCGGGCGGCAGCCAGGCTCGTCGGGCCCCTCATCTCATACCTGGCTGCCCTGCGGGGTCTCCCCATGCTCACAGCTACACGTGCCTCTGCGAACAGCTGAATTTGGACCCCTGGTCCCCCAGGTGCCCCCGCCCCTCTCTGAACACGTGTCAACGTGCATCTCCCGTCGGAATCACCCTCTCGGGACCGACCACCTGCTCGTGTCCCCTGTGGCAGGAGCAGCGGCTGAGGCTCATCCGGGCGAAGTCACTCCTCCAGCGTGTACAGGGGGTGGCGGCGGAGTCGGGGCTGTGCTTCAACCCCAGATTCCTCCGCACCGCCCCGGAGCAGGGCCTGTCACGACCACTGGTCTCTGAGTGGCCCTCTGGGCAGAAGCCCATCCTGACCCGGCCTGGCGGTCGGCCACTTCCCATTGGTCCTCAGGGGCCACCTGCAGCCAGCACACGTCAGACCCAGTCTAGCCCTCGGTGAGTCATCCACCTCGGGATGTCCACCACCGACATCTGTCCGGTCCCTGGGCTTGGCCCACCACCCCATCTCCTTCAGCCAACAAGTGGCCTGACCCTCGTACTGTGACCGTACCAGGAGGTGTAGGGGGGTAAAGAAGGGTTAGCGAGGGGCATCTGCAGGAGCATTTGCGTGTACCTGGGGCTCTGAGACGCACGGCGCAAACGGGAGGACGGGGGTGCACTGACATCTCGGTTCTGGCCTGAGCCCCACAGGGACAAGGGGCTCCTGGCTCTGAGGCCCGCAGATGAGCTCCCCCTGAAACTGAAAGCAGAAGCTGGCAGACTGCCCTTCGCTGCATTTTGCTGAGCATCCGAGCAGTCTGTGAGCTTCCCGATGGCGCCCATGGGCCCTGGCCTCAACAGAACTGGCTCCCTCCCGCCTCGCTGGTCTGGAGGCGCCGCTCCTGGGCCCCTCCCACTCTCCTACCCTCCCTTCCAAGGCAAACGCTCTGTGGCAGGATTGCCAGGAACCCTGATGAGCCCTAACCCTGCTGGCCCGAGCAGCAAAGACGACGAAGACCCCTTCCATGGCGGCAAAACGTCGCTGGCGTAAACCTCCTGGGTCCGCACGGCCCTTTCCCACGTCCTAGGCGACCGTCGCGACACGTCAGGGCAGCGGGTGCCACTAGCCCCACTTTGCAAACAGGCCTCACAGAGGTCAACCGGGTGTCCAAGGTCGCGGAGCTCAGGCTAGGTTGGGATGTGGGCCGGGGACGGCGGACGCGGCCGGAGCCACGCACCGCTCGCGCACTCGGCCTCCCGGGGGCAGCGGCGGGGAGCGGGGGTGGGCGCCCGGCCTCGACGCAGTGAGACCGCAGGGCCCCTCCGGGCGCCGGCCGAGCGGGCGGCGCGCGCGTGCGGGGCCGCGGAGCGCACGGAGCCCCGGCCCCGCCCCCTCGGCCCGCCGTCGCTGGGCCGCGGGCCTGTCCGTCAGCCGCTCCCGCCCAATGGGCGGCGGGCCGGCGGGCGCGGGGGCCTCCGCCCGCGGTTGGCCCGGCAACACTGCGCGCTGGCGGCTCCGCCTCCTGCCGGCGGCGCGGCGCGGCGCGGGGCGGGCGGGCGGACCCGCGGGCGGCGGCGGCGCGGGAGAGCGGGCGGAGGGAGCCCGGCCGGCGGAGCGTGTGCGCCGCCCGCGGCCCGGTCACGTCCCCGCGCGGGCGCCGCCGCCCCGCGCCGCCGGAGCAGCTCGGCCGCGGCCCTGAGGTGAGCGGGCGGCCCCCGGACCCCGCCCGGGCCTTTCGTGCGGACGGGGGGCCCCGCCTGGGCCGGGGCGGGGGGCGCCGGGATGCGGGGGCCGGGCGCGGGGCGGCGCGCCGCGGGGGCCCGCGCGCCGGGCAGGGGCGCCGCGCGCCGGCAGGTGCGGGCAGGGGCGCCGCGCCCGGGGGTGCGGCGGGCCGGGGACCCCCGGGCGGCCGCCGGCGCGGGGCGCGGGCCGGCGAGCTGCGGGTGCGGCGGGGTCTCCCTCCCGGGGCGGCGACGGGGATGGTGAGGGGCCGGCGCGTGGCCTGGGCTGAAGCGGAAGGCGTGGGTCCCCGAGGCCTGGGCCCCCGGGGGACGCACGACTCTCGCTCGTCGCTCTCGCACCCGAGCAGGTTCCTCGCAGGCGTTTAGAGCGAGAGGCGAACATCGACCCGCTGCCGTTGCGATATGTTCCCGGCTCGATATTTCTTTTTCCCTTAAAAGGCGGTGGGGGCCCTGGGGTGCGGGGGGTGGGGGGAGGAGCGGGCCTTCGGCCGGGGCTCAGTGCGCTGCTGCCCGGGGCCCGAAGGGTTCTTCTGGCTTCAGGGTGGCAGCCGAGCCTCCCGGGGCGTCGGTGGCAGAAATCCGCCTAGGCCGAGAATCGGGGTTCTCTGTGAGCAGAGAAAGGGGATGGGAGGGCGGCACCCAGGCTGGGAGCCCTGTGTCTGTCTGGGGACGCGGGGGCCCACCTGCTAGGAGGGTTGCTGGTTTCTCCCTCTTCCCCCCCCCCACCCCCACCGGAGATCGTGTCCCTCTGCTCCCGTCTGGAGGAGGCTCCTTGGCCAAATTCAATTAAGCAAATGTTTACTGAGCCTTTGCTCCCCTAGGCCCCAGTGCTGGGGTGGGAGTGGACTGGCCCTGCCCTCCCGGGACTGACTCACCGCCCCAGGAGGGACAAGTGTCTGCTCCTCGGAGAACTCAGCCCTGAGGGTGGGTGTCGTCAGGGAGCCCCTGGGTGGGACCGGACTTAGCTGGGCCCTGTGGGCAAAGTGACGTTTGAACTGGAGCTTGAAGGACACACGCACGGCTGGGGTGGGCCTGGCAGGCAGAGGGCAGAGCGTGGACTGAGGCACGGACGTCGGGGCCATTCAGGCAGTTGGGTCTGGCAGGGGCATCGGAGGTCAGGCGAGAAAGGGCGGAGGCTGCCCGAGGCTGGAGCACGGGAGGCACAGCCAACCCCCTGCGCCCGTCAGCGGTGGCCGCTTCTGGGGAGGCTTGCAGTGTCCTCACCCGAGTGAGGGGCAGCGGCATGGCCCAGAGCCCAGCGGACCGGGAAAGAGCCTGGAAGACCCCGGGTGCTGGCGGCCTCCGCCGGCCCTTCCAAGCAGGGCTGGGCTCCTGGGTAACCGGCTGCCCCTTCCTGGCCCGCACGGAGGGTGACGGTGTTGAGCTGGTGGCCTTGTTCCTCCGGGGCGCACACCTTCCTGAGCCGTAACCGTGGAGACGTGGGGGTCTCCGGGGAGGGGCCGATGGCACGGGAGGCCCTGGGTTAGGCAGCACTGTGCCTTCAGCGTGCCTCACGCTTGACGGACAAGACGCTGGCGTCTGGGGTAGAGCTCGTGTGTTGTACAGACGCTGATTTTCTCAGATGGGAGGTGAAGAGTCAGTTCCGTGCCCCTCGGCAGGCCAGGGTGACCTTCCGCTCTGGATCTGTTTGCCTGCCCGCTGCCGAGGGTGTGTCTGCCCTCCCCCTGAAGGGGCTGTGTGTCTATCTGTGTGGTGCGCCCCCCCAGACACACACCCGCTCTTGGCTGAGGCCCAGCTCGCTGCAGGGAGAGCGGGGCGCCTGCCTGCCCTCGTGGGGCGTGGCCTGTGCTCAGGGGGCTGGAGCTGCTCGCCACACAACTCCAGACGGCGGCGCACAGGGAATGAATTCTCTGCCCTGCCCTCCCCCCTGCTTCTCAGCCCTGCTGTCTCCTGGAGTCCCGGGAGGACAGGTTCCTGGTCTAACTGTCCGGAGCTTCTCCGGCGATCCCAGGAACTTCTGGGTAGCCAGGGGCACGTGGCCAGGCTGCCCAGGGCCCACGCAGGAGGCTGGGGAGGGGGGACGCAGAGCCAAGTGGCGGGGAGGGCTGGCCTCAGACTCAGGGCATGGCCCCAGCAGCCTGGACCCCACTGCGAGGCTGCCCGTGGGCACACACGATGACCGCACGCCCGCCCTCCTGCACAGCCCCGAGGACACGGCCTCCCTGACTGCCCCACGCCCGCCCTCCTGCACAGCCCCGAGGACACGGCCTCCCTGACTGCCCCACGCCGGCCCTCGAAGAGCCCGGACTCTGTGTGGTGTGCTCCCGGCTGCCAGCCGCGACTGGCCTGGCGGGAACCCTGGAGGAGGTGGGTTAGCCACCCCGCACCCCAGGAAGGAAGCCTAGGGCGGCCGAGCCCCAGGGCCGGTTCTGTGGGCTGGCAGGGAGGCGGCCCCGGGAAGCGGACACAGACGTCGGGGCGGACACTGAGGCTCAGCCCTGGTGGGGGCCCTGAGACACTTGTGCAGCCTTGGGGAGCGCGGCGAGCCCCAGGGCGGGCGGGCGCAGAACCCCCGGCCCCCCAGCCTGTTTCCGTCCCCGCCGCAGGCAGATGCAGGAGAGCCCTGCCCGCCCCTGTGTGGTCCTCCC